>NC_084759.1:65172940-66433163 GCF_028858725.1 Colius striatus
AGGGGGAAGGTTTAGTATACTACTTCCATTACTATTATTCACACTAAAACCGCCTGTTGCTGTACAATTCCATGTCCAGTCTCTTTTTTTTTCCTTGCAATTAGAACATGCCCTTGCTAGCAGATACAAAAAAATAAGTCTGTGAGTAAAGGAAAGAAATTAAAACAATTTTCTTTATGCAAAGCTCTGGGTTCAGACAGTAAGAGGAGATGTAGCTGCTGAAAACGCATGCACAAAAAGTTGCACAGCTTTCCTACTTCCAGTCTCACTGTGCATTTGATGCCAAGCAAAGAGGCATCTCTGGCAATGACAGAGCCTGTGGAGGCATTTATCCACTGTTTGACCTCTGCTCTTCCCAGGCAGCATGACACTCTACCACTCCCACCTGGAAAGCAGATCTCCTTCCCCAAGGGCATTGACACATGGGTCCCTCTCCTTGCACGTGCAGTCCAGACACTGCTGGGCCTGGGAGATGTAAAAGGCTCCCAGTCCTACAGGTTTGATAAAGCTGCAGAGATTCAACAAGAAACTAAAGTTTTAGTTTGAAAGTGAGCTTTAACTTTGAAAGGAGTGGGGCAAAAGGCAAATATCAGAAAGAGGAGAGAAAATAAAAGGTCGAAATGACTGAAAGTGGACTTCCTACTTATCAAATGCCACACAGAAGCCATATTAGCAGAAATATAAGCTGGGAAGGTAAAATACATTGAAAATGGCAGTCCTGGCACAACACAAATGTTCTTCTAGTACATACGTCACGAAAACCTGTAATTACATGAAGACGCTAATTCCCTCACAGGATAGATTTGTTCGGTATACAGCCTCACATCCACACTGACCAGCAAGTCCAGTAGACAAAGAGAGAAGAGGGATTGATTTACAACATCCTCTTTAATTTTGTACATGGAGTGAAACCTAAATACTAAAAAACAAAATACCCCAACAGTTTGCAATCACAAATCTAAAAACTGTAACCACACACACTCAAACGGGAACAGAACAAAGGACAGGAAGGAAAAATCTCACTCTGAGGTTTCCTTGGGACTGTTTCACATAGGATCTTTTATTAAAAAGAGATGGGAGGCTGGAGAAGTAGCTCATGAAAAATTCAGAAGCTCCATCACATGCTGCCATTTCTTTACCCAAGAGTGACAGAGTGCTTGGCACTGCTCAGTGTGTAGTATTATTTAGGCCAAAAGCAAACAGACAGGTTTGCGAAGTTGAGACATTGCTCTGGAAATGATAGTCCAAAATCAGCCATACACTAAAAATAAAAATTTTTAAAATATGAGGAGGCACGAACAAGCATCACCACTATTTCCAGCAGTGAGTAGCTGGCAGTCGCAAACCAAGTACTTCTGAACCCCAAATCAGCTTGGAGATGGAAGAACAACTTTGTAACACATTGCTAATCCCTCAGCTATCCACATTTCCTAAGACTTCTAGGCTTTAATTAAGCAAATCTTCCTCATTAAAATGTTGCTGAGTGCTGCACTTTTTCCTTCCAAATATTTAAAACTCTGTCTGCCATACTAACAAAGGGATGCATTTTGTCAGAAAATGCATACTAAGAAAACCCCTGAAAACAAAATTACTACATTTCTTTGCAGCCCACCAATCAACTTCTATAAAGTGTCACACTTCACTTAGCTCATTACAATAAAGAAACAGGTTTAACATTTATTTTCTAAAGTGGTGTATCACCTCTGTCCGAGGTACACCTGCCAGATGAAACAACATCTACCAGACAACCATCACATCCCCAAACATCGAAGATAATACATTGTCTTAGGAGCTAATATCCACATTTAATGCTCGCTGTATGTGCTGCCAGTAACCTACGCTCTGTTTTACACCCACAAAAGGGAAGCTTCAAATTTTGGGCTATGCTGCAGACTCCAAAAAAACTCCTTGTAAGCAAGGACTAGTGTGAGATCATGATCTGACTTATTTAACAAAGGTTTCTTTTGTGAAGCAGCCAAAATATGTAAATTACCCAGGAATAAAAGGAATCGTCCGATCTGTACATGTGTCTTACAAACACGATTGAATGACACAGTGCGAATGTGCAAGTCGTTACAAGTTTTAATTTCAGGTAATCTTTGCCTAAAGGTTAAATACTTTGGTTCAAAATTAGTCACCGCTCAACCTCTGTTGTTAATCTGCCATCTTTCCCCTTGCCTCATGCAGAGAAAGTACTGCAAATGCAAAATGCCAGGTGCAAACAGGGAGGACCCAGGAGATTCAAAGCCCTGTGCCTCTTACCAGACGAGAGGCAGAAGGGATTACAAAAAAAGTTGTGACACCAGCCCACTGTGGTTTGAGAAACAGGCTGAAAACATATAGCCCACACAAATCATGGGTGGCTGAGGTGAGGAGAAGGGAAGAGACCTTACTAAGCCCTACAGGCTTCCCAAATTTCATTTTCAGTTTTAAAAATATCACAGAAAATACCTTCAGCTTCTTTCACCAACACCTCAAGCAAAGACTGTTTTGAAAGTTAGCAGGAAGAAGCTTGCGCCTCCTCTTCCTTTTGCCACCACTTCTACCTTCCTTCCCTCTCTGGTTTGGTGAGCAATGCTCCTCCCAGTAGTGAAATTAACATCAGGTTGGTAGCTGTGAGACAATCAGCTCTACAAACACCCATAGAAATATCCTGTGCAAGCCCTCAAACCACCTGCTTGTTCCTGGGGAGGAATGGGCTCCTTCTGCGGGGCAAATCCAGCAGGCTGATGCCAGGCCAAAGACAGAGTTTCTGCTCCTTCCTACTCTTGTGCAACATTCCTGAAACCTACAACCCAACAGTAACTTTGCGAGTAAGAATGCACTACCAAGCTCAGCTAATTCATGTGAATAAAAAGAAAAGCAATAATTAGAAATATATGGGCTGAGAGCAGGTTTGTTGGAGAAAAATCTCTCTTCAACTTATTTGTTTGTGTAGAATGATATCCACGCTTATAACCCTAAGGGTTTTCAAAGCAGGAGAGAGGGAATACAGATATTATATTTTACCTCTATAATACACTTGTGCTCAGCTCAGAAATAAAGCTCTTTTTTAGCAAGGAAATCCATTATAGAATGATTTACAACTGACTGACAAGATGATGATGATGACTCTGTAATTATCAGGTCCAATCACTCAAATTACAATTTACCAGCAGACACACAAACTATCTGATTCACAGCTAACATTTTCTTCAGCACATGCTAGGTCCTTCCTAAAACAAGAGAGGAGACAGACAACCTCTGTCACTAACAGCCAAATGCAGCTGTTGACAAGAATAATTCAGGAATTCTGCAAGGGGCAAATTTCCCTTCCTGTTTGTGCCAAAGTCTTCCAGAGGACACATGACAACCAGGGCTGTGACAAAAAGGCTTTTCCTTTGTATTCAGACAGGAACAGCTGTTAGACAGGTACAAAGGTATCGCAATGTCTGGGAATGTGTGATAAGTGAGTTCTTTATAAGTGAGTTCAAATCGGTTGCTGAGGTTTCGATTTTCTTTGGTAGATTAATGCTGACTTATGCACAGCCTTTAAAATCACCCTGCACTGCCAAAGCTCTATAAAGGCTGTGCACTTTAGTGTACATGTAAGTGCATTTGGCGTTATGCCACTATGTACAAAATCATTTTCATGCAGCTGCCAGCAGAAGGGAACTATATTCTTGGACCAGATGTTTCTGTTGTCGGAGCTGCCAAGCACGCCTGGAAACCTCACAGCTGAGTGGTGCTGCAGGAGTGAATTAACAATGAACAGAGCCACAAGATGCTCATGTCCATCTATCAGACGGGGTGTCACAAGCCCCTCTCTCTCTTCCTCCCCCTCTCTCCTTCCCTCCCCCTGTCCAAGCAAGGAAGCTGATGATGCCCAGCTAATTATTTACCTGCCCAAGAAGAAAAGTCCTTCTGCCTTAATCAGGATAAATAAAAGTAACAAGTTCGTGCAGAAAATATTACATTCCAGTTGCATTTACCATTAGCTGGGCAGGTGACAGGGAGACCACAATTAACAGCCAAGAAAATAGGACCGGAGAAAATATAAATGCTCCTAATACTACAGTACATGTTTCCTTTCACTGCTGGACTGTGAACAGGCTTGCATTTTTTTAAATAGTATTTCACCTCAAAAATCAAAGCTGCTACAGCATCACACTCTCCAGTTTAAAAACAAACAGCTCAGATTCCAGCACAAGTCTCTCACTGTTGAGTTGAAACCCTGAGCAGTGCACTGGCATGAGTTTGGGGACAGGAATCCACTTCCCAATCCCGAGAGCAGTTCCCAATGAGGCTCAGCTGCTCCTCGCCCTGCTGCTCCCATGCTGCAAAGCAGGGGTTTCCACTGGTCCCCTGGCCTCCCATCCTTGCCTTGCCTTGTCTTGCCTGCACCACAACTACCAGAGGGGACCCATAGTGTTACAGGGACAAAATAATAAATCAGACAGCTACTTAAAACTGTGGATGTGTATGCACAGCAGGCAGAAAGTAGCCTGAACAGGAACAAGTGAACCAGGCAGTGATATCTGGGTACCAATAAGAAGAAAATGGGGTTGAATTGGTCCAAAACTCTTCCTTGAGGCCCACTCTAAAACAATCATAAAGTCTGTAAAAGAAACCTGAGAGGCCAGGTCTCACCCACAAAGAAAAAACCCTGCACGAAGCAGAGAAAAAAAAGGTGGAAGCACATCCATCTCTCCATCCAGGCTGCAGGCTTCCCAGCGTTGGCAAAGGGCAACGCTGCTCCTTTGGGTTTGTGGGGAGGGGGTCTCTTTGTTTATTCCACTTGCCAGGCATCACACTTGTTCAAAGTCAAAGGCAGCAGAAATAGCAGGTGTGTGTGAGCATTGTGAGCCTGTCGGGAGTTGCCTTGGGGTATCTTCTCAAATAGGCAGTCCAGACAGCCACAGCCTGCTCCTATATCATCAGCCATTCTTAAAAAGCGACAGTCAGCAACTTGACAGTAAAATAAACACAGGCATTAACGTGTTTTACTTAAATCCTTCTAGACAGGAATAATCTGATCTCTGTCAGAAAGAGTATCATTTTGGTTTCTCCAGCCTCCAGTAGTCATCACATCTCCTGTGGCAAACATAGTCCCAGCCCACTCAGCTTTGCCCACCCGCCAGTGTCTGCACAGGAGCTGTGCTCACCCCTAATGCTCAGAACAATGCCTTCCTTGAGCATAAATTCAAAAGCTGTGTGTTTAAACAAAAAAAAAAAAACAAAACAAAACCAACCAAAAAAAACCCAACAGATGGCCTTGCTTGTCCAGATAACTAAATTATCATTTTCTCAGGGACTTTCCCCTTAAAACAAAAGTAATGCTATCACTACAAGGTCTCAGGGGAAGATGATTCATGAGCAGGAAAAGACCTGTAATTCTGTACTCAGGGTACTCACCCCAACAAATATTGCAACTTTTTTACTATGCTAGTCCCATAGCATGATGAAGTGACAGTCTGCAATTAACTGCACTGATTTGAAACAAAACAAAGAGCAATTAAGCCCAGCCAAGGGGAGTGAGGGGCGATGTGCAGCATTTGCATCCGAAGGAGGAAACTTTGGTTGTTTGCAGAGCTCCAAAATTCAGGAGAATATCATTTAGGGCATCAAATTTAGTCAGAGCAGAGCTGTGTGACAATGAAGCCATACACAAAGGGACAGACTGCAGCAACCCTACCAGCTCCAGCTCAACCATCAGGACAAGGATCTGCTAGTTGGTTTAGAACCATTACCAAGCAGCACAGAAGCAAGAAATCACACACGCAGAGCAAATCAGACCTCTCCAATGGCCAGAGAGAGGCAGCTAAGTGAAAAACCATGTGTTGTGTAGGTCAGCTTCTGCCAGACTACAGGCATCTGAACAAAGCCTGTCACGGCTGGAGGCTCTTCTCTTGCGGTTTCCTGCAGCCTCGTACCTTAAAGGGCACATGAAGAAATCCCAAAGCCCAGTCAAAAAGGAAAACCTCACAGAAATTGCTGGTTAAATTGGTTAAGCTTGTCTTTGCCAGTTTACTAACAAATGACGTTTCACTAAGAAAAGCTTTTAGCTATGCTCTGGCTGGCATGAATTAAAAAGCAAGAGACTAGGGGTGCAGAATAGGAAAACAGGGAAGCTATTATAAATAAAATGTAATAAATTTTAAAAGGGAGTTCTAAGGTTGTGTGTGCTTTTAAAAAATAAATAAATAAATAACCTAAAAAAACACACATGCAAAAAAAGCCCCCACAAAAAAAACCCCACAACCAGCAACAACTTCCCAAACCAGCTCCATCTGTAGTCTCTGAGCATCTGGGTGTTTCTGTCAAAGTGATCAGTAGCAAAGAGCTAGCATTTGTCTTTGAATCACAGTCATTATGTGCTCCAGTGTTCCCACATCACGGAGAGAAATCGGAGGCACTCACAATTCTCCCTGGGCTAACGCTGAGCCACTGATCCAAAGCACAAGGGATGACGGCAGTGCATGTGTGCTGCTGCATAGAAAGGCAAGGCACGGTGGAAGAAAAAGACATTGCTGCTTTTCACGACCTATAAAACTTCCTCCCTGAAAGCAGGCTTGGCTGAGGGCAGCTCTCCAACTTGTTGGCAAACCTCTTCAAAAGTAAGACATCCAGCTAAGGTTGCTTTTCACACAATACAGCCCTTATTCCCTCACGCTTTTTGTTCATGAGTAGACACTTTTCCCCCAGCGCCATAACACATACAGTCATGCAAATGTCATAACCCGGTTTTGGCCACCTCTCCCCATCGTCGACACTGTGACACTGGCCTGGAGAGCAGGCACATGCCCACACACACCGGCAACCTGCCTGTTCAGGCCCCTTTGCTTTGGGGAAGCACAGGACATCACAAAAGCCTTTATCTGCTGTTAGCTACCCACTAGGGCCCTACTTGCCTCATATCTGGAAGGGTGGGTAAGGCCTTGTTTTACCATTCCTCTTGTAAAGATGATTAAAAAAGAAAGTTAAAAAGGAAAAAAGAAATAATGATGAAACAAGTTATCTGAACAAAAGATGCAAAAAAAAGAAACCCGCTGAACACCAGTAAGATCCAACCAGCATAACTCAAAGGTCTCTGTGTTGCTGTGTGGCAGGTTTCAGAAGCAGCTTCTGGCTCTTGACATCTGCAAGGCAAGCCGGTTTCTCACTCTGAAGCCCTCTAGTGATGGCCAAAAGCACAGCAGTCACAACTGCTCATTTTGAGTGCTATCAGAAGGAAAAAATTATCCAAATCTTAGCACAAAGTGATCACTGCTCATCAGCCAGGCCAGGTCAAGATGGCTGTGTCTCCAGGAGCACATAATAGCTCGTGGAGCCACGCTAAGCAGAGCATTTGCAGCTGTTTATCCACACTCTAAGTAGCCATTTTTCTGCCAAAGGCTGATGAATATGGGTATTTTGTGAACAATCATGGATTAGACCCTTAATCCAAACAGGTCTCAATCCATCAAGAGAGGTTCTTAATTAAGACTCAGAAAAACAAACGTGGAAATTTGTATATGAAATGGGTTTTTTCTCCCCAATTTCAAACACTGAAATTCAAATTTTTGATCTGTATTGTGCCTTAGCAATAGGCACGATCTCTGCTGTCCACTGAATATACAATTCCTAAATACTTAACTTTCAACAACTATACTCATCCCATGCATTATTGAGAAGACTAGTTGAAGAAAATGAAGATGTTTCTTCTAAGAAAAATTCCTATTAACTGCCAGCCAGCCTTCATCCCCTTCCAGAACCAGTAATGCCTCAGGGATGCTACTGTGGCAGGTCCTTGCTATGAAACTACAACATCCTCCCCAAAGTTTCTTCCATTCTTCTGCTTTACCAGTCAGGTGTATGAAAGCCACCTATTACAGAACTAGGTATATAAACTTTATATGCAACAATGTCAAACTAAGAGTTATTTACCCATAGTAAAGTCTACTCTAACACCTTATACTCCTTAAGACTACTTTATTACCAAAGAAACTGCTGGCTTATGCCATACCTAACTAATATCTGGAGGAAGAAAGAGTGGTATCAGTGAATTAGCAGTGGCATCACACAAGTATATACAGTAGGAGCAGGCTGGGCTTTTGATTATAAACTTCACTTAAAGCAAACAAATGTCTTTCAGAGGTAGATCTACTTTGGCCACCTGGATTAGTCCACTAAAGGGTTGTTTTCTTTAGCCATTCACTTACCAAAGCACCATTAAACTCAGGATTAACAAGGTTCTTTGCCTGTAAATTAGAAGTATGGTCAAAAACGTGGTGTATCTAAGCCAGTCTGTCATGGGTCACCAAATCTGAGGCAGTTGGCATCATGTATCCTCAGCACAGGCTTTTTGGCTTCAGCATTGGAAATGAGGTTGCCACGCAGTGATCCTTTGCTCTGACATTATCCTGAACATTGGAATTCAGAATGACAATAAATGTTGTGGAAATGGTCCAAACCAGAAAGTGAAGTAATTTCTGAGGCAAGCAAACATGCTAATAATAGCCTGTTGTGCGGTGGAAAGAATCAGAGGGTGGGGAATCCTGCAGAAGACCTTTACACTCTGTTCTTTGTTCCTAAATCCAGGTGTGGAGCACTACAAACAGTCCCTCAGCAGCTGTCACAGGCGGCAGAGGAAGATGCGGCCACGCTGTGGGAAAAGCATCACAGATAGCTTTCCTCCTGAGTTCACACTGCAAAGGGATGGTCGTGGGGGGTGCAGTTCCCCAGGAGGCTTCATGGCTGTGACCCTGAGGACATGCTGCTGCTGCGGGCCAGCTCCCAGCCAATGCCTCTCCCATTCCCTGGCCCCTCTCACCCACTTCCTGTCCAGCTTCTGCTGGAGAGAAAACAATAGAAAGCTAATCTGTATTAAAAATTTAAATGAAGAAAATACTTCTTTGTCAGCGTAACTCTCTGAAGGACAGGACTAAATAGATGCTGGTACAAAGGGAGCTGAGAAAGAGAGGCAGGGCTTCCCTTGCAGTAGCAGATAGATATCAAGTTGGCTTTGCTGTACTGTAAAACCATCTTGAGGGAGAAGTAAACAGAAACAGGGAAACCCCATAGACACCTATATGGAGGAAACCATGCTGTCACAACAGGATGCCATCTGAACATTTACAAATAGAAAATGTAACTGTTCTCCTTTCTTTCCTGCCAGTGAGAGAAAGCCTCTCCTAAATTTACATGCATGTTTGTTTGTTTACATTTGTAGGCAAAGGAAAGAGAATGAGTTTGCATTTGCATGCTGATCTCTCCATTTTTCCAAGAATGTTGTAAACTCTAACAATTTGTGTTGCAAATCAAGCCTAGACTAGGTACATTTCCCAAACTTTTAACCAGAATGGAGGAGCAGCAGCAACTCTGAAATAGGAACCGTCACTCTCAGGGGACTCAAACTGGAGTGGAGACTTTTTTGTTGCAGCCCAATCTGATCTATAAATCAGTGCATTTCTGTAATTTTGTAGCTATCTCAAAGCTTTACATTTAAACAAACTGTTACAAAGGGGTAGCAAGAGAAACAAAAAGAAAATTCAGAGTGAAAACCAACTAATTCCTTTATAAAAACAGGTTTGTCTCAAGGGCTCAAAGAGAGGAAGCACCAATAAACACTAGGGAAAAGGCTGCTGAGGTTAAAATATGCAAAAGACAAATAAAACCCTCCCTAATGGTGCTGCCTTTGCCTCACTGTTTCCACAGCAGTGAGTCACGGCTGCCTGGCAGCCTGCAGCCCTGGCGGGGAGGACAGGTTAGCCCAGGGGGAGCCGAGCAGACAGCCACGGGGATGCTCACTCTCTCTGCTGCTTGCAGTCTCTTTGCCCAATTTCATTTCCATTTGGTAAAAAAATCCACAGAAGAACAATGTTTTCAGGAATCGTGGACACACTCTTCTCACACACAGAGTAAAGGTGTTTTGCCAGGCCAGTAACAGTTGTCTCAAGTGGGCTGCTGCATTTACACTAGGATTTCCACTTACTTCTTACAAGCTTTAGAATCAAACACTGAAATTCAGTTCAGGAAGAAGAAGTTCTAGTGGAAAATATACCTGCTCTGGCAAAACACTGCAGAAACAACTCATACACCATCACATAAAAACTGAAAGTTCATTTATGGAAGTGATCCCTCCACTAGGCAGAGAGGGACATTTGCAAAGGCCCCCAATATCCTGCAGAGAACAGGTTCCTGAACTCTCATTTGCCTTTTGTACCAGCAATGTGCTGCTGGGTAAAGGAACTACACGTTTTACCTGGTGGATGAGAGGCAAAACATACCACCAATGTGTTTCTCCATACAGGAACAGTAGCTGCTTCTGCTGCTAAACTGCTCGTTTGTCATAGACATACCTTTCAGATCAAAACATTTGAAAGATAAAGCCCAGAATGAAAAAAAAAACCAACAGGGAATGCTCAGTACAAAAAGATGCCTCCTTGACCAGACTTCATCTGTCTAATCATGCTTGAAGCAGTGTCTTACTAAGAGAGATGGCAAAGACAGGAGAGCAAAACTATACTGTGTGCTTATTACGAAGCACCAATCTTGTCAATTTAATGACAACACCTTTGCACTTTTACTTAGCAGTAGAAAATGTTCTCTGCCAGAAGGCTACACAAAGCACACTCAGTGGGCTTTAATCTCTTTTGGATTAAACCTATCAAGAAGAATGTACATAGGCTCCTTCTTGGAAAGGGCACAAGATGCTTCTAGGCTCAGGAGACAAATGGCATCTTCTCCTGCAATGATCAACTGAACTAGTTTGCACAGCATCTTCAAGGCCCTTTTAACACTTATGCTCAGCTGTGTGCTTTTCATTGCACATTTAAGGGAGAGGGCACACAAGGCAAAGAATGCCTTCCTGTTAGGCTCAAGGGAAGAGTTCATCATGGCTACAAGTCCAATGAATTCCCAGGTCCTTCAGTATTAGTGCTTGCTGCCATAATCTCTAGATTTAGAAGCTGGGCTTTAAGACTGTATTTTTGCCAACAACTCCCTTCACAATCACTCAAACTGTGCCTTGCAAAAGGAGCACCATCAAGGGACATAGAGCAAACATTTTTGTCTCAGAAGTTAGAGAACAACATTGCTATTTTACATTTATATATACATATGTTCATATTAAGAACAAGAAAGAGGAGGAGAGAGATCACACACAAAAATCTCAAATGTACAATACTATTTGTGGATCCATAAACTAAAGAAAGAACCAGAGAGAGATTTTTAAATGCTTAAAAGTAGTTTGCATGTGCTACCCCCTACACATTCCTAAAGCTGCAGCACACACTTGGAAGTCAAACACACTTGGAAGTCAAACATCAAAACTTTTTCTTAACAAAAAAAGAAAAAAGTAACCTAATTCCCCCTTCTGATTTACTGCAAAACAGTGGCCAGCTGACTGATAATGGACAGTGGCTAAGGTCTGCCTACCATTCCCAAAGCAGAGGCTATAAATTTCAGCCTTTCCCTTCTCCACACAGCCTGCCAGTTTTTGCATAACTTGTCAGGACTCCGTATCTTTGGAATTTCTCCTCCTCGTTAAACTTGGCCAAAGTTGGCCAGCAGATCCAAAAGGCATTTGGTGGAAAAGAAGGCAGGACACATGCATTATCCCCAAGAAGCCTCATTTCCTTAGGAAGTCAAGATAAAAATATGGAATGTTGCAGCAAAAAAACAAGAGGAGCCCACAGGCAGGTGCAGTTTATGAAACTACAATTAAATACAGTCAAGAAAGATTACATTTCAAGCAGATATATCCCCATTAACATAAACAGAAAATTAATTCTCCTGTCTTTGATCCTAAGCCAGTTTTTAAAGAACACTTCTGAAAGACAGCAACACATACTAGACCTAGAATCTCTTGCTTGCCTATTCAGGCAGGAGGAATACACCACAGACCCCGGTTCAGCCTAGATACTTGCTAAAATGAAAGCACAATGCTGTGTCACAATCCTCATTGGTTTTGGTTTTGCTCTGCCCAAACTGGCAAGAGCACACATGCTCTAATATTGTATTGACAGGGTCTCATTGTTTTTCTTCAGTACACAATATGCCTGATTCACCAAGGGTAAATTGAGCCGTGCTGTGTGTGTCTGACAGAAATTATACAAAATGCAGCCCCATACTTTTTTGCTATTATCTGCACACAAAACATTTCTGTTTCCCATCAGAACTCAAATCTCCTCAGATAGCTCAAACAAACAAAGCTCAGCCCTTGGGAAAGCAGTGGTGAAATACCCATGATACAGCCACCTGCAAATGCTCCCCTCAGCTCAGAAGAAATGCTCCATTCACTACAACTAGTGCAGGCTATTATTGCTCAAATCCCTATCAGTGCAGGTATGACAGATAAGTTAAATATCACAATTGTGTCTCGACTTTGAAAGCATCTGCATACCCACATTGAGCCTTCACCTGGTAGTATTAGGGTCCAGATTTCCATAACACAGATAGATGCTAGCAGTAATTCATATACATATGAAGTCACACTGTAATTAGTGACTTCCTTGTCAATGCTAACAGAAGGCCTCCAGATGACTGCAAGTACCAAGACTGAAGGAAAACGCGCACAGCTTTACAGTTAAATGCATGAATATTGCCCATTCAGACTGCTAAACAGTGCTCAAAAACCTGGAATTCAAGCACTTGTCCTAAGCATTACAACAATGGTAACAGACATCAGTACCTCACCTAGATGACTATTCCTTTCCTTCTGTGTCAGCACAGTTGCACCACTAGGTCAAAGGAAATAAATTTTTTAAGAAAATGTCCAGACTTGTCCAAAGAGCTCAAGACTTGAAGAGAAATCTTCTTAATACGCAATCCTGCCCATTCACCAACGGAGGTCAGCTGTAGCCTATACAGCCTTCTACTTTCCATTATGTTCCAGTACTAAACATGTGCTGTCACATAGTGATGAGCAATAACAGATCTCAGTGCCACAGCTGAGAAATACATCCCAAGCACCATCTCTTGTGCTACAACAGAGTGTTATCTGCTTCTCTTACAGTCAGGTAGGCAACATTTTATAGCCACATCCTTAAAAAAAGAAGATTCTTCCACACTCTAAGCTATAGCAAAGTTCCCTTTATGTGGCCATAAATTCAGTTTGTGCAATCTAAACTACATTAAAATTTACACAGCAGTGGCAAAACATTTTTGCTAGACAGGACAAAAGCTTTGCACATCAGATGTAGCATTAAGCACAGAGACAAAGAGAAGGAAGAGTCAACACAGCTTTCTTTGTGCTTCCATAACACAGTGATCCAAGATCAACCTTAAGGATGAAGCCAGATCCTGGCCTCAGCTGAAGAGCCATGCTACAGGACTATGACTAAATTAGCGCCACGAAACTCTCACAGCCAAAGCCCTTTTGCTGTTGATAGGTAACGGATGCTGGTGAGGTAGCAATGGTGCCCTCAAGGACCTTCATGGCAAAATGAAAACATCTGTTTCTTCTAGTCTTGAACGGTTAGATTCCAAAAGAAGCATGCTAAAATACATACAGTGGTATACTCAGAAGGACAATTGACAATAGGCTGTGCATGCAAACAGGCTTCCACTCAGGTGGAAGTCTTGCACTAAGAAGAAAACATATGTTGAAAAAAAAGCACATAAAGAAACCAGCACTCCTCATTGCCAAATTTTCTCCAAACCACACAGTTATCAGTGTAAGTTGTTCTTTGCTGGGACACAGCAACACAGCCTTCATGCTTAATACCGTTTCTCTTCAATCAATCCATGTTGTGTATCATTTCTCAAGCCACTTGATAACAGTCACAGCTTTCTGACCTGACCTCAAACTGCATGTGCAGCTCCCTATGCAGCCATCAAATCTGACATCCTCTCTTGCTAACTACCTCAGGACTCAGATGAAGAAAGTTTGCCCTTTATCCTAACTGGTCACAGCACTGCTCCAGGAAATTTTCTTGGATCACATCCAAAATTTGCAGATCTGACTCAAGCCAGGTGTTAGATGTATTTGCCTTGCTGATAAAGTCACTGCTCTTTGTATGACTGTAAGGACAAAAGGTTCTCCACAGTTAAACACTATACTCTGTTAGGACTATAAGCTGTCAGGCCAAACAACTGCTCTGCCACCCAAGGACAAGTCAGACACTGTGACTCCTTCCCCCCGGCAAAGCTCTATGCACAGCCCTCACCTTGAAGATGGACAAGACCATCTCTGCCCAATCCGAACCAGGGCCTCGCAGCAAGAAAAACTGCTGGGCAAGGGCATGCAGCAGAGATAGGTGTGGGATCAGAGGGAAACAGTCAACTGTACAAATGCTCTGCAGCTCAAAAAAGCTGCCCCACTGGCTGCAAGACTAATGTAGCTCTTTTTGACCTCTTCCCAAAACAGATGTTACAGCTCAAGAGACCACTCAGTCCAGCTCTGTTTTCCTCTGAACTGTAATAGAAAGTTCTCAGCAGCCTCGGGTTATTTTCTTTCTTCGTTCTTTGTGACCTAATCACTGGAAGAGATCAGAGTTTAATCAGCTTCAGGAGACACTGGACAGCAGGATGGTCCACATCGTAAATACCTTTATTTTTTATTCCTTTTTCACAGAACGATTATTTGCTTTGCCAGATAACTGCTTAACCAAAGACTACAATATTTAACACAGACTAGAGCAAGCAACCTCACATTTGAGGGACGAACAGGCAGAGTACTGGTGCTCCCCATGGACATAATTTGGATTGTTAGGTCCTTGATCCATTCATACAAAGAGAAAGGGACATGGCAAAGGCTTTTGGTAACCCTACTGGCTTCAGGTTTGCTTTGGCTAGCTTTGCAGGAAGTACAGCTATGGACTGGTATATAAGTACTTATCAGGCAGCCACAGTAAGCCAGGTAAAACCAGATAAGGCAGTGCATTCATGTCTCCACACTAAAAGGCCAGCCCACATTCAGTTTCTCCAGACTGGTTTGACCCAGTTCTGTTCTATAGTGTCGTGAAGATCTCCATTCCCCAGTCTTGTGTCAACTTTTTAATTTTTTTGCCCTCCAATCAGATCAAAATCCATGGACTGTCTCTGGGTTTTAATGGAGGGGGAAAAAAAAAACCCTACAAAATCCATACGTAAAGTCAAGGCAAACTTTGGCACTTTTTCTTTGCCTCTTATTTGGTCTGCCTGCATGTATTGGGAATACACATACACATTTTTGTTTATCTACAGTCTTTCTGCAGACTGCTTTTGGGGTGTCTTACATCCAGACAATAGATAGATCATCCACATGATCTCAGTTTATAACACCATGTAGGCTATAAAATATAGACTCACAAGAATAAAAGTCACTTGCTTACTGCAACAGAAAAAAATCCTACCAGCAGAATCAGAAAGATGGTAATGAATAATTGGGGTAACCTTTCCTGTCTAGGTACGGGAGGTGTGCCACATTTCTCTGCAGGCCTGGAGGTTTTGGTTTGGGGTTGGTAATTTTTCTGCAGAGCACGTAAAGAAAAAGCAAGAAAGGCAAGCACTAGAAGCAATCCAGCTTCTTTCATAAATCAGCAGGATACAGTATCCAGTTGTTTACTTAGCATAATTTTACACAGACTAGACTGGACAAGTCATGAAACACTGGGCACAAGAGCTGAGAAATGCTGCTATTAAAAAGGCATGCGGAAAACTTTCCCAAGGGATGCCAAGAGTGTGTGTGGGAAGAGGTAGGAGGAAGCAGCAGCAGCGTCAGGGGTTATAACAAGCAGAAATGAAGTGATTGTGTTTTTCTCTCAAAATCAGTTACTAAATCTCTCAAAGTAAAAAGCATGGCTGGAAGAGAAACACATGAGTGACACCGGAAACAATTGCGCAGCTGCAAAGAAAGTCTCCAAAAGACTCAGGCAGAGTCAAGCCACCTGTTTAGAGTGTAATGCAAGTTAACAGCTTAGGTGAAGGCAGATGCGCCAACTAAGCTTTGCTAAGGTTTTAAATGTTATTTGCTCCACAAGAAAATGGATTTTTCTAACTAAACAGCGACTGCCAAATCTTACAGCCTACTTGTGTTATATTTGATAACATCAGTCACAGCTCACTTAGCACGCTACAGTGCTGCACCCCAGCACAAGGCGAGAAGCTCACAGAAACCTAACAGCAGGGCCAGTGAGTAGAAGGAATCAAGATGGTCTGGACATTGTCTTCTTCAAAACAATGCCCCAAAAGGAACAGAGACTCTGCAATGAAAAGATTAAAGACAGAATACAGGAATCTCTCAAATAATGCCTCCCCTCACAACGTATGTGCAGCCTGAGATTCATCCTACAGATGTACATTTTGGAAAATGATTTTTAAATGTTAGCATAAAGCACTGATAGTTCACATTGTTCCCCTTTTACAATCATTGGGCTCATTCCAACCACAGAATAGTATTCATCCATGAAGACTGGTGGGTTTTAAGTTTTGTTTGTTCTATGCTACAGTGTAATTCTTTCACCCTACATGAGCTCTAGCCTTGCTCTCAAAGTGAAAATAGGTCCTATACATGCACCATTTAGTAGGATCTTTGGATCTTACAGATTCTTTAGTGCTTTCTTTAGTGCTGTTGACCTAAAGATCTATAAAGATCTACACAGTCTAAGTCTTTTCTTAATTTGTTTAGAGGAAAGTGTAAGAGATAGGAAAATTTTATGCACATCAACACCCCCCTCAACATTTCAGGCAGCAGTACTAACTAGTCAAAATATATTCAAAGATCAAGCTGATATCTTCAGCTCATCTCCTCTTTTCTCAACCTTACCACCATTTTTTTTCAAAATTAAAATCTGAAGAGAAAACGGCAAGAAAAGCTGAGGAGGATGAAGAGCATTTCCACAGAAAGAGCTGTAATGTTTCTTCCAATATCTCTAGTCAAAGATTATACTACCTCATTTCCTTTATGCCAACCAAAATCTTGTAAGGAAAGCCTTCACTCTGACTTGATACTCCTCCTCTTAAGGTGATCAAAGCTTTACTGTTCAGAACTGGTGTAAGCTCACTGATTCTGAGCAACATGTGAACTACAGAACTGAGACCTTAGAAATGGAAAGCTTAGGGTGTGCCCATGGAGCATGCCAACACATTAGGCTTTGTAATTTGTTCAGTGTTTGGCAAAGCAAGCACTGGATCAGAGGTATCCCCTAAGAAAGTCTTGTGTCTGTTCTCAGCACAGCTCAGACAAAACAATCAGATATCCTCCACGGCAATGCTTGTATTTAAGCAGAAAGGCCTAACATTGCCAGTAAAACATGCACAGAGGCACAAATCACCCAGAGCTTCAGCAATAGATAGATAAACAAACAAACAAACAAATAAATAAATAGGCTGTTTCAGTTTAGTAGAAGTTTACACTTAAAATTATTTCCCTATGAGCATGGACACAGTGTTACCATTAGCCTATAAGAGGAATTCATCTAACTGTAGCTCTTTGAAGAAGGCAGACTAAGTAAACTTGAGGCTGTAGGTCCTTCAGCATTTCTTTCAGGACAGTGCTAAAGGTGGCAGCTACTGCCCACTCTGTACCCATGTTCTCTCCCTTCAACTGTCTCCATAAGCTGTGGTGAGCTAAAATCAGGATGGAGCTGCACGGTTCACCAGCAAAAGGAGGTGTTCATAAAACCATCTTTTGAGGAACTGAAGCCATGGCTTGAAGATACAACCATTTCTGGCAGCAACATCAATCTGGGCTATTGCTCCTTCTCTGCCATGGTTGTCGGTGGCTCTTTTCCAGTCTCATACAAACTTCTTCATAGCGACAGCACAACCATTTGTAATGTCATGTGCTAAACTAGATCAATGAACTGATCCAGGTTATAAATAACTGGGAGAAAGAGAGGAGTGAGGGTATATTTAATCTGGAAGCCGGGCCTGTTCACTGATCCAGGTCACCATCTGGCCCTGGGACAATTGTGTAGGCACAAGTGTTGGGAAATAGGCAAGGAACCAGTGAGCATGAGTGGATGGAAATATCCTACAGCCACATCTGTCACTGAGAAAATGGCACACGCAATGTTATCACCCATGTCTAGTGGTAGCAACAGTATCATCCATGCCTGGTGTCAAAAATTGGAGCTGGCTTAGCACGACTTGGAAGAATTTACACTATGTCTTTAACCCCTGGAGGCTCATTAAGGCAAAACCCCATGACTTCCAGTGGTTGAAACTGAACATTTTCAAGCTGCATGGGGCTAACATCTCCAAACTACTCTTTCTGACTGTACTTCATCTCCTAAAAAAGTATGAGCTTCTGAGAGAAAAGACAGTGCCAATATACAACTAGCTTCTCCAAATCAGCCAACAATTACAGAAAGTTTCAAAACACAAGCCATTTCCTGCAATATGAGCTCAGCCATACTACAGACAGCATTTTCTGACTGTTTTGCTGTGTAACCTCTCCATTACAAATGTTTCTGATTAATATACACTACTAAAAACAGAGGGAGTGTGCAAGTACAGCCAGTCTTATGGAAGAAGCCTTTGTTGTGCACAATCCAGGATGCTGCCCCGTGTAAAACTGCTACACAAATGGAAATGTTTGCTGTGCAAAGAACATTCACTGTGTGTCAACGCACCTTCACTCTTCCCTGGTTTGTCTGCTTTTTAACTGCAGCGAAAGAGTACTGCCCCCTCATGAAGGCAGCCTTTGAAAATCTCCAGTTGAAAATTGATTTTTATCAGGCCTTCTTACAAAGCAAGAATGTCTAGCTCCTGGCAGATGCAATAGCTTAAGTTAGAGAGCAGCAGTCACACTGCCCATCAATCATAAGGAGATTCAGAGATATGACTGAAGTCCTATCAGTTGACTTAACCCTGCCTTCTCGTTTTGCTCCCTCTCCTGTCTGTTTACTCATTACAACCCAGCCACTTCCCTAGGAGCTAGTGTCCAAGGTTGTTTCTAATTCTTGGTGCCTATAGAGACACTAAAATATAAAACATTTGGCAGCAACACCTTTGTACAAGTTTTGCTTGGTATAATCAGCTTGCCAAAGACCCCCTTCTCTGTACAATGCACATACATTAACGTAATTTTCTCCTATATAAGATTGAGGAGTTCAGAAAAATAACACTCTTGGTTTGAAGAGGCACAACCTCTCTTCAGCACTGCAGATATCACACAGGAGGATCTCATTTGATTTTAAATCTGAAGCTGTTGTGTTAATTTGCAGATGTAACCCTATAAAACACAAATGGAATCAACAGTGAGGAAAAACCCATGCTTTTCCTGATCTGTTTTGAAGACTTAATTGAAACTGATTGCTTTTTGAACACCACAAACTGCAAGACATCTAAGGATTCAAATACAGTCAGATATTTTTTATTTCTTTGGCTGGGTTAATTTCCCATCTTTCTCATCTAAAGCTCCACAGTAAATCCTCCTGGGTCAGTTACAACTACTACTTTACACTGCTGAATACTGCCAGAAATCTGCATATCATTCCTGCAGATGTTTCTACTTTCAGGCTTCTTGGAACCTTATTGGACCTATTCCTTTGAATAAACATATACCCTTTGTAGGCTGCAAATATAGCAGAAAAATTACTGTTCTTTATGTCAAGCTGCTTCCTCATCTTCTTTCTCAGTAAAAAAAAGATGCTACATTTAAGAGAAAAAAAGTGGAAAGTAAGGAATCTGATTCTTTTCGCCCTCTTCCGAGAGACTTCTGAAAAGGGCGTACTACATGTGCTCATAAGTCCTGGGACCAGTCAAAGCAATTTGTGAAGGCCAGAGGTCCCTTCACACAAGTGCACAGAAATCTCGTAAAAGGAAAGATGGGTCTGAGAGGTTACGTCCTGCAAACAGAAAGCAAACATTCACATTCAAGGACTATGCCCTTCAACATAAAACCGAGGTAAGCCTTATGTCATCTCTCATTATTAAATTTTACTCATATTCCCAATAAAGCAGAATGTTTCTCTACTCACCTCAGTAACGTCCATGACTTTGATGGCTGCCAGCTGACCTGTTTTGACATGCCGACCCTGGAGAAAAGAGAGAACTGTCAGCACCAGCATCTTGCCCATCCCTTCAGCATTCACAGCAAAACATTCACATGGGAGCTCCAGTCACTGGGTTTTCCCCAGCTGTACTGGACCCTTCTGATATTTCATATGAAAAAACTAATAGTCTAGATGTCTAAACAAAAAGAAAGTTCTTTTGGAAATGTTCTTATATAAATCTTAGAATCCTTTTTTTTTTTCTCCACATTAAAAGGATGATTATCAAGATTAAGCATAGACAGATTACATTCACAGGCTTCCATTCTGTTTAATTTAGCAAAACTTATAGTCAGTAATGACAGTTTATTAACATGCCAGAATAAACTCCACGTATTACACATTTTATTTCTATGCACTAGTGCCTGGTACCTGGGTGACATGTTACTAGGCAAATGCAAGCATGCTTAGGGGGTTGCAAAAGAACATTTCCCTTTGTTTTGGTCTTCACTAGTTAAAAAACGAAAAGTGAGATTTCTTCAAGTGATGCATCAGACCTACAATAGCTTTCTCTTCGCTTGTCTCACGATAGTTAGGCAAGAACAAGACGTTGTCTCCCTTCAGCTACGCCACCATAAGGGTATGGTTTCTCAGTACAGCTGTAGCTGAATTAATAGATCCCAGCTCCTGCAGCAGGGAGCTCCTACCCTTCCTTCTCCTGCCTCCCTCCAGCCTGTCACGCATTTCTCCCAGGAGTACTGAGCTCCTTCTGGCACTCATCGGATCATATGATAAGCTGATGGAGATCACTAAAATGGCAGAAAGTTAACACAGGAAAAGCAAACTGCAGGGTGGGGCGGGGGATTGCAGATCAAGAAATTAAACTGGTTTGCTTTGCAGTCAGCACAGAGCCAGAACTGGCAGGAGGTAGATTGCACAGCTGGGAGGGAGGCAGACAGCATGCAGGGCCTCTCCAGCCGCGGTGAGCTCTAACTCCTTCAGCTGACTTCTGACAGAAATATTTTCCTCACCAGCATATTTTTACACGAGGTGGGGCCATATCAGTTAGCTGTTCTGTATGTTTTTTCTAAACAGGCACTTAGAAATAGTCCCAGCATTGGTATTTTCCAGCTCTCCACTTAACACCCAGCAGTCTGCCCCAAGACTTTCAGTCAAACAGCTTGTCTCCCAACACCTTTCCCAAGTATCAACCCCAAAATCTCTTCTCTGAATCAGGCAAGCTCTCCAGAAAGAGGAGAGCATTTATCACAAATACTGGTTAAAAAAGAAAAAAAAAAAAACCCACAACAAATCATTTCATTGCAGTCACAATATCTTTACTTTTCTCCTCACCGATTTCTAAGTTTCTTTGGCAGAAATCTATACACAGCATCCACTACAGCTGATGGACACCAATAGTATATTTTTTTTTCCTGGACTAACTTCTTAATCTCTACAGATTATTTCCAGACTGGTGTTCCAGAACCAAAGCACCCTGAAGCACTAGTCTCTTTGGAGAAATCTTGATCCCTTCATACCTTACAATTCCTCCACAGGTAATGGTCAGGGATTGCTCTGCATTAAAAAAGGATGAAATGCTGCAGAATTCACAGCCTCTGCTTTCTTTCTCAACTCTTTTTTGTGCTGCTTATTAACCAATCCATACGTTTTCTATAAATAAATTACTCAGGCTTCTGATGGCTCTGTAAACTGACTTTATCGCATGCATTTCTTTTACAGTTTGGTGTCAAGCTGGTTTAAACTTTGAAACAAAGTTAGGGTCGTAACATGTGTGCAGTGGCCTCACCTTGACCTTACAACTTCTTGAACCAAAGCCTTTCAGCAAGCCCAGGAGAGAGATGCAATCCCAGTTTCCCACCCTGGATCTCTGCCTAATGACAAAAGCCTGTGGTCTTCTCCTCAAGACTTACTATCCCACTAAGGGAGGAGGGGAGCATGTTTTACACCAAGATGAGAAAGTGCCCCCTCTCAGCTCTGCCCCTATTTTCTGCAGATCTCTGGAAGGGATTAAAAGGCCCAAGGACATGGGGAAGTACAGTTTGAGGTACAAAAGAGAATACGCTAAAGGTAAGGACATCTCAGAGTAAAAAAAGCTCACAATACCAAGGAATACTGGGGAATAAGAAACTTCTTAAAAAACAGCAAAATATGGTTCACTATTCATTCTGCAGCAAAGGCTGGGGAGACTGAAATGGTAGCAGAACACACTCCAAGCAAAAAAATTGGCACACGGGAAAGTGAAGTAGCACGACATTCACGGGATGCCATATATTTTACAGAAAGTTTGCTCTATTTGTCTTTTGAAATCTCTGAACTACTGGTGGGCTTTCTATTTCCAGAGACAAACCTGAAATTTCCCAGGGTTCAGCTTCACAGCTTTTCTGGAGATGACGTTCCTCCCCGTGAGACTGGCCCACTCAGGATGACTAATGTGCACCAGCCCTTCCCCTACAGCTTTACAGGATACGGCTGGTGCCTCCTCTAGTCCCCGTGAAAACCTGGGCCGCGACAGCCACAGCACAGCTCAGCAATTGCTCGTGTTTCGCTGTGCTGTTGCTGCAGCAGGGATGAGAAAAGCGTCTCCGTAACTCTCCTAAGGGACTGGAAAGCAAGGGAACTGCAGACTGTGGGAAGTGTGGGCTGCTTAGTATCCCAGGCCAAATTTAATCCCTGGTCATTTCAGAACATTGTTAAAAATTACTCCAAATGCCCTTTTCATAATGTATGGAGAGTTCATATTCCAACCATCTACAGTGTTTATGGGGAAGGCTGCATGACATTAATTTATATGAGAGAGGACATTTTGAAACCATACCCTTTTCATTAAAAACATTTTTAGAGGGAAGGGAAAAAGCAAACATCTTAAGCACAACATACAGAAATGAGTAGAGATTTTGGTTGGTTGGTTTGTTATCTGCTTAAGTGCTCCACTCAAGAACAAACTTGTCCAACTATTTGCATGCTGGTAAAATTTTGCTTGTAACATAAGATGGCTAAGCATTCCCATTTCAGAAACCATTCTTTGGATTTTCATGGCCAGTTTTACGTTTGAGAAAAAAAAATCTGCATTAAAATTTATAATAAAATCACAAAATGTTTAAATGCAGCAAAAGAACTGCAGAAGTCATAGATGGAAGAAATCCTCTGAACTCTATATCCTGGGATTAAAATGTATTTGTATACAAATCCCAGAGCACTTCATAAATGTGGTAGCCACCAAGGCCCCATCCAGACACCATCTCAGCAGCACCACTGTCTAACACTGTATTTTTCTTGCAGAGTGATGCCCCTGCTTTAGCACTCTCTGCAGTTGTGGGCTCCCCTATCCCCAGGGCACAGTAGAGGTTCTTGAAGCTTTGTTGCTACCAGCAAATTGTCAGCAATTACCATCCGAGCATCTGAAAAATACCACAGAGATTGCAAAATGCAAGCCATGATAACTGAAAACAGCAGCTTTAAAAAATATTGCTAGACATCAAATATCGGAGGCTGGAGATCAGAGGGTAAACTGTCTGCTGGCCAGAAAGTTCAGTACACGTATGAAATATGCAATGAAGATGACAGCAATCTAGATGTATCCTGTCAAGCATAAGATGACTGTATCCAGAGTCAAGGGACTGAGGAGGCTGCACATGTGACACAGCATAGTAGCAGCAACAGGCAGAGAAGGCTATGTTGTCCCAGGAGCAAGACCCTTACTCGAGGTGGGGGTCACAACAAAACATTGGTACTGTCAGTTTGACCTGGCTCTCAACCCCATGGATAAGAGCCCACCAACACATTCCCTTCATTTAGACCCTGTTCAGATTTTATCAACTAAAATTTCCAAACTACTTGTCATTACTTACGCATCCTCCCTGCCTTTTTTCCCCTCTTTTCGTGAATCTATTAATATTAAAGCATTTGTTTACCCTCCGAAATAAGCAACATAAGAATATTTTTAAGAGTGTTACCGCACTGTTCTATTTTTAAACGGCCTGTTGGGATGAGCAAAGTCAATGGATTTGAGCCTGCTGACCCCAAATCTTGTCCTGTTTCTTTCTTCTCATGCAGATGACACAAAGTTCATTCACATATGGAGGGGTTTAAAATACAGCTCTTCTCAGCAACATAGCAACAATGTAGTGTTTAGCTGGATCTTAAACTGAATCGACTACTTAAGCATATTCTCAGTCATGTCTAATAGCAATATGCTGTTTGTTTCTTATCTCAGTGGGCTTTATGCATGTTGAAAAGCAGAAGGGACAAGGGGAATCCTTGGTAGACTGCCAAGATCTGCAGAACATTATAAATTTCAAGCCTACCCACACTCCCCAAGTCAGATAATACGCCTACTTTTTGCCTCTTTCTTCCTCTGCACACATTATTACTGTAAATTTTTTGTTTTGGAAAGGTTCAAAGGCAAGTGGTGCTATGTGCTGGTTTCTGTGGTGCTTTTTATTCCCTAAGATGCCTTAATGTTATCAAAGAACTATGCAAATGAACTGCAGAAGAAATCCTATCTGCTCATTTACCCCTCCTCCCAGCTAATTATCCAAGACACGTATTCCACAGTAATGTTATTCTCCTACTAACACAGTTTCCAGCCTGTGCATTAATGTGCCTTTTGGGGGACTGTTCCTGGAAACTTGCTCCCCAGCAAAATGAGAATACAGGGCAGTATCACAGATTAAGAAAGAAAGGCATAATGTATGACTCATGACTTGCAATGTTGGTCTATCATCTTTATACACAATTAAGTCTTTGGAAAACTTCTCTAACCTCCCAGTATCCTATGCTGATAGTTGAGGATAGAATAACTACTAAGTTGAAAAAAAGAATCTACTAATTCACATTTCAGTTGCTACAATGTACTGAGAAGCAGTAGGTCAGCTCTCACCTCTTAGTAGCACTGTACAACATCCACATATCAAAACTAACTTTTATTTTCCTTCTCCTGTAAGTGATTCTAAACCTCTTGCCAGTCTGAAGCAAGCGGCTACAGAGCAATACTCTGCGATTAGGTTTTACACACTACTATGCGACCTACTCTAGGAGGTCCTGCTCTGGCAGGGGGGTTGGACTAGATGATCTTTCAAGGTCCCTTCCGACCCTTAAGATTCAGTGAGAGTTCTGTGAAATGATACCTTACTACTGTATTTTTACCATCAACATTTCTTGTTAGTCGTCAACACAGAAAGTCACAGACTAACCAACTTTACGTTGCAAATACTTGGACTCTACAGGACATTTCTTCTCACTCCTCAGAAAGACTCGGTCTACCATGTGAAAAGTGATGGCAGGAATGCTTGTGGAGGAGGCAGAACATGCGTTTTTGATAGGTAAACAGATAAAATGGCATAACGTGAAAGCAACCTCCCTAGTTAAAAACAGATTATAAAATATAAACTGTTCATAAGCAAAATGTCTGCCTATCTGCATTTGTAGCCAAAATAACGTTGTTCCTACTGACAGAGCATTCTGTAAGCTAAATAATCAGACCCAGCAACGGCGATAAACTTGTAAAAAGGGGATGATGTTTATCTGGCAACGAAGCTCTTTCTAGAATAAAAATCCGCAAACAACCTCAGTATAAAAGCCTGGCAAATCACTGCAAAAATGCGCAAAAAGAAAAAAAGGTCAACATCAACTATCTTTCTAAATCCAAATGATGATTTTTAAACCTAAACCAACCAGAAGCTATTAAAGACTCCTACTGTTCAACTCAAAGACAGGACAGGGTTCTGTGTTATTCCCTTTGTCTAACTCTTGACATCAAATGTCTGGAAAGCAAAACAGAAAACAACATACTCTCTATCACGCTTTAGATATCCACAGGCTCACTAGTTGTCTATTGAAGAAATAATAATGACAATTTACTCATGCATAGTACTGCATTCTAAGAAGTAGGAAAGACACAGTTATCATCAGTCCTATACTCCCATGGGCATAGTGAAGAGGTGTTAAATGCTAGTAAGGAAAACGACAGATCTAGGTACTGATTTTTTACTTTGATTGCTAGCTTTGTGGTAGCTTTCGCACTCCAAAAGATGCTGGATGTACATTACCAGAGGCACTTCCTTCCCCCAAACAGCTCATTGCCTAAATAGGAAAAAGGAAAGAAAAGAAAAAGGAGGTGGGGGTGGGTGATGTAGAAAGGAGGGGTGGTGGGAAAACGATGGCAGAAAGCCACAATCTAACTTTCCCAGGATCACAACAGGTCAAAGGCAAGCTCAGAGTAAGGAAATATCTCAACTCCCAGCGCTCTGCCCAACAGTCCACCTCACCCCACAGATCTCAGCAGGAGATGTTTTTGTCTGACAGGAGAGGATAGAAAGAAAACTGCAATGGCAGACAGCTCTGCCATTTTGACAGATCTGCCTAAGTCAGGCCCAATGATTGTGCTCATTTCAGTTCACAGATACTGAGACATCTGACTGGGGAATGGATGAAAAAAAAAAACCTGGCAAAGGAAGGAGAGGGTAAGAGGCCTAGCAGTCATTCAGTTTTAGACCATGGCTGGCCCTTCATTACCCAGTTACACCAATCCCAGTCCAATTCATCCCTCAAGACTGCACATTTCCTGGCTAAAAGGGTACAAAATGTTCCCTTATCAGTGGAGCTTACAGATTTCCTTTCTCAATTCTCTCTTCCAAATACCAAGCAGGAAAGTTAGAGAAACTATAGTCTGGCAACACCAGCAGCAAGGCTGCAATGCATTTTTCCACAAGGCCTCAACTTCAGGCTATCAGGAAGTTTTTTGAAAGAGTGTTGAGTGCTAGATCAAGCACTGCAGCTCTCTAGGTGGCCACCCAAAGCTTCCTGCTCCGGATTCAATGCTTCTTCTTCAGGGACGCTTTCAGCTAACCAGCTTGAGTCCCCAAAACAGAAAAAAAGCCTCTTCAAGAGCCATTCCCAAAGTTACTGTCCTATCCTTTCAGCCACCACCAGGCTATGCCCAGATTTAGTGACCTTCACAAAACACACCATCACTCATTTTCTCTTACAATGGAGTCCCCACCCTCTGTCCTCTCCAAAAAGAGAAAGACCTCTAACCTTATTATTGCTTGCATTTTTTTTCTGGTTTTAAACATACCTAGTTAATTTAGTTGGGACATTATTGAAAGATATAAAAAACCCACACAAACTAAACCAAGAGAAAAGAATGAAACCACAGGAGAGGCATACCTCCCACATGGACCTTGTTGTCTCAGAGAACATTTGGCTTGCTCTAGAAACAGCTGAAGTCTGCTGTGTCCAACTCTCATTCAAATCAATTCTTCACCGTACCTTAATGGCTTTTACCAGTCACTAAATGCGCCCCTCCCAACACTTATTTGCTTCTTTGGACACCCTGCAATGGTCTCTTTTATGCAGAACAATTTCTTTCTGGCAACTATAATTAACAAACCAGATGGAGAACATCAAGACAAGAAGCTGGATTGGAATGATAAAAAAATGTACTTGTAGATACAAAATGACATGGTCTACCGATACAGACAACTTCTCCTTTTATATCTCAACAGTCACTTTCATCACCAAATACCCTCCAATGGACCTTGGCCACCGACTGAAGGAGAGGCAAGCCCAGTTTGCTAGCACAGCCATAGCAAGTCCCTGTGTTCACCAGGTGCCAGCTCACCATCACAACCACACAATGCCATGCTTTAAAGAGACATGATGTACCACACACTGCTTCTACCTCAAATCAAGTGCAGCCCAAACTGATTTGCCAGGGGACCTGCATGCGTGGATGAGGGCTTCGAAGCAACGCAGGCACCTCCTTAGCTGAGAGAGATGGTATAAAAAGAGCAGAGCCTCCCAATTACTTCTACAAAGTGACATAGAAACAAATCCTGGATGAAAAAAAGTCCAGGGCTGCTTCATTTTTTTTGTTTGCTTTTTAAATTAACTCCTATCGACATAGTTCCTTTTAAATTAATTCCTATTAATTCCTATGTGTCCAGTTCTGGGCCCCTCAGTTCAACAAGGACAGGGAGCTGCTAAAGAGAGTTCAGCACAGGGTCACAGAGATGATGGAGTGGAGCATCTCCCTTATGATGAAAGCCTTAGAGAGCTGGGGCTCTTTAGCTTGGAAAAGATAAAGACTGAGAGGTGATCTTATTAATGTTTACAAATACATAAAGGGTGGGTGTCAGGAGGCTGGAACCAGGCTGTTCTCAATGATGTCCAATGATAGGACAAGGGGCAAAGGGTACAAATTGGAACATAAGAGTTTCCAAAGAAACAACAAGGAAAAACTTCTTCACTGTGAGGGTGATGGAGCACTGCAACAGGCTGACCAGATGGGTTGCGGAGTCTCCTTCTATGGAGACATTCAAAACCCACCTGGACGAGTTCCTGTGTGACCTACTCTAGGTGGCCCTGATCTGGCAGGGGGTTGGACTAGATGATCTTTTCAAGTCTTAATATTCTGTGATTCTGTGTGCAGACATGAGTTGGCATCTCTTTTCTCTTGCCATTATCAGTGCCCCTTTCAGTTAATCATATCTCAGCATTACAGACTAGGAAGCCACAATTTACCAGGCAGCAATTGCTGAAACTAAAATGCATCTTCTAGAGCACTAGATATTCTGAGGGAGTACTGCAAGAGGGGCATTTTGAAAAAGAATTGGGATTGTGTTTTATACCATGACTCTGTACATATGAGCAATCAATATTGCACAAACTTCTTTGTAAAATGCAAAATGCGTATTTGGCCTAAAGTTACATGTATTTTAATTAAATGAGACTTGTACCAGAGGACTCTTTCTAGCATTATTATTTTCTGATACTCTGCCAAGTACATCTGTGTTTCTAGAGGGGGAAAAAAAAGAGAAAAAAAAGGAAAACCAAATATAACCAAAAACACAACACCTGTCCTTGAGAAACTGGCACAATGCCAGCGACTGATCTGTAGACAGCTTTGTGTCCACAAAATCTATTTTCAAATATTAAGGTGGTATTTTCAGACCTCAGACTATTTCTGCTTCATCAGCACAGGAGTCTGACTCAGAAATCCAAGCCTGTACTAACAACCTTTTCTGTATCAGACATGCCAACGACAAAACCTGAACCTCAGAGATTGCTGGGCCTTTTATTTATTTATCTAGCAAGATGAGGACTAAAATGAACACAATTTCCTCTTGGTTGCTACCTGGGTAGTACTTAAGTTGCATTCCCAAAGCCTGTGGCAAACATGTTTATTATGTGAAAGGGCCACACGACAGAAAAGCCATTATGCAACATATTCGGCTCACAGGTTAATCCATGGAAAAGCACAGCACTCATTAAGGAAAAGGAGCCTGCGCGTTCTCCAATTATTACTTTCACTGAGCACTCAAGAGCACACCAAGTGCCTCACAAAAACTAGTCAAAACACGTTCACCACTCTTAAATAACACACTAAAGGCCTTTGCAGACCAAGTTGGGGCAAACAAAAAGGGAAAGTAGTTCCTCAGGAGGACTTGTAAAGCAAGTCCACAGCGTTACTGTCATTGCAGGCAGTCCCCACCTGTCCTGTTGTGCTCTCAGGGTACACATGCAGATTAAGCAAAAGGTATTTTTGGTGCAAAACAATGTGTAACATTTCTTCCCATGGGAAGAGCCAGAAGATCAATACCTGTCTCATGTGGAAGCACCTGAGAATGGTCGCATAGGAACTAGGGCTTCTCCCCCAAAAATAGTGGTGGGATCAATAGCCTAAATGAAGTGCATCTACACCAATGCACACAGTATGGGCAACAAATAGGAAGCGTCAGAAGCCACTGCGCAGCAGGAAAACCATTATATAGTTGCCATCACAGAAACATGGTGGGATGACTCATATAATTTGAGTGCTACAACAGACAGCTGTAGTATCTGCAGAAGAGAAAGGAAAGGAAGGAGAGGTCTGGGGTAGCCCTGTGTGTTACAAAGTGCTTTGACTGGCTAGAGCTTAATGATGGTGACAAGAAGAAAGATATCGCAGTGGAAGTCCATTCTAGACCATCCAACAAGCATGAAGAGGCAGACGAAATGTTCTCTGAGTCAGGAGACGTCTCACAATTGCAAGTCTTTGGTCTCATGGGAGACTTCAAACTCACCTGATGTCTGCTTAAAATAAAATACAGCAGAGAGGAAACAGCCCAGGAGGTTCCCGCAATGTGTGGAAGATAATCCCCTGACACAGTTGGTGAACAAGCCAATGCGTGAAGGTGCCCTGCTGGACTTGGTGTTTGAACAGAGAAGGACTTGAGAGTGACGTGACGGTTGTAGGCTGTCTTGGGCATAAAAATCACAAACTGATAGGTTTTGATTCTGAGAGACAGAAGGGGAGGGATAAGCAGAACTGCTACCTTGGATTCCTGAAGGGCAGACTTTGGCTTGTTTACAAGCCTAGTTGGCAGAGTCCTTGGGAGGCATTCCTGAAGGGCAAAGGAGTCCAGGAAGGCTGGACATTCTTCAAGAAGGAAATCTTAAAGGCACAGGAGCAGGTCATCCCCACATGCCAAAAGCTGAGTCGTTGGGGAAGAAGACTATCCTAACTCAACAGAGAGGTTTGGCTGGAACTGAGGAAAAAAAGTTTATGAATTTTAGAAGAAGGGGTAGGCAACTCAGGAGGACTTCAAGGGTGTTGTGAGGTTATGCAGGGAGAAAATTAGAATCACCAAAGCCCAACTATAACTTAACCTGGATACTGCCACAAAAGAGCATTTAAAAATGTTTCTATAAACACATTAGCAACAAAGGGAGGGCTAAGGAGAAAATCCATCCCTTATTGGATGAAGGGGGAAACACAGTGACAAAACATGAAGAAAAGGCTGAGGTACTTAATGACTTCTTCATCAGAGTCTTTAATAGTAACACCAGTTGTTCTCCAGGTACCCAGTCCCCTAAGCAAGAAGATGGGGATGTGGAGCAGAATGAAGCTCCTATAATCTCAGGGGAAATGGTTAGCAACCTGGTACACTGCTTAAATACACACAAGTCTATGGGGCCAGGCGAGATCCACTCAAAGGTATTGAGAGAGCTGATGGAAGTGTTCACCAAGCCACTTTCAACCATTTATCTGCAGTCCTGGCTAACTGTGGAGATCCTAGTGGACAAAAGATTAGCTAATGTGATGTCCATCTAGAAGAAGGACTAGAAGGAGAATCCAGGGAACTACAGCGTGTCAGTCTGACTTCAGTGCTGGGAAAGGTTATAGAATAGATCACCTTGAATGCCATCATTTGGATGGGACAAGCAGGTGATCAGGTCAAGTCAGCGCAGGCTTATGAAAGGCAGGTCCCACTTGACTAACCTGATCTCCTATGACCAAGTGAACTGCTTAGTGGATGAGAGAAAGGCTGTGGATGTTGTTTACTTGGACTTTAGTCTTTGGCATTGTTTCCCACAGTATCCTCCTGCAGAAAATGGCTGTTAGTGGCTTCAATGGACATACTTTTCATTGAGTGGAAAACTGGCTCAATAGCCAGGCCCAGAGAATGGTGGGGAATGGATTAAATTCAGTTGGCAGTCAGTCATCAGTGGTGTTCCCCAGGGCTCAATGTTGGAGCCCGTTCTGTTCAATACCTTTATCAAGTGATCTGGACAAGGGTATTGAGGACACTCTCAGTAAGTTTGCAGACAACACCAAGTTGAGCAGGAATACTGAACTACTTGAGAGCAGGAAGGCTCTTCAGAGGGACCTGGACAGGCTGGAGCAATGGCCTGAGGTCAATTGTGTGAGGTTCAACAAGGCCAGGGAATGGGTCCTGCACTTGGGCCACAACAAATCCACGCAATGGGCATGTGTGGCTGGAAAGCTGCCCACAGGAAAAGGACCTGGGGATGTTAATCAACAGCCAGCTGAATATGAGCCAGCAGTGTGCCCAGGTCATCAAGAAGGCCAATGGCATCCTGGCCTGTATCAGAAACAGTGTGACCAGCAGAACCAGGGAAGTGATTGTCCCCCCGTACTCAGCACTGGTGAGGCCATAACTTGAGTGCTGTGTTCAGTTCTGGGCCCCTCACTACAAGAAAGACATTTAGGTGTCTAGAGACGAGCAACAGAGCTGGTTAAGAGTTTGGAGAACAAGTCTTATGAAGGGAACCGGGGGAACTGAAGTTGTTTAGTCTACAGAAAAGGAGGCTCAGAGGAGATCTTATCAGTCTTTACAGCTACCTGAAAGGAGGTTGTGGCTAGGTTGGAGTTAGTCTCTTCTCCCAGGTAATGACTGATAGGACATGAGGAAATGGGTTCAAGTTGCACCAGAGGAGGTTTAGATTGGAGATTAGGAAAAAATTTCTTCACCAAAAGGGTGGTTAAGCATTGGAACAGGCTGCCCAGGGAGATGGTGGGAGTCACCATTCCTGGAGGTATTTAAGACATGCAGGTGAGGTGCTGAGGGACATGGTTTAGTGGCAGACATAGTAGTAGTCCTGGGTTAATGGTTGGACTCGATGACCTTAAAGATATTTTCCAACCTGAACAATTCTATTAACTTAGTCTCCAACATACACGCCTTCTGTAATGGTAGGAAGGATATATACCACAGATTTTTTTATTGTTTCTTTTAACTTTTAATAACAATTGCATTTGGGGGGAAAAAAAGCACTGTTTTCTCATGACACTACACAAAAGTATTCAGCTCAGATCCAACACTAGCTACTCCTGCAGACCACAAGTCACCACTCTGGAGCACAAGTGTCATTAGATTTAATATAAAAATGGTCAGTTGGAAAGGCCAAGCTTTTGGTTGTAAATCATTCAACACACTGGAACAAATAGCACAACTTAGTATTGCCCTGGATTGCAAAAGAGGAGTGAGGACCAAAATTCAACTGCAGAGGACGACTAATACATTTTCTAACTGCTTATAGCTAGGCAGTTTATGCCATCATCGTCACCTATGAAACCTCTCTAACCCTGCTCTGATACCCAGGCAGCAAAAGAGAAAGCAGAAGTCAGTGGCTGGCACCTCAGCCCTAAACACTCCCCCAGCACCAGCAGCAAGGTCATCCCTCTGGCCCTGCAAGTGTCCTGACAGCCGCATGCATGCAGGAAGGAGGGGAGAGGCAGAAGGAACACAGTATAAGCCTGGACATGTTCCTCTCTCACTGAGGGCAGATACAGAACACAAAGGAAGCAGGCAAGAGGCCAGTCCCTCCAATAACTACAGCAGGTTGACCATCTCCTGGCCCATCAGCTCATCTGCCCTAAATACAGATACGGAAATGGGAGCTTGTAAATACTTCAGAAAACCCTAGAAAACCAAAAAAAATAAACCTGCTCCAGCAATCATTCAGCCCCAACTCAGAGTATTCTACACACCCAAAGTTTCCATCCTCAGCTGGATGTTTTCCAAAGAGGCAGTCATAAAACATCCTGTGTAACTGCCTATAATCTGGTGTCTCCAAGAGCAGACACAGTTGACTGGGAGAGATGCAGCCAGACACATACTGACTGTAACACGGCTGAAGCCAGCACACCACCTCCTGCCACATGAGTCAGGTCTTTGCAAAATTAACTGGTCACTTCAGCCATCTGTGGCTCAGAGAAAGACCCAGGTGGGGAACAACTCAGAAACCTCCAGTAAGAGAGAGTAGTTTCTGGTTAGGAATTCACAAGTGGAAACACTGTTTAATCTCATTCAGAATTTAAACTTAAAAATTTGTAATCCTACAAACACAGATCTACATAATGCCAAAGCTGTATCCTAATTTAATCTCTTACTACTCATTTCCACCACTTTCAACTTTACTAAAACTGAGTGGAGAGGTGGACTAGAAATAAATTATTTTTTTTAAAAGGTGAAGCTTTCCACTTGTTTTAGTTTCCTAGGATGTGTGCAAATCTACCTCCAGACACAAGTTTCAGCAATGCTGCCTCAAAAGCTACCTACCATTTACACAAACAAGCACTTGAATCTGGAAAACAGTCATGTTAAACACTATCAGGTACTCTGACCAAACGCTACAGCCATGACCTAAATACATTATGTGGTACGGTGGTGCAGAACAGCAGTTCCTGGAATTAAGCAATCTTCCAATTAAGTGTCATGCACTGAAAACAAAATTAAATCAGCTATGATGCTGCCTGACTACTTCTACTCCCTTTTCCCCACTATCAGGAAGGAAAACAAAATCCTTTCCACCAGTCTGAATGCTGTATCACCAGCAAGAGGATTCCTGAGATGCTGAGGAGGGGTCTACATATACCAGTTGTGCCTATTCCAGACTATAGCACTCTGAGGAGAGCTAAAAAAAAATAACTATTTTTTAAATTGTAATAAAACGGATTTCCAAAAGTTCCAATGCTTTCAAGGTTTGCCTTTTAAATTTACAGCCACTTGTCTAATTACTGAAAGAGTATTACAGTTTATTATAATCATGTGTCTGCACTGAAAACATCAATACAGCACACTGGAATTGATTGCTCAATTATACAATGCACAGCTATTGCAATTGCTGTTAAAGTAGAATTCATAACAAGTCCAAGAACTTGTCTTTCAAAACACAAGCGAGAGTAATGCTTAATGCTCAAAGCAGTTTCACTGAACCAATGGAATTAGCACAACATGCTGTCAATTACGGGTCATGTTAGAAGACACGCACAGAGGCATATTTATGCCAAGTGTGGGGCAGACCCATCAAACACACAGTTGAATTAAGAGTTGACTTCAGCACGATGCCCTAAACCTGAGCACAACCACCACTTCAACCTAGTCTAAGTGACACAATCCCATCCCACCCACCAGCCCAGTAGGTGAGGGTGCTTCATCACCCAGGGAAACTACCTACATTCAGAAACTATAGGAGATCAAGGCAAGCAGGGTATGGGGCAGCCATCAAGGTACATCAAGATTTGAGTGTGGCCAGCAGGTCAAGGGAGGTTCTTCTCCCCCTCTACTCTGTCCTGGTGAGGCCTCATCTGGAGTCCTGTGTCCAGCTCTGGGCTCCTTAGCTCAAGAGGGACAGGGAACTGCTGGAGAGAGTCCAGCACAGAGCCACCAAGATGATCAGGGGACTGGAGCATCTTTCATATGAGGAAAGGCTGTGGGAACTGGGGCCACTTAGTCTAAAGAAGAGGAGACTCAGAGATCTTATTAACATTTACAAATATCTAAATGGTGGGTGTCAGGAGTTTGGGACATCCCTTTTTTCTATTGCAGCTAGCAACAGGACAAGGGGTAATGGGATGAAGCTGGAACACAAAATGTTCTACTTAAACATAAGAAAAAACTATTTCACTGTTCAGGTGAGGGAGCCCTGGCACAGGCTGTCCAGAGGGGTTGTGGAGTCTCCTTCCTTGGAGGTTTTCAAGACCCGCCTGGACATGTTCATATGCGACCTGATCTAGGTGAACCTGCTTCTGCAGGGGGGTTGGACTAGATTATCTCTAAAGGTCCTTATAACCCCTACCATTCTATGATACAACCCTGTGCGGCCCCTGGCAGACTTGCCTCCAGTAAACTGGTGCTAAAATGCTGCTCCACTACCACTGAAGATGAAAAACACACACAGACACACACAAATACACCTCCAAACACGTTTTCGATCAGCACTCACCTCTTCCTGGCTCTGTCTATGGCAGGGAGGCAAGCTCCTACAGTCAGTTTTTTCAAGGGAAAGCTGATGGCTTTCTGATCCAAAGGCACCACGAGGGGCACCTGCCACAGGTACATCCAGCCTGATGAAGGGCAATTAGCTCCCCACAGACACACAGAACTGTCCCAAAGGTCTTAATCTACCTAGATCAGGGCCTGGGACAATGCTTTAGTAAAAACAATTAAAAAAACAGGATTCTTTTGCTACTCTTACTCTTCGTCTAGCTACAGCACATCTCAGAGATGTCTAGAAAGAAAATAACAAAACCAGGCTCAAAGCTTCCAATGAATTTCCATCTGAAACATCAACAAAACCCCAAAAGCTCAATTTGATGTTGCTCTGGGCTTGAATTCAAATAAACACAAGAATTCAAAGCTGGAAGCATTTGAGATGCCCAGTATCAGAGAAAGAAGGAAAGGAACCATATCTTCCACTGGTGGAAAGGTATAAGTGCTTCCTTCTCTGATTTCTGACTCTAAGTACAACCAAGAAAGAAGTAAAGCTAGGAGAGTCAGAGGTAAAATCATCCAAGAGAGGAAAAACTGAAACTGAGGAGCTGAAATATCCAAGTTTCTGCAACCAGCACAGAACAAAGGTCCCACAATATGCAACCAAATAGAAAACAAGTAAAGAAAACAAGCAAATGCAAGTTACTGGTGAATGGCAGCAGTCCTTTTTAGCAAAATTAGCAAGTGCTTTATTTCATTTGATTTTGATGATTCTGCTTTTCATTTTCTTTTTTTTTTACTAATGCTTCAGTAGCTTAAAAGCCCATGTTCTGTACACACTAAAAACAGATAATACACAGCTTCCACTTAGTCTGCTCATTAGTTTAAGAATTTCAGGAGACACTATTTCAAAGGAAAAAAAAAAAAAAGGCAAGCCAACATTTCTCCATTATGTGAATAAGCCTGTAGCTAAGAGAGATTTAATCTACCTAATTACACTGTTTGCCACTTGCATTTATAGTTAGCATTGAAATCAGTGGGTGAAACTCAACAAAAAGCAGCAAGTGAGGAAAAAACCAAACAGTCTAGTTGACTGCTACATTAAAATCTTCCTTAGAGTCATTAAAAGCAATTGAAACTTATCAAGAAAACCTACTAGTGTGAATACAAAGTAGATCACTCCAGCTTTCCAGTCTTCATTTTGATGTTCATTTCAGGAAGAAGTTAATTCATTTTACTTTTATGACTCCCATGAATGTATCACAGGCTCAATGATAAGTACACACTTACTAATGACAAGTTTTTGCTCTGCTTTGAGATAAAAATCATACAAAGCATAGGCGAGTCTGTGCCAATATGTTTCAAGCAAACAAACTAATTATTAGATACATCATATGCTTAAAACAAGTCTTGATTTCTTTAAGGAAATGCACTTAAAAAGGAGGCCTGTGGGCTGTATTTCATTTCTCCAGGCTGTCCTATGGAAGAGACTTTAGAGCAGATCAGAAACACAGCTGAGGGGACAGATGAGCCCTGGCAAGGAAGCAAGATGAAGGTCTGCATGTCTAGCTTCAAGAGGCCACCCTGGGGAACCATGCCATGCTAGGCTTTGGTGGAGCCCTGACAGACAGGAGGTAACAACTGCAAACAAACAAGAGAAGGTAGTTTTACTGGCGGATGGCTCAATAGCAAGGGAGTTGAAGATGTGGCTTGTAGGTGCAAGTACAGTCTTATCTTTCATCTCTTCCTCCACATCAGATCTTCAGCAGACCCAGTGACAAGGACTCCATCCATCTCAGAAAATGGGATCTCATGTAAGAATATCTAATAAATTCAAGTATTTTTAGGATTTAATTTCCCCAGCTAGAATCACCTAGTGAACAATGAGTAAAGCCTTTCTTTCTTTAATCAAGATTACCTGATACGGGATTGCATGTGACACTCGCAGTTACAGCCTAGGCAAGAGTGACAAGCAATCAAAAATCAACTATAATGGGTGGAGTAGGACACACACTGACAAAACCACCACCAAGAGTTCCAGCCAATAAAGTTGGAAGGAACAGCCAAAGAAAAAATGGGGGAGGGGGAGGATGGAGAAAAAGAAAAATGGGACTGCTTCCAGCACTATTAACCCTCACAAAGGACCCCTGCCTAGTCACTACTAGGAAACCAACACGTGAGGGCAAGTCATCATAGCAGTCAAATCCAGGGAACAAGTGTGCACACATGAGATTATAAGGAGGAGGGGATTCCAGCATTTAGCAATCCCAGCTACCACCACAGTCCACCTATGTGCCCTTTACACAACACAGTCTGCCTTCAGAGTGCCAAATTTCATTCCTCATGGAAAAAAAAAAAGTTGCTTCAAAAGTGTAGGTGACTTATTGCCAATACAAGATTAAGAGAATTTGTCTCCTCAAAGCCAGAGTTTTAAAGAAGGCTTATCCATTTAATGATGCCATTAATAAGAGTTAACGATGCTTCTTTCCACTACAGCTAGACACAAGCACTTCCAGGACTGGACTCTACTTGTCCTTCCTCCCACTTCAGCTGTGACTAAAAGGTCAACATTCAAATATAGGTATCTCAAATTTGGTGTGGTAAAAAAAACAATAGCCTGATGTTCAAAGAAAAGGGGGGGGGGGGGGGGGGGAAACACCAAACCAATCCTGTATTGTTTGTCTGCTTCTATACAAGAGACATGCAAGTGCTTCCAAAATTTACAAAATCAAGCTAGTTAAGGCCTGAAATTAAAAGGTACAGCAACAACAAAAAAATACAAGTTAAGAAATAAAAATCTATTAAATGTTTTTGCAAAACTCTTTAGCAGACCATAAGGTCTTGGCCCAACTACTTCTGAAGCTATCATCTATGCCAGAGGACCTCTGCACATATAAATTATTTGTGGAGAAACTTCCACATGCACTTCTACCACATGCCTTTCTACCATTTTTCCATTGATTCATGCATGCAGTAACAGTCTGACCCAAACAGCATCTGTATTTCTACCCTTATCACAGAATCGCAGAATGGTGACCACTTCCCTAAATCCTCTCAGTTTGCAATTGTCTCTTTCTACTCTTTTCAAGCCACATCCTGAAAAGTCTGCCACTACAGAAATTAAGCAGTGGCTTTCTTGTACCACCTTCCACTTCCTCAGAGGAAACTGCCTTAGCATCCAGCAGATAAAGAGCTTGCACTTACATGTTGCCTTTGTTCTAAATGACAAAAACATGCCAATCATCTCTTCTTCCTCTTAAACCAAGTAGATAGTTATAACCCCCTGCTTAGAAGAGAACACTGAAGCATCAGACAGGTCCTCCCATGGAAGCTGGAAGACAATGGGAACATTGCCAGGATCCAAGAGACTGCTGATTCCTAGGACAAACTCCAGACACTGATCCCCCCACTTCACACCCAGCTCTACTCTTCCAGCTTTGCCATGGAAATTACAAGAAGCTTCAAAACTCTTCAGTGAAAATCACTCAGAAGTGGCTTACTTAAAGTTTACTACTTTAAATACCTTGAGGCACATTGAAGGAGATACATGCACACACACCAATTTAGGGTGTTTGTCACCACAAGAGACGTGAGATGGGAGAACGCATGTCAAGAAGAGAGGTCTGGAAGGAGGTGACACATTTCTGCTCCAGCCATAGACTTCCTGTGCAATTTTGACCATGTAACTCAATTTCCTCTGCTTTTTTAATCCATAAAAATACTAATGCTATAGTTGTCAGGTAATTCATTGCTGTTTGTTTTTAAAAGTGCTTTGATGTTCCTGGGTAAAAACCACTATAGATAGGTCACATATTAAAGACCAGCTAAACATTACCAGGACTGGTGCCTCATGAGTACTTGTAGTTATTCTGTGCTGAGCAGCCGTTCAAGACTAGGAAACAGCAGTCAACTTCCAAAAGAAGCCTCAAGCACAATTCGTGCCTTGCCAGACCCAGAGAACAGTGGCCAACACCACAAAAGCAAAGCAAATATCATGGGTGCTGAGGGAAAACCGAGGAAACAGAGTTAGACTTCCCCTTCCTCCAGCAGGCGGCTGAGCCTGGACTGACGGCATCCTGCAGTCCAGTTTGTGCGGTCTAAATATGGGTGATTGATGCCTTGTGGGATGTCCCAGGGCAGGCAGAAAACATCATGAGACCTGTAAGAGATCCATGTCCTTTTGCAGCAGATGCTAGGGGATAGACAGGATGCTCCAGCAATACCTTGGCAAAGCAGAGCAGAGAGGACAAAGGTGATGGGGAAGAGAGTGGGACATGAGTCCCATCTCATCACTTGCAAGGTATGATGGCACCACCAGCCAGTCCCTGGTCTAGCAGACTGGAGGTAAAGTCCCAGCTGGGCGCATCCAGGTTTTGAAGGCAACTGAGCTGCGGTGGTCCCTGGAAATGAGTCACTTTGACTCTGAGGAAGTGCCTCAGCAAGGCTGGAACAAATCATGCACGAGCAGCCTAATGGCAGGCTGTATTTCCCAGCCTTCATAAAGACATGCTGCACACAACCCTACAATTTGACAGGTGGGATGAAAAAAAAAGAGGAGTGCCTATTCAAAAAGGCTACTGTTTACTATTGCTCCCATACATTAAAAATAAATAAATAATCAATCTCCTATTTCTGAAGAGGTGGTGTGATTTGTTCAAGGAGTACATGCATTATAACTCTCAGCTTCTATTAAATGCTTCCCATATTAAATTTGGAAAGCCAAAAAAGTGTTACGGGAAGGATTATTCTTAATTATTTCACTGCTCTGCAGTACAGCAAAAGGGAATGAGCATGGGAGGACTGTCTCTAGAAGAAGTAGTTGCTTTATTAAAGAAAGATCTGTTGAACAAACATTAACAGCATCATTTGGACATCTCCAAGAGACTACATCTGTGATTTACTGATGCAGAGGAAATGCAGATCTTTATCCATAAACCTGAAAGCAAAGCAAAATGAAATAAATTTCTGAATTCCCTCTCTGTAGAGACATTTTGAAAATTCCACTGCTTCAGCACTGTCACTTACCTTGCCCAGCTTGGAGCTTGAGCTACTGTTGTACTTTCAAACCTAAGGTGTTCTTGTTTCCAAAATTAAAAGCCACTAGGATCCTCCAAAGGCTCCGTGCTTCAGGAGTGGTGAGAAAAGACTGCCTTTAACGCCAGCCAACTCCTCCCACCCACACTTCTCAAAGGATGGCTCACTCTATACCAAATTATTTTGAAATTCTGCAAATCCAAGGAAGAAAGTTCCAGAAACAAGGAGCAGCCCAGGGCCAAACAGCACCCTTCACCTGCAAGGACACTCTTCTGTGCCCCACAACCCACACAGCATTTGCTGCAGGTTTAAACTCTCCTCTTAAAGGAGATTGTTTTCCAGGGCACGGTGGTACCCCTGAGGAATTAGTACAATGTAAAAGATCCTCAAACCCCTGTGCCATGATGAATTAAGACATTGTGATGGAGGACCACCAAGCATTTTGGTGGGGGTGACCACTCCCACGACCCTTCGGTAGGCAAACGTCCTCGTCCTTCTTCCTCACTCAGTTGCAAGAGATATGGCTATTTAAAGAAACTGCACCACACATCCAACACTGAGGACTTGTCATCCCCCTCTCTACATCTTCAAGAAGTGGCAGACATTCAGTACATCATTAATTAGGTCCTAAACTCACCCTCTGCCTGATGCCTTTGTGGGCCTCTGATTCATTAGAATATTACTAAGGTACAACTGGGGATAATCACGCCGTTAGCGTTAGCAGGGCAGTTTACAAGATTACATATAATGAGCATCGGTTAGAGGGAAGTGCATCATGAATTTAACAGAACAGTAAAAAAAAGAGCAACAGTCCAATTATCTTCTCCCTATGCCAAGTTTCAAATAAAGCCCTCTGCAAGGCCAACACTATAGCACAGTAGGGAGCAGCACAGTGGGCTAAAATTATGTTATTCTTCTCTTTGTTGGGAAAAGAGGACTAACAACTTGGACTGGAAGGCAGTTCACTATCTATTTGATTAGTCATTCAACAGAGTAACGAAGGTCAGCAAAGCACCCTCCAGTGCAAATGCATACCAGACTACACGTCACACAACAACCAAGTGCAATTCCTCCCCACGAGCCCCCTTGCTTCTCCTTCCAAAAGCTGGGTTTGATAGCAACAACTTGTTTTATCCTATTTCTCTTAAACTATTTGGTTTCTTGCATTTTAAAGAAGGCCAAGCTTACAGCAAGACATTGTGAAGAATGCAGAAGTTACATGTGCAGTATTTATAAATAACCACTCCATACCTTCCAGGTTATCTACCTGATAGTAATATGTCCAAATGCCAACACTTAAAGTGGAGTAAGGGGGAAACTCATGGAGAAGGGGAAAAAATACTTAAAAAAATTGAAGTAGAGAGGGTTTTTTTGTTGAGAACAACTAATTGCCTTCAGGTTTACAGAGTTCACTCTTCACTAGGCATGTCAAGGATCAAAGAGGACCCTAAACCTCAAAAAAAAACCATTAGGAAAAGGAGCAGAGGTTGAGTAAAAGCCTCCCTTGGGTCTATGGATAAAACTGACAGACTCCCACATCCAGAGTTATGGTTGCAAGCTAGAAATTAAATTAAGCCGTCTGCGCAGTGGCACAGATGGGAGAAACTTCATAGCTGGTGTCTATAGCATGAGTAAATACACCCCTGCACGCAGATGTTCTGCACGTTACTTTCAAGGTACAAGCCATCCGTAGGAATAAAAGAAAAGGGCTGGGTTTGCCATGCAGTTTTTCTGCATCACCCAAAATATACATGATATCAGTAGCTCCCAAAGGAAAACAGGCAAAAGCAGATCGGGGTGTTATCATCCGGGAAGAAGGAAGCCAGCAGCTTCCCCAGTGGCCACATCCTGAGGACCCAACCCAGCGTGAAGCACAGGAAGCTGAAGTCCTTCCCTACCCTAAGGAGCCATGCTCCAGGCAGATGAGAAGAGCTCAGAAGGTCCCCAGAGCTCAGGCAGGCATGCACTGGTACAAGGAGAGGAGCACAAAGGAATCAAACATGATGAGAATGCAACAGGAACTCTTCAATTAGAAGCACGAGGGAAACAGAAAACTAATTCTGCAAAGAAATGAGGAAGAGATAAGGCTGCAGCCTCTCCACCAGCTACAGACGTGGCCTGGGTACTGGGGGAAGCTCACATCGAACGCTAATTAAAGTTGGAACAATAGCCTGTTGGGACTGAACGGATTTACACAGGCTCAGCGTGGGAGTGCGGCTCAGTGACAATTTATTTCTTATTTATACTGCAGTACCACTCAGTGGCCTCAAATCATGGCCATTGTGTTCCATACCGTTCAACCACTCACCTAGGCAAACTGCTTATCCCAAACAGCTCACGAGTGGTGTCCTCATTCGGGAAAATATGTGCACTCAACCTATCCCAGACAGTAAATACTGCAAGGGTTTAATCCTGTCCCAGTTAGAGCAGAAATGCCAGTTTGGAAAAGTCCTGGCCTCAACAATTGTTGCAACAAATGCAGCTCTTTCACCTGGCTGTCTTGTGTCTAACACTCAGATCCTGCAAAGTTTCCAGCTGCTTGGTCAACTAGAAGGGAAAACCCTAGGGTGTCACTAAGGATTAGCAAAAAGTTCTCTAAAGTGTTCAAAATGCAGCTGTGGACCAAAAAAAAGATGTCACGGTATTAGAAAAAAAAAAAAGTATTAAAAACAGTCCCACAAAACCAAAAGACACAGACATCTCTCCACCAAAAAAAAAACAGCCCAAACAAAAAAAAAAAAAAACACCCACCAAAACCCACCAAAAGGAAAAAAACCTCCCTTCTTAGACAGACATTTATATTGAAACAACTCAAACCGCATTTAGCTTGAAGTTTGCTGCTTCTGTTTCAGGGCTCAAAGAAGGTTTGTCTTCTGTGCCCAAATTTCTACCAAGTGTATCAATCATGCTATTTCCCTATAAATGTGATTTTGTCAGAATTGCCACGGTTGTAACCTGCCTGGCCTGTGATACTATTTACACTCTTGGTTTTAAGCAAATATTGTGAGGTTCTGTTGGAGGCTGTTTCTCAGTGCATTCTTCCACTGAAGGACTACTCTACACATAGAGGAATATTTTCATGTCTCGAGAGCTATCAAAATCACCCTAATGCCAATTTAGTTTAAGACATTTGCTGTAGTCAACTATAAGAAAAGGACAGAATTTAAATCAGATGAGAGGAACTAATCAGGTGAGGGGAATTAGCTTCCCACTAGCCTCCTGATTTCCAAGGCCGAAACAAAACCTCAGAGGACATTCAAAGCAATCTCCAGAGTGAACTTTCATAGCCAAAACGGGAAAAAAAACTATGAGCTAGTTTGAGGGTCTCTGATCTGAGGTTCATAATGGAAACTCATTTTACAACTTGAGTTACAACTTATGCTAGAATTCAAATTTATAGCATTTTCTTAGCATTTGTATATATGCCTAAATCAAATCAGTAATTAAGTTCTGGGCTTACAGGATTTACTTTGTTATAGTATTCTACTTGGCAGGGTATTTTACAGCAGCAAGTTTACACAACAGTTCATCCATAACCATTATTTACTTCACTTTTATTAGCTTAAAGACTAAAATCAGAAGACATTTAATTCTTCTAATTTAACATTCATAAATTAAAGAAGTAGGATCATGAGTACTGGGTTGCTGAAAGCTGCCTCCATGCCAAGGAGTTAACAAGAAAAGGCTAGTGCTGCCAAGGGCATCACTTTCAGCATGGCTTCACAATTAGCTACAACTGTAGTCTGTGACTAGAGCAGGGATGAACCCTGTCAGAAGGAGAAAAATATCTACCTTTCCCCTGGCATGTCTCAGGAGGGTGTCCAATGAGGTACTGAGAAACTGAGAAGTAATTTGGCAAGTCTGAAGCAGACTCCTGATCCCTTGACTTTTGTTTCTGTTACCACAATCTGTGGACTTAAGAGATGGATGGATGGGCGGACAGCTGATCTTGTAACACAGTAAGGAGGAAGAAAACCATGTCACCAAGAAGAGCAAGCAGACTGGATTACAAGCTGCTAATAAAGACCAGGAGCTCACCAGCAAAATGGAGTTTCTCCAGCTCTTATCCTTTTCTTGGAGAACAGCAATTAGCACTTCACCCCTTTGCTGTGTTCATGCAATGACAGTGGCTTATACTAGCTCTCAACCAATAAAAAAACAGATAAATAACATAAAATGTTATCTCAGCTGCAAACAATTTTATTACTATTCTACTCCCCATATTTTTACTAAAAATACTGTCATTTAAAGAAATCCATTTATTCTGTCCTCAGCTATGAAAACAAATTCTGTTTTTTGAGGACAACATAAGAGTAACTTAAGCCTTTTCAAAACATGCCTCTATGAAAGCAGGCTCTCTCACATTAGCCAGATGAATGCAGGACTATTTTTCCTAGCTTGACTTCATCCTTTCAGCTAAAGCTGGGGAAGTAAAAAGGTTGGTGTTGTTTATGCTTCCCATAAAGGGGAATATGTTTATGCTTCCCCAATAAGCTACCTTTTTTAATGCAAAAGGAAACCAAAAGGTCTAATTTGCCAAGAGTTACCTCTCTAAACATACAGGATCACGTGCAAAAAGTCATGGGTGATTTGATCACTTCCAGTAATTACTAAAAGCAGATTTAGAATAAAAAAGAAAAAAAAAAAAGTATTGATCCCCAGAGAGGAAAGCAAGAATGGTGAAAATGCTCTTTCAAACAGGTTTACTGCCTCACCCACCAAAGAAGTGGGTGTTTAAGAGAAGGTTATTTTGTCTGCAGCTTAGGCCAAGCTGCATGAAGTTAATTTCTCATCCTTGTTTAGAGGTAAAGGAGACAAAGCAGGGAAGCCGCTATGTGAGCAAGAGGAAAGGGGCAAAAAATGGGCAAAAGCCAAGGGTAAGAACGCATTTGAGAACATTAGTAGAAGGCAGGATGAGGAAGCAGCAAGGATGGGATGCCCACATACGTGCACCAACACCTCGCAAGTCCCTTGCTGTCAAAATAAGCCCATCTACTTTGGGCAGACTGTACTGCTGCAAATCACAGCTTATACCCGCCTTCTGCTCCAGTGCCAGCGGTTAACACCTCACTCAGATGAGACCTGAGCAGATGCCTGTGGGTGTGACTTCGTGGTAGGACTAAAAATTTATCTAAGAGTGAGCTGCTGCCACCAGGAGCAAGAGTCTGATGGCTTCCCTCCCTGAACCTCAAACCCTCAGGCTCAGGCACAGCAGCAGCCACTCCAGAGAGCTAAATGGTCAGAAAACTCCATTTGCTTCCTTGTAGCATCAAGGAGAGGGTGAAGAAAATGAACATCCATTGCTCGGAGGCAAATCTAGTGGTGCTGCTGCTCCAGAAGCTGACCTACTGCCAGCAAGCAAGTGGGAAGGGTCAGGGCTGTCTGAAAAGTAGTGGTGAACACGGGTGCCATTCCTACCAAAAACACTGTCTCTTTTGAAGATGAGACAAAACTCTTGCTGTTGCTCATTTATCAGCTGGAAATCAGGGGGCCTGATGCTATAGACTATAGGGTCTTCCTTATTGATGATGACTAACTCCAGAAATCAGAGACCACCCGGGAGATTCAGGTTTGGAACTCTTACTTAATAGCGTGAGCTAGTGGAACATGGAAATCAGTTGCCTGAGTATGCGGCACCATGGGACCACAGGCTACACAAAGCATCCATCAAGAACAGCGTGACAGACCAAAGCGATCCAGTCTTGGAGCACAGGACTAGATGATGCACTGAAACTCTTCTATATGATAGATCGATTTATATAAATGGATTGTACACCTGTACATGCATATATGTGTAAACACATATATATACATACACAGATGTATATACACAAACACGTACACATAAGTATTGACTTGGGGGCAAGAGAAAATGTCCTGCTTAATTTTCCAGTTAAAGTTTGCAGCTGATCAATACTGCCTGGGAGGAAAATAAAAGTCCAAAACCACTTCAAATGACTGAACACTTTATAAGAACCAAGCAACGCAAGACAGTACCACCTGTCGTGTACCTAAGGACTGTGGTCAGCACCTTTGGTCTCTTATGTAATGCCCAAGCTGCCTGTTCAGGAAGAAAAGAACAGGCTTCCCCCCTCAAGCCAAAGGAAATCTTCCTAAGGTTAATCTGCTGGTTGTTAAGTAACTTGGGCCAGACACCAAAAGGAGAAGGCGATCACATGCATTAGATTAGCACGCTGCAGTCGCATGAAGGCAACGGCTCAGCTCGTGCTGCCCCAGCCAAGGCGCTGAAGGGGACATATGTGCAAACCTCTGCTTACACCTGATAGGCTCAGCGGGGCACTTTGGAGTGAGGTGGAAGCAAAGCAGGCAATAAATCCTGGTTTGTCTCCCGTCTCCCTTGGAAAACATGCCCCTTTAGAGCTCCCTTCTCCTCCTCCCCTTCCCAGTGGCTGGGGGCTGTTGTTACCAGCAAGGCCAGGGTGGCGTCATGGATCTGAGCTACCAACTTTCCTGAGGAAATGCCACTGAGATGGTATCATCAGATCCTTTGAGAACAGAGAATAGATAAGACCACACTCTGGGAGATGATTACCCATTTGCGCTACAAACATATTTTCTTTCACAATAGCCAGATTTTGCTCTTAAACCACTAGGCAATTTTTTTTCCCTCAGGAAGGTTAACCTGCTATTATAAAAAAAACACTTATGGAAAGTGCCTACTGAAAGTGCGGGATGACATAGATGAATACAGATTATTCCTGACCCAGCTTGCACCCAGCGCACTGTGAATCACACTCCACTCTGTGATGCCGAAGCCCCTCTGCTCCTACCTCCTGCCCTTCCTTTATCAATCATCACCCTCCATCAACTTCGCATCTCATCTCCAAAGCCTCCTTCTCCTTGAAGGGTGGCAGGGCAGCTTTCAATGGTACAGAAGGCCATCAGGCTCAAACAAGGGCTTGGATGTGGTTGTGGCCAAGCCAGGCTGTAACACAGGTCAGCGCAGCCAAGCCTTGCTGTCTCTGCCACAGCTCTCCCTCATCTTGAAGCATGTTTTTTCAGACTTTGTCGACACCAGTTGGCTCCCACCACACTGCTGGCACAAGCACGCTGTAATTTTGCTCAGCCATAAGAATTTTAAACCGTGCTTAAGCATGCTTGCTAACCACACTTAAAAGACCTACCAAAGTGCAGCCAAAAATGACTGAAGCCCTTCAGCCGGCCAAAGGGCACCCTGGATAAGTAAGTAAATAAATAAGATTGTTGCCACAGACAATGAGGGCCTATCTGAAATATTTCAAAACCAAATAGTTGCATAAGGAGCTTCAATGGGATTTGTAAGTCAGTGCATGGGAGTACCATGTTTACAGGAGTTCAAACTTCAATCCACTTCTTAAGGTTACCACAGGGACTTCTCACAGTAAGAGTAGAGCAGGGGGAAAGAAGAAAACAATTAGTAATAAGGCCTGACATTTGCTCAAGTCAGGAGAGGAAGTCTGGTATTTTCAAGACAGTGCAGTGACTGTGAGTGCAATGGGAGATGAGATGATATCACAGCACCATCCACAACCTCGCTGGAGGCAATGCCAGAGCACTGCAGTGCCTTGGGACTATCAGATAGGTACCCAGGGGTGAACCCATGTGTGTCTGCCCTGAGCTACCCACCCTTCCAGGCTTCTGCCACCCTTCAGGATATCTCAAAACCTGCACTAGCTTCATCTTCCTATAGGCCTGGACTGAAGGGGCCTCTCCACAGTAGGAGGCACAGAAAGACAAGCACAGAAAGACAAACCATGTGTTTCAGTAAGGACACAACAGGAAGGGTGGGAAACTAAGAGCGCAAGCTGCCACTCTCACCTCAAGCACCCCCCAAAACCTTGCTGCCTCTGTGTGCAGCAGTGGAAATGGTACCACGCTAGAAACAGTATTTTGTTGGCATGAGCTCTGCAGAAGAATAGATGGTAACACTCAGTGTTACTTCAAAGGCTATTAAAAAAAAAAAAAAAAGACAAGAAAAAAAAGGAAAAAGAAGCAGTCCGTGGTTTTCAGAAGACAGATACTGTGTGTTCTCCAAAAAGACTATTTTCTTTAAGCCCTCCCAAAATATCAGGGCATGTGATCTGAAAGCTTGAGCTGCAGGCCCCATACCTCTTAGGAATTAACTTAGAAACTTCCATGAGAGACTCAAAGATTTCTTGTCCAAGCCAAGCACATACACAAAAAATCTGCCTCCTCCGTGCCTCCCTCTATTTCATTTGGCACAAACATGCTCCTTTAACAACATGAGGGCAGAAGTGAAAAAAGGACGTTTAATGCAATTTAGCCATAATGAAAGGCAAGGTGTCCCTAAGGCTGGCTTGGAACTGCCAAAGGACCCCTCAGGGTTCAGCCCTGAACATGGCTACCTCTCCACGCCTCCTCTTGAAGCAGCCAGCCACACATGCCAACAGCTGCCAAACTCAGCAGTGCTGTGTGATGGGGGCAATAGATGGGGGAGGAGGGGAAAGAGCACAAGGAGCTATTTCAAGCACCATTCCCAGAATCTGGGGCTGAAGAGTGGCACTTTAGTTGACAACTACGGGACACCAAGGGATGATAACATGTAATATTGTGTTTGTAACAAGTGGCAATACCAGATATTAACGACTACATAGGCAAGTTCCTTTTCTGATGGCAGTCTTATAAAATATCCAGGGTTCGTAGTCTGCTTTCATTCCCAAAACATAAACCTTCCCATAAGAACCAAAAGCTTTGAAAGCCTAAGTTGCAGTAAGTTCTGACTCATCTTTAGTATAAAAAGCTGTGAAAGAGGCCTGTTCTCTTCAAAACTCTTGGCAAGCCTAACCCCTTGAAAGGATCCAGAGACCGTGCGAGTTCAGGACCTTCCTAAAGCCCAGGCACCCAGAGTAGAAGATGAATGTGCTGAGCAAAGTGACAATGATACTCCACAAGGGTGCAGGGCAGAAAGTCCAGCTTTCACCTGAAATAGTGCTATCTTTCAAATGCCTGTAAAACCTCTAAGCCAGGAGGTAGGGGTAGGAGGAAAGGCTTCATCTTACATTTGAATTAAAAAGACAGTAACTAGGAGCTTTACATAATATCTGTTTAAGTATGCAACACGGGAAAGGCTAATCACTAATGCCCACTCATTTTTTTCCTTAAAACAAAGCACATCCTAAACTCCTAGGAAAAAAAAGGATTAAAAAAACCAAACATGAATAACCTAAAGCGTGTATTTTTGCAGCTTTTTGAAGCTGCTGTAGGCTATGCCAATCATCAACCTGAGACCAATGAGGCCAAGAAATCAGTCCATTCACATAAGTACTGTTCCCAGCCTCTAAAAGTGTTCAGAAGCTTCACATAACTCTGTGACACCCCCCATTTCCTTCCTGACACATCACAAAATCAAGCAAAAAAAAATAATCTGCACTAAACAACTGTTGTCTTTTACCTCCTCTTCCCTTCATCAGATATGGGGAACGTAGCTCAAAAATGTGCAGTGGCCCAGCTCCTTCAGTAAAGATTAATGATAGAGCTCAGGGAAATAATAAATGTTGCATTTCTGAAACAGGCATGCAGCTTTAAATACCTTAACACAGTTCTGATTAAGTGTAAAATGTTAAAATCAGTGCAGGTTTGAAGAGGTCTAGTCATCTAGTCTAACGCAGAGTCCTGTATCTGGGAAGGAACAACCCCGTGCACCAGTACAGGCTGGGGGTCGAACTGCTGGAGAGCAGTTCTGCAGAGAGAGACCTCGGAGTCTTGACTGATAATAAGCTACACATGAGCCAGCAATGTGCCCTCGTGGCCAAGGCCAATGGCATCCTGGGATGCATCAAGAAGAGTGTGGCCTGCAGGTCAAAGGAGGTTCTTCCCCTCTACTCTGCCCTGGTGAAGCCTCAGCTGGAGTCCTGTGTCCAGTTCTGGGCTCCGCAGCTCAAGAGGGACAGGGAAGTGCTGGAGAGAGTCCAGCACAGGGCCACCAAGATGATCAGGGGAATGGAACATCTTTCATTTGAGGAAAGACTGCGGGAACTGGGGCTGTTTAGTCTGGAGAAGAGGAGACTGAGCGGTGATCTTATTAACATTTATAAAGATCTAAAGGGTGGGTGTCAGGAGGTTGGGCCATCCCTTTTTTCTATAGTAGCTAGCAACAGGACAAGGGGTAATGGGATGAAGCTGGAACACAAAAAGTTCCATTTAAACATAAAAAACTATTTCACTGTTCAGGTGAGGGAGCCCTGGCACAGGCTGCCCAGAGGGATTGTGGAGTCTCCTTCCTTGGAGGTCTTCAAGACCCGCCTGGACATGTTCCTATGCAACCTGATCTAGGTGAACCTGCTTCTGCAGGGGGGCTGGACTAGATGATCTCTAAAGGTCCCTTCCAATCCCTACCGTTCTATGATTCTATGATCTTGTTTCATGCATTTGGCAATTTCAACTTAAAACTGAGCTTGAAAAACAGGAGAAGTAGGAAAGGCTAAAAGTGCAGGCGAGGCAGCTGAGTCTCAGCCCCAGAGAGTGACTTTCTCCCCTTCCCTACAGTCAGCACAGTCAGAAAAATGGCCAAAAAAACTGAGAAGCCAGCTGAGAGGATTTGTAATGTGAAACCACCAGGCATAATGCTGGAAATTTTCCTGTCTGCAGGGAGGGGTGGCTGGTAGAGGGGGGACCAACCCCACCAGACAGGTCATTAAAGACAGATGGCTGATGTGGAGAATTGGTAGGAACACACTCCTCTGAAACCCAGACACCAGCATCAGTCACTGAAGTATCTGCTGGCAGTAGATCCCCATTGGCAGAAAGCAGGGCTGTGAGTAGGACCAATGGGCAGCACCTTACTCGAATAGAAAACCCAGCTCCCATCAACCTTTGCCGACAGCCCATCCATGGCTGCAGTGACAACAAGCACAGCTGGACCTGGGGAGACAGAGGAGAAGGGTAACAGTACAGAGACAAATGATTTCTGCGTTTAGGTTTCCTGGATGAGTATCAGCAATCTGTCAAAAAGGGGAAAAAGAAAAAAAAAAAAAGCCCTAACCAGACCATCAGCTATGCTCATTAAAATCCTAAAGACATCTTGAGAAGTGCCCTTTCTACAGCATTAAGTCGTTGGCAGCTCCATCTTAACACGGATGGAGATTTCCCCCTCGTCCACCCCTCCCGTCCCACACTGAATTTAATTGCAGAAGAGAGAACTGGATGGGGGTCAACAAAAAAAAAAATTCGGCATAGTCCTGCAGTGGGGTGAAGGTGGGGGAAATGGGGGGGGGGGGTGCTGTAAAGATAAGTAAATCCTTTGCTTTGCACATGTCATTATTTATCCCCTTGCTGCCATCACGTGAGCCGAGCCGGAGCCTGCAACACGGAACAAAGGGCCTTTGCTCGGCTATCCACAAGGAGTCCTTTAAGCATTTCTGCACAGCCTACAAGTATCCTTCCAATTAACCTTTAAACTGTGTGACACTAAAACAAAAAACTCTTTTATGCCACCATGTTACCCCTTTGCCATGACACAAAAAGTAACATGGCTGGGACACATACACCCGCACCCTCTAGGAGAGAAAATTCCAAAATTCAGGCATGTTGTCTGCCCCCTCATATCAATCAATAGATCAAACTCTTCATTAATGGCATTCAGCTAACTTCATAATTTTCAAGGGACAAAATCTCTCCTGTATGGTTATTTTAGATCCCTGTTTCAGAGAAGGCAGTAAAAAACCTTCTTTTGTTCAATGCTAACTAGAAACAATGCTTTAAAAAGCAAATACAACTTCATCCTTGAGTTCGGAGCTGAATGGTGCACAGAGGATTTTTGCACAAGGTCTCAACTCTTCCATATCAAGACTGAAACACCCTTGACAGTGAGTGTATCTGTCCCCATGTCCACACATCCATGTGTGCTATGAAGCCCTGCAGCACAACAGGAGGGTCTGCAGAGAAGCCCACCTGGTCCTGAGGAGCTGGATGCTCAAGCAATCCCTTGCCTTGCATGAGCCAAGTCACCTGATTTCAGAACTACAAAAATGAGTCAAAATGTGCAGAATCAGGCTCTAAAGCTGAAAATCAGTTCCTCTGCATAAACCACAGCAATCCTCGCCTGCCAGTTCTTTTTAATCGCTAGACTGACAGCCATGTGGTAAAGTCGACATCGCCAAGTACTTGTCATTTCATCGGTGCTGCCAATTCCCATCTTGCTGAGACAATGACACATCAAAAATAGCTTTCATCTGTTTATATACTGCATACTTGGCAAACTATGTCACCAACTGCTGGTGTGGAATAAAAGCCTTTTTTTAATAATTTCCATCCTGCAAAAGAAAAACCCATAAGATTACGTACACTCTGAAAAATATGAAAAATGTATTCCATATTTTGGGAAACCTTTAGTGCATCTCATATTTCATTTCATATTCTTTTATTCTCAAAATACTTATTACAGTGTATCATAATAATTCTCATTCTACTAAAAAAAGAGCTAAGAAATCACAGCCCAAACTTTTTCAGCAAAATGCTGGTTCCTGAAGCTGCCAAAAACACTTAGAAGACAGAAGGAGATATACAAAAGCATTTTTCCTTATAAAAAGGGGAGGTTTTTGCGGGTCCAAAGACATGTCAGAAACAAAACACACAAAAATTTCAGTCTTGCTTCACATTTTCATTGGTCTCCCTGGAAGACATACACTGTGTGAGTCACACATCCTTTTGTTCCTGTCTTCCTGCGATATTCAAATTTGCTGAGCTATTTCTCAGATAGAAATAGAATTAGAAATTAGAAAAAGTCCTGCTCTCCACTGATCTGATGAACATCTGAGTTTGCATACGTAAGAATATACCATGAAATGTTTATTTGTGCAAGTTTTGCTTTGTTCTTCCCTCTGTTTATAACATAAATGGTAAAAAAGCACTACACTCCACACATGAAAATTTGAAAGCAAATCTACATGCCAGTCTATAAACTCAGAATACAGGCTGAAGAACCCTGGAAAATTACAGAAGATAAACCCTACAGCTGAGAAACTATACCCAACAAACCCTATGTGGCAAGCAATGCCTAAAATCTGGTTTGAATCTTCATAAAACTCATCCTACACTTTGTTGAGAAGTGCAAAAAGAACTGCAGAAATTGAGAAACAAGATCTCTTTCAGAACTAAAAAGACCATTTTTCACGTTGAAATATCTTATTTACTTAAGTCCTGAACTCTCTGTTAACAAATTTTCACCTGAAGCACTCTTCTTCAAACTGCAAAACACATATAAATGTTTCAGCAAAAAAAGGGGATTCATAACAGTTTTGGAAGGGAGTCACAGTTGAGATCACAGGAGATGGCAAGCTTCAGGCCCGACTTACAGACCTCTCGTGACAGTCTAATAAATCAGAAAAACATATTTTTCCAACTTGTAGATTAAAACAAATACCAACTTGGTGATAGCATGCTTTTGAGCAGCCGTGTTTCAAAAGGGGAAAAAAAGAACTGTTTACACTAGTGTGATACTCTAATAGACAGACACACGCGTATCATTAATTACGCCTGGCAGATGGAAGCAGGCTGTGAGCGCCTGCGATGCAGCCTGCGGTCACCAAGTTGCTGAGGTGTAGGTGGAACTTTGCTATCTTGAAATAAGGGGAGATGAACAGCAGGAAAGATGAGGCTGTGCCAGCTGCAGACAGCTCTGTAGTGCTCCTCCCCAGGCATAGAAATCCACCCATTGGAGCCACATCGCTGTGCTTCTACCACTGTTTATTAAGCAGCAAGTTCAACCAGTACTTTTTCACACAGACAGGCTCCTTGCCACAGGATGCCACGGAAGCCAAAGGTGGAAACATGGTTTCGACCATAAGGGCTGTTAAGTATGGATGAACTGGGTGCAACCTTGGTTGACCAAAAAAAAAAAAAAAAGGAGGAAAAAAAAGCAAGTACCCCAACCCCTCATCAGCTGCCAAAGACTGGTATATTCTACAGTATTCTATGGGAGGCTCCTCTCTCTTTCTCTGTATATATATTTTTAATCCTTTTCTCCATCACTGCCAAGTATTAGAGGCAGCGGTCTAGGCATTGCAGACCTGTCTGATCCCACATGGAAGCTCTTAGGCTAGTCCAAATATACTTAGATTTTTGTGTTGAAAAAGCTTAAGTTCTTGAAAACAGGCTTTTACATCAGGAGTGGCAGCTCACTGGTATCTTAAAAAGTAGGACCCATCACTAAGTGGAGCTGAGAGGATGTAATACTGACATAAAGCAACTAAGCAAACGAGGAAGTTCCTGTTTTCTCTTTATCAGGTTTTAGTATCAAGTTGTCTAAGTGGAGTTGTATACACAACTCAATGGAAAAAGCAGATTTTACTCTTCTCCCCTACTCCCCTTTTCAGATGAATTCTTCCTTATGGAAGAAACAGCAGGTAGATTAAAATGGTCCTCTATTCTGCTCAGGACCAGTCAGCCTGCCAGTTTCTGGGAGCAGAGCTCAGCTGTGAGCTTGGAAAAGCTCTTTTCAAACACTGCTCTGAAAGCAATAGCTCAACCCCAAAGAGGTGGTGATGTAGAAGAGGGATATTCATAAACACAGACATTAGCTGCTGGTCTCTTCTTGCAGTCCAAATCAAACAAGTGAAAATAGGAAAGAATTATGTCTGCATTGAAATTAAATTTATATTTTAAAATACTATTACTGCAAGATTGGTGAGAGATCAAATGCAACACACGTCATGTAACTGCCGGACTCCTTTGCATTTTGCTTTCTTTATTAAATAAACACATTCTGTAAGAAGATATTCACACATGGTTGGTTAATTTTTAATTCAGTTAGTTATGTAAACTACATGCCACTATAAAAATTCTCACCAGTAGTTTCAATTCCATAATCACAAGCTGTTATTCGCTTTCCATGATTACATGTTGTGCCCCACTGAAAAGTTTCTCCTTCCACTTCAAACATGGGTTAAGCAACCAATAGACGCATTTAAAATAGACCATAAAAGAACTTAGTGAACTTTCTGATTATAAAATATACCAAAGTTAAGCCTGACTTTGTCGTCATGCTTCATCAACCTGTCATCAACTTCATCATGTACCTACAGGTAACACTGTTCAAAATGGAGACACAGCATAAGAACACAACATAAAAGAGGAGGCAATTTACCTCTCAGTTTAATATTTCTTAGGTTAATCTACAAGACTTCTTCTTTAAATAAAAATATAAAGCAAAGCTGTTGTAGAAAAAAAATCTCATTAAAAACTACCTTAAAAACACCATGCAGCAAAAATGCAATCTTACTATAAACCCAAAATGCAATCTTACTATAAAAAAAACAAAACATGTTCTGAGCACAAAAATAAAGGCCTTCATGGGATGGGCTTTTATTCCAAATTTAAAAGCAATTCAAATGTATTATATGCAAGTGTTGGATGGAGCTGAGTAAATGACTCAGTTCTCACAATCATCTTCAATCAACAACGCCAAATCTGTTCTTTAAGACTAAGTCTGAGAGTTATGGGTAATACAATTTATTACTGCTAGCTCTATTTAATCCAAACCAAACTGTTTCCAGTTCTTTGGTACTTAAACTAGATATGGGTTTCTCCCACTTGCAATGCACCTAATTCAAACCCAGGACTACAAAAAATGAATAAATTGGAATAATTTGTTCTGTTAGGCCTCTAGTCAATGACATGACCTGTGAACATCAACTTGAGAGCACGCCTGTATTTTGCTCGGGAACAATGCTCTAGAACATCCATCCAAAACTCAAGATAACTCATCATACAACAGCCTACCCCATGCATCAGCCTAAAGGCATGATACCAAGCAACCACGCTGAACAAACATCAAGAAGAGAAATACAAGGGAGAAGGAGTAAACGACTAAAATGCCACTTTTTAAACTGAGATTATAGTATTTACTCAGTAGTGCCTGCCACAAGAAGGTGTTTCCAAGGACTGGTTAATGCGTGCATGCAGTGCCAAAGAACACAGATATTTAACTTTTTTTGAGCTACAAAGGTGCCTCAAATAATACACTTTACTGATAGCCTCAACTTGTGGCAATCAGCACAGCTTAAACTACTGTAAACAATCTCCAAGGAAAGCAATAATGTACAGTCATCCCCGAAACAGGGAACAGGGGTCGGGGGGCAAAGAGCTTACCAGCGTTAAGCACAGACATCTCAAAAAGAGCAGCTTCCAGCTCCATCCAATATATGGCACATTCACACATGACCTGTAACTGACTGCCGAATCCCAGGGCTGGGATTCTGATCTCACTAAATCTGGGAATTATTTGGGATTTGGCCAGTGCAATCCCGAGCAGAGTTGGAAAGTAAATGCACATCTACCCTTCAGAGCAAGATTAGCTTAAAGAATTATTATTTCTAAAAGACCAGATGAAAACCAAAGTGTATGACAGCTATGCTGTGAAAAAAACAGTACTTTTGAAGGCATGCCAACCCCAGACAGATTTACAATCACTGAAAAATTAAAAATGTTCCTCACTCCCTACCCTAAACCTACAGCAGGAGCCTTTTTCTGTGTACTGGAGCTATCCAATACTCAGAATGAAATTTTGGCCTCACTGAGACTATTCTTTTATCCACACAAGCTTTCATTCAGTCTTCCAACAAATTGGCATTATGGTAAAATACCACCACACTCCATTTGCCCATGTTTTAGGCCACACAAAGAGAGGATGCAAGAAAAGGAGCTGTTGCAAAAGTAACTGCATCTACCGATTCATAACTTTTGAGCAAAGAAACCCAACATACTAACTCGGGGGTTGTGTATTTTTGCGGGGTTAGGATAATTTCTCATTTCCATCAACATTATCCAATCACACTTACTAACAGAGTCAAGACAGGCAAGCTCTGGCTGGTGGTACCGTGGCAGCCAAAGGTCTCCCTCATCCCGGGTGTCTGCCATCCATTCCTGCCTCTGCAACAAAATTCACCCAGTGGAACCCACAAACATGCGTGCTTTGCCTGCTCTGCATAGGAGTGGCATCTGAGCTCCAGCTGATTCTGTCCACAGCTGTGTGATAACAAAACTGGAGCACTGTGAGGCAGGCACTCCTTCCCCTCTTTCCACCTGCCACCAAGAAAGTATTTCCAGCAGCACACCACCATCCCTCATGGCTCAGCTGCAAGCACTCATGGAAGTCACTGGCTGGGAGGTGCCTGACTGTCCTTCCATACAGTGCACTAGCAAAATGAAGTAAGAGAATTAAAGAGGTAAACACAAATGCTAGCTCAGTTAGTTGCTTTGCCAATGAGTTGAGTGCAGGAACTTAGTTCAGGAGTCCAAAGGTCTTTATCCTGCAACCCTGACGCACCTATCACAGCTGAGTACCAGCAGCTCAACACACCAGCAACTGCTCCTTGTAAATTGACTCTGGGAAGTACATTAATTTTCCTACCAAAACAGAGGATACTGGCCACATGATCCCTCTTCATGCAATTAATCAGAAAGTGTTTTGAACTTAAATAAAACTATGGCAGAAATTCCCTTGTGTCATTCAAATCTCAACAGAAAAGCAAATTCTGGTTTGCTGCAGGCAAAGGATGCTAATGGTCTTGAAAAATTGTAACAGGTAAGCAAAGAAAAGGCTGGTCAAAAAGACCAATGCCATCTGCGCTCCTCTATACACTTGAACAGGACTAAAAGAATTGGAGTCACAATTATGCCAGACCTGCTTTTCTGTTGTCTTTTCAATCACCTTTGTCACAGAAAAATAACAACACGCTGGCAGGTTTGTTTCGCTTTTTTGTTTGTTTGTTTTCAACCTGTAATACGGCTACAGTAGTTCTTCATCTATGAGGCTTCTCATAATTTTTCCCCCTTCTGAATTCTTTGAGCACAGAGACTTTGACAAAGATCTATTAACACCCCCACGACTCATGATACCAGTCAGAAAACAGAGAGAAACTATCATTAAAAAGAAAAAGGAGACAAGCTGAGGGGACAGTTCTCCTAAATAAAGGTATTTATTTAGGAGGTTCTGTATTAATACAATAGATAAAGCAGTACACCATACTGGAAAACCACTTGCATGGTGGTCAGTCCCACAGCAGTGAACAAAAAAGGCAAAAAAAGAAAACTCTGCAACTTGGGGGAAAATCCATTTCTAAGACTCATTGCCAGCCAGTACAAATGATGCTGCTCCACAGTTGTCATTTTACTCTTTGGTTTTTGTTTGTAACTAAAGACTACTGTTAGCACTTTAGTTTTTTTTTTTTTGGAGAAAGCCACAAAGCTTCCAATCAAACATGGAGAAAACAATTTTCATACTGCACAGCAGGCTGCACAGAAGCACGCATCCCAGCATATACATAGCAACTGGAACTAAACTTGGCTCCCCAATGTGAGGGGACTTCCCTGTGGGTGCACTGGGAAAGAATGGGGGGAAAGAGGGTACCAGAGGGAACAATGACTGAGCAGCCGGGCCTTTGCATCCTGCAGCTGGATCCCGGGAGAGGCAGCAGCCCACTGCCCTCCTCAGCTCTGCTTCTAACTATGAACCCAAAGCAATGTCAGCAGCAGGCCACTATTGTCAATTACTCAGCTGGGATGATCTGTTCCGTGAAGAACTCTTTAATTGCTCTTTGCTTGAGAACCCCTTCCCCCTCTCACAGCAACCAGGTCTTGAGCATCTCACCACAACAGCCCTGAGGTCCCTGAAACACAAGCACATCATTTCTGGAGTTTTTTATTCTGGTTTTTTTTTTTCCCAGCATCAAGAAATTCTAGACATATAAGTACTGAACAAGTCATCCGAGACACCCAAAACAACAACAAAAATAATCAGACACACAAATAGGCACACCTTCCACTCAAAAGACTGTGTTACTGTAATACTAATCCACATTAGTATGGCAATGACAGGCAGGAGAGCCACACAAGAACCAGCACAACCTGCACCCCTTCCTTCAGTCACAGACCACCCAGCTCTGCCAGGCCATGCACTCGGCATTGCCAGAGCTCCTTCTGTGCTTACCACATCACACTCCATGGCTTGCAGAGAGCACAAGGAAACGGCTGAATGAGAGACTTCTGACACTCTTACCTGGAGTTTCTAGGCACTGTCAGAAACAGAAGCCAGCTCACCTATTCCTGTCTACTTGTAGGAAAAGACAAGGGACGCATATGAGAAAGCACAGAAACATTTTAAATACCCATACCATGCCTTAACGTGTTCCCTGTGAAAACCAAAAGCGCAGGAAAAGGTATTTCATATGGGATCTGCCCCCCGCCCAGGCCGAGCAGTGCCAGAAGCAGGAAGCCACCCATTCCACTGGGTAACCCTGCATATCAGGGAGTTGACAGGGTGGGTAGGCATCACCCAACCCCACATCTTCACACTGCCAGCAACTCAGCCCAGACTGCCAGAGTAGGTCGTGAAACACATCATCTTCTCCAATGCCACCAAATGGCTGTTCCTCCAAAGCCTGAGAAACCAGGGTCACAACCGCCAAGCTAATCCTCTATTGAGAGGCAGCACTGTTAAGGTGCTTAAAGGAAAATGAAGTGCTGAGGAGGAAGAAAATAAATATTTGGCAAACACCGCTTCAGTTTATTGCACAGCAGGTTTATAAACCCTGTGAAATTAACTTTTTTTGTTTGTGTTTTTTTTCCATTAAAACACCCACTCACAGTCTTGTGGAACAATTCATGAATATCATTCTTCCCTTTTGCTCTGCCCCTAGCCCTTTTCCACTAGCTCTGGAGGTAGTAAATTAAATACATGGAGAAATTTTCCACTGTAAGTTTTGGTTTCTGACTTCATTTAAAATTTCATCATGCTCCAGCTATTTCAAACATCCCCAGCCAGACCAGAGGTGCAAATGACACTCCTTCACATAACGGGAAAATTAAATGTTTAAAATTAAGTACCTCTCAGTTCAATGAAAATAAAAAGTCCAAACACAAAATGTTTGGCATATTCTTCCTTCCTCTGTGCTTCTATAGCTTCTTGCTTTCAATAAATCTTAGGGAGAGATGATGCTTATTAGTGCCCTCTGTCCTAACATTAATTATTCTCTAACTATCTCCTGTCATGCACCCGCGCTGGTACAATTACTTTCCTCTGTTCTATGAAGATTGTGAAGCTATTTAGCTACCTTCTGGTCCACTCTACTGCCTATTATGTTATTGGGGACATAAGGACAACCCGACAGTCCCAACTTTGATCTTCCTCGTTATCTTAAAGGGCTTGTCAAGTCTCCTCATATAGGTGGATATATGTGAGAAGCGGGCAGACTATTCCTGCTTGGAAAATCACTTACAGCTGAACCCTCAGGGGATACAGGGTTTCACAGTCGTATCAAAATAAAAGTTTGCACCTCAGTCATGCAAGAAACCCAGGAATACATAGAGTCTATCTAGACAAGCACACATGTTCACCATGTACTGGAGTGAGACCGGAAGCATAAAGGCACCTTGTCCCACTGCTGCAAGCAGAAATCAATGCAGGTTTACACAACCCTATTTTCACCAACCTACCACAAGAATATTGATGCATAAATGTCAAGACCAAAAATACTAATGAGTACAAAAGCCGTGTAATTGTTTTCCCAGATTAAATCCATCTGTCCAACAGGATCCATCTGTCCAAGAAGCTTATCAAGGCTGGAATAAGTCTTTTATTAGTCGGGTTACTAGGATCCAAGCCTCATCTCTGTCACCTTTTGAGTCCTCTCAGACACACCGGCCATCCCCTGCACAGCAAGGCTCTGCCATGGCTCCTGCTACATCATTTTCTCTGCACCTCCCAGCTCCATGCAAGAAAGCCATAGAAGCAGAGGGTCCCTTTTTCTCACCCTGCTTAACTGTGTTCGGGCATTTGACACTCAAAAGGGAAAAAGCAATGCTCTGAATGACTCCTCTAGCCCACAAAAAACAGGAAGGACCCCGCTGCAGGCGCCTCAACCTCAGCAGAGCCCGAGCTTTTAGCCACAGCACAATCCCACCTCTGTGCCCTGCAAGCTATGAAGGGAGTCACTCAAACCCAAACGCGGGCTAAAAGAAGGCAAGTAATGTCTTCATAAGCCCACGAGGGCACGGTCCCAGTGCCTGGCCTCGCCTTGCCAAAGAGCAGCAAAGCAAGAGGCGAACAGTGCCTCGTTAGTCTCCCCGGCTCCTATTCAGAAGCTGGCAGGAGACTGGAAAGCCAAAAGACTGCTAAACTTCAGCTTTGTTCACTGCTTGGCATGGCTGGGAGCCGTGGCCAAGGGAGGCCAGTACAGGGAACATTTATAGGAGAAGAGTCTCCCAAAAATGGAAAGGAGGGGAGGAGCAGCTAAACAGAGACATATTCCCACCACAGATGCCAGAAAAGAAAGGAAATGACCAGACAGATTTAAAAAAAAAAAAAAAAAACTGAAAAAAAAAACCCAACACTAAATTACTCAAAGCAATTTAAGCAAGGTTACACCAGGCAAGAAAAAAAGGGCATAGATCAGTTTAATTTGGAACTTTAATTGCACCAAGAGTACCTAACAGGTTGCAAAAAAAATTTTAGCTTGTTTACATAAAAGACATCCATCAGCTCTATGTTTACAATTATAATATAAGGAACAATCCCTGCTCCTTTGCACAGATGCATTGAGGGTTTATTTATTCTACCCAAACTCCACAGGAACTTTTTCATGCATTTTATAAACTCTCTATAAAATAAAGAAACGTATGTTTACAGGCTGACAAACTACTGGCCAATATTCTACAGCAGACAACAAACAGCGATAGGAAGAATTAAGTCAAAATACTCCACAGTAGTGGCGTATCTGTCTTTACTGCTCATGACCTCTGCTAGAGGAGGACAAAACACACTTTAGAAACTCATTGCCACATCAGCCAGGACACCAAGCAGAAGCCACCACTGTAATCTCTGTGCTTTAAAGACAAACTATATTAATAACAACACCACAAGCTCTATTAAAAAGAGGAGGAGAATACAATTGCTTTGATTTTAAGCACCGCACAAACATGGATCTGGGAACATGAGCAACACAACACAAATCCCTATTCCTCTGTGGTGCTTCCTCTAAGCCATTAAAACAGTGGATCATTCAGGCAGTGATAGACCATTAGATTGGGCCAATGTGAATGATTTGTAATACATAACCAGTCCCAGAACCCAGCTTATGATTTCTATAGCTCAGCAAGTGTTTGTGCACGCCTGTAAAACAAGATCTCTACATCAAGACAGTCCCTAGAGTTCCTATTTTATCCCCAAATTGCTCATCCTCCTTCGCATCTGGAAACACTGGATGAAATGGACTGTATCCAGCATAACCCCACGCAGGTGAAATGTACGTGAGCACACATGTACTGGAGAGACAAAAGAGGCAAGAGCCTCTATCTCTCTCTCTTCATCAAAGCTAGGGCAGGCAAGCTGGAAAAGCTTTCTGCGAGATCCCACCATATAACTGGATACAAGTCCGAAGAGCCAGTATGGCATAAGGCTGTACCTGACCCACTTGACTCATTTGACGGGCTTATTTTAGCACAGTGAGATGACATGAAAAAAGAAGTTGTTCATTTTCATATGTGTATGTTACCAAGCCTTCTTGCCCTCGCAATTAAGAGGAAGAAACATACATTTTCATTCTATCTATTTCTCCACAATTTGGATTGAAAAAAAAAAATCAGTAATACTCAGCCAAAATTTTGTATGCTAGACTATATCTAAAACCAAAACGATTGAGGGCTCTATGTTTTGCACTGGATCATACAATTTTCCTTCTCACATTTCCTACCTCCCAAGAGGAAATACACCAAGTTAATAGGCATTGAGATGTGATGAGGGAAAAAACCATCAGTGAGTATAATCTATAAAAATTAATTTGTTTCTGTAATTTCCACAACACTAATCTACCCTGGTATCTCAGAAATCAGTAAGAGAATTACTGCCTCTACTTGTTCAAGAACTTTTTTAATAGAGTGCCTAACTGTTGAAGATTAAACATATTTAATAATACATCTACAAAACCTACACTTTCATGTATAAATAGCTCCTCATCTTCCAAGCAAGAGGAAGTACTTTCCTCCAAATCATGATGTTCCTCTAGGTTTTGGTGATGCTGTTTAGGCTGAGTCAAACCCACCTTACGATTTGGAGGACATGCCCCTTTCTGCATCTGGTTCAAAAGCATTTTATGCTTGCATGTGAAACACCTTTAGGCCTCCCTCTGAAATGATTCCCTCCAAATTTACATGTACAGAGAATCTCTCTTCACCAGGATGACAAAACCTCAATAATATTTAATCTATATTGAAAGGAGAAAGTGGAGAGGGAGAAAGAAAGAGAAATTAAGCCAGATCTCTGAACAAAGACTTTTATCCCAGACTTACGAAGGGCTTGTCTACATGGGAAAGTCAGGGTGAAGGAAGAGATAGTGTGAATTTTCAGCACATTTTCTCTCAGTGGAGTAAATTAACCTGCCCAACAGGCGCTCTTAGTGCACACTCAGCATCCACAGGGGGAGTTAGTGCAGAGCAGCTAGCGTGCTGTAAATTCACACCCTAGCTTACTGCGCACTAACTTCCCCATGTAGACAAGCACCAAGCTGCTGAAGCCTTCGTTTGCCTAAATGCATCCAGTTTTTTTCCTCTCGGTGGGCTACTTCTGCAAAACTCGGGCCAACGCTACACTAAAGGAAAAAAAAATTAGCAGGCTAAAAAAAAAGGACAAATGCTTATTCTTCTGGTAAAGCAAATCACAACCACACACCACAAAAGCGCTTTAAGTGGCACACAGGATTATTCAATTCATGTTCCCTGGGTCTGATCAGAGTGCCAAAACTTGTGCAGACAAAAGCTACTAGCACAAATGGCATCAGTAAGATCTTACAGGCCAACAACAGGGTTTCAACTCCTCCTAGGTTCTGCCTGTCACACCAATACAGATAAACTAGAGACCAATCAGAATATGGATTGCACCTCATCAGTGTTGAAGTGAGATGCAATGTCCCAGAGTCAGCAAGCTAAGCTGCCAGTGCCTGAGAAAAGGTCTAAGTCATGGACACAATTCAGAACCATTTGCTTCTCTCTCTGATAATTAAAGACGGCTTTTCTCCCTCACTGTCTGGCTAAAGGCAAATTTGTCAGTCTTTCCTTTTTAATGGCTGCCTCTAGCACTCTGTCATGTAAGTCTCCCCATGCCCCTTCTCAAAGGGAGCACGTTCTACAGAAGGAAGATACTGATGCAGCTCTGCCCAGGCGCTGACACCCAGATGTCACTGTTTCAGAAGCTGTCTGTACCAAGCAGGGACTTTCCTGCTTCATACCCACCCTGCTTTAGCCCTGCTGCCAGGTGATTCACTTGAACTCTCTGCACCTTGTCTGCAGTTCCACCGGGGGACATCCAGGGACCCCACAGCAGTGACAGATTAACCAGGCGTCCTTCTCCAGGAAAGCAAAGCCGCTTACCAAGCCTCAGCTCCGTCCTCTCGTCCGTCGTTGTTTCCAACCACGGATTTGGCTAAAGCGATCAGACTCCGGATTCCTGAACTGTTCCCTGTACTTGTTTACCCTAAAGACCATTACAAGGTTAATGCTGTACTGTGATGAATCGAGAACTTCTCCTCAATGACAATCCTCAATCACTCTGTCTTTACTTAATGATTCCTTTTTGTGCCTTGCTTCTACCACAGCAGTGAGAAGAATAAGCAAAAAAAGACAAGGTGAAATTTTAAGGAGCTACCATTTGAAGACATATTTGCCTTAGGAGCTAGATGATCTGTACTCTGAACAGAAAGCAGCTGGTGCCCTCTTTGGCCTTCCACGCCATCAAGAATCTCATTTGCCATTTACTATTGCCAGAGCAGAGCTACAGCAGAGACCATAAAAACTATAGGACAGATGTAGTCCTACACAGTTTTCTTCATCTGAAAGACCACCAGCAAGATTCCAGTCCCATCAGGGAACTATCTCCGGGTAGGATGCCACCAGGTAAAGGCAACTGATGAGGAGCTGGAAGTTACCATCACTATATGGGTTGGTTACACTTCTCACCTCTTAAACCTTAAAAAACTAAAACTTTATTTCAAACACACACAAGCAAGGAAGCTCATCTGTTGACTTCCTGTTTGTTGAAAATGCAGTGATTTTTAGGCCATGGGCATGAACTGTAACCTCAGGAAAATCCATTCCTACAGATAAGCTTAAAATCAATCAATCAATCAAAGAGGGAAGTGATAAATCCCATGTTTTACACACAACTCTGCTGTCTTCTCTCTGCAATACCCTTAACTCTAAGTGACCTGCAAATTAACCAAAATGTGAAACCTGATTCCATGCCTCTGCTCTGCAGAATACAATCAGCCTGCCAGAAAGTCCAACAATGACAAAGAGGTTTCACAGAAAGTTGTTTAAATACATTACTGACTGTCAAGAATAGATTTCTCTACAAAGACTGCATGAAACTCAGTGGTCACTTTTAAATGGGGTAGGAAAGGGTGCCCAGTAAGAAAAACTCCAAGAAAAAAAACAACAGTATTTTCAAGCAGACAAGGAAAACAAAGGATTGCTTCCAGGCAGTTTTCAACTTTTCTACCTCAAGCTATAATCAAGTTGATCACATCAAAACCAGCTCTGGTCATTCTATGCATCACAGACTGTCAGAGAACTCTCAGTGCAGAAACTGATAACAGCAACTGCTCTTCTGTGGTCTTCTTTCGAGCTAACAAAATCCTGATGGTCTACAGCAGTGCTAGCAAGCACAGTACCATTAAAAGTACAAGAAAAAACAAGTGAAAATTTATTACCAATCCCACCTTGGCTTTAGAAATATAAAAGCACAGCACGTCAGAGCACAATAACCTCAGTATTTTCACCCAATGCCAAGTGTTTCTGGTCCCCTTTAGTCTTTAAAGCAAAACTCCAGAAGAAATGTTGCAATGTTAGTTGGAGAGTTTTGAGAGGCACTGTCACATCTCTATCAGCAGGAGATCATTCCCATCAGTACACCTATCCCAGCATGCCTGGGAAACACCACACCTCAGTGTATGAGCATTCTCATTTTCTAAAAGCTGTTCATTGGGAAATTAGTGCCAGCCTTTGAGGAACCATTTTCTTTGCAAGGGGTTATTCCCCTAGAGTCCCATTCAGCCTCAGGTGAAAAAACTTGGTTCATCCCAAATTCAACATGTCACTTCTTACTTTATTACTGTAGTCCTAATGGAGGGCAAATGATCTAAAACAAGGGCTTACACTATTTCAACAACAGAGAAAAGAGAGGAAAGCTGAACCATACCTAGGGTTCTGCAAGAACAAAGCTACCGACGAAGTATCATTGAATCTTACACTTTTCCCATTTTGAAGTTGCCCAGAGCAGATGCACACATACATGGAATGGAAAGTACGTATTTGAGCTTTTATTCCTTTCCTGCTATTAGAAGTCTTGTTCTGGGAAACAGTGTTGCCAAGACCCACAGTGACAAAGCTACAAGCCTGTCTCTCCATCCATCAATGAAAAGAAAGTGTTCAGGCAAATACACCAGGTCACCAAAAGAAGTCTTCCACTCATTTCCATATCTAAGGAGGAAGGTGGGAGCTCTAAGACTTTTCTAACACAAAGAAAGCCTTCCAACTTTTCTTTAGCAGCATACAGAAATTCCCAAAATGTATTTCAAATTAAGGCCTCTCAAGACAGCAAGAAGCTGGGGCATGGGTTTGAGCTACTGAGTGGTGTAGCAAACATCCCTTTTGTTGTGGGGATATGCAAAAACATTGAAGGAAAAAATATATACGGCATTTAGGAGAAATAAGGGAATATAAGCAATAAAAGAAGTGCAGGAGTTCAACTTCTGGTTTATTTCCTGGTTTCAGCTTTCAATTTAAAGTGTCTCCTATGAAACGCTTTCAGATTATACAGGCTAGTGTTGTGAGGGCTACGATAGGGTCCCTGAAAACACAAACAAGAGAAAGATTTTGTTTATGCTGACAGAGCAAATTGAGCAGACCAAAATCTATCTGCAAATATTTATTTTTACACTGTGAATGTCAACATTCTTTTCTGTCTTCAGGACAAGTGGGTAAGGTACAGTCACTGCACAAACCAAGGTCAAACATATCCTCCAAGTTTTCATTTGGCTAGATACCACTGGAGGCCTTAGTTTTTCAAGCTTGGAGATATGCAATCGAGCAGGAGACTGCAGAGATTCCAGAGTATTTGGAGGGAGAAAAGGGTGTGTTTATTAGTGTTTTAAAGTATAAATGGGTGAAAGATTAATCGTTAAAACAATAAGGGAGCCAGAGTCCCGAGGAGGCCCACAAGTGCCTGTGCAGTAGGGTTCTCCCCTAAAGCGCAACCCCACACACACATGTCCTGACCTCCCAGCCTAAGGAGGGAGGGGAGGCTTTGTGTAATGAAAGGGCAAAATAAATATCTGAGGCATTTAAGCTGTATTTTTTCTACGCTTATATTTCTTTCATGGCAGCAGGTCTGTAAAACAAGACCTTTCTGGCTTGAGCCCACCATTCTTCCACAGGCCTTCAAGGAACATAATTTCAGAAAGGGTTTTGCAGTCAACCCTCTGCAAGGCAAATAAACAGCCCTTGAAAGTACATGCACATATTTGTTCTTTTCCACAAGGTGAGGGGAGGTTCAATTTAACGATTTTTCAGCAGAGAGCCTGCATGCATGCCTTCCCTCTGTGAGGATGTCTGCACACTGAAGGATCCCAACAGCTAAACTGCAAGTGCTGCCAGAATGCAAAGAATGCAAGTGCAATGGCTGGACTATGGCTACACTGTCTGGAAGCACACGAGCAATTTACCTAACAGCTGCAATTAACTACTGTGGCACTAATGTTCAGGTTTTTTAAGTGCTCTCTAAAATAACAAAAGCACAGAGATACCTAGCATTGCCCTTTTTAAAATCTTTAAAACATAAAATTAAAGAATTTGGTTCCCGAAAGATCTCAACACTAAAATATCAGAATCTTTTAGTAATGCTTGCAATTAGACACTTCTATTGAAAACTTGAGTTTAAGCAGAGGTATAAACAAGTAGAGGTGTAAAAAACAAAGACATCAAACTGTGCAATGTGGATTTTTTTTCTAGTTCTGTTTTGTGAGGGTAAATCCGCATAGCACACAGGACCCAAGTGTCTCACATACACACACAGATCACACGGGTGTACCACTCTGAGATACCTCAATTACAAGTTAGCTGAGGATTCAGCAACTCACTTGAGTGAAGTCACTTGTCTGGGACTCACAGCACAGGGTCCTTGCTCCAAGCAAGTCAAGAGTGATGTTTAAAGGAAAAGGTGAAGATTTCAAGACCTCTTTTTTTTTTGCTTGGGTTTTTTTTTCTGACGTGTGTATATGTGTTAATCATCATATTTACGAGGGGTAGTCATTCCACCTACAGACAAGATCAGTGCTGGCTTTTCTACCACTACTGCTACCAAGTGCATCTTTCAACAGCCTTTGCTGATCCACCATATGAAACAGCAATTAATATGTCTGATAGATGAGTGCAGCATTAACCAAATCCTGATCTGTGTAACTCGGAGCAGAAACTGCACAATTACCTGCACAAAAGGTTGGCTACACGAGAGGCACAGTACAACACGTGGGCGCGAATCAAGGCATGCTGTGACAGAAACTCAACATACAAGAAAACACATTGACAGGTGACACAGCACAGGAGAACCCCAGCTCACACAATGACACTTCTGATGGTTTTCCTTTCGCTTGTATCACCGTGACATCACTGCCGGCAGTTGCTGTGTTGTGAAACAACCCCCTCTTGAAGGTGTTTCTGAGCCATGCCAAGGACGCCTTAAGCTAACTAAGTACAACAGATCAGAAACTCTGACTTTAAAGGAAACATGAAGGCTGTGTTTCTAGGAATGTAAATTAACACCTGCACACACAGAAAAATAGGAACACTGCAAAGATATGGGGAAAGTATGAAGCTCTTCCACCGGACTTTTTTTCTTTTAATGAATATGTAATGCAATATTCAGTGAAACGGTAACTGTTTGGTGAAAAACAAGTCTTGGTTAGCTCTAAGATTTCTAATCAGAGCATTCTATGGCCACCTCCTCAAGGTGAGCGCTTAGTACCACACACAGTCTAAAACTCAACAAGCATTTAGGCTATACTACAAAGCCTTGTTAGGTCCAAACAGATGCTATACTGATCCAGGCAAGAAACTAAGGCATCTGAGATTGCACCCCAAGGCTCCAGGCAATGCTGAGCCTACAGCACTCATGCTCTCCTGGGTGAGCTGTGCCAGACCTCCCAGAGACCATCCTAGAGAGCTACCACCACTCAGGCACTTTCACTGGGAACAAGACAGCAAAATAGGCATATTTTCAGCTACTGATGGGATCTGGACTCTAGAGCAGTTGTTATTTTTCACCAGGTGAGCCATCTGACACTGGGTGAGATGCCTCATGCTTCAACCTGTGCACAAGGTTAAAAGCAGAGTTAAACTGCACAGTATTTATGAAATACTGCATGGAAGAAAATCAATGGCATCACTTTTAGAGCCATTGTTCATGCTCTCATTCACAAAACCTTTACCACTGCCAGGCTGGGTGATCGTGTAAGTAGGTTCTAGTTCTGTCTTGCGTTCTCCAGAGCAAAACACAGTCAAACTTAGTTCTACAAAGGGCTTCGCAGTTCTAGAGGGACAGGGAACTTCTGGAAAGAGTCCACCAGAGGGTCACCAAGATGATCAGGGGACTGTAATATCTCTCCTATAAGGAAAGGCTGTGGGATCTGGGGTATGTCACGAGGTACGGGGGGAGACACTTTCTTCTGTTGTCTCCAGTGACAGAGCTAGGGGTAATGGACAAAAGCTGGAATGCAAAAAGTTCCACTTAAACACAAGGAAAAGCTTCTTTCTTGTGAGAACGTGAAGGAGCCTTGGCACAGGCTGTCCCAGTGAGGCTGTGGAGTATCCTCCTCTGGAGGCTTTCAACACCACCTGGACACATTCCTGTGTGTCCTAATCTAGGTGGCCCTGCTTTGGCAAGGGGGTTGGACTGGATGATCTCTGAAGGTCCCTTCCAACTCCGATCATTCCATGATCCTGTGATTTTTTTTTTAGTATCCTCATACCCAGATGGTACACAAGTATCCTCACCTCCTGTGTAACAATTATACAGTCCCTTTCATAGGTAATACAGTGTTTAGCATTTTGCTACAGATCATCTTTTCAAAGTTGAAGGCAAAAAGAGAAAAACAGTAAGAATATTTGCAAGGTTTTTCCAATACCAATAAAAAACACAGCCTGTATCTTCTTCTGCAACCCTGGGGCTCAGCTGTTTAGACCTTAATCATGAAAAGGTACATAGCTCTCAGCTGGGGAAGAGGGATGTGAGGAAAAGACAAAACTATCTGTAACTCTCCTGTTTTGGTTTAACCACCGGTGATTACTCATCTTCACTGCAGGAATCCAGAATATGTCTTTTCCTGCATACACTTGTCCTCTTCTTGCCCTCAGTCCCACCCACCCAAGGCTGGTTCAGCTGCGCACCTGAGGGATGTTTGGCTTGTGAAAAGAAAAAAAAAAAAAAAAGGGTAAACACAAGGACAGAGCATCCTTGGTTCAAACAAGTAAATGGGCTGCACAGCCAAAAGACAATCTCAGGGAAAAACCTATCGAGAAAGTTGCATATCCTTATTACAGCCTCTGGGTAAAATTAAATTATATTTATGATGTGGGGTTTGCATTTTGATTTAATCATCCATCAAGAAACAACAACAACAAAAATGTTGGTAACTGCACTGGCCAGTACATCCAGTACAGACACAGGGACTGGGAGGAGGGAAGAGAAGGAGTGCAGGTTTTCCTACCACTCTTTGGGGCTGGGGCTAGAGAAGTTATCAACTAAATAGGATTTTGGTTTTGCCTCACTCTGTCAAGGCCCATGAAACATTTCTCCAGAAGCAGTAGCATACAATTTAAACTTTGAGACAAAGCTAAAAGCATCTGTGAGTGCAGCCCCATGAGTCAGTTCGAGGGAGACGAGATGGCCGCAGGGTGTTCCTGATCAGCAGTATTAAGCATCATTTCTTCTGTCTGAGCCATACTCCAGGGAAAAGAGGTCTAGATGTTTATCTTCACAGCACAGGTGAGACTTGAGGAACCCTCCTCCAACACTCCAACCTGACATTTTTAATCCAGGCTTTGTGTATTTGCAAGTGCTCTGACTCCAAAGCTAAGAGTTTCCAGTCAATTCTGAACCCTAGCGATGGCAATGGAGGCCTCATCTGCAGAAGTGGTGTCTTGCCAGGACTACCAGCAAAACATGCTGCATCCTCAACATGCTCTTAGAGGCGGGCAAAACCCTCTTTCAGATGGGTACATGCCACTGCAGCTGTCCCTGGGTGAGGCGAGCCGGGCAAGCAGCACTGCATTGCAGAGGCTGTGCCAGCACGCCCATGTCAGACTGAGACCGTGCCTTTCCCCAGACAGGAAAAAAATCCACCACTTCCCTATCCCAAAACGCTGGCAAGAAGCTGGCAGCTGGCCAGATATGTTTCTCTTTCAGTAGCCACAGTTCAGACTCCCTGTCAGCTTTCCACTGGCTGCGAGAGGAGAAAGATTCCCAGACTGTCACAAAGCCCTGTCAGTGATAACAGAATATAACCCGTTTAACCCAAATACAAACAGATTTGAACCAGCAGCGTGGGCTTGCGTTGCAAGGATTCAGTACTTCTGATCTGGCATTAAAAGGCCCAAAAATCAGCTTTCGCAAACTATCAATCTCCAACCAGAGTTTCCCAAGCACTTGTTTCGACAGCGGGGCCAAGCCCAGCATCCCTCCTCCCTCTTGCTCTCCCTCCTCCCTCCCGCTCAGGCTGGTGCTGCTTCACACAGCTGCACAGGGACTGCAGTTCCATTTGCTGCCAGGGCTGTACCAGCCCAGCTGAGCGAAAAGGCTGAGCTCTTCTAGCTGATGTTTCTGCTGAAAGAAATATCTGAGAAACAAATGCATTTCAATTTGAGGGTTTAAATTTTGAGACATTCCTCCAAAGAACAGCATAAGAGTGGCAGTATCCCCTTACTTTAGGAGTTGAACCCTACAAGGTTAAAAACATAGAAGAAGAGCTAAATGTGAACCCAAGTGAATCACAGAATGGTTTGGGCTGGTAGATGCTCTAATGATCATCAATTTCCAATCCCTCTGCTACAAGCAGGGACATCTTCCACTAGACCAAGTTGCTCAAAGACTCATCCAGCCTGGCCTTGAACACTTCCAGGGATGGGGCATCCACAGCCTCTCTGGGAAACCTGTTCCAGTGTCTCACTGCTCCCACAGTTAAAGGACTTCTGCCCTCGTGAGACCACATGTGGAATATTGCGTCCAGCTCTGAGCCCCTCAGTTCAAGGACAGGGAGCTGCTGGAGAGAGTTCAGAGCAGGGCCACAAAGATGATGGAGTGAAGCATCTCCCTTATGATAAAAGGCTGAGGGAGCTGGGGCTCTTTAGCTTAGACGAGACTGAGGGGTGACCTCATTAATGTTTACAAATACATAAAGGGTCAGGAGGATGGAGTCAGGATCTTCTCAGTGATGTCCAACGATAGGACAAGGGGCAATTTGTATAAGTTGGAACATAAGAGGTTCCAAAGAAATAAAAAGAAGAATTTCTTTACTGTGAGGGTGATGGAGCGCAGCAACAGGCTGCCCAGATGGGTTGTTGAGTCTCCTTCTCTGGGGACACAAAAAACTCCTCTGGATGAGTTCCTGTGTGACCTACTCTAGATGGTCCTGCTCTAGCAGGGGGGTCAGACCTTACAAGGTCCCTTCTAATCCTTAAGATTCTGTGGTTCTGTGATTCTGGGCTGCCCAGTGAGTTGGTGGAGTCACCATTCCTAGAGATATTCAAAAGATGTGTAGATGAACTACTGAGGGATATGGTTTAGTTTAGCGATGGGCTTGGTGGTGGTTAGTTTAGTGGTTGGACTCGATGATCTTCAAGGTCTTTTCCAACCATAATGATTCTATATTCTCTGATTCTAGTATCTAACCTAAATCTACCATAGATGAAGCCAGCCTTATTGTACAATACATCCCTCACAAACTGAATTACTCCCTGCACTCCACCCCTTTCCTAAGCTTGCTTAAACTGTAATTACTTACAAGGTAAGTGCCAGCTTTCCTTCACAGACGCAACTAACACATCACAGGGGCTGTGTCACTCACTGCTCCAAGCCTGCACAAAAATAAGGCAACAGAGTGCTGCTTCTTACAAATATGTTAAAAAATCCCTCCTAGATCACGTTGTTAGTGTTCCTTTATTATTTTGGAGATTTTTAATGTTTGAAAACTTCTGCAGTTTCCAAGGAGGGGAAAGTTGGAACAACTGGAACACAAAGATGGCAAGAGGGCAGGAAGCTGTGGACAGGCACTATTTCCTTTTACTCTTCAGTGTAGTAGCTAATTACAGCAGAGGGCACACTGTGAAATAACCATGCCATCTATTATTATAATTATACTAGGAATTTATAATGTTCAAAACCCCATACAGATAAACAAACAAACAACCTCATCATGAGGCAGACACCCAGCTCTCCCAGACAAATCAGAGGGAGCAGATTTGCATATCTAAGAAACAGCTGAGTACTCAAGAGACAGTATTGTACCCTATTTCTGACAGCCATTTGGTCTGAACCGGGACCTCCCAAACACAGTTCCCCTATGAACTCACTCCCCTCTGACCAAAGTCACCCTCCTCATCCTCTTCACAAAGCAATCTGAGCCAGGGAAATTATGGGGGTGGAGGGAAGGAACACATCTCTCCTAATTCAGGGCATCTAACTGCTACTTTCGGATAGTCACTTTTTGATCAGGGTCTAAGACGGGTCAGATGAATCACCTGGAAGCACCTATACCTCTCAATCATAGATGCAACCAAGTCTGAGTAAACAGGGAAGCCTTATAATTGCAAGTGTCCAAAATTCAGAAGTAAGAAGGCTCTGTGCATAAGGTGCCAAAATTACACCTCCATATTTAGCAAATTAAAATGGAAAGCAGTTAAACAAGGAAATGGAAGGGGGAAAAAAAACTCAATGGCTCTTCCTAGGATGGAAAGGCATACAAATACATCAGGCAGATAAGATTTCTTTTTTCAACATTCATTATTTTTCTATCTTTCTTTCTGCTGTAAGTGCAAATACCCTGTAAAATTGACAAATTTCCCTGTAACTTCCATAAACATTGTAGCTTTATATTCAGCTATGTTTCAGTGGGTCTACACTAAAGAGTGTAGAATCTTTAGTCTACACTCATGGATTCAATGGAATCCATGGCTTTCATTAAAGCACAGCGGACATTACAAAAATAGCCACATTTGAATAAGCACAGTTGTGTAACATTATGCAGTAAAACTCCAATATAACTTGGTTTATTTTTGCTAGTCTGCATAGAAGAGACAGGTTATAGTTACATTAAGAAACTGCTTCTTTAACCCTGACAGAAAGCTGAAGAAAATAAGCCGTGTCGACCTTTGCGCTTTCTGTTCTGGTTTTCTGTTTTGCTTCTGCCATCAATTTAAGGCAGAAATGTGTATTGCAGCACTTAAGCCAACCCATAATTCATGGCAGCATCCAGAGCTGATTAGTCCTGTTGTATAATCAGGTCTCCTTGATACATCAGGGGACTGCTGCTCATGCAGGAGGAACTTATTGCGTCACTTTCACTGTAAGCTGTATTAGACAGGAGCCTTTTTTTGCCTCCTTTCAACCTAATCGGGTCTTTCACAAAGCTACTGATTGATACAGGAGCTAAAAATTAATAAACACACACGTATGTCCAAGGCACAGCTGTCACAGCTCCATACATAGAGGTGACCACATTGATTTAGAAGTCCTGATTTTAAAAACCCTACTAGTCTGCCAGAGCAGTTAGCATTATCTCTTTAGTATGTTAACATGCATGATTTATATTATTCCAACGTGCAATACACACACAGCTTTCTCATACACTGAAAAATTAATGGTAACGACACAGAGGAGACCAAGCAACAACACGGCAATGAGAGCTCTTAATCAGAAGTTGCATAAAATACTCAAATAGAAATATTCCACACACGGCTTTAACTCAACGTACCAATTCAATTTCTTTGCATTATGTCCACCTTTCTATTCATCTTCTTTCTTTATCTTTTGAGTCAAAATTAATACTCCCTGTGATTTCACTTTTCAAACTGTGATTAAGATTTAGCTCAGGTTTTCCAGCAAAGAGAAGAATAGCTGAAAAGACAACAAAAGCAACAAGATCATTCCAGCAAACTTCTATTTTCTTTTTGCTATTTTCTAGCCTACATGAATATTTCATTCCAGATTTAGAAAGAAACAGTTCTGGGCCCAATTTACTGTGATATGGTAAAGGGCATGCTGAACAGAGAAGAAAGATAATTATTTTCTGAAGATAAAGCAACTGAAGTGTTCACCAACTCAGTATCATCTTCTTGAAAAACTCTACTCCATGCATCGTAGTACTTCAATATTGTCATGTGAATTACTTTGAGCCTGATCTCCTAAGTGCACCAACATGCTGGCAAATTGTTCTGTCTCACCCTCCAATCTTCCTGAATCAAACATTTCTGCATAAAACTGAAGTCCTGAGCCTGGCTCCCAAATGAAGGTGCAGCAGCAGCTAAAGGTCACTCTGGTTTAGTGCTAGGCTCAGTACATCAAAACTTGAGAACAAGTGAAATAAAAAAGAGGTATAATCACCCAAAACAAATTTTTATGCTCATTCAGCCCATCTTACTGACTTAATGATTTGGGGCAAACAAAAACTAAGAGAGATTTCTGCTCCCAGTGCATCACCAGGGCAAGCACCAGCCTCCTTGGGAAAACAGTTACAAAGCCTTCTCCCAGTTCAGCATCTTTAATTTTTATTTGATTAGATTTGTGACTTGGGAGTGGGAAGAACCCAAAATGAATAGGCAAACGCTGGGTTCGAGGTCAGGATTAACTCCAATGGCAGCATGGGAAGGTAAAAGAGTTAATTTCCAAAGTAGAGATGTGCCTTGGAGCAGGCAGTTTAAAATTACTGCCTGGCACTTCTGCTTTCTCATTATCAAGGAAAAAAAGAAACAAAGCAATACTTCATCATGGGAAAGTACAGAAACATTATTAATAGTTACCACAGTGTGCCTTGATTTTTCCTCTAGTCCCTGAAAGGAAATGGCTTGTTCTTAGCTGATAGGCAAGAGATGGTTTGGATTTCCAAACCACTGAGGACACGCAGGCCTGATAAAAAACAGAGCTTTCTGTTCACATCGAGCATAGTATCTACAGAAATATTCAACTGTTCCTCAAGCCCTCACTGGGAGTGAAATTGGTACCTATCAACAGCAACTCCTCAGCTCAGCCTGCCCTCCCCTCTCACCCCTCAGCAGTGATGAGTCGCTTTCTTCCTAAAAAGCACAATATCAGGAGGGGGCTGAAGTAGGTACTAGCATCCCCATCTCTTTTCCAGGTAGAAGAACTACTATTAACAGCACTTCACACTCTTTTTCACCCAAACAGTATTTCAGTATTTTTAGTTGTGCAGATTTGGGACTGCTTAGAAACCCCTGTATGCAATGACATATAACACAAAGCCATATGCATCACATCACCTCCTTCCCAAACCAATCAAACACTTATTCATGGAAAGTATTAAAGTTTCAGTAAGAGACTGGGATTAATTCTACCAAGCACAGCACCTGGAGTAGCCCTTGGGGGGCAAGAGATTAGAGAACACTAAACTATATTTCACTCCATTTGCCTCATAACTGGAAATTCCACCAAAACTTCCCAATTTATCTAATCACTGGCTACAGTGTTTTCCATGTCCACAGTGAGGTCAATACATGCAGAGAGCGGTAGACTCTGATGAGCAAGAACCACCAACATCCTACTTTCCAGTTCCCCTTTTTCAATCAGTGGGTTTTTCAGGCCCACCCCAAGCAATGGTAGCCCTCTTCAGAGTAGAAGAAATCCCCTGAACAAGCATTAAGAAACCACCAGATAGCACATTTTGCATCCTGAGTCCAGGAAGTGCACAGGACTTCAGCAGCAGAGCACGTGGTGCAGCAAGTCCTACAAACTCGGGATCAGAGTCTGCAGAAGCCCAGCTATGACCTTAGGAGTGGATTTTATAAGTAATCCAACCATGACTGGTTGTGCGCCCATATACAGACCTGGCACAGTGTGTTCAAAGCAGTTACCAGATGACTCTTATCAAGATAAAATTGGCACCACTAACCTCTGCCTATAAGCAAGGGCAACTATCAGCTTGTACAGGTATTGTTCTAAGATAGCTCTTAAGGATGAAACTTAAACGCGTCAATCACACTTCCAGGCATCAAAGCACAAAGAATGAGAAGACTTGCAAAAACCACCTCAGGAAGGTACTTCATACTGATGCATGCTATCATGCTATCTACATTAACAAAATGAAAAAAAACCTTACTTCCTCAGGCACAAGTCAAACATTGTGCAAACAGCTGGACATTGCATTTTACAAGTGTATTAGGCAAACGTCGCTAAATTGACAGGGCCTCTGCAGGAGGATGCTGCGCTTCTTCGGGGTATCCCTAACGAGGTTGGGTTGACATTGCGTTCTCAGAGCAAAGGAGAGCTTGCTTGAGCAATTTGCCTAATGCTGAATCTATTTTTAAGCAGTGACCCAGATCTTTGTTTTGTCAGCAGATGACTTGTGTAACAGAGATGAACTGACAAGGAGTTAAACCTGCATTGGGCAACACCAAGGTGCTGACGAGCATCGGCAGAGGTAGGTGGTGGAGGAAGATTGCACCACCAGACTCTCCCACCTCAGTTTAAGCTTTCAAATCTGCAGTCAGAGGGTTATCCATGGCTAACATAAGCCCTGACACAGATCAGCCCTAATCAGCTATGTGACTGTGCCCCTACAACCCATACCCATGCTGGGAGCATCTTTACCATAGTTGTACATAGTAGCAGAGTCCTCTTAAAACACATTTGGTCTCAGAGTAAGGAGTTGGGTGAGTCAGAGCCCTTCAGCAGGAGTTTCACCAGTGTTTCGCTTGCAGCAAATGCATCCTCTACCCAGTAATACCTGACCTGATGTTTCCTGAGAAATTTGCACCATATTCATCTCTGTCCCAGGCAGGAGGTTAAGGGGGAAAGGGCTGAGTCAATGCCTGCAGGTGAACGACCCGCTCAGTTGCGGCTGAGGGGTATGAATCCTTCCATCTGCACTCATTGTCAGAAAGAGCTGCAGAGACTGAGGAGACATTTAGCCCCAACAAGTATCCTTAGACACTCATCTGATCTTAACCACGCTTTTTATTACTAGTGATTAACACACAACTAAGCATGTGACAAATCCAGAGGGGACAGAGGCCCTTAGGCTGAGGGACAAGGATAGTTGCTAGCAGGAGAAAAGGCCAAGCTACTCAACTGGCTTGGAATATATTTTTGTTGTGGAAGTATTTTGTTTTAGCTGTCTCCAACATTTCTTAAAAGCCTACAACCTTAGACAAAGCAGACTGAGGAAAGATTAATTTCCCAAGTATCGAATATTCTGAAGGATGGAGAATGTAAAACATAGAGCAAAAGGATACCATTAGGGGACAGGGGAAAAAAAAAAAAATCACAGGAAACATCTGCAGAAAGAGTCTCTGAAGAGACAAACAGCTGCAGACCAGGCCAAAATAAGGAAAAATGGGGAGAGATGGTCAACTCAACCACCGGCCTGCTCCCCTAGCCAGGTGAAAGTTTTTTTAACAGCCCTGCTTTGCACAGGGATGCATTGATTCCTCATAACAAAACATCACAATTGCTCACATGAGATCAGTGCTTTTGCCTTAAAAATTTGTCTTCTTTCTAGGAAAGTTACCCACACTGTGAATAAGCAAACCAAGTTCTTTCTTGGGTGGATTTATTTCTTTACTTCCTACCCTCTGCAATCCAGAGTCTGCCGGCCCAAAGCACGTGAGTGATAAAGCAGCAGCAAGAATAGACTGTCTGAAACAGCTACAAGCAACTGTTTATGGCTAGCCATTTTTCTCCTTGACCTCCCTCTCCATTCAGTGTTTTGAGAACACCAGTGCACTGCCTGACATAAATCACACAGGGAGATAATGTGGGTGTATCTGCTCAGCAGAAATTGCCTGCACCCATGGCTCCCTGGCAAGACAAGTTTATCTAAACGCTGGGAATACAGAGCAGGGAGCAGGTAAGAGATCCAACCTTTGCTCAGCTGCAACTAGGGGAAAGAAAACAAACAGGAACAGCAGCCAGTGGCACCTACATGCTTACAGGCCACAGATGGGCAAGTATCCTCCAAACGTTACTCAACAGGAGAGGAAGATCCAGTTCCGCGCTTTAAAAAGCACAGGGAGAATCAGCCTCTCTCCATCCTGATAAATAAGAAACTAAGTATTTTCTGACAATAAAAAAAAATATCTCAATGAAAATAGGAGGAGCAAATGCCTCCCTACCACTCCTCCCTCCTCCATCCCTGGAAGCACTGGCTGCTAGCAACACTGTTGCCAATAGCAGAGAAAGAAACGGTTCATTAGAAGCAAATAAACATATGCTTGCACTTTTAATAATGTGTTTTTAATAAAGTATAGCAAGTATACCAACCCCATATTAATACAGTAAAGTTAATCAAATATTTCTGAAGCAAAAAATTTCAGGACCAGAGTTTCTGAACCTTGCAGAGTTGGAAACATAGTCTTACAGCCAGCTCTGCCAGTATCATTTTGCCCATGACGTGGCTAAGGCCCTTTGTACCCAAATGCCTGTTCCACAATGAAACAGCATCACCAGGGAGGAGAGAGACACCAAGGGCCACCGAAAATAGTGAAGATGAAGGAAAATGTCAGAATCCCACAGGCTTAAAAAATCAAAAGTAATTAAAATCATGCAGAATTCAAATCTACTACGGATTTATCAAATATTTAACACATAAAACCCTTAAGTGTGTCGCTGTCAAGTGAGCTTGAGAAATGTGCTCTTTTCCTAGCATATGGCTTAATCTGTTCCCAGGGTGCTTTTCTTTAATCAGTAATTTCAGTTTAAACAGAAACGAACCGTGGATGTATATTTTAGCTAAACAACTGCCTTTCTTTAAACAGACCCTGGTAAAAGGGGCATTAACCTCCTCTTTCTCTGCCTGTTCAGCACCGCTTATCAGTGAGATGAAGGAGCATCTTTTCAAAGTGCACCCTTTAATCCTCCTGGTGCCTAAATGTGAAGCTCCAGCAGCGCAATGCCCCCCACAGCAGGACCTGTGTATGTGTGTCCCCCATCCCAGCTCTAACCCTCAATCAATCCTAGCACGGACAGCATGAAACACAACAGGTTAAATGCAGTAGAGCAGGACAAATACAATCCATATCTGAGGGCAAGAGTGTCTCTCTCTCTCCTGAGTTTGTTCTAGCAATCCAAACACTTCAAGGGGTCAAGCTGGAAATATGCTGCAATTTAAACTCTTCCCAAGAACATAACTCACTTTAAGCAATTGCTACATGAGATGGGTCCAGATCAGTGCAATTCCCAAGTACTCAGGCACCGATATTATTATTATTACTTAATTTGCCATACAGGACTATTAGAGCCTTTTCCCTACCCAGTGCCTTACAGAGATCAGCACTAACCCATCTAAGAAACAGATCTGTCCATTTGGCTAGACTTGTTCATCCAGTTAAATCTCCAAGAAACACACAGTCCTAAAGTAACCATATAGCAGCCTATATCTTCTCTTAATGCCTTTTCAACCTCCAAGTACTGTACACATCTCATGTAAACAGTCTTCCTCTGGAACAGGCACAACTCCTCAGCAAATGAATCTCTGACCAGATGGTGGTCTCAACAGAAACTCCTCTAAGTACCTCCTAATACCTTAAAAACAGACTTGGCTCAATCCTCCCACAACTGTCACCTCCCTGCAGATCAAGGGTTGGGGGGGGCAGGGGGAATCTTAAACACCAGCTTGAGTAATAGTTGCGATCATGGTTTTCCTGGGGAAAAAGGGCTATGTGAACACATTCAAAATTCCTCATATCTGAGTGGCAGAGTTCTGATCTTTGTAATTTGTTGCCTGCTGCTACCAAGGGGATCACTGCATTATTATTGTCCGTCACCTGAAAGACTGAATAAGGATATAGCAGCAATCAGTGTGTGTAACGCTGGAAAGGAGATGTACATCAGCTTCTTCCTTATCCCCTGCTGCTCACAACATGGCACGAGCCCACAGACACCTTTATGCATGCTTCAGTTTACCCACAAGGTGAGAAAAATCCAAATAGATAACTCATTGTACTTCACTTGGTAGAACTGGCAGGTTGGGAAACTGAGTATAGCAAGCCTGGCGTGTCTTGTTGCTCTCCCATCCACTCCCATGGAGAGCCAGAAAAGCAGTTCCTGAGCACTACTCTCCAAATCAAAGCAGAGAGGCAGATAGCACTCCTATGTAGGGAGCAGATGGCCCCAGTCACATTCAGAGAGAAGCAGCGCGACCAGCAAAAAAAACAGTGGCTAAGCTCCAGGCTCCAAGGGCAGCCATTCCACATTTAAAGCTTCCCCCAACAAATGTTATTATCATCCCGACGAACTAAACGAGTCATTTCTTAAGGCTGTGATGCCCACATAGTCTCAAGGGGACAATCTCACAGGCTACCCCGCAAAACCAGAGACAGGATGTGGTGATGGTCCACGTGGAAGCTGCAGGCCAACAAAGCAAAGTCAGATCCTGCTCTACTCCCTCAGTTCCCTCACTCCCTCTCTACCAGCTGCCTAACACAGTCTTTCACACTGCCACTCAGCATTTACAGAGTTACTAGGCGCTTCCTTCTACCTAAAGGACAAGGATACAAATTTCATGTACAATAAAAGTCACACCAGATTTTGAAAAGCCAGAAGCACTGCAATGAAGAAGTCAAAGCCGGGTGGGAAGGAGCAATGGTGCTCTCCTGGATGACAGTGCTAGTAAAATATGTTGCAAGAGGAGAAAAATTTAGCAAAGGTTGTTAAAAATTAGTTGTGTTAAACTTTAAACCAGTCCTTCTCCTTTTATCTTTCTGACAGCATGTCTTTTTCACTTGCCACACCGAACCTCAAAATAATCATCAGCTAAACTATAGTTTATCCAGCTCAATACTGCGTTTTCCTCTCCTGAATATAATTAACAGCCACCTCCAGTGTAAAAAACAGACTCCTTAAACTAACAGCTGCATCAGAATCTGCACTGAAATGCTTTGAGAGTTTCTGCTTAAACCCACACTTTGAACAGTCATGATGGAGTTCATTTTCTTACGTCTGAAGACAGAAGAAAGTGAAATGTTTTGCTAAAATTTGTCCTCCATATATGTAAGAAAACTCCTCTCAGAAATGCATTTTGCAAAATCATGCAGACAAATAGCATGAAGCCATTCTCTTTGTAAGAGAGCAAACTGATTTGCAGTAGATGGGTTTGGGGCTTAAAGGGGTAATTAAAGATAACAATCACAGAATCACTGAATAGTAGAGTACTTTAATTTTGTTTTTACATGAAGAGTTTGCCAAACTTAGAAAGACACCTGTCCTAAACATTTATCCACATCTTGGTTCAAGTCTTTGCTTTGTTTCCACTCTGCACCAACACTTGCACCAAGTAGGTTTGTATTAATAAAAAAAACCACCAAAACAACAATCCTAAACAATATAGAATTCACACAAGTTACCAAGTCCACTTGGTAACTCAGTAGAAGGTTGTATTTCGGCAATGGATGCAAACAGTGCAGAACTTAACCACCTACTGCCTTTCCCATAGGTGGGCTGCACCTGGATTAAACAGAAGTCAGAATACAACAGCAAGCATTGTAGTCAACCAGAGAAGGATGAGCTGAGACCCAGCATGGAGCTGCAATCTCTTTATTAACCAAATTTGCAGCAGACTCCATGATGGTTTGCCACCACAAGCACAGAATAGAGGTCACAATTTTATCCTGCACTTTTTGGGAAGTACGGTGATGCCTGTCCTGGAAGAACTGCACTGTCACACCTCTCTCTGTCTGGCCACTCTTTTGTCCTTCTCACACCAAACAAGTCAGTTGTGCGTTTTTGTCCCATTTCTTCCCTATCCGCAAACAGAGAAACAAAGGGCAGCAGCCTCTAATGGCCGGAGACCAAGGGATCTGAGGCTTGGTTTATTACATGCTTAACAGAGCACTGAATTACTCGTGGTTATTGCCTACTTTAACTGCTTTCCTTAAAAGAGAAACATGAGCAAACAAGCATGTGTCATGAAAAAGCCCCTATTCAGACAGGAGCTGACAAGAGAAAAAAGCATCCAGGGTTTACAACTGTTTATTAGCAGTTTTGCATTCAGGCACCGGCTGAAGTTGCAGAAAAGACTAAGGCAAAGAAATCCCCACCTTGTCCACCACCTCCTCAGGGGGCTTGTCTAGCCCTGGATTTACCGCCTGAGGTTAGCACACACTAAGTACCTGAGACTTTAACTATAAGGACTCAGCATGTGTCAAGGGCAGCGTGCCTTGTCTAGACAAAGACTTTCAATGCACTTTAGTTAGCATATATAAACCTCACACCTTCAATCCTGGCAGAAAGAGGAGACTTGCAGAGCTCCTGAGACTGACAGAATCCCCTCTCTTCAGGAGATGGCACCACAGTTTTGCCCAGAAGACTGGGAAGGGGAATAATAAATTATACCAGTGGAGCAAAAAAAAAGACCTGAGACCATTTTCCTTCTCTTTTTTGCTCCACTGCCAGGTAATAACTGTGAACCCTCTGCATTCACCTCACAGAGAAATAGCCCTTCAAGCAGAGGTAAGCCTTAAACCTTCATCATGAGCACACATCTTCCTAATGCTCACTAAAGAGCAGGTTTAATAGGCTTTCTCCATGAGGAAGCAGGGGGTAGGTGAAGAACAAACAGGCTCTGTCACCCCCTTCTACCCAGTCATCTATTTTTCATCAAACTTCAAGGATCTTAGACCCATATCCATAAGCAAAACACAGCTGAAGTCAGTCTGAGGTTGAAAAAGTGTTGAGGACAAGGTAAAACGGACAGAGCCTCATTTCTTCAGAAAGCCAGGGTAAAAAGAGACCACAAGAAAAGATCTAAATAAGGTACAGAATATATATGAAGAAACACATTAATGAAAAAACAAACTTGACTCCTTTTGGCAGAAGTACAGCCGATACCAGAGGTCACGCAGATTTAACCACATTCTTTCTATTTGTTAGTTATTTTTATACAAAAAAAAAAAAGAAGGAAAAAAAGGCCACAGACAAGCCTTGAGGAAGACACACAAAGGATGATGAGTCTAGAGTTTAGAGGGAGGGAGAGTGGCAGCAGGAATTCACCCACATCACATGAGGGAAGAGAATGGGAAGGACAAAACAAACCACAGAAAGTCAGAGAAACCTGTCACCACGAAAAAAAAAGGGGGCAAAAATGGAAAATGCTTTCTGTGAGAAAAGATTAAAGAATAAGTTGAAGAAGTTTAAGAGGTACTTCCAAAAAGTGATATTTCTAGAAGACTAGTTTTTTCTCTCAAGTCTGATGAGGCAACACAGTCTTGAACAAAAGATGTGTAAGCCTTTGCCCACAGCTCTAAACCCAAAGCTGCAGAGCCAGGCTGATACCCAGTTTACTTCACTTGACTTCAATAGATACATCTAATCTTGGTCAGGCAAAGTACTACTAGCTTCAGAAAAATAATTTAAACAAAACGAATATACACCTAAACACTGCCCTAAGGATTACATTTATCATGTTCTTACTCCACCACACTTCTTTTTCTCTCAAATGTATTGACATCTCTTAAATTATAAATTTACAGTCAGTCTGCTTAATGTGTTGAGGATATTATTCCTGCTGGCCTAAGACAAAAAAAAAGAAATTCTAAACATTTTCCTTGAAACATTCAAATAACATATTTTCTGAAGAGAAGTTTGGCTCTAGTGCTCACAAGACTTCTTCTGCCGTCACGCAGAACGGTTCCTGAAACTAGGTGGTTTTGCTGACGGCTGTGATTCAGACGCAAGTCCCTAGTCATTTCAGCGTGTTGTTTTTACCATCTTTCAAAACTCTCCACAGTCACTATTAAAAGAAACCCACAGGATTCAGCACAGCAGAGGCAAACCCAATATGCATGTTGTGAAGAAAACTCAGGATGGAGCATCCTTGGAACAGTTCTGTCCATCTCTTGGGAAGAGCAGTATCTCAAGGCCTAGTTATAGACACTGCTCCCTGGGAAACATTCTGTACTGCTGCTAGGTGCCCAGTGCACAATTTGCCCAGGAAAAAAGAAAAAAGTGAATGGTCTTTGAAGGCAGACAAACTATTAAATTTTTACTAGCTGAAATGTTTACTGAAATAAATCTAGTCCTTTCCACTCTTGGTTATTATCATAACACATACGGTAGCTGACACACAATTAATGGAGCTTTAAACCAAGAGCTCTTGGAAAGAAAACACACTCAACTTTTCAGCTAACCTTGACAAAAAGCCAGGTTTTGGCAAAGTTCAGCAATGCAAGTGGCTTTATGAGACTGTTCATTGGGCACCTCTCACCCTCACAAGCACCAGCTCCAAGCAGAGGAGGTGAGAAGAGGCTCTTCCAAGTCAGCACCATCCACTACCACTGACGCACACTCACGACCAGTCAAAGCTCAGCAGACCAAACTACCACCTCAGAGCTACTGTACCACCCACACCCTCTTTGCTGGGTTTTCATATGCATGAGCCATTTCACATCAGTCAACAGCTCAGACAATGGCACCCACATAAAGAATTTCATCTCCTCTTCTCCTAACTGTATTGATCCTGCAGGATGAACAGATACTGACAAGAATACAACACCCAAGGCTTCTAAACTCACAAAGATCTACAAACTAGGCTGATGCCATTATTATTGATTTGAAATGCCATTCACCTTCCCTTTTCCCACCTTCTATCTGAGTTACGGAGAAAGACTAAAACCCACACTGTGACCCTACTGGTGAATACATTCTCCAGTGAGTCAAAGTATTTCCAAGACCTGGAGCTTTCAGCATATCTCTGTACTGTGTAAGCAAGCAGGATGCTTCTCCCTGCTGGAATAAAGTAACCAGATACCACCCAAGGCGTTTCAGCTGTCTGCTTATCCTTCCCTTCCTCTTTCTGCAATAGGAAATCCTACTGGTGGGAAGCACAAAATAAAACCTTCCCCTTTCCCATCCAGCCCAGCGCAACCACACCGTATGTATACAAAACATATTTCCTTACAACAGTATATGCTGACTACAGGCTTTGTTATCAAAAAGCTAAAAGGTGCAAAGCAGCAGCAGAAGAGTACACTCCAAAGTCAAACCCTGACCGCAGCAAGATCTGCAACCAAAGTAGCAGCGTCAATAACAGCAGTATCATTGTCCATTTCTCTCTTCCCTTCCCAAAAGTCAGTGCAAGTACCGCCGTAACACTCGGTTCACGAGAAGGCACCTCCAAAGTCAGCAACTTAGCCATAGAGAAGTCAGCTCAGTAACATATTTTTATTTCTGAAGAGGAAATCAGAGCACTCTTCCATTACTTCAGAGGAAACCTAAGGAAAGGTAGCATGACTCAGGACTGATTTACTGCCTCAAGCCATTCAGAAAACCATAAAGCCAGTGACAAGCAACTCATTCACAAGAGCTCTTTGATCTTAGATACAAATAAAATTAGGTCAATATTAAAGATTTTCATTACTTGCCATATAAGACTTCCACAAATGCTAAGAAAGGCTTTTCCCATTCCTTCTTTTAACACTCAAATTATTTAGCAAGCAACATTTCTTTCACATGACTTGAAACATTTTCCCCATATTCACTTGTCATCGCTCCAAAATTTAACGCTTGGCAAGAGCCAAAATGTGCAGGGGAAGCTGCACAAAGCGTTCTCCATAGCCCTCAACTACAAGCCAGATCAGAGAATTTCATTGGCATTTCACAAGGGAGAACGGAAGGAGCAAAGCACACCTCTCCCAACACTTAAGATTTTAAAAAAATATATATATTTTGAGGGTAATCTGTTATTCAAAGCATTCCAGCGATTTTTAACAGATGAAGAGGAGAAAGCCTGAGCCATCACTATTAATAGGCTGACATTCTTTCTTCCCCCACAAGACCAAACCAGAAACACAGGCAAAGGCGACAATTTAAGGGAGCCTGGCCTTGTGCCAGCTCTGCTAGAGCCCCAACCCCTCCAGCGCAGAGACTCCTCTGAACACGCCCTGGGACAAGTGCGTGGGCTGCGAGGTACGGTGCTGCTGTACAAAACGCCTGCCGTGAAATCAGGGAGGTCCTGTACATACGAGACTTCCCTGTAGTTCTCAACACTCTGCCTTTTGTTCCTTCTCCTGTGACAGTACCTTGTTAATCTGCCAAAATAACAGCAGACTGCAGGATAAGTCAAGGGTATGGGATCACCTTGCATTTTCAGTTTAACGCGACTGTGTTGGAGTGGCTTTAAAATTTTATTTATTTGCTCTCACATGCAGCAAAAAGCCCCTGAAGCTACCACTGTAATGTGGTATCTGCTCATAAACATCAATATATCCATTTTAAAGGTATTAACGCTACTGTTTAGTCATGGTTAAATATCCTAATACCTGCCTCACCTCCACTACAGAGAGTAAACACAGTTAAAAGTATGCAATTCAGTTCAGGCCCTTCTGCAAAACTCACTTAAACAGAAACCTCACCAACTGCGAGGCAGCTCATAACAATTGCACCAAACACACAAATAAAACAAGCAGCGGTACCACCTTTACAAGATCCACCTCCCCAGTCTCCCAAAATTATTTAGCCCCTTCCTCTGAGCAGCTCAGAGGAGACCAGAGGGTCAACAAGCAAAGTCTTCCTTCTTTTTAGCTTGGGTAAGCACGGAAGCTGATCTCAGCTATCACTAAGGCAAAGAAGGGGTCTCTTTCGATTAAAGCACGGAACTCTAAATCCAGAGATTTGGACTGCACCTTTGTCACATATTTCCTGGGTGTCTGGGAATAAATTATGCCACTAACCCACTGTACTTCCCTCCCACATCCTCACCTGAAGTAAAGCACAGTGGATAACTCGAGTATCAGATGAGACGTACATGAGAGTTCCACTTCCTTCTGTGTTTATACAAGAGATTACCATGCAATTGATAGTTCAGTTTAACAAATGGTGTGGAATATGAAACTTCACAGATATCCACTGTAGCTGCTGAAGGAACATGCAGTGTATTGCCTCAAAAAAAAAAAAAAAACCCCTAAGTGTTAATTAGAGAAAAGATACTTGGATTTACAACAGATTGACATTTAAAAATAAGATTCACAACCAGATTGAATTTTACTAGCTGGGCTTACAGCTACAGAGAAGCAATATAACGACATGGCTGGGGGAAGGAAGGAAAGAAAAAAAAAAGACAAAACCACAAACAGGTTTGATCAGAAAGAACACCTTGCAGAGAGGCACACCTTTCAAAAAGTAGCTTGAATGTCAGGCCCTTAATTACAGCCCTTATCAACATAATTGAGAGAGTTAAAGTATTTCTGCAATTCTCTCCTGAGAAACAGTAACCCAGAATAAACACATTCTCTGTAGAAGTAAAATTTATTTGAACAGGAAAGACCCTGGCGCTTACTGCTTAGTGCACACAGAGAAGACACGAGGCACTGACTGCTTTTTATGTCGATAGTTCTTCTCCACCAGATCCCTCAGAAGTTCTGCAGAAATAAACCTGTTTAAAATATAAGCTAAAATAAAGTTCCCAGCCTTCACAGAAAAGTGTGGCGATACTAACTGACAGCAAGTACATTCACCTGTAGGTAAAAACATGCAAAACCAGATCACTTGAGTCTTTTAGGAAATGGGATGCTTCCCTTCCAGCAATGGGCAAGAGGGGTTTTACACGTCATTCACTTTCACATATCTACTTAAAAAGGCATCTTTGCTCCTACCATATATCCCACAAAGAAGACGGATTGTAGAGGCTACTACATGTATGGTACACAGTGGGTCAACCTGTCTGACCTTAAGACATCTAGAAGATGCCCAAGACATCTGAGACATCCATCCTACGTTCCCATTATAATTAACAGACCAAGACTCAGGTAAAGTGTAATTTATCTCATCCTAGGGTAGTTATCTCCAGAGGCCATTCTCCTGTCCTATTTCTCTCCAATGCAAGCCGGAGAGCACACAGCTCAGACTTAAGACAGCGAAAGGACAGTAGGCAGCCCACCTACTTAAGCACCTTTAAAAAATACCATCCAAGCCCACTGCACAGAAACGAGCTGTGGATTACTGACCAGATGCACATACCTGCAGCTCTCACTACAAAATACATTTTTTTTTCTATCAGGCCACCATCAAGTAACCAGAGATACACAGCACTATCAGCTTTTTTGGACAAGCACAAAAGAAACTCAATTAGGGCTTCTAGTCAGCAAACACCATATTGTTATATGCAAACAGTGCTTCACCAGTTCCCTCAAGTATTTTGATTGTTGCAGTAGCACATGCTAGTAGATTACATCTAAATGCCCATCAGCATTTCAATTTTCTTTATGCACCTCCACCTGCAAGAGCTTAACACTAAGCTACAATGACAGCTTTGTAAGATGGGTACAGTTGTGCTCCCTTTTAGGCATTCTACTGAATTTTCATTGTGAGGCACAAAAACTAAGAGAAACTGCAATAATGTTGGGAGGTCCCAGACTTTAAGATTCATAAACCCAAGTACAGCATAACATACTTCACTGTAATACATTAAGAACCATTGACCTTAAGCTCTTCTTTTCGGTCTTTGAAAACAAAACAGCTCAATAACGTCAGATAGCTGGAAAGTGTAGGGGGCAGGTTTTGAGACAAGTTTATTTTGTTTTGAGCTTACTGTTTAAATTAAAAGCATGAACTCTTGCCCACTGTCATCCCCTACAGCTACTCTCACAAAATCCTGGGAAGAAGCAACTGAAACTACCAAAGCTTAACTGAAATTGACTGTTGTATTTTTAAGACTTCAAGTAAACTTTAACAGTTCCAAACTCAAAAATCCAAAACAAAGTGCATTAGCTTTGAAGTAAACCAGCAGGAGTAAACTACTGCCTTGGTAGTCCTCAGAAAGTTAATAAAACTCAGGTTTCGTGCAACTGAGTATTTCAAGCTGCTCCCATTCTTTTACCTACTTACAGTAATGTCCTCCCATTTCACCTCTCTCCTCTAGTGAAGCTGCCAGGTGCCAACAGGTCCATACCATGGACTGGTGCAACATAAAAAGATGTTAACTCAAACATTCAAATCTAAAACCAGCCCAATTTTCAGAGCCCTGAAGTGTCCAGTGAAGCTAAAGGGAACTCCAAACACACAGAGAAAAGAGAAGCCACTTTTGGGGATAATACAACGCAGAGTAAGGAGACAAAGATCAGGCAGATGGGTGTTTTGGATAGACATGAGGACCACCACTTCCACATGGAGAGTGGCACAAAAAGAAGGAAAGCCTTCAGAGGTAAGGAGCGGGGCAGCACTCAGGCTTCCAAAGCTGCAAATTCAAGGTGCCCAGAGGGATCTTTTAGGACTCCCCTTGCCAGGGTGGTGGGAAGAGCATTAAGCAAGTGGACCTTGTCACCAGCCTTAAAGCTGGGGAGTTACTGGGGCACTCGAGGCACCCAGGGGCAGGGCAGGAAGAAGGCGAATGGCCACGTTGCTGATCCCAGCCCACAGCTGACCTTCTCCCGGGGCAGTGCCACCTTACCCCAGGAAGCGCATGCCTACAGCCCATGCAGCTCCTTCAGCCCCAGGTACAAACCCATGACTCACTGCAATCCCAGCATAGGACAGCTCCAAAGGGAGGTGACAGAGACGTACCAGATAAGCACTATAATACCAGTATAACTGCATCCACATTAGCTGTTTTACCACATTAGCTGTTTTACTACTAGACAGGCTGATCAGGACCTGTTGGCACTTGCAGTGCCCTGTTTGTATAGCGATAATGACAGCTACAGTGACAGCAATCCAGGGAGGTGCAGCTTCGGTGGGAAAGCAGCATTTTGCCAGGAGTGTTAAACAATCTCCCCAAAAAGACATCACTTACACTGGCACACAGTCACAACACCACTAAGGTGGGCTGGGAGAGGTCTTGTCAGCCCAGGCCATGCTAAAATCGGCACAAAAGCCTGTGTCAATAAACCTTGCCCTGTTGTGCATAAGCCCAAAGCTTGTCTGTTTAGTGAAAGCTGGTGAACTGCTATGGATAAAAGTTAATCTCTTTCACAAAATATATATATTAATACAAACTACTTATGCTAATGCATTTCTACTGCCAATTAAGTTGTCCCTCACTTTTCCTTATATTAAGCACTTCCCTGACTCCACAGCACCTTGTTTCCCACAATATGAACAATCCACTAAAAGCCAACTTCTCCTTCACCCTCAGAGTCCCTCCATGAATTCACTTTCAGTAGACTGCCTCTATCTGGACCATCCCTCTATGTCCTCCTAACTTCACATCTTCCCATAGACTTCGTCCTTCACTTGTCAGTATGATGCAAGATCAAGCAACAGGAGGGCATGGGAAAACCCCAGGGAGAAGTCATCAACACCCTGCATGCCTGCTACAATTAGTTGCACAGAGCACTTCAGATATGAGTTAGTAGGACCAATTTCTACATAAAGTTGAGAGAAGCTCACGGATTCATATCCATCTGGTCCCTATGTGCCTCTAAATTGCTAAAACTCTGCAGAAGTGAGCACCTCCATTCCCCAGTCTTCATCGTTCCTCAGCGGTGCTTCTTTCTCACAGGTTTCCCAGTCAGCGGTAAGTTAAAACCAACACCACTGAGGTCAAATTGTAGCTCTTCATTATACTCAGATCAGCAGATTTCACCCTGTTGCAGGACAGCAAAGCCTGGCAGAGCAAGGGACCTGCTCTGCCTACAGGACTCTCGTCTCTCCAGTCTGTTTTTGCTTCTCTTTCAGAAAGCCACTCTGTCCTTTTTCTATCTGAAACAGATACCACAGAAGCTGGGACTGCTGAACCTCACGGCCACCCAGGAGGAGATGCATCAAGTCTCGCCCAGGACAGGACAGAGGACAGGCAGGTGGAAGAAGCATGAACTTCAAAACAGCATATTGACCATTTGGTAGCACCCTGCAGTTTGTAATCAGTGTCCTACTTTGTGCCTCTGTGCAAGTGTTTCACACCACACCCAAGGCAGAAAACACACTCAGAAAACTGAGATGCAATGTCAAAATCTGCACGTCCTCTATATTCCTCAAGATACCTCAAGGTTCCCAAGAGGTATGCACAGTCGTGGGTTTTGCCTCTCCCTTCCCATAGTGGCCTGATTTTAAAGCCAACAGTATCTTTTCCTGAGCCTGTGCCGACCTGAGAAACAATCAAGGACCCTTAATGCTACAGACATAAGGTATTTGATAAGAAAACTCTTGTGCAAAGCTATGAGAGCCCCTCCCAAATCCACCTCTTATTCCAAGCAAGTTGAATTCTTCCCACCAGCTCCAGTGGGAGTTGAACCTGGACCTAAAATAACGCTGCAGATAAGGATCTTACTGTAACTTTTCGCTACAGTCAAGCTCACATTGTGCAAGTCAATGCTATTGAGCTTAAATATCAACGTCATTCACAGGCAGGGAGAATTACTTCTAGTGGAGCCAGAGTGTACAGTCTGAAATGGAAAACAGGAAAAACAAAAATACCACTTTCTTCCAACGACAACAGATACCAAGAAGGTAGGTACACAACCTACCCAGCTGAAATCACCCCTGCAACAGAACGTACTGCTTGAAAAGAAGATAACTAGGGCATAATGTGTATACCCAAACATACATTAGACCACAAAAGTCAGCTAGCATTCTAGTCCAAAAACTTGTACTAAAAAATGTATACACTGAAGGCAGGGAAACACAAAGGATGAAGACCTCTTGTAATGCTGGATTCCCTTTGCGGACGTTCCTCTATGTCATCCCCCTAGGGTGGGAGGCATGGACCTGCCATCACCATGGAAGCCAAAAACAAGCGTTTCTGCACGCTATCACCAAAGTTCTGGTGCCTGGAAGTTGATAACATGTCACCAAAATTTCCATTACCAGGACAAAGCAAAAATAAAGCAAAGGAACTGAAGACATACATTCCTGTTTTTCTTCCTTTCTTCCTTTAATATGCCCAAATTAATTAAAAACTCTATCCCAAGCCTCATGAATAAAGCTGACCTTCCCCATGCCTGGAGCAAGGTGGAGGGACTTTTGTGGCCAAAACCATCCATCTTCAGAAGACCAGAGAAATCATCCCTACCATCATCAATGGGGAGAGAACACATACATACAAAAAGCAAAGAGGGGGTACCAGAAATTTTATCCACATCAGTTGAAAAATCTTCCTACAAAAGAGCTGAAAAAATTTCCTAGCAATCAGCATTAAGACTCTGAGCAGATTTATTACATCCATCACCTCAAAGCCCTGCACACATTTAGGTACCAGAGTGCTGAGTCCTGTTCTAATTACTCCAGGAATAAGGAGTCCCTGCCCCAGGAGCCTGCAATTTAAGACAAGATACATAAAAAAGCACAAAAAAAAAGATGTTTTGACAAACAGACAGATGGACTGGGGGAGGAAGAACAAGAGGGACATGTGGTTACCCACAACTGGCAGGTTGCTTTCTTTTCTCTTTTTTTAATAAAAATAAATATCAGTAATCCCCACTGGCCACCTGCCTAGCTTTTGTATATTTAATTAAGAAGGATTTAGGTGATGGAGAATTGGTCAAAAGTTCAGCCAATTTAGGGGAGGAGTAGGGGACAAACATCTAGCTGCAGGACCCAGAGAAATACCAGTATTCCAGCCATTGCCTGGTCCTTCCAAATTTCTCAAATGGCAAACTCTCCCTTTGCAACACAATTCATGAAAAACCAGAGGAGAAAGGGAAGAAAGGCAGTTCACACTTAGGAAAGCTGGTCTGGACCAGTTCCTGAAAGCCAGTGACCTCACTGCTCCTCACTACAGTTTGTCTTTATAGCAGTAAGACTGGAATTGTATTCATGTTTAACAAAATCATTTGAATCCACAATGATGTCCCTTTAGCAGGGACAGAAAGAAAGGGGATAGGGAAAAAAAAAAAAAACAACTGAGTTAGTAGAGAATACTAAGCACTGTCCTCTCAATCTACCCCCAACACAGTCACCTTGTAAGACAGAAAGACCATTAAGACAAAAATAGAGTATACTTGGCGTGAGAAAACATTTACCCAAGTTTTAATTTCTTTTCAAATCAGCATTTAAACGATCACATCTTACATCATTTCCTTTTATGAGCCAGTAGTTAAACAATACACATCATTTACATGATGCAGTTTTGGAAGGCTGCAACATAAATCAACAAAAGAAGCTTTCCCTACGAGTTAACTATTACAAGGCTCTTAGAAAGCCACACCAGCCTGCAGTTGAAGGCAATTAGGAGTATCTTCTCTAATTCTCATATTTCTAGTGCGCTCCTGTTATGCCTTAGAACTCACACAAAAACATCCTCCCCCCAGCAATTGGTGCTATGAGAGAATGAACTAACGGCACACTCACAACAGCTATTTTCAAGTGGTCACTGTCTTGATTAAAAACACATGCATACATCCCAAAAAACCCAGAAATAGTGACTGAGCAAGTTAACTTTCTCTGACAATTAACAATAGCAAAATCTCACATCTATGAATGATCAGATGGGAGAGACTTTAAATTCTGCGAAATATTAACCAATACCTTCTCGTCATTTTTGCATTAAAAAAAGGAAGCAAGCACCTAGTTCAAACATTATCTTGAGGCACATCTCAAGAGCATTTTTTGTGCAAGCCAAACTTCAAATTTAGCTTACTATTCGATTTGAAAAACTAAAATCTAACCACAGCAACGCTAAAAATGTTTCTCCATTATTTGCAAAGATCAGGAAAAGTCCTTAAGGTAGCTAAGCATTTGGTAAGCTGGCTACAAGTTCCAGTTACACCAGTGTGCTCTGATAAAGCGGGACCATGTCCAGAAGGACAGGAAACTGGAGGCACAGCCACTCCACAACAGTGCAGCACACACAAAAATGCACAACTACAGACCAACACCATTTTTCTGATGTATTGTGCGCCATTCCCATCATTGCCTGCTTACACCTTGCTTGATCAAGGCAGTACATCGCTGCTGTGCTGCTGAAAAGAGGGCTGTGGGGTGCTGAGCCCCAGGCAGGGGTGCCGAGGCCCAGGCAAGGGGTGTTCCTCTGCCGGTTCAGGCTGCTGCGGCCAGGCAGGGCTGCTCTGACAAGCCCACACATGCCTCTCTGCTCTCAGCAGCTGATAGCAACCTGTGGAAAAGACATTTCTCTCTCCTAACTGCAGCAGAAGCTGTGGGGCTCCTTAAAAGTGTTAAAATACACGGTGGGGGGGGGTGGGGGGGTGGATGTGTGTCTGCGACATTTTAACCCTTTGCTTTCTAACTTACAAAGTGAAGCAACTTGCAGAAGCTTCCTTCTTCCTTCCATGCCATCATTATCAGATTCTGAACTAACTTCTAGGCTAGTCTTTCATTCTTCAGGATTTCAGGTGAACAGCAGAGGAGGTCTGCTTTGCCCCAGAACAAATGAGCCCTGCTCCACCTCTGCCCTTTTCCCTGTGCTGGGCAAAGACTCCCCAAAAATGCACCATTTCTTTCAGGCACTGAGTGAACCTCAGGCTCTTTTTTCCCCACACATCCCCCGCTCCGATTCACTGCTACATAACAAGCTCCTCTAGAAGCACAAGGCTCCTTCATATAGGAGGAGTGTACGCAAGGTTATGAAGAAGAACGTAAAAATAAACTGTGTACAGACTTTAAGCAGAGCAGCTGAAAACTTAGCATTTTTAATACTTCGCCACCGAGGTCCTAGGCTCACAGCACACTTCAGACAAACCAAGTCCTTTAATGGCATAAAATCCCAGGGGAGTCCAAATAGCTTTGCGACAGGGATTAAACTCCACTTGCATTTAGGTGCCAAACAACCAAGGGCTACCCTCGTATCTCATGCACATACATATATCTATACATCTATATATAGCTAAATTGCTAGCTACAGTAGAACTATCTATAGAAATATCACTAGGCAAATAGATGTGAGCGGCTCCCAGCCAGATCTGCTTAAAGCAAAGAGGAGAAAAGCAGGGCTATTTTCTGCATTTCAACAGGTCGACACAGCGTCCTTCGCACTACCGTCAGAAAGCAGACTCCCCAGCAAGGCAAACGACCGACCTTCGGTATCGTCGCCAGGGTGTATGAGCTAGACAAAGAGATAACGTCATGCCCTCTCCCGCTCCCTCCATCCTCCCCGCAGTGGCAGGTAGCCAGCCAATCCCGCTCCCCGCGCCCTGCTGACATCATCGCTGATGCCGATACACAAAATGTGGAAGTGCATGCAACTAGCAGCGCCCCAGAGATTTTTTGGGGGCGGGGGTGGGGAGGGCACAGCTCCTCAGAAACAATCCATCCTCCTTGCCGGGCCCTGGGGATGACAGGCAGGCTACAAGGGAAATAAAACCATGAGGGAAGAGGGATTTCAAGGAGAGGTTGCTGGGTAGGAGGGAAGCGGAAGGCAACAAGCAAACACAGCGTAACCACGTTTTTCCCTCTGTTATGCAGTTCCTCTGAAAGCTCTCAAAACATACACACACAGTTTCACCTTTGGGTGTCCCTGGAGCATTTTCTATGATTCTACGATTTTTCCTAACAAAAAAAAGACAAGTTAAATACCATCGCTCTGCTATTACATTGATGGGGTTTTTTTTTCATAAATGCATTCTTTTAAGAAGAAAGACAAGGTTTAAACATAGCGAGGAAGTTTCTGGGGTTGGTGGTTTTTGTTTACATACAACCCTGTCAGGAGTCCACATTTTAAGACCACGTACACAAAAGTGGACAAATGCCTAAATAGCAGTGACAATCTAAACTTACACACCTGTCAATCCACTACTGCCTGACAGGCTCTATAGCAAAGCAGTATTTACCTATTTCTTTGATTCCTGGCAACCAAATCACCATGCCCTCAGTCATCAGGAGAGAGGAGACACTGACACCGTTGTCTAAGCAGTGAGGAAGTGCTGGGGAAATCTCATGAGATACACATTAAAACTAGTGCCCTGACAGAAGCCGCCTGCTGCTCCCCCGCATTATCAGTGACACCAGTGCCCTTAGATCTCAGGTGTTCATTCACTCTCCCAAGTCAATAAATGCATGAGTTTCGTTTCTAATGCTAACTACTCTGGGGAGAGTTCTAGCACACTTCAGGAAAACGAAATTTTTAATTTCTACTGCCAAGAGGGTTAAACCACCGAGGACCTCGCACACTAAGTCAAAGCATTAACAAGTAAGCCAAGAAACAATGCACCCAATTGCAATTAATTAACAGGAGAGTTTCAAGTCACATATTCACGCCCTACTTTTTTTTTTTTTTTTGTCTTTGTAAGAAAGGTTCAGGTGATGCAAGCTCTGGAAGCAGAAGGATTAGAGGGAAAAACATCAACGGTGGTGTAATTTGTCAGGAAAAACAGTCAGAAAAAAAATGCAATGGTCACGGTGGTGTCAAAATGCAGCTTCTCACTCATCTTCCCCCTCTCTTCTGCCCTCTTGAGCCACATCCTTCTTTCCCAGATTTCTGCCAACAGCAGCAGCCTGGTTATTCCACTTCTAGCCTTAAAATGCAACTCGCAAGCTGCACACAGACTACTTCTCCATCACTAAGGCTGAGGTTCACGCCCTCAAAACAAACTGGCATGTGTTTCATTTGCAGAAGAGGCACCAAAGTGCTTTATTTAGTTTACTGGAGCTGCAAGCAGCAGTCAGGGAAATGCACCAATTAACTGCCCTGTTTCTAGGCAAAAAAAAAACCCCAAAAAACTCAAGCAGCTAGGCATACTCAGGTACTTTCAATTATCTCCTTCCCTCTGCAAAGGGGAACTTTTATTTCTACACAATATAAGGCTAAAAGCCTTCTGTCTTTAGCCAAGTATTAAGACTGTGTGAATAATTAGTCATCCTGGTAGCAAGCATTCACTGCAAAGTCATGCAATCTCAAGATTTGTTTGTTCCACTGACTGCACACTGGAGGGAGGAAGAAAAAAAACACAACAAAAATAGGCTAGTTTCACACTCACATGGGCACTCTCCGATTTCTGTTTTTTAAAGTCATGCACTTGTCAGGTTATTCTGGGAATTCTGATTTTCACAAAATAAGGTTCCCCGCTTCCATTGCTTGTTATTGTCACTCTGACCCCCCCCCATCACTGCACGGCACGGTGAGATCGGATGCAGCACAGCTCGGCTCAGCCTCGACTCGACAGCTCCAGCGCTTTGAACGTTTTCCAACACGGAAACCGGGTGACAATTTCACTGAGGGCCAATGCCTTTGTCTAAAGTCACCGCAGCAGCAGCAGTAACTTCCATTAGGACTTCTAGCAGCAATTCTCGAACAAGCCTATTCGTACAGCCTAGACACACTCTGACAGTGCCCACTCGGTTGGGCTATTTCTCTGGAGGGGGTGTAGAGGACAATAAAGGACTATTTCATCATTTCAGGAAGAATACTTGGGGCCCTCTGGAAAAGCATAAGCCAAGAGGCTGACAAACTCGTCATGGGCAGCAACAATGACAGGGACAACACTTTTATCATCCCTAACTGTTCTATTCGCCCCAGCGGGCAGCTTGCCTTCAGCCGTGTGCTCAGCCCAGCAGAGGCACCGGGTACGCTCTAGGAAAAAAAAATGGCAATAAAAGGAGAATAAATTCTGCCACAAACCTTGTAGACTTGCCCGTACGTGCCATTGCCAACCACTTCCACCAGCTCAAAAATCCCAGCGGGATCCTAGGGGGAGGGGAAGGGGCAGAGGGGCATTGGGAGTGGGGGGGAAGAAGAGAAGTGGGGGTTACATTTTTGTCAGGCGATGGCTGCTGGCAGAGCCCAGCCAGCGAGCCTGGCTGCTGGCGGCGTGCAGCTGTTGCGCCCTGTTTTTCCACGCACATGCCAATACATGCAAACAAAGGAAAAGCAGCCCAGGGCCGCGCTCCCCCCGCCCGCCCCCGCGGGGCTCCCCCCACGCGGCCGCCGGTCCCCCACGCCCCGCCACTGGCCCCGGCCGCTGCCCCCCGCCGGCCCGGCAGCCCCGGCATGGGCGCGCCGGCCCCCGCCCCGCCGGCCCCGCGGGGAGACCTGCGCCTCGGCCCCCCGGCACTCACCCGCAGGGAGGAAAGGTCGATATCCACCAGACTTTTTGCAGGAGAATCGTTCGCCATTTTACCGTCTCTTCTTTTTTTCTTCTTCTTTTTATTGTTTTTCTTCTCTGTTAAATAATAGCGAGGCCGCCTGCCCCCCCTCCCCGAAGCAGCTGTGAATTGTGCGGAGCTCCTCTCCTCCCTTCCGCCCTTCCCTTCTTCACTCCAGCCTCGCCGGGTTGAAACTCTTCAGCATTGGGAGGGGTTGGCGGGGGGGATGATGGATAGATAGATGGATGGTGGGAGGAGGAGGAGGAGGGGGGGGGAGAGGGAGGTGAAGGAAGGGAAAGAGAGGGAGGGTGGGAGGAAGGAGAGGGGGTGCTGCGGTCCGTCTGTCACCCCGCGGTGCGGTGAGGGGCTGGGTCCCCCCGAGGCGGGCGGCGGTGCCTCAGCCGGCCGGCCGGTCAGTGGATGTGTGGGTGGGTCGGTGGGTGCCCGCGCGTCCCCGGCGGCAGCGGGCTCACACCATGTCGCGGCGGCGGCGGCAGAAGCGGCTCCGGGGCCGACAGCCTCTGGTTGCTTCGCGGTGCGTCCCGCGCCCGGGCATGGCAAGGCTGGGCCCGGCCCGGCCCGGCCGGCGGCGGGGCGGCGCTCACGCCGGGAGCCGGCAGCGGCAGCCGCGGCCCCGCTCTCGCATGGAGGGGGGGGAGAAGCTCACGCCCAGCGCCGCGGCGGAGCCCCCGCCGCTTCCGAGCCTTTCCCGCGGCGCTGTCCTCGCATGAAACGGCGCCAGGCACCAGCGGGCAGCGGCTCCGCGTTCCGGCGGCTGCGGGGCACGGGCGCGGGGCTGGAGCGGGGTGCTGTGAGCCAGACAAAGATAGCCGGGGAGGAGAAGGAGGAGGAGGAGGAGGAGGAGAAAAGGGATACAAAATACACTGCAAGCGGGGAGGGAGAGAGAGAGAGAAAACAGCTCCCCCTTTCCTTCTCCAACAGGAAAAACCGGCGGAAACGCGCCCGCACCAAAGCACTGCTGGGTAAACTCGCGGGGAGAGAAAGAGACGGGGAAGACAGGGAGGGGAGCGGGACCGGCAGTGCTGCCCGCGCCGCCAGCCACCCACCAATAGCTCCGACAGGGCGGGGGCGAGTGAGAGAGCCCGGTGTCTCACCTCGCTACCAACAGCGCCCAGGCCCGGCCGGCGAGGAGGGAGGCCGGACCACGCGTGTCCGTGGCAGGACCGTGGGGTTAACCCGGCTGCCCGGGGCGGGCTGTGGCTGGCCGTGCCGCCGGGACGGGTGCTGTGGGCCGTGTGCGGGGTGCTGCCAGCCGTCCTGCTGTGCCCTGCCGCGGCTTTCCGGAGGAGGGAGGGGGACAGCACGGCCAGCGTTAGACTCGCGACCGGTGTGGCGAGGCACTTGCTGTAAATACTAATAAAAAAGGCGCATAAGGGCGGTTGGTGCTACCTCCCTGCCCCTAGGGTACGGGGATTTTCCTTTCACATCCCCGATGAGATGATCAGCAAAATCTCTCATTTTCTATCCCCCGACACCCCCCTCCCTCCCCGACCTCAAGCCCGCAGGGAAAACGTTCCTGCCCCATCTGAGACCTCCGTGGAAACAAGACACAAATCGTAGCCTCCAGACCCAGATCCAACACAGAACTGTGTCGGGCCCCATTCCCATCCAGAAGCATCCTACAGGAGATTGTGAATCATGGAAAAATCTCAAGAACCTCTCTCAAGCTAGTTGCATCAGGCAGTTGCACGCAGGTGTAAACCTTGGCAGGATTTGTCTCTCATTGATGTTCTTTATCACACTGATACGGCAAAAGTGTTACCTGCTTGCAAGAGATCGAGTTACATTTCCTGTGGGAACCAAGGTTTTCCTGTGTCTTCTACTGTAACCACAAAATTACATATATATAGCTATAAGTATCACAGAAACATACTTTTAAAACAAAGCAAACCTGTTGAGCAGAAAGTGTAAGGAGAAATTACCATAACAGTTTAATGGTGTACTTCATTTTCACTTAAAGCATAGTCACAGAGAAAGGAAACTTAGGCCTGGACCAGGCAACTGTTTTTCTTTGGACAGAAACCTATAGTCATAAGAAAGCAAATGATTTCAGCTAGGCTCTCTGGTGTGGATGGGGATTAGAGATGCAACACGTTTTGAAGTGGATTTCCACAAAGATATATTATCAACAGCCTGGCTTGCATTACATGGCTTATTTAACTCTGCCTTTTTATGCATAAGAGCAGCCTTGGTGGGTCTGACCCATTTCCCATCTGGCCCAGATGTAGTAGTAAACACTGATGGAAGTGCACAAGATTACTTTTAACCATACTTCACCTGAGCATCCTCCCAGCTCTCTGAGGCTCAGGGAGCTATTTGGCAGCATTTGATATCATCACATTTCAAAGTCTGATGATTTTTTTCCTTCCATTAGATTGTCTGCTTACTTTGTGGATTTGTAGGTACTTCTGGCTCTTACAGTAGTGTCCTCTGGCAGGGAGTTCCAAAGATGAGCTAGCTGCTTGTTACATAAGAACACCTTTGTTCATTGGCTTTGAACCAACAACTGCCAAACTGCAAGAACTCTCTGCTGATTCTCAAGTTTGAAGAGACAGCCATCACTTCCCATTTATTTTCTCCCATTACATTTTTTTTATAGAGTAGGTTCCCGCTCATTTTTTGCCAGCTAACAAGTTCTGATATTTTTAGCAATACCATGATTGCAAGCCATTCTATACTTGCCCTTCATTGAACCATTTCTGCTTCTAATGCCTTCTTTTTTTTTTCAAGATGGGAATGGATTTCAATGTCGTGTTCACGATGGGTTCACCATGTAGCATCATGGTGGTGTTTGATTTCCAATTCTCTCCTGATACACTCTTTTTTCACCGTTGTTCACTACGAAAATGACATTTCTGTGGAACATGTCTGCTGTAACTCCACAATCCCTTTCCATAGTGTAGTACTACCTTAGAGGCTGTTGCTGTATACTTCTGGGGGTTGCAAAGATTTTCGGGCCCCAACTCTGAACTGCAAGTTTTCAAACCCAGTATGTAATACCTTTCTTGTGCCCCGAAAAATAAAGTCTCTGTTTTTTAGAACTGAAACTCTGAGCCCAAACACACATTTTTACCATTATAGCTCTGATATGGCTCAGCAATTGTGTCCCCCGCCTGCTTCGAGCTTGTATGTTATTGTGATGAGTTTCTTTCTTTGATTTGTTTTAGTATTATACCAGAAGACCGCTAAAGAAGCAAAAGTGCTAATAACAAGACCGTGAATCTTTGAAAACTGGCACATCCCCTAACTTTAGGGGAAAAAGAAATAGTTTTCATAAAGCAGTAAATGCCACAGGAGAGCTTCCTGATAGTTCATGGGGTGAAGCACTGCACTGCCTCACCTTCCTCTTCCTTCCTACACCAGCAGAGGAATGAAAGGGTTGCTTTCTCAAGGAAGAAGTCTCTCTGGCTGCGGCCAAAACCACTCTGTTCACATGTTCATCACGCTCTTCACCAGCACAGCATACTTACCCAGCTTGGAAAGTCTAAAGGTTAAAGACCAAACCTAAAACCACTCAAAGATGAGAGGTCGGTTTTAACTCTTCCTCAGAGAGTGAAACCAGCACCCCTGAACGAGACAGCGTGAGGTGGCCACTGTAAATCATAACGCAGATGAAATGCAAGGAAAGGCAATTTCAGCCCTGTGGATAGCCACTCCACACACAGAGCAGTAAATGACTATGTCTTCTAATGACAAAGTACAAGCATCAAAAAATCTGAGTCAGCTCCATCTGTTCAGGAACAAAGCAGGAGAAAGCTGCAGGGCCAGTGTGCTCCTTTCTGTCCCCCTCAGACATGATTGCACCCGTTCCTGCTCACTGTGCTCTCAGCAGTAGAGGGAACAGAGGAGCTGCAGTTCCCTGAGCAATTTCAGCATCCCTGAAAGGGGGAGGCTGAGCCTCCCTTTCTCCAGCCATTTGTTGCTATCTTCTGGCACCTTGTCCCTAGTGACAGCATAAGCATTTGTGTAGCTGCACAGTGAGCCAGGACTCACAGGAAAGCTAGCCCAGAAAAGGAAAAGAATTTTTAATGTTACTATTGATCAGTTCCCCATGCTGGTTCATCACAAGCCTGCTTGAGCAGTTGTGTTGACAAGAGGGAGAAAGGACAGAAACTGCGTGCAGAGGAGGAAGTGTAACCATAGCCTTGCCTCTTGGTGGTAGCTGTGGCTTTAGCCAATTTCACCTCTCATGGACCCATAGGGTTAGAGCTAGAGAAACTTCCTTCCTTACTGGAAGAAGCACTGTGGGAGTAATGGGAACCCAACATTTATGTTGTAGCCACAAAAGAAATTCCTTGCTCACTATTTTCTTTTCCCAGTTATTTGAAATTGTCTTTGTTTTATTCCTTTCCGCATTTAATACACTGGGGCTTTAATCACTGGCCAGCGACGTAGAGGTCATCAACTGCACTAACTTTTTAAGAGCTTAATCATCAACAGCATTCAAGGAGATGAGTAAAGAGACAGGAAGTTCTGAATTTTCATTTTGTTTCTGCTACTGATTCATCCTGTAGCCTTGGGGCACCTCATTTCCTGCCTCCACTCCATTCCCTGTGTGGAAAATGGGAGTGATTTTGACCTGCTTGATAGCTTGAAGTGTTAAACATGTGCCCTGTTATACTGTCTAGGGAAATGTTTCTCGCCTTGGCTAGCAAAGCCCATGAGGGAGGTTCAAGCTAGGGTGAGGAATACCAGACACGGAATAGCAAGTGAGGCTGAGTGAGGCTTCGTGCAGTCCAGTTGTCCTGCTGCAAGTGGGCTCCAAAGACCAGAGGGAGGCTGGGAAGTTTTAAAGACTGCCCATCATCCTCGTGCTGGTGAGTTCTTCTTGTGCTGGTAATTACAACACCTACTGGGAGTAGACCATATCCAGAAGGATGTCATGCAATCAGCCTCCCTCCAGCTTACGCTCCTCTCCTCCTCCGCTGCTTCCACCCCTGCTATCTCACACCTCCACGTGAGGGTTGCTCCATGTGAGCTCTGCTGGCACACCCAGGCTTTTGCGTGCTGTGTCCCAGTGTCGTATAGATAGATGTATTCCCACGCCTCTGGCTGACCAGTTGTGCGTGCGCTGCTGCTGGTGACATCCTGCTGCTTCCCCGCTGCCCAGAATACCACACTGCCCCCCACATCAATGGGTTACCCTCATCCTGATGTGCAGGCAAAGCTCAGGCACACAGCTCCTGGACCCAAGCACAGGAAAGCACATGCAAATGTCCCTGTCCCTGTAGGTGACACGGAGTTGTGGAGGGCCCAAAAGGAGCAGCTTTCCACCAGACATATGCTGTGTGGCTATCACTATCCATCTCCTGCCTTCCTCTGTTAGCAGATGAGGGACTGGATTGAAAGGATTCCTGAAACACAGAGGCTGACTAAATATAGCAATCCCACTAGCACAGGAAGAGTGGCAAAGAGAGGCTGAGCACTTCCCATAGCTGCTCAATAGCAGGTGGGAAGGCATAGTGCTACCAGCACTATCAGCATGTTGGAGATGCCCACCTTTCCCCATCCTCTGCCAGGCTCCTCATCTGTGCTGTTCTTTCAGCTATGCCAGTACAGCTCTCCTGTGTTGTGGTCAAGTAGCTGGGTTAATCTTAGCTAAAAAGAAAATGTCTCTTTTCTCCTTTATTTTTTTGCAGGCGTTGCTTTAGCTCTTGTTAAGGCTCTGCTTTGAAGGAGCAGTGGGCAATAATGTGAGAGCAGGAATTCCTCAAGTTGTTACTGCACAGAGATCTAGGTACCACAAAACTATGTTCTGAAAGTCAGTTTTGAGTGAAATAGTTACCCCAGTATAGCCTAGGGAGACAAGTTAACCTTAGTCCTGTGATAACTATCACATCTGTGCAATGCTGAAGCAGCCAGCAGTTCTAACTTGATCTGTATCACAAAGGAACATATGACAAAGTTCTTATGAAAATAACACACTACGGTGTTATATTGTCTTTATGCTTTTATGCTGGATGTGTTGAAGAAAAATGGTACTTAATCCATCTAAAGCTGTAGGTAAGACATGAGAAGTCGAGAGCTGAGATGCTATGAAGTTTGCCAGGGCAATGTGATCCCAGAGAAAGCTGTGGAGAAACCTCAACCAGCAGAATAAGGTTCGGCAATTTGCATCACCCAGATGGAGCATTTGAAATCTGTTTCTGATTTCAAATTACACAGGATTTGTATCTGTGGAGCCACGGGTAAGGAGCCTCTACAAGAAGGCTGCTCCTATCCCTGGGACAGAACAGGACAAGGCTGGGTGATTTCACGCTGCCACAGTCTTTCAGTGACTCCACATCCTTAATTGATCTACCCAGACCAAATTTGCAGCACAGCTCAGGATCTCGCATTTCACATCAGGCTGGGAATTGTCATTCCTGCAGCCAGCCTTAAAGCTAGCAAAAGTGCATGAACCTGGCATCAAAGTACTGTTGCATGCTTGGGCTAATTGAGAAGATCCTGTGTATATTTTCGGACATTGCCCACGCTCTAAGTTTTAACAAGCTAGCTCTTTCTAGTCCTGCTATCTATCACACAAAGCATGCAATTACTGAGTGTGGCTGGCTGTCACAGGCTATCTCTGCTTGCAGCTAAGTCAGCTTGTAGTTATCTTCCCATGACCCAACTGTGACACTTATTTCACCTCTGAAAGGCCCTGAGACATATCTGTAGCAGCTAAGAGCAAACTTTTTTTCCCCTCCATCTGAGTCAGAACACCTCAGGGAGTATTGTCCCCCTTCACATTTGTCTTGGTCTGCCTTATCTCATCCAGGGGCACCTGGGGATGCTCACCCAGAGTTTATGAGTTCTATGCTTTGGGACAATTAGCAAAGCAGCGAGACAACCTGCTCACGCCACATTTGTGCCCTAGAATAAGAAAAGCTGCTCTACTAACGTGATGGTGCCTGTGGCTCTGCAGGCATTTCTCTCTCGGTGGTGCTTGTGTAAGGATCTCCCAAGCCTTCTCCACCAAACACACAAGCTTCCTGCATTTTGCCTCCTGGTCTTTGGTTCCTGTCACTGCATAGGCCCTGTTGTGCTGGTTCCTCTTCGTGCAGAGCCATGGGATCAAATAGATCAGCATCAGAAATAACCCGTTTTCAGATTGTGTTTTATCCAGCTAAGTGGTGCCTACAGTGTGGTGAGAGAGCAGAAACAGGGAAAGCAGTGAGCATGGGGGTGGCTGGCTTGCTCTTTCACGGGGCTCCGGCTTATGTAAACACAGTTCAAGTTGAGTTTGCAAGCCTCCCAGGCTCTTGAGGAGATAGGTGGGGATTACTTCTCAAGAACTTAGGCCTTGTTTTGGCATGTGTGTGAACATAGTCTTGATACGCCATGCACTGAGTCAGAAATGCCATGACACGATGCAAAGCATCGAACTTGTAGGTATTTTTAAAAAAATTGGGAAGGAGACATTTTGTCCCAAAACATATTCTGATGGAGCAGGTACCATAGCCAGCTTAAACTTGGTTTAAAAACAAACAAACAAACAAGCATAAAACTGACACAGAAATATTTCTGTATACCTGGGCTAACTGAATGGGAAGAAGATCATTGTGTGCTTACATTTGATCCAGAGCAAGCTGATCCTAAAAAGGCAAGAGATCTGGTAATAACCATGGCCTGAGTTGGTACAGAACTCATCGTGTTACCAGAACAGCAAACTTCTGCAAGGAAACTGTGGGAGCATGAGTATGGCTGCCTTTAATCCTGCAAATATATCTCCTTGTTGAACTTCATGTATTGTGCAAACTCCCTGTGAATTCTTAAATCTTTGAGGACTGTGGCTTAAGCAAGGTTGAAATAAAAATTAAAGTGTAAAGAATATATTTTAAACAAATATTAAGGCTACTGAAGTCTCCTCTTTGAAAGCTTTCTTCTTCCGTTTCCAAATTACTTTTGTTTGAACATTGATGGGATTTTTCATTTTGTGTTATATTTTGCAATGAGTAAGGGGTTATGTTTTGAAAGTAACTCTAAAAATGAAGGGTGAATTATCACAAAAATGCAAAAGAAAGGGTAAAATAAAGCATAGGTGAGAATTAACTGTCCTTTCAAATGAAAAATTAAAACCCCAGTGCTGTTGAAGGAAATGTAAAACCACATAGGTATTTGCACAATGAATACACAGGCTTAATTAGCTTAAGTTTCCCCTTCGTTTTATACAGCATGAAGTCCACAGAAGCTATAATTTCATGAAAGTCTGTCTTTGTCGGTAAAGCTAACCTAAAATATTCCCTCTCCTCCTCTCCCTGGAGCCTCGTACCTGGTTTCACACCGCAGAGCACTGCCCTCTCTGTGGGCAGCTTATTGCCAGAACAAGGATTGGCAGGGCTGAGCCACGCACTAGCTTAAAAATAACACTTCCCCAGAAGAAGTGAATCGGTTTTGATTTCTGGCAGTGGCATCACTGAGGAGGCCATGACAGCAAAGAGGAGCATGTGGGAGACTGAAATGGTGAGATGGCATTGGCAACTTCCTAATTTGTCTCTGACAGCAAAGCCAAGACCTCATGGAGCTGCTGCTGACACGTACATAGAAATGCCAGAGAAAGGCCCGTGGGAAGAAACAAAGCCTTTAGGCATCACTATGCAGCATATAATTTAACAAAGAACGCCCACTGGTCATAATAGATGGTTGAAATGAAAAGTATTAGTCAGCCTTGGTGTGGTGATTGACACAATGCAATCCTCCAGATATTGTCTTTTTAAACAAAACATTGTCATCAAAATATAGTACAAGGTTGAATGATGTGGGGCATCATTGGGGTTTGATGTAAGGCAAAGTATTTTAGCTACAGTTTAGCTTGAAAGGGCTTTTTTTGGTCTTTTTTCTTATCTTCCATATCTCGTTGATTTACCAGATGGCTCTTCTGTATGATACGTTTACCTTCTGTGATCTGGTTTTAAGTGCACCAAATATCAGGGCTGCTGTGACACAGCACTTTGGTCAAGTTCCTCAGTGTAACTGTCAGTGAAGAACTTCCTAAGCAATACAATTCTTTTATCTTCTGAAATGTGGAGGCTTTTAAGGGTCTTTTGGCTGTAACAGAAACACTGAACAAAGAGAGTCTAGGGAGAGCTATCATCTCCAGGTACAACATATGAGATTCACTGGTCCATTTTGCATGCCTCTGTCTAAGCTTCCTCTAACAGGTGACTTAAAGAAGTAAGCATCTCCAAGGTACTCATGCTGAAACAAAGTACCTCAGAGGAATGATGTCTCAGCACTGACTACAAAGATGTAATGAGTTTGGATGCTGAAGCTTGTGCTGAAGACATCTTGAACTGGTGCAATGAATCCCATGCAGCTGGTCAATGTTCTTTCATGTAATGCCAGTTTTTAAGATTTGCAGCTGTGTGGTCCTGCATACTTTGGAAGCTATTTACCCATTAGACTAGCAAAGTGAAGTCACAGGGACAGATATTTAACCACTGTGATTTAGTGTAGCTCTTCTTGTGAAACTGCACAGAAGCTCTTCCCATTTAAGACTGGTGTACTCACCAAGTCGTCATCCGATATGCCTGGTCTGGACTTAACACTCTATGAAAAGACTTTTTTTCCTCCTGTGCTCTCATATCAGGTGTGCATTTGTCAGCCGTCCAAGTGTCTTTGAGTACCTGCTGCAGAAGAGCTAATTTCTCCCTTCACGCAGGAATGCCAAACATCACTCCATCAAGACAGCTGAGGGAAAATACAAAGTAGGGTAGTGGGACTTGACCGCAAAACAGGAGGATCAGCAAGCAGGATCACAGAATGGTTTAAGACTGGGAGGAACCTCTAATCTGTCTAATCTGACCTGTGCTCTGAGAAGGGTCAGGTAGCACAGGTTGCTCAGGAACACATACAGTCGGGTTTTGAGTAACTCCAAGCATGGTGAATCCACAACCTGTCTGGATGGTCACCCTTTTAATAAAGAAATGTGGGGCATCTCAGTGTAGAAATCATATTTCTTGTATTTCTATTTATGCCAATTGTCTCTTGACCTTTTACCGGGGAGCACTTAGAGTCTGACTTCATCTTCAGTTGCCCCATTGGGTAATCATACAGATGGATCATATCACCCTGAGCCTTCTCCAGGCTGAACAATCCCAGTCTCTCCTCATATGCCAGATGCTCCAGTCCCTTCATCGCTTCATGGCCCCTGTTGCACTAATTTCCGGTCTGTGTTGTAGTGGGGATCCCAGAACTGGACCCACCACCCCTGATGTGTCTACAAGTACTGAACAGATGGGAACAACCACCTCTCTCAACCTGCTGGTGACCCTCTTCCTAATGTAGCCCAGGGGCTGCTGACATCATCTTGAGCTATTGCAATAGACAGGGGCAGAGGGCAGCTGCCAGCATGACTGTAATTCACTTCTGAGGAATGCCAGAAGCATGTCTTCTAGTTAAAGAGCTGCAGCCTTTAGGTAAGCCAAGTACAGCATGTTAGGGAGTACACTTCATAGGGAAACAATATGTGTGGGAGGGCAGGCAGGAAGTTTGTAAGGAAAACCACTACTCAGTTGTAACTGAAAGAGAACCTGCACAGAATCATAGAATCAATCATTTAGGTTGGAAAAGATCTTCTTGTTAATGAATGGGTGCTAAGGAAGGGGCATCTGTTCTCCATAAGAGAGATCTCCTCCAAAAGGAGATTTGCTTTGTTGCTGGCAGATGGGGAAGGAAAAAGAGAGATTAAGTGTGAAGAGGAGTGGTGGCCAGGCACAAGCAAATATGTCCACAGGTATAAGGTCTCCAAGGGACTGAAGCTTTTCATATTTATGAAAATGGCATTGTGCATGGTCTTTCTTGCCCTAGAGCCGCACTTGTCAAGGCCATTGCAATGTTTGTTTGTAGGTGGATCGAGTATGCTTTTAAACATAGGATCCTGCCAGACCAGCTTCAGTGGAAAGAGGCCCTCACCACTCTTGCCTGGACTGTGAAGAACACAGGTTTACCACACTGACCTGAAGGTTGTTCTCCATTCTGGCTTTTAAGTGATATTGTGCACAATACTAGCAAGACTTCAGACTCTCTTAAGGTTCTCTAGGACAGATAAAGATGGAGCACTTATTCCGGTGGAGATCCTTAGGGAAAAACTGCAGAATACAGAGGATCAATGGCCATGACAGAAAATAATTTCTGCTCTCTGAGACAGGCTCCTTTGCCCTGTGAGTGGATCACAGTGCCCAAGGGCCAAGCTGTCCATTATCTAAAGCACAAGATTATCTAAACAAATACATCCTAAGTGTCTTTTGGAGTGTTTTTTTTTAATGTTTTGGTACAAGACTAGCAAAACTGGTGAGAGAAGCTACGTTTGTTGTATTACGACCTTCAGCAGGTCATTTTATTTCCCTGTGGGCTTTTATTTCTCATCTGTCTCAGCAAAGCTGTGTGAAATGGAATGCATGGCAGGTGAGCAGCACTGGCAGATGAACGGCGGCTGCTACTCCACAGTCACCCAACACCTTCCTGACCACATGGGCCCATCTCTTCCCTCACGGCCTGCTAGGTGTTGCGCCAAAGCCCTGGCAGAAAACACCTCTGTGTTTTCATCTGGTTAGGGTGATGAAACGGCGACAGGTAGAACCCAGAGGGCATCAAAGCTGGCACCAAGACAGAGCCAAGTGCCAGGGCAGGGCAGGGCAGGGTGGTGGCAATTCACACGCAGAGTGGCCAAGGCTCTTGTGGGAGGGGAGGCTGCAAAACGCCATCTTAATTCTTCTGCACACAAACGATTTGCCAGTGTCCTTTTAGCTACAAGGGGCCACTTATAAAAGCTTTATCCACCTGAATGAGTCACTGAAGAACGTTCCTGGGAAGTTCTGTTAGTGGGTTTTTTTATTTTCCTGGTTTGACCAATCCACAGAAATGAGTCAGTTACTAGTGGAGATAGCAAAAAGCGTTCACTGAAATGAAATAAAATTAAAAATGCCAGCATTCAGCAGGGTGACAACCCCTGCACAGTGCATGCTGTAAAATTCCAGCAGGCAAGGAGGGCTGCTTGGCTCCTGTTCAGGAACTGGCAGGAAACAACCCCCACTAAGCTGTGATTCAATGCTAAGAGGAAAAAATTAAGGAAAGAAATCCCTTCCTCTGTAAGAGGCAGCGTAGATGAACGCGGCTGGGTTAATAGAGCAATGCTGCCCAGTCACATCTGGAAACCCTGGTTGGGGGAAAAAAATAATAATCCAATTAGTTCCAACTGTCCTTACTATAGTGGTCCTAAATCAGTCCCTAGAGAGCTGTTGCATCAGATAACTGCATCCCGGAGTAACTGAGTACAGGCCCTACAACATTTGCCACAGATTGCAGCCACTAGCCAGGAGAGAGTGGTGCCCATTAGCAGAGAAGCAGAACTCAGCCAGAAGTGCCTCCCTCAGCCTCAGAAAGGTGGTAATGACATGAAACAATGCTGCTTGCTAGCAGATGCCCCTCCCATGCAAAAAAAAAATCACAAAACTGCTGATCTAAAATTAAAAAAAATAAAAAGAAATAAAACAGACCCTACCAAAAAACCTTCCTTCTTCCCCTCCCCTTCATTGTAAAGCACCTAGGCAAAGGCAGAGCTTGTAACATTCTCTTTATTCCAGGTGCTAAAGCTTGCTGTGTGCTGAAAAAAAGAAAAAAAGTAAAGAAAGAAAAAAAAAAAGCACCGTGAGAGACTGGCTGGATTCTCTCAGCTAGCAGGTGTTGGAAGCCTGCAGGGATCTGCAGGTTAATTAATCCTGACTTACCAGGGTTGAGGAGGCTTATTAGCCTCCACCCTAAAAACGAGGAAGACAGGAGGAGCCCTCTGGGGGGGAGGTAGGCAGTGTTTGTGGGGAGAGAAGCTGAGACAGAGCCAACTCTGGGGAAGAGGCTTGAGGTGGGGCTTATTAATTCATTTTTCATCGCTTTTCTCTCAATAAAAGCAAAGTTCAGAAGAAATACATTTTTATGCTTTAAGACAAGCATCTAATTTGTTGATGGTTAGCGGGAGATCCAGTAGCTGCCGTGCAGGAGCCAACAGAAGCCTCCCCACGCTCTACCACAGAGCTGGGCAAAGCACTTTGGTGTTACTCACCTTTGCTGTCTCAGGCCTTAAAGGAGGAAATTTTAAGGCCTGTAAGGGAGGTGGGGGGATATTAGATTTGCTGTCAGAGCTCGTGAGACCACACGCTTCACTTGATAGCGTCTCTGTGCTCACCTGCCTGTGTGTCATAGGATATATGTTGCTTTCTAATCAAATCCAAAATGCCAGGGAAGGTATAGCTGGCCAAACCCCTGTTGATTGTGGGGGAGGGAGAGGGGAATGGAAACACCACAGGAGGGGGATGGGCCACCTGTTTAGCATAGCTACAGCTTCTCTACAATTGTTTATAGTTGAAACAACTGGTTGATGGCACCCACTTGCACCTTCTTGCTCAACAATGCCTCTTTCCCCCTCCTCCTCCTTGCCTTCGAGGTGTTGACAGCCTGACAAACTCAGCTCTGGCCTCCCTAGTGAGCAGGGCAAAGTTTTCCAGGGAGGGCTGAGCTATGTATCCCTGCTTCCCTGCTCCTCCCAGCTCTTGTCCACAGCATCCCTTCACGTGCCCTCACAGGCAGCTAGAGCAGTTCAGGGTGGCAGGTGGGCCAGAGCAGTGGGAGATGCTCCAGCTGCCACCACCACCACCATGGCAGAGGTGTGCACCAAACGACAGGTTTGATGCCTGGACAAATCAGTGAGGGAGAGAGGAGAGGAACACCGCCCTTCTGTGACATGCAATTCCCTTGTCTGGGAGAGAGGGAAAAGAGATGGCTGCAGAACTCCTGCTACAGGAAAGCGGGTAAAACCCCATGTGTGGAGGGCAACCCAAGGAGCACCCTGCAATAAGAGGGACTGGGAATGGGCAGAAAACACAGAGGTTTGATGTGGAGGGATGCAAGAACCGAGGAGGAATCAATTCATTCAGGGCACCCCATGGAAAGACATCAGGAGGGTGGCATTAATAAAAATGATGCTTGTGGGGATTACCTTAGTCACATGCTGCTGGACCTGTGAAAGCCCTTCTCTCCTTCAGTACATTGGACTCAGACCTCTCATCGATGGTGTTTCCAGGCAAACTCTGGTCAAAACACACCCTTGATGGTGGTAACAATTGCCTTTGATAAAGCTTAAAAGAGAAGAATAATACACATTTTTCTTTTAGTGGGGGGCAGGAAGGGGGGAAACGCCGACTGATATTCCAAGGAGGACTACTAGGCTCCAGGCTATCATTTGTCCCAATTCTCAAGGAATAAATCAAGAGAAAACTCCTAGTGTTTAATTTCACGTGAGAAATGAGAATGAGCTCGTTCTCATTTCAGAGGGTTTGCTGGAATGCCCCTTGCCCTCCTCCAGCATCTGCAACCAAGATCTGAAAATTACAGAAGCGATGAGGGTGGTGCTCACCGCCCAAGGATAATTCCCAAATTCCTGCCCCCACACATACGCTCATCCCGCTGAAAGCTGCTGCCTGCAGCCGATTCAATCCTCAGCCACCTAGTGGCATCTGCTAGGAATGGGCATTACAGGCAACATCAGGCTACAGAGCCACCCAAAAAAGGGAAGAGGTTGAGGAGGAGGTTTAATGGCAGCTTTGTGGTCTGGCCGTGCCTTGCCTGAATTGCATCGAAAACTCTTTATGCTGTTAGAGGATCCTTTGGGGCATGGACCAAATGCTGAGTCTCATGATAGGAAGTAGCAGGGGGATACAAATGCATGCAGTCACCTTTCCCAAGACCCAGCTTGTGTTGGTTTTCTTTGCTCCGAGCGGAAAGCACTCACATGTAGCACATGCCTTAGATGAACAGAAAGCCCACTCTCTTGTACAGAAGATGTATGGGGCGCTGTGTAGGGGCCTTCATGGGGCACTAGGCAAAGGAATGGGATGAAAAAAAAAAAAAGAAGGCTTATTGTCCAGAGGCAGGAGAAGGGGAGGTCTGTCTGGTGCCATATCCCTCCAGGCGCTGCTGGGGAGGAAGGGGAAGCCAGTGGAAAGGAAACCCCAGGGTATTTCTTAGGGTGATAAACTGCTGTGGAATGGACTGGATGTCTGGAAGTAGCCAGTCTGCATTACTAAGTGTTGAAACACGTGGAGCAAAATTAAATTGGTCAATCTGACCGCTACTCTCTGTGTCATGTCAAAGAACAGCTCGAGTAGTTATTTTTTACTCCTGCTTTCTTGAGAGGGAAACACAAATCTGCAAAAATCATAGTGAGTTCCCCCTAAAATCATCACTCACCAGAAATGGCAGCTCTTTAAATTTGCTTTTGCCTTTTCATGATCCGTAACTAGGAAGCCTTAAACAATGCACAAAGTGATTGCTTGCCAGAGTCAGTGGTTAATAAAAGCACCAAATGCCATAAGGCTTACAGTAAAATCACAGAGATTCACAATATTAATATATGTAACTTTGTCTTTTGGATTAGTTTCAGCCTTCTGAAAGCCGAAGTTTCCTTTTTTTTTTCTTCTCTGTGGAACATAACCTAAAATATCAAAACGCCGAGTGAGAGTCTGGCTTAAAGAGCAAGATACATAATATGTAGAGGCAAGGGTATGGCAAGAATGCTGTGATTGGACATATCAATCATTTCTATGGCAACAGAGGAGGATATAACAACACCCTAGAACTAAGCAGAGGAGACTGGGCAAAAAGAGATCATCATACACTACCAATATTTTCATTTACTCATTGTAGAGATAGAATCACAAAATGCAGAAAAAGTATGCAAAATATCCAAAATTATTATTCCACATTTCCAGTTTACAGAAGCAAAAAATATATTGTATACAATGAGTGTATCCTTGTTCTTTCAGAGAGTGTTTGTAAAACCCCATAACTCTAAACAAAGGATGTGTTCTGTGAGAGTCTATATATACACTGGGAGTATGTGATTGCATGTACACATACAGTGACTGAACCTTAAATATCCACAAAGCTTTTGCCTTTCTATACTTCTCAGAGGAAAATCATAATGTTTAGCTCAAAGAGTGATAATTTTCATATTTTTCTCATAAATGTATTTATTTCTTCTCTTTTTAGTCACCATGGGTGGGATTTAGCTTGCCTAAATTATAGTGCTTGGTTGTGAAATACAGTCCCAGCTCCCACAGCAGCTAAGGAATACTGAACCCACACAGTCAGTGAAGCCTAGCAAGCTACCCTCCTTCTCCTCCTGAGGTAGACCCTAACACTTGCTCAGCCAAATTCCTCTCCAGACTCTGCTAACTATATCATCTAAACCCTTACTGACAGAACCAAGAGCCTTGCTCTTATGCAGACACTTAGGCTTTAGACACCTGAAGTGCAGTCCAGCCGTCTGCCCATTGGTGTCTAACACCCTTTCAGACTCCTTTGGGTGGCTGTGACAACCCTGTGGGACGGGCAGGGGATCTGTGGGAGAGTACTGGAGCAGAAGCTTATGACTAAGCAGGATATCAAACACCAAATGGCACCGGAGCTGAGGTGAATGAATCAAGCCCTTCAGTGGGGAGCAGCAGGCAAAGAGTCAGATGTGAAGCCAATACGGGGAGTCCAAAGAGCAAGTTAGGATAGGGCAGGGGATGAGGCGAAGGCACAGGTATACCTGCAGTGTAGTTGGGACAAGGACTGGGCACCAGGGTCTGAGCTCACATGCAGCCCCTGACTGAATGGGGTGCATGACTAAGGGTCCTGCAAGAAGCTTCTCAGGGCAATTAAAACCTCCTATAGTGCATGCAGAGCCCTAACACTCTAAAATCAGGGTAAACTGAATCCTCACCCTCGATGTTTACAGCGCAGATATCTGCTTTTGAGCCTGTCACCCACACTTCCTTTCCAGTAGCTGGAAAAAAGTGGGTGCTGTCAGGAAACTGTATCATCTATTCTGAAGATGTGCTATCAAAAGAGAGAAATTACTCCCTGGAAATAGTGATATCTCTCCTCCAACCACAAAGGGAATCTCAGTGTAGATGAGTTTGCTGTAAAATGGGTCAGAGGAGCCCTGCTTGATGTACCTTTAGGAAAACCCAGGATGAGCACAGATGACATAAAGTATACGCAGATGTCGCCCCATAATGTGGAGCCTTCCTATCCATTCACAGGTATTACCTCTATCATGATACTGAAGTCGACATTAACATAAAAGTCTTAGTTTAAACACTGATTATGTCAAGAAAGCATCTGCAGTTGGCTGAGCCCATAAAGGTTATTCTATTTCCTATCTGGAGGAAAGAGAAGGTATGTACTGTTCCTCCTTGCTGTTCCCTGTGGGTCTGTCCTTGCTTTTATTTCTCTTTATCTGCCTCTGGGTTGAAATATTGTTACAAATTTCAAATATCTTTAATTTTAGAGCAGGGGCAAAGGGGAAGAAACAACAAACTCGCAGTCAAAACAGAGATGTGTATTGGGGGTGATAAGCATAGACTGACAGCTCTGTCCTGGAGCCCTTCCTCTGTCAGATAGCACAGCTTCCCTGCCATTGCTCAGACAGCTTCCACATCTGACCTTGTACAAGGGCAATGCAGAGCCATGTTCCTTTTCTCAAACAGGCGGTAATTAGTCCTGCACACAGTGAATGGTAGCTTTGGTGATCCTGACATCTCCATAACAGAAATGGAAACAAAAACATCAGCTCTCATAAGGCCATCTCTTCTCTTGGAGAGAGCTAGACATGACTGTTTTGAATTAAGGTACAAAACAGCCTCCCACACAAGGCCAGAGATGGTGCTGAAAGTCTCCTGCACACCTACATATAAACACGTGCACCACAGAATAGATCATAGAATAATTAAGTTTGGAAGAGACCTATCTGGGTGCCTCTCATCTGTCTGGTCCATTCCCTTACTAAAGCTGAGCCTTCTCAGATCAGGTTGCTCAGGGCCTCAGGTAGCTGTGTGGTGAACATCTCCAAGGACTGGGGTTCTAGAGTCTCACTGGGCAACCAATTCCCCTGTGAGGTATGGTTTTCCTTATATCTGATCAGAGTTGCCTTTGCTGCAACCTGTGGCAGTCCCACTGGCAGGTAGTTGCCAGTGGCCTTCCTCAGGGGTCAGTACTGTGGTTAGTACCATTTGACATCTTTGTTAGTGAGCATTGCTCTCCCTTTGTTCACAGAGCCAGTCATCTCAGCATAGAAGGCAGGCAGGGTAGTCAGGCATGTTTTGTCCTCGCTAAACCTATACTGGCTGTTCCAGTTACTGGAAGCCACAGCTTCCAGTAGATATGTTCATAATCTTTCCAGGTTAGGCCAACCAGCCTGCAGCAACTTTCTCACCCTTCAGATGTGACATTTGTTTTTTTCCAGTCATTGGAGACCTTCCCCGATGACCGCAGCCTCTCAAAGACGGCAGAAAGCCATAGCTGCCTCTCTCAGCACACTCAGATGCATCCCAAGTCCCATGGATTTCTGTGCTGCCTGTGTGCAGGTCACGTACAGTTTACAATACCAAAACATGGCATCCACTTATGGACTCGATATTACACAGCCAGTGCCAGGAATTACAATCTCCTAGCTGTGTTTTTCTAGACAATCACAGTTATGGCTGAGAGATTAACCACAAAACCTTTCTGATCTCCATACCGTTGCTTTGCAGCTGAAAGTGGCAGCGTCTGCAGAGAGGCTTCTCTTTCCTAAAACAGCTTGCAACCACCATCTAATCCTGCAATTTTGCAGTTCTTAAAGAAAAAGTTCAGTCCTCCCTTCCTCATGGATGTCTCTGAAAACAACACAACACTCACTGGAGAATCAGAAACCTGAAAGCAGGTCTGGATAGCAGGTCTGTATGGTCTGCTGGTTTTGCTTCCTCCACACATTCTGCTTTTTTAATCAAACCCTGCTTCTTCCTCCTCTGCAAAAGGTGGAATGTCCCATGGCCAAAGCAGCCGCAGACTTCCAGATCTGAGTGCGTTGCATGGACCCCTTCAGAGCTGATGGAGGGAAGCAGATTTTCCTACCTTCCCTCATAAGGTAGCTATCTAAAACAGGTCAGATGTTTCAGTTACTGGAATGGGACATACAGGACCAGCTCAGATGTAGATGTCTACACTGAAGATGCTTAATGTTATTTTGAAATGGCTGCTGCCTGCAACGCATAATAAAAAAAGTGGCACGGACCTCTAAAAGTATGTATGTTTCTGCCTCCTATACTGTCCCTCCAACTAAACTCTGAGTTGCCAGAAGAGACCTGGTAGAACCGTTGTCTTTGAAGGTATTAAAGCAAATCTGGAGGGAAGCAAACTCTAACTCTTTCCTGAAAGTGCCTAGCAATCACTACCAAAACCAAGGTGTTAGGTTGACTACCTTAGATGATATTTTAAGAAAAAAATGGTTTTTGAGAAACTGACAATTTGTAAAAAGGCATTGAGTGTGATAATACCTTTCTTGTGCTTGCTATGTCCTTATGTCAGCTGTCAGAACGTGGCCTTTGTATACTCGAAATTGTTTCTTTCACAGGTTTGTGCATGCTGATTTACAGTCAGGAAATAAGTGTAAAATTCTTTGTGTGTGGCTATAGCTCCATAGGCTTGCAGATAGCACAGGACAGAAGACAGTAGGGAATCTAACACCTTGCTCTCAACAAACATGTTCAGAAGTTGAATGCAGGGATTAGCCTAGATACTCCCCACAATATTGCATCAACCTCTTGTTTGCATAGTTACTCCCAGTCACAGAACAAACAGTAAGGAAATAGTGAATCAGACCACAGAGATTTCCAGAAACCTGAGCAGACAGACCGACTGAGGTGCTTGTGCAACGAATAAAAGTACTGTCACTTCTCCCCAGCCCAGCTCATCGCAGAGTAATTCACTCAACGTTGCATGAAGCACCTGTAAAAGTTTCAACATGAGGACTTTTATCATCCTGCTAGAGGCTTGAAGTTGAAAAAATATCCTGTCTGAACACACTGTACCTTCAAGAAGGAGTTTTGCTTTGGGACAAATAATTCCATGACTAACTGAATCTTGTAGTTTATCAGATGAGCCATGTCTGCATTCCGAATTCATTGTAGGTCCAATTCTGTTATCCTGATTTGGGTTGTCTGTTAGAAATAAGGAGGATTCCCTCAGAGAAGGTATCGATGAAAGATGCGGGTGTAGAATCAGGTACACCAGACGTGAAGCATTTCCATTGCATTAACAAGTATTTTGAGGTGAATCAAAATTGCTTCAAATCACACTATGAAAAAAAAAACCCAAAAAAACCCCCATGTAAAAATATTTAAAACAGAAATATTTTCCATTCCATTAAACTACTTAACCAGGCTTGGGTTTGCTTCATAAGGTTTTAATGGATTGTTGTCAGAGGACTACAATCTGTGCAGCCCTAGCTTTTTAGTTACATGTTTAGTGGATAAGGCATAACAGATTCGGCAGCTCCCATCCTGCTTCCAGAGTAAAGCTTAGAGGAAGTAAAAGGAGCTGTAATATGTCCCTTTCAAGTATGAAATACTTCCTCTAAAATTAAAAAGAAAACTGAAAACAAACAAAAAGAACCTTCTTTATCTCTATCCTGAGATAAATGTATCTGCGAAGGTAACACACGTAATGAGAGAGGAAAAGGTGCCAGTAGACAGGTGTGACCTGGCTTTCATTAGCTATACCTTTATCGTACTGGGTGGAGGCACAAAAGAAACAAAATCTTTCCATTTAGCTGTGTCATTACGGGGTGAGGCACCCTGGCTTTGGTGCAATGAAACTCTGACAGGAGGTACAGTCATGCTCTCCCACTACCTTCAGTTGCTACATCTCTTTTCCCAGCCTCTCAAATGTCCCCACTTTCCTCAGCTTTCCTTGCAGCTGGAAAATGGTTATGTGTCCAGAAAGGCATGCCCCTATGTATTCCTCCAGCATACCGGGGCATTAATAGTACCACAGTTTATCACTTGCATCTTTCCCCTCATGTCCTTTGGTCATCTGACAGTCTGGGCAGTTTGATTCCACACAGCTCTTGGACGTGGCTCTCTGACACGCACTCACCGCTCCCGCTGGCTCCAGGAGAATTGGCACGTGCAGTGTTCGCTGAAGATTGCCTCAAAGGAATTTAACAGGACAGTTTATTGCACAACACACGTGCAACTCCGGCTGTGACAGAAAATATGCCCATGAATAGTTTCAGGGAATTTAGCTTATAGCTCTCTTCAAAGAGTAAATAAAACATTTAAGGTGCGCAGCAAATAAAACTACATCATTTCATTCACTGCAGTTTCTCAGATAATTATATATCTATGGGTGACTGGAAGCCATTCTGCAAATGCTCTGTGAACTTAGCATGAATTACCCACAGAAAAGTCAAAAAAGCACAACAGTGGTGTACAAGTCAACCAGCTGTCAGGAGGGAAGCTTTAGTCCTTCAGTCCCGTTGCATGTTGCTTAGTGCTCAACATGAGCTGAGAGTCAAATCCAATAGCTTGCAGATATCAAATACTTTGCAAGCATCATATAAAATATTTCATCAAAAAAATGTAGTTTGAATATTGTTCCAAAGTATTTGGGCAACACTTTGAAATGTATCTATTCAAAGACAAATGGGAGTTTTCAACATTTCACTAGCTCGAATGGGCCAGCTCCAGCATAAGTATTATGTTTATCTGTTTCTACTAAGAGAGTATAAAATTCTAACACTTAATATGTTTAGCAAAGCAATGCTGTAGCTGGAAGCAGCACAAAGGACATAAGGCTTTGCTGTGCTATCTGGGGATTAAAATTGGCAAACGTGTTTCACTAGCCTGGTTTTCCAGCAGTTACAGAGCAGAAACAGGAGAGACACTTACTAAGTCGAGGTATCTCCCTCTCTGAATGAAGGCTTGCTCCTGAGTGCTTTGTGATGCCAAGGTGACACCTCACATAGAGGAACAATCCAGCACCCTCCTGGCCATCTGCCAGAGTGCTGAGGAGGCCCTACAGGTTGGTAGAGACCTACCTCCTAAAATAAAGCCTAACTTGTGGTTTAATACAGTCAGGACAGCTTTCTGCACTGCCTGTGGTACAGAGCTGGGCTTAGCCCACACCTGTGAAGAATTCTGGTCACCTCTTCCTACAGCCCCATTAGCACAGCTAGTGTGTTGTAAATGTAGTTTTATGAGTCACTCCCTGAAGCTTTTCAGATGTCACTGAAGGGTCACAGTAGCAGAAAATAGGGACCATATGGCTTACTCACAACAGCTTAGGCTCCTCAAACCCAGAAGACCAGAGCTGAAACTCACCCCAAAACTTCCACAGTGCTTCACAGTCCCCACAGAGCCTGTGGGGAGCCGAGTAGAGGGCTCAGGATACGGCTTGTGTCAAAGATGCCTACTGCAGAAGGAGCTCCTGGACTAACTTTAATGGTACTCATGTAGAGCTCTGTACAATATGTGATCTGACTCCAAACTCCAGATTACAGCTCTGCTCCTTTCATTTGCCCCTTCTTGGAAATCTTCCCCCACAGCTGATAGGTAAAGATTATTACCGGTAATGGGATCTGGGCAGCTGCAGTCAAAAACTAACCCTCTGCTGGCACTTAGGAGGGATTTTCAATAATCTGGAAAGCAGGCTGAATTTTCTATGTATAAATACTGGCTGCAGCAATGTGATTAATGACAAAGTTATCTCCTGTGATGAAACCGGAAAGTTTGGTCCAGAGCCAGCACTAGGAGGTGAGAGAAGCTGAAGTTTGGGCAGTGAGAAGGGCAATTACAGCTCTTTCTCCCTGAGCTTGCAGGCCTGACCAAGCATAACTCAAATTTCAGCTTATTTTTTGAGTTTTGCCATTCAGGTTTAAGTCAAATCTCTGTTAGTCCAGCCCAGTGTTAGAGGCTGGAGGTGGCCATTCAAGAAATGATGCGGAGAGGCACTATGGAGAGAAACCCTTAGGAAAAACCCAGCCCCAACTGAAGTGTTTCAGAAAATCATTATGAACTTTTTTTTTGTTTTTAACACAGATCAAGCTCCTCACATTTCATCCCACAGCAGAGAAAGAGGATGTCACAGCAATTGCCTTGAGACTGAGAGACTATCACACCAAGGATAGCCCTTCCCAGACTAGCAATGCAATGTGACCTCTGGTGAGAAACAAAACAGGGAAAATCTCCCATTTTTTCAGCCCTCTCAGATTTATTAGCCCACTGTTAGGACCAGTGCTCTTTTTCCCATTTGGTGGAATAGTTAAGGCCAGCCTCTACCTAGAGGGAGACGAGTCCTTCAGCTGAGCTGGTGTGGCACAAGGCTGTTTCATATGTTCACATCCCTCCCTCCCTGGAGTTCTACATTCTCTTCTCCAACCAGTCTTTCCCACGGGATCTACTGAGCCACTGCCTTCTCTGCTGCCTATGTACAAAGAGCTTTCCACCTGTCCTCACGTTTCATCTGTAACAGTTGAGCCTCTGCTACAAACAATCCTCTTGTGGCTCTGCCACACCAGGGCAGGAGACCCCAGACCCTAAAACCAGCCAGGCACAGCCCAAAGCTTCTTCCTTGGCCACGCTGTTTATCTGGTGGCAGGAAGGTGAGGTAGGACGTGATAAAACTTGTTTACCAGAGTTGCCAAAGGTAAGTCTGTTTTGCTTCCTCATTTGCAGCACCTTGACAAGGTCAGGCTGAAGCATCTGGCAATGACTGACTAATTCAAGGCACCGTGTGAGTCAGCAGGGCAGCCTGGCAGGGCTCAGGAATGCTGATTGCTGGGTCTTGTAGTCACCACTAGATCATGTTTTCCCTGTGGTTGCCCTAGCAAAGCTCTCACGGCTGAGTGCAGCACAGAAATATCTCCTGTAATGAGGATTTCCCATCGCAATTCTTGGCAAAGCTGAATTGCTGCAGATTTATGAGCCTCTGTTCAGATCTTCCCTAATTCCTCTTTTGAAACCCCATTACCTCCATCTGTGTTGCCTTTTGCATCAATCAGCCATTTTTACTTGATGGGCTGTTTTTGTGTTTGTTTTGTTTCTTGCAAACTCCGATAGAATTTCGCCAACTGAATTTTGTAAACTCCTTCATTACTCACATCTTGTGTGCAAACAAATGCAGCCAGCATAGGGGAAAAAAATACAAATCAGCACATTTTTTTTCTTCTCTAAAAAACAGAAGTTCTGAATTCTACCCAAAGCAAAACAGTGTCATTGCTAAAAGCAGGATTAGCTAACAAAGATGGCAATACTACATGATTCAGAAATATCGCCCAGAAAATCTTTTTCCATCTTCTTTTTTTTTAAGCTTCATTCTAATTGCATTCAATGGCTGAGGATCATATTCAGCCTGATGCTGAAGAGTGATGAAATTTAAGCCTATTAGGGCTAGCAAGGGCCTTCAGGTTCCCTCCAGAGGACATTAAGCTTCAGTGACACTTTGCAAAAGGACGGTAGATAATAATTTTGCCTTTCTAAGTCACATGATATAGGCCATAGATGGATGAAAAAGTATGTAGGCTGACATCCTTGCAAATGAGGGCATGAAGCTGGAACACAAAAAGTTCCATTTAAATATAAGAAAAAAACCTATTTCACCGTGAGGGTGATGGTGCAGTGGAACAGGCTGCCCAGAGGGGTTGTGGAGTCTCCGTCCTTGGAGGTCTTCAAGACCCGCCTGGACGTGTTCCTATGCGACCTGATCTAGGTGAACCTGCATCTGCAGGGAAGCTGGACTAGATGATCTCTAAAGGTCACTTCCAACCACTACCACTTTATTATTCTATGTACCCTCAACTTCTAAAGCAGAGTATCTGCTGTGAAGCAGAACTTGTAAGAGTCTCTCTGGTATGTCACTCTGGGACATACCCTCAGGCCAGGCACCATTTAATAAATGAGTAGTGTTGATGACCAGGGGCCAGAGGCTGGGAGTGTCCTTGTCACTTTCTAATTAATTAATATAGCAAGAGGAGGGAATTCTACAAAACACCAGCCTCAACCATGCACAAGGCTAGGACGTTTCACAATGTTATGTATGTGCACAGCACTTCTTCTCATTCTTTTCTTACAGCTTAGTGCCTTGTTCTCTGGGCCAGTTCAATTGCTTACACCATTTGGGGGCTAAATTGGATCAACCAGCACTGATCACAATAAGCACGTGCGATGACACATCTGGGAGGGCAGTGATCCAGGTGATGGCTGAAGCAGAGGCAAAGTTCACAGTCTCACCACAAGTTACTTGATTATGAAGGATGCTGACATCTAGAATAAAAGAAAAAATATGATGTGATCACTTTTGAATTAATGTTGTCTAGTGACATGACTTTTTTTAAGTGTTTTGGTCACCAGACATTCCATTGTAAAAAATATTCTTGGTCATTTCAGATTATGTGGAAGTTTTGACTTTTGATTGTAGCAACTTCAAACCTCCTTGACAAAGAAGATACTTTTTTTTTTTCTTTTCAAATTTAGAGCAAAACAATCTGACTGCAAAAGCTCCATTCCAGAATGTTTGATCTTAATTTGATCACAAAATATAGAAATGTATTTCCTTCAACACAGAACCAAAAGGGTAATAGAGTTTTTGTCATGTGCTTTAATAGTAACTGTATTTCCAATAACTATCAGGAAAAGAAAAAGTCACCTAATGGTCACAGGAGATCACCCAGTATCCTGCAGTGCTGCTGATTATTGTCATCCCTTCTGGGGAGAAACAATAAGTTGAAAATGAGGCTTAAATACCATCTGAAAAAGCTTTCTTTGAAGACATCTGTGTAGCAGTATCACCATAGTACCCCTTCAACTGCATGCTTGTGTTGTAACCACACAATCATTTGATTCCTCTAGAAAGCACAGCTCAACTAATGCATTTTTTTCTGTATGCTGCATGAGGTTTGATTGCTTATCCATTACATTTCCTATGTGTGGGAAAGGGGAGTGACATGTTTGACAAGTACTGCCACTTAATTTCATGGGTGCAGTGACAAATACAGCTTAAAAATGTCCAATATAGTGTGTGAATGCATTTTTTTATCCCCTCAAGCATGGCTTCCAGGCACAAGAAGCCTGATGAAGTTTGCTTTCACTGCATAGTAGCAGGCATTTAGTGGCTCCTACTGACTGGCTGGCTGTGTGACTGATTTCTAGGGCCAGCTTTTACCCTCCTCTGCTCTTTGGGGTACTGGAGCTAGAAAAACTGATTCTGGCCAGCCCTGCACACCACCAGCCCAACTGGAAGCATCAATGAAGCCTGGTAGTTTTGCAAAGCTTTGCTCCTTCTCCCTATGTCTTATTCCCTTGGGTGAAGTAGATCTTATGTTACTGAAAACCAGGAATGGCAACGCAGTATTGGAGTCTTGCCTTTGCCCTTCAAGAATACAGTAGCACAGTCAGCTCTGTGTACAACCTTTATATCCAGTTAATGCAAAGCATCAAGGTTTTCACAACTGAACAAATCAAATAAATTCTTCAGAAGCCAGCTATGGGTTCATCTAATAGAAACTGGATCCTAACTGTATGCCAGGATGGATTCAGGGCAAGACATAGGACAGAAACAGTTTAGATTTTAAGTCAGCACAATCTAAGAAGTCCCAGCTATCAACATTCCTCCTGCAGCTGAACTGTCGATTACTCAGCAGACTTATATTGGCACGGCCTTGAAGTTTGTCATATGATACAGCCCAGAATGGGAACAGTGTCAGGCTGTTCACAAGAGTCACAGGCGGGCTGCCCAGGCTTAGATAAATCCGTTTCCATCACTGCCTTTTGAGCAGACATCTATCCCCCTCCTCTGGGAGTCTGTGCCGATACAGTTGGCAATGAGATGCTGTATCTCTAACTTAGGGAAGTAGCAAGAGTCCTAGTTGCACCAAAATAGTGTAAGCTGTTCCCTGTGAGACACATCAACTGTGTATTTGTGGGAAACAACACTTCTGTCTATGGGCACTCCATTTTTTTGGGGGTGATAAAGCCAGTTACAGCTTTATCCAGCTCCATAAGCAGATGCTATGAAATTGGACTTGTATGTCAGCAGCACATCTCAAACAAGACTTCTGCAAAAACAAAGCAGTGCACTTGCAGGTGTAACTTTGACCTTGGGGAATGGACAGGAGGAAAAGCACATCACTCAGGGCACAGTTGTCATGATGTTCAGTGTGTGGTTGCAAAGCCCAAAACTACCAAACTGCCCTCTCAGTAAAACACGCTGCAGAGCACAGCTGCCTATGCTTTGCTGTTTATAAGAGCTTCGTTTTTGTTGTTTGCCAGCACTTGCGGTTATCATAATGTTTCTTGTGAGCTTGATATCAGAATGCTTGAAAGCTGAACAATTATTTTGATAAGCCAAATAGGTCCTCCCATCCCTCATCTTCTGTAGGTAAATGCATGTCAGCCCTATCCATGTGAAAAGCTAACCTCAGCAGTGGTCAGTGTTGTTCCAAACAGGGCTCAGGCAGACAGAAGTCAGCAGACCTGCAGTATGAGCAGCCTCTCCATGTGTTAAAAGTAGGTAAGAGTGTGGTGTTAACTGCCTTTGTTCACAAGTGATAGGAACCTTTACAATTTAGACCCCGGATATTATGATCCATATTCAAATGCTTCTAACTTTAAAGTGTGGTGACAAAGCTTTTTGCACATGTGCTCCTGCATATGTCCAGGCAGCAAAAGGTAACCACTTACAATCTGAAAACTGTTTGCTGCAGGAACAAGAACCCATTCGAGCACATTAAAACAGTTTCACATTGTTCCCTAAAATGGAAGTGCTCTTTTTCTAAAACTTGGATATCTGGCCCAGTCCTATGGAGACTCCTAAAATACATCTTCATATTAATCCTAGTCACTATCCCTGGAGATATTTAAAAGATGCATAGATGAAGTGCTGAGGGACAGAGTTTAGTTTAGTGATGGGCTTGGCAGTGTGAGGTTAGTGGTTGGACTGGATGATCTTACGGGTCTTTTTCAGCTGTAATGATGCTACGGTTCTCAAGTTTTATGATCAAAGGGGAAGTTCTGAGAACTGATCGTAGAGTCATCAGGGCCTTGTGTTTGCTAAATTCATTTCCCAGATTCAAAGATCAGGTTCTGTAGGTGGCCAGGCTTTCAATAAGTAGCAAAGGAATAAAAGCATCATTTTTGATCAAAGAAAAAATATACTCCCTGCTCCTTTATTTTGTGTTTCTATTTTTCCTCCATGGTGTCAAAACACAAATGTTGACTGAAGCCACGAGTGTAGCTGAAGATACTGTTCCTAGGATGGGGATTCCTCTGTACTAATCATCCAATGTGAGATATGTATGTGAGGGACAAACAGAGCCAAAAAAAAAAGTAGTTTTTTGCATTTCTAGAACTCCAAGGGCTTGAGCAAGCAAAATGTCAGTCAAATGTGATTCTCTCCAAACAATCTTTGAACTGTGACTACCACGCAGAAAGATCTATTTCATAATATAAGAGAAACAGTTATATAAAGGCAGATAAGGATATGCAGAAAAGCAGTAGGAATGGCTTTCCTAGGGGTAGTTCTGTCCACAACTTGTTATACTCTCGGCTGTATGACCTGTGCTTCATGACGTAATGCAGTATTTCATGACTAAGAAGGGTTAGATTTTATTTAGATCCCTCCTGTAACTCTATTGTAAGGAGGCCTTGATGGACAGCAGTGATCCCATCACTAAAGCTGTTTATTAGATATATAGTAGAAGTAGGCTTCTGTTGATGAAGAGGGATTGACTGGAAATGTCATTATGTGTCATGCTCAGTTTGCCAGTCTTATATCATTGTCACTGGATGAGGACAATCTCCTTCAGCACAGGAGGGGTTATCAGGCGCCTTCACTACTTAACATAGATTAGCAAAACAACCTAAGACTAAAGAAACCAGTGGAGGAATAAAAACCCTGGTGGTAAGATGCTGAAGGCCAAATTCTGAGCCTAGTCTATAGCTCTATTGTATTTGGGTATCAAAGCAGACAGCTGAAGTATGCATGAGTGTGCATTCCTTCATTAATAAGGGGTTACTGTAGTACATCTTCTACTGATCCTTTTTCCTCCTCAGCTCAGTGCTTTCACTCACAGTCAGGTCCCCAGAAAGTTTACGCTGATGCAGAATGATAAAGTTGCACTTAAATAATGATGAGGCTTTCCAGAGAGTTCAATGTCCATATGGGCTCACACAGGAAACAATCCAAATTGTGCTGTGACATCACCCAGGAACGCTGGCTAAACCCAGTCTCTAGTTTTGTGTACTAACAAAAGGACAACTATAAGGGCTTGTGTTCCAGTGAAGTAATTTTCCAAGTCCTAGTCATTTCAGGCTATCAGAAGTTAGTGTAAGGGGCTGTGATTAAAAGCTACATTGACTTTGCAGGATGACTAACAGCAGCACCAATGAGACAAGCATTGAAACTGGCCACAGCATAGGCATTTTATCCCGTCTGCTTCAGAGACAGACGAACCATTGCTTTCGGGGAAATGCACAAATAGGTTGTTTTTCTCCAAACTAACAAAGCTTGTGGTTAAACCACACTGAGCTGAAAATGTAACAATCTCACAAGCCTTCAAAATGCTTTTCACTGTCACATGTAGAATCAGCAGCAGTATTTATGAAGAGGGCTGAACAGACAAAATCTGATATTGTGTGTGCTGATTACTTCTGCCCTTGAACAAAACTTCCCAGGTCCTTATGCTTCAGGCATCTCTGCTAGAGTTGAGAGCAAGTCCTTTACATCTGTGTTAAGCTGCAGAAAAGTCTTTCTACTTTAAGAGCTCAAGCACACTTTCCTGTTTTTAACTAAACCTGGATATTGCACCTAATAGACAACAGCACCTCTCTATTTATCCAGATATTTTTAATTTCTTAGAAGCAGTCATCCACATTATTAGGTGGTTTATATAATTAAAGCACACAAAAGAACAGGATAAACTGGCAGAGCATGAGCAGCTACCTACCCCACAAAAACAGACAGGGCAAAATACCACATTTAATAATATTACTAATAATTAAAAATTACTTTAGATTTAACCATGCACATCTTATTACCCAAACTTTTATCAAAGGACTTTGGGCTTTTAGCATGCACTAGTAGTTAACAAATTGGTCTTTGGGAGACTGGAAAAGCTTTGTCATACACACGCTCAAATGATCTGCCTTTCTTTAAAATTAACAGACAGTGAATACCAACCCCTCTGTCATTAATGTGTTCATCCATCCTTTATTTGAGGTTCTTCCTAATTCCTTTTAGTTCTTCCTGAAGGTGATAATCCACTCTTTAATTTAAGAGTCATGTCCTATTGCATTCCTTTTTGCATGAGGAAGAAGAAAACTGAATCAATGAATCAAACCTGTGCAAAGAAGCACTAAGCACAGTACCTCTTGATTAAATCTCATTTTCGAAGCAGAACTTGGCCCCAAGAAAGTTAACATTTCAATAGTAATTAATCATAGCATTTAAAAAACCCCAACGTCTTCTTATGTAGTGCTAAGAGTGCACCGAATTGCTCACCTGAAAGAGGAGCTGTAGATATGGCTTCGTTTTTTGCCTGTTAAAATATGACATTACTTTGGCCATTGCTCGGACACTTTTAACCCAGCTAAGGAGATGATGTGCAAGGAATAATGCTACAAATTGTGCTCATGGCTCCTGCTGTGTTTTACTGTGATGTTTCAGTGTCTCGACTGAGCAGTGAGCACACCGTTTATATGAATTGCTCAGGAGAATCCTTACTTGGAGGTTCCTGTTAGTTCCCAGCCAAGCTTCATCAGCCTGCAGGAAAGGAGTCCTCATCTTGGTATGGTTTTGTTCTCTTATACTGCTTGTGCCTAGGAACTATTAATGAAGGAGGGCAACTGAAGGAAGCTCCAAGATAGAATGGGAAAGAGCCGGGGGTAAAGTCATTTGAATGGCATGGGGCTGTTAAGGGTTTCAGAGATCACAGAATCAGAGTCACAGAATCTCAAGGGCTGGAAAGGACTTCAATAGATCATCTAGTCCAACCCCTCTGCCAAAGATGGAAGATGCCTTCAGAAAACAGTGGGTTGGATATCCTCCTTCACCATGGCCTCCAATTAAAATATAAATTAAAGAACCCACGAGAGTGAGCCAAAGGTCAGAGAATTAAAAACTGTGCATACTCACACATTCTGGAGCATCTCAGTCTCACCTGCAAGGGTCTTGGCGGTTCCCTCATCGCTCAGCTGCTGGGGTGCAGTGCTCCCGGTCAGCCTCTGGCCACTCTTCCTCCCTACTCAGTGGGGAAGAAAACATGCATCCCTCCAGGTCTTGTGACAACAGAGAGTCAGATTATGGTTGGGGGTCCTTCCCATGCATTTCACATGAGTAAATATTAGCTGCACAGAAAACAGCATTTGAATTTTAGGGATGGAACAGGTAAGGAACACCATGGTAAGGTTGGCTCTACATATTATCTATGTATTTTTACCTAGTCAAGCTACATTTCAACACAGACTGTGATGGTAACTGTAAGCACAGATGTAGCTTGGACCAGCCAGCTTGAATAAAGATGGTAGGGATAAGTTAATGCAACTGGCAAGCTACTTCAGAAACAGGTGCTGCAAGTTAATCAATTGGGCCCTGGGTGATCTCATGGGCAGAAGCAGCATATAAGGAGGTAGCTAGCAAAGGAAGGGTGGCTTTGAGTCAACTCTGGTGGTTGTATTATGTTGTCTCTGCATGTCTCTGCATGTCTCTGCATGTCTCTGCATGTCTCTGCATGTCTCTGCATGTCTCTGCATGTCTCTGCATGTCTCTGCATGTCTCTGCATGTCTCTGCATGTCTCTGCATGTCTCTGCATGTGCAGTAGTTAGACTCTCTACGTCTTTGAGTGAATATTCCTTGCACCACTACAACAGGTAACCTGCTGTTAAGATGCAGCTTCTAGAAGGATGATGTCCTGTACTTTCTAGATTTTTTTAAAGAAATGCCTGTGCACAGATCAATACAATACAGCAGTTTATACAGAAGTTCATTTACTATTTGAATCCCTAACTATACTAATGCATATAAATGGTCTGAGTGACAAAATAATTTCAGGGTAACTTCTACAAGCAAAGTGTTTGAAAACTGTTTTGTAGCTAAGGAATATGAAAATTAGAAAGCAACAAGATGACAGCTGCAGAAGCATAAAGAAGTATACCATAAGATTATCTGAAGTCATTCACATAGATCACTTGACTGTGATGGTAAATTAAATCATGCTGTTTTCCAAGAATCACTCATACTTAAAGCTGTGTATCTTCCAAAACAAAAGCTTTGTGCATTCTCAACAATATGTTAGAATCTCTTTTCATCTCTTAGGAAAATGATTAAAGATTTAATTTAAAATATTTTTCTTTGTGGCCCCTGAGGCTTCAAATGATGGAAAGTATTTCTGATTCTAACTTTTTTTTTGTACAGTTCAAAAGGAAACAATCCATTGTCTACTTGATTATTTTCAGGACAGCAGTGAAAATACATTATAAATATTTGAGAAAATGTGAAGATATATCAAAATGGATCATTTTGATTTTAAAAATATGGCATAGTTTATGAAATTAAATCAGAATCTATGCTATCCAATAATAGGGAACTCTAGTGGATAATTAACCAGCTTACTGCAAAACATAAAAAAGATTAATGATTACAAAAAGATATAATAAAAGATAAGATTTTTTCACTGTTCAGGTGAGGGAGTCCTGACGCAGGCTGCCCAGAGGGGTTGTGGAGTCTCCTTCCTTGGAGGTCTTCAAGACCCGCCTCGACATGTTCCTATGCGACCTGATCTAGGTGAACCTGCTTCTGCAGGTGGGTTGGACTAGATGATCTCTGAAGGTCCCTTCCAACCCCTACCATTCTATGAAATCTTGATAGTTGTATAGCTCAGGTTTTTCAATTGTTTTTCCTCATCTGTCAAAAACATTTTAGGATTACAGGAGAGGTTTTATTTAATTACATTTGAACGTACTGAAACCATGAGGCATGTGTCCACAAGATACTGGTCTCTGTACCTTGGAAGTGAAAAAATCTTTACATGTTCACTAGGTTTTCTTTTTTTATACAGCATGGTTAGAAAAAGAAGTTTCTTTTGTACAGCAGTTTTGGGTTATCCATTTGCAATTTTAAACTTGTTTAAGCTGACAAATATGAAGATGACGAAGAGTCATGACTTGTCATGCATGGTATCCTAAAAGTGTGTTACAATCAGTTCTAAAAGGTTTTTTGATTTTAAAGAGTTTTCAATTCAGAACGTAATTATGATGTATGGATTTGTTTATTCACAAAAAGATGAATTATGACTAGAGAAATTATTTGATCACGAGTAGCTGTGTAAAAACCCACTTTGTCAAAACAGCGAAAAAAATATTATCAGTGGCATATGTCTTGTGTTTAATAATAATCTCCACATTTTTATTTCAGCAAACATGATTCATTTCTTTTTCTCGAAAGGAAAAGGCTGCCTTTTGGGGAAACAGTAAGCATTACTGCAGGTTTGAAATACACTGCAAGGCTGAACCTCTGTGGCTTACATGAGGTATTCCTGTAGACTGAGAAATTCTGAAGAGCTGTCTCACATTCCCAGGAAGATTCTATTAAGATTAGCCTGATGTCCTATCCTCACATCCTAGCTTTTTCCCATTTTCACATCTTCTGGTCTGAACACAAAAGCAGCAGTAGAAAAAAACATATTCTTTTACAAATTTTGGCAAATTGCAGAAACTTTTAAAATACTGTTTCTGTCAAGACTGAGCTTCAAAGGAAAATGAATTTTAACTACTGCAGGTAAATGATTTTTTTAATTACAAAAAGTTATAGAAATTTTGTTTTAAAAAGTAGTTCAAGGAGGTATTGAAAATATTAAAACAGGTAATAAAACTCTGTAAATTGCTATCCACAGGAAGCAGTTCATTTGAGAGGAAAATGTATGAGGTACATTCTCTAAAATCATAGAATCATAGGGGTTGGAAGGGACCTTTAGAGATCATCTAGCCCAAGCCCCCTGCAGAAGCAGGGTCACCTAGATCAGGTGACATAGGAACATGTTCAGGCAGGTCTTGAAGACCTCCAAGGAAGGAGACTCCACAACCCCTCTGGGCAGCCTGTGCCAGGGCTCCCTCATCTGAACAGTGAAATAGTTTTTTCTTATGTTTAAGTGGAACTTTTTGTGTTCCAGCTTCACCCATTACCCCTTGTCCTGTTACTATCTTCCAATAAAGTTTTGTCTATTATTTTTCCCATAGTTCTGTCTTTTGTGATGGAAGGATGGTCACACTATCACTGGCTGCAGCTGCAATGACTCTGCCAGAGGAGAGTGGCTGTTCATTAAAGTTGCCTGGTTCCACATTGTACATTTTAATGTTCAGCAGTCATGTCATTCAAAAGTAAAGGGCAAAACCTATCTCTGTACTCTAAAGTGCAGAGATGCTGCGCTCTCCAGGTGTACTCCTGCTTAGTAACTAAGCAACCACATCCTGCATCTCTAACTCACATGCACTGATCTTACCAGAGGATTTTCATTGGCAAATTTTACCTCCAATCACTTGTAGATCTGCAGTTCATGTCTGAAATGTGCTCGTTGTAAAATTGTGAATGAATTACTTCAGTGAATAATTGTAGATGTGCAGATCATCTCATTTCTGAATTTTGTAATCCAGGTTGAAATTCTCAACTGGAGGAGTGTCTTCTATGATAAGTCAAGCAGCACTAATTTATGCCCATCCTGATTTTGTCTGGGATAGAGTTAATTTTCTTCCGTGTAGCTGGATCAGGGCTGTGTTTTGGTTTTGTGCTGGAAACAGTGTTGATAAATAGGAATGTTTTGGTTACTGCTGAGCAGTGCTTGCACAGTCTCAAGGCCTTTTCTGGCTTTCATTCTGCCCTGCCAGTGTGTGGGCTGGAGGTACACAAGAAGCTGGGAGGAAGCACGGCCAGGACAGCTGACCTGAACTAGCCAAAGGGGTGATTCCTACTGTAGGATGCCATGCCCAGTACAAAAACTGGGGGGAGTTAGTGGGAAGGAGTGGATCACTGCTCAGGAGTCAATCAGCGGGTGGTGAGAAATTGCGTTGTGCAGCACTTGGGGTTTTCTTTAGGGTTTTTTTTTTTCTTCAATTTCTCTTAAAAAAAACACAATTTTCACTACATTTATGATTACATTTTATTACTGTCGTCATGATTATATTTAATTTCCTTTTAGTTAGTAAACTGTTCTTACCTTCACCCACAAGTTTTACTTTTTTTTCCCTGATTCTCCTCCCCATCTCATAGGGGAATGAGCAAGCAGCTGCATGGTCCTGAGTTGCTGTCTGGGGTGAAACCACCCATACATCTTTTCATCTATACTGTTACATTTTTTTTAACCAACGAGTGTGAATGTTAATTGTCCCACTGGCTGTTTTGCTTTGCTTCATCCACACAGACCACAACATTTAAGTTGAATAAGTAATCAAAACACTACCAGTTGAAATTTCTGAACTGCCTTTTGGTGACCCAACATTTGAATTGAATATTTGCTTCCCATGAGTAGGTCACATGGGAATTCTCACAGAAAAATAGTTGTGCTAGTAAAGCTCACATGATCACATATTCAAAGACAAAAAAAAGAAAGGATTACAGCCACAGTTAAATTGGAGTTCCTTCTTTGAATGCAAATGAATATTTAGGGTATGTATTCACTCAACTATAGTCCTTGCCCATGCAAAACTTCAACAGCAGCAACCTGAGGGCCAGTCCCATGTTACAAATAGCACACAGCTGAAATAAGAAGTTTGAAGAGGTGGAAATTTTTTATATGAGCCATCTGAGGGACACTGAGCACTAAGAAATTGTCAGGAATACTAGGGTGTAGTTCAAGATCAATATCACAAATCAGGACCATAAATCGGACACTGATCAGTCCAGAAGCCCACTGCAGCTGCTCATACTCCAACTCGCTCAGAGCACCTTCATGTCAATGCAAAGCCGTGGAGGCAGAGTATAAACATGAAAACTGCTCATAAATATATATAAAGTATAAACATGCAAAAGGGGACTTTGTATCAAATGTTTCACAAGGGTTGACTTTGTCATTTATTCCAATAGAGACAGAGAGTATAAATTAATATAGAAGACATCTTCTCATCCTAAACAACATCTTCTCATCCTAAACAACATCAGCCTAATCTAATTTGCTAAATTGGGAAAAAAAATCACACTCTCATTCTACCAGAGCAATTGTTCCCAGCCTTTATTAAGCTTCACGTTTGCTGCTTGCTTTGCTGCAGAACCAGCACGGTCTGTGTGGTCTCACAATATCTGTATCTATTCTAGCTGCATCAGATGGCCTAAGAAAAAGAAACCATCTCTCTTTATAAAATGGCTTTGTCTATATCTTTCCACTGCTGCAGCTACAGCAATGCTACTGCTAGCAACATAAATGAATGTTCTACTTATTTGAACAAAAGCCAAACACAGACAAGTCACAAATGCTTCAGATGCAATTAAGAAAGAGACCGTGCAGCAATTATGGAATAAATTAGGTTGCCAAGGATGTCTGGACGGTGTCTAGTCCACCCCTTGGCTCAAAACAAGATCCTGGTGGATGTGAAAAACTCAGATGGGTCCTGGGACTTTCAAGTTTTGTTACTCCTACAGCGGTTATGTGGTAATCCTTATTAAGTCTGTTAGGGTGTTTTCTCCCTCACATTTACCAGTAGTCTCAGATACAAGTATTATATGAAAAGATCATTTATGTAACTATAAACAAGACATAAATCATGCTATCTCCCATCACATATTCTGCTCTGAACAGCAGAAGATTTGTAAAAGAATCATAGGAATATAGGACTTGCAAGAATAGTTATACAACTGTATACAGTTTTAATTGTATTGCCGCTTCCAACACTACATGCACACAGTACTTCTTTGATATGCCACTTTGGTCTAAGACATTCAAAAGGTGGGAAGATAAAACTACCTCACTCCTATAATACATGCTTTACCTTCAAAGAACTGTTGAGGTAGGATTTGTATTTATTATGATAGAAGTCATTCTAAGAGCAGGTTAACTAACTGCATTGTCATTTAATTATGTCAAATTTAGTATGCCAAAGCTGTCAACAAACACTTTCAAGAAAATTACTGCTTAATCTAGCTGTTTAAGTGAAACTCTTCTACCTGTCAAAAGACAGTACCTCTTTACCCAGTAAAGTCTGTATTTTTGCTGGTGGAGGAGGGAGATGTTTTCTCTCTTTCAAAAACTTTTGTAGCTGGACTTGGGTATATTTCAAAGCTGCCCTTAATGCCATTCCTTCTTTCAAAACTAATTGATTTCCTGCGTAAACATTCCTGATACACAAGCACAGTCAAGGGTCATTTGCATTTGGTCTGCAAATCAGGCACAAGACCTAATGTCAGAGCTGTTGTTTGATCCAGCAGACTCTGAGACTTTTTGTATGACTCACCCCTGCTTTTATTGGAAAGAAAATGTTTCTGTTCAAATTACATGCAAAACCAGCATCACTATTTCAGAGTTTAAGGCACAGCTGTTAATAATGGGTTGTCCTATTAAGTAGAAAGTTAACTCCAGTATACATCCAGAATGTAGAAAACAAAACAAAAAGCACAGAAAGAATCAATGGGGGAAGCACAATAAAATGCCACTTAGACTTGGAGGATCAAACATAGCATCTTCTGCCAAGCAGAAATGAAGCAGTTGCTTTCCCCTACAAGCATTACCTCAGCCACTTCTGGACAGATAGGCTTTTATCCATATCTCCATCTTCATGAGTCACCATATGAATTGTTGGCTGCCCTGAGCTGGTCTGAAGAGGGAGAAATATAAAGAGCAGGTGTCATCAGCACATGGTGGAAACTGCAGTCAGTTCTACAGTCACTTCCTACAAGCACTGCATGTACTGGGGGCACAAAGGGTGGCTGGAAGAGTCTCGGGGGAAGTGTTCACACCACAGTCTCTTAGGATGAGAGGGACAGAGCTGCTTAGATAGACCCTGCTACCACTCGTGGCAGGACCAAAAGCAGTCAAAGAATACAGAGACACATAGAAACGTTGTTGTGGGACCCTCATTCATCTTAGCCAAAAGGAGATCGGTAGCCAACGCTGCCCTGAGCAACACGTAGGATTATTGTTGTACCAACAGAGATAAGTGTCTCAGTTGCTGTGTGGAAGAAATTTCCTCTTAGTATCCCCACCAGGCACTCCAAAACTGGGTGATCTGAGACGGTCTCAGGACTGGAGCGATTGCCAATGACTGTCCCCCATCTCATGTCATCCGACCCTTCACATCTTTCACAATCTCTTAATCATGCAATAATTGCATTGTTTGAATCAGTTCATTCCAGTCCTGACACATCCCAATTTACATCTTATTTTGTGTTCCCAGCTCTGTCATTAATGTTTAATGCCTTAATTCAGCCATCAGTCCCCACTCAGCAAAACAATTCAGCTAAGTACACATTTGAAGTTGAGCACTTTCTAAAACACTTTACTGAAATGAAGTAGTCTTGCGCACATGTTGACATGTTTTGCTGAGCTGGGGTTTCATCCACAGAAGGGTTTACTTTCCATAGGCACTTAGGAGAGGAGCCTTCACCTTCCTCATGTCCATTCATGTGCAAGCGTGTGGCTTGTGAAGGGCACGGAATTTTCTATAACCTCAAAGCACCATGCTCAAGGAGAATGTAGCTGCAGTCCTGTTTTGGTTTTGCAGCTGTTCCAAATGCCATGATACAACCAGATATAATCTTTGGTATTTTCTAAATTCTGACAAGTGATGTATTTCAAACTAAAGTTTGAAAGATAGCTATGTCTCTGAAGATCTCTGTTCACAGTAAACCTATCGAATGGAGGTAATGCCTGGTCATTGGCATTACTCAGATCTCAAGAGAAAGAAAAATCTGTAAACCTTTGCACAGATGTCATTCCATTTCCAGTAGGTCAACTAGTAGAGACAAAAAACTATCATCAAAACAACAAAATGTACTGATTGATTTCTCAAAGCAGGATATTTACCTTTGTCTACCAGAACACTTACTCCAACACTGAATAATTTCTTTTAACTTTTCATATTGAAAATTTGATATTTTGTTGCTCCAGGGCCTTGATTTGATGGGTGGCAGAGAGGGATTTGGGTTCTTGTTTTCAATTTTCAACCTCTTTTACCAATTTCTTTTTTATAGCAGAATAAATTAAATAAATACCATTGAGGCTTTTTCAACTCTAGGGGAAAATACAATTTATTACAGTCATATATTTTTATTACTGCTGGTAGTGATGGAAGCAGTAGTGGATTCACTTGCTTTCATGACTTTTATACATACTTTAGCTTAAGTGCTTAAATAAGCATTTGAGAGATGTTAGCACTTCACTGTTCCTTTACAAGACAGCTGTCACCAGCAAGAGCTCTTACATGGTCTGCTTACCTCACAAACTATCCAAATCTCAGAAGGTATCCAAATCTTCTCTTGAATATTAGGAGAGGTGTGTGGAAAGACAGTAATCTGAAGAGCCAATTTTGTGCTAAAGATATCGACTGCAACAAGATGTCCGGTACCTAAAGTTTGATTTAAATTTGCTCTAGTTATAGGTGAAAGCCAGAGAGGGAAGGATTTTCCTTATCACATATTTTGACCTAATTTTATGTCAACATTTTGATTAGCCGAAGTGCATGATCATTAAATACTCTTTCATTTTACTCAAGGAGGATGTCCATGACAGCGATAAAGAGTACAACTTTTAGCTTCTGCAAGAATAAAGACCTACTGCAGGCTGACCTAGTGTACAACCACCCAGTCCTATCTAACTGGATTAAATTGAAGAAGTAGATTTTAGGTTTTCAATCAAATTCTACTAACTCCTCTTTCTTCCTACCCCCGCCTCCCCCCCTCAACAAAAAAATTATATTTATTTGAAAGGTTAAAGAGATGTTTTCTGAGAAACTAGAAAATCCTAATTAGATAACAGCTGTATCAAATTTGAACAGCACACAGATCTCTTTTATTATTATGATCTGGAAACTGGGTGAGAGAAATTCTGTTACCACTCAAGCCACAGAGAACAAATAACTGGACAGTTTCATTGAGCAACATTCACTTCCTCTCACTGAAACTTTTCTGAGGTGTTGTCCAGGGACTTCTTGATATGTGTGAGTCCCCATGTTTCAGTTTGTCACCACAGAAATAGCCCATTTATCTTTTTTCAGCTTTAGATAAGCTTAAAATGGGGTGTTTTTTCCTCTTTAGGCACCTTTGGGCCTAGAGAGCTTCACAAACTTTGTGGAGTTTCAATAGTACCAAAAAGTCAGTTGTTGGTCATGAACCTTGAGAGCTACAATCAGGATTCAGAAGCACGTGCAAACATGTAAACAAGCTAGTTGTTGGAAACTGGAGATGCGGCTTCTTCTTCCTCAGGTATATATTAAGTGGAAGGCACTGCTATGACTGCAGCCCATGTCAGGCACAGCTAAATCATTGTGAGCGTGCTGGGCAGAGATCTACTGCAAAACCTACCTCAGAAGCTCTGAGAGTACTTACATGGCAAAACCAAGCTAGTCTTACAGTTGCTGGCTCTTAAAACAGCTAGTTTAAAGAAACTTGAGAAAGCTGTCACTCTACAGTATTTGCAGGGGTGTTTGATGTGTAAGCTGAAGGTGAGTACACTTAGGAGCTAGAAAATCATGACCAAGAACTGTAACTACTGAGGGAAGCTTCCAGAACAGGTTATTAAGGACAATTATTGATGACACAGATTGTACTGGTTACACTGTCTACACTAACCTGTGTTTGGGGCAGACATCATTTTCAAAGCGAGGGAAAGTTCATTGAGTGAATAGCACTTTCCCACGAGATTCTCAACACAGCACAAGGCTTTACAGATTAAAAGCAACATGTATTATACATGACATCTGTATGCACTGCTCTCCAAAAGCGAGCTACGTTGAGGGAATAGAAAACCAGCAACCTTCCACTATTAAATTCCCCTGTCCCCTGTCCCCTGTCCTCCCTCAACACTTTTACTTGTGCTATCTACCGACACCTTGGCTTTGGTCACCTCCTCGTAACATAGCACGGATGCCAGTGTGCATCGATACGTGGGCTTTTAGCAGGTAATTAACACGAGGAAGGCAGGGTCGCGGCCGAGAAGCTGAGCTCTGGCGTAACCCAACGCCACCTGCTAGGAAGCTTTCAGGCTGCTCCAGCCATACATAATTTATTTTCGCCAGTCACACGGCAGCGCAGCTCATTCCGCAGAACGGCCACTTGAGATGGAGAAGCGCTGACAGGGTTTCGGTGGGGCCCGAGTGTGGAGGGGAAGGCTCCACGCGGGAGAGCCCCACCGACCCTTCTTGCACGTCGGCATCCAGCCCGACCCCCCACCCCGTCCGCCGCACGGACCCGCGCACGGGGAACCGCACCCCGGGGTTACACAGCGCCCCCCCGCCACACCTCCACCCCACCCCACCCCGCCCCGCAACCGCCGTCCCACTGACCAGTACCCAACGGCCCGTCCCGCCATGGCCGAGCGCAGAGACATCTCCCGCATCAAACAGTCCGTCACCTACTGGTGCGTGGTTGCTTTCCCCTTCCCCGTCTCCTCCACTCCCCTCCCCCGCCCCGGCCGGCTGAGGGTGGAGGGAGGTGAGTTTGGCAGAGGGAGTATGACTGTTTCAGAGGACAAAAGTCCGGTTTGTTGTAGGGATGGTGCATAATCGTTGCCATGAGTGCAGGGCAGTTTCACCGAAAGTCTCCTAGCACGGGTCTTACTGATGTGCAGGCAGTTTGACATGGCAGGGGTGGGGAAACAAGACCCTGAGACCCATCCCTGGCTGGACCGCTGGTGACTGATAAGATGAAAGCACACTTACATGCTGAGGAAACTGGCATGGTTTAGTCTGGAGAGGAGGAAGCTGAGAGGAGACAAGGTCACTCTCTACAACTACCCGAAAGGGAATTGTAGCCAAGGTGGAGATTAGTTTCTTCTCCTAAGTAATAAGTGATAGGACAAGAGGAAATAACCTCAAGTTGTGCCAGGGGAGGTTTAGGTTGGACATTAGGAAGAACTTTTACCAAGAGGATTATTAAACTTTAGAATGGGCTGGAGTCACCATCCCTGGAGATATTTAAAAGACATGTAGATGAGGTGCTGAGGGATATGGTTTAGTGATGGCAGTGTGAGGTTAGTGACTGGACTCAATCTTACAGTCTTTTCCAACCAAAATGATTCTGATTCTGTGATTCTGTACTGACATTCACAGTGATCCTTTGTGTTTGACGTTCTCTGAGGTTGTATTTCCTTGAGGTGAAGGTAATGGTTGAATTCCTCAGTCAGATAGTTTCAAGTGGTGGAGCAAGGTTGTCACCATCATTTTCTTGTGCTTTAGGAAGAGCGTCATCTTCCACATGAGAACAAAAGAGAACAAAGTCAGGGTTACCTCCCTTCTTTCCCCAAGTACACCTGAGTCCAGCTAGTAAACAGTGTTGGAATGGAACAAGACATACAAGAGAATGACTTGATCTCAATTAGCTCAACAGCTAATCTCAATTCTTTTTATTTTCCCTCTTAATAATACTTAAGCAGCAGGAGTTAGTCTGTGTTTTTGCTCTGACACGAATACCACTACTCTCATTTTAAAAGGACTGAAGGAAGAGATTCATCCAAAGTTATCCAACAAATTTGAAACGCTGCATAAAACTGAATCCTTGAAAGGATGAAATGATGATTTAAAAAAAAAAAATTATAACAGCCTTCTGAATCATGTTATGAAATTTTTATATATTCATCTGAGTGCACTGACAATACCAAACCAGGTTTCGATCCAGAAATGGTGGATCAGCAGACGTGCAAACCTGTATAGTGGCCTGACTGCCAAAACTTTGCAGTTAACAATTTAACAACCCCAAAACCCAGGAGTCTATGTGAGATCCTCGAACCCATCGTATTACAAACCCCACAGAAAGTGTGGATTGAGAGTAATAGATAAATGAAGGGGGTCTTTCACCACGGGCTTTTTCTTTAACCTTCGTCCTCTTCCCTTGCCACACTTTCCTCTTTTTTTTTTAGTCTTCACTAACAGTTTTGTTTTAATGTGTGCCATAAACACGCAGGTTTTGATAACCTCAAGGCTAACAGGCAAGAAGAGGAGCACTGTGCTCTTTTCTGTATGAATGGGTTTTTTTCCTGATAGACAGTATTTTTGTATTATGTGTCAGCACCAATAATGTGTTTGACTTGTTTTTTAGAAGAGGCTGGCAGTTTGATAGATGGCAATTTCATGAACTGAAATTCCCAAATATTTCATCACTGTGCAGTTAAATGCTGAGACAAAACTATTGGCAGAAACCAGCTACTGAAGCATGAATTAATTTCTGCTGCACTTCCAATGACTTTTGTTTTATTAAGGATGAATTTGGGCTTAGGTTTAAGGTCCGCTGGGACTGCTCAATTACAAAGGGTTTTGAGATGGTTGCTCTAGAAGAAATAAGATTTTCTGCCTTGAAGAAATTCTTGAAGGCAGAGCTCGGCCAGGTCTCTTATCTAGAATAGATTTAATTTACCTTTCAGCCCTGTGAAGGGAAATAGTCCATTGGCATAGCAGATTCCCTGTCTTTGGTTTAGGTCACGTCTAGCCACAAAACCTTTGCTGCTGGGTGGTAGGGCTGGAGGTGATGAGGAGCTGGTGAGGCACCTAGCACAGCTCAACCCTGATGCTTGGCAATGCCAGTGTCTTGGTGAGTTAGTGAGTGGGAAGGTGGACTCTGAGGAGGTAAAAGCAAGGCATATCAGGGCCTTTTGATAGGGAGAGGGAAACCTGGGAGAGGCAGTTAGCCTTCTCCCCTGGAGAAAGGGGAAGAGGCACAAATAAGAGGTGAGGTAGACATTGTCAGGCTGCACAGCCATAATCTTGTTCAGTCAGTTCTAGAAAGCCAGTTTGCTGAAGACCTTATCCACTCTCTACTTCCAATACAGCTAATACAGAAAGATAAGCACTGGGCCGCATGAAATCAGGCTACTAATAAAAGAGAGGATGCTGATTTAACATCCAACTGGCTTATCTCACCTGATGATTGATTATGAAAAGTCTGGTTTCTCAACTAACTCCACTATCAATAAAGACACAGTGAGTAACTGGCACTGTGCTGCACTAGCATTCAGACGATAAATTAATTAAATATGCATAAATCATTTGGTATAATGGAAGCAGAGTCAGAGTAAAAAAACACTATCACATAATCAGTGTGTCATGCTTTGAAAATTAATCTCTGCTCCAGCTTTCCCCCTGTATTTCTACTGTAGGAGGCTATTATCTTCTGACATTGAAACCATAGGCATTATCTCATAATTAAAGGTCTTTTTTTTCTGGTGAAGATAATACCTTAGGCTAATAAGTAATTAAATTTACGTCTTCCTCACCTTGTTCACGTAAGTAGTTGTATTTACTTGACTATAGCCATTCTGATAAACAGGATGATTAAGGGATTTAGCCAAAGGATGAGTGTTTAAACACCTAAATCACTGTCAGTCCTGGCAGTTCTTTTATATAGTAACTGTAAATTAAAATTCTGTTCTTTTATTAAACTTGTGTTAAAATCTGTGGGGTTCTATGAGAACAGAATTTGGTCCATCACAGTTTCTGCACGCACCATCCCAAAACATCATATGGACATTTCAGATGCAAAAAAGCTCATCATATTATCTTTGGTGTAGCAGAGACCTCTGTAATTAGAAGATCAAAGGTACATCCTATTAGAGAGATGCTAACACTTTGTATGTTGGTGTTAATGTTATAATGATATTACTAAGCTGTATATTTTATTAAAAACTATGAAACCTAGTTAATTTATTAGTAGAGTCTCACATGACCTCTCTTACACAGTGCAAACTAGGAAAGTAGAACTTAAAAAGCTAAAACCAAACATAGAATATAGATATAGATATAGATATAGATATAGATATAGATATAGATATAGATATAGATATAGATATAGATATAGATATAGATATAGATATAGATATAGATATAGATATAGAGATATTTTCCCCCAGAATATAAATTAATATAAAAGAAGTAACTCTTTTTATTTTTATTCTACACTTCTATAAAATCAGAGTAATCATTACAGAGTTCACTGTAAACCTGGTGAGCTATTAAAATCACAAGCTAGCAACTCTCTTCTAATTTTGGTGGTTTTGTTTTAAAGGATCGCTGATAACTTATGTTTGCGTGAAGGATGCACTGTACCGCGTTCTCTGTTCTATGAGCTGTACATGAAAACCTGCAGTCCAAATTCCTACTGTCAAGTAAATTCATCCACCTTTGGAAAGGTACAGAGTAGAGATATATAAGATAAGAAGCAGAGAAACCCAAATGTAAAACCTGCTGATCAAATATACACACTGCGTATCAAAAGGGACTAAATAACAGAGAAGAATGTCCATGTAATGTATTATGCTTGTGTCTTTTCTAATATATTTCTGGTAAGCCCTCATGCAGATGGAGTTATACTCTGAGTATTTTCTATGATGGGGTTTATTTTCTTCAGGAAGCTATGTTCTGTGTTCTCCTAGAAAAGATTTCTTTTGCCAATTTGTTTTACCAAGGTTTACCAGGGTAAACAGCACGAGGCTAATAAACTAGCCCTGAGGAAATGATTCTTTTCTCCTTGGAAGACCCCTTTGGTTGTTACATAATTTTGAGTTTTCCTTTTTACTATACTTGGGGAGATTTTACTTCAAACACACTTCAAAAATGTTGCGATAGAATCATCCAGGCAAAATAAATGCAGAGACAAACCCCAGTCTCCTTTAAACAGTTCCACTAATCTAATACACGGAGTTTGATGCAACCCACAGAACAGTTACCACTTAGAAATCCCAATTGCAACAAACTCTTCAAAGCTATTCAACTTTATTTGTCAAATTAAGGACGACGGAATGCCTGTGATGATTGTTGGTCACTCAAGACTTTTTATTCAGAATTTCCTGGGTTTACTGCTATTCAATTAGTGCTCATGGTAGAAGCTACTGAGCATTGTTCTAATACAAAATCAAAATAATTCAAGGACAAGTTGTACCTGAAATCAATTTCATTTATGCAGATAACCTCATTTTAGGAATCATTTCTCCCAATTCAGTTGAATATATAATTTTTTTGCTGGGTAAGTTAAATCATTCTTACTTAAAATTAAGATTTGAGTGAATGATCCAGTGTGATTTATTCCTGCAGCTTAATGGATCATCACCCATCAGCCAAACCCATGAGCAGAACTTGCCTGGCTCAGGGTAGATGCCTCTCATGAAGCTAGTCACTTTAAAATCTCTTGGTAGTCCATGGAGAGGAGTATGTAGTAACATATGATTCCTCTCATCTTAAATGAGTCATCTCAGGCAGCTCATATGAAATGTGCATCACAACTATTTTTCTCCATTGACAACAGGATCTGTAATGACTAGCTTAGACATCTCTACCTTGTAGCCACATAGGTAAGATTAATCCCATACTGTCTGTACACTTCCAGGTGCTCTAGCATGATGGAGTTACCACCTGTAACCTAAGCCTTCTTGTGGTTTAAGTTAATGCATTTTACTTTTAAGTTGGAACAGGCATGGATGAAACATGAGTCTGGTCATGCACAATAGCTTAGCTGATGAGCCATAGCTGCTATAGCTTGATGCTTGGCAACTGTTTGCTCACAGCCTTAACTGACCATTATGGTGCAAGTTTACATATCCCACGTGAGCAAGCTGGGGTGCAGCTCCCCAGCGGTCCATCCTTCTGCAGCAGAAGGTGGGACCATGCAGCAAGAAGCTGGGGAGGGCAGAACCAGTAACCCTGGTTTAAACTAAAGGTTCACATGTACTTGGTTACCACAGCCTAGCTAATGGGCTAAGCTGTTGATAATTCATCAGGCTGTAGTAACCTGACTGCATTACATGCATGTAAACTGACAAAAGGACTTTTGCAGTCAAGCCCCGTGTGAATCAAACCGTGATGATCTAAGACACTACTAATCTCATTCGCCCTGTCCCCTCTGCCCAAATACACCACCATCTCTGTAGAAGAGACAGTATAAAGAAGTATTTCATGCCACAGAAACCCAAGCTGCACGTGCTGTCCTTTTAGGAGAACAGGATTATGCTAAAGCACCAGTTTGAGAAATGGGGCAGCTGAGGTAGGTACATGTAGAAACATGCAAAATCAGGACAACTCCAACACCATTAAAGTTGGAGGTGCACATATGTGCAAGTTGGGGAAATTTGTCCTTCAGCAGATCTTTGGACCAGCAAACTGCGCTTTGCACAAAGTCCAAGCTTTGTGCTGCTGACAGGAGGCTTGCTCTCACTCCTTGCTAACATTGAGTACTCTTGTTCCTTCTATATAGCAAAGGTTAGCTCCCTCTGTCCTGGGCTAGTCTCTGTCTTCATAGGACAGCTCATGCAGAATAATCACAGTGAAGTGGATTATTGCCCTGACAGTATCTTGTTACTCTGTATGGCCTAACCTTGACAGATGTTGTGTGACCTCAGTTCACATTTCCCACCATGGTGGTCAAAAGGTTTCTTTGTAGCTTGATGATTCAAGTTCTTTTAAATCAGATAAGTCAAGCCCTATCCTGCAAGTATCCCTTGCATGAGTGATTGTGTAGGCAAAGTCCCTTATGTAAGTCCTGCTTAAATGAGTAAAGCTTGCTGGACTGGCAGAGTACCAGACAATCACAATACCTGCAGGTTGCCCGAATTTATATACCCCATGTGACTGTGGGTGGTCTCCTGGTGTGTGCACTGACTGTGTTTCAGTGCACGATAAAACAGACTAGTCTAAAAAAACATCCTGCTGAAGGGAGGTAATCCCTTGAATTATGTAGCTTTCAATCTGGAAAATCCCGATTGAGTTCAACAGCTATCATTTGAGAGGTAAGAACAGGTATTAGCTTGCAAATGATGGAAAGCGAAAGAAGTGATTAAGGAGAAAAAAAAAGTTGCAGATTTGGTTTTGCATTTTAGAATGAATTTGCCAAGTATTTCTAATTTTCTGCTTATTTTTTTTCAGCTTATTCGGTCAGTTTTTCCAGATGTGGGGACAAGAAGGTTGGGCAAAAGAGGCAATGCCAGGTATCAGGTTTACTTCCTTTGTTTAAATGTAATTTATATACTGCTTTAATAAAATCCTAAAATCTCAGAATGTTCAGCTCCAGCACTGTAATGCAGCAGCTGAATTCTTGGTCGCAAGTCCGTATTACATTGCAAGACCCAGAATGATTTGTGATGTCATCAAGTACATTAAAATAGAGTTAATGCCATGAAAATCACCACATCAGAACTGCTTTAGTAAGACATGGATTCTAGATCAGGCTGTTTTTTAAAAAGTTGGTGCTCCAACTTGTACTGTTTATTACAGAATGGCTTGCATGAGGCATCTGCCAGACATCACAACCTTACTCAGAGCCCTTGAGACACCGGGTCAGGAGAGCCTGGCTCCAGGATGCACGGGGGTGGTAGCCATGATTAATGTCTGTGTTGTGCTTTTCATCCTTGCACATATCTGTGGAGTGACCCAGCCTGCACTGGCGGTCAATGGAAATATTGTAAACTGTTTAAAACCATTTAAATCAGACCACCCCAGATCTTCCAGCTACATTTCTTTCTTTTCGCTTCCCTCTCTTATAGAACACAGGGAGTTCAATACTCTTTCATTGATTCAGTGTCCAAACTTACAATCACACTCTGAACACTCAGACTGGAAAAAAGGATGTTTTAAGGGCATTGAGATACAGTAATTTTACAGGCATTTTGAGTAGCTGTCGAGTACTGACTTTGAGACTGACATGCCCTTACTTGATTTGTGACTTTTCTCCACTACTCTGGACTTGCTGTCAACTTGATCCAGCAAGCTCCTTTATTCTGGGAGTGCCTCACTGCAGACACTCCCAGGCTTCTGCCTTACAGATGGCTGGATTTGGGACGGTGCCTTCATGCTGAATGACTGTGGAACGACTGCAACTAAATCCTTCAGCTTCCATGGGGATATGGGGACCTCTGTCAGCTGAGGCTTTGGTCCATGACTTCGCTAACTGTCCTGTACTAATCTGTTGCACTCCATTCACTGCCTTATTTTTTCTGTTGTTTAGAAGAAAACGGGGCAAAAAACTTAAAAAGAGTTTGTAAAGGGTTTGTGCAATTTTCTTTGGTTGAGGAAAACAAACTTTCAATTGAATTTGGAAAAAATGTAGCTTTTTTTTTACTTTCTATTCTTCAAATACCATGATCATCTGCTTTCAAAGGAGGAATATGAATTATTTGCTGGCTCATTGAAAAACATATGGTTGACAGCTCTCTTTTTATTTATTTTTTTATTTTCTAGGTATCATTATGATGGAATAGATGTCAAGGAGAACTCTTCCTTTTATCAACTTTACTGTTCTCTTCAGTGCAAAAGAGTTTCTCAGAGGTTTGTTTTTTAAAATGTTTTAATCACAGAATGTCACATGATAGTCTATATATTGTCTGTTCATAAAAGTCTGTAAATTATCTGTTGAACACTGACAACAGTGTTATCTTTTTCTTATTATTATACACATTGCTGTGCCATTAAGTTCTGTACCCTAATAGAGAAGATCCATTTTGAAAATGTGCCCTGCCTAATCGGGCTTCTTTGTGTTGGACATTTTAGCCATGTAGACCTTAAGAGCAGGAACTCGTGGTAAACCTAAAGAAAGATCTTAATATATTGAGAGAGAATGAGAATTCAAATATATATACTGAAATTGCTTCATGACTTTGTAGCACCTTCCTTATTAAATAGTAGGCTGAAGAGACATGCATTAAAATATAAATGACTGCACTGTTTTCTTGAAGAGTCCTACATTCAGCCACGTTATCTGAGTTTTTTACTGCATGACACAATGAGATATGTTACTTTGAAAAGTTAAAGTCACCTATTTTAAGAGAATAACAATGAGAAAGATGAGTGTAAATTGATTACAAAAACGAAAAGTCTGAAAAGAATTGATGAATGCAAGGTACTTTGTCAGAAGACAGTGTAGACAAGAGCATGGACTAGTTGTGGGCATATGAGGAAGGGTTATGGTTAAGGTTAAGGTCATGGCTGAGATAAACTACAGGCTCACATTTCCCCCCAGAAAAAAAGAAAGGAAGTGCTGACATTCCATAACAGGTTTACACTCCTTTTAAATGCACAGGAGAAGAAAAATACATGCAGCCTATGCCTTGAACTTTGGAGATCAGGCTTGTATCCTCACATACAGATTTGTACATTAATGTTTATATGGATTAACTCTGTACTTTGGTTTATATTCTTTAATATGAAGATACAGCATTTTTCTATAGCAGGAATGTTAGAGGGATGCAAGACAGCCTATTAAGCACCCAGATATTCTGGTGATGAGGAAACTGTTTAATCAGTGTCTGTGATATTTTATATTATAGTTGCTTAATTAAGTGTATGATCTGTAAGAGCATGGAAAAAAAACATAGGTTTGTTGCCTTTCTCCATGGGTTTTATAGCAGAGTAATGTTCCAGAAGTCCACAGAGTAACAATGGTGAAGAATGGGACAAGGCAGAGGATCAGGTTCTGCACATGATCAAATGGCCATCGGTTGTTGTGAGATCAAATGCATTATTCATAGTCAGCTTGAGGCTCATTTCCCATGACACCCTTACTGAAGTGATATGCCTTGCTACCCGTGCACCCAGTATAACCAGACAGGCCTAAGTTTTGATGTCTCTAACGAGGAAGGGTCTTGGCCACTGTCCAAGGAATGTTGCAGGTCTCTGACTGAATCTCTGCTGATATTTCCTCTTCAAAGAAAGAATGGTGTTTCCTTGCAGCATCACTTGAAAACAGCAATCTTGCTGGGCCTAGTAGGAGAACTGCTAGTTTTAGTTCATAGAAGAGAGGAGCAAGAGCACAGAACAAGTTGAATTGGTGCTCTTTTTTCTCACAATGCAGAAACATGCAGAAAAATTTACAAAAAATGGAGAACAAAAGAAGTGACACTGTCTGTGTCTAGGCCAGGTACAGAAACAAGGCCTTTAGCCACTGCTGGGAGCCAGACAGAAGCACCACGTGTGCCAGTATAGCTTGTGTCCTTGGCCTTCCTCATGGAAATGTGCCTTATTCTCTGATGGACTGAGGAAGAGGCTGTAGTCCATGCTTAACCACAGGGGAGAGAGACGCTCGCGCTGGCTGCGGGCCTCTGTCTGCTCTCCACCACCTGACAGAGGTGTCTGCCTGGACAACGGCTCCTGAAAAGCTATATTTAATTTAGTGATACCAAGGAAAAGGAGGTGTATTCCAGGGAGAGGGCTGACACCAATCAGCCATCTAAAGATCATGATATAGTTTCTTGGGATAACTTTTCAGATTTTATTTTAAAAAAAAATCAAAATATAAAGATTTAATTCAGACAAATATCTTTCTAGTTGCAATGGAAAAGCCTCTTAACTACAATATTTTCTTGTCTGATGCTTCCTTCATTTAAGGCAGTTATAAGAAGTCACTAAGCTGTTGTATGGAGCCAGGCAGTTGAAATTAGAACAGCTTCCACTCTAAATGCAGCCACATGTCCTTGTCCCAAGCCAACGTGCAGGCCTGCAACAGCCAGGCAACCAGATGTCACAGTTACTTCGTAATCTCTGATATAGGACAGCAGAAAAACACAGAGAGGAAGCAGTAAAAATGCACAACAAAACATAGCCCGAGAAGCATGAGAAGCACAATTCTGAGAGAAATAATTTGGTCAGATACAAAACAAGCAGCAACCTCAACCAAATAAGGGAGTTTGTTTCCATCTCTACTGAGTTTTGCACATTCTTTACAAATAAATAGGAACACATCAAGGAAACGTCTCATCTTTATTGTCCTCTCAGTAAGATTCAGTACTTTTTGAAAAACAGAATTAATTTTTCATGATCCAACGAAGATGTTAAAACCAACAGCAGCAAATTCTAGGCACTTTTTAAATTTAGAAATTTGAAATTTAGAAAAAGTGGAATGAAAACATGAGGACTTTTCTACCTGCAGGAACAAATTTTATTCTCTTAGAGGCAATTATATAATTGCAGCTGGGCTGTTTGACCCATAACATCTCCGTTTGTGTGAGTGCATTGGTGTGGAAATTTCCAAACTGTAGTGAATAAGATTTTCAGTATACCATTTCAGTGCAGTCCATATGCTGGTTTCTAGACCAGACACTGCTAATGGGATATACTTCTCTGGTTTGTTACCATTTCCTTCTGTCAGAGACAGGGAATGTCTGATTGAGTAGCAAATATATCCTGATAACTATTGCTCCCTCCCACTCCTGAATGGAATCCAATATGCATATGCTTTTCCTGTTGTGCCTACCTCAGGGGAAGGTGGAGCCGAGAGCCCAGTTGAGAGACCAAGGCATCCACCCAGCTTGTGAGTTGGTGAAGAAAGATATGGCTTCAGAACTATGATTCAGTGTGTATAATTACTGGAAAGACTGTTTCTTGACCGTATTGAGATAGTCAGCAATTGACATGGTGCTGGTAGTAAAGAACTAGGCCTGTGAAGGATGTGGCAGGTTGAGAGCTGTGCTTACTGGTATCATAGACATGGCAGTAAGATTAGAATAGTTTGCCTTTGACTACAAAGAAGGCATTTACCTTTTGATAGTGGGGCCTCAGATGTATTTGTTGGCTGGGTTGGAACACATTCACATGAGGGGTGACAGTGATGCCCTTATACAGCACCTGTGAGCAGGTTCATTTGCATTTTTTTTTGAGACAGGTTTACCACAGTTTTGATGATGGTGTTATGAAAGTAGACACAACTGTAATCAATTACATACCCAAATTTATGACAGAGATTTAAGGGAAGATGGTATTTACTGATTTGCATTACAGTAGAGTGTCCTCTAGGAATGAGAACTTTGAGGACAAGTTCACCCTAAAATGGCAGTTGCTCTGGGTCAGAGTATAGCAGTGTTAAAAAAAATGCCAGCGAACATTGGTTTTGAAAGAGTTACTTGATGATTCTAGTACTAGGAAAGATTTGGGCTTCTGACTTTCTAGTGAAGCAAACCTGTTATTTTTTTAATAATAAAAAAAGAAAATCTGATATGATTCTAGCAAATTAGTTTTTCTAATCTCAGTATAATCTGGCAGTCAACCGCATGCACATTCACCATCCTCCCTCCTTTCATTTTCCCTTTGTCCTTCCCGTTCGCCTCCTCTGTTAGTCTTTTTGTCATCACCAGCATTGTATTTCCCATTTTAGCTCTAGTTCCCACCCCATAACATCATCCGAAGTCTGCAAGAGATATGGTGAGAGTCTGTGTAATTTTGCTGTCACCCATTTTCTCATTCTCCCACCCACCTCCTCTTTTATGTGTTCTATCTTTACCCAGCCACTGCTCTCCAGGAGAAGTGAGCAGGTCTGACTTGCAGCTGAGCACCTCTGCAGGTACCTGGTGAGTCTAAACCCCATTTGCTAACAGTGGGAGCACATAGGTGTTAGCTTTCTGTAGGTATTTGTACTTAACTGTCACCAACATCCTGGTTGTCTGCGTGGATGCAGGAGGACCCAGGCAGTAACCCTTCTTGCACCTCTCTATCCCTGTGTTGGGGGAGCAGGGAACCAGCCTGCTGGAGGAGAGTGATGCTGATCCGTGTTGCCATAGTAGCAGCAGCAGAAGATACAGCTGGCCGCCTTCTCAGGGAGAGCAGGAGCTGGAAAATATTCATTAATTTTGTTTCACAGGCTTTAGAAACCTGCAGGAAGGACTCATTTGAAAGAAGCATTATGAAACACCTCTACTTACACATTCTTCCCTTTGTACAGACACCAACTCTAAAACGTCTGAGACAAAGAGTCAACAGCTTTACCAAATATACTCGAGAAGAATGTTGTGCCCTATCTTGGGCAGACAGTGTTTATGGTTTAGGCCCATCTAGGAACAAAGGACCATGATCAGCCATAAGTACCAAGGGCCTTTGGAACTCCTTAAGAACAGGGAGGGCTCAGTTGCCACTTATGATCCTGGGCAAACCAAACAAGACTACTCGACTTGGGGAAGAGAACAAAAATTAATTTAATCCACCACTAAGCAAAATCATATCAAATAGAAAACAATACAGAATGGTATAATTATGAAGAGCACAACCAGTCCTTTAAGGCCACCTTCTCCTCACCCCTCCCCTCTTACCAGGCTCAGAGCCCTGATCCTGGGTCTTTACGTCCTTACTCCTTAAATGGCTCAGGGGGCAAGGAATGGGAGTTTCAGTCAGTCCTTTCCCAATGGCTCCTGCCGCTTGTCTCTCCCCTGGGCAGACAGGCTCCTTGCTGATCCTACGTGCTCCTCTGCAGGGTCCCTCATAGGCTGGACAGCCCTGCATGGGCCGCTCTGACATGCGTTCATCCTGAGGGCTGCGGCTCCTCTCCATCTCTCGTGTGTGTCTCTGGGGCCCACAGGCTCCAGCACAGCCTGCGCCATGGCCGCCTCCTCACACAGTCTCTTGCCCGTCCAGGCACACTCATCCGAAGCTGCTGGTGGCTCTCAGTCCTGCCATTGCCCTCCATGGGTTGCAGGGGCACAGCCTGTGTTCTTGCCATGGGCTGTAGAGGTGTCTCTGGTCTGGCACTCCTCCTTCCTTCCTCCTCCTCTGACTGTGGCGTCCACATGGTCACCTCCATCTTGTACCACTCCTCCACTTCCTTTTCTGGTGCAGATTTCATTTCTTAAATAGTGCTGGCAGAAGTGCCATATTGGCCTGGCTGGGCTGGAGGTGAGTCCATCTCAGAGCCGGGGGGTGTTTTGAGAACTGCTTACTGGGACCAGCACTGCAGCCCCTTCCCCCTGTTATCAAGCAAAAAGCTGCCCCACCCAAACCCATGAAAACAGTTTTGTTGTTTCAGGGGAGTACCACTTTGATGGCAGGGAGTAGTGGCAGAAGGAAAGGTAATTTTTCGAGTGGCAAGGGTCAGTCCTGCAGACAGCAGAGAAGTCAGAAGAGGCAATTTCAGTGGCTTGAGATTCCAAGCAGATAAGCTGCTACATTTTGTCCTCTGTTCCTTCAGGACGTATGGTGGTACCCTGGTTTGTAATACACTGCAGCAGGGAAACCCAACAGCCAGGATCTGATTAAACAGCTTGAGTGTTGGTTGGCAGTCACCAGTGGAAACACATTTTCTACAAAGCTCCTGCCTGTCACCCTTCAAAATAGCCAAGTCCCAAAGGACCCTGGAATTTGAAATGCCTTCACAGACAGTGAGCAGGTGTTAGCAACAGATGGGGGCTTGACTGGAGGAATCCAACTCTCACAGCATGTCCCTTTTACTAGCAACATTGCCTCTCCCTCTCGTAGGATTAACCTCAGTGAAACAGGCAGGAAGAGAGGTAAAAGATGGTAATGTAAGAAATCTGCCTATTGTGCCTGCATCCTTTGTCTTTTCAGCCAAAAGCCAGTGATCCAGCCTTTGCAGGTCCAGGTGAATTCTGACAATGTGGAACATAATGGCTGGCTGGCAAAGTAAGTGTTGGGAGAAAAATGTGCCATTTAAACTGATACAGGGTGCATAAAGTGGAATTACTGTGAAATCAAAGCACAGGGGTGATTATGCTTTCATTAGTTGCATGTTTCTAATTATTATAATAATTCCAAATGAAATGGAACTGCAAATACAAATCCATTATTTTAATGCAAGAAGTTGCAAGACATTTTACTGTTAAATGTCTAATATCTTGCCGGTTTTATAATGAATGGTTCAGTTTTACCTCAAGTTTAAGAAACAGCTCTTTGGACTTGTTAGAAAATCATAGGGATAATGAGTGAGAGGAAGAAGAGAGGGATTTGTTTCCCAAACACAATGCTCCAACCTACAGCATTCTATCCAATTTAAGCTCATTTTCTTACTAAATACAGAATAAATTGGGTTTTCTGTTGTATATTTGTTTTACCACAGTGGAAATACTCGTAGTTCTCTGGATGCATCTGGTTACAGGAGCAACAGCCTACAAAAAACAACAGTGAGTTTCAGATATATTAGACTTATAACCAAATGTCTATCTGTGTGTTTAGATAGTAGAAGTGCTATATAATATGTTCTGATGAAATACAGTTAACTCATCTTCAAAATAATCTTTGCATAATTCCATTAAATGCTTACTTCTCCCACTCTTATTTCACCTGGAAGCTAAATATTTTTTGTTGTCTTAACATTGGCTTAAATAACTTTATCTTTGCCAAGAGCAGAAATTGTGGCTGACAGTCCCAAGTTTTGATTATTAGCGAAGTTAATGGGGCACAACCTTCCTTGCCTGAGGCTCAGAGTAACAGACCCTTGTGCCGTTGAGCTGGTGTCTTTTCAATGCACTCCAAATTTATTGGCATGATAAGTGTTTCAATACTAGGAAATTATTCCAACAAATGAACCCAACCTCTGCTCACCGAAAAGGGCAGATGCAAGGCTAACCCGTGGCAGTTCTCCCGTAAGTGTGCTGTCATGGGATGGCTTGACACCAGGGTTGCTGGAAGTCAGCCAGCAGAGCTCGAGCAACCAACTTGTGTGGAACAAAATGAGGTAAAAAAGGAGAGACTGGACGTCTGTCTTATTTTTAGAGAGCACTTGGGTGCAGTAATGAGTGCTCTGAAGTGGATATAATGACAGCTGATGAGAAATGTGCTGTCACCCCGATAGTGGAGCCAACTATCTGCAGCCTTATTTAGAGGGTTACAACTGTGACGTGAGTGCTACAGAAACTATATGTGGAAGATACGTATGGCATTAAATATTCATTGGTTTCGAAAAGAAATTCATGTACAGTTTAGGATTTAAATATTTAGCTGTGCTTGTTTCTTTCAACTAGCCCTACTTTCTAAAAAAAAAGAGCATGTATTCCTCTGAAGAAATACATCTTATTAAAAAATTGTGTTATACAATTTCAAGAAAATACTGAATACCTTTAACAGAACTGACAAGATAATTATGATTTATTTTTTAATTGTTCAAAATAAATTCTGGTGTGTGAGCAAGAATTTGCACTGTTCTCCATCTATCATTTATTTGAAGAATGAACAAGAAAGATTTCGATACCTTTGGACTGAATTCAGTGGATGCTATCTTTTGGAGCAAGAAATAGGGAACCAATCCCTCTACAAAACGGTACGTTCAAGTATTTGGTCAGCGAGTTAGCTCTTTGCCTGTATGATCTTTTTCTACCCTCTTTTTGGTTACCTTCTTCAGGTTGCACCGCTTGCCAATGAGTACTCCAGCTATTGTCAAGTTATTTTACATCTGGTGAGAAATGGTGAGCTTGACAAGGTATGCCTTTGCTTTACCAACACTCATTCTGACAACAGCAAACAATTCAAAGGACTTTGTTTTTTCTGTGTGGCTTATTTACTTACGTATTTGATCTGAGGTAGACGATCATTTATAGACAAAAGGACAATTCAGTCAAATTGTTCAGGAATTCTTAGTTAACATTAAATGCTCTGAGAACTTGAGTTTGTAGGCATATTGTGAGCACAACAAGCCTGAGTACAGCACAAAACACAAGGCCACAGACATATCTCTTTCATTATATCTGTGGCACAATTCTTTGTTTCTCTCCTCCTCCTCCTCCTTATTGTGAGTTCCAACTTGTAGCCCCAAGATGGGGTCAGGCGAAGAACCGAGCTCCATGGCCATTCTTTTGCTTCTCTGCTTCTTTGTGTTATTTTACTGAACTACACTTTAGGTTTTGCAAGCATAAAATCAGGGCAAATTCGTAAAGGATTTTGTGTGACAGGTGGACAGCTATATCATGTCATTCTGGAGGTCTCTGCAGCCTGAAAAAATCACACTGATGTTCTCACCAGATGTATGCCAGCTGTTAAGCACCTGTGATAGAGACCTCTTCAAGGTACTGCAGACACTTGTTTGTTGTAGTTATGTGATGATGTGTTTGTGTCTTTTTGGTAGTTCCACCTGAGGAGAAGGGCCAGATGTTTCTTGTGTGCTGTACAATGGGGTCTTCATTTGTACTTCCAAGTCTGTTCTTTGGCTTCAGAGACAGCACAGTACAGAATTTGAAAGGAGCCAATGGAAATTAAGATAACTTCCCTTTTACTGCTATGTATTAATTTGAAAGTCCCTAATATCAGCAAAGAATGCTGTTATGAATGTGGTCTGTGGTTCTGGCATGAGGCTATGTGACTGAAATTTCAACTGGTAACTGTTTTACAAATGACAAGAATTATTTTTCCCTCGAGAACAGTACTGCACTTGTTGATGACGTTTCACATAAAAATATGCAGGTTTATGATCAAAATAATTTGCTTCTTATTTGAAGCAGGTCATTAAGTAATATTGAGTAATTCATTCAGGAATCACCATTTATTGTTAGAATCTTTTTCCTTCTGATAATAAATGTGGCTTAGATATTGCTTAATTGGAAGAATAAAACAGACTTGTTTACAGTTAAATTATATCGATACAATTTTGTTTCATGCTGCTGCAAATATTTGTAGTACACCAATCATGCACAGCTCCATGCAATTGTATTCTAGAATATAGACAACATCCTATTTCATGATTTCCTGGAGGACATGCCTGTGCAACACATGAACACAATTCAATTGTTTGGTAAAAATGTTGAACTTTGCCTGTGTAATGCTTTGAAAGAGTTTCCATTACCACTCCAAGAATCCAAATATAAAGGTATGTTTGAGTAATAGATTTTCATTAAATAATCTTTGCTTAAAACTCAAAGAAGATTGTGTTACAAAACTCTTACAGATATTATTTTAAGAGCTTTTTAAGATGATGCAGCTTCAGTAGTAGTGAGGGCTAAAGTTAATTGGGGTACAGTGAAAAATAAATAGTCTCAGATCATGTGTGAAAACAAATTTAAGCCAAAATTATTCCCAATTCACAGCAAACGAAAGGCTACTTGGATCTTTTGAAAGATCCATCTCTTCACCTTGCAAGTAGTTTTGTGCAGATAAATTAATTAATAGCTATAGCACAGTTCAATATAAAGGGAAAAAAGTCGTAGTCCTGTAGGGCAACTGTGACTCAGAAGAGTGATTAGACTCATTAGAGGAAGATTAAAAAACATCTGCACTATACAAAAGTGTGTGCATATGTGTCTATTGCATGTACATACATATATTTCTATCTGATGCTGAGGATTATGACTAAGGCATAATGTTGCTCAGTTTCTCATTGAATCAAGACCAACTTCTCAATGTTAAAGCAGGGCTCCTATGTAGACAAAAGACTGTATTAGCACTAATATGCTCAAGGAAGACTTGCAGACAGTCTTAATTCTGGCATTCCTTACATTTGTATAATTGAGAAAGCAAACTTAGTAATGTATTTTAACACATGTGTGCATGGAAGTATATATAATTAATCAGCTGTGACCCTTTATATATAGATCCTGGTCTTTCTGATTTGTATAAACTTCAGAGAAACAGAAATTTCCACTTGAAAACCATTGCCTGTCTACAGAAGTCTTTCAGTTGCTTTATAATTGATTATCCTGTAACTAAGAATCAGTTATTTTATATTTTATTCTTAAAAAGGATATTCTTGGGCCATGCTTGTCATAATTACCATACATTATGAACAGGAGAAGACCGAACCAAAGAAACTAAGTGCTGTTAACAATGCAGCAGAATTATAGTTGCACGAAGGTGGAAATGTAAACCCTCTACACAAAATATGGGATGTTTAGAACGAGCATTGCTTTCATGCACCTTAAACCCTACATGTAAAAGAATATTAGTCTTGAAGAAGTATCAAATGCAAAAATGTAGTTTTTTTCTGTGAGTCATGGGTTAATAGATTTGCAGTGAAAGAAGAGGGGTGACTTGTAAGCTTCTGCTTACAAGATTTAAACAGTGAGAGTCCCCAACCCAGCCCATAATGCTGGCTCAGTGCCCCCACTATGCCCTCCGTTACCCTTTGTAGCTTCTCTAGGGATCTACTTTCTAACTGAAAAGATTTGCCTTCATTAATGTCATCTTTTAGACTGTAAAATATTAATGATATGAAACACCTGCCTCTTCTTCTTTAACAGAAGTTAGGATGTTTAGGAAAAGACTCCAGAGAAAGATCGAGCTTTCTAACATGGCCAAGGTATGTTCCAGAATTCATGAAACAAGAAAGCTGGGCATCTCATTCACTTAAGCAGTTTGAACTATTTCTGAGATACTGCATTGTAGGACAAATAGCAGCAACACAAATGTTCTTAGCTGTATACTGGCCATGGTTCAAATTGTACTTACCCTCCTACCCACCTCTTCCTACACCATAAGTATGCTGAGGGGTCCTTTTCCTCCCTCTGAGTTCTGTGAAAGTCTCTGAGATACGGTCAGTGGTTCCCTGTGGAGAGGAAAACACAGTAGCTGAAATGATTGCCCAAGGCCAGTTGCATGGGATTCAACAAGGCCAAGGGCCAAGTCCTGCCCTTGGGCCATAACAGCCCCATGCAACACTACAGGCTTGGGACAGAGTGTCTGGAAAGCTTCCCAGAGGAAACGGACCTGAAGGTGTTAATCAACAGCCACCAGAATATGAGCCAGCAGTGTGCCCAGGTGTCCCAGAGGGCCAGTGGCATCCTGGCCTGTATCAGGCATAGTATGACCAGCAAGAGCGGGGAAATGATTGTCCCCCTGTACTGGTCAGGCCACCCAGCACTGGTGAGGCCACACCTCAAATGCTGTGTTCAGTTCTGGGCCCCTCACTACAAGAAGGACATTGAGGTGCTGGAGCATGTCCAGAGATGAGCAACAAAGCTGATGAAGGCTCTGGAGCACAAGTCTGATGAGGAAAGGCTGAGAGAGCTGGAGGCTGAGAAGAGGAGGCTGAGAGAAGATATGATCACTCTATACAACTAGCTGAAGGGGAGTTGTAGTGAGGTGGGGAGTCAGTCACTCTAGTAATGAATGATAGGACAAGAGGAAATGGGTTCAAGTTGTACTGAAGAGGGTTTACATTGGACATTAGGAAGAACTTTTTCACCAAGAGAGTTGTTAAGCATTGGAAATGGCTACGCAGAGAGGTGGTGGAGTCACCATCCACGGAGATATCTAAAAGACACACAGATGGTATGCTGAGAGACATGGTTTAATTTAATGGTGGCCTTGGCAGAGTGAGGTTAGTAGTTGGACTCAATGATCTTAAAGTTCTTTTCCAAGCATAACGATTCTGTGATTCTGTGATCAGATCACAGTCTACAGTGTTTTTGCCCAGACATGCCAAAGCCTATCAGTTAGATAGCTATCAGTTAGATAGCACATACTGGAGTTACTCTAGAACTGGATTTATGCAGAGCCCTACCCATTCTTTCTGACAAGTGGTGCAGCAGCCTTAAAAAAGGAAATCACTGCCAGCTGCAGTGAGGCTGCATGGTCAGAGAATGGGCCATGAAGTCTTTAAGGACAGGCAACAAAGCTGGTGAAGAGTCTGGAGAAAAAGTCTGATGAGGAGTAGCTGAGGGAGCTGGGATTGTTTAGCCTAGACAAGAGGAGGCTGAGAGGAGATACGATCACTCCCTACAACTCTTCTCTCAAGTAATGAATGATAAGAGGAAATGGGCTCAAGTTGTGCCAGGAGAGGTTTAGATTGGCCATTAGGAAGAACCTTTTCACTGAGAGGGTTGTTAGGCATTGGAATGGGCTGCCCAGGGAAGTGGTAGAGTCACCATCCCTGGAGATACCTAGAAGACACATAGATGAGGTGCTGAGGGATGTGGTTTAGTGGTGGGCTTCACAGTGTGAGGTTAGAGGTTGGACTCGATAATCTTAAAGGTCTTTTCCAACCATAATGTTTCTGTGATTCAAAATGGTAAAAAAACAAAGCAAACGAAACCAAGACTTTTTTCATGGATCCTAGGATCAGTTGACAAACTTTTCTCCATCTTCTGACCAGACAGTGTTGGAAGGACCACTGAAGGTAGCATTGTCTGAACTTTCTTCCTCAGGGACATCACTCAGGTTGGCTTTTTCCCTTGGGAAAAAAGAGACAAAAATATCACTGATTATTAACATCTCTGTCTGCTTTTTGCTCTATGGTATCATGCTTCTCAGTTACAGAGGTGCAAGCAAGAGGTACATTTTTAACTCTTTGAACACTGCAAAGTAAATTGTTTCATTCAGTGCTGCATTATGATGAGGGACTGTACCTTCCTTGCAATGTTCCTTCCACTGGTGTCCTTGGTTACTTTGGGGTTTTGATGTGATCAGGGCCATGACAGAATACCTAGATCCTGAGTGGGGAAGAAAGTAGAAGGGAACAGGTGATATATTATCTCTTCTCCTTCAAACAGCAAGTATGAGATTTTCCCAACACACAGCCTGGCTTAAATCACTACATTGTGTCCCCACAGTAAAGGGAAGGAAGGAAAGAAACTGTGGCTTCTGGGACTGCACAGCAATGTCATGTTTTGCCTTAACAAATATAGCTTTTCTTTATGGGAAAAATTCATGACCAGCAGCATGCAAAGCACACACATCACTTACTTGAAAAATGTTCAAAAAATAACAATACACCATCATGTATAGGTCTGCTAACACCAGCAAAAGTTTGACTTCTGTGAAGTGCTGAGCACTTGCAGTTCCCATTTACTGCAACATCCCGTGGAGACAATAAGTGCTTGAAAGGCTCATCTTCGTGTGCTTCTAAACATGTGCTTCTTATACATCAAAGAACATGATCCAGCAAGACTACAAGGATCAACTATTCCCAGTCATTTGTGTTTGATTTACAAACTCAGACTTTACATCCCCCTTCTTGTGCCCAAGCCGTGAGGTCAAGGGACTGGTTGTAGCTTTTTTATTTTCCTTGCCTGTTCTAATGTGTGGAATAGCTGCAGAGAGTCAATATTGAATTTACACCCTCAAGATTTAGGGCAAGATGACTGCAGCTAGTTGAGAGGGAATCTCTAATAGCAGCCTCTTGCTGCTGTATATCCACTTTATACTGTTTAACCAGCACAAAGTGAATCTATCAGACCTGAGAATTGGAGTCAGATCTATGCTTACCGCTGAGCACATTCTGAACCTGGTTCTTGTTCCTGCTAACAAGCTCTTGGCACTACTCTCACAAGTGATGTCTGTACCTTCTCCAGAGCCCCCTTAAAATACAAGAGCAGTGCAAAGGAGTTCCAGTGTGCCTGATGATTAGTCCCACTGTTCAATTTAAAAATAATAGTTTCAGCATGTGAAATTATCTAAGCTGTGTAAATGAGCATCCCCATAGTTTTTAAGTGGCCATGTAGCATCTACAGGAGAACATTTAGCTAGTTTTTGTTTCCTACTCTGTCTCACTGCAGCTAAATGTTCTCCTGCAGATGCATCCTCTTGCCCAATACACACCAGAAGATGGTCAACTGAACACCACAGGTGTCTGAAATTTTCAGCTGGTGAGAAACACATGCAGATGCTTCATCGGGAGATAGACATCTCTCAGAAAAGACCATCAAGTGTTTTAGCCAGACAGATCTGATCCTAACCTTCTGTGAATTTGTATTCGATTTCCCCACATGGCCTTCACTAGATGCTCATGTGAAGTGGGTTTGAGTAGAGCAAGAGATACCTCACTCCTTCATTGAACTCTCCTGGCTCCCATCAACCTGAGGTGAAGGTTATCTGCATTTTGTATTTAATAGCTTGATTTTGGCATCCACAACACCTTAGGGCAATGATTTCCAGGGTTTGGTTATTTATTATGTGAAAAAGTACTTTCTTTTATTAGTGTTAAAATTTCTGCCCTTCTTCATGCAGTTATCCCTGCAAATCACATCCTTCCTCAGCTATTTCTATCCGAAGCTGAAGTTTATCACATCTTCTCACATAGGAGTCATTTGATATTTCTATAAATCCTTCTAAATTTTCTCTGTCTAAAACACACCTGGAATTTCAACTAGAGACTGGTCATCAAAGCAAGTGAAAGTGTTCCTTGTGAGAAGCACTATGGAGGAGCTGTGCAGCTGCAGCCTCTGGACAACGTAACCACATACTTTGCAATAATCCAGCCACCTGGTGAGAAAATATGAACAATTTTGTCAGGGTTGGCATTCAAATTTTAAAAAGTAACTTTCCTATCACATGTGGATAAAGCAGGCTGACAGCTGCTCCTACCTGGACATGCAGAAGTAATTAGAGCATAGAAAAGTGCAAATTCCCTGCGAGAAAGGAATGTGAATATGATTCTTGTCATTTCCTGAGGCTGATTCCTGCCTCTGGTAAACTGTATTTAAGTGCTATCAGAGCTGCCTCTTGGTCATTTAGAGAATTATGTTTAGTATAGTGAAGTGTAATGGCTAAAAAAACTAGTCTAAAACACTACAGCATGGAAATGGGTGCTAGTAGTGTACTCCTCTGGTCCTTCCCAGTGTTGAGGTCATGTGTTATTGTTGCAAGCAGCAAGTCTTCTTATGAAACTGGAAACTGCACATAAATTAAGGAAAAAAAAGTACTTTATTTTTAACTTAGGGAGATTACTGAGTGAGAGTCAGAGTGCTTTTGGTATCTCAGTAAAGCTGGCAGAATGATGAAAAAGAAAAATGGCTGTATTGGGAATTATGTTTACAAACAAATGGGCATCTGCTTTCACTGCTGATTCTGGGGTCATGGTAAACATCTGGTGAATGGGATTTGTTAAAACAATTACAAATCATGAAGGTTTTTTTTAAATTTTGCAAGAAATATCTTTCCTCTGAAAGGCCCAACTGTGAATTACTCATATAAAATCCAAAAATTCAACAAAGGCTTTAGGATCTTACTGATTACAATATGGAAGGGAGAGACTAAATGTATAGATTAACAAATTTTAACAGATTCAGGTTTAATTTCCTTCACTGTTTTCACCATTTCATCAAGAATCTGAAGGAATGCTGTGTGATATTACCAATTATTTTTTTAAAAAAGATGTGTGAAGATGAGGATAAAATGTTAAGCAGAATATTGTTTGCAATATCTGTGTGAGTAATACTTTTGGGGACAATTCTAAGGCCAGATTAATTCAAAATTAGTCATAAACAGATAAATGAGATAAAATCCTAACTAATGTAACTACTACCATGTTTCTGATGTTATTTTTTTTACCTTCTCAAAGATTTGGGCAACTTAAAAAACCTTGCCTTTAATTTAATTGAAACAAGTACTAAGGACATGTAGCATTGAGGGAAAGTTGCCCCCGATACACTATCATAGAATCATAGAATGGTAGGGGTTGGAAGGGACCTTTAGAGATCATCTAGTCCAACCCCCCTGCAGACGCAGGTTCACCTAGATCAGGTTGCATAGGAACATGTCCAGGCAGGTCTTGAAGACCTCCAAGGAAGGAGACTCCACAACCCCTCTGGGCAGCCTGTGCCAGGGCTCCCCCACCTGAACAGAGAAATAGTTTTTTCTTAGATTTAAGTGGAACTTTTTGTGTTCCGGCTTCATCCCATTACCCCTTGTCCTGTTACTATCCACTATAGAAAAGTAGATGTCCCAACCTCCTGACACCCACCCTTTAGATATTTATAAATGTTAATAAGATCTCCCCTCAATCTCCTCTTCTCCAGACTAAACAGCCCCAGTTCCTGCAGTCTTTCCTCATATGAAGGATGTTCCGTAATCCTGATCATCTTGGTGGCCCTGCACTGGACTCTCTCCAGCAGTTCCCTGTCCCTCTTGAGCTGAGGAGCCCAGAACTGGACACACGACTCCAGATGAGACCTCACTAGGGCAGAGTAGAGAGGGAGAAGAACCTCCCTCGACCTGCTGGCCACACTCTTCTTGATGCATCCCAGGATGCCATTGGCCTTCGCCAAGAGGGCACATAGCTGGCTCATGTTTAGCTTATTATCAGTCAGGACTCCCAAGTCTCTCTCTGCAGAGCTGCTCTTCAGCAGTTCAACCCCCAGCCCGTACTATTCCATATTTTAGACAAAATACCATTATTTCATGTAACTATAATAACTCTAGACAAAACCAATTGCCCAGGCAATTGCCCAGATGCTTCAAGCATGTTAGCCCCGTCTGCTCCATCACAGATAACAACACAGAGTGTCATTGAAAAGCATATCTCCCAGAACAAAAAACCCCTTGAAGACAACTTAAGATTCGTCTCCTTTGATTTATTATTTTTTCACCAGTTTGGAGACTGGTTATATAAAGTCTAGTATTGAATAAGGAGAGCTTTTTGACTGAGTTAGGGGCTTGAGAAAATGAAAGGCATTAACTGTTTTCTTTTTATCTATAGACAATGAAAATACTCTTGCAGGATAACAGCAAAGTCACTGTTCTGCAATCAGACTTGCATGCTCTCTTCAGTGAGGGATTTCTAGATGTGCCTGGAAACCTCTTTCAGAATTCCGAGGAGCTGCAGAATGTCACAGAACTGAAATGTAACTTTTTTTTTTTGCTCTATTTCATCTATCCACTGAAGCCTTTGCTTGCCATTGTTAAAGCTCCAGCATTTCCTCTTGTTTATTCATGGCATCTGCCCTAATGGGAAATACAGTCCTGCTGTAACCCAAAGTACTGGAAAGGAGCCAATAAAATAGAGAATGGAGCATGTAATGCTATCCTTTTAACTTTAAAGGTTAAGAATGAAAGGCTTTCCATTCTGACTCTCTCTTAAAGCTTTTGATGACAGCAGGAGTGGGGTTTATGTTACTAAATGTTGTATCTTCTAGAAGAAGGTTGAGAAACAGGGATATTAATTTTTTACCTTTTTCTTTGACAAAAATAAAAGAAGTTTCCAAGACTTGTATTTTCCCATGTTATTAATCAAAGTACACAAAATCATTTCCTGTGGCCAGATTTTAAACTATTGTATTCTGAACTGGTCAAGGACTATTGGCCTTTCAGCTTTTGTGTCCTTTCACTGTATTGAAGTCTGTGGAATCAATGTAAACAGTAAAATATACAGATTGTATGCAGCCATAATGTAATGCATTTGCCAGCTTAATTAAAAGGGATGGGAATATGATGGCAAGCTAATTTTTTAGGTTAATGAGCTGCCATTTAAATCATTAGCAAGAGATGGGCAAGCTGGACTAGGCTGTGCATGGAACTGATAGGAAAACATCTCTGTGTTCCTGGCCCACCACCAACTCACTTGCTGATAAGGGATGTGCCACAGCCTTTCTGTGACTGCTTTCAGCAGGAATAATAATGGGCCTTCTTCACAGAACCATCAGGAGAACCATTTAAATAATATGTATATACAGCTTACAATAAAAAACACTGTGCAGAATGCTTTTATTACATTTACTCATTATATTAATGATGGTCATATTCTTTCCAAATGGGGATTTATTGCATTGTCTGTTTTCAGTACTTTTACAAACTGTTATTTATTAATAAGCAAGTTTTCACAGACCCTATCTCTATACTTTCCTGAAGAAGTAGTCTCACTTAGAAGGCTATCAATTCAGAGAGGTGCAATAGCATTGTACCATCTGGCATTGGGTAGTAGGTTCCAATATTTGGAGTAAAAAAGGTTTCATTTCTTTTAGTAACCTTTAGTTACCTTTAGTTTACTTTTAGTACAAAAGGTTTGGTTTAGAGAATATTCTGCATTTTCTTGTATTGTTTTAAAACTGTTTTCTCCACCTCAGCAGATGAACCAAGATTAGTTTTTTCCTCAGCCATTTAAAATCTCACATAAGTAAGCTGGTATTGTGTATAACCAAATTCCAGCTGTCACATTGGAAGCATTATCAAGCGTTGGCACTGACTATGTCAGTGCAGATATCATGGAAATGGATGGACATATGAATTCTGACTGATTTCAAAGGAGGGTACAATTCCTCACTAAAGGAATACCGTAAATATATTAATCAAAATGCAATAAACAGATGTCTTAATATATTTTAAGATAAAAGAAGAAAGCTGAAAACTGCATAAGCAAGCCAATCACTCTAAGTTGATCTCCCTTCTACATTTCACAGGTTTGAAAGACTTTGTGTCTTTACTGGCATCTTCCACAGATATTCGGGCTCTCCTGAACTGTGTGTCTTCAAATCTTGACACTTTTGTCATTCAGGTATAAAATGAATTTAATAATTTCAGAAAAGAAAGACTGATCACATCATTTATCCTGCTACATACTGACTGTCAGTAGTCTGCAGGAGCTACATCGTACACTAGCAACCTGACCAGACTGCAGATTTGCATAAATACAGTTTATGCACGATGCAGAAAAAGGAAGAATTAATTGGCATATGAAAATTCCATCTGTGCAAACAAGAGGAACCATATTTCTGTGCATATATGCACTTGGACAGTTTCAGTGTCTGCTCTCGTTTCATGAATACATAGTATAACAGTCCTTAATAAACGAAAATTCAGAAGGAAAATGTTAGTAAAAATGAAAGGAACACATCACAATTCCTGAAACTGTTGATTTAACAAACCATTGACTTTCAACAGGTGGTAAAAAAGTGACAATTGCTAGCACAATGTGTCTAGCTCTTGAGAAAAAGTAAGGTATTATCATCCTTGTATATACACCTTTCCATAGGTTATGGTTACCAGCTCTGCCATCCCCGACCCATCACTCAGATTTAGCAGTACCTTGATGTTACTACTCCATTCAGTTGGCTTCCAGACCAATTAACTTGAGTCTGGGTGGTGGTAATATGGGGATTTTTCCCCTTCTGAAGAAGCATGGTAAAGTGTACTTCTTTAGTTTGATTGTTTCCTATTTTTAGTTGGGTTGTAGGGGTTTTTTTAAGCGTAGTACTTCACTACTGTGGTTCCTTCATTTCATAGAACCTCAACTACCTCATGCAATGGTATAGAGAAGGTGGGGAGGGACCTCCTAGGGATTCACAGTCATGGAGCATAAGGCAATAGACACAAGATGCAGCAAAGAAAGTTTCCAATAGATGAAAAGGAAAAAAAAATCTGTGAGAGTAGCTAAGCATGGGAGGAGGTTACTTGGAAAGGCAGTGGAATATCCATCCTGGAGGTGTTCAGAACTTGGCTGGACAAGACCTGAACTAAGATAGCCACTCTTTGAGCAAGAGGTTGCATTAGATTACTAGATTGTTATTATTAGATTAGATTATTAAGTGCTTAGGGCCATGGTTTAGTGATGGGCTTGACAGTGTTAGGTAGTGGTTGGGCTCAATGATCTTAAAGGTCTTTTCCAACTGAAATGATTCTATAATTCTGTGATTCTTTGTCCAAAGACTTCTTTTAACCTATTTTAGTATTCTAACAAAAAAAGCCCTGCTTGTTCCACTTTTGTGTGTAGTTTGTGCAGAGAAATGGCCTGAGAAACAGTAAAGAATTCTTCTAACAAACTTAATCATAAAGCAATTTTTAAAAATCTATTTACAGCCAACCAGGAGTAAAGAGGAGTTTAGAAAACTGGCATCAGATTTCCAGCTGAGATGGAATTTCCTACTGAGTGAAGTAAGCAAGGCTATGACTCTCAGCTATGCCGACAGTTTTGGTAAGCAGGATCTTCATGACTCTCATCTGATAGATTCCTCTGTGTCCTGAGATGGCAGAGGCACCAGATTATTTTAACTGATGTGAATTCATGCTACAGTCAATAGGGACTTCTTCCTGCTGCCTTGCATCAGGCAGCATCATTCACCTGCTGATGTGGCTAGCCAGGTTGGGGAAATTAAACAATTAGTTTTCAAACAGTTCTGTTTTCAAATCCGAACTGTAGGATGCACAGAAAGGAAGAAAGTAGGAGCATGCAGCTGGAGATAGATGGTGGGAAGGACAGGACTCCCTCTTTCGGCAGAAGCCATCATTTGTCTGAAAGAGAAAGGGAAAGAGCAGCCTGTGCTCTCCCTCCCTAGAAGAGCTGCACACTCCGGCAGAAGGGTGTGAGGGAGAGCTGGGGGCACTAATATCCCAAACCATGAAAACTTCAGATCACTCAAGAGATAGCTCCCGGTCCTTCAGATTCTTTCTTTATAACATGGCCAGAGCAGAGACACTGTGATAACTGCTTGCCAAAAACACAGTTAGTTCCCCTGACAACAGCTATATGCACCTCTTCCTTATGTCTTTTACTGACATAAGCACTTGTCTAGCCAGCAGCAAGCCTTTTTAAGGTGTTACACTGACCAGTTATTCCTTTAGCTGGGCTAGTTTTCTCTCTGGTTTAGGGCTCAGAGCTGTCAAACATCAAATCCACCTCACACCAGTGCAAGGCAAGAGAAGCAAAGGACAAGAGAAGCAAAGCAATTATGCAATCACATTCACTCAAAATGGCTTGAAATGGCACAACTATGTCTTGAATCAGTTCAGTCTTTTCCATTTCTAGATCACATCAACCCTACCTGCCATTCTCCTCATTTGTAAAACCTTTCAGAGGCTCTCTCTATTATTCATTCTACAGAAATGCACCATCTCCCATGAGTAGCATCTGAGCTCAAACTGCATGAACCGCTGTCCAGATTTTCAAAGGAGCGGCTTCATATTTTTTCCTCTGTTGGATGAGGCTTCACATAAATAGCAAAAGAATACTTCATTATCTTCTTAGAAATTCCCCTTCAAAGCTGTACTTTCATGTGTTTCCTACAAAGCAAAGGGGTGTGTTAAGGTTGTTGCTTTTTGTATCCTTGAGAATTCTTCGCCTGCTAATGCCTGTGTTTGCACATGTATGCACACACTCCTTTTCCACATCTGGCTGCTATCTTTTGCCTTAGATTTAGATTGCAAACTCTCTGCAGCAGGATCACAGTTTTGGTTTGTGTTTTTGGAGAACAGAGCACAGTAGGGTCCCTTGTCCATTAGCTGCTGCATTATAGTAACAATAAAATAATCATTCCTTTCTCTCTCCAAAGGCATTATTCACAAATGTCTCCAATGTTCCATGCAATATTTTGGGCAATGAGGAAATTAAGAATGAGTACCTAGAATAGCATGGGAAGGATAATGTTTGTGGAATTTCCCATGATTACGAAATCCTCTTCCCTCTTTCCACCACAAGAAGAGGTTAATGAATTGCCTTCCTGTTCTGCACTTGGTGGTGGTTGGGTATAAAACTGATGGAGAGCATCCCTTCCTGTGCTGAGCTTCCCTTAAAGCTAGTTACAAATGATATTTCCATCCCTCCCATGACAGTCTGCCTACTATACCTCACTAAGATTGAATTTTTCTCACATATAAAGAGTTAAAAATTGTTTTTTTAATCTTTCCTTGCGATGCTCGAATTCATTGGATCATTATTACCTTATTTCTTAACACCCTTGGTTCTTTAAGATGTTGGACTATATGGCCTATCGATACCACTTCTTTCCCCTATTTCTGTTTTGGTGGGATTTCAAGTTTTAGTGGGCAAGGCCAAAGCTGCTATGTTAACAAACCATCTGGTGTTAAAATTCTGTACTCAGGGTCACTGCTTTTCAGAAATGTCTTAAGTCTCAGCATTTCTTGCAGAAGTAGAGGGCATCTTGCAAGTGGAAATGTTTGGCATCCACACTGAGGAAATACAGTTACCTAGGGAAATGTAGGAGTATTGTGTTAGTGCAGTGTGCCTCCTCCCACAATAAACCACTTACCAGTAACCAATCCAAACTTACTTCTGTCTGCGCCTCTTCCCTTGGAGCTTGGCACATCTGGAACACAAGATATACTGGTATACGCACACTTCTGAATTTTTAGGACTGACTTTTACCCTTTTCCAGCCCAGCCTCCATATGAGTGTAATCAGAAGAACCGTGCCATTACCCCCACTGTAAGGCAGCAAGGAACAAGCATTGCTATGGCAGTCAGGGCTAATGGGACCTTTACAGAAATTTCGCCTCCACCTCCTCTCCAGCAAATATGTCACTGCATATCTCCATTACAGAGCTTCACATTGGCCAATACACCTCCATTTCCTTGCTGATCTCCCTTCTGAGGCATTCAGGGATGTATTGCTGAGCCACGCTGGCTAGACATGTGTATTCTTCTTTTGCAAGCAAAGCTACTTCAGCCTATTCCCTCTTCAAAACTGTGTCCCTCTGTGTTATCTCGAGGGACAACTGGAATGTTAGCTTTTGGTTTATGCTTACTCGTAGATTCAAAAGGACCTTTAGAGATCGTCTAGTCCAACCCCCCCTGCAGAAGCAGGGTCACCTAGATCAGGTCATATAGGAACATGTTCAGGCAGGTCTTGAAGACCTCCAAGGAAGGAGACTCCACAACCCCTCTGGGCAGCCTGTGCCAGGGCTCCCTCACCTGAACAGTGAAATAGGATTTTCTTATATTTAAGTGGAACTTTTTGTGTTCCAGCTTCATCCCTTTACCCCTTGTCCTGTTGCTAGCTACTATAGAAAAAAGGGATGTCCCAACCTCCTGACACCCACCATTTAGATATTTGTAAATGTTAATAAGATCTCCCCTCAATTTCCTCCAGACTTAACAGCCCCAGTTCCTGCAGCCTTTCCTTGTATGAAAGATGTTCCATTCCCCTGATCATCTTGGTGGCCCTGCACTGGACTCTCTCCAGCAGTTCCCGGTCCCTCTTGAGCTGAGGAGCCCAGAACTGGACACAGGACTCCAGATGAGGTCTCACCAGGGCAGAGTAGAAGGGGAGAAGAACCTCCCTTGACCTGCAGGCTACACTCTTCTTGATGCATCCCAGGATGCCATTGGCCTTCTTGGCCACGAGGGCACATTGCTGGCTCATGTTTAGCTTATTATCAATCAGGACTCCCAGGTCTCTCTCTGCAGAGCTGCTCTTCAGCAGTTTGACCCCCAGCCTGTACTGGTGCAGGTGGTTGTTCCTTCCCAGATGCAGGACTCTGCACCTTTCCTTGTTGAACCTCATGAGGTTCCTCTCTGCCCAACTCCTATTGGATATATTGAAAACACCTGTAAGACTGTTGAAAACACTCATGGACTATTAATGTCAGATCTGTATGATTTGAACTCCAAATATAAAACCTTTTCCTGTCCCATAGAAAAACAGCTATTTCCACTTACTTTGCTATAATTCAAAGATGCTCAAAAGGACAAATAACAGAAGCAGCAGCTTCTCAAGACGCATATGATATCAAAAGAGGCAGTAGTTTTCATTGTTAAAGCTTTGTAAACCTTGGTCATTCATATAAATTGTCATATCTTCTTGTTGATGTCCATGTAAACACATTTGTGGGATGCAGAGATTATGAATTTCTTGATGAATTGCCATGCAGATTTATGATATGGAAGACAAACTGTCCTTACTGTAAGGGCTTTCAACCAAGGTATGATTCAAAAGTCACTGGCTGCAGTGAGTATCTCTTGGCTTTTAGCACTTATGCCCCAAGCTGCAAGGTAGGACATTTAATGCCATAGATACAATACATACAGTCTTCTGTAGGAGAGTTTGCTCAGGAAGAGGTGTTTATCTATCCAAAGGGTGAATGGTGAAGAATTTGAATGGGAAGGAGAAGAAACACCAGTATACTTTCCTCACTACCTAAATAAGAGGGAAAGGCTTTAGCTTATATCTAAAATCTACAGTTGGCACCTATTTTGCTGTGGTATTTGGAGGTATCTAATTTTGTAAGTATTATTTGATGAGTGCTAGTCGTCTGCTACTTTGTCTAGCCCATTACTATAATGAAGCTCTTCAAAAAAATAACACATCATGAAGATAAGCACGTGATGAGGTTGCAAAAATTATTTTTGTTTTTCTTTAAACCTAGGAACCTGGCATTTGTTTACTTTGCTACTCGTGGATTTTGTGGCTCACATTTTCCTGACCTATATAGAGCAGGCGGGAGATGAAAGTTTCTGTATCACAAAGCAAAATGAACCCTCTGTTCTGTGGGTTTATGAGCCCAGTCACGTCTGGGGCTATTTTGCACAGGAGCAACCTTAAGCCAACACTCCAGAGACAGCTGCATAACTGATGCAGAGCCAGAGTAACCAGATGAAGCAACGTTTTCCAGAGTTCTGAGTTGTTTGGTAGGTAGAGAAGGGTGAAATAAACATTAACTTTAAAGAAAATTGCCCCCCCCAAAATTTATGAATTGGGTAAACTGGGAAGGCTTGGGAGGGATATGGTTTTCTTGGGTTTTTTTTACAGTGTGTAAAGTATAACTAATCAAATATAGGTTTGCATGGTGCTGTGTCTAGTGTCACCTAAAGACTCAAGCCACAAAGCATCTTCCACATCCCGCTCTTACCCCAGGATCCTATCAAGGGCTTGCAATTTCCCAACCACCCACCTTCCCATCACCACTGTCCCCTGATTCTTTCCCTAGGTTTCCAGATGACCTTTTCTAATCCTTCAGATTCCTCAAGTATTGTTAAAGCAAGAGCAATGCTGTTCTGGTGTGTTGGGAGCAGCTTGTGGACATGCTGACCAAACAAGCTGCACATTGATCAGAAGAGAGAGCATGTGGTATGGTCTTTCCTTGCTGTTGGAAGCACCAAGAGGCTCTCTACCTGTTAGTTTTAGCAAAAGGTGCAGAAGTATTAAATCCTTGAGACCTTTCTGCTCTGCCAGACTTTCCTGCAGTCGGTCCACTCCTTCAAACTTTGTGGAATAAGGGATGCCATACAAGTAGAAAACAAGACAGACTGTAAGTCTTCCTTGGATGCAAGGCTAAACAATAAGGACATATGGGAACACAGATCAAGCCTCTGTGCTTAACACAAGTGGTGAATTAGATATTCATCTGTTTTGAGATTTTTCTTCCATGCAATAACAGGACTTGCCTTAAATCTCAGAGAACATTGTGTTTTCCAGAAAACAATGCTGGAAAAATGTTAAAGGCACCAAGACTCACAAAGAAAATTGCATTTTGAGAGTTATCCTGCTACAGTTATTTTATTGTTTATCCTACACCTCCCAAGATGTGTTCAGCTTCCACAAAATAGGACTGGGATAGTAAATAGACTCTTTTCAAAATATCTTTACTAAAAACCCTTGGAGTACACTTGTTCTTAAATGTAAGGTATGCTAAAACCAGCTCAACAATGACAAATGGAAGGGATAAAGAAGACAAAAAGGGGACAAATCAAGAATGACTTTTACATGTGATTGGCATGTTTGACTGTTGTTTTTTTCAAAAATGTAATACAATGGCCCATCCTGCCATACCGCTAACCAAACTCAACTATGTGTAGGTGGTAAACAAGGAATCTCTAAACCACTGATGGTCAGAAATTAGGAGATAATCCAGGAGAAGGCTTACTCAGCAACTCCCTTGCTGCTTGTACTCTCACTGTGCTGCCCATATGGGCCCACAATGCCCATCACAGTGATTTATGTGGCTATCAGCAGAAAAGGGGTTTTTTTTGTCTGTTTTGTCCATGTACCTGTAAAAATGTCTATCAATTTTGCATATTTTTAACAAGATCTCAAGAACACAGCAAAGCTGATTAGAGAGATGGGGGATGCCAGAGTAAGACAGAATGGGTATAAATGATGAAATGGAGAATAGGATGACTTGAGAGAAGGTTTGAATTGAATGAAGGAGAGAGTGTAGAAAGAGTTTAGAGATGAAAGACCTCAACAGATAATGGACTCTAACATGCAAGATGCTGCTAATGGTGATATGAAAAAGACATTCTAGTGAGAGCCTGCTGGTGCTGTGGTTCAAGTGCTTGTAGTCTGTGAGTGAGCTGAAAAGCCTGAACCTGCAGCTCAGAAGGGTTTGAGGAGCTGTGACAGACTGTATGAGAACTTCTGCCTACTTGTGTGCTTCAAATGGATGGTAGCTCCCACCTCAACTGTTGCAGGCTCCTCTCTGGGTGTCAATACTAATTCTAAAGGCTGCTGAAAAACCCAGCTGCCAAGAACATCTCCATCGCCCACCACTTTGTTCAGATTGCCACTCCTGTAGATCTCCTGAATAGATTCTCACTGCATGAGGAATTGTGTTCTGTGCCTTTTGATCACCAAAAATCATCATCACGCTCCCAAGCAACCATCTGTCCTTGCTCCTGACTAATCCCCCTTTGGCCACAGCCTATTCTGCAAGGCATCTAAACCCTCAGCAGCCTTAGAGGCACCCTGCAGTAGATTTGTGTGTCCAGGTTTTGGTATCAGGGAGCTACAGGAGTGGCTTCATTAAAAAAGGGCTGCCAGAAGCTTTCCCTGTATCTGACAGGGCCAGTGCCCGTTAAATTTGAGATGGACCCATTGCTGACCAAGGCTGAGCCAATTAGCAACGGAGGTAGTGCATCTGTGATTAACATATTGCAGAAGGGGAAGAAGTTGCTGTGCAGAGGCAAAACTGCAGCAGCAGCAGAAGGGAGTGAGGATATGAGAACAACATCTCTGCAGACACTGGGGTCAGTAGAGAAGGAGGGGTAGGAGGTGGCCAGGTACTGGAAGAGAGATTGCCCTGTGACCTGTGGTGCAGCCTATGGTGAGGCAGCTGTGCCCCTGCAGTCCATGGAAGCCACCAGGGAGCAGAGAGAGCATCCACTCACAGCCAGAGGGGGTGGATGCCCAATGGAGGCTATGACCCCGTGAGAAGCTCATGTTGGAGCAAGTTCCTGGCAGGACCTGCAACTTGTAGAGAGAATAGCCCATGCAAGAGCAGGTTTGCCGTCAAGACTTGTGACCCCATGGCAGACCCATGCAGGAGCAGTTAGTTCCTGAAGGACTGTTTCCTCTGGAGCAGTTTGTGAAAAACTGTATCACGTGGGAAAGGACTCAAATTGGAGAAGTTCATGGAGGACTGTCTCCCATGGGAGGGACCCCACACTGTAGCAGTGGGAAGTATGAGGAAGCCTCCCCCTGAGAAGAAGCATCAGCAAAGTCCATCTATAATGAACTGTCTGTAATCCTCATTCCCCCATCCCCCTCCACAGCTGGACTAGAGGAGGTAGAAACCTGGGAAGAAGGAAGAGTGTGGGGAGGTGTTTTAAGATTCACCTTTTATTTCTCATTTCCCTGCTCAGATTTGATTGATAATAAATCAAACCAATTCTCCCCAGTTGAACTTTTGTTGCCCATGACAGAAATTGCTGAATGATCAACTCAGGAGCCCTTTGTTATATTTCTCTCTCCTCTGTCCAGTTTAGGAGGGAGAGCGATAGAATGACTTGGTAGGCACGTAGCACCCAGCCAGGGTTAAACCACTACACACCCACTAGCCATGCTGCTGTTTTCCTGGACTGCATTTCTGCTGCCTGACATATTGCTCTGTGCATCATGGGCATATTTAATAATTTCTCCTTTTAACTCCTTTACCTCGGGCAGCCTCTGCAGCTCCCTGCGACCCAGTGTCTTTCGTCAGTTCCCATCCTCCACTCCATCCTCTGCCAACAACACCAGCCTCCGTATCTTTTTCATCTTCTCCCACAAGGCATTTCTTTGCCTTCTCTGCAGCCTGTTATGCTTGGGAAAAAAAATCTGTTCATCGCACCTCCACCCTCATCTCATTGAAATTAGTGCTAAAAACTCAGTTTTGCTATGAAACTCTGGAAAAAAGAGGAGGACTGGTAACAGGAATCAGACAAGAATCTCCAAACCTTGCCCTGATATCAGCAACATCAATATGTGTCTGTGGCTTAGCAGATCCTTTCACGATCTCTTAGTTGTCACCTTCATTCTTGCTCTTCCTTCCCCATCTGTTTTGGGTCCTCCATTCCTAGCTCATGCTGAATATAAATTACACTCCTCGGCAGAGAGACCATGTTTTTTCCACTTATTTGGAACAGCATAGCACATTTCTGAACCTTAAATACATATATATATATGTATGATTTGAAGCATGAAAATAATTGTTAATAATTTTGACAATGGGATGCATTCCAAGTCGGTGAGATCTCCCAAGGGAAAGGTTATTTTTATATTCTATGAAAAACTGTAAAGGGTGGGGAGTGAGATGATGCAAGGCTTGAACACACAGGCTTAATGGGGCCTGTGGCAGGTGAGAGCTGCTCTATAGCCAAACGCACGTAGTATGAGCTCAGAATTGCTGAAACCGGTGGCAGTAACAAAAAATGCTCTGAGTGAGCTGTAATCTATAAAAATGCAGCTCAGGGAGCATTGGCTTGATCTTTATTCCTTATCACTGAGCTTGCAGTTGCTTTTTCTCAGCACAAATAACTTTTTTTTTTCATCTAGAAAATCCCATTCTAGACTTCCTCTCTTTGTTCACTTGTTACCAAATTAAAATCCTATTAAACTGCACACCTGCAGTGGATTTATCTGCAGAGCACCGTGCTGTAGCTTTTAATCCAATTCCACACCTTCGTAACACACAATATACTGCAAATCAGGGCGCAGACAGAGGTTGTGCTGTTCATAGCTCTGTTGGCAGAGAGCGAATAAAACACTTTGATTTCTTTAAAAGGGAGAAAAAATAAGGACATGGTTAACTACTTCATTCAAAGGAATGAGAAGTGTTCATCTGAGCCATCTGTATAACCCAGGATACAGAAGTCGAGTGAAATCGTTTACTAAAATGATCAAAAAAGGAGAGTATAAAATCTTGACCCTGCTTAAATTCAGTGGCAAAACATCTGCTGATTTCAAGAAAGGCAGGATTTCAGCATGAACAAGCAGTCCCCATCAGGGAAGAAACAGGCTGAGCCTATTTGTTTTAAAAAAGAATAGAAGGGCTTATAGCAGATGAATAAAGTGTGAATGATGTATTAAAAAGTGGATGTGGCCTCCGATCAGACCTTTGCTACCTTATGAGGAAACCCAATGTGTATCTCCTCTTGTTGGGTTAATTGATGTAAAATAATGTTGGGGATCTGTAAAATACTTGAAGTTCAATGAAGTATTCAGAGAAGAGGGTTTTATTCAACGAAGGGCTAAACAAATTACTTACAGTTCCTACAGTCAAAACATTTCCATGATTCTTTTTATAATTTTCAACTCATTCAGCTAATTTTGGAAGAAAGAATTCCTAAAACTTTTACTCAGTTGGAACTTTAATGGGCAGATTTTTGCCTCTGATGAACAGCAAATCTTCAGAGAAAAACAGTTTGACTTGAAAATTCGTTGTGCTAGACCATTCTTACTTTTTGGTACAACTTTAAGAAACACTGTTTACATTCTCTCAAATTTAAGATCTTTTTTTTATGGAAACATTAAACTGTGCTAGCAACAAAGTTATTTTCAGCTGTCACATGGTTTCATTGGTTTGAATATTTGAATAAATCTTCAGAAGAAAAAGGTGAAATATTTGTGGTTTGAAAGCCTACCTGAACTCATTGTGGTAAATTTATCTGGAAGGTACAGAAGAGACTATGTTGACTTTAAAATTTATTGCATATAGAACTAAGAGTACTATAGAACATTTAAAATATATAGCACTGATTCCTAATCTATATAGCCCTAATTCCTATGTCTTGAGAAATTCCTGCTTTGTTTCCCATTTCTGCAGGATACATATGTCAATATCTGACATATAATTCTATTAACTGAAAAAAAATAGATTATATATGACGTTATTGATTTCTTTATGTTAGAAACTAGATTGTTTGAACTTGCTCTATAAGTACAAGCAAAGACTCGTATAAAGAGACACTGTGGAATAAATGTGCATGAAATTGTAAATACAGAGTATAAAGTTTGTATCTTACATGCATCAGATTGCATGAAGGAATTCTCTAAAACACCAGAGAAATTGGGTTTTACAATATTTTTGAAAAGCAGGGAGTTGACAGGGCCTGGTTGTTATTTCAAGGAGGAGCAACTGCTTCCTTATTTTAAGAAGGGATGTTTCCCCATACTAGAGAAAAACACTTGTCAGGAGCTTAACAAGCTTTTACTCATTTTGGCTTTTGGAAACTTACATTTAATTTCAATTGCATCTACATTCTTCTGTGTCAGTTGAAGCACTGAAGCAGGAATCAATATTAAAAAGGATGACATTACAGCAAATGCAGACAGGGCCATGTGCTAAAGGAAAAGCTAGCAATGTGTTCAGTTTTGCTGCTAAAATTGTTTGATGGTGAAATTATATACTGCGGGGAAGTAGCTTCACAGTTAGAAAAACTCATTTGGGCTTTAAGACCCATGATACCCATTTTCACTGTCCTTCAGATTTTTCTGGTGAAGATGAAAAACAAACTAGGGGATCAAGAAAAAAAAAAATAGAAGCTAAAATTACTCAGTATTTTCCAGTTCACTTTTATTTATAAAAGTTTATTTTGTAGATTAGGTATGCAGTGTATTCTCATGAAGTAATTAAGCAGAAGTTGTAACAACAGCAGACCAACTATGTGGTCTGTTCTTCACAGCTACAGAAAGGTAAAGTCTGTTAGAAGTATCAGAAAATCTTGCAAAAGGCAGTCTCCTGCAAGACTGACTGACTCCTATTGAGCCTGTACTTAAATCATTTGCATAAATGCAATGAAAGTTTACAAGCATAGATTTTAAAGAATTTGCATTGCCATACTGAAGGAGTCTACTGCCAAGAACAGAAAAGAAGCAGGATGCAAAAGTGCCTTTACTAAATAGGACCATTGATACAAAGTCAAATACACATTCAAATCTTTGCCCAGTAAAACCTTGCCTGGGAAACACATCATTTAACTGCAACTCCATGTGTTTATATGTCAAAAAGAATTCCACAAGCACCAGATCTAATGATGTCTGCCTTGTAGGACTTAGGGTCTTGCTGGTGCTTGATGCTGGTGCCCAAATGAATCTTTCCCAATTGACATAGAATCGTATAATTGTTATGGTTGGAAAAGACCTTTAAGATCATCCAGTCCAACCACTAACCTCACGCTGCCAAGCACACAACTAAACTACGTCCCTCAGCACCTCATTTATGCATCTTTTTAATATCTCCAGAGATGGGGAGTCCACTACCTCCCTGGACAGTCTGTGCCAGTGTCTAAAAGTGCAGGTGTGTTTCCTCATGGATTCTCTCTTTTCTAATGAACTGAGACAACACACAGCCTCTGCCCAAGTGCTTTCATGTGCCTACTTTTGCACAGAAGGTACAATAAGGAGAATCATTTCATGGAACACCTGCCCGGCCGCACATCTGCCCAAGACGATCCGACAGCCCCAGGAAACACACGGGGTACGACCGCAGTGAGCCCCATTTCCCGGCCTCTGCCCTGCCTGGCCGGCGAACCCAGAGAGAGGGGCCCCAATCCCACTGCGGCTGCGAGTCCACGCCGTGGGTGGCAGTCCCACGGGTGTCACTCTCAGGTGTGGGCTGAGAGAAGGCCCGAAGGGGCACTACACGAGCCTGGCCGAACAGGGGTCGGTGGCGGTATTCGGGATTACCAAACTGGGACTTCCACCGGTGCAAGTCCCTGTTTGCGACTACTACTGGGGGGCTCGGTGGTGGGGGCGGCGCTGCGGGGCGGGCGCTGTCGGCAGGAGGGTGCTGCGGGAGCGGCGAGGCGCGGGGCGGGCGCTGCCGCAGAAGATGTCGGCGGCGGCGGCAGCGGCGGGGCGGTGGTGGTGGCCGTGGTGGTGCTGGCTGCTGGCACTGCTGTGGGGAAGCGCGCGGGGGTACGTGGTGGTCAGCTCAGTGTCCTGGCCGCTGCCCGAGGCGGGGACGGCGGCGGACGAGCTGCACAGCTCCTCTACCGAGGAAGCGGGAGGCCTCTGGAAGCAGAGCTACCCGGCCTCGGCGTACCGGGAGGATGCGGCTCTGGGCTCCGGGCCGGCGGAGCGGCAGCCGGGGCAGGGGCAGGGGGTCGCCCCTTCCAGGATGTTCTCGTACCGCCGTGAGGGCGGCGGGGCGGCGGGCCGCGCCGGGACCGCCCGTTTCCTCGCCCGCCACAACACCTGGGGCTTCGTGGCGACGCGGGCCGCGCAAGGAAAGGTACGGTGCCCCGCGGTGCCCGCGCCCGACCGGCCCCGCGGCCGCCGGCAGCGGCGGTTGGCTCCGTGCCGCCGCCGGCAGCGCCCGTGGTCTGGGTCTGCCGCCGCCAGGCGCGGGGAGAAAGCTGTCAGCTCTCTCTCTAGGAAGAGAAATCATGCCTGGAGTGCCGTGAGGGAGGCACGCTAAAAAAACAAACAGCAAACCGGAGGGGCGCGGAAAAACCAACATATCTAAGCCAGAACCAGAACCACAGCGTTGGTTTTGGAGAGAAACTTCTTCGTTGCTTGCGGCCGGGGGTGGGTGTTTGCACCCCCCAGCCCGTCCCTGTCCCCAGGGGGTTGACCGGGCCCGAGCCTCCTGTCTCCTGCGGGCTGTCACCTGGCGAGCAGGAGAGAAGAGCGAGGAAGAGGAAAGACAGCCTGCTTGCTGGGCTGCCGCAAAACCCGCCCGTCCCGCAGTGGTCCGGCTATACCAGCTTAAAAGACGATTTCTCTGTCGGAAGCATTCAGCAAAATCACTGGGCTGCGCTGGGCAATCGGGGTCATTATTTTTTTTCCCAGCTTTAAAATATTTCCGTCTTAAAAATGAGAGATTGGGATGAGAAATGACATCCAATACCATTCAGACAAAAGAAAAAAAGAGACAGCTTTAATTTTCTCCTGAAGGTATTAACAGAACGATTAACATGCAATTTAAAAAATGGACAAAGTTCTAAGCACATTAATGTTCAGAAAGCTTGGATGACTTAGGAGCAGTTTATGTTACTGTGAAATACAAAGCAACAGGTTAAAAAATATGCCATTAAATGACTAGGTACACACAAGAGGCATGGAATTCTACATCGGATCATTGGACTCTTCTGGTTTAAGCTCTCACCAGAAAACCCTCAGTGGAATTACAGCCGTAATTTAGTCTGCAGTTAGCTGCCCCTAGTTACAACACAGAAGCAATACAGGAAAAAAAAATCTGATTGGTAATAAAGTTTGGACTTGATGCAGGGAGTGTTGCTGCTGTGAATGCTGAGTTATGCTGCCCGTGATCCCAGTTCTTCTTGAGAATCCGCCGTGATGCTTAACCACGCGTGACAGATTGAGCAGTTTTGGGCAATGGAAACATGTCCTGCAGTATTACTGACAGCTGCTATTTTTATTTTTTACAGTGTAACTCTTAATAATAAACAAGTCTTTTTTGTTTTGAAGTTAGGTAGCTTCATTAAAGCATTCCTTCTAAGGAATGCTAACGAGGAGCATTAATAAGCACTATAAGCATTAAAATTGTAAAGGCATATAAACATCAAAAATCAGAAAGCATGCAATCCAGGTAATAACATCATCCAGGGTTTTCTTATTAACTATTCATACTTAATTCGATTTTGCTGTAAAGGATTTGCCAGTTACATTGAATTCATGCACTGACTGATAATTATACTATTTAACATCTAATTGACTGTGAGGAAAGAAATAATCCGAAGACATGAAAAAACAGTAATTCATTGAGCATCTGTCATTTCAATTTATAACAGGATGAACAGCATAGAAGGAGCATAAATTACTGCAGAGAACATTAATATGTGTCACTACTGAGCCAAGGACATTTTTGCATGTGTTATATCTGCTGTATGTACACAGGTCTGTGGATGGGAGAAAACTTTTTGAACACTTTACCCCTTGGTGTCCCTCCTCTGATGTGGGAGGAAGGTTTGATCTGTCTGGCTTGGTGGTTGAGAGACACTCCCTGCCATAGTTGAAGTTCCTGCCCCAGCAGCTGAGCTGATGCCCAGCTTGATTTCAAGCACAATTCCAGCTAAAATGCTTCCCTCTCTCTTGGCAAACTGATGCCATCACATTGCAAATCGAGGCCGAAAGGGGAGGCAAAATGAGTGTAAAAAAAAGGCTGAATCAAGGCTAAATTCTGCTCTATATTCTGTGTTTGAGAAAAGATATCAGCACTGATTTAGAGTAAACATTTACTGACGCTGCTGACATTGATTTTAATGCACTTAAACATTAAAGCCTTTAAGCTTTAAGCTCAGTGGAAGAGAAAATGTCATGGACAGGACAGGAAAGAAGTAGAGATCTATTTTCATAGAAGCTCAATTGATCTAATTTAGAAAGTCTTGTCTCATGATGACAAGAGAGAGTGGGAGCAACTGAAGGTTCCTGTCCTGCCCTTGAGGGACTCTGACACTGTAAATCATCTATGTGCAAAGATGTAACCGGTTGCTTATTTGGATTTGCAGATCCAGGATATGCCCTACGGGAACTGTTTACTGCTCAGTGACGGTCCCGTCAACAACAGCACTGGAATCCCGTTCTTTTATGTGACGCCAAAGGATAACACAGTGGCAGATCTCCTGAAGAATCCCGTGGCTTCTCTCACTCTGCCAGAGGCAGATGGAAACTTCTGCAGGTAACAAAGTTTTATCTGCCTACCTTCAGCGAGAACAGAATCCTCAGAACAAAGTGCTAGGTCACCTCCTTCACTGTCCTACTTTTATATTTGGCTCTCACCATCAGCTATAGGCTCCTGTTTAAGCTACCCCAGTAAAGCATGGTAAAGAAGAGCAGAAGTATCACTGAAGGATATTGTGGCATCAACAGCTGGAGCGGCTTTCAGCTTGCACGTTAAATGCCCACATAAAATCTAGGTGTTCAGAATCCTATTATAGGCTATGTTATCTAGTCAATAAAGTCCATAGAGTTTTGAGGGCTGTCCAAGTCACCTTTGCTCTGCTGAACAGCTCTTGGGACCCTGCTGGTTGCCTTGGCAGAGCTCTAGCTCTCTAAGCTCTATAAAGGGATCTCAGGCTCTCAGTTCATGAGCTGTACACTCAGGACCATGCCACTCAGTCTGATCTCTGCCCATTCAGAGGGTATGGTTGAATATGATACCATTGCAAATTTTTGACACCTTGTATATCACCTTGTATATCAGTCAGAAAACGATCCAACTATTTCACTGTGAGACTCTTGCCCAGGGAGGGTGTGGAGTCTCTTTCCTTGGAGGTCTTCAAGACCCACCTGGACACGTTCCTAGGTTGACCTGCTTCTGCAGGGGGTTTGGACTAGATGACCTCTAAAGGTTCCTTCCAACCCTACCATTGTATGATTCTATGAAGCGAGTCTGAGATTTACTGGTCTACAGCCAACCCCAGGTTCATTTCTCCAGAGACAGCATAAGCTGACTTCTTCCTAATCACATAGGTGACAAATAGGTTCAGATCACTGAAGCTTTACGTGTGTAAAATGTATGTATGTAAACTCAAAGATAGTTCAGTTTTTCCCTTCCATTTTTGTCTTCTTGAAAAAGACAATCTCTGCCATATGTTTGTTTACACTCAAACAAGTGGCAAACTTGGCTGGGTCAGCCTTGTGTGAAGTGTTATTTCCAAAGGCCTCTGTACGTGATGAGGTACGTGACACCAAAATTGTGTCAGACAGGATTCCCTTACCGAAGCAGATCTTAGCTGATATTCCAGGGGGAGAGAGGAAGAGAAGAACTGGAAATTACAGGCTGCTTCAGAAAGAAATGGCATTGAAAGTTTAAGGCTCTCTTTGAGGGGGGAGAGGTTTATCTTTAAAACTAGATCCCAGGTTTCCCCAGCTAGGGATTGCCTTGGGTGTCATCCCACCTCTCAAGCCCGCTAGCTGATAACACCGGAAAAAGCAGTGAATGGCAAATATAAAGCACATTACAGCCACACTTGCCCATATTTGCCCCCAGAATACACTATTTCTTAAGAGTTATATGCAGCAAAATTAAATGTTTCTTAGTCCTAAGGAGCATGAGTGATTTCAGGCTGACATCCCATTCCTTGAGAATAGAAGTGATGGCTTCCTCTTGCAACCTCAAATACCTAAAAGGAACCTTCTATCGCAACATTTGTTAAGATAACTCAGCTTTGAATGCTTGAGGTCAACAGGGTGGTGAAATGAACACCAAAATGGTTCTTCTTGTTCCTTAAAATGATTTCGTTAAATATTTTGAATTAATCCTTTAATAAATATACCAGTTCTTTCTTAACAGGCTAATGGAGCTTACTCCTGCTTTCTAAGCTTGTTTCATTCAAAAATAGTGAGCTGAATATCTAGACCAAGTGCTTAAAAATGTATATTAAGTCCTATGTCCTATCACCTACCCAATGTCCTATTTTCAGAGGCTCAAGACTCATCAGTTCCATTGATGGTAACTACTGATGTTAAGTACTTCTGATAACTGCACACCCATTTAGGCACTTAAGTGTGGCCTTTCATCCCTGACTTTTAACGGCCCTGCTTGAAAGTCTTTGCCTGTTATGTTTTAACAACATCACCACTGGATTTACCTGCTTGGGAAGTGCCAATTTACCAAAAAAAGTTAAATGCTGTATGATTTATAGAAACAAGAAATTTGTTTACATCACAACCCTTTGAGAATATTTATTCACTGTCTTTCTATTAAGTAACTATTAATTTCCAAATCAAACCATTACCCATTTGTTTGGTGTGCCAGATATTTGCTGCTGTTTGGTTTGCAGTCAGGGCAACCTGGTTTCTGCTACCTAACTCTCTAGCCCTCTCCACAGCCTGAGCTCTCTGAGGAAAAGAGCCCTCTGGAGGGAAGGAGCTAAACCTGGATTTCCAAGACAGCTTAGACCAAATTAATTACCAATCTCTACTCTCCCTTCCTACCACCAGTCGAGTGGTGACCCCCTCTCTCACATCAGCTCTAGACTTTGCCTGACCCCGAGTAACTCTGAAGAAAATTAAGCCAACGATGAGGATAAGGCCACTCCTTCTTCATTCCATCTTCCCTTCCCATGGCCACTGCTGCTCCTGGCCATGCAGTCCCACCCCCTCCCTTCAGCTGACCATATGGCGGGCCTATTTTAGCTCAGGAACCCAGCAGAAATGTCCTTCCTCTTCTTTTTTTCTGGATAATATTTCTACTGGGTTAATAACTTGAATCAGCTCTGGAAGAGCCAAAGGAGTGCAAAGGAGAGGGGAAAGGAGAAGCTAGAGAAAAATAGGATAGCCTCATTTCAGCATGTAACCATACTTTAAGTATTGAGCTTGCTACTGAATTGACTACACAGATTCAGAGTCTTATCAGTGCTGCTTGCATTATTTATTTTGCTCTTACATTCAGTTCGTTTTTCATTATTCCTGGAGTTCTTATCTGGAACAGATGTTGGCTGGCATTAGTGCAAAGAACAAGCAATAGGGAGAAAGAAAAGCTGGGACATTTGTTGAGCTGCAGTTTGTTTTCTTGATGATAGCTGGGAAAATGTGAGCAAGCTTTAGGACTGTCTCACAGCCAGAGTGCATGTGGGCCCCAGGACTTTAATTTTGTTCTTTCCCTTCCCCCTGTAACCAGGGCTAGAAATGAATTTACATTTTAAACTAGCAACATCCTAAACTGCATCTCTCTCTATATACACCATCCAAGAAAGGGCTTCTGTGACCAGCACGACAGGGAGGAAAAAACAAGTGTGTTGGGGTGCTGCAGCCAGTGCTTGGAGTGACTTGTCCCCAGCACTACCCATGGCACTGGGTCTGCCACTGGTAATACAGCCAGCTTACAGCCTCTGCCCAAGCACCCCTTCAGAGTGCACTCAACCTGCTGAGATAGCCAGGCTATGCCAAGCAAACAGCTCATAGCACCCTTAATGCAGAACTCTGTGTGGTGGCTGAGGTTTTGTAGAGCAGGTTTCTGCCTTTCCTGTACTCACAGTATAAAAGAGGCAAGACATTTTGCTCCAAGAGACTTCAGGTGTCATTAGTATTAAAACGGTATCTATGAGCTTTTCTTGTCAAAGGAAAGTGTCATTTATAAGTTACATTTAAAAAAACCTATTTCACTGTTCAGGTGAGGGAGCCCTGGCACAGGCTGCCCAGAGGGTTTGTGGAGTCTCCTTCCTTGGAGGTCTTCAAGACCTGCCTGGACATGTTCCTGTGCAACCTGATCTAGGTGATCCTGCTTCTGCAGGGGGGTTGGACTAGATGATCTCTAAAGGTCCCTTCCAACCCCAACTGTTCTGTGATTCTATGATTTTAATACCATAAGCTCTCTTGGACAAGAGCATCATTAATTGTTTTGGCTTTGAAATAGCTATACAAAACAGCTAAGTGAAGAATGCTCTGCATGAGAAAATTCATGGTCCTTGTATGCCGGCAATGTATTTGGATCTTGTCTTCACGTGGAATTTTATTAGCATTTCATTATTAACCTACTCTGAGTTGGGAGAATTAAAACAAATGTGAAGACTGGTCAATGCCTGTACTCAATGCTCCTGGGAGTATTTGGCACTCTCCTGAAAAATGCTTCTGACCTATTGCACACAAAAGAAATCTCTGGCCTTTGGAAAGAAAACATAGCTGACATTTCAATAGTCGTCTTCTATCTAATGAGTATCAACTGACTTGTGTGCATGTACATTGGTTTGATATTAAATTTATTTAGTAGTGAATTTAATTTGTTTTGCTTCAGAACAGGCTCAAGTTCCAAACCTTGACAATAAAACAAATATTTTGACTTTCAGGTATGTGAGGAATACAGAGTGGCTTTTTTTGGTGCTCCAGCCTTCATACTTAATCAGCTGCAGAGCCTGAACTAATAAGAGAAGTAGCAGTTAATAATGAAAGAAAGAAAGCTGTAGTACTTCTAAATAGGCACTAATTGCAAGATGTTAGAATGTTGCAGTCTGGATTCCTCATCTCTGACCCAGAGATTGCTATTTCCCAGGGGCAAATGGGCTGCACTTCACTGAGAAGACTCTCTGATGGCCAGGCTAGAGAAGGCATTCGTTAGCAACTACACTGCATCCTATCTGAAGGCTGATAAATGGATAATAGAGGCAAGAAAAATCAAATGGTTCAGGGATATAAATGGACTGAGCTGGCATGTCTATGCCTCAGACAAGCTGAAAAGATTGAATCCCATTCTTACAGCTTTCAGAAGGAGCTGTAAGACCAAGCCTGACGTTCAAGAATAGAGAAGCTATTGTTCTAAATGTATTTCTCAACACACAGGCTGCTCAGAGGATCTCCTCTTCCAAGTAAGCTCCTGGGCCTGCCTCATTACAGCTGCAGTCTGGATAACAGGCAATTAATGTTAAACTTATGTTGCCTCCTTGACATAAGGTTCAGTGTAGGGACCAACTGCAGCTTTCTTAGAGAAGGGAGCAGTTACTTGTCTGCCATGGACAGGTTTTCACACAAGGGAGAGAGAAAGGAAGACAATGAGCTTTGGGGTCAGTCTACCTTTTGGTTTTCCTTTGCTATTAGTTTGGAGGATAGCGTTTCAAATCCACACTGTAGACTGTGAATGATTTTGAGGGATTCGGGTTCCTCTCCAGTTTTATGACCTGCATCAGAGGTGGCTCTGTCAGAGCCGTTTTACCCACTGTGCTCATCTGCTGCTTGACCAGCAGATGATGTCTTTGGTGGATGTAAGCTGGCTTCATAATCAGACAGATGGTTTTAGTGGATATAAGCTGGGTCTATAGATTTCCTAAACTCTGCATTTAAACGGCTAATGGGGAGCACTGAGCATTTTTGGTCTTCCTGGATCGCAGCAGACCATAGGAGAGTAATTTGGTGGGTTAGGTGGATTGTCAGCATGTATAAATTGCTGACTTAATTCCTGGCCAATCCTGAGAGGTGATAATCTTGCCATGGGTGGCAGGCACAGCCTTTGAGATGTCAGTCAGCCATCCAACACGTAGCTGCCTCTGACTGTTAATGCGAGGACAAATGTAACAAAGAAATTTAGCACTGCACCTTCACACAAAGAGAAATAATGTGTGCAGAGGACAAAGGCTGAATCCAGACATCCCTCAATTTTTGAGATCCACCTCCTGGTTCTGTGGCACAGACACATTTCTTGTTCTGGTATTTATATTGGCTCTTTTTAGTCATATGCAAATAATTATGTCAGTAGCTGTTCCTGAAAAATCCATATTTAAAAATCAGGAAGATACCAAATTAGAAAGTCAAACATGAAACCTACTATCATCATGACCCAATGCACACAATATAGCTCTAAATTACTATTTTTTTTCCTGTATTCTTAAATAACAAGCTTCCCCAGGTCCCTCGCTAGTGAACTAGTATGTGTTTCTCTGACTCTTGTTCACAGAAATAGTTGATGCTGTGATTCTGTTTTTTCCTGTGAATTGTCTATGGTTAAACTATATAAAAGTTTCCTGTCTGAAACACAGAGTTCAACTGAAGAAAAGAGTTGTTATTGTCAATGAAGGCAGACAGACTGACTCACCTAACAAATTCTAATTAAACCATTTGAGGAAGGGTTGTCTTCTAGGAAGACTGAAATTGTTTAAAACATGAAATATAGGTATAAACTGTAGGTACTGGCTCACTTGGATGCAGAGGAGCCATTGTACCAAAACTCTTTATCTCCCAAGCCTGACTTCAGATACGGAACAGAAGACTGCTTTTCCAAGAGCAAAAGCAAAGATATCTTTTAACTGTCTTTGCTGGCTTTCAAACACAGCCGATAAAGAAATTCTTGTCAAAATCAGAGCAGGGCAGGGCAAAACTGCTCAGCCGTATCCAGCTGAAGGCCAGCAACAGCTTTTCAGATTAGGAAATTGCTTTCAGCAGAGATTTCGTTTGACGTTCATGGCACACAGATTAGCAGCACCAATACATTCTTTCTGGTTCAGAGACTCTGGTAGTTAGTGCTGAGCAAATGAAATGTATGAGGAGGATAACTTGCTTTTCAAATTTAATCACATTTGTGAGTCAAAATTATAAGCACTTGACAAGAATTCTCTGAGGGCACAGCATTTCCTCCCTTCCTTTCCGTGGATTTTAGGGGACAAAATAATCTAACCATGGATTGTATATACTCTTGAGTCTGTATATAATTGTTGAGTCTTCCCCTCATGCCCAGTTTGGGGCTAGGGGAAGAGGAGCCCTGAGCAGGGTGACAGGGTGCTTACCTTGCATCCGTGGGAGGTGACAGGGATGAGCTGTTCCAGCAGCCAGTCCTCACTTCCTACTCACATGGCTTTGTGTGGCAGCGGCTGCTGCTGCTATAGGAAGGTTAGGATCTGTGGAGACAGTCAGTGCCACATTGTCCTTATGCCACACACAAGCTGTATGCTCTAAAGTAGGAAAAAAAAAGTCCCAAACCCCTTCTCTGGGGCTTTCTTCCTGACTCTCTGGCTCTCTTTTTTTTTGCAATAGGAGAAAGCTCTTTCCCAGCTTCTTTTCCATTTTGCTCAAGAGGTAGAGGGGAAAAAGCAGTGCTTTCTCACAAGACAGGGAGAAGTCTGTTCAGGAGGATATACAGATCCTGACAGAGAGAATGGTAGGTCCTGTTTCCTCAGGAGGGTAGAGAAGACTCTGTGGGAAAAGGAAGCAGTGGAAGAAGGAAAGGAGAGAGATTCTCCTCCATAGACACATACTTCTTCCCCAGTCCCTGGAGATTTCTGAGCCCTCCTGCCTTCCTCTTACCAATTCCTTCTTGGGGACATCTGTCTTTCCTTCCCATGTGCCTCCTAAACTTCTGTTTTGCCTTTATGGCTGATCAGTGCAAGAGCTGTTTCACCTCACGAGTCAACTGCAGAGTCCAGGAATGAACATAATACTCAGAGATACTTTCAGTCAGAAACCAGGAGACAGAGCATTGTCAGTCAAAGCTGAGATCTCAGCTGTGAAGTGGAATCCTAACAAAGTCCCAGCATCCTCACCTTGTGTGCCAATATAACCCCATCAGCCTGAACTATGGGTTCATCAGATCTGGGTTTGGCTAGCTGTTGTACAGGAACCTTCTAATTACAATTCAAGAGATAGCTAGTGTAGTAAACAATTTAATGAGTAGGTGGCACTATTTACTCTGAACCACTCTTGAACCATGACCCAGAAAGTGCGGAAGTGGTACACAGGGAAAGAAGTGGAACGTGTTCATCAGCAGTGCACTTCACACCACTGCATCTCTGTTGGGAAACATTTTTCACTTGGACACGGCCTTCTTAAGCTTGGTAAAGCTGGCACCTTTCTAAGTGAATGCAGCTCAAGCTTTCATCTCACATGCTTGGAAGAGACAACTGCCTGGACTGGGTCAAGCTCTGCATACCTGATTTGCTTACTGTAAGCAGAGGAACAATGACAATCAATTCTTCTCTCTTTATAAATCAGATGAATAATTAATATGATCTGTGTTAATGCACTGCATTCTTATAAAGTGCATAAACTGAATCTTATTCCATTGCAACCTGGATTCCCTGATTTTCTGCAACAAGGTGTATGTATTTTTAAGTAAGCATAAAAAAAATACATGCATTCCCTATTGCTTGGTCCCCTTTTACAGTTCCCTGCTTTCTGTTCCCCTCAGTTGGTATTTTATCACTTCAGGGAGACAGAGGACTTGATTCTGGTAAAGACAAGGCCTGAGGAGGCACCTCAGGTTTCCTTGACAGAGACAGTGTCACTGGCCTGCCCTCTCTGCCTTCTGCTCTGCCTCCCCCTTGCCCCCAGTCAGCAGAGCACAAATGTTCTGTAAAGCCACTCCTACGCGCCTACTTGTTCTCGTGCAAACAAAAATGAAAGGAACCCAAGGACTGAGAGCTGAAGATGTGCTTATTTATACAGAAGGCAAGAAGTGACTAGCAAATGCAAGACTAGACCTCTACAGATGTGAGGGAGGAATATTTTAGTAAATATCATCATAGAATCATAGAATGGTAGGGTTGGAAGCGACCTTTAGAGATCATCTAGTCCACCCCCCCTCCAGAAGCAGGTTCACCTAGATCAGGTCTCATAGGAACATGTCCAGGCGGATCTTGAAGACCTCCAAGGAAGGAGACTCCACAACCCCTCTGGGCAGCCTGTGCCAGGGCTCCCTCACCCTCACAGTGAAATAGGTTTTTCTTATATTAAAGTGGAACTTTTTATGTTCCAGCTTCATCCCGTTACCCCTTGTCCTATTGCTAGCTACAATAGAAAAAAGGGATGTCCCAACCTCCTGACACTCATCCTTTAGATATTTGTAAATATTAACAAGATCCCCCCTCAGTCTTCTCTTTTCCAGACTAAACAGCCCCAGTTTCTGCAGCCTTTCCTCATAAGGAAGATATTCCAGTCACCTGATTGTCTTGATGGCCCTGTGCTGGACTCTCTCCAGAAGTTCCCTGTCCTTCTTGAGCTGAGTAGCCCAGATACACCTATTTATCTCTAGTATCCCTGTATTACTTTTAGTAAAAATGTATGTCCCTCGCTATATGCTTTACTCCTAGGAGTCACAGCCTGCATTGACATGAGTTGCACTAGAAATAACCACTGAAAATTCAAGACCTGTCCACAATGGAGTTAGAAGTGTTTTCTGTAATTTGATGACTGTTGATATTTTTAAATGTATAAAAGTAATCACACATTATTATGGAAATACTGGGCTAAAAATGACACTGAGATTTACTTCAGAATATGAAAGGCTCCTTTGATAAAGAAAATACTAATGCTAAAGTAAGATTAGAAATCAAGGTTGCTGTTCTGAAACAGAAAACCTATGATAAGGGGCAGCACTAAAACCAAAACCAACAAAGTAGTAACACAGTGGGCTGAACTCAAATGTATCATTGTCCTCTTCAGCTCTTCCAAAACTTAATCTAATAGAATCTGAACAAATAGTTTGTTTACCTCATTTCCCAGAAAAAATAGATCCTCCTGAATGTTATTCTGATATGCAAAATTCAGCATGAATAACTTTTACTGGGAATGATAGTATTGTTTATGTCAATTAGTGTAACACCTCGATTCACAAGAGGAGAACATGGAGAAAACTTCAAGCAGAAGGAGGCAGGAGGAGAGAAAAAAACCAGCAGAAATAAAGCCATTCCAGATATGGATGTGCAGGGTGTGGGTTTTGTTGTCAGACAAATATGCAGAGAGCAGTTTTTCCTGTAAATCGGGGAGAGTCACATCTGACACTAGTCCTATCAGACAATGATGCATCAGCAAAGGCAGGCAGGATTCACTGCTTAACCACAGCAAAGTCAGATCTATTGCCTACTCAAAACCAATGAGTATGCTTTTAGCATTAACATGTATTTGCAGAAAAAGCTCAAATAATTGTAACCTGGTGAGATGTCAGACCAGAATCTCTCACTGCTCCTGATCACATCCAAATCTATTGCCTTGATCCACTCTGTGAAATGCACACATCCTTTAATAATGATCCCTTTCTAATTCCTCTCTGAAAGTAATTAACAACATCTTACCTAGGAGCTGTACCCAAGAAAGACAAGTGCAAATATGCCAGCTTTTCCTAGCTCCTTGGTTGTTTTATGATATTGTTAGGCTGCAGCAGAAATGATTTTGCAATTATCAGTTTAATGCAGTCTGGAACAGAGGAACCTCACAAGGTTCAAAAAATGCAAGTGCAGAATCCTGCACCTGGGAAGGAACAACCCCATGCACCAGTACAGACTGGGGATTGACCTGCTGGAGAGCAGCTCTTCAGAGAGAGAACTGGGAGTCCTGGTTGACAATAAACTAACCACAAGCCAGCAATGTGCCCTCATGGCCAAGAAAGCCAATGGCATCCTGGGATGCATCAAGATGAGTGTGGCCAGCAGGTCAAGGGAGGTTCTCTTCCTCCTCTACTCTGCCCTAATGAGGCCTCATCTGGAGTACTGTGTCCAGTTCAGGGCTCCCCAACTCAAGAGGGACAGGGAACTTCTGGAGAGAATCCAGGGCAGGGCCACCGAGATGATCAGGTGACTGGAACATCTTTCTCATGAGGAAAGGCTGAGAGATCTGGGGCTACTTAGCCTGCAGAAGACTGCAAAGAGATCTTATCAACACTTATAACCCTAAAGGGTGGATGTCAAGAGGATGGAGTGAATCTTCTTCTGTAGTGTCCAGTGACAGGACAAGGGGTAACGGGCACAAGCTGGAACACAGGAAGTTCTACTTGAACATGTGGAGAAACTTCTTTCCTGTGAGGATGAGGGAGCCCTGGCACAGGCTGCCTGGGGAGGTTGCGGAGTCTCTTTCTCCGGAGGTTTTCCAACCCTCCTGGACACGTTCCTATGTGAACTGATGGAGGTGAACCTGCTTTAGCAGGGGATTGGACTGGATAATCTCTAGAGTTTCCTTCCAACCCTGACCATTCTGTGACTGTGTGAACTGAAATTTTGCTAGTGAGTGGTCCCCTTCATTCTGTATTTTGAAGAATTACAAACTTAAATATAGAAATATATGTAAAGGGTGTTGATTCTGTATTAACATTAAGCACTAAAGATAACAATAGATTAGGAGATCACTTCAAATGCAATTTAAAACTCTACTATCTAGGGCCAACAGCTGGGAGAGTGGGAATCTGCACTGCCTCAGCTGCTGGACATGCGGGCCCTCAACTAACATCCTTTGTGGGATTCAGCTCCTATTTCTACAGCTATATACACTATATTTGCACGTATTTATTCATGTTTTGTGGATGAGCTTCTCATTGGACCATGGATGGTGAAGGGCAACACAACACACAAAGCCTACACAAAAGAAATATCAGGAACTGTGGGTGTCCCTGGGGCATGGAGCTGCGTTGTTCAGAGACAGGATGCTCTCAGGCCACTGTTAGCTAGCTGGGAAACTGCATCTTCAGCAGTTAGTGTTGAAGATCTACAGTGTGCCAAGGAGACCAAGTAGACAAGTTTATACTCTGAATATACACTCACAGAAATAAACCCAGTGCCAGGGCAGAAAAAGCAGATTTCCAGGTACTCAGAACATCATTCATTTATTATTTCATAATAACAACAAAAAATGTACTAGAGAAAACGAGACGATTATTTATTGATGTGAACAGATAGTTTGAGCTTGATCTTTGGCAGCTGCCCTTCCTCCCGTGCGGAAAGTGCAGTAGAGGAAAAAGAATGAGTGGAGCTCGTCCAGAGGTCATTAAGCTGAACACCCCCTTCAGACAACTGCTGCTCCAGACTGAACAGAATGCCAAAAAAACATCCCAGAGATGATGTGACTGCAAGTGGCTCTTTGGAGCTCAGGCAACAGACGGTGCCAAGTGCTTACTGGGCATAGCTTAGTATCAGTCAGCCTGCTATATTTCCTCGTTTATCTCTTTTTGTGGCCTTACCTATAAGAGCAGGTATTTTATCCAGTGAGCTACACAGTCTTTCATAACCATCTGTGGGGTATCTGCAGGTGTTAAATTAGCCGCAGGGGGATGCCCATATGTTTCCTGCATGCAATAGACACATATTGAGAATTACAACACCCCCCTCCCCCCCCCCCAAAAAAAAGCCATTGCAGATTGCACATAGTTAAGGCTAAAGGACTGAAGCCAAGATCTTTGAGGAAAAACATACAGATGAGATGTTATTTACTGTGATTCGCTGCTTCCAATTAAAACACAAAGAAGAAATGAAGTCTTTGTTTGCTCATGTAGTTTTTCAGGCTTACATCCTTGTGTGGGGAGATAGTCCTGTGAGATGCTGAGCTGCTTAACACTTGCGAGGAGTAGACTTTTGTGGTCATTTCATGCAATTTTGCTTTGTGACTGCTCCATTTGCTTATATCCTTGTACTGCATATGTCCAAGTCAGCAATTGCCTCCCAGCTGCTAATGGGAGTAATTTATTATTACTGTATAGAAAGAGACAAAAAGCAAGAAGTACCTTCCCTGTCTCGAGAAGACAGGTGGAGAATAGATCTTATTTGTCTCTTTGGTGTAAAGTAGTAATGGGAAAAATGGGTAAAAATGAAGAAGGCTTGAGTTTCTAGGATAGGCACAAGGAAAAGACCTTTACATTTTCCACACAACTACACGTGTGCACATTTATTTTGTAGGCACTGGCTAACCATCTCCCTAGTTCTTTTCAGAATCCTGAATTCAGGTCTGTGCATATATCAAGAAAACTGCCATTTTCACTTTTTTTTCCCCCAACCCAACATTTATTAATCCAGTTTTTGAGAGCATAAATTAAGCAAATACCTACAATGGAGATCTGTTTCAAGTGAGTATTCCTTCAAGACCCCTGCCCCCACAATACTATAACTGGGTGTATGAAGGACCTGCAAGGCTTGACAAAATATTGCAGCTTTTTCTACATGAGCAGGAATTCATATTTCACCAAAACCCTTCACAAAGAAACCAAACTATTACATGTGAGCTGTTTCTTCCCTCTGCGCACAGAAAAAACGTAATCGATCCGGAGGATCCTAGGTGCGCCAGGCTGACTCTCACAGGACAGATGGTCACGGTGCCTCCGGAGGAAGTGGAATTTGCCAAGCAAGCAATGTTTTCCAGGTCTGTAAACAGGCACGTAGTAGAGTGCAATCCACGGGTTTGAGACAAATATACGGATGTGGCCGTTTGGTATGGAAAATCTGAGAAGTAACAAGCCTGATCTTTACTTTAGGGCCACAGAGCATGTTGGCTCCTGTGTGGCTCAGGACGGCAGGCAGAGCTGTGCAACCTCCCTTGAGGTAACGAAACAGGGAAATGCAATTAGTAGTGGATTATAAAAATATTTCATAATTTCTGAGGAGAGATTCCATAAATCCAGGGTGTATTTGATACCTTTAGTGATTCTTCCCCACCCTACTCAAGAGACACAGCAGAGCTGTGCAGCCTTTGGGCTTGTGCCTGTTTGTAGGGTGGAGCTTACAGGTTTTATTACCTCTCCTGATGGATCGTGACTGCTACCAAAGCTATAATACGTACCCAACAGTCTCCTTTGAACAGATGTAAGCACAGCCCAGACACGTAGGCATACACCCAGGGTGTGCTCCCTGCCCTCCAGTGGGTCGTCAGAACAACAGGCGTGAAAAGCCTGAACCTTAGCTGGGACATGCACCTCCCTCAGGTCCTCTGGGCATGCCCTGCCTGCTCGTTCAAATACTGCTGGGAAACTGGGATGAGCTGGGACACAAAACAGCCCAGAGGTGACACAGTCTCTGGCCTGCTGGAAGGGATTAGAGTGGGACCGTGTCAGCAGATATCCCATTAGTAACAAAAATGGAGCCAGGGATAGACAGGAGCTATATTGACACATAAACCTTTTTTACAAGCTTTACGGATATCAGATTCCTGTGTTGAACCAGAGTCTGCTAGCACCTCAGAGAGCAAAAAGACTGACATGGTGAGAGCTACCAGGGCTCACTCCATCCAACACTGGCAGCAGTTGGAGCCACTTCCCAATGCCACAGTCATGGATGCTCAAAGGGACAGCTCAGAAAATGGTGGAAACCCCAGGTGAAGCCAGAGGTTGCCAAATCAACCATCTCCTCTGCAGGTGGAGGGGCACTGAGCTAACCCTGCCTGAACTTGCACCACTTCCCCCCAGGCTCCTGTGAATACTGCAAGTCAAGCTGTTTTATCTGCTCCATGCAGCATTGCCCACAGCATCTCACAGCATCCTCTGCAGAGACACTCACTGGGGCTTGGTAACTCCATGTCTGTACCCAGAACTGCCAGTGGGGAGGGTCTCTTCAAGCTAGCTGGGAGTGCAGGCCCAAGAAATGAGACAGAAATACAGGACAAGAAGGCTCTAGCAGGTAGCAGCTCAACGAGGCTGTGATCTGCTTGCCAGCTGGTTCTATTAGCTGTCCTGCTTTACCACAACTGCTACCAAAGATGTTGTATTTTCAGAACACCATTTCCTTTGAACAGATACAAGCAAAACTCTGACACACCTCCTCTAGCTATTTGTCACTTATTTAGAGACCAAACAACAATTGCCTTTAGAGATGGGGTTCTCCAATGAGGGGAAAGATGGTATTCACTGGCTGCCTTCCTTGCAGTTCTCATCAGACTGGGTTGTGGAAGATCATAAACCTTACTGCAAGGGAGGGGAAAAGAGAGGAATGGTGGTGGTTCTCAGATCTCAGGTATCACTCTGGCTGAGCTCACTAGGCTGAAGAAACAAGTAGACTAGGCATATGCTTTGGCACTTGTTTTTTTTCCCTTTCTTTGTACTTCCAGGCACCCAGTGGTAAGAAAGTGGCCTCGTAGCTATGAGTGGTTCTTCATGAAAATGAACATTGAGCACATCTGGCTTCAAAGCTGGTATGGGGAAGTTTCTACCATTGCAGTAGAAGAGTATTTAAAAGCAGTTCCAAGTAAAGGATGATTGAATGGGCTTCAAGATAGAGGTCTTCTGAGTTTCCTTTCCAAACACTTACAAAATTCCATGCTGGATGGTTACTTTACAGTGATTTCTCCCCCTCCCCCCAAAAGGCTTCAAAATAGCCCTGTCTCACATAGAGCAGAGTGAAAATAAACCAACGCAGACTTTCAAATTATAAAGGAGAGGTGGATACTAGCCCTACCCTGCAATGTACAAACTTGTCATTTCAAACAGGCAATGCATCATCTTAAATGCTGCTTAAAAATGCTTTGTGTCTGTTTGTTTTGACTTCTATTGCTGAGCACCCACAGGGAAAGTACCGTATGTGCTAAATATAATGTTCTGATTTACAGAAAAAGCAAATTGCCTACTCAGAGCCCTCTGTGAATTGTGAAGGTATTACTACTGCTTGGTCTCCCTTGATTTGTAAGTACTCTTAGAGAAGCTTAATAGCTGCAAATTTATATATTTAAGTTAAAAAGAAATATTTTACTAAAATAATCTTTACTCTCTTCATTTGCTAACTTAGATTTTCTACATGTGCTTTTCTCTGATTACATAATTTGATATTTCACTGGAAAATTGAGTACGAATTCTCTCTGTCAGTAGAAAACCAACATGGCTCTAATATAACTTGTGTCTCACTGACACAAAGCTGGTTAAACACTTTAAGGGCCAAAACCAAATCAGTACGACAAGGATTATCCTAAGTATAAACATTCTCATAAGAAGACTTGAAGTAAATGTTCTCAGCTAGCTTGTTCCTGCCTGTGAGACAGGAAAAGTATTTTTAATGGCTTGTAGTCCTTTTTCTTAAAATTCCTTCTCCATCCACTGCTTTATTTTTAACTTATTTGTGCAACTGATTTTTGTAAACCATCACTAACTCATCTACAGGTGGATCCAGTCCCTTAATTCTGTTTCCTCAGCAAGTTTTCAAGGGATTGTTCATGCATCTGTTTTTCAAACAAGCCTAGTGATGGGTAGATATTTCCAGATATGAAAAACTCATTTTCCTAGTGTGGAAAGTGCAACGACGTTATGAATAAGCATCTCGTGTGATAATACCAAAAGAGTTCAAAGGTATTTTATTCACCTTCAGCCCTTTCACTAGATGTCCTGGTAAACATACTCTGCAGTTCCTAAGGGTATCACAGTAAGGAACGTTCCATGGCTATCCAGCCAAGTCATTACACAGTCTGAAAATTATGTGTTTCTCCCCATTACATTAAGAAAGAGATACACTGAGATGGGGCTTCTGTGCCTGTGGAAAAGGTATTCCAGCATCCCTGGGAGGGCAGCCAAGCTCTGGACGCTAGCCTGCACCATGCCTGGGCTGAGGAGGAGCCCAAGTCCCTGGGTGAGTGACCTGAACTTGTACAGGTTAATCGCTGGGCCGAGCTCAGAAGCAGCTGCCTGAGCTCTGACCAGCTGGAAGCCAATTAAGTGTAGCTGAGCTTATTTTGGTTCAGGCCTGGAGAGAGGGAGTCATTCCTGGAGCACTGCTGGGCACCATGCTGGTTTAACTACCAGGGGCTACTTAGCCCTTGAGCACATTTGAGGCTTCAGGCATTGCTACCATTCCTGATATTCTTTAGGAATCAAAGACAAATGCTGGAGAACAACTTTTCTGAGACACTCATTAAGCATTTTTTTTAAAATTGTTTCTTTGCCAGAGACTCTGCAGATCCTCTGCAGAGGTAATTACACAAAAGGAGGAAGCATTCTGGCTGAATCTATTTCCCTTTTTTTCTTGGCAGATGAGTAGCGTCTTCCCATTTGAGTTTGCCCCTGATTCTTGCACTGTGTAGTACTGAAGCAAAACTGTATAGATTTACAGAATACCATCAAGTGGAACCCTCCTCGATTCATACCTTTTTGTTGTAGAGATCTTTGCCCACTATGGATTGATTCTTTGCCCATTAGGATTAATGGGACTTTTAAATCTGAGTTCTGTAAGGGCATCTCTACATGTCTAACATTTTTGTGAAACTTTAATTACATGTTTCATTATTGCAGTCCACCACTATTCCTAGAGAAATCTGAACTACCTATTCTCTCTGCAACCCCTAAATACATGCACACAGAGAATAAGCAAATCCAGTGTACAACCTTAATGTTCAAAATAAGCTGGAGAAAAGAGGAAGAATTTTAGAAATGCTGCTGTTGCTGTACTCTCAATTTCACTGACATCCTTAGACAGCCTGGTAAGTGACATGGTCTTGTGTCCCATCTGTTACATTATTAACACTCTCGCCTTAAAGCAGTAAGGGATTGTATCAGAGGTGTTCAGTAGAGCTTCAACTCTTTAAGAAGTTAGTGTGCGCTAAGAAAGGTTTTGAATTTACAATACCCTACCTGCTATAGGCCATCTCCCTGTACACCTAGATTAATTGGAGTCACTTCCATGTTGTAAATTGACACATTTTCTATGTGGACCTGCCCTGAAGCTCTTGCCACAACCTCTCAACATGAAACAGTGATGACATGTCAAATGACAAAAAGGGCTTCAGGAAGAAATGGCATCTTAAATCACCTGTCCTCGTGTCATGCCGCCTTCTCCCAAGGAACAGCTGCCACAAAAGTCCTTGAAAGTCTGTAGAAAATTATCAAAAATAGGACCTGCAGGTTTTGAATGGAATTTTCTGAACCAAAAAAAGAGGAGGAGACGATAGTTTGCTTAATTAGGCTTTACATTATTAATTATATGCTTGTTCCAGTTTTTCTTTAAACTGACAGATGTCTCAACTGATACTGGTCATCCTGTGGTAAAGGATGGTTGTGAAAGAATTAACCCATAGTGTTACTGAGATATCATAGTCAAATTATCATTCCTTGAGACTGTAAAGGGTCTGATCTTGCTTCAGTTCAAGTCAATAGCCAAAATCGTATTTATTTGTTATGCTTTAGTTATTAGATAAAAAAAACATTGTTATAAAAGGTCCTGATAAGCATTTATTAATTTATGAAGCATTTCCACTAGATAATGTGTAATTTTTTTCCATGGTTTCTGTATTAGATGTATTTCTGTAGCTTCCCCCAAAAGCTGGTTGTGCAATGTGTATTATTTAAAACCTTAACTGTGGTTTTGTAAGAGATGTGAGAGATGCATTTAGTTGTGTCTGTATACTTGCTGAAAAAAAAGGAAGACAAAGTTCTAAACTCGGGTTCTCACTTTTTGCTAATTTGTGCAAACATAATGCATGCACAGGATTTAAGCACAGCTAGTTTGAACTGCTGTTCTTATTTAACCAAAGAGTGCTCCATTTCTGATGAAAATGTCATCACTTCGATGGATGAAATGCAACCCATCTTGTTTCTGGACGTGTATTGCAATTTGCGATGTATTTTGATTCCTACAGATACTGAATGTTGTTAACAAAAATACATACTGAGGAGACATGCAAATAAAACAAGTTTCAAAGTGGAAATCACAGTTAGAATGTTCTTGAGTCTGCAGCACAGAAAACTGACCTTTTGCTGACAGCCATTATCATTTCTATCTGATCTAACATCTGCTCTTTTTTTTTTTTTTGCTGAACCAAGCTAATTTCACTCGAAATATTTCTAAGAATTGAGGCGCGGATTTGCCTTGGTACAGCCTCGCTTTTCTCTGGAGAGAAAAGTCTAGCCAAGCACCTTTCATCTTTCCTTCGTCTTCTCATTACTGTCAGCTTTCCTTTCCCCGTGGCAGTTAAATGTCACTCTTAACAATGCTTGCTCTTCTTTTCAGCACGTGGGGACTGAGCACTCACCTCTCAGGTGTGCATTTATGCTGTTTTGGAAGTTTCCTCAATGCTGTTTCTTCCTTTGCTAGCCTTGCTCTTACAAGTTCTTGTTACAGCTTGTTCTCTGCTTTCTACTTTTCTCAGCCAAGGCTCACAGTTTACCTTTTCATCTTGCATTTCTGCACCATCTCCTTTCAAAAAAATTCAATCTCACTAAAATTCCCATTTCATATCTGATACAGCTTATAAGAAACAACCTGTGTCTCCTGTCTGTGCCTTACTGAACTGCATTCACTGTAAGGATCATGACAAGTTTGCCAACCTGTACAAATCACAGTCAACAGAAAGTTTCCTATTTCCAGTAACTCCATATTCTTAAAAGAACATTTCCTGCAGCTGTTCTTTTTCCTTTGTACCTACTCTTTTCCCTTTTATCCTGTTTCCAAAGTGATGTCTATTCTGATTACACTGTTGTTCACTTTTTTACAAGAAAAAAGTCTCATTTGAAAAACACTTTTGGACTAACTAAAGTACTGTCACTTTTTTTGATCTGCTTTTTGCCAAACACTGACTTTGTGCTTCTTCTGAATTTGCTGCTTGCCATCCTTCAACACAGCTCACCCTTTACCTGCCTGTGCTCTGTCACTACCTCCATACACCCTCTCTCATGTAACAATTTCCTGCTCCTCTGTTGCCTTATCCTCTTTTTCCTATGTTTTTCTTTGTTAACTCTAGTTTTCCTGTGTTCTTTCTTTAATTTCCAATTCCTTCTCCACAGCCCCTTCCATATTACTTTGCTCAGTCTTGGCTGTCTTTCCTACTTTGATCTTGTCCTCACAATGCTTAGTGTCCTTGGAGAGAGTTCCAGCCCTACCAAGTATTTTGAGAGAACACTAAAGAGTTACTTTAAAGACTGCTTGTGGTTTGAAGATACCTATTTGTTTGTTTCTTTCTTTGTTTAAACACAGACTCTGGAACACAAATGGGAATATATTGGCCTTGGTGCTGACACAAGAGTAGCACAGTTCACTGAGTTCATTGCTTTTGTCCGATGACACCTGTATAAACTATTCCAGGCTCTACTAGACCTTCTCTGTGTCAAGAGCCACACTATAATTGTGACTAAGAAGGACATTACTTGATTTTGACAAGGCTGTCTGATGACATAGGTAACAAGGTATGATCACATGACTGTTGACTTCTGGAGGAAAGAGAGGTGTATGAAACTGTTCAAAACACTAGTAACTGGTGAAAATAAGCAATCCATTTCAGAAGCTGGATAAAGGTCCTGATGTCTTGTATGAAAAAACATGCATGGCTTTAAGTGCATGTATTTAATAAGAGGTATGTCTCAAATATTTCCATTTCATAGAAAAGGAATCTGTAGAACGATGATGTTTATTCAGTAACTTCATCTCCCATTTCAAGACATTTTTATCAGGGTTTTTTATTGTTTTGGGGTTTTTTTTCCCACGTTATTGGTTCATCCTTCTGAAACGAGCTCCCCTCATTACAACAGCACAGCCGCCTTTCCCTGCTGAGCTTGGGCGGCTTTGTTCCCTCTCCCCTGCGCTGCTGCCCGTCACACCACTCCTAGCCCGCCCGCCTTCTGACCGTCCCTTCTCTTGCTCCCAGCACCCTTTGCCCTAGAACGAGCTGTGCCCCGCCGGGCGGAGCGGTGACTAACTGAAAGCCACGCGCGTGTCACTGGCCAAACTGGCTGACTTGCACTTAAGCTGCCACCCATCGCTAGGGCTAACGGCCGGGCCGCCTCCAAGGGCTCGTTGGTGTGGGCAGGCGGGTGCGCGGAAGGCGCCTAGTTTCACCCGCCTCGGGCACCGGTTGCGCGCAGGGCAGCGGCTGGCCCTCACGCCCCGAGCCTGTGCCGCCGGATCAGGCCGCGCACCCCACGCCCCGAACGCGCCCGTGCCGAGCCCGACGCGGGCCCCAGGCGCGGCGGGGTGGGGCGGGGCCGGCGGCGGAGGGGGCGGGGGCGCCCCTGGCGGCGGGGCCGCTCGCCTTGCCCCGCCCCGGCTCCCTCCCGGCATCCCCCGCGGTGGGACGGGCACCCCGCCGCTGGGGCCGGGCGGCGCGTGCGCAGGCGGTTGGCCGGGGCGGGGCGGAGCGGCCTCCGCCTCTCGCCATTAGCCGGGGCGGCGGGCAAGCTCCGCCCGGGGCGGGCAGCGGGTGGCCGCGGCGTTACCTGCGCGGTGCGGGCGTGGGGCAGTAGTGCGGTGCGGCGGCGGGGCGACCTCATCTTCCCGCACCTCCTGCTCGTCGGCGGGCCGCGGCGCATGTGGCCACGGCGGGCGGGCCGGCCAGCCATGGTGCGACGCGCGCGGCTGGCGCTGGTGGCGGCGGCGCTGGTGGCGCTGGGGGCGCCGGTGGGCGAGGGCGCGCGGGCCCTGGAGTGGTACACGGCGTGGGTGAGCACGGCCTACGTGGAGCCGCTCAGCAACCGCACGGTGCGGGGCAACACGGAGAGCGGCCGCTACGGGGACAGCTCCCCCAAGGAGAGCGCCCAGGGCCTGGTGGGCATCCCTCGCGGCGCCTCGCCGCGGCATATGGAGGGTTGCGCCGCCGACACTGACTACGACGTGCCGCTGCCTCCCGGCGGCCGCGGACCCCCCGAGGGCGACCCGCCACCCTGGATCGCTTTGGTGGCCCGCGGCGGCTGCACCTTCAAGGACAAGGTCACTAACGCGGCGCGGAAGCGGGCGGCCGCCGTGGTCATCTACAACGAGCCCCGCTTCGGCAACAGCACCGTTTCCATGTCCCACTTGGGTGAGCGGGGACGGGATTGGGCTCTTCCCCGCGCTTGCGAAGTGGTCGAGGGAGGTGGTTGTGGTGGGTGGCTTTGTCTAACGCCGGTTCGCCTCGGTGGCTCCGCGCCGCGAGGGATAGGGATCGGAGGAGGCAGAAATCCCCGTGAAAATGATACAAAGGGATTGTGTTTGGTTTCCTCTTCCTTTAAACCTGGCTAGGGAAACGCCGGGACCGTCTTTTGTCTTCCCGAGTTCACCCGAGCCCAGGTGTTGGGAGAAGATGCGGTGAAGCCATCGAAATGGGCAGCCGTGTGGCCGACTGCAGCGAGAGGCGGTGGGGGGGAGAAATGTGTATGTGCACGGCTTGATTTAGAGCTGCCTTTTTCGCTTTGTATCTAGCTACCTTTTTGCTTTGTACCCTCTGGCAGAACGGCTACAGGGTGACAGGTAGGCCGCTTCCTGCAGGCTGTGTGGAAACATGCCAGGTATCTTGAAAATGCCTTCTGGTGCCTTTGAAGGCATAGCTGTAGCTATTTGAAGATAGCTTTATTGTAATAGCTTCATCGTTCTTTCCTGCACAGGTCTGTAAAGAGTCAGAGGTATTGGCATCAGGTAATTCTTGAATGCTGCTGCCTGCGGTAGGAAAGCCTAGAGGAGGATGTTGGCTTCGTGTGTCTCTAAGTGTGCTGGTGATCTGTAGTCTACAGAAAGGATCTGTGATTTCTTGTTGAGATAAGACCCCTAATATTCTGTCTCTGCAGTCTCTGCTTGGGCTATGGTACTAGTCTCCCTGGATTTTATGGACATGGCATCAAATACTTAAATTGAAAGGGAGGGTAAAACCCCTCAAAGCTCTGCAATCTGTTTCCATTTGTAGACTTCAGAGGAACTGAAAGTATTTGGAGGAGGATAAAAAGGCAAAACAAAGCAAGTAAGAAATTTTCCAAATGTGTGTTTTGCATGGTCCTGGTGCCATGAGTTTGTTAATGCCCAGACTGTGATTTCTGATGGTGAGGAAGGGGAAGATCAGGGACTTCTTTGATATAGGACCATAATGTGTTTCTAAAGAGAATAAACTTACTTTCTTTAATATAGTGAACTGAAAATCTTGGTTAGGGAACTGTTTGTTGCTTCATAGTATGTATGGTATATAGGGAGCAAACCAAGTCTCTCTTCTTGGAATATCAAGTGACACCAACTTGAGAGTTGGAGGCATGGTTACCATTCCACATAGCATGCTGCTTGCTTGGGTAAGTCAGCCTTGTCTATCTCTTAGTCCTTAATCCACTGTAAAAGTGGAGGTGGGATGCTAGGTAAGATGTACTTTCGATTTTGATCCCGTGGGGTAACCAAAGTGTTTTGTTTGGCAATAATTCTTTACTCTTTATCAACTGTCAGTTTCTATTTTACTCACTGTCACTCTGTATTGACCAATCAGTGTAAAAAAAAAAAAAAGAATTGCTATTCCTCCCTATGGGGATTTTCCCACATTCCTCTCCATGCCCCACTGTAGCCTCTCATAAGTATTATTTGCTTGTTTGTGGAATCTCCTCCTCCTTTTGTCATCTTGTTTTTTCATAATTTTTTTAAAATCTTCTTCTTTTCCTCCTATCATCTCTGTGCTGCAGAAGACTCACTTGGACTTAATACTTACGTTTGGACTTGCGGGTATAGTTACAGCTATCAGTGGTATAAAGATAAGTGCTCCCTGACTGCTGTTTGTTTTTGGTGAACTGACAGAATCTTGTTGCTAAAATCCCAATATAAAAAGTGAGATTTAATATAGTATATATACAATAATACATTTGTACTCGTTTATACTGACTGTGCAAATGCAGATTGGACCTCAGGTTTGGGTTATTGGGACAGGAATGTAATAATACATCACAATATAATCACTGACTCTGCTGGAGTCAAAAATCTTTGTTTCGTGGTTGAAACTTTCAATCATGTAGATGTTTAATTTTCGTCAGTGCACTTTGGGAATATAGAGAGGAATTACTGCTGGTGTTCTAAATCTTTAGATTTTTTTTTTTGAAGGGGAAAAAAAAGGTCTGAAAAAAATCTGTGGATGACAGGCAAGGAAGAAGGTGGAAGGTAAACCTGTGTCTTACGGGATCCAAGTTTGCCATTCCTGTAAAGGGGTTTGTGAACTGACAGATGATGGAAGAAACACTGGTTTTTTTGGAGGAGTACTGAGAATAAATACTCTGGGAAGTCTGTGGTGCTGTAACTAAGGAGTGGAGTTACATGCATAAGGAGCATCCACTCAATGGATTCATAGTTTTGTAGCACTGAAAATGATGTGAGATGGAACAATGGTTACGGCTGAGAGAAGTGCAGCCTAAATGATTTCAGGGTGATCAGTGGATAACTTCTGATCTTGGAGTTTCATCTTTTCATTCTTTTTCTGAAAATCCTGGCTTTTGAACTTTCTGCCGTGTATGGTGCGTGTATGCTATTGTTGGTTGCTTTTTTGTTGTTGTTTTTAGGCATACTACAACTTCAGGAAAAAGAGAGATTCTTAATTAGTCAAAGAAATGTTTTTTTCTCTAGCTAATGTCAAAGCATTTAATAAAGGAAAAATATTCCAAGTACTCTGCAGTTCAGTTATTTTTCATGCATATCTTGTGAGTTTCATGAGTGCAATGAGTAGGGATTTTAATTAAGGTTTTGGAACGGGAGGTTGAATATGTAGCCTTGCAATCTGTCTCTCCTTCTAAAAGAAAGTTCTTCAAATGTGACTGTTGGTGTGTCTGATGCTTTTTGGACCTTTGCTCTCTGCCTGAATGACATTGTTGAAAATGCTGGATGACTTTCCTCCTTGAGGGAAGTAATAATGAAACAACTTCACATGTGGCTGAGGAGGTTTTTTTTTTTTCCAGTGGAAGAGACTCATTTTACCAGAATGACTCAGGAATTTGTGCTTCAGTTATTGAATCTGAATAGTATAAACTCCAAGTTAGGTTTTGCAGGACTGCAGACTTTTCAGGCAGTCTTAACTCTTAATTTTTGGAAGTGATAGTGAACTTAACACAGTACAGAGGCTTTAAATTCCTTTCCAAAACCAAAATAAGTACTGTATGTAAATATTAGCTGGGAGTGGTGTGGAGAGAAGTGTGAAGAAGCAAGGTGTGGAGTATTGTGGAGAGCAGGCTGAGGAGAGTTAGAGGCTCAGTGCTGGTTATGAAATAAGGGGGAGGTAGAGGCATATTACAGTGAAAAGAAAAATGGTTCATGTTACATTTTTCATGTTATACTTAATGGTCCACATTGAGCCACTTCTCAGTCCTCTTTCAAGTTGGGATTTGGTGATCCTGGTAAGAATGTAAGTTTGATACCTTGAAGACTACGGAATAAAACAGTGTTCTTGACACACAGGGGAAGGAGGAGAAGGGATGCTGGCTATGCTAGTTTGAGATAGATCTGAAGTAGTGCTTTCAGTATGGCTTGTGGATTTAAGGGAAGCTTAGTACCCCACTTTGGGTGGATTACTTTGGCTACATAAAGAAAATGATCTTTGATTCACTTCAACTTTGCCAACATAACCCAACCAATTCTTTTGTTCATTGTCATGGTTTTTCATGCAGATGTATTGATCAAAACGGATGTGAAGGATTTTGTACTCATGATTCTATAGGAAGCTCTTGCCAGCTCCAAAGTCACACTTAGGGTTATTTTGACATGTAGTTCAACTCTTTGCCACGTTGCTCTCAGCACTACTCCAGATTCTCAAGTGGCATGTGACATCTGCATTACTGATTCATTTTAACTATAGCTTCTGGTACTGTTCTACAGAACAGAAATAAGTAGCTTGCTTAACTCAGTGACATTGAGTTGCTATGTTGTTCTGAAGAAGCAGGAGCAGACCTAGTTATGCTTAGACCTAGTTTATACATAAGAGTGCATTCATGTTGGAAATGTGAGAAAAGAGGAATGTGTACCAGTGTTGATTTGTGTGACTACTTGAGTCTTCTGGTTACACATCCTCCTTGAGGCAAGTGAAAACACAACATGTAGCACGGATTTGCTGAGATGAGATGGGGATAGCTGGTTGGGACAAAGCTTGTCGTTGGACTGTTAGTGTACTGTTATGCGTTTGGTAAAGGTCAGAGACATTTGTTTGGACCAGGAGTTAAAGAGAACGTTCAGTGCTAATTGTGGAAATATTAGTAAGGAGCCTATGCTTAAATCTAAAGGCTGATCTCAAATATTTTTACCACAGTGTTCAATTTCTGGGAGCCTTTAGGTGTCTCTCATGAGGACAAAAACTATAGTATGTCTGCAGTTGGTTTCTGGATGATAGAAAGATATTTCCAGGGGTGAATGAGAATAAATGTGGTAGTTTGGGATGCTTGGAATCAAGATCTCTATCTGTACTACTTTTTCCTCCTCAAAAGGGTGCTAGTTTCCATTTGCAAGAGAGGGCTAGCAATATTAGCAGTAAAACTGACCTTGGCAGACTGGCAGAAAACATACTTTTGTCCTCAGAGTTTGAAATTTGCCCTCCTTCACAGGGATCCTAAGGATCTGCCAGCTCTCAGTCTTTTATTTGGATGATAAATGTTAAAAAATCCCCACATACCAGATTTCAAGTCTACCTGGTTCCACTGAAACATCAATCAAACCTAGAAAAGAAAACAAGTTTACTCTAGCGGAGTAAAAATGTGGTTGGTTATTGCAAAATTAGAAGTTATAGGAAGGAAAAGCCAACAAAATATGCTCTCAGTAGTACACGTAGGTGACATTTGGGAGTTCTTTGAGAAAGTGATTTGAGGTCTCAGAATTGTGTTGCAGTTGAAGAAGCTGGTGGAATGACTCAACAGCATTTCAGTCTTTGAATAGTATATTTCAGAACAGAAGTCTAAAATTAGTGAGGAATGAGTTAAAGCCCTTAGTCTTAAAGGCTGCACAGGGAAACTGCTTCTCTGAGACTGCTCTTGTTGCTTTTTTAATAGAGAATTTCAGTTGGTTTCTTCTTCCCCTCCTTCTGTCTTGTGACCTTCAAGGCCATTGTCTTTAGTTACATGTATTTTTTTTTTTTATCATCAACGCTTTAAAACTATTAAATGCTTTTAATGGCTGTTATTTATTTTCATGGCATACTTGTGTTTGTTCTGAAACTAGAAGATGTCATGGTGTCTAGCAGACATTGCCCAAGAGAATTCTGATTTCCATTCCAAGGCAATAACTGGCTGATAGTTGGACATGCTAGTGACAAAACAGAGAAAGGCATTACTGATTGTTGTGGGGTTTTAAATACCTCTTTGTTTGAAATGGTGCAGTGAACTAGATAGCAGGATTAAATTGATTTAAGATTTTGGGCTTGAGAAGGAAACCTTTATTGATTTAAAAATCCAACGTGCCTCTAATCTTGAAACTCTCTTTTCTTTCCCAAGCCTCAATAAAACTATATAAATCTTTCCAGCACTAGCCATCCTTAGGCACTCCTCCTGTTATTTGTAACTCTTATAGTTGATTAAGGACACAGGACCTAATCTCCTGATTTAGGTATGTGGACAACAGTTCTCAGTAATGTGAGATAAATTTCTGCCTTCATACATTCTTTTCTTGTTAACTCCCTGTGGGGTTTTGCAGGGTCAGAAGGCCAGGAGTGTTTCACACACTCTCTGCCCTGAGATTCATGAGTCTGGTAATGCTTTCATGCTGGTTCAGAGAGGAGAATAGTATTAATTAACTAATTCTTAGTATGCTTGAACTTGTGGTATCATGTGGATTGGCATGTTTTTGTCGAGTAGAACTAATTAGCAGAGCCTAGTTGCTTGCAGATTTGTCCTGTTTGTCTTCATCTTTGCTGTTTTGTGTCTCCTCACACATCCACTGGCCAAGGCAACACGTGTGGGAGGTGAGCAGGGTGCCTGAGAGGAGGTACAAGTTTGGCCTCTTTCCCCAGTAGTGTATTTTTCTTTGTCTCTCTGCACCATCGTCAAAGCATCCAGAAATGTAGCCTTGTTTGGAAGATCTACCTTGTTTCTGAGTCTGGATCTTGGCAGATGGCTTCTTATAGTAGGTGATCACAAGTGGGATAGTTGCATAAGGTGAAGCTGAAAAAGGGTAACTGGCATAGAGGTAGGAGGGTTATTCAACTACTAAGTGCAGCCTTTAGTTTTTCATCCACAGCAGACTGTCTGCACCTTATGGAGGGGAGGAGCTGCTACATACAGAAGTGAAACTTCTGCAAATTCCCCTTGGCATGGTAGAGGAGTAGGCAGGTCCATGAGGTATCACAGCCAGAACCGTCTCAACTAAAGGAGGTTATTTGCATTCTTTCAGGCAGATAGCTCTTTGTCTTAGCAGGCAGAGAAGTGGGTGAGTCCAGAATGCTGCTTTGAGTTCTGAAAATCACCACTTGATGCAACGTTATAAATTAGGCAACCGTTTCTATTGACATAGCTTCTGAGTAGTTAATCTAACACGCCCTGGGGGGAAAAAGGCTTTTAGTCTACAGTGAGAGGTCTTGCAGGTAGGTAATCTTGTGAGTCTAAAAAATAGCTGTGACACTACAGCTTTAGCTTTCTGGCTAGGAAAACCCTTCTCTTCATTCTTCCTTTACTTTCTGTCTGAACCAAGCTTAGATTTACATTTTCCTCAGATGTAGGAGTGCAAATTCATCTATAAAGCCATGACTTCCAAAGGGTGTACAGCAGTGTTGGTATGCACAGAGTAAGAACTATTCAAATAAAAATATCCTAGACCAATGAAAAGGGGACACTTTAAACAAGTACAGTTGTTTGTAATTTATTTTGTAATACTTGGGTTAGATGTTTGAGACAATACTAGAGATGCTTCCAGACAAAAAGGAGTGAAACTCTAGTCACAGGGAATCTTTGGTTTCTTCTAGTCAGTCTTCACAGTATCTTACAGGTTTTGGTGGCAGTATGGTACTTAAATATATATTTTTGTGTGTGTGTGTTTGTTCAGTCTTTGAGGTTTTTTGAATTAGGTAATTTTTCTTACAAACTGGGTGCTTTTGAGTTCCAATGTAATAGAAAAATCCTTTGGTTCCATGCTCCCCAAAAAGTCCCCAAGTATTTCTTGACAACGTCTTGTCATGAACTCTCAGTACATTTGAATATCTAGTATTTAAGGATCTTTAAGCATTTCAACATATAATGTAATTTAATGTTAAATGTCTGAACCTTTTTTCGCTTCTTGTACACATGTCCAGTGTAATTGTGCTATAGATTCAGATTCAAACTTAATTGAATGAATCTGTCTTTCGTGGTATTCACATACTGACTCTATCTGTAGCTAAAATTCCCACACTGACAAATAACAGACTAGAACTTGAGCAACTTCAAGATGAGACGTGTGTAACTTGCCTGGGTGTTTTTGCATGGCATCCACATCCCACCTGATTGTGTAGAATAAGGAATATAGGGCCTTAAATTGTAACAGATGCATCTTTACTGATGATCTTGTGTTTGAGAGTTTCATCAAGTAAATAAAGGGTTCTTTACTAGTGAACTTGATCTCAAGTCTGCCGTGCCTGAAAAAAAATCTGAGATTTTCCTTGAACTTGTGACTTGGAGGCCTAAATTACCATCAAGCCAGAATGCCTAAATTTTTGCTGTGATGACTGACTTCTTTTCTTTTCCCCTTCCAACAGGAACAGGAAATACAGTGGTGATAATGGTTGGCTATCCAAAAGGAATAGAGATATTGGAGCCAGTACGAAGAGGGATCCCAGTAAAAATGACTATTGTTGTTGGCACACGACATGTGCAGGAATATATTAGTGGTCAGTCGGTTGTGTTTGTAGCCATTGCCTTCATCACCATGATGATTATCTCTCTCGCTTGGCTCATATTTTACTATATACAACGTTTCCTGTATACAGGATCACAGTTTGGAAACCAGGTAATTGGAGACGATGATACTTTAGACTATTGACCATCTTCTCATGTCAAATCAGTCACTTACCTTTGCTTGTTCATTGAAGCATTCTTAAAGATCTGTGCCTTCTTGCTACTTTACTATTTGTGAATGCTACTCAGTAATGATTAGTGAGGCTAATAAGTAGTATGCTAAATGGCATTGCAAGTTTGTCTAGGTGTAATTATTAGATACTCATATGAAGTTGGAGGAAATGTATTTAGCTACTTGTCAATAACAGAGTAAAGGCAGCTGCTTCTGTGATTTGTCACCTAAGTTTTGATGTGAAAAAATATTTTCATTCTTTGTTAATTTTAATCTTGAAAGTACTAACTTCTCTGACTAGACCTTTTAATGGAAAGAGACCATGTTAATTTTTTTTTCCTTAAAGGGCTCTGAAGTAGTTAGGGCTAGGATTTTTGGTCCTAAAGCTCTATGAAAACTACTTTTGATACTTGTAATCCTACCACTCTACTGTAGAGTACCTAATTGCAGCAGATTAGAAGGAGCATGTGTGATGAGATTAAGCTCTCTTGGACTACCTGAAGTGTTGGGCAGTGGGAATACAGGGAAGATCAAGAAGGAATAACTTTGCTACTTATCTGCCCCTTCTACATTCCTGCTCTTTAATGGGTTAAAAAAGAAGTCAGCTTTATTTTTTTTTTCCCCTGAGCAAAGTACTGCTTCATAATTTAGGTTGCATGGGACCTAGGTTATTTGGTTCAAACCCCAACTTTTAATGGACATGTTGAGGACCTAGTCTAGGTAAGTTTTGAAAATATCATAGGATGGCATTTCCCTGTGATTTTCAGTTCTTGCAAATAGATTAGATTCCATCGTTAGCTCTATACCATAGTTCTTGACTAAAAGTGAAAAATAGTCACACTTGTTTTCCTTTGCAAGCAGTTCTTTTTTTATGCCCAATTCAGAACAAAAAGAATATTTGAAATGATTGCTTATTCTTTTGACTTGCTCAGCCTTCTGCTTGAACATGTGTATTTTAGCTTTAAGGGAGGAGGGAAGGGAATTTGTTTGCCTTCAGGAGTCTCTACTCGGATTAGGATTTACAGGACTCTTTCAGGAAAGTACTTGATTTGTTTTTTCAGTAACTGAGGATAACACATGGGACTTCTGTATTGGTTAAACTTGTAGTCTCTGTGAAATATTGGTTCCCCAGAGTCAGAGTCTTGTCTTTTTTTTTTTTTGTTATTAACTGTTAAGTCTTAGAACTCAGATTCTGAGAATACTTTCAAGAAAACAAAATTTTTGAGATGCGTTTATAAAAAAGGGCTGTGCTTTTGTGTTGTAACAGTTGTCTGGTGAAGAATGTTGCTTCTTCCTGTTGAGTTTAGTATAGTTCACGCTAAGGGAAGTTCACATGCTTTATGAGTAATTTAAGAGTGTTTTTTAGGGTAAATGTGATCTTTCCCAGAAAGATGTACCACAGATTCTTAATAGATTTTGCTATTGGACTTGTCATCTAAATGTGTCTTAATTAAATGAAATTGTCTAGCATTAGAAGGTTATTCTACTTCCTCAATTCTCCCTTTTTTGGTTTTCATTGACCATTTTAACTTACAAAACTATAAGAAGTTTGAAAATGATGTGAATATCTTGATCAAGATCTATCATTGGGAGTCTTTAAAGAATTTTTGAAACAAAAAGCCACTTTTCTAACCCAAAGTAGCTAACACTTTGTCTTGGTATACAGTACTGCTTTTCTTGCTTCCCCTGAAAGCACAATTAGGACTGTTACTGTATAGAAGTCCAGTATGGTGTCTCATGTCTGTTAAGCCTTTCTTGTCATCTCCTTTGCATAATGTGTCCTTTCAGTGCAAAGTTTTGTATGGTGTGTGAGACAGTGTTCAACTGAGGGGGTAGTATTAATAGCTACAAGCAGCCTTTTGACATGGTGTCCATCTGTAGGCTGCCCAACAAGATTCCACCACCTTTTCTCAAGCTGCTGCAAAACCTACTGTGTGCCTTGCTCTTGGGCTTGCCTAACTAGAAAGTCTGGTTGTACGGCTATTGTTTCAGCTCTGACCACCTCTAAAGCCTACATGAGTTTCAGTTTGCCTGTGCAGGAAGGTGCATAACACAATGTCAGCTTGGTCTGCAAAGTTCTGCAGTGGTTGAGATCATTCTAAAAGCAGTACACTTACAGATAGTGCTTGCTGCCATGCCCTGAGAATGTAAAACTTGCAGTTCTTCAACATCTATTGGCTCGAAGTATTTTGTAAACAAATTAGTTAGCCAGGGATTAATTTTTTTAGATGCATTTAGAAGACTTGGCAATCCACATGTGAAGTATTTAAAAGCTTTGAAATGTAGCTCTTAAAACCAACTTAAGTACTAATACATGAAATCTTTATTTAAGGGCCATAGGAAAGAAACCAAGAAAGCAATCAGCCAGCTTCAGCTGCATACTGTGAAACGTGGAGAAAAGGTAATTCAGTGGCTCTGGTTATTGCTGTATAATTTAAAAACTGTTGGAATATCTTTCTAGAATTTAAAGTTAAATTCTCACAACATAATTGCAAGGGGACTTAAAATTTTAGGCTCACTGTAGAGTTTTTACTTACAAGGCAGAATTTAAAATCGAAGAGTCAAAATCGAACTACTTATATTTCATAAGGCTGTTTTGTTGCAGATAAATTCTGGTTAAACAGAACATTGCAAGAGACTACAGGGCTGATAATGTAAAAGTGAGGAAACACTAATATCTTCTCATCACTTGAAAACATCAACAAGTGCATTGCAAAACACTTCCCTAGTACCCATTGGTTGCGCAGTTCTTGCAGCTGATGTAATATTTTGTTTTCTAAAAAGAATCTTTTTGTTGATCAGAAGGCCTTAGAAATCGAAAAAGCTTTGAAAAATGAAACACTTGTTTCATCTCCTAACATACAATACCTTTATGGAGCTGTTATTATTTGAAACAATTTTTTTAGGAGTACATTTCTATTTATTAAAAGCTAATCTAAAAATTAAAACTGCTTTCAGGAAGTTAGCTTGGACAGTGTATGGCCTAAACTCTTAGCTATATTAGAATAACTTTAGAAAAAGCCAAGATTTTGAAAGAAAATACTGTTTTAGTCAGAGTTTTAGGCCCCTCTGATGCTAAATGCTAAAGTAGCTTTTGACTAGACTTTACTACATAGACATTTTTTCCCCAACTTTTGTCTCATTAGTTTTTACTGAAGGACTGTTTTGCTCAGAGATGAAAAACAAAGATTAGTGGGGTTTTTTTAATTGATGAATAAAATGTAGGTGAGAAAGTTTTAAAAGCTGTGGTTCAACAGAAGCTGTTCAGCTTCAGATCACATGCCACAGAAAATGTCCTTCATTTGATGAATTGGTTTTGAGATTTTAAAACCCAAACTGCTTTGAACTTGCCTTTTTTCCTCTTATGCGTTCAGCACATTTAAGTAGCATTTTACAAGTTTTTATTACTTCAAATTATATTCTAAATGCCATCAAAAAGTAATCTGTTTCAAGCTGTGAACAGAGGGATATTCATACTTCTGTTCATACAATGATAAGATCAGAGATGAAGAAAGATGGAATTGAACTGAAACTTGTGTAAAGCAGTATAAAAACATAACATCAGCACAGGAAGAAAGGGGTATAAAAGGGTCATCGTGAAACCTATGGTGAGAACCACAAGGAAGATGTTAACAGCTTTTAAGTTGATGTTCAGTAAGCCTCTGAAAAGGTTTTGTATTGTGAGACTTTTGCAGTGTCCCAGGTTGTTCCTTCCTATCAACATTCTGTTGACTGAAATTAATTAAATGGGGGAATTTGAAGTTATTACACAGTATGCTGGTTTTAACTATGAATTCTCTGTTAAGCAATGTAGAATGAGATAAGATGAAAATATCTATATTAAAATGAATTTTTTTTTCTGCTTGGTAAATCATGTCTTACAATTGTATTTGAAACACCCTACTCTCAGCAAATTTATGTAACTTGCTGGTGCAGCGTAAATTTCATGAACTAATTTAAACTTACATGGAAGTTCAACCCTGTCTGCTATGTAAATGTACGTGTTCCTCCTTTAAATTTTTCCTTTCAGCCATTTAAAAGAGTGTATTTCTTTTATTGAGACACAGTATAGTCTTTCATTATCCCTTGTTTTCGGGTTGAGTTATTTAACTAAAAATAGGTCAATATTTTAAAAATGTATTTGCTATCATGTAGATCTGTCCTGAGAAGCTTATGGGATTATTGTAAAATGGACACTCATTTGAATATGTGCCTACATATGGCATGCTTGGATTTTGCCTCTCGTACAGAACAAAAAAATACTTGTTACCAAATAAGTACTCGTTTTAACTTTGCTTATATAAAAAGCCTTAATTTGATTTAGTTGGGAATTTAAGTCATTAATTGTGTAACTTGTTAGCATGCAAAGGAGGGGAAAACTTGCCCTGAATGTGAAAGTTTGCTTGCAGTACTAATTCATTTGGGTGTTTATGGTAATGAAATTGAAGTGCTTCAGTAAGCAGCAAACAAAAAACTACTAATTTTGTGGAGATGAAAGGGAATAAGTTGGCTCACTCTCTGTTCTTTTAATATGTTTTTATACAACCCAGTTAACATTCAGTTATTTCTCTTGCATCTGGAGATACCCATCATAGTTGAAGTGCAACTAAGCGAGAAGACAGTAAGACCTTTTAGGAAAGATAATTAACTCTTAGAAACAAAATGAGGTGGAGAAATACTGCATTTTGACTGTCTGTGTGAGCTTGGAGACAAGTTTTTAAAAAAAATCTCAGTTTGAGAATTTCAACCTTTTTCCGTTTGCTCCGAACAGAGATCTGCTAGGACGTGATATAAAAAAGTGGGGAAGAAGAGATTTGCAGTATTCAACCCCAGGCATCTCTTCCTAGTGAAGAACATGGAAGTCTTTGAGACCATCAGTTAAGAATTAGATTGTGTGCTTTCAGCTGTGCTGACATCTTTTAAAGTTTCTTAATTTATTTATTATTTTAAACTGAAATTTTACTGTGTTCCTATGAGCAAAGCCAATATTTGAGACTTAATGGATTACCCAAGGTGCCATGTATAGCTATTTAAATTAGAAAATTCAGGTTTGGCTGCTTTTAGTGTTTGATACCACTTGCTCAAATCACCTCTTGATGGAATTTTGAATTAAATAAATGAGATCTTTTCACTTGCTAAACCATTTAATACATTTTACATATTGCTGTTACACAAAACTTGTTTTGTAATGAAATATATATGTAATGCATTTAAATGTGTTGTCTTATTTAGGGTTTAGATGTTGATGTGGAAAACTGTGCTGTGTGTATTGAGAACTATAAACTGAAAGACACTGTCCGAATTCTACCATGCAAGTAAGTTGCCGTAATTCTTCTTTCCCCTTCAGCATATTTTCCCCTAAGTATGTGATGAGCTTTCCAGAAACTCTTCTGGAACTCTGGTGACAGAGCTGAAGCTGTGCCATTGGTATAGCCTGTTACACATTGGACAGCACTGAGAGACCATGTAGCACTTAACATCTCTGCAGGGTAAAGGAGCAATGAGGAGAAACGCAGAAGTGAAGCAGTGCATTCTTAAGTTAAAGCTGTACAATCTTGATCTGGTAACTCTGTGGTGTCCTTGTGGTTATTAACATCTCTTATTTCAGAAACCTAGCATGAGAGAAGATGCTTCCAGAACTGTGTCTGTGCTAGAAAATTAAGCAGTACCTTAATTGTCAAGGTTATAAAGGAATGGGTTAATTTTTTTCTATGTAGTAATTTGCATTGTTTGAAGGAATAGTGTGTCACTTTCATGCTAAGTTCTAAAGGGCATTTCTTTTCTTTAGGCATATCTTCCATAGAACGTGCATTGACCCTTGGCTTTTGGATCACCGAACTTGTCCAATGTGTAAACTAGACGTTATCAAAGCTTTGGGATACTGGGTATGTTGTACACTCTACTTTAATCTTCAAGGTAGAAGTACAGTGCAGGAGGCAAGACTTCATGTAACTGATATGCGAACAGTTCTTACTTGATGAGACTGAAGAAGCTGGGCAAAGATGCAAGAGTAATTGAGTAAGAACTGGAAAAACAAGGGAATTTTATGGGTAAAGGCTTAAATGGTGTATCGAGCAGCTTATGAATCCTCTGTGTACTCTTCTCCAATAACCCTCCTTTTTTTGTCTCCAGCTGATGAGAGTAAGTTGAAGCAGAGGTGAGGCAATTGGTCCAAGCTGCAAAGATTTAATTTAATTCAATAGATCTAGAGCATATATTATTTGGTCTTGTTGAGAACTGATTCAAGGGAGGAAATTAGAGTTTTTCTCTTGAGTCTTTGTGTACTTCCACATATGTCCAGTGTTTTATCCCTGTAAATGAGCCAGTACTTAGAACCTTCCTGAAGATATTCACCAGGAATTGGTTAAATAGAGAAAATGATGTGCTCTCATTTCTTTCTGACAGCACCAGAAAAGAAAGATGAAGACACATGCGGTAGGTTACTTGACCCTATTGATAAATAGTCTTGAGTTCCGCTAAAACGCCATAGGCATAAATGTACCTCTACTTTACAGAGATCTTGAGAAAAATAAGGGTGTTCCTTGGTTTCAGGGTCCTTGTCATAGAATAGTTCTGCTTTTCTCTCATATTGTTGCAGAAACTGAGCAGATCTATGCAACACTTTTGTGAATTACTTTTTTTGGTTAGTCAGAGGTGAACATATTCTTGCTATGTAATATATATACCAGCTGGTGGCACTTCTGTGTATTAAGTCAGACTTTACCCCAGAGTTGCAATCACTCTGTCATGTGAAATATCTGTTGCTACTTTTAACATTGTTATGTTAGCAGCTTATGTTTTGCTCACTTTCAGTTCTCGGAGTTGCTGTAACTGTGTGACATTCAGAAGGATATAACCTTTCCTATACAGGCTGAAAACTGAGATACTAGAACCTTATTCCCTGAATTGATGCTGTTGCAGAGAATACTGATACCAAGCCTAACCAGGAGGAGTAATACCTCCTCTGCTTGTTATGCAAAATAAGTGTTGGAAAGAATGTTGAATGGGATTGTGCTAGAGAAGCTCAGTTGTTGGTTGCTTTTTCCCTTGCTTACACATCAATCATTCAAATCCCACTGAAGCTAATAACGTACGAAATCATTCAGTACTTACTTTTTAGCTTGTTTTTTAGCCTGATCCTGATTGACCAATCTAGTTTGTAGAGTGGTTGTGTGAATTTTTTACTGATGTGAGGAAGGGTAAAAAATTGCAAAGAGAAAGGCAGCTTCTTTCAGCAGTGTGCTCGCTGAGTGACGTAACTGCAGACAAGAATGTGCAGCTTTATTGCAGAAATTTACTATACCTTCTGCAAAAACGCCAAAGGTTGAAATCAGTTTTATGGAGAAGAAATAATCCAGATGCTTCAAAATAGTTAAAGCCTGAAAGTAGAAAGGAAGGCACCAAGTCCTATCACCTGGCATTCGTTTTGTGAAGAGTAAGCTATAGTGGTATGGTTCTGCATTATGCTCTTTCATAGAATCATAGACTGGTAGGGGTTGGAAGGTAGCTCTAGAGATCATCTAGTCCAACTCCTCTGCTAAAGCAGGTCCACCTAGATCAGGTCACACAGGAATGTGTTCAGGCAGGTCTTGAAGACCTCCAGAGAAGGAGACTCCACACCCTCCCTGGGCAGCCTGTGCCAGGGCTCCCTTATCCTCACAGTAAAATAGCTTTTCCTTATCTTTAAATGGAACTTTTTGTGTTCCAGCTACTTTCCATTACCGCTTGTCCTGTCACCAGATAACACTGAAAAAAGTGATGCCCCAACCTCCTCTTGATTTCTTACATGAACTACAATTTAGCATGTCTGACTGATTTAGGAGAACACTGTTGAATCTTGTTTCAGTGCTAATTTAATGTCCTAAGTTTCAAAACCTGAAATCATTAATGCCCTTCACCCACACATGTAGAGATTAGTATCACTCGGGTCTTATTTCGTGTTCAATTGTAGCAGTTCTATAGCTTATTAAAATTCAGTACATCTTTAAATATTCTGCTTTTGTGCTAAAGAAGGAATCAGCCAAGAATTAATTATTTCTTAAGATGGGCCTTTGCTAATTGTTTCAGGCGGGGAAAATACTCATTATGAAGTCCATAGAATAGTTACCTGCACTGCACTGTACTTACATATAAATGTCAGTTTGTCAGTGTTTTGGTGAAGTCAGTCTGTTTTAATTTTTTGGAACAGAATTATGCATGTAGGATTTCAAATTACCTTTCAGGATGGATCAGAAATAGCTCATGTTATACAATAGATAAAGTAGATTCCTTTGCCTGTGCAGCAGATATCTTTGTTTCTGCAAAGTGGCAAGCCAGCATATTTGCATTTTTGGAACAGATGTAAAGTTAGGCTGGAAGTAGAAGAAGAGGGAAGTTTGTTATGATGTCAAGTGTTTGCTGACCTCAGTAAAAAAAAAATTGTATTTGCCTAACTGCTGCCTGAAAAGCAGGCTTCCCTAAACTGGTAAAGGATCCATAGGCTTGCTCAGTGAACATTTTGTTTGTGCTAAGCCTGTTTCTAACCAGACTGCAGTAACACTGTTGCTACAGTCTTGAAATAGTCCATCCAAAAGGCTTTCTCTGTTGACTCTTCCTGTCGCTGCACTAGGATTCGGGGTGGCTTTGAAAAAGTAGTTTTTCTTTTGCTTGGCTTTGTTTCTTTGCAATCAGTGAGACTGAAAGTAGACACTGCTCAACACTGTACCCACGAGTGCATAGATAATAGGCAACAAAAGGTGTGGTTTTTTCCCCATAGGGTGAGGTTACAAAGTGGTAACACACAGAATTGTTGGTGCATAATGGTAGACACAAGTGTCAGGTAAATATATTTACTTTTGAAGGGGGACCCTGAAGATGTCCTGGAGGTTCCCATCCCCGAATCAATAAGCGGCAGCGTGTCCGTCGGGAGCCTCAGTATCGCCTTGCAGGATGATGACCGAAACGAAGTGAGCGAATTGTCGGCTTCCTCCACTAATGAGTCTGTTCTGCAGTGCACCAGCTTAAAAGAGGATGCAGGTGAAACCACAGCATTACTTGGTAAGCTGTAATGTCATCTGGCACTTGACGATTCCTAACACCATTCCTTGCATTAGAAGATGCCATTCACTTAGCTTATTAACACTTAGTAGCTTATTAGTAATACTTACTTACTAGTAGTGTTAGTATTGCAGTGCAGACCAGACTGGGTGGTGTCACTACTGATGTTCAAAATACACAACCAGGTAGATTTTGAGAGATTTTTATTGAGCTGGAGAAAACTGGTCTGGGGGGGTTGAGGGGAGGGGAAAGCCCCTGTAAAAAGTGTCTTAGGTTCTCAAGAGGGACAGAGAACTTCTGGAGAGAGTCCAGCGTAGGGCCACCAAGATGATCAGGGGACTGGAACATCTTTCATACGAGGAAAGGCTGCTGGAACTGGGGCTGTTTGGAGGAGATTGAGGGGAGATGTTACTAACATATACAAATAGCTAAAGGGTGGGTGTCAGGAGGTTGAGACATCCCTTTTTTCTATGGTAGCTAGCAACAGGACAAGGGGTAATGGGATGAAGCTGGAACACAAAAAGTTCCACTTAAACATAAGGAAAAACTATTTCACTGTGAGGGTGAGGGAGCCCTGGCACAGGCTGCCCAGAGGGGTTGCGAAGTCTCCTTCCATGGAGGTCTTCAAGACCTGCCTGGACATGTTCCTATGTGACCTGATCTAGGTGAACCTGCTTCTGCAGGGGAGTTGGACTAGATGATCTCTAAAGGTCCCTTCCAACCCCTACCATTCTATGATTACTTACACAGAGACTCTTGAGAACCTTAGGTATATGAGAATATGAAATTTGTTAACAGAGTTTGGATTAATGTATCAGATAAAATGTACTAAAATGGCAAATCAACAAAGAACTTTTTTCTTCTAATCCCTGACTTGTAGATGTGGATGTCAGTAATAATCGCCATGGAGAACATCTATCTAATGGAAATTCCCACTGAATTGCTTCATGGAAGATATCTTGAAGAGACTGTTGAACTATTATTTTTTATTTAATTAGTATGGACTTTTGTCTAGTTAATGGAAAAAAATAACAATGTAAATTATTTTACCTTTCAAACTTTTCTAGCTGGTGTTCCAAAAGGGCTAATAACTAAGAATTTTGTACACAGGGGGATTTTATGAAATCTCCTCTGGATGTCTCATCCTAAAAAAAAGAGATGCAATAACCCTTTTTCTGTAAGCATTGTTACAATGTCATTGTGTTCCAGAGGGCTGTAACAGAGATGAAGACTAGGCAGTGAAAACGGTGTAGAATGTCTAACGGATAAATATTTTGGATGCACTATTTACATTCACTATGTACACATGGAGAACACTTACAAGACTGCAACTGTTAAAATGTTCTGAAAGTTCTTCTCTGTTGTAATTGGAGATGGAGATTCTTAGAAAAGACATAATCTGGCCTTGAAGGAATGAAATAACTTCTCAGATATGTTGCAGATCCTTTTTTTGAGATTAAAAAACTGCTAGTTGCAACTTTCCTTACATGTAACAAATACTAATTTGATCTTGTATTGTGTTCTACTCAGAGTGGATGCTGAGAGAAAAGGAGACTTTCTCCATCTTGCTAGCTTTTTATACTGAATTTGGCAGTAATAGGTTGTGCTAAGGTGGTCTTCACGTGCTGAGCATGTAGACTTATTTAGGTATATGCACACTGGTTACCTCTTTCAATCATAAACTCAGTAGAACAGAGGTAAAGGGCTAATTATGGCTAAAATATATTTATTAGTCTATTTATAAGAATCTACTTAATTCCTTCTTACTCCTGTTCCCATCCTGTCCCACTTAGTTTTGTACAAATTGAAAATGTTTCTTAGGATCTACAAAGTTTGGGTTTGTCTTTTTTCCTTTGCATAGAGATGCTGGAAGTTTTCTCTTGAGTATTCCACATTAGGAGTTTTGACTGGGTTTGCCATTAGCTTTTATTCCTTTCTTTTAGATTAGCAGTATTGTGCCTTATAGTAGAACACTTAAGAAACCCGAAGCATCTGAGAGTAAATATAAACCCTGGCATCTCCCACTATGACCTCTCGTTCAAATATTTATATACTGTAAGTGGTAGGAGGAATTGCTAAACTGTTTTGTAAAGAAATATGTATATTTAAAACACTACTTATTAAGAGGGTTAAGTGACTTGTTTAGGATTTTAGCATTGTCATGTTATGAATAATATGCTACATTCCTCAATTTTCTTTTGTAAAGCTGTTACTACAGGTTGCTTAAAACAGTGTCTTTTACCAGACATTTGTTTTAGAGTGCATTTGTTTTTAAAATGTATATTTGGAATGTTTTTAAGAAAATATGCAATTCTTTTTCTAACTTATATTGAGCTTCAACAGAAGCAATAACTTTTTTTTTAATTTTAGAATGAATGTTCCAGAAATGACAGAGGTTTCAGCTGGGGAAATATAATCTGAACTTCTACTTTGCAGAGCAGATGTTTCACCCTAAATTTCCTTCTCAAAAAAATTCCTATTTATGCCTACTTCCAAAAAAATAAGTCTGCCTCTTCCCTGTAGGAGTGTAACTTTTTAGGTTTACTGGAAAATTGTCAGGTTGTAGTTTTTATGTCACCAGCAGGTGCAAGTTTCTGTGATGCCTTTATCTTACAAGAAGCACATGAGAATGGAATATGACTGACCAGCCATCTCCAAAACTGAACAAATGAAAACGAAAAACAACCCACAACTAAACCAAACGATGTACAGGGACACTTAACGTCTCCAAAAGAAGCGTGTCAACATTTCCAGAACTGCCTTTTTAACTGTCTCTTCGATATTAAAAACAAAGTCTTCTCCCTCTTCCTTAACACAAAACTGGACATTGATGTAGTAAACGATGAGAGGGTTTAAACTCTAGCTCAAGGAGGAACCAAAAGGCGTTATCAAGAGAAGTCTTGTCAGTCTGTGGATTGTGTCTTGCTGATACCTGCAGCGCAATATTCACGCTGGAGAGCAGAAATGTGGTAAGTACTTCAGCTTTTGGTTTTACAGGCATCACAAAAAAAAAGCGTTTCTTAAGAATTGAAGGTGAGGTCTGGAAGAAAAGCTGAAGGACATGCAAACTGAGAAATGTGCTTGTAAAATCTGAAGTGTGCTGGCTTAGAAAAAGAGCCAAGTATGGAGATTCCTGAGGTATGTTTCTAATGCTGGCACTCTGCTGCTTTTCACCCTTTCCAAAGAGTAGTTAGAGTTGTTGCAGTCAAATTGGTTTGTGCATAGTTCATCTTTGATGCAGTTTGGGTCTCGTAAGGCCAGCTGTGCAGCTGAGGAATGATGACAATGAAAGGCCGAATTGCAGTGCCTCCAGCAAGCAGTTTGCTCTCCTTTGGAGCACGATGACAAAAGTCTTCCGAAGCGAATCATTAGTCTGACCTCAGTTAAAAACCTGACACGTACTAGCAAAAGGAGTGGTAGGATAAAGAGGGCAGGACAGGAAAGAGACAATCTAGAAGGCTTAAAACAGGAAGAAATTATTAGAAACAGGAAGCTTGTGACTTGCTGTTACAGCTCTTGTGATACATAACTTGTAAACAGGTGTATGCAGACATAGGTGAATATAGGTTCCCAGACTTTGCTGATCTGGACTGTGTATGTTGGATCAAACCGGTATTCCTAGTTTCTAGCACTTTATCTTACCAAAAGCTTATGAAGGTCAGAACCAAAGAGTCTTTTTTTTTTTCTTTGTCCCGCTTACGAATGTTTTTTTCAGGATAGGTGCCTTGTGACTCCCTTCCCTGCCATCTTGTAGTATCTTTAATCTGACTCTTCTGCTTAGGCTATGCCCTGCCTAACGTGGGAGCTGATGCTATATGTGATGTGGCTTCTTTCTGCCCTCTCCCCTGCCCTGATCTCTTTTCCTGCCTGCACAGTTTTCATAAAACATGCAGGAACTTGTCTCGGAGACCTCTGTCCCTTTGTCACATTTTGCTGTAAGCAGGCAGAGCATTTCTTACAAGAAGTGTTTGTGTGGTACAACAAGACAAAGCTGAAGCACAGAGCCCATGTGAATTGGGCAGCCCCTCAACGGTGATGTTGAATCTCCTCTAGCAGAACTAGGGGATGTTATTGTTGTAGAATGAGTTTTGTTAGTACTGTGTTCATTGGGATGGCTTTGTTAGTTCTAGTCTTGCTGTTAGGGAGAAAAACTTTAAAAAGGAGCTATGAAGATTTCAAACTGGGCTGGTGTTTAAAGGGGAAAACTAGAGGCCTCTCTTTGTTTGGAAATCTATTGATCTACAAATGCCAAATTGGAAAAGAAGTTTGATAGCAATTAACTGTTTACGGTAGCTTCAGCTTTCAGACTTGATGTCTACAGTTTGTTTTTCTTTGCTATTTCAGATATAAATGCCTGTTAATAGTTTTTATTACCTGCAATACTGACTTAACTAGAAGATTTTTATTTCCTTTTACTATTTGATCCCTAGACTGGATTCTTCCTTGGTTCTAAGCCATACTGGGGGGAGATTCTTTGCATGTACTAGAGAAGTTTGATTAGATGGCAGTAACGCCTTCCCCTTGCCTCTCTGCCTTCCCACCTCTCCTCAGGTATGAGACTATAGTCCAGTAATTAGTGCTGGATTCTGGAGGTATGCCAGAGAAGCTGCAGGATAACTACAGTAAGAAAGCTTTTTATCCATGTTGACTTAATGAATTGGGCACTAATATATTCTTGCCAAAACCGGGCTGTTACACCCTGACATGGGACCAAAGTTCCCAAAGTGTAACTGGCACAGAGTAACACCCATTGCAATAACTTTGTCAAAGGTGCAAAGACTTCTGTTTGTTTGGGGTTTTTTTTTTTTAAGCACTTGCTTCAGAAATGGTTGTCCAGGACTTCTGCCTGGCCTGCTGAGCTTTCTTTAAGACCAGGCAATAAGTAGTTGTGTGATGAGGTGCCCAGCAAATGTGTAGTGATGGTTACCCCACTTCTACGCCCTGTGCGTCAGAGGATGAGGCAGAGTCAGTGTCTGTGCTTGCAGGTTTTGATGAGCTCCTTCAGCAGCAAAAGGTGTTGGTTTTATATTATGATGGCAACAGATAGGAGAAAACAGGTTGGGCTGATGATTTCTGTTCTGATGATTTGAGTTCTGTCTAGGCAAGCAGCTACTGCTAGCAGTGCCAGCTGTACTGGTATAGACCAAGAGGTCAAGAATGGCAGTCTGAATTTGTGGAACACTTCTTCAATTGCCACTCTTTGTAATAAAAACATTGAGTTCTTTATATATCAACATTCTGAGTGTCGGTACAACCAGGAATTCTTGCTCAATGGAACATTTAGCACCTTGAATGAAGCCAGTAATGGTGATACTGTGCTGATGGTTAGGGGGGTGTTGAGGCTTTTTTTGAGTGGGGAGGTTGCATGCATAGTTTGCCTTGACTTGACTTTCAGCACTTGGTATTGAAGGCAGTGTTTCTGGGCTGGATGAAGATGCTGAAATCAGTAACAACATACCAACTGTAGCTCTAGAAAGGTGGAACTGAAATCCCAGTAGAGGAATCAGCTGGAGTATCTCATCAGGTTAACCTGGAGGGAATGGAGTTTCTGGTGTTGGTTGCTGAGTGAATCAAATTATGTTGGCAGCTTGACAAGAGCATGTTCTCTATCTCCCCTGAAGCCACTGGGCTGGGCTTCAACCAACTTAATGGCTTGCTGTTACAAGAGGATATAGAGGGGTCTTTTCTGGACTTCCTTTTCTGCTATATTTACTTAGCTGTGTCTCAGATTAAGAGTATGTGATGAACTAATTCAGCTGAAGTGGCTGAAAATTAAGTACATCAAAGCTGTATTTTGACAATATCCTTACTGTGCCATTAACTGAGTTTTGGAGCTTGGCTCAGGGGCTGAAGAGTTGAGGGAGGAGGAGGGAATAGTAAGACTGTCCTGTGGGGTAACTGGAAGAGATACAGTTTTATAGTAGGACTGTGTGGAATTTCAGTTCTTAGAAGATGGCAGCAGCAGCAGGGTTTTTTTTAAACCAGAACAGCTTGTCATGTCTTCTGTCCTTGAGACCGATCTTTACTAGTTATGTTCTTTTCTCTCATAGGTGATATGTGAAGATTTGGGAATTGGAATTGTAGATTAAACATGCACAAATCAAGCTGAAGGCTTTTGTTTTTGTTCAGTATGGGTCCTGATCTTCTCAGATATCCTGCTGTGTTGCAAAACTTGATTTGAGGAAGTTTTAAAAGTGTCTCTATAATTGCATGTGTTTGTGTGAAGAATGCATTGCCTGGAACTGTCCACAATACTTCCATTGGACCTTGAAGCTACTTTTCACCATCTGAAACATGGTAATGATACTGCATTTTTAAATGAGCATATCCTTCTTAATTTGGAAGAGCAAAATAATTTGAGTTTCCATCATTTTGTTAGTCTGAAGCTTAAGTCCAAAACTTTGAAGCCAGTTACTTCTACTATAAACAGAACTGCAGAGAACCATTTGAACTTGCCAGTCTCTCAGCAACTCTTCACAATTGACGGTCTTTTATGGTAACCTTGTACTAACTTGGTTGCATTGTTTGGACTAAGCCCTGGGCTGTCTTTTCCATGGTGTATGTACAACTGTAAGAATGTCAAGTTATGCATTGTTGATGTAACTTAATGGCTAAAAAGCTCAAATTCTGTAATAAATTATACAGACCTTTTAAAGAGCAATGTCTGTGGTTTTGTTTCTTCGCTATGCTTATGTAAAGGAGTCTGAGCTACTCAGCACAGCCCCACCCAAGCTTCATTTCATCCTGGGTGGCTGTCAGCAGGGTGGGGAGTCTTCCCTGTGCCTCCAATACCTAGTTTTTGGGCAAGGTTTAAATTCTTTTCAAGTAATTCTGTAAATCATAAGGTAGCTTGCCATGCCTTGACACAGCAGGCATCAGCCTTCTCATTGAGCCTCTTGCTTTGTCAAAGGTGTAGCACCAAGTTGCAAAGAAAATCCTAAAGTGTATTAACATTTTAACCACACTTTTGAAGAAGGGTACATAGCAGACAGTCAAGCTGTACTTCAAGTGTAAAGCATTAAGGTACACATTCAGAGCATGAGCTAGGTTAAGCACTGCTGCTAACAATGACTTACAGCAAGTGTGTTCAGTTTAAGTAGGAGGGGCTAGAAAGGGAATAGACCCTAAATAAATGCTACTTTAGTCAGCCTAATCTATCTTAACTCTGGCAAGCTGTACAAATCTAACTCCTCATGACTAAGGCCTTTGTACCAAAAGATTATGCTGCATGAGATGAGAGATCAATGGGATTTTTTCAGTCCAAGCAATTCAGCAACTTAAAATTACTTGGAAAGAAAAAGCCGAAAAGACCTTCTTGACCTTACATTATTGATCTTGTACTTCATAAAAATTGGATGAGTTGCTGTAGATTTAAACCAGCTTTAATTTATCAAGCAGCATTAAATTAGAACTACTTAGCTCTTCAAGTTACTGTCATTTTCAGTCTCAGGGCTTAAATAACAGTGAACCTACCATCCTTCAGCCAACTCCTTCCCCTGTTCCCACAACACCCAGCATCTAACACCTGACTGGCACTCTGACTAGATGATTTATGAAGAAGAGGTGCTTTTAATTTTGGTAGCCACAGAGCAGCTGCCTCTGCATCTTCTGAAGGGAGGCTTGTTATGGGAAAAAACCCACATCCTTACAGCATGAAATAGGTGTGGTACTTCAAGTACTGATGGTATGGGGCCACTATTGGGGAAAGATTCTATGATCTTGAACAAAAGACAGTACCACTCTGAGCTACAGCCCCTGCCCTGTAAAAATAAGCCTTTAGCTTTTTCTAGACATCAAGACAGACTTTTCCTTAAAGCATGCAGCATCACAAGTTGTATCCAGCTTTTCTATGTCTTACACAGTGAAAGGCAAACAGGAACTGAAGTTACTTACCTTGATGCAAGTTGACTGTAGTTATTCACAAACAGCTTTAGACACATAGACAGGGAGGGCCAGATTAATACTTCAATGTACTGTGAAAGGGCAAGTATCACTTATATCCTCTTTGGAATTACAGCCTGTAGGTCAAGATACGCATACGATACACAGTTTAACCCACAGTCAAAACTAGGGTAAGGCCTAACACACTTCACAGACTCAAGCCCATTTATCAGAAAAGGTATTATTTATTGTTTAAATGCATAAAATGCTATTTATAATGTATTACATTATTAATCCAGTGATTTAAGTTTAAAATATACAATTAATCGGGATAGAATCCTGGCAGGGCGGTGAGGTTTTTATTTGCCAGTGTCAGTGGTTTTATTTTGAGGTTTTTGTCTCTGATGGGTTTTCCCCAGTGTCTAGTGTCTTCAGCAATCTGAAGAGGCCAGCTGCTTCTCGTATCCGACTGAACTCAATACAGAATGCTTGCACTTCTATAAACAAGTCCTGGACATTAATAATTTTGTTTCTGATTAAAGACTGGAGAAAGACACAAACAAGACGGACCAGGCGATTCTGAAACAAAAGAGACAGGGTTTCATCATCCAAATAAATGTTTGCAACCAAGTCAGCTAAAGGGCTGTTGGCCCTCAGCAGTACAACTAAGGCATTTCAAGAGCAGTTTAGATTCAGCAGTAATCTTGTTCCCAAGCTTTGTACGTGCTGCCCCTTCTCTTCCATACTACTATTATTTAAATGGATTCCTCTGCTTTCTACTGCTCTACTTATGGGTACAGGAGCTTTCTCAGGTTTAACCCCAAGCACAAGTGAAACACCAGCTCTTATCATAGGATCACAGAATGGTAGGGGTTGGAAGGGCCTTTTAGAGATCATCTGGTCCAACCTCCCTGGCCTACCTATGTGCTGTACTTCATTACTATGTAATCCCTCATTAAAATCAGAAGGGACTGTATCTTAAGATGACATCCTCACTAGGGTCTTGCTTACTCTTATTTTCTAGAGTAACACCATAAAGAAAGATGAACAAGCTTCACATCCCAAAATTGCCCAGTTGCCACACGATTAGAGTGCTCCAGATGGGAAGCAACAGCCACAGAACTGATCCCAAACTTGCTTGGTGGAAAGCGCACTATCACCGCATTAGCACACCAGGGACACCTAATCCAAGGACACGCCTCAGAGCTCATGGCTTATTTCCTGCCCAATCCAGGGAAAAGATGGATCTTGGAGAAGTTCTTTCTTCCTTAGGGCCGCTTATGTGACGCCTTGGAGGAGCGTGCTGGGAGTTGGGAAGTGGAGACCTAGCAACTGGCACCCAGAATTTGTCATGCACAGACCCAGTCGCTAACTGCCTGCTTTATACAGAGGGCGTTTTTCCTCAGGGACAAAAGCAGATCTTAACATTATCATTAAAGTGGTCTCATACTTCACACTGTGAAACAGAGCTGAATCCAAACCTTTCTCTAAAGGCAACTATATACCTGGATAAAGTTTATCAGCCAGAACTGAGAGGACTTGATAGGTTAAGTGTCCAAAGTATTTTAGGTTATTTGACACTGAAAATAATTCATTGACTGTATTTACAGGAACTGAGCCTCCTACTGCAAAATGTGCTACCTATACCAAGAGAATTCAGAAAAGGAAACAGTTATTTCCTTCACTGCAATCAAAAGGCATCACGTGTGTTCTCAACAACACAAATTACTTAGAAGAGTAATAACAGAGGAACATGAAATGCAAAATGAAAGCACAAATGCAACATTTAGTGGCCGACTCCCAATCTCTGAGGATTGTGCCTCTTTCACTTCCAACAGGAGTGGCTTTGTATCGTGCTTTTCAAACAAAACAGCTCGTGTCTCAGTTCCTGAGAGGCCTCATATGCAGTATTAACAAATATAAGATCTCACAAGCTTTGCATGCTACTTGGTGACTGGTATGTGTTCCTCCACCCTCTTCTTTTTCTCCCCGTGTGCATGAAGCACAGTTGCTGCATGCTCTCAGCAGCCCCTTGGAGCACAGAGTCCCACTCTGGGGGCATATTCTTAGCTGCAGCCCAGGTCTGGTGCTATTTTCCTATCCCATTAACCACATGCAATAAGCACAGCTATTGAAGCCACATGTGGCACAGCCCCAAAGCAGAGAAACAGCAACAGCCACCAAAAGTTAGTTATCATCTGGAAGGGTACTCAGAACAAGACAGAGGGTTTTTTTTCTGCTATCTAAAAAAAAAAGAAGAAAAAAAACAATACTGCACCTATATCCAGTGCACTGCACACAATTTTTGTCTCTGCAGCTCAAGGATACAGTGGAGCTAGAGAAGACACCAAGAAAAACTAAAAGGGAAAGGAACAGCAGCAGGGGTTGCAGTTCTTCACTACTGAGAAGAAAAAGCTGATACAGGCCTTGGTCAAGATTCACAAAGTCTTGGGTAAACTGAACAAGGAACTGTTTTTCACCAGTGAGCTATCCAAGAAAACAAGTTCTACTGGGCACTTGGTGAAACCAGCAGCTTGGTTCAGCACAGAAGGAAGTACCTCACACAGCATGTAGACAACCCTATGTCCCAAAGGTTTGGAAACCTCCCCAGGGGGCCGAAATCCTTGTGAAGGGGCTACAACTTGTATGCTGGTACCGAGGAAGTATGATAGGCTTGGGAATTGCAGAGTATGGTGTTAGTTCTTTGTGGAGATCTACAAACTGCTTTAGGTGATAACTGAAGAGCAAGACTTCCACATGAGTTTTGTAACGTCACCTCAAAGGTCTGGAAGTAGTGGGCACGCTTGTACAGAGAAAACTGAAACTTAAAACTATGCAGAAGGCAAACAACTAAAAGCAGGGGTAAAGAAAAAGCACACTGTGTGACAGATAAACCTTTTGCATGTAAGAAGTCACAGAACACTGCAGTTTTGCCATGGAGAAGTGCGTTACATCTACAGAAAAAACAGGGACCAATACCTGTGAGGTCTCATAACAAGGTGAAGAAACACCTATTAAACACTATAAAAGCACTGCATAGTGTGGTAAGGAAAACGAAAAGTGCCTTTGAAATAAAGACAGAATAACCAAATGCTATCAGCCTTATGAAGTACTGGCACATACTTACACAGACCAATACATGAGACCCTTTTTCCTAACCAGTTTACTAAAGTACTCACCTGCATATATTTGTCTTTAATCTGTTCACAGGTGGAGATACAATTGGAGATATAAAGATGAATAAATTCAGGTGGGAGATCAACTGCAGTGGTAAGCCTGTGCAAATTCAAAATAGCCAGTGGTTTATAAATCTCACCGTTCCATTGCAAAACAGAGGAGTGATATGTGACACTGGTTTATTCCCAGTCATGTCAGACAGAGCTGATTCCTGACAGCTTCTACACATATATTTCTAGTGAAATAGATTTCTTCATTAGGAGTCCAAACCATTTCTTTTAACTCTTGACACAGTTCAGAAGCTGAACTGTTGGTTTTTAGTTTATTTCACACACAAACATTTGCTATAGCATAGAATCATAGAATGGTAGGGGTTGGAAGGGACCTTTAGAGATCATCTAGTCCAACCGCCCTGCTAAAGCAGGGTCACCTAGATCAGGTCGCATAGGAACATGTCCAGGCAGGTCTTAAAGACCTCCAAGGAAGGAGCCTCCACAACCCCTCTGGGCAACTTGTGCCAGGGCTCCCTCACCCTCACAGTGAAATAGTTTTTGTCTTATGTTTAAGTGGAACTTTTTGTGTTCCAGCTTCATCCCATTACCCCTTGTCCTGTCACTGAATACAATAGAAAAAAGTGATGCCCCAACCTCCTGACACCCATCATTTAGGTATTTGTAAATATGAATGAGATCTCCCCTCAGTCTTCTCCTATATATTACACAACTGAGCCAACGATGCTTGTTTCAGATTTACGATGAGTAGAAGCTGTCCAAGTACCCAGAGTCTTCTGGAATAAACACTTCATTACGATTTTGCTTATTCATATTTGAATTTCACGTACTGAATCTAAATGCTGAACTCTTTCTTTAGGCATACAACTGAAGTAATCGCTTTGTTATGGCAAAAGATAGATTTCCTTACTTCCTTCAGATCCACATTTGAGTCTTAGGAACTGAAACATCACAAATATCTACAGCTCAAATAACATTTTCCTCTAGTTGGGGTCACTTAACTAGAGAGTAATGATGCATGATAACCTCAGAAATTTCTTACTACAGAAGAACTGGAGAGCTACTGCATCAAAGAATGGTATGAGTGTATTTTTAAGGGTTAACAGCAAGGCACTCCTATTTGTGATTTAACAATACCAACTGCTAAAGTATGTGCGCTGCCAATGTTTCTCAATTGAAAAATAAAACACAGCTTTCTCAAGATAACAACATACACTACATAATTGTGTACAACAGAATTTGACTAGTAAGTCTAACCAAACCTATCTCAAGTAGTGAAAGGGGCAGGGACAGGGAAAATTCATGGGTTTTTACACATTCCAGTTTCAATATTTTGTCCTATTTCACTTAAAAGTCAGTGTCTCCCTGTTTGCACCAACAGTTGTTCTGCAGTCTGAGAAAAGTTGTTCCTAATGTAGTTATGCTGTGGGAGAGAACCTGTATGCCTGACAGGTGGTGTAGATATCCCAGACGGAGGAAAAACTCCTTTCTGGCAACAACTCCTTTCTCCACGTTGTGATCATCAGCCCAACATCCCAGGGCAGTATCTGCTGTCAGTCTGCAGCAGTAGGGAGGGATTTACTTCAGAAACTTCAGAAATGGTATTTGAGGTGCAATTCAACTCTGCTGCAAAGAGACTGATGAACATGGCTGGTGTGATAGAAGTAGAAGAAAGTAAGTGGGAAGGATGTGGCTGTTTGTTAGTAGCTTGTGGGGATTAGCTGAGACAGTCTCTCATTCAAGGCACTAGCTTTCTGTTAAGAAAGTGGGTTGTACCAATATGAAGGCAAAGCAGGATGGCTATTTAACAATGCCACCTTTTGTTTGCTCAAGCCCCATCAAGAATGCAAGCTGGGTTTAAACAGATTAGCTGGGTGGGATTAGCTTTTTGTGGAGGATTCTCACAATAACTGCCCTTTGTCTCACTGTAGCCTTCTATCTTCCAGAGCTGTACCTCAAGAGGGGCAAGATTAACATTTCCAGATGTCCTAATAAAACACAGCTGCTACTTGAGTTGAAACAGAGAAGGAAGATAGAGACAGGCCAGTTTTTAGATAGGAGAAAAGACTCTGAATTCCTCATCAGGAACAACTGGGCTGTGACCCATTAGAGGGAGTGACAGTGCTACTGTGACAAAACCATACACATTGAGTCACTGGTCACTTTGTGTGTCAGCAACTAAACATGCAGCTTCCTGGGACATAGGACACGTACTTGCTGATAAAATTCATCTACTAATAAGGAACCTGATGTCTGAATAAAGGTTTGGCCATATTATAGACTGCAGTGACAGACTCCCTTAAGTGATGATCATTTTTAAAAAACCCATTTCGAGCTGAATGTATCAAACAGTTTGATAGAATGATGTTCTAGTAATTATCAACTCCAGCTGAAGCTATCCACACCACAGTATGTATTTCCCCATTCTTTCCAAAGTAGGAACACTTTTCTAATATTAAAGTGTAACTCAGGGTTTTCTTTGAATAAGTCTCTCCATTGTAAGAGCAGGGACTTAGACATGAACTAGCAGAGCACTTGTGCAAGAAATGTGCTTTTTACCATATCTAATATGGGGAAACATGGTGTGCTATATACATACTTTTAAACAATTATATCCATTTTCATTCAAAATAATTAACACAAAAAGCAATATATATGCCTCTACCATCACATATTTCTAGTGGGAAACTGTTAAGTTTCCTGTTAAGTTATAGCCCTGTGGCCAGCTCCACAACCACTTAATAACTGTTCAGTTTACGTTCTTAAGGAAACCTTTTTAGATTTGAGATAGTGCTCACCGGTTTACGACTTCCATTGAATGTAACGACATGTCCATGTTGACCAAGACAGAAAAATACTCTGTTATCTGACTAGACTGCATCAGTTTCAGCAACATTTCTATAGCTACTAAAGGATTGTTTTCAACCAGGTCTGGCAATTTGGCAGGAGTGAGACCAATATGGTATACAAGCTTCGGGTCCTTTTCCAGTTCTCCAAGGAGCTGTAAAAGCAAAAGACATCAACTCTCAGGCTTTTTTTCCTTAACTATTCACATCAGTGCTTGAACAAACTGCTGTAATACACTGAAGCTACAGGAGAACGATAACCCATTAGACTGAGGCATCTCTATTGGAAGACACTAGAAGTATACTTAAAAATTTCTCTGTAAAGACAAATGTGTCCATAAAACTTTTTACAAAAGCATTTCATAGAATCATAGAATGGTAGGGGTTGGAAGAGACCTTTAGAGATCACCTAGTCCAACCTCCTGCAGAAGCAGGTCTACCTAGATCAGGTCACACAAGAACATGTTCAGGCAGCTCTTGAAGACCTCCAAGGAAGGAGATGCCACAACCTCCCCGGGCAACCTGTGCCAGGGCTCCCTCACCCTCATTTAGTAGTCTTTCCTCAGTAAGTGGCAAGGAAGGGAAGAAAACAAGACATGAAAAATTTCAGCCTTTTTTTTTTCTGCTGGAAAGGAAACTAACATCTGAATTTTTAGTTCCTTGATAGAAAAAAGTTCTGCAAGTAAAGGGCATTTTATAGTGTTAGCATTTAAATCATCCAAAAAGCCCACTAAAATCAGAGGGAACATTATCAAATGGGAGGAAAATAAAATACCTGTATTGGCATTTCTGAAATAATTACTTAGCAAAAGCCTCCACAGAGGAATGAACAACTTTCCTATAAGATTTTTCCATGCAGAAAAATAGTGGTGCCACTTTATAGGTCAACTGAGACTGTGTCCAATCAACACTATGAAGTTTAAAGATTCCTTCCTTGTTCATACAAACCCCAATGAAAACTCCAGATTTTTTACAATTTAAAGGCCTTGGAGTTTCCTGACTCCAAACAAAGATCAGTTAAAGTGACCCAAGTTTTCTAAAATACATGTTAAAACCATTTTAAGATAGCAAAGTGCATGATACTTGCCTGTGTTTGCTGTGGGGAAGTCAAGGGACTTTTAAAAGCTTTTGCCATGATTCTTTTTATCTCAACTCCAGTGCTGTTCTTAACACACATTGACTTATCCCACTGAATGGTGTGATCTGGCTCTATAGGGTTTAACCATGCCAACTCATCCTCACATATATGGAGCGGAGGTGGTGGTCGAATAAACTCTGGTCGAAAGTGACCTAAAATGGCAACAATGTGAAACATTTAAGCTTCAAGGATCCAGTTTTACAGCAGTACAAAAAGAATACCCCCAAATCTTCCATTACTTTAAGCTGTTATAGCACTGAGAATTACTGTCTTACTTGCCTCCCAGAAAAACACTTATTTTCTGATTTTCAGAGCTGCTGTTAGATCAGCCTGTTTCTCCTTTGATTCAGGTCACTACTGATTCTATGGTCTTTTTTTTCCCCTTCCACACTAACTGCTTCCTTGGAAGATGTTAGCAGTCAATGCAGATCTTTGGGCAGGGGCCTAAGATCTGAGGGGGCATCAGCCCAAGTGTTTTAGCCAACAGATGACAGCCTGAAGACAGGCTCCAGACTTTTTTAAGTCTGGAAACATGAACACTATGGAGTCTGATCCAGAGACAGACCAATACAGTTCCACATGGCTTCCTTCATCTTCATCCCCATTTCATTTACATGACATTTCACTTCCTCTGGAGAAGTATAACAACATAGAGCATGTCATGAGTCACAGACACAAAGATGTGAAAATGCACATACTTTCTATAGGAGGTTTTGGCCCACTCACTAAGGCTTCTGTGATTTGGGAGGCAACGGAGCTGTCGAAGCCGGAGTTGGAAGAATCTGGGTCAGGATCGCTGAGGATGCTGGGGAAGCTGGCCTTGCTCTGCGTTGGCAACTCGGACTGACGCTCTGAAACAAAGCCAGTCCATAATATTAAAGCAGAAAATTTGAAACACAGATGCCTGGAATACTAAAAGCAGTGAGAAACGTGCAGCTTTAGAGAAGAACTAGCTTAAAAAAAACCCCACAACCCAGGTAACATCAAGATGAAATTTAGTACTGGGTCAGGCAGCTGGTACTCAGAGTGCCAACTGACAGAGGTATGCAGCAAGGATACAGGAGAAGTAGAAATGAATCTAAGATGTAGTCTTGACTTTAGAAAAGGTAAGTAACTGATATAAGTCCAAAAGCACATTAGTGGGTCCACATGGTACTCCTGAAAGAGTTCACGTGCTACATCTAGTTTTGCGATCACTTCTTCTCAGAGCAGGGAAGTGAAAAAACTACAGATACATTTACAGACTCTGCAATGATAACGGCCGTGCCAGACATGAAGTCACCTATTCAGGTGTATCCAACACATTTCAGTGCTGATGCCTAAGCTACTTCTGCATTCACTGTCAAGCTACAGTAAGTGTTTGTGTGGAAAAAGCGGGAGCTTAATTGTTATGCAATACTACGTACATCATCATAAAGCAAATCTGAGAGGAGCTGAAAGAGTCTCTTCAAAGGCCAAACTGCAGACCATAAACAAGTTACATAAAAATAATGTTAAGGTTAGTATGTACAGCTGAAGACCTGAAGAAACTGGACAAAAAGAAACTCACATTGTCAGATTTTAAGGTGTTCTTTTGTCACAATCTAGCACTTCTCTGTATCTGAAAACTTAGTGGCTGATATTCTCTGTACTGTTTTGGTTTCCATGTTTTTCATGGTTTCCCTAGTTTCTCATGGTTTCTGTTACTTTGCCAAAAAAACCCCAAAAACATGCAAAAACCAGAAGAACCCCATCACAGAACACCACCTGACACTCTTTCCTCCCCACTCCCTTAACAGAGATCATTACTTAAAGGTTAATATGCTGCTTAACCTGAAGTCCAAAATCATTGGTACCATGCAGGGAATCTCTTCAAAAAGTTCCCCATGAAACTAAACATCAGTCCTTTTCCTAACCAAGAGTAATGCTGTCAGATTTAGTGTACTGGTCCTATCACTTCTAGGCAAAGCATACTTGCTCTTTGTTGTCTCACCATGTTGACCATTCCCAGCTTCCCACACACCCCAACTATTTCATATGACTCCAACCAAATCCCCTGTATTAGGCCTTGGTGAAGCTGCACCTCAAATACTGTGTTTGATTTTGGGCCCCTTACTACAAGAGGGACACTGAGGTGCCGGCAATGAAGCTGGTGAAAGGTCTGTAGGACAAGTCTTAAGAGGAGTGGTTGAGAGAGATTAAGATGTTTAGTCTGGAGGAGACTGAGAGGAGACATGATCACTCTACAGCTATCTGAAAGAGTGTTGTAGTGAGGTGGGGGTTGACAGCTTCTCCCTAGTAATGACTGATAAGACATTAAGAAATGGGCTGAAGTTGTGCCAGAGAAGGTTTAGGTTGGAGATTAGGAAGAACTTTTGCACCAAGAGCATTATTTAGCATTGGAATGGGCTGCCCAGGGAGATGGTGGAGTCACCATCCCTAGATATTCAAAAGATGCAGAGATGAGGTGCTGAAGGACATGGCTCAGTTTAGCGATGTACCTGGCAGCGTGAGGTGAGTGGTTGGACTCAACAATCTTAAAGGTTTTTCCAACTAATGATTCTGTGATTCTTTGAAATCCATGAGAGATCATAGAATCACAGAATGGTAGGGGTCGAAAGTGACCTTTAGAGATCATCTAGTCCAACCCCCCTGCAGAAGCAGGTTCACCTAGATCAGGTCGCATAGGAACATGTCCAGGCGGGTCTTGAAGCCCTCCAAGGAAGGAGACTCCACAACCCCTCTGGGCAGCCTGTGCCAGGGCTCCCTCACCTGAACAGTGAAATAGTTTTTCTTATGTTTAAGTGGAACTTTTTGTGTTCCAGCTTCATTCCTTTACCCCTTGTCCTGTTACTACCTACTACAGACAGGATGCTGAAACTGTGACAAAAGGATCATCAAAACAAAGCACCACTCATTGCTAATTTCTTTTTTGGCTTTCTGACCTACTTGATCTAAGTATTTTGGATCAGGCAAGCATTTGCATATAAGCTCACAGAAGCAGCACAGCAGGGTATTTTTCTGTTGAAGACAACAAGCAGCACACTTTTCAGTTACTTCTAAAAAAACAATTTTAAAATCAAACCCCAAATGAGCTGGTTTATAAAACACGTCTTCCACTTCACAAACCGTCTCAAACTCCATCTTGTGAGTACATTAATTCAGCCGTTGAACAGAAGGCTGGATTTAAGAGATTTGAAGTGCTATGGGAGGAATATTTTTTCTTAAAGAACAGTTATTGTGCATCTTCTGTCAGTCTTTTCATTTGTGGTATAGAAACTAAATCTATCAGTCAGTAAAAGTAAGCCACTGATTTGTTTGTATCATCGTAGTCTCAAATTATTAATGATGCTTAATTGGAAATACAAAAGCTTAGGATACAGCCCTTCAACTCACTGATTTTAGAAGCCTGCATGAGCCTTTAGTTACATGTATTGAAGCTTAAAAGCTCAACCTTCACTGCTTCAAGTATTAGGGCTGGACCAACAGTTTCAGGTAAGCAGAAGCAAGAATTAGGACATGGTAATTTAACATGACAGAAGACAGCATCTTGAACTAAGGCATTTAAATATTAAAAAACCCAATCTGAAAGTCACTATTTAGGTTCTATTATGGAGCTGTATTTTTTTTCTTTTACAAGTAAAACCAAACTTACTTTGAACCTGAAAGGAAACCTTTACAATGCAATACAAACTTAACTTTGATACAGGCTAAATACTCTTAGATGAAATAAGGGTTAGCAGACAAACAAACAGGAGCATTTTGCCAGAAGATTCATTCCTGCAACTAGGAGAAAGTGACATTTTTTATGCACTAACACACCAAATCAACAAATCCAAGAGAGACCAAGGCTTGAATGAACTTGTAGACCAAAGGTAGAAGAGAACAAAGCAAGTTTTAATAGTTAATCCCAAGATGTTCTATTCGAATTCTCCTTTTTTTTTTTTTTTTTTTTTTTTTTGGAGAGGAACCCTGAAAACAAAAAGAAAACCAAAACTAGAAGAATGTACCACAGAGCTTCAAGTGAATTGTCACAATGAGCTCAAGTTCAAGAGACAAGCCAAGTAATTTTCTCCTCTACAAAAAAGGCACAGTCATAGATAAATTTATAAAGCATTAATTTTCTCAATCATTTAAGTTGATTTTGCAGGTATACTCTAAAGCAAGTTTAAAATCACCCTGCTCTATATAGCCCTAAATTCATCTGGGGAGGCTACAATTTTGAAGGGCTACTAAGTCTTACAGCTGTTACATTCTGTGATCTACAGAGGGGAAGGGTGATGATGCCACACCACAAATGCTGCATCTAAGCTGAAGCATCCTGCACCAGCTTCATCCCTCCTATGTATCATTAGGAGGAATATACTGAAGACTTGTGGAAAAACTCTCAGGCCTTCTAAAACACAATTAACGGGGAGTCAGGAAGTATCACTACATTAGATGAGACATCTTTTCATAGAATCACAGAATGGTAGGGGTTGGAAGGGACCTTTAGAGATCATCTAGTCCAACGCCCCCTGCAGAAGCAGGTTCACATAGACCAGGTCGCATAGGAACATGTCCAGGTGGGTCTTGAAGACCTCCAAGGAAGAAGCCTCCACAACCCCTCTGGGCAGCCTGTGCCAGGGCTCCCTCACCCTCACAATGAAATAATTTTTTCTTATAAGTGGGACTTTTTGTGTTCCAGCTTCATCCCATGAGAATGTGAGCAGAAAGCATAGAGAGCTAGAGCACAAAGTCTGAGAAAGACAGCATAAATTTCTTTCAGATGCAGCTCCTTTTGTTAAATAACTCCAAGTGCTAGAAGCAATTAACTGTGTTTGCTGGATTCTGTAAATAATGATACAAGCATATCTTACACTGTTTAATTTTGCAAAGCACCACTAATGACTCTGTACTGTACTTTAAGCCATGTGTCTTCTATTTTAAAAAAGAACAAGATAAAATGTGTGGCCTAGATTACCCATCCACATTAACTACAGTTTGAGCTTCTCTATGCCTTTTGCTTTTCACAAGAACAAACTTTTCAGAAGAGAAACAGAGTACCAAGGAGAAAAAACAAACAAAAACAAAGTAAAAACCTCTCAGCTTCCTAAAGGCATACACAATGCCTTTTGTTAAAAAGCACAAGTTACCCGAATTTTCACAAAATGTGAATTTACTATTCTAGAACAGAGAGAGGATGAAGGGAACAAGAACCAGATGGGGTTGTCTCGCTTGTGACAGTACATTAGGGTATTCCAATTACGCTTTTCAAAAGATCTCACAGGCTGGAAATAGCACCTGAGGACACCAGGGGACATTTGTAGACTGTGAACAATGGACAGTATACCACAGCATAACGACTCAGTGCCAGATTTTACAGGCAAATAAAAAAAAGACAACTTCAAGATAAAACCGTAGGACAGAGAAAGCCCAGTTGGTGACTGATCTCAGAGCAATAAACCACATTGTACACAGTTTTCAAGCAAGCAGCTCCCTTTACACGTACTTAGGAAAAAACACCACTATGTTTTGGTGTTCAAACCAGCTCCTTGTTTCACAACAATATTTTCTAGTTCAGATCAGCTCCAGATGTGACTCATCAGTCAACGTGATCAGAACAATCATGTTCCTGTACCTTTTCTCCTGTCAAGGGATAAGCATCACGTTGCTTTTCTTTTCAATCTAATAAAATTAGACCATCTTCCCACTCTTGAGCTAATACTGTAAGATCTGACTTTATATTTTATAAAACTGAAGAAATAATTGTAAAAGCCAATTTGCCAGCTATGGCTGAAGTACTGGCATGTCACAGCGTGACAGTCTTGCTTTCTCTCACACCAGAAACACTGCACAGAGTGAAAAAAAGAGATAAAAATATGCACACACAAAAATTGCACCCTTCCCCCCAAACCTTCACAAAGCTTTAAAGTCTTCCTATACTTGAAAAACGCTCTCAGGTTTAAAGCAGTGACATATATGTCTAAAAAGCTGCTTGTGAAGTACAATAAAGCAGTTAAGACGGAACCACTTCTTGAAGTTTCTCTATGTGCCTGAACATGGCCTTGAAGACTGAAAAGCACAGTTCAACCTTTCTCATATGTAGGATAGGCAAGAGTGTTTCTCTGGTAACTCACAGCCACATTACAATCAGTATTTCCATTCATAGGTCTTCCATACCTGCTAATGCCAGTTGAAGGCCACTTATGTCCACTGACTGAGCCATGTTCCCTACGTCCATTGAAGCAATCTGGCGAGGAGTCTTCTTGAACAGTTCTCTAGGAGGGGCCAACATCAGTTGAGAAAGAAAGAATTTTTCTGGAGGAGTTATGGGAGGTAAGAAGCCTGCGGAGATACGATGAAAACAGTCCCTGATTATTAAGCCAGTAACATTATCAGTTTCCATACGTTTCATGTAGAACAAGCAAAACTAAAGTACGAACTAATGTGTTAATTATGGTGCAGCTGAAGAGTCTTTGTGAGTACACACAAAACTATAATCAACTCAGCTCCTAGTGATGTAAAACAGCATTATACAGATGGGCACCACACACCTGGACATGCAACATCTGCTGCTACACCTGTCTCAGAGACTTCTGTACCTGCCTTCCCATAGCAAGCTATGAAACACAACCAGACACTGAAATTCATAGGCTAAGTTATAACAGTAATTATTTTAGAAATTATCACAGAAAGATAGAGTGGTCAGGCTTAGAAGGCATCTCTAGAGATCATCTTGTCCAACTCTCTGCTAAAGCAGGTTCCCCTTGATCAAGTCACAGAGGAACACATCCAGGTGGGTATGAAAACCTCCAGAGCAGGAGACTCCACACCCTCCCTGGGCAGCCTGTGCCAGGCCTCCCTAATCCTCACAGGAAAGTTTTCTGCTCATGTTCGAGTGCAACTTTTTGTGTCTCAGCTTAGGTCCACTGCCCCTAGTCCTCTCACTGGACACTACAGAAAAATGTGCCACTACATTTTCCTGACATTCACCCTTCAGGCAAGTGTTGATAAGCTCCCCTCTCTCGAGTCTTTTCTAGGCTAAACAGCTCCAGGTCTCACAGCCTTTCTTGATTTACCATTGCTCTCACGCTTGTATTTACTGAGGTGGGGAGAAGTGTTTCACTGTCATATACTTAAGAGGTTTGTTTCACAGCTTTAAAGCTCTCACACGCCTCCTGTGACCCCCAGCTTTTCGTAACGGCTTTCTCCCCACAAACTCCGCGTCGCGGTCCCACTCCACGAGCGCTCTGACGCCGAGCCCAGAGCCGCTTTGCCCCCAAGGCGGAAAGCGAGGGCGGCCGGCAAGACGCCGAAATGGGGCGGCGGTAACGAAGCCGCGCTGAGCGGTGGCTCCGGCAGGTCTCCCGGCGCCGGGAAGGCTCCTCGTCCCATGTCCCGTCCCCCGCGCTCCCCCCGGCCCCGGGACGCACCCGAGAGCGGCGTGCGCTCCGCCTCGTCGCCTCCGCGCTCGGGTGCGGGGTTAAGGAGGTGGGCGAAGACGGCGGCGAAGGGGTTGGCGGCGAGCGGCTCGGTGCGGTACATCTCCCAGAGGAGGTAGAGAGCCGTGAGGCGCTGCGCGGGGCTGGGCAGCAAGTCGGGCTGCTGCAGCAGTAGGACGAGCACGGAGCCCAGGCGGAAGTGCTCGGCCTTGCCGAAGTAGTGATGGAAGGCGCTGGAGAGGCCCTCAAAGGTGCTGCCGCCCGCCTCCTCCGACACGATGCTCAGCAGACTCGACAGCTCCTTCGGCGACAGGCTCATCCTGCCGCCCGCCGGCCCGCCGCCGGCCGCGCCGCCCGCCTCGCCCGCCTCCGCTCCCGCCTGCGTGCCGGGCGCCGGGCTGCCCCCGCCTCCGGGCATCCGCCCGCCCGCCGCCGCGCTCAGACTCGACTCGACCCAGCCCGGCCAGGCCCGGCCCCACTACTGCTTGCTGTCGCGCCGCTCTCGCTTTACGGCGCGGCCGTAAAGGTGGCTGAGCCGACGGGACGTTCCTGCCCGGCGCCGCGGCGACGGGGAGGGGAGGAGGCGCGCAGGCGATTGGCCGCGCGGCGGGGGGCGGAGGGACGGCCGTGCCCCCACCTTCTGCGGGATGCGATTGGCCCGAGCCCGCCGGCAGGGGGCGGGGCGGCCGCGGCCGATTGGCTGCCGCCACGTGACGGCCGGGCCGGCAGAGGGAGCCCGGCGGCGCGCGGCTGAGGCGGGGCCGCCGCCCCCCGCCTCGGCGTGTCCCGGTCCCCGTGCCGGGAGCGCCAGCCGCAGCCGCTCGGCCGTGGGCGCCGCGATCCTGGGCCGCCGTGCAGGGAGGACATGGGAGAACGGCCCCGTTGGATCCGCGGCATCCTGGCTGGCCCCAGCGGTAGTGTGGCCAGCGGGGCCAGGGAAGTGGTTGTCCCCCTGTGCTCGGCCCTGGTGAGGCCGCACCTCGAATACTGCGTTCAGTTTGGGCCCCTCACTAGAAGAAAGACGTTGAGGTGCTGGAGTGTATCCAGAGAGGGGCAACAAAGCTGGTGAAGGCTCTGGAGAGCAAGTCTAAGGAGGAGCAGCTAAGGGAGCTGGGGATGTTTAGTCTGGAGAAGAAGAGGCTGAGGGGAGACATGATCACTCTCTACAACTGCTCTTTCACAGGAGTTGTAGTGAGGTGGGAGTCAGTCTCCCCAGTAATGAACGACAGGACACGGGGAAATGGGTTCAAGTCGCACCAGGGGAGGTTTAAATTAGACATTAGGAGAAACTTTTTCACCAAGAGTGTTATTAAGCATTGGCACAGGCTGCCCAGGGAGGTGGTGGAGTCACCATCCCTGGAGATATTCCAAAGACACATAGATGAGGTGCTGAGGAACATGGCTTAGTTTAGCAATGAGCGTGGCAGTGTGAAGTTAGTGTTTGGACTTGATGGTGTTAAAGGTCTTTTTTAGCCAAAATTATGCTACGATTCTGTGATTATCTTTCAGCCCAGGTAGCCAACCACATTGTGGCCTGTACCCCCCAGCAGTGCTCTCCTCTCAGGAGACCCCACCAGCAATGCTGCATGCAACTTAAGAAGGACATGGAGCTATTGGGGCAGGTCCAGAGCAGGGCTATAGAGATGGTTAGAGGACTGGAGCACCTCTCCTGTGAACAGAGGCTGAGACGTTTGAAGTTTTTCAGCCTGGAGAAGAGAAGGCTCCGGGGAGACCCTATAGCAGCCTTTCAGTGCCTAAAGAAGGTCTGTAAGAAAGCTGGAGAGAGACTTTTTACAAGGGCATGTAGGGATAGGAAAAGGAGGAATGGCCCCAAACTGAGAGTAGATTAGATATTAGGAAGAACTCCTTTACTGTGAGAGTGGTGAGGCACTAGTACATGTTGTCCAGAGAGGCTGTGGATGCCCCTTGAAGTGCTCAAGACCACACCACGCTGGATGGGGCTTTGAGAAACCTGGTCTAGAGGAAGGTGTCTCTGTCCATGGCAAGGAGACTGGAACTAGAGGACCTTTAAAGTCCCTTCCGATCCAAACCATTCTGAGATTCTGTAATTCCTTCCGTTTCCACCTTCATTGCAGTGTTTTACTTTGCATTCATCAAATATTTGATATCACTGTCATTTAATTCAGTCATGCAATACCATGAAAATCCTCTGCAGCACCTTCCTGACACTTAGTTTTTGCAGTCGAGTGATTTTTTTCTCACCAGGAAACTTGGCATGTACCCAAGAAGAGTCCGTCACCCGTCACTGTTAGCACACACAGAGGAGCTACTCCTAGGTCTTGCCTTCCCATGCACAAGTTCTGGCCATTGCTGGAGTTCCATGCAGAACAGAAAGCAGAGGTGGTGGTTTATAGGTTGTTGAATTACCTCCATGGCTTTGTTAAACACTGGAGTCACACTTGCCACCCTTATTTCTTTGGTGCTTAGACCATTTCGATGAGCAGGTTGCACATCTCAGTTCATAGTTTAGCATCTTTATCCTTCAACTGAGTGAATCCTGACTGATCCTGGTGATGAGCAGTGACTCATTTTGAGTGCTTCTTTTCAGCTGTCTTACTAACTCTCCACTGTGAGACAGCTCTTTCCACTTGTAACCCCATCAGTAAAGGTTCTCCTCTGGGAATGCCCAAAGTTCTCATGTGGAGATGCAAAGAATTAGTTTAACTTTTCTTCTGATCCTTCCTTGAGGATGTTGCATGTTGCGCTCATCTGTTGCCTTCAACATGATCAGTAGATTTTCTGTCTCTGTCTGTGTACTGACAAAAGTTATATTGGTTCATTTTTGGGGTGAAGCTTACAGTTAGAGATGATCATGCCTGAAATTGCACCATAAATTGAGGTACAGTTTGGTGAGTGCTTATCCACAGTCAAATAGATCCATGATGCATCTGCCCAGGGAGTCTTTTTTTTGTACAGCCTCCTCCTAATAACTAAGTGCTGAAGACAGCAGAGCAAAAAGAAGAAACATGTTTAGAAAGCAAAAGCTGCCTCTGTTTTCCCCTAAATCTCAGAAACATAAGCCACCCTCTGATAACATACTTACTGGAATAATGGAATTGCAGAAATTGACTTTGGAGGAATAAAAAATTTCCCCAAAGACTGAGATGGAAAAAAAAGAAAAAATAATGTGGCCCATGTGTGGCTAATGCAGCTCTCTGAAATGATTCAACCAGAGTTAAAAGGTTTCTGGTCAGAGCAGGAAAGCTGACAGTTTAGAGGATGGTGTGCTTTACAGGAAGTGGATTAAGCACAAGCATTGGTTGACAAAGGGAATTTTGAGGTCACAGTGATTAAAGCAGATTGTTGTTTCAGGGTAGCACAAATCATAATCTAAGGGGAAAAATGGGAGTAAAATAGTCCTGGGGCAGGAAGTTAAACATACTAAATGTGTAAATGTGCTGCTAAAGAGTGTTTCTGTAACTGCACAGGGTGCCATGTGTTGGGGGTACCTATATTGGATATTCCTGAGCTCAGAACTTGTGTAATGAAGAAGTGAGAGTGTGTGATGCTAGTGTAAACTCTAAAATGAGCTGTCAGACAGATTTGATGTCTGAAATCATAGAAATTGCAGAATCGTTTCTGTTGGAAAAGACCATTAAAATCATCTACTCCAGCCATTAACCCAACATTGCCAAGCCCACCACTAAACTGTGTCCCTTAGCACCTCATCTACAAGTCTTTTAAATGCCTCCAAGGATGGTGACTCCTGGGCAGCCCATTCGAATGCTTGACAACCCTTCTGGTGAAGAAGAAATTGTCCCTCTCCCCATCCATTTTCCACCCCCCCCACTCCCCCTATATCAAACCTATACCTCCCCTAGTGCAACTTGAGGCCATTTCCTCTTTTCCTATCACCTGGTATTGGGAGAATGGCTCACATTACACCTGAGGAGGAATACTGGGGCCCTGGCTACCTCAGTGGGTCTGAGGGTAGTGGATTTGCAGGAGATACATCACTGCAGCACAGTCTAGCCATGTAAAGGCAAGAGATTCTGTTTTCTGCCTCTGCAGAATAGCTCCTCTGGGAGCAGGTGGAGCATACTCTTTTAAATGGCTTATAGAGTAGCTATTAAATGCACAATAAAAGCTTAAAATACACCCATCATTCTTTATGTTTGGGCTTGATTAAGAACCTCAGTAAAAATCATGCTTTGAGTTCCCAAAGAGGGGATAAAGGGATTGGGGCTGTACTTAAATTACTGACTCCATCTTCTTGTCCAACTCTGTCCTTTTGGCTCATAATTGCTAATACAAATGCAGAGATTCCAGACCAAAAGTGGCACAGACAATCTAGTTTGGCAGGTAACCCTTTGCAAATAAACATTTACATGTTTGGATTTTGGTTTATTTTAGTGTTTAAACAAACGCCAGCATTTGATAAATTGCAATTGTTATAGGAAAATTAGATCCACGACCAAAGGAGCACATTCAGTTTTGATTCATTTCCTGAGCTAAGGGAAAGACGGTGTAATTTAACTGTAGAAGTTGTTTTTCCTTCTTTCCTTATTAAAATGGATTGTGTTATTGTTTGCTATTGTATTTTAGATGACAGCCAAGGAACATCAACTGCATGTAGGCGCTAGGAAAAAGCCCACTAATGAAGGATCAATAGAAAAAGACAGCATTTGGAAGGAGAAAGAAAAAGTGGCAAGGAAGCTGTGTTAAATTGACTTGCTCTGCAGCAAGGATTTGAGTTTCTTCTAGTAAAGTGGCTGAATACTTAGGAAACAACTCCCACCATCATCTCTTTGATCCCACATTTTATTTGGGAAGGACTCATTGGGAAGGAGTTAAATCCTCTCACTTTAAAGTCACAGGGTATATTAAAGCACTTCCAGATTGTTCTGTTTAATCTCATGAGAATTCTCTCTTGTACACAAATTCCTTTCCATAATAACTTAAGTGACCCATCCCATCCACAGTGTATTTTAAATAGCAACGTATCACAAAGAGGACAGAGTTAGGTGTGTTTTGGATGCATCTCTTCTAGTGACCCTTGCATTTTTTATTTCAATTTGAAACACAAAGCTGGATCACCAGTGCAGAAATATTTTGTCATTCCTGGAGTAACCAATGATATTTACAGGCAGACAATGCCTAAAAACCTCCCCGAGTAACTGTGTGAGAACACATCTTCCTTTGTTAGTCAGAGTTGCAAGATGCCAAAGGTTCTTGTGTACAGCGTAAAGAGCACTTAAGAAAGACCAAAAATATCACCCCATGAAAAGCTTCACAAGCGTTGAAATCTCAGCTCAGAAATCAACATATTTGTTGGTAAATCCTTTGGCTACTGTGAATTTTAGCGGTACTTCTGCACTTTAAGCCAGTTTTCAATTGGTGGATACTCGCACATATAAATTAATGTTAGTCCACTCACTTGGCTTCTTGAGTGTTAGACACTTCCAGAAGAAATGGCACTTTGTCCCCAATTAAAATCCATGGTGAAACTCCAGCAGGGTCATTTTGGCACATAAAAGCAGCATACAACATGACTATTTACATATATGTCTTTGCACAGACCATTCTTCTGCCTAAGAAACCTTTCCCTCTTGACTCAGAAATATTTTTTCCTCAAAGTGATTTGAACCAAAACGATATTTTCATTCGTCCCTTTTTCTCACTGTTTAATCAGACAGGGGTTTTTCAAAATCCATCTGTAATTCTAAAATAGCTGAGCATGTCTCTTGTGTGAAAACATTCAGTATATGCATTGCTCGGGAGCTCTTCCCCGTGAACTTTAATTTGAGCACTCAGCATATTTAATTTGAGCTATGCAGTTGCACATCTGACTCAAATAGGGCTGTTTCCGTTCCCTGGCTCCATGAGTTGCTTTGTGCTTTATGTTTCTGTTTTCATCCAAAATCAATTTCAGTTGAATCTTTACCTACGCAGATAAAATTGCGGGAGGAAGAACTTTCTGCTTAAGCTACAAATTTCAAATCCACCTTCTGAAAAAGTATTCAATAATTCAGAGCTGATGACAGAACTCTTGTCCAGGAAGTGGGAGACTTGGGTTCTCTTTCTTCCTCTGCCCATAGGGTTTGAAACTCCAGCACAGACTACGGCTATTAGGAGCAGAAAAAGGTAATTTATGAACGAGCTTTTCCAACCTAATACATTCTGTTTGTGCAAGAAGGCAAAAAGTAGTATTTTTAGGGCTATTGCTGAGCATCGTGGTACAGTGATATATATATATAGAGAGAGGTCAGGCAAAAAGAGAACCTCAAACTGTAAAGATTTATTTGTAAAAGTATCTTTAAAAATATTTGATGATTTTATTTTGCTCCAGCAGTGGTGCAGCTCCACTCATTCATCTGTATCCTGGGTTCTGTGTCATTCAAGAAGAGTGTGGCCAGCAGGTCAAGGGAGGTTCTTCTCCCTCTCTACTCTGCCCTGGTGAGGCCTCAACTGGAGTCCTGTGTCCAGTTCTGGGCTCCTCAGCTCAAGAGGGACAGGGAAGTGCTGGAGAGAGTCCAGCGCAGGGCCACCAAGATGATCAGGGGAATGGAACATCTTTCATATGAGGAAAGGCTGCGGGAACTGGGGCTGTTTAGTCTGGAGAAGAGGAGACTGAGGGGAGATCTGATGAATATTTATAAATATCTAAAGGGTGAGTGTCAGGAGGTTTGGGCATCTCTTTTTTCTGTTGTATCTAGCAACAGGACAAGGGGTAATGGGATGAAGCTGGAACACAAAAAGTTCCACTTAAACAAAAGAAAAACCTATTTCTCTGTTCAGGTGAGGGAGCCCTGGCACAGGCTGCCCAGAGGGGTTGTGGAGTCTCCTTCCTTGGAGGTCTTCAAGACCTGCCTGGACATGTTCCTATGTGACCTGATCTAGGTGAACCTGCTTCTGGACGGGGGTTGGACTAGATGATCCCTCAAGGTCTCTTCCAACCCCTACCATTCTATGATTCTATGTTCCCATATGTTTCAAGCTCTTTGCAGGGTTTTCTTTCCAAATGCCTACAAAGTTTCTCTTCTGCCTTACTCTTTATTGCTTTCCGAGTATGCTGTATGTTCTCAAAGTGTCTTATTATTCATCTCCTGTTTTATGCTGAAAGCTTTTAAATACATTTTAATGATGCATAGTGGCAATATAATGAGCCTAATAGCATGCTATTGATTTTCATTTGAAACACTGACATTTGAACATTTCAATAACCTTTTAACAGTGTGTATATTTAATGTGATTCAAAGAGAAGGCAAATGCAACACAATATCTCCCTACTAAAAAAAGATCCACAATCTCTATCTACCAAATGTCTCCTAGCCTCCCCCCATAATCTGTTTGTTGCAATCAGCCATGCTAGCAGTGTATAATTTTCAGTGTGTTAAAACAAGCAAGCTATAATCTTTGATATAAGGAAATAAAAAGGAAAACCACAAAATCGCTGCATCCAGACACAGCTTTGCTCATCTACTCTGATCACGCTGGAGATGTTAACAATCCCTGTCCAGCCAGTGTTGGCTGAGAATGCAACACGCTGGCTCCATAGAGAAGTAAACTGTCCAAGGATGCCCTCTAAGGTAGGAGATGGCTGAGTTATGGGACACTCTAACTCAGTCTAAGTGAGTGGACTAAGAAAACACACAAAGAAAATGAAATTGGGAAACATGCACGTCAGATAAGGTAGCAGTTCCCTTTTGATGAATAACTCTCTAGTTGCATCCTATGGAGAGTTTTCTGAGGTTTGTGAGTAGGCAATGAGCAAGAGGTGAAGCAGCCACACAGTGTCTTGACTAGCCTGCCTATGTGGCTATTTGGCCATAAAACTAAGAGCAGCATTGCCAGGCTGCACCAGCCATATATTTTCCTTGTGTTATAAGTAAAGACCCTCTTTAGTTTGGAGAAGAGGAGATTGAGGGGGGAGCTCATTAATATTTATAAATACCCAAATGGTGAATGTCAGGAGGCTGGAGCATCACTTTTTTATATAATAGCTAGCAACAGGACAAGGGGTAATGGGATGAAGCTGGAACACTAAAAGTTCCATTTAAACATAAGAAAAAACTATTCTACTGTAAGGATGAGGGAGCCCTGGCACAGGCTGCCCAGAGGAGTTGTGGAGTCTCTTTCCTTGGAGGTCTTCATGACCTGTGTGGACATGTTCCTATTTGACCTGATCTAGGTGGACCTGCTTCTGCAGGGGGTTGGACTAGATGATCCCTCAAGGTCCCTTCCAACCCCTACCATTCTATGATTCTGTGATTCTTTGTTTTTAGGGACTGCATATAACAAACAAATATGAGTTTATATCAAATAGCGACCGTAGCCTTTTGGCTTTTCATAGCCTCACTCATCTTCCTTGTACATCAATCATCTGTGCAACAACATAAATGTGCATGAAGCTATCAAGATATCAGGAAATACAGTTTCTGCCCTATGGGTTGATTGAACAAAGTACTACAGAGAGAGAAAAGCAAAAGATCAAGGAAACAAGACAGACTTGTGCTTTTTTAAAGGTCTTCAGTTTGCTTGCTTTCCCAATGTGCAGCTGTTGGTTTGCAACCACAGCAACCAAGAGAATCATCTGACAAGTCATGGCTCAGACTTTATTGCAGTTGGATATAATTTGACAGGGGTTTTGCTATTGAGCTTTAAAAAAAATGAATCAGCTGCTTTGATTACCATTTTGTTCAGATGCTTTTCCAATTTTTGTGCTTTCCTTTCAAGATCATGTGCAAGGGAGTCTAGGAGGAAAACTTCTGAGAATACATAAGTGATTTTGAAGTCTAAAATGTTTTTTGAATTAGTAGCAGTTCCCAGTGTGCAAATGAGGTGGAAATTAAGATATGTGATTCTCAAAGGTTACCTAAGAAATCCAAAACTGCTTAACAAATAAAGTACCTAAGACAGGCATAGGCACATGTTTTGTGATTAAACATGTAAGTGAAGTTCTATTTCTGCCCATACCAGAGACGCTGACTTTTAACCAGTGACAGAGATGATCAAGAGTACCATTTTCATCTGGTTGACAAATTTGGAAATGGAAAAATAGTCTGTGTGTCTTTCATAGGTGGTGGTAGCAGTGAGTTGACTCTGCTGAAATCAGTTGAGCAAAACATGGATTTTAAACCAGTCTGAGAAGAAATCTTAAATGCATATCATTGAAGACGGAAGAAATGGCTGTTGTATTTTTATTTAAGATAAAGTCACTTGAATGGTCTCCTGGAAGTATCTAATTATTTTGGCTGATGTTCAAAGGGTTGTAGAATGATGAGCTCAGATGTCTCATTTTTTTTACCTCTAAGTTAGGACAGATCAATCCCATCCCCTGTGGAAGCAAGATCAATTTTGAAGCTGAGTTGAGGCTAACTCCTGGTGAGAGCCCCAGTTGTACCTGCAATCAAGATATATGTTCTTTTTCTTTTCTTCCAGTGATGTGTTGCGTCCCTTTTACTCGGATCGTGCTGGTCTTTCATGTTTTAAACATAGATTCTGCAGGACAAGGACTGCCTCTAGTGACGGTCCTCAGTACAGCACTTGCCGGGACCGCAAAGTACCCCTGTAACGGAAATTATACCATGTCTCAGGAGGAGGAGGCTTCCGTGCACTGCCCATTGAAGCAAAACCTAAAAGGTAGTGCAAAAGCAAAGAAGAAGGATGATACAACCGCTTCTGTTCTGCCAAGCTGCCACGAGGGAAGTCCCCCTCGTCTCCTACTGTATGAACCCGTCCCTTTTATTGAAGCAACGTCGGCACTCATGTCTCGCAACAATCAGGAGTTTCTGAGAGGATGTGGAACTACTTTGTTCCCCGTCTGTTGTGTGACTATGAAATCTCAAGCCCACAATGCTGCCACTGCAATGAGACTGAAAGGCAGTACATTTGAATCTTTTAAACATTTTACATACAGCCTGCATAAAAAGAACTTAACTGCCACAGACTATTGCTGAGGCCAAGGTTGTCAGGAGGCACATCATATTTTCAAAGATAACGAAATATCCAGAGTTAATACAGCAAAGGAGAAATTTAGAAGGCGTACAAGTGCTTCTTCAGCTTACACGATCTATTAATGGTGGATGAGACCTTTTTTGAGGAGGAGTTATTTCCTCTGAAGTAGCCAGGCTTGGTCACTGTCAGACAGGAATCTTTAGACCATAATTATGATCAAATATAGCAATTTCCGTGTCACTCACTCACACCCAAGAGAGTCCACTGACTTCAAAGCGCACAAGGGTTTGATCTAAAGCACATCATCCATCACTGGTACAGAAAAAGTGCCACCACAAGTTTTTGTGGTGGTGCAAAAACTTGCCCAAGAGGCAGTTAGTTTGCAGTCCAACGATGTATACACATAGGCAATGTAGCACTGGTGTATGGGCCACTGCATTTGTTGCTGTGGTGTTGTATGCCTAAAAGGACCCCAGGTTTTGAAATCCACTCACCTCCTGTTCTTCCTTTTAATTCTTTGCTCAAAATCCAGTGCAAACTTCCTCTCTCATCCTATTTATAAGTATACATAAAAACAAATGTTTTGCAAAGATGTGAGAGACATTCTGCTTTATTCCCAGGGGCAAATAAAGCCTTTTATTTTTAGCCCAGTTTCCTAAGGAAACGAGACCGATGCAATCACATTGTCTATTTGTCTGTCTATCAAATCAGCCCCCTTCCCCCCTTCCCTCCCCCTGTCAACTTCTCACCATTAATCTTTTCCAGCTAGACCTCAGAGAAAGGCAAAATTCTTTCAAAAGTGTTAAAGGCATGTAAGTTTTGTGAAAATCAATGGCTAAGCCAGAGGAGAGATCTGATCAGTTCCCTCATTGGAGAAGTAAGTACTGGTTGAATTCTGGCAAGTCACATTGTGCATAGCTGTAACCCTGCCATGATGCATATTGTCCCCTGAAGGAGGAAGAGCAAGAGGGACTGGGGTGGCAGTTCAGAGATACTTCTCGTGAGTACTTGGCAGTATATCAGGGGTGGGGAGAGAGAGGTGGCACAGGTGGAGGGAAGGAGCAGGGCTATAGGATATGTGGGAAGTGGAGGTCATGAGGTTCAAAAAAGGCAAGTGCAGAATCCTGCACCTGGGAAGGAACAACCCCATGCACCAGTACAGGCTGGGGGTCGAACTGCTGGAGAACAGCTCTGCAGAGAGAGACCTGGAAGTCCTGGTTGATAATAAGCTAAACATAAGCCAGCAATGTGCACTCATCACAAAGAAGGCCAGTGGCATCCTGGGGTGCATCAAGAGTGTGGCCAGCAAGTCAAGGGAGATTCTCCTCTCCCTCTACTCTGCCCTGATGAGGCCTCATCTGGAGTCCTGTGTCCAGTTCTGGGCTTCCCAGTTCAACAGAGACAAGGAACTTCTGGATAGATTACAGCAGAGAGCCACCAAGATCAAGGAACTGGAGCATCTCTCTGATGAGGAAAGGCTGCTGGACCTGGGGCTGTTTGGCCTGAAGATGAGAAGACTAGAAGGGACTTCTTAAACACTTAGAAATATCTAAAGGGTGGATGTCAAGTGAATGGGGTGATACTTTTTGCTGTAGCCCAGTGACAAGATGTGGTGGTTTAACCCTGGCTGGATGCCAGATGCCCACCAAGTTGTTCTATCACTCCACCTCCTAAACGGGACAGGGGTGACAGAAATAAGGACAGGAAGATCACTCAGCACTTACCTTCATGGACAAAACAGACTCAGTTTGGGGAGAAATGGTTTGATTTGTTAATGAACAATCAAAACAGAGCAGGGAAATAAGAAATAAAAGACAAATCTTAATACACTTGCCCCCACCCCTCCATCTTCCCTAGTTTCTACCTCCTCCCCCTGAGTGGCACAGGGGGATGGGAGATGGGGGTTATGGTCAGTTCATTACAGATGGACTTTGCTGATGCTTCCTCTCAGAGGTGGGCCTCCCCACACTTCCCAGTGCTACAATATGGGGTTTCTCCCATGGGAGATTGTCCTCCACAAACTTCTCCAACCTGGATCCTTCCCAAGGAGTGTAATCCTTCACAAACTGCCCCAGTGTGGGTCTCATCCACAGAAGAAACAGTCCTTCAGGAATAAAGTGCTTCAACATGGGCCACCCAGAGGTCACAAGTCCTGACAGCAAATGTCATCTGGCATGGGCTCCTCTCTCCATAGGTCCTGCCAGGAACTTGCTCCAGGGTGAGCTTCCCATGGAGTCACAGCTTCCTTCAGGCATCCACCTACTCTGGCATGGGATCCTCCATGGGCTATGAGTGGATCTCTTCTCCCTGGTGGCCTCCATGGACTGCAGGGGCACAGGTGCATCAGCATAGGCTGCACCACAGGTCACAGGGGAATCTCTCTTCAAGTGCTGTGGCATCTCCTTCCACTCCTTCACTGACCCTGGTGTCTGCAGAGATATTGTTCTCACATTCTCATTCCCTTCTTTTGCTGCAGTTATGCGTCTGCACAGCAACTTGTTCCCCTTCTGCAATATGTTAATCACAGAGACGTTACCTCAGTCACTAATGGCTTGGTCTTGGTCAGCAGTGGGTCCATCTCAGTGCCAACTGGCACTGACCCTGTCAGATACAGGGGAGGCTTTCGGCAGCTCTTTTTTAACAAGGCAACCCCTGTAGCCCCCCACTACCAAAACCTGCCCACACAAACCCACTACACACAACTAGGGGTGATGGACAGAAGCTGGAACACAAAAAGTCCCACTTAAACACAAGGAAGAACTTTCCTGTGAGAGTGAGGGAGCCCTGGCACAGGCTGCCCAGCGACACTCTGGAGTATCCTTCTCTGGAGGTTTTCAAAGCCACCTGGACATATTCCTGTGTGACCTGCTTAAGGTGAACCAACTTTAGCAGGGGATTGGGCAAAATGGTCTCTAGAGGTCTCTTCCAACCCCAATCATTCTGTGATTCTGTGATTCTGTGATTCTGTGATTCTGTGATTCTGTGATCACCTGCACGTTCCACTGTAAGGTATGGTCCTGAGGAGCATGTGTGTTTCTGTGTTCAAGGGAAGTATGTAGTATAAATATTTATTTACTCTACCTCTGTTTGCAGTGATGTCTGGAAAATAGGCCAGCTGCCTGGGAAATTGTCTGAAAATAAAGCTAAGATTATAAGCCTAGTCAACATGAGTTCTTATTTCCATTGTGACATATATATGCTCTTATATTACAGCATAACGGCATTGTCCTCAGTGAAGTGTATTTTAAGTGTAAGTGGCAGTGGAAATGAGTAAACACTTTGTAGCATGATGCCACATTAGGAGAGAAGAGTGCACAGATAAAAGAAGTTTTGTTTTTTTCAGACAGCTTCTCCAACTTAGTCTGACATTTGCTAATGCCTTCCTAATGTCCTTATTATAATTTATGTCAATGGAGAAATTGGTAAGGTCACTTAAGAGACTAAGCTTTCTTTAGTTTCTACCTATTCGCTTATGTGCTGGTCAGCAGATAATGTTTAAACACCTTTTTAGCAAAGAGGTAGTCTTTTGTCACAGCTCTGGGAAACAGCTGCTTCTGTTGGGGAATTCGAACAAGTTGGTACCCTAAAAATCTGTTTAAGCCAGTGTTGGTGATATGTCTTCTCTTCAGTTGCCCTACCCTTCCTCACTAAACCTGAATTACTTGTTTCCCAGATTCTTTCAAGCTTAAATCTGAAGTACCTGAGTGTCTGGAAACTACTGTCTTGCAAGGGATTCAGAACAGGCTAATGGGTAAAGATGAGATAAAAGAGTTACCACAATGACCCTGTGAGATGAGCAATGTCGATAAAATTCTGTTCTCCCTTCCCCCATTAACACAAAAAGAAGAAGGTCTTTTTTTCTTAGATAAGATGACAAGGCAGTAATCTATTGGTGGAGGGGAATAAATGTTCCCTGTTCTGCTGCAAGTGCTTAGTGATTTTGGACACAGATCCAAGTTTTTGTTTGGTTTTTTTTTTTTCAATTGTGTTTGGCCTTGGAGTGCATAGGAAAGGAAGAAGAGGCAAACAGCACCTACAGCATGAAAGTCTTCCTCTCACATGCACAAAGCATGATACACAGAAGTGCACAAACATGCCTCTTGCAGAAAAAGACCCTGTGGCATCCCTGATTTGTCTTGTTGTCCCTGCCTGTCACACAAGACTGAAGCTGTGAAGGTGCAGAATGCTCTCTTAGCACAGGTGGCACAGAGCACAGTGGCATTCAAACAAGTTTGAAGACTAAGCTGTTTTGCCTTCAGCATCTGAAACCATTCTGCAAGTATTTAATATATAATTAAACTTTCTTTTCTGATCAGGTGACCTGACCTCAGCATATAACTTTGTATGCCAGGACAGAAGATGGTGAGGTGGATCAGATAATGTAATAATGGGCAGAAACATTTTATTTGTAAATATATTATTGGAAATAAACTGAGTCTTGTCTCCAAAGGGGAGACCCTAGCTTTCCTCAGGATCCTCGCTTCATGTACTATATATCCTATGCTTGTGTCCATAAATGTTTCCCTGTAATCAGCCACCATCTGCAGGTCTATGCCCAGGTCTGCTAATCGTTCCTGTGTTTCTTGCAGAGATCATACTAAGGACATTGCACGCAGTCAGTGAAGCTGTGGAAAAGTGCACTCTCCCTCATCCAGCTACTATTTCATGTGTATTAGCCACCAGAGCCTGTGGTTTGGCATCAGCAACCACAGCACAAACATCTCACTATCTCAGTGTTAGAAGTTGTCTAATCAACACCAAAAAAAGTTACCTAAGCCTGTGTCATGGGTTTATGTGGGACCACTTGTTGCTTGGTAAGAGAGGGAGGGACCTGCAGTGCTGGTCCCATTAAGCAGTTCTTGAAACATCCCCCGGCTCTGAGGTGGACCCACCTCTGGCCCAGCCAGGCCAATCTGGGACCTCTACCAGCACTATTTAAGAAGAGAAATCTGAGCTGGAAGAGGAAGTGGAGGTGACCATGCAGACCCCACAGTCAAAGGAATAAGGAAGGAGGGGTATCAGACTGTTGACCCTTCTTCAGTCCATGGTTAAAACACAGGCTGTGCCCCTGCAACCCATGGAGGGCAATGGCAGGGCTGAGAGCCACCAGCAGCTCCAGGTGAGTGTGCTCAGACGGGTGAGAGACTGTGTGAGGAGGCGGCCATGGCTCAGGCTGTGCTGGAGAGCCTGCGGGCCTCAGAGACACACACAAGAGGCAGAGAGGAGCTGCAGCCCTCAGGATGAACGCATGTCAGAGTGGCCCATGCAGGGCTGCCTGACCTGTGAGGGACCCTGTGCTGGAGCAGGGAGGCCCAGCGAGGAGTCCATCTGCTCTGAGGAGAGACGAGCAGCAGGAGCCATGGGGAAAGGACTGACTGAAACCCCCATTCCCTGCCCCCTGAGCCATTCAGAGTGTCAGGAGGTAAAGACACTGGAATCGAGGCTCTGAGCCCTGGAAGAGGGGAGGGGTGGGGGGGAGGTGATCTTAAAAGGCTGGTTGTGCTTTTCATCATTGTATCACTCTGTGCTGTTTTCTGTTTATTATGTTTTGGGGTTTTATGGTTTTGGTGGATTAAATTTCTGTTTTCTTCCCTCAGTTCAGTAGTCCTGGTCTGTTTTTCCTGGGACCGTAAGAGGCAACTGAGCCCTCCCAGTTCTTAGGGAGTTCAAGGGCCCTTGATACTTATAGCTGATCATGGTCCTTTGTTCCTAAATGGGCCTAAACCCTGACAGCCTAACACAGCCATCTCCTGGTTAGTAGTGATGACCCATTTTTGCACTGTACCCCTTTCTTGGTTTATTATAGCACCTGTGGGTCAGAGCAAGATCTTCACAGGGCTCCATGAAAGTGGCTCTTCCTATGAAATAACTCTGTAGCTGCTGCTCATCACCTCTATTCTAGATCTTGTTGCGATTTCACAACCCTGTGGCACCAGGGTCCTCAGCTGGTGGGGGCCAAGGCAAACAACAGCTGTCTCCATTCTGCTATGACAGCAGCACCATTTCTTTGCCAGGAACTATCACCGTCAAGTAAAGGTTAAAAGAAACACTTCTGAAACACCCTTCGTGGCCAGAGCCTTCCGTGTTGCATCCTTCTGAAATAACATCACAGTCCAAAACAGGAACAGCTCATTCAGTGGTTCAGTACCCATGCCTGGGCAGCAACTGGAGAAGACATACAAGGGAGAAAATGCTGAATCATAACTATTTTATTTTTGGTAGTTTAATAATGGACTAAGAACGCTGGTGAGCTAGAGTTCAGGAAAAATAAACATATCTTTCTGTAGCACACGATGAAACGGTTCCTTAGGTAGTTCATACCAGTGATGCTTTGAAGTCCTAAGCCACCCTCCCAAAACTCCTCATGGATATTTGCATATAGAACTGTGAATCAAATGTATGCTTTGGGGCAAGTTTGGTTTGTCTGGGTATCTGCACTCACAAATGTAAGCCAGGGTAAATCCTACAGTGAGACAGAGGTAGAACTGTACCTTTGCCAGAGCTCCAAATGTGTGGCAGAACTGAAAGCATCAGGTTTCCTGAGTCCTAGGGCTGCTTCTCAGCCAAAAAAGGCAAAAAGAGCAACACAATTAGCTTGATTTCAGTTCCTTCATTGGCTCACTGCTTTCTCCATGTAGGTATGCAGAGTGCCCATACAGATGTACACGTTCCTGTATTTTTGTAGATACATTCCTTGTCTTTAGAAGACTGGATGCCCCAGCAAGCTCCTCAGTTTTCAACGTCCTTCCTCTGATCAGAAAGTGTTACTGCAGCTTCCACAGACTATGCCAGGGCAGAGTAAACTTTATGTTACATTGGCACAAGGTAGATGGGCTGAGAGCTTGGTTAGGTTAGTTTGATAGTATGAAAATGCTTCTGAAGCTGCTTTTTTTGTTAAGGCCTGAGTCTTGTTGCTGGAGAGCATAAGCACTTCAGAGAAAAGCCACTGTGTCCTTTAGAAGACTTAACCTGTACCATGAATGCATGAACTCACATACACCTAGCACCGTGAGTATAACATTATAAACAGGAGCACAGGGAAATGTCAATACAGCACTAAGATAAAACAGGAAAAAGTGAGTTTGCTCAGCACAATTTATTTACAATTTGAACATTTGGAGCATTTCTAATGTCTGCTTGATCAACAAAAGAAGAAACCAACTCTATATTTGCACAGTCTTGTGCCATCCTCCTCATTCCTGGTACCTCTTCAACTTGTGGCTAATTGCAATCAAAGGAGAGAGACAGGCAGAGGTCTGGAAGAGATGGAGGAGTACAAGCTCCATCAGCTGGAAGCCTGGCAGAAGAGAAGGGCTCAATGATGAAGTCTGCTCTCATTTTTGCTCTTCAATCTCTCAAGTCAAACCAATTTTCATGCTCTCACTTCATGGCCACTCTGCAGCTGTTGGACCAGCCAGCCTCCGCATAGAGGCCTTGGAAGGTACTCCAGGATCATGCTTCAAGGAAGCATTGCAGCAAGCGAGGATTGAGAAGGCAAAGGCAACGTGAGGATCTGGAGAGAGGGTTCAGGGAGACTTACGTGAAGGGAAGGCAGAGAGGAGAGTGGAAGCTGTTGCAGGTTTTGCTGGTTCTGCTGCCTGCAAAATCCCCTTCTTTGACATGTAAAAAGCAATGTGAAAGTGCAAGACAAGGAGAATTAATAAATAATCAGTATTACTCAGTGTTTTTTGGTTCTAAGCATTTTAATGAACCTTCATGAGCTGCTGGAGAGGTATTTAAGTCCTATTCTGTTTTCACAGATAAGGAGATGAAAGCTTTGGCTTAAGTCCAAAGTTTTCAAAAGCAGAGAGTACTTTTAAGAGCTCTCCTTGACCCTCAGCACCACAACTCCAAAGGGATTGATTTCACAGTTGCCTTCATTGTCAACTATACACTGATTACTTCTGCAAAGCTAGGTCTACTCAAAAGCAACAATACCTTCTGAAAATTCAGGTTTTGTTAGCCTGTCAGGTTTTCCCAATGTATATAAGGAGAGATTGGTTTACGAGAGAAATTGATATGTAAAAACATTTTACATATAAAAACGTTAACTTGTTCCTATTGCACCATGGCAAGAATGGAAACAAAGGCTTTGTGGCCTTAAGACACTTACAAAAAGGGCAAAGTAAAACAAATATTAAAATAAAAGGTTCCCAAGTAAATCCATTCATCTGTGCAAATGGGAAAGGAAGCAGAGCATGTTTTCAAATCTTTCTACATCTCCTGTAAAGACTAGGCAGATGGTTGGAGTGTGTTTCTTTAAGTGTGTGATGAATATTTTATTCCCAAAAGGAACAGAAAACATGAATGTTCAGCTTTGCTGAAGCGAAGGAGAAACAGTGCAGGATTTCAGTGGAAACCACGTGAATTAGTAGTCCAGAAAGTGTTTATAGCAGTATAATAAAAAAAGGAAGAGAAAGTGATAGTTATTCTCTTTAGAATGAGTTCAGCGCAGGGTCACAAAGATGATGAAGGGAGTGGAGCATCTGCCTTATGTTGAAAGGCTGAGGGAGCTGGGGCTCTTCAGCTTGGAGAAGAGAAAACTGAAGGGTGAACTCATTAATGTTTACAAGTATGTAAAGGGCAGGTGTCAGGAGGATGGAGCCAGGCTCTTCTCAATGATGGCCAATAATAAGACAAGGGGCAATGGGTGTAAACTGGAACACAAGAGGTTCCAAAGAAATACAAGGAAGAATTTCTTCACTGTGAGGGTGACGGAGCACTGGCAGAGGCTGCCCAGATGGGTTGTGGAGTCTCCTTCTCTGGGGATATTCAAAACCCATCTGGACAAGTTCCCGTGTGACCTACTCTAGGTGGTCTTGCTCTGGCAGGAAGGTTGGACTAGATGATCTTTCAAGGTGCCTTCCAACCCTTAAGATTCTATGATTCTGTGAGTCTGTGATGTATTCCTAATTGCAGTTGTTCTGTGGCCATGTTTATTTCAGACTAACATCTTATTTGCCTACCTGCAAACACATGCGTGGTGAAAGAGAGTCCAAATTCTATTGAAATAGTGGGTGTCACGTTTAAATGAGCCAGCAGCCAAAACAGGAGGAAATCACAGAGCTTTCACACAGAATATAGCAGTCAGGTAGAAGCAGAAATGATCAAAGAGAGCAGGTTCAAACCCAGTCCTAGGCACATGTAGCACGGGTTCCTACCCAGGAACTTCAGTGATGTGCCAAAGTATAGTCTCAGCATAAGTTTGAGTGTCATAGCAGATCAGTGGGAAGATGCAAGAAGCACAACAGAAATGCTCTTTTGGAGATTCCCAGTGCACCAAAATGAGTGAAAAATTGCTAGGAAAAAAAAAGAAGATCTTAAAGGGTACCTCAAAGGCATTCACATAAACATTTTAAAACATACCTCAGAGTGCTGACACTTCTGTGACAACCAGGTTTGTGCTTGTGACACAGATTTGCCAATCTTACAGCTGCAGCTCCCCATGGGTTGTTCAAAATCCTGAAGAGATGAGCACAAATGGTTGTTTCTCCCTATGCTTTCTGCAATAACTCTGTGCCCAGTCCTGGCAGCCCAGGCACACTCACCCACAGGCTGCTCAGGTGGTGACATGGAATTAAGCCCTATTGTGGGAGATGTTGACTCTCCACAGCTGCCAAATAGGTAGGCAGGATGTGCAAAAATGGGAAGCACACTAGAATTTTATGTAGCTTCAAGCTGGTTGTAGGATCCCTGTGTGTGCAGTGTTATGATGAATCCTGTGGAACAGCGGCACAGAACCAGCATCTGCTGCATATAGGCAGGATGGAGACCATAATAAATGGAAAGGAGATAATATACTTTCAGGTATTTGTTTTGCAACTCTTGTGTGCCTTGAGTCATCTCTGACTGAGAAAAAGGCATGGTTATTTTATGATTTCAAAAAGGTCTTATTGTCTACAAAGGCCACGTTCAGGGAATGGTTGTTCAAAGGAAAAACAGCTTAAGCACCTAAAGGAAATCTTTAAAACAAGAAGAACCTCTGGCTCCAAGCACAACAAAGCAAAATAGAAATTCTGCCAGCTTCCTATGCTGTACTTTTAGCTAAGGCAGACTGTACCCAGATCCAACAAAAGACAGCTATGGCAGAAATACCACTGCCCATCTTTGTACAGAAGTAAGATGAGGCACTATAAACAACGCTGGCATACTTTAGGAGGTGGTTTGAGTTTTGGCTTTCTTTTTTTTCTCCCCAAATCACCCAACTATTGCTGCACTCCTGAAGACTTTTTGATCTTGGGAGATGAATCGGTATGAGGATTTTGGATCAGGAAACAGCCCTGGAGGAAGCTGCTGCTAACACCGGCCACTCCACTTCAGGCTTCCTTTGAGACTGTCTAGTGCGGGTGAATGCCAGCAGCTACTCTTTCAGTAACGTGTCAGTGCAGCAATACCCTTTTCCTATCAAGGTCGTTTGCTTTTGCTGCTGAAACAACACTGCTCTACAGAAGATTGCAAGTAGAAAATGAGCAGGTTACAACCACCATTTAGGAAGTTTTGTGCTCTCTTGTGTCAGGTTGTGGAGCCTTTGCACTTTTACTTCTAATTCTTCTACCTTTATTCTCGGCACCACTAATTCACTCTGTTTTTTGAGATCTCTTATCACCAAGGTCAATTCATTAGATTCCAAAAGGTATCAAAACCACTGTCTGCTTGCTTCATTCTCCTTAAACAATGCCTTTAAGAGGCCAGCTCTTCCATTTCCACTGCCCTATAGTGACTATGCCATGACAAAAAGAAATTGTGTGCTCTGAAGTTTCTTACATAGAGCTGGGCATTCTTCTCCTTTTGCATCAGAATAATTTTAGTGTCTTATTTCACCATCAAACTTTGTAATACATAAAATTCCTGAGAGGATGGGGTCTGTCCATAGCCACGTCTTTGAGAATGGAAATACCTCTAAGATAAGGGGTCGGATCCTTGGAGGATGGACAGGAAGGGTATCCTGGGCAGCAGTGTGAGAAGCAACTTCTTTTTTCCATCATACCAGAAGCTATCAGCATCATCTCCTCTTGGCTTCCTGAGTTCATTACCAAGAAGTCTGGATAAGCTGTGATGAACAGAGGTCTTCTGCACTTGCTGAAGGTAGAGAGGAAAGCAGGTGTAACTCAACTCTGGCAGAATGCAGAATTATTAAGCACTGACCGAGGGGAGTGTCAAGTGATTGCCAGGGCAAGTCACAGTCATACTCCTCTGTTGTCCTTCAAAGAAACAGGGAGTTTCTGTATGAAACCCCTGCTTGGATTTTCCCCTATCATCATGCTCTGCAGGGATTTACTGTATGTGAGTATAGGGCTCAAGGACTGTTTTTTCTTCTAGTGGTTTGGAGAACTGGAATTTGAAAGAGACAAGAAAAAAGCTGGAGAATTTCTTCTTTTAATTACATTTCTTGAGAGGGGCTGTCTTCTTAGGAAATGTTTGTCAAACACCTTGAAATGTGATGGCCTTTCCAGTGTCACACTAACTGTGTGGTTCCCAGAAGAGGTTTGGCAGTCCTAAATTGCAGAAGTGGGTTTTGCAACTGGAAGTCAGGGAGCAATGCTGGAAGTAAAACAAGAAGTGGAATCAACAGCACAAACATTTCAGACATTGCTGTCCTAAACAGTTAATCAAAAGACCCAGTATTTGAACGAGTTCAGCCAGTTGACACAGATAATGTTGCTGACAGGAAAAAAAGCCACTAAATACTATTGCATAAAACTGTGAGTCAAGACCTCTAATGTGTTTTTACAGCACTGCCTGTAGCTTAATTGCACTTGCTCCTGATAGTGTATTACATCTCCTTACAGCTTCATTATTACACAGGCATTAATTTAATCAGAGATAATAAGTGAAACCTCTGGAATTAATTACAGGTCATAACAGTTTTGTTACTTTGCTAGAGCAGGTGGGAAGACAAAAACATGTGGACTTATAAACATTAACTGGCTTTTGCAATCCAACCATTACAGGAGAAAGAGGATGAAGAGTAAGTTACTTGGAAATGTAGCTGAGAACTCTCAGACATTTCCACATCAGTTCTTGGTGTGCAAGGCCTTGACTACTGTTGGCAACTCCTGGATCCTTTTAAACCCAAATACATCTTGTGTTTGGATCTGTTTTAAAGATCTAAGCTTACGAATTGCTTTTGCAGATTCCTGGGGTCTGATGTGTCTGGAAGGAGGGGTCTTTACAGTGTGGTTTAAATGGAGGCATGCTGCCAGGAGCTGGGAGCTGCATGTGAATTACTGTGGTTTCGCTTTGGGCCCTTTCGTTTCTGCCAAATTTGAAGTGGGCTTTTTGCAAATGAGAAGCAATTGTGGCCCTTTTCCAACAAGACAATGTCTGGGAGGGTGTCTGACATTAAAAACCTTAAAGAGGAGCCTTTCAAAGCATCTTTAAAAATCCCCTCTTGTGGGGAATTTCTTCTAGTGAAGAAAGTCATCATCTGGGCATAGGAGGCTGAAAGCATTTGACTTGGTTGCCTAATCTTTCTGATCACGGGGTTACATTAGAAGGCAACTCTGTCTTATATAAAATGATTCATCGTATACCGTTTCCAAAATGCCTCTGTTCCCTCAGTACACCATTCAGCACAGGGAAAAAACCCTTCCTGATTAGTATGACTTGCTTAGTATTTAAACCTTCTGTTTTGGAAAAAAAATAGTCTCTCTTACTGCTTTTGGATAATTGTTTTTCAAATGCAATAAATACATCCTCTTCTTTATGTTTAACACACTGATACTTATAGGCAGCTATTTTGTGCACCACTTCAGTTCTCACTTTCAGTGGAGGTACACATATATCAGATCCATCCAATCTGATCTCACGAGTCAGATTTAAACCCTACATTGTTCAAACACTGAAGTACTCTGAAATTGATATATCAAGCAAGGTCCCTTTGGGCTTCTGTCAAGGAGTAGTGTTATCTGCCTGGTCTGTGATGTGGATTTGTCTTCACAATGCAGGAAATATAATCCTAAATTACATGGGAAGCCTGGCAGCCTTAGCAGTGGGGGATTTTAGGATCTTGAAGGTTCTTTCAAGGGTGACCCGGTGCCTGGAGCAGCATGCTGAGGGCTTAAGGCTGCTGTTGGATGTTGACCAAGTGCATCAACTTATCTGCTCCTTAGTTCGGTGTAGGTGGGAGATAAGGTCTTCTCAAAATCCAGCCACATATCAACATGAAGAATCTGAAGCCTTGTGGCTTCAGTTCTTCAGAAAAATCCCTTCCCTGCTGTCAGTGCTCAGTAGTTTTCAGCCAGAGGGCTGTGGACCTCCACATTAGCGGGTGGCTTCAAGGGGACACGTCGCTAAGAAAAGCAAATGTATTAATGCCTGCTGACAACTGGTCTACAGGAGACTGAAGCCATAGTAGAAAACTTTTGGAGCTGCAGAAAATAAAGGGTTGAAACCAGCAGCTGTTGATTAATCTCTGTGAGTCACTTGGTTGTTGGGTTTTTTGTTTTTTTTTTGTCCCCTGGAATAAGTATATTTTAGTTACTTTCTCCTACATATTTGTCCTAGGTATTATCCAGCAGGTTGAGTTTTCAATGTTATATTTGTTAATGTATATTATTTCTCTAGCACTCTATGCATTATTTCTCTGCACTCACTGCTGCCTCTAGTACATCCAAATACAGTGTCATTTGGGAATTTCATCAGCTGTGTGTTGGGAATTGAATTCGGTCACTGATTAGGGCTTTTTCAGACACTAATAAAGACGCAAGGTAACGACTCAAATCTGCAAACATGGACAGGAGTGGAGTCTGCACTTGCAGAATGCTAGCCAAATTCCAACTATTCTTTTGCTATAAGTATAAATAAGTTAAGCTTCAACTTTAGGCTTTCATTTCATGATAAACGCAAATGAATGTCCCTACTGTTTTCTGCCTGAGAGATCAGCCTGCTTCTTTCCCTCAGCCCAGGACATGCATCTTCACCCTATTTTTTCTGCAGTCACAACATGACTGAAGAACTAACCTGTTCTTCAGACACTTATATAAGAATAAATAAATAAGAATAAATAACCTGTTCTTAAGACACTTAAATAAAGTTAGTTTTTTACTAGTTTAGTTAGTGCACTTCACTTACAGGAGGTCTGGGGCAGAGAAAGGAGCATGGACATCCTGTTTCAGTAGCAGCCCATACATGTACCAGCTTCAACTATGTGACTACAAGCCTTGAAGCCTAACCTACAGCATTGCACATCCATGTTAAGTGTGTTGAAGCATTGCCAGCCCCTCATCAATTGTAGGCCCAGAGGTTTCAGTACCCTCTGCAGAGGGTCAGACAGGCAGGAGGCCCAGACCACCACGACTGCCATTTTCCTGCCCATGGAAACATCATTCATTTTATACACGAGGAATCTGTCCTCCTTGATAATCTCGGTGACATCCAGAATAAAAATTATGTATGTATCTGGTGGATGAAAAAGATAAAGCCATGAGAAATTAAAGGACATGCCTAGGGCTGGGAAGGCAGTTGGTGATAAAGGCAAGAAGGGAAAGAAAAGTCTTCCCTGTGACTGTTACCTGTGCTCTGCACAGTTTGTACTCTTGTCTCGTGGATGTTCAGGATGTCTGTGATTTATTTCAGGTATGACTGATGCTGTGCTCTAACACAGCCTGCCTTGTGCTATTTGGTATTGAAATTATGATAGCATCATAAATAACCCAAACACAGTAATTTAAGAGTATATGTTATGAGTGGCAAGAGGCCAGAAGCCTCATTTTCTTTCCGTTATTTCCTTTCAAACACATCTTCATTTTTTCTAAAGCCTACTAACCTTAAGTACCTTCAAGCAATTGAGTAAGATAGGCCTATCTTTTCTAAGCTACGTGTAAAAAGGTGTATAACTTCTCACATCACTCTGTTTTTTTGGCTAGCAATCTGAGAGATTCCTGTCGTCCCTGTTTTTATTTACCTCTCTAGGCACCAGCTTTATAAAACTAATGCCTTGCAGGAGATTTCAGAGGATCCTCAGATCATCCAAATCCTGTTGAAATAGTGGTTGTGGAAATAGCCAGTACATCTCTGCAGGACTTTCTCCATGAACATCAACCTTTTGTTAGCTGTCGCTAAAGAGTATCTAGTCAGCAGGTAGAGGCTGCGCCACTTGGTGATGAGACATATGTGTGGGGTGTTTACTCCTGGCTGGTTTTTGGTTAAGTATATGTAATAAGCACATTCAGCTTCTTTCTTCAAGCCTTTTTGACCTGCAGGTTATTGGTGCCTCTTTTGGAGCCGAAGAGGATGTGTTACTGCTTCCTCATGCCTGTGGCTGTCTGTCTGCCTGGGGTTAGGAAGGGCAGGCCAAGAGAAGGGGACATGTGAACAGCTCTAAGCCTTGTGGTGGCCAAGGCCAGGGACCGCTCGAAATACCAGGCCCAGCAGTGAGGGAGACATGGTGGATGTCCAACGGCTTCAAGTGGGAAGTGGCTCTGGCAGGTTCATGTGTCCTGCTGCCTTTTGTGGGAAAGGACATCCTGGGGAGTGAGAGCGAGGGTGGTGGTATCCTAAAACGCACAGGTGTTTTGGCAGCAAGCACCTCTTCGCAGGCTCCTAGAGGTGTTGGAGAACAATGCCACATTGAGAAAGAAGCACACCCCTGCCCTCACTAAGTGTGTTTATTACAATATACATTACAAAGTGCTTTGTTTTACTCTGTTGTCCTGGATCAGTTTTCCCTCATCTCATCCATCCCCCTTTTCCCCTTTGAAGCCATTTCTCAGAGGTTCTTTGTTAACGACTTTCCACGTGTGGGAAAAGCTGCTTACTTAAAAAGCATGAATGATCCCATTTTGATTGAATGATTGTTAGGCCAGCTTGGATGTGATTACAAAGCCCATGATTCTGAAGGAGTGATGTTGGTGGGGTTCAATCAAAAGTGTGTTTCAAGATGTAATTAACAGAGGCAGAAGTGCATGACACCGGATCTTGAAGACAACTGCTTTACTCTCTTGCTAACCCTCAAGCTCAAAAGCACCTCAAAGGTCAGTAATCTGCTTGCTCCTCTTCTCAATTATGTCTCAAATCAGCTTGTCCCAACCCCAAGGCTGAATGTAAAAAAATGCTTCAAAAATAATAACAGAAATTAATCTTCAAATATCTGAAAAGGGAAGGAATATTTACCGTCACTTCACCAAGCACTTAAGCTTTCAAGACTTACGTGTCTTCAGGATTTTTCTGGGGACAGGGGAAACCTCTGAGCTACTCTTATCCTGAAAGAGCATTTTAAACAACTCCTTATGCTCTTGTTAATTGTTAAATACATTGTTACTTGGATGTCCATCATCTCCTTTTAACAGCTTTGATTTTTATATCAGGCAAGTACTATGCTCACAATATTTTCTTGCTCTTCTATGTATGGAAGTGAAATCATTGCTTTAGATCAAAACTGTAAAGAACACAGGTCACAGTGTTTACTGGATTGCAGCTGAGTACAGAATTTTGCCTGCTAAATGTTCCCATTGGCAGCTGGAAACCAATCCAGATGGGCACCTTCCAAATCCCAGTTAATAATTACCGCTGGCTATGCTACGCAGTACACTGCAGCACCAGTCCCTTCCAGAGATTTGGGAAGTTCACAACTCACATAACAACAGCTTGAGATAAATGGAGCTCATATTTTTTTCCCCTAATCGAAATTCTCTAGTTAAGAGGGATCTTCACCTAATTTATGAGCATGTGATTTAACCCACTGTGACTGGGGTCTTCAATCCAAGTGGAGAGTGTGTGAGATTCAACAGCCTGCTACTGCAGTGGTTGTAAAGAAAGCATTTAGTATTTGCTGTTAATCGGAAGCCGAACGTGACTGACAGAAAGTACCCCGGGTCATGTTTTAATGGCAATCTGGGTTAATGAAAATGTAAAATACAGCATCAGAGGATTACCAGCCTAAGGTGCTGCAGTAGTAACCATTTGTGCAGGCTCACAAACGATCCCACCAACAACTCTACCACAAGCAGTGCCTGGTGATTTTTTAAATGAGAAAAAACCCCAAAACCCACCGACCTAAAAAATTAAGATTCTGACTTTTCAGTTGGGATATGAAGTTTCAAGGACTGGCATTCAAACGTCAAAGCAAGTATTTGTGGGATCGGGCTTGAGGCTGTGATCTGAAAGAAATCAGGAAAGCAGAGTGCACTCCCTGCCGCCCTGCTACAGCCAGGACACCCCCCTGACAAGTCCCCGCGGGGGCCCAGGGGACACGGACCCACGGGTGGGGTGTGCACATGCTGAGGGAGCTTTGCACGGGCCAGGGAGCCCGGGGGAAGCCTGATACAGACGCTGCCCGCTGTAAGAAAGCAGGTGCTGTCCGGCGCCGGGCTGCAGTGCCGGTGTCAGGGATGCGCCAGGACCCGGGGGTGCCGTCAGAACCCCATTGTGCTGTGTGGGGAGCTCGAGGGGCCATGGGACTCCCCAGAGAGTGACTCGGAATCTCCCTCCCCGTTCCCCCACCCTCCACTCGAATCCCCCTTCCTCCCAGCCCGGCAGCACGGAACTGCTGGGCTGGCAGCTACCCTCGCCGCACAAAGCCCCCAGCTCCCCGGGAAGGGCGGCTCGGAGCCGGGCTCCGCCTTTCGCTCCTCCCCGGCGGCCGGGCCCGCGCGGAGGGAGCCAGAGCCGGAGCTGGAGCCAGAGCCGGCGCGGCGCAGGCCGCGGGGGGCGATGTGACCCGGAGAGGCCGCGGTGCGGTGTGGAGCCGGAGGGCAGCGGAGCGGCGAGGGCGGGCGGCCGGGCGGGAGGTGGGCGAAGGAAAGAGAGGGACAGAGACTCCCTTCGAGCCGGGGAAAGATGTGGCTGAAGCCCGAGGAGGTGCTGCTGAAAAACGCCCTCAAGCTGTGGGTCACCCAGAAGAGCAGCGGCTACTTCATCCTGCAGCGGCGTCGGGGGCACGGAGACGGCGGCGGCCGCTTCACGGGTACCTGGTGGCGCGGGGGGGCTCGGCGGGGCGCCAGGCCGGGCAGTGGGTCCCCCGCTGCTTCTGCCTCCGCTCTGACCTGCGGGAAGTTGGGGAGACGCGTCAGTGGGGCGGGGGGCGGGAGCGGCCTCTTTGTTCGACCCGCCGCGGAGCCCCTCGCCGGGTCGGCTCGGCACGGCACGGCTCGGCGTGAAGCGGAGAGGGTGAGAGCACGGAGCGCCGCCGGCCCGGTGCATCGCGGCTCCCCCGCCGCGGGCGGTGCGGAGGCTACGGCCGGCCGGGCCGTGGGGACTGCCCCGTCTCCCCGGCGAGTAGCCTCCGGGAGCAGTTTCGTGCTTCTGTAGCCTTGAGCGCCGCTAAAGCCACTTTTCTTTTTATTTCCCGCTCCCCCGGCCCTTCGCGGTGGCTGAGGGCGAGAGCGAAGCCCGTCTGCCGCGGTGCAGTTGGAGAGGGCGGCCGCGGGGTCGGGGGCGGCCTCGCTCCGCGCAGGGCTGGCGGCGGCCGCAGGAACCTGAACAGGGACGGAGCGGGTGGTCCCTGGGCTCCGCAGTGGGAAGCGGACAGATCCGGGGGGCAGCCGGTCGCATCCCGGCTGGGCTGGACTCCCCCCCGCCCCCCGCATCGCAACCCGCCGCGACCCGCGCTGAAGCTCACTCCTCCTATAGATATGCTATAAATACATGTAGTGCTTCTGACTTTTGGCCGACACATATGTTTCGGGGAGCGCAGTGTTGATTCAGTGCTGTGGAAAAGTGGATTCTGACTTACTTTTGCATTAATTACGCTGCGTGTTGTGTGGCTGTAGATAAGGCACGTTATACCCATGTGACACTAATGAAAGATGTACATGAAGAAGGAGGATCACACTCTGCCCTCGCAACAGTGTAGATCCACGAATAACTCCAGTGAGAACAGCACGTTATGCTGTGTTGACGTCCTAAAGTAACTGAGCAAGGAATTCGGGCCAAACTTTTAGTTCAAAGACATCAGCAACTGAATTCAACCAAACAACAATACTTTGGAGAAACAATACAGTTTAAAAGGATAATTCTTAAAAGCAGGATGAGACTGTTTTTATGCCTTTTAAAAACCCGATTTTTAAATTGGATTGCTTGTCTATTTGAAAAGATAGTCACATGTTTCCAAAGTGATTATTTTCTGTGCAGTCTGAGAAGATACATTAAAACATCTGATGTTTCTTTTACTAAAACCTTTTGCTCTTGAACCATGCCACTTGATAATACTGCTTGGTGCATCTGTTTTTGTTTTTTTTAAATCAGAGCTTGTCCTAGCTGTGGAGTCATAAAGAGCACAAACTTAATTGTGGCTTGGTAGATCGCACGTTGTCAAAGTATTACTCATGAAATGCTAGCTCTGGTAAAGTTAATAGAAGTGTTGCCAGTGAGTTAAATGTTCTCCCTCATATTTTCCTCTGCTCCCTGTGTAGAAGTCGTAGGCCATTCTTTTGTGATTGTAAAGGCGATGTGGATTAATTTTCAGAGTTAAAAATAGCCGTTTACAGCTGCTTGATTTAGGTCCAGGACAATCATGAGGTTCAGATCCACAAATGTTAACTCCTTGCGTCTGAGCTTTCCACAGCAGAAATTTGCAAGTTTAAACCAAACAAACTGCATTTCTCTCTGGTTAAGTTTCAGGTGAATCATTTTGCTGAATCTACAGTGCACAGGCTTGCATAAATCTCTATTGGCTGGCAAAGGAAAGCCGCTCCTGTCTCAGACAATGTTTTCCAAGGGAACTGTAAATTCTGACAGTCTCCTAAACCATTTGGAAATGTTTGTATGTAAAAGGGCTTAGAAATTAGAGCCCTATAAACAAAAAGCAAGTATGGGAGAGCATTAAGCATAGCTGGAGTTCGACTGCTTAATTTGGGTCTTTTTTTCTGCAGTTTTTGCTTGGGGTGAGTGAAATGGAGACCTGTGCTGAGAAACAGTTGGTCTTTACTGGTAACTGTGTTTGGTGCAAAGCTTGCCTCTGGATTCTTACTTTACGTGACTATAGAGACACTTGATTAGTACCTGCCTTTTCCAAACTGAGAGATACAAAGGGCAGTTAAGCACTGCTATGTTTCAGAGTATGGCCTACCAAGCCGTAGAGCTGTAATTTAGAAGATTTTGTTTTACTGGGGCAGCAAAGCTTAAGTGAGAACAATATCCATACCTGTTTTCTTTCCCCTTTGGTAACTGGAGTCCTGTCCTATTGCAGTTAAGTTTGATGGAAAGGTAGAAATTTCAAAGACGTGAAGATCTTCTAAGTGAAAGTAGGTGCCATGGTAAATGAGAATCCTGTATATGCTCTGGGAAGGAGTAGGAGGCTGTATATCTTCAGGCTGTGGTAGACCCATGTGGGACTGGCAGACCAAAATCTCCAGAAGACTGGATTTTGTAAGTAAAGAGTGTCCATGGGGCAGTGGACCACCTGCTTTAAACAGGGTGTAGGATTGCGATGCCTGAGCTGCCCTTCTGCTTGTTACTACAACATGGTATTTGCACTGAACCTATGTGAGGACATCTGTCTCATATTTTTTTATCTTCTAGGACACTTCTTTCCTTTCCCAGACCATTTTATCCATTACCTAAGAGCAAGTTAGTGCAGCTGGAGGGTATACTCTATGTGGGTTTAATTCCACATGAAGGATGGACTAGAGAAGATCTTTTACACAAAAGCGCTTTTCTTCCGTGTCTATGTTTCTTCCTTTGAGTACTGTGTTTCAGTCAGACCCTGAGCAGATGTTTGTAAGAGAGAGACTATATTTACTGCTGTTATTTAATTTGCATCCTAAGGCAGTGACTGAATGCACACTGGGCTTGCAAGCAGCGGTACAAAAAATGATGGAGGCTGTGTTTAACTCTTCATTACCTGACCAGTGTCATTCTGGTTTCTTCCTTCCTGAGGGATATGCTTTTCGAGTAAATGTTTAACTTGCCACTTTTACCTTGATCTCTGCTTCAAAGCTGCATTGGATCAGAGACCTCAGAAGGAAATTGGTAATGTTTTAGAAATGCTTTACAGAAGCTGAATTGTCATTTTTTAACTAATAATTGATTTTAAAACTAATTCTGAGTTACAGATTTTTAATTCTTTCTGCCTAATTGGAGATTGTCATAGTTATCCCTACAAAGAGACTTGTGATGTAGCCATGACTAACAGGTCAAAGTTGACTGGATTTGGTACTTCCTGATATCTTTGGTTCTGAGGTTACACATTAATGATAAGCTTGAGATGCCATCAGTAGTCAAAAATACCATCACATCTCTTACGGTAGAATAATGCAAGAAGTTTTAGCCTGTGAATGAATTACTGTTATCGTTTTTATTAGGGGATGTTGAAAGCTTAATTCACCTTCCTGTTTGATTAGATTAGTTTTGTGCATTTTGACAGTAAAACTGCATGTTCTGGGAGGTGTTGGGAATAATTTCGTCATGAGCACTGGACTGAGAGTAGTTTTGCACTTTTCCCAAGCAGCTAGCTGTGCAGTTGCTGTTTACACAGTACTTCACATTGCACACTCTTACTGTATAAAACCCCGCTTAGGATTCTTTTAGATACTTGAGCTTTTGCCCTTTGATAAAGAAGGTTAAATAAACCTTTAAAATGAACTCGTGTTTCAGGCTACTTTTTGTCTTTACTTGATGAGATACGGTGCTTCTTCAGCTTCTTGCTTCCAGTAGATCAATAAAAGATTATGTTTTGTACCTGTGTTTTTAATTCAGTTATGATTTTTTTCCTCCCTACTATTCCTGCAGCATCCATTTTTCAGTTCACAGCATTTTCCAAGCTGGATTTGATCTGACATCATTTACAGCTCACAGAAGCTGAACACTTTGAAAAGAAATTAATTTCTCCTTGAGCTCTCATAAACCCTTACAGTTCAGAACTTTTATACGCTGCCAAAACCAAACATCTTCAGTACATGAGTCTGAACCTTATTATTCCTTTAATAAAAATAAATGTGGTGGGCATGATAAATACACTTCCTTGAGCTATATGCCAGCAACTGAAGTCAACTTCCATCTTAGGATTTTATTTTTTCTTTTAAATAAAATTCTTTCAGGGTGATAGCTTTGAAACTGATCTGTCGAGCACCTCGTGGCTGTGAATAGAGATCTGACTACTTATATGATAAGAACTCTCTTCCTTATTTTCACGTTGCTTAGATTTTAATTTTTTAATGCATACAGAAGAATGGCTGTTGATGAGCTCTATGTCCGTTTCTGGAAATTAAAAAAGCAAAAGACGTTTTGCTGCTTTTTTATCTATACTCTCCAGTCACAGAATCACAGAATCTTAAGGGTTGGAAGGGACCTGGAAAGATCATCTAGTCCAACCCCCTCTGCCAGAGCAGGAGCAGCTAGAGTAGGTCACATATAATTATTGTAACTACATCAGCTTTTATGAGCCCTGTGCATCTCCCAAGGTCTAGGCAACAAATTTCATAACAGAGTATATTTCAATCAAAGGCAGTGAGGAGGTAACAGAGGTTGAGGGCTCCTGCAACTCAGATGAGGAATCCATCTATATTTCCTCTGTACTTTACATTGTAGCAGGAGAGGGTCAAAACATATGGTGAAGACTTGGAATTTTAGTGTAGAATTTTAATAGGTATCCCTTTAAACTTTTTTAGCTTTTCAAGGAGTGAAAGGCAAAATGAGAAACATTAGATCTATCCCGATAGAATCTTCAAAACAGCTCACCTTTTTGCCTTAAAATATGTCCAAGATACTAAAGCAAGTTACTAATACTCAATCTGAGCCCTAATTGAAAAGAAAAGTTGCAGTAGATTGAGGAGAGAAAGACACCACCATAATGATGTTGTTAAAGGATATGAGTAGTGCTAACTATCATGGTTTTGTTTTCTTAAGGAAGAGTTCTTTCTGAAGCCTTACACAAGGAGAGGGGGAAATCCAAATACGTTCCTGAAAGTTTAGACTCTCATAAAAATGTTATCTAGCCTTGCCCATGACTGGAATTCAGATCGGCAGGTTTTTTTCCTCTTATGTTATTTTTTTTCCTTATTTCACTGTAAGTTTTTTTTTAAAGGAGAATGCATTCTTCTAAGCTCTCCTAAGAGGGTGGCTTCTCCAACAGAGCATTTGGTTGAGAAATATGAGCTGCAAGGAGGGATCTGAGTGTGAGGGCCAGGCTCCTAACCTGCAAAGCTGGGCATCCTGATTTCTGACCCCTGAGCCTCCTGAGCTGTGCATGCTGCTCTGTCTCCCACCGCTTGCCTTCCTGGAGTGCGTTTCCTCTTCTAAAGCCACAGTGATGCCAAGGTGGATAACGCAAATCCCAGGTGCTTGTGTTGAAACACCACCATTGTGTTAAATACTAATATTAAAGGTGAGGATGTACCTGTGCACGTGGAGGAAAGGCTAGATTCTGTTTACTTAGAGACTTGACTACTAGCCTGTGCAACTCTGATACAGTGAACAGCTATAGTGGCGTTTTATTTTCATGTTGTAGAGGCCGAATGGCACAGAGAAAGGCAGGAAAACCACAGAAAGGTTTGAACTGGAAGGAACCTTCAAAGATCATCTAGTCCAACTCCCCTGTCATGGGCTGGGACTCCTTCCACTAGACCAGGTTGCTCCAAGCCCCATCCATCATGACCTTGAACACTTCCAGGGATGGGGCATCTGCATGTGGGCAACCAATGCCTCACTATCCTCATAGGAAATAATCATTCATGTTTGTGGTGGTAGAGTTTTAAGTAACACTAGATCAGTTTCTTCAGTGTTATATACAACCACTGAAAATGGGAGACACTTTTATATTTCCCCAAGCAGCAGCTTGTACATCCCACCTTCTTGTTGGTCTTCAGGTGGAAAACAGTTTCAGGTTATTTTTGCTTGTAATGTGAGAATTGAAACATTTGTCTCTGTGGCCTTCGGGGCTATAAAAATAGGCCCAGCCTGACCTGAACTGGTGGCAGAGAACTGAGATAAGCAGCTGTGTAAGCTTTGCCACCGCAGCATGCCTGCTGGGGGAAACAGCCTGTGGGGAAGGTCTCTTCTCCCACGTAACAAGCCACAGGATGAGAGGAAATGGTCTCAAGTTGTTAGATTAGATATTAGGAAAAAGTTCTTCACCAACAGTGTTGTCAAGCATTGGAGCAGGCTGCCCAGGGAAATGGTTGAGTCACCATCCCTGGAGCTATTCAAATGACGTGTAGATGTGATGTACGGAGACGTGGTTTAGTGGTGGATGTGGCAGTGTTGGGTTAACAGATGGACTTGATGATCTTAAAAGTCTTTTCCAACCTAAATGATTCTATTCTGTGAAGCAGGGTCGGGGAGAAGTAACCAGTCCCAGGGCCACAGTGTGGTTTCCACCATCCCAGGAAAATGGACGCAGAGTTTGGCTCACTTCTCTTTCTCCGGTGTGGTCTTTCTCTCCTGATGCAGTGGTCTGGTGCCAGAGTAAGATCTCAGCATCCCAGACAGGGATATGGGAGCCACGGGGCACTGACCTCTGCAGTGAAATGCCCAAACTCCCCTTGTTTCTCATGTCCAGCCTCCCTAGACCACCAAGATTGAGAAATAACCATTAAACAACTTGTTGCAATTTGTTTGTACATGCCAGACTGAAAAAACAAAAGGAGCCAATTTACCTAGAGGTAGTGTTTGATCTGGCAAAGCCCATGTTGGAAGTAAATTAAGGGCTTGAATGTTGATATTTCCCCAGGTGAATAAATGCTTGAAGCATTAGTTCTTTAGGCTGAAATCTAATGTTGTCCGTGCTTATCTGCAAATGTGGTGAGCCCTTATCGTTACAAAGGAAACACAGCCTTCCTACAGCCCTTGGAAGAGTCCTCCTTCAACCTTATGTACTTGCCCAAATAAATTCTGCAAGTTTTTCTTTTAATTTTGATGGGAGAAGTAAGAAATATTATCTCAAAACCTATTTATGTAGTTTTGCAGAATTCAGTGAAGACAACGTGGCTTGTGAAAAACTAGGAAGTCAAGCTCTTGTCATTAGTGCCCTTGCATAACTGACAGTATTCTTAACTGACAGCAAAAACCATAGACTTTAGGGCGGCCTGAGTGAAAGTAGCAAACCTGTTAAACATCTGAGTTCTGAGCTTTTACAGACATCAAATCAAGGTGGAATGAAAGACCTAGAGACATGCCCAAACATTCACGCAGGGGAAACACCTTGTCCTGAGCCATTTACCACTTCGGTGTGAAGACCTCCACCTTAGCTTAGAATGCCCAGTGTCTGTGGGATAAGTGCTACTCTTTGGGATGAGCATGAAGACAGTGGTAGTCCTTGGTGCATCTCAGCTCCAGGTCTCTCCTTGAGCCAGCCACAGGGCAGTTAGGGCTCCTGCGTGGTTGGATGGTTGAGGCCAGATGGGAGCCAGCTTCATAACCCCCCCATCCCTGGCTTAGCAAGGACATTGCTCCTAGGGAGAGCTTCTGAGATGCTATACAGAGCCAGATGAGAAACTCCTGCCATTGGATGCTCTCCCTGGAGTGCTCTTTTGGCAGGCTGAGCTTACCCTGGTTGATGTGAAAACCACCTTTCTGCTTTCCAGCTGGGGCACAGGGACTGTGCGAGGCCAGGAAATAGGGACATCCATGTGTCCCTCCCCGTGTTCTGCTGCCTGGTGATGGGCTGCTGGTTCAGCCAGTTTGCTTGCCTCTTCTAGGGTGGCTAATTGCTGCCCACCAAGGCTATTGTGAGACTCTAATTGTTTGCAAATCATTTTGAGATAGAGGAAACTATGTGAAGAAGAGTAATTAGGATTCAGGGTATGGAAGGCTTCTCTGCCTCAAAGAGTGGAGACTAATTCTGCTTTATTGAAGCTGTTCAATTTCACTGTCCTGAAAAAAACCCCAACTTTATTTTTATGATAATCTGAATTATCTGATTTGCTCTTTTCTCACAATTCACATGCCTGAACAGCTTAGAGTGACTTTTGCAGCTCTTAACTCTCCTTACAAAGCTGCATCTGCCGGGAAGCAGCCTATACTGTGGCTCCTGCCACATCCTGAGAAAAGCTTTCTCCTCCCAGGAAAAGCTCTCTCCTTTCGGGTAGAGTATTGGTTTTTGTTTCCCGGGCTTGTTTTCTTTTTCATGGAGGAGCAGAATTAGCAAGCAGCAGTGAAAAGCAGCAGTGAGCTGGGTATGAATTCAGAGGCACACTTTACACTTTGCGGCTTCGTATTGGAAGAGAGAGGCTGGCAGGCTGCTGAGCTGTGGCTGTAATCATAAATCCTTCAATTTGGTGGTTTTGTCTTACAAAAATAACCTAGTCTGAAAAAAGAAAGGGTATGAATATTTTAAACAGGGCTTTGGCATGATACAAGTGAGCGTAGCCACTAACAGCTCTTCTGTATGGCCCTGCAGAGCAGTCACTGCAGTCCATGGAGACCAAGTTCTTGATTTTGGAAGTGCCAGCTTCAAGTTTGGAAGAGATGAGCATCTTGGCAAACTGGTTTGGGTCTAGATGGAGCATCTTCCTTATGAGGAAAGGCTGTGGGAACTGGGGCTGTTTAGTCTAGAGAAGAGGAGACTACAGTGTGTGGGGGGGATACAGTTAATGTTTACAAAATATCTAAATGGTGGGTGTCAGGAGATTGGGGCATCACTTTTTTTCTGTTGTATCTAGTAACAGGACAAGGGATAATGAGATGAAGCTGGAACACAAAAAGTTCCATTGAAACATAAGGAAAAACCATTTTACTGCGAGGACGAGGGAGCCCTGGCACAGGCTGCCCAGGGTGGGTGTAGAGTCTCCTTCTCTTCAAAGCCCACCTGGACATGTTCCTATGTGACCTGATCTAGGTGACCCTGCTTCTGCAGGGGAGTTGGACTAGGTGATCTCTAAAGGTCCCTTCCAACCCCTACCACTCTGTGATTCTGTAGATACTGTGGTGGTTGTCTGCCTGTTTTCTCAGAAGGGCATGATTCTGCAGATACTTTTAAGGCAGGCCTTGTTGCATATCTGCCCAGCTGTGCTGTTCTCAGGTGCAATAGAAACTTCAAGTCTTTTTTTTTTTTTTTTTTTTATTCCAAGTAGACCAAGGAGAAGCAGGACATTTTTCTCTCCTCTTCAAACTTCTGCAGTAGTCAGTTGGCTTGTACAGTGGCTAAAGCTGTTTCTAAGGATGCCAGAGATGCAAGCTGGACTCTGTCTTCTCTGTGACCCATTTGGTTTTGGGAGAGAGGGTGTAAAAGCTTGATTTGAGAGGTTCAGGGCTGTGGCATATAGGTGGGAAGACGTGCCTCCTTGTGTGAACCTGGCCTGCTGCTCACCGAGTTTTACATGTGCCATGTACCAACTAATTGCAGATACCACATATTCTTGCTGCTTTGAATTACTTTGACCTTCACTCCCTGCTTTGTGATGTATTTATGAGTTTGTATTAAACAAAAGATCTTGGCTGTGACCAGATGTCTTATTTAAAAACAAAACTATAAGGGTAACATTGCTCGGTATTTGTGGTACTGCAGGATTCTTGTCACTAAGCCATAGATTTAACTCTCTTTTCCCCCACTTCCCCCCAGAAAAACAATAGCCGCTTTGGCCTTTGTCTTTTTCTTCTTGAGGATTTTATTAGTTTATTGGTGCCAGACTCCTAAGTGATCAATCCAAGTCCTTTGTTTTGCAGCATGGCTTAAATGCTGAAGTGACTACCCTATTTAAGGCCTTTAAAATGTGATGGAGGTAAGCAGAAATTGTCTTGCTCTATATAGAGAGTGCATAAATTCATATGCTGTTGCACTAGGCATAGTTGTTAGTGTCTTGGACTGTCTCTTGAGTATTGTCCTAAAAGATGGAAGTAATAGATAGTTTTTCAGTTCCAATTTTTAGTTTGAGTTCAGCTTTAATCACCCTCTACCCAGTGTCTGAGAAGCTTAAAAGAATGTTTGAAATACCACGTGGATCATTAACACTGATCTGGGAAAGAGGCCTACATTCTTTAGCTTGAAAGATATGATATGTTTAGTAGAAATGAATGTTAGATTAACTTACTGTAAATATGTTCCTTTTCCTAGATTAGTTATGAACATGACGCAGGATAACTTGTAATGGGATCTTTTATCTTTCTTTGGGGGTATAAGGAAGCGTGTCGTGCACTTGTCATATTTCATTTGAGAACTTGATCATTATAAAATATTCTTACTTTTTTTCTTCTGTGAAGAAATACTCAACAAATTCATCCTTCATGTTGTCCTGGTTGTTTACAGACTGACCTCTGTAAATGGGAAACACTCCCTATCTGTTGCAGAATTTTAAATGGCTCATTACTAATTTTTATACTTCAGTTTACTTGTGGTATTATGACCGTATTATGCAAGTACACTTGATAAAAAATTGGTTTGCAATTGTACAGTTTTCTTGTTTTACTTGGAGGTATTCCAGTTTCCTGTATTGAAGCAATTAAATATGCACAAAAGTAGATGTTTCAATGAAATGAAAACTACCAAGTAAAACGTAGGATTTGTAGCAAGTTTCTCAGATTTGTTTTACAGACTTAACTTCTGAAAAAATACAGGTAGGTGTTCCCTCTGCCTGAAATCCTGCTTACAGCTAAAGTGCTCAGCTTTATTAAGAAGCAGAGTATAATTTCAGGGGAAGTGTGTCTTTTTCCACTTCTGTCTTCTCCACCATGTTTGTCAGAAGTAAGCCTCACACCTGAAACTTGTGTATGAGTTTTAGCCTGGGAGTATTCTTTCTGCATGAAGAAAGTTGTATATTTCAAGGAATCTGTAGTGTTCTGTCAGTGATCTTTAGCAGAAGGCTTTGCAAACCTTCATCTGCAGCTTGCCTTACTGCATTTACTGTACAGTTAACAGTCCCGAAATACTCCTGCATCTTGGGAGGTCAGAAAGTGGCCAAGAAGTTGATGGAGTGGCTTGTTAAAAAGAAAGATGTATTCTGAATTTTAAATTCCTCATTGAAATCTTGTCCTTTATACAGTAAGAAGAAACAAAGAATGGGAATTCGGGAAAGGAGAGCAGTGTAGTAGTTCTCCCTTTTCTCTTTCTGCTTCTGTTTCCTTTTAATTTTTTACTGTCCTGTAGTAAGAAATGGTTTCACTGGTGCCTGTGATAGAGGTCTGCTTAATGCATCAGCATGTGGGCCAGAGACACTTTATATAATCAGTGTGTACCCGAGAGCCCCACAAATCCTTTTATTTTATAAACTGACCCTATTTCATAAGAGACTCTTTGGTGGAACAAACTGTCATGACATGAAGGATGCTTGCTCACAAGCTAAGTATTTTTTAAAGCATGTTTAAAAACCTGTAATGTTTCTTGTTTGTTTATTCAGGGATTTTTAGATCGTTTCTTTTTCAGTGCTTCCTTTAGAAGTGTAACACAAGTGTTATGATTTGAAAGGTACCCCAAATGAGTATGAGGCAACTCACACTGGAAAAAATTTGCTTCTAGTTTTAGTAATTTTCATACTATTTCAACTAAATTATCATCTTAAGGCTGGGTATATTTATTACTGTTGAATAATTTTCATGCTCCCTCCTGCTGGTCTCTATTTTTTGGCACTTAAGCATCAACTTCACGTGCAACTGAGGCACTGCTGAAGTACAGGAGCATGAAGTACACAGTCATGAGGTCCTGCCAAACAATTACTGCTCCGTGTTTGGCAGGAGAAAACTAAAAAGATGCACAGAGTGACTGCTGCACGGTGATGGTGGACAGCCTTGCTGTAGGGTAAGTTGAAACTCAAACACAGGGATGGGACCTACGCGTGGCTCTTGCTTGGCTTCATCAGCACTCACTTTTATTTTCCCCTCACTATCCTTCCGTCCCTTCTGGAGCAACCTTTCTGTAAAACCTCCTGACTGAGGTGGGACAGGACGAGAGCCCTTGTCAACCATGGCTTGGAGTGATTTAGGTGTGGGATTGCTGTGCCCTTGTGAAGGCCTTGTAGAGGGGCCAGGGCCAGGCCCCTTGGGCTTTATCCTGATAACCACACTCCTTTTCTCTTCTCTTTGATTCTTAGTTCTGGTTCCTCTTTGTCATTTTTAGTTAATATTTTAGCTGTGGGTAATTTAGACAAGGGAGATGATTTTTTTTCTTTGCGTAATTAAGGGAGGAAACTTTTTAATCGTTGGAAATTGGAAATTGTAAGCAGAAGTAAACAGTGAGAAGAGGAATTGGATTTTCTGGTCAGTTATTCAGGAACAGAAAAAGGAATTAATTTTGCAGTGGCTAAGAAGTAGGAACAAACTTTTGCAGCTACTTCTGTGCTTTCTTGTGTTCTTTCATCATTTCTATGTATAAAAAAAAAGATATTTCACAAATCAGATGTTCCTTGAACGCTCTTTTGGGATATTGGCAGTGCTTAATGTTAGTTGACTATTTTCCAGGACTTCTGTGAAATAAAAAAGAAGTCTTTCTCCTAGTTGTATAATCAGGGGAAAACATGCACAGCATTTCATTAGTATCTTCTTTTTCTTTCTTGTCATGTCTCAAGTATTTTGAAATTTGAAAGTTAACCCCTATTTTTGTACTCTGCATTATTTGATGCTCTCTTACTGGCTTAATCCAGCCATTTTGAAGGCTACACCTTGAATTTGGTGCTCTTTTCTGTGAGAACAGACAATTGCTACCTTTATACTTGGATAAAGTTTTGTGTCTTTTTCTTGCAGTTACAGGAGATCATTTAGCATTTTCTAGTATTATACACAGTACTGATGTGCCAATTCAGGTCTCCCTTTGAAATAGATGAGTGTAATACCTTGACATCTCACTGTACAGTTTTAAAACATATTTGTGTCCAACTTCTACTTGGCTTTGACAGCATCATCAACAGTGTGTGTGAATGCAAGGAGGAAGTACTTGATGTAATTTTCTTCACTCTCAAAAGATTTTTGATGCTTCCATGTGAGCTTCTTACCCCTCCTAGACCAGAAAGTGGTTACACTGCTGCTTTGTTGTGCCGTATTCAAATTAATTAGCCACGGTTTGTTGTCCAAGTGAGGAGGCATTTTAGATGGGTACTTTGTAAGTCCCTTTTTATTGTTTCTATTAATCACTTAGGTGATGGACTGGAGAATGCAATTATGAAAACTGCACTTGGTGCCAAGGGCTGCTAAAACTTTTGAAGGCTGAGAGTAATTAGTTTTGTGCTGTGCGCTTATGGTAAAAGAACAAAAGTACAAGATGTTGGAGAAAGTAAATATTTGAAGGGAAGATGTGTTATTGCAGAAAACTTCCTAGATACTCTAGTGGCATAAGCAAACATGGTAAAGCCATTCCTCACTGTCTGCCATTCGTCTCTGTAACAGCTTGTGTCTCTGTAGCATGTGCAGTATGAGGAAATAGAATATAAAGCTGCTCTTGAATTGATGTTTGTAGAAGCCATAGACCAGTTCTGAGTTACTTTAATATCATAGAATCATAGTATGGTAGGGGTTGGAAGGGACCTTTAGAGATCATCTAGTCTACCCCCCCTGCTCAAGCAGGACTGCCTAGATCAGGTCACACAGAAACCTCCAGAGAAGGAGACTCCACACCCTCCCTGGGCAGCCTGTGCCAGTGCTGTCACCCTCACAGTAAAATAGTTTTTCCTTCTCTTTAAATGGAACTTTTTGTGTTCCAGCTTCATTCCATTACCCATTGTCCTGTCACTAGATACAACAGAAAAAAGTGATTCCTGACCTCCTGACATCCATCGTTTAGATATTTATAAATATTAATGAGATTCCTCCCTTCCCCTGCAGTCTCCTCTTCTCTAGACTAAACAGCCCCAGTTTCTGCAGCCTTTCCTCATAAGAAAGGTGCTTCAGTCCCCTGATCATCTTGGTGGCCCAGTGCTGGACTCTTTCCAGAGGTTCCCTGTTCCTCTTGATCTGGGGAGCCCAGAACTGGACACAGGACTCCAGATGAGGCTTCACCATGGGGGAGAAGAACCTCCTTTGACCTGCTGGCCACACTCTTCTTGATGCATCCCAGGATGCCATTGGCCTTCTTGGCCACAAGGGCACATTGCTGGCTCATGTTTAGTTTATTATCAGTTAGGACTCCCAGGTCTCTCTCTGCAGAGCTGCTCTTCAGCAGTTTAACTCCCAGTCTGTACTGGTGCATGGGGTTGTTCCTTCCCAGATGCAGGACTCTGTACTTGTCCTTGTTGAACCTCATGAGATTCCTCTCTGCTCAACTCTCAAGCCAGTCGAGATCCCACTGAATGGCAGCACAGCCTTCTCGGGAATCAGCCAGTCCTCCCAGTTTGGTGTCATCAGTGAACTTGCTGAGGGTACACTCTGTCCCCTCATCCAGGTCATTGATGAAGATGTTGAACAAGACTGGCCCCAGAATCGATCCCTGTGGAACTCCACTGGCCACAGGCCTCCAACACGACTCTGTGCCATTGATCACCACCCTCTGGGCTCTGTCATTCAGCCAGCTCTCGATCCACCTCACTGTCCACTCATCCAAGCAACACTGCCTGAGCTTTCTGATGAGGATGTTGTGGGAGACAGTGTCAAAAGCCTTGCTGAAGTCAAGGTAGATGACATCTGCTGCTCTCCCCTCATCTAGCCAGCTGGTTATGCCCTCATAGAAGGCTATCATGTTGGTCAAACAGGATTTCCCCTTGGTGAATCCATGACTTCCCCTGATAAATGTCTTTTCCTTCATATGTTTGTTAACAGCATTGAGGATGAGTGTTCCATCATCTTTCCAAGGATGGAGGTGAGGCTGACCTCTCTGTAGCTTCCTGGGTCCTCCTTCTTGCCGTTTTTGAAGACTGGAGTGCATTGACCTTTCTCCAGTCCTGAGGCATCTTGCCTGTCCTCCGTTATTATTCAAAATGATGGAGAGTGGCTTAGCAACCACACCAGGCCTCTTCTTCAACACTCTTGGATGCAACCCATCAGGTTCCATTGACTTATGAGTGTTAAGCTTGGCTAACAAGTCTTGAACTCTATCATCTCATGGTTACTGCAGCTTAGATTGCCTCCAACCTTCACATCCCCAGCCAGACCCTCTTTATTCGTCAGCACCAGGTCCAGCAGCACACCCCTCTGTGTTGGTTCCTCAACCACTTGTGACAGGAAGTTGCCATCAACAATCTATAGGAACCTCCTGGACTGCATGTGCTTGGCTGTGTGGCTTTGCCAGCAAATATCAGGGTGGTTGAAGTCTCCCATGAGGACCAGGGATTGTGATCATAAGGCAGCTCTCAGCTATTTGTAGAAGGCTTTATCCACTTTCTCTTCCTCATCAGGTGGCCTGTAACAAACCCCCACTACAGCACCACCTATGCCCCTTAATTTTCACCCACAAACATTTCAGCTTGCAAATGATGGTATTTCAAGAACAATTTTCATACATAGCTTGTTTTTTCCTACTGATGGTGAGGGTGGCTAGCAAGAAAGAGCAGCTGGCCTCTAGGCTGCAGTCTTTTTTTTCGGACAACAGTTGCTGTAGCTCTCCAAAATGAGTTTGCCTGTATTTATTGTCAAGTGACGGTTTATAATGGGATACTGATGGGATATCCTTTCTTGCAATGGTGATGTGTATGCAAGACACGGGAGGTGATGTTGCATTCTTTGTGTGGCTGAGACTTCACTAGTAGTGAGCATCATGTCCAGTTTGGAGTGCCACGCTTAAAGATGAGCTGGACAGATTCCAGTTTAAGAATGATGAGGTGCTTGAAAAAGACTACCCATAAGGAAGAGATAAGGAGATGTGAGTTTCTTTAGAAAAAGAGAAATGATTAAAGAACAGGCAATCATAATGTTACTTTTTCAGTATGTCAAGCATTAATAACAAAAATACCTGTGGCCAATTACTGTCCATGTTCTAGGGAGTGGGAGTAATTTCCAACAAGAAAGTTTGTTTGTTTGGAGTGGGTTTTTTTTTCTCTAACAATACTTCATGAAAATATTGACACAGACTCCCTGGGGAAGTTTTTGTGTCTTAGTTGTGGGAGGTTTTGAAGAACAAGTTAGATAGACACTACTTACGGCATAGGTGTATGTATCCAGCTTCAGAGCGGGCCTGGAACAGTAGCTTCTTATGGTGCCCTCAGGTCTTTCCACTTCAATTCTGTGGTTATATACATATATATATGAGGCAAAACCAGAATCTCAAAGAACTCAATATGCTTTTGATCTCATCATTTTGTTTGCCTTTTGCATTTTGAGCATCTATAAATCGCAGTGTAAAATAGGGAATAAATCATTTTTGTTACATTCTGTATTTTAATTTTACAACTTTAGATGTGAAAAAACTTGCAGGATACTGAAGCAAGAGTTGGTGCTAATTCCCTTTCCCTCCCTTTTTCTTTTCAGGTCGCTTGGTTGGTGCCCTGGATGCCGTGTTAGACTCTAACGCACGTGTCGCCCCGTTTCGAATTTTACTGCAAGTTCCAGGGTCACAGGTTTACTCTGCCATTGCTTGTGGTGAGTTTTTGAGCGGATCAGAAGTTTACTGGGCCGTAGCTATTGGTGAGTCACAGACGGAAAACCCCAAATCGATTCTGAGCATGGTCAGTGTCTGCATGTCCAAGAAGCTCAAGGTAACCCCAGCTAGTAGTGTGTGCGTGGAAAGCTATTGCCTATAGCTTATTTAACAACCAAATTAACCTCTGGTTAAAATCTCAGAGACTGTGAAAAAGTATTTATTAGGAACATTAAGTTTCTATAGAAAGCCTACTTAGCTGAGGGTGTTCTGTGTTCTTTTTTTCTCTCTTGCAAAGTAGTTTGTCTCTGTTCATATGTATATCTTTTCCTACAGTAGTAACAGTTCCTTACAGCAAGAAGCCACTTAGTCTAGGCTTTCACGAGCCTAGTCTTCCGCTTGCTTATGTGAAATGTCTTACCACACTTGATTATAATGAAATATAACTGAGCCATTTGGAAGATGCTACATAATTTAGGAGGTAAAGTTGTCAGGAGGGGATGTCTAATTGCCTGGTCTGTGATGCACTAATCTCTTTTTGCAGTGGTTCTGCAACCTCTGAAGGTCGAGCTCATCTTTAGGAAAGTGATATTAATGTGAACTGCAGCAGCCTTGCCATGGCACAGTAAAGGCCATGGCTTGTTCCATTTGTCATCTTCTTGACTGGCCAGTCTGATGGGCTGTTCTCATCCCTTCTGCTCCAAGTTTATAAAATTCTAGCATTAAAATTTAGAGCAAGTTTTCCTTTTGGAATAGTTCAAATCTACACCAGGGGAGGTTTAGACTGGACATTAGGAAGCATTTCTTTACTGAGAAGGTAGTCAAACATTGGAACAGGCTTCCTAGAGAAGTAGTTGACAGCCCCAGGACCTTCAGTATTTAGGAGATATTTGGGCAATGCCCTTAACAGAATGCTTTAGCTTTCAATCAGCCCCGGTCAGGCAGCTGGACTAGGTGATTGTTATAGATATTTTCCAACTCAAAATATCCTATTCTGTTATATTCTTTCCTTTCTTACATGGATCAAGCCATGAAATAGTTAGCTAATATAACTGTTGACATATTGTTGATGGTGTCTGACATGGCAGTCCTTTAATTGGAAGGGGCAGTCTATATGTTTACCCTCTTCCTCTGCACAAGCTCATTCAGCATTTCTTCTTTGGTTCAGCAGAGATCCCTCATTAATACCAGGAATTTTTCCTTGTGCCAGACGCATGTGAAGAAGCTCGTGTAAAGTCTGTTTGTGTTATTTTTCTCGTGGCTAGGTTTTATTCATTTTGCAGTTGCTCTATGCTTTGTGATCCTACTCCACTCCTTTTTATATTTAAATAATGCCATCTCATGGAGAAATTTAAGAGCTTCAGGCTGTTACAGTCCTTTGGTGAAGCCAGGTAGCCTTCACTGGAAAAGTAAGCTCAGTGTTGCTGTCAAGGGCTTCTCAAGCACTTGAATATATTTAATATTTCTTCCTGGGGATGATCCTTGCTGATAGGGATGTTCCTTACCCAGTCCACACTCTTATTGCCCGTGGTTATTTTTTTTAATACTAAAGGAACTACAAATCAAAAACCTGCCTTGTTGGAATGGTTAAGGATTTTGCTGAAATAAACTTCCTTGATTAATGTTTTCTAAAATTCTCCTTGGCTCTCCTGAATGGATGCTCAGCCCTGAGAAAAGGAGATTTATAGTAACAAGCGGAAAGCAGAGGGCTCTGTTTTGTATGCTGCATGGGCAGGATGTACGCTGTTGCCAGAGCTGAACAGAAAATGAAGAACTGTGGTAGCAGCAGTTGTTTGTGAATAATAGCACTGCTGTGAAACCCTGACAGGAGTGTCCAGGGGAGAGCTGGTGCTGGCAACAGGAGTTAGAGGAACAGCATCACCCGACCCTTTGCATGGAAAGCTGCAGGGCTTTCCCTATGCAGAAGCTGCTGTTGCTGCTCACTCAGCTCTGCCCTGTCTGAGCAACAACACAGCGTGAAGAGTTTTGTTACTGAATTTGGAAAGACCATAGAGTCAAATTAAGGTTCTTGCTGTATAGCAAGAACAAGGAGCAGGCAGCTCCAGGAGCTACTTCCAATCTCCTGGTGTAACTTTGTTAGGGATAGCCATCATGTCGTTAGGCAGTTAATTAAAACGTCATTTTTTAATTGTGTGTTGCCAGTGGTCTGTGCCAGGAGCTGTAGGCTTAAATGATAATATATGCATAAGGGTCAGATCTGTGCTACAGACTTTTGCAAATCTCCAAGGGCTGCTAGGAGGTCTGATCACTGCCCAGCATGGCTATTCTGGCAGAGATGTTTTATTCCAAATAGTTAATCATGTTATACCAGTACAGGGTACAAAAACCATAAAAAAGTAGGCTAACCTCAACACTAGTGTAAAGCCACTTAACAGTTTTCGTTTCAGAAGGTTTGTGGGGTAAAACAGAAACCCAAGTCCTAGTTGAGTGAAGTATATTTTGGGAAGGGGAAGGGATTGGTAAGAAGTGGCTTTAATGAAGAGATTATGAAGAGTTAGGCTGTGGTTAGACTAAATATACATCTGGCACAGGCAAACGAAGGGGGTGGGTAAAAGGTGGAATAAAATGCTCTGCAGAGTGTTGGCACAGGAAGAGGAATAAGAAAGAGATTGGCAATACTTGGGTCAAATCACAGGACAACTTTAAACCATGAAGTGGAAATTAGAGATAAAGGGGCCTGAAAAGCTGAGAAAGTGGCCTGATGAAATTAAAGAGGCAAAGAGATTTTTCAGTATTTGAACAGAATCCATGGAGATGCTTAAAGACAGGCAAGAAGGATTGCAGTAGCCCCAGTGGGAGATAGCCACTGCCACAAGCCCAGGCTTAGAGCACTCTGAACAATGTGGATATTGCTGTGAAAGGCATTTTGCTCACGGCTTATTTCACAACCCAGCTCACTCCTATGGTTGGTATCTTTTAGGTTACTCAGAAATACAAATTCAATGCAGTATTTGCTTTGCAGAGCCATTTCAAAACAAAGTGACTGTATTTCTGGTGTTCTTAACCATTGATCTATTTTGTTTTTATTATCTAAAGGGCATTTAAGTGTCTCTTCTTTTGTGATTTTGGTTTTTTAAATTTATTTAACCTTCTTTAATGGTATTTATGAAGTTCCATCACAAGACCTTCCTGTCAAGGAAGTTAAAGCTTGGAAAGTTTCCCTGCCAGTTGGCATTCTTCATGGAAAATGGAGCAAAGTGGAAAAACCTTAGCTAATTTTATCTCTTTTTTTTTTGTTGTTGTTATTGTGAAACAATTTGATGCATCCCTAATGTACCCGTAAATCAAATCTTGAGATAATGGTTCTTCTATTAGAGATACACTTTTTTATTATAGTAGTATGTGATTTGTATATCTCTTTCATCCAACTACTTTCTTCTACTAGCAAGGCATTAGGAAAAGCAACTTTTGCAGCCTTTTTTACCTATAACATTTAATCACTGACCAGTAAGATCTGTAAGGACCAGATTTTCTTGTGATGCCCGGTATGTTGCCCATCATGCTTTGACTTTTCTGTCATCATGTGATGCAGTGGCAGTTCGTTTTCACGCAGAAAGAGCCAAAGCAAAGGTGGTGAATGAGATATTATTTCTGGAGTTAGTGCAGATACATTGCATTTAAAACAGCAGCAGCAAAACCCTCAAATAGTTCCTTAGAGAAAGAAGCCTTAAAGATTTAAGATCTGCATTTGTCAATGATTTTCTGTTTACTGTATTTCTCCCTCAAACTTCAGAAATGTGCACTTGCAGACCTTTTCAGTGTTGTTGAATCGAAGTCTTTTGCAAGTTCTTCAGTGATTATAGAGAGCTTTTCAAATAGATTGCAGATGATGACCATGCATATTCCTCTCAAAGGGTGTGCATGTATGTGTGTGTGGGGGGTGTGTATGCATGTGTGTGTTGAGGGAGGGAGAAAGGAAGATCAGGGACTTTTGAGAACAGGACGTAAATAAAAGTTTTCCAGTGGCTACTTAAGGAATGTGACATCAGAATAAGCTGTAGGCTAGCTCAGGATAAAGTTTTGCTGGTTTTTCTGCTTTGACTTTTAATGCAGCATTTGCTGTGTGTTTGAGAAGATAAAACTAAAAGCACTAAAACTAATTCTCTTAAGACAATGAGGGTTTTGTTTTCCTCTAACTATACTGCTATGAATAAGACCTTTTTGACCTGTTTGCTACCAAGAATTTTGAGGTTGAAAGTTCAGTTTCTCGTAATAGCTATATGAAATAATGCAGTTTATTGCTTTTTTTTCCCCACCTTTTCAATGTCATTTTGTATGATGAGTTTCAGTACACTACTTTTTGCTTTCCTAGGTGCCACCGCAGAGGAGATAAATCAGCACTGGGAATGGCTGGAACAAAACTTGCTTCATACTTTGTCTGTGTTTGACAATAAAGAAGATATTGTTAGTTTTGTCAAAGGGAAAGTGAAGGTAAGATAGCTGTCTGACTGTCATCCTTCCCTACCTGATTGCATTTGGCTTATTAGACGTAATGTCATGAAGTTCTTGTCATTAATACTTGGTTTTGTTCATCTAAACATTATTTATCGGTTTTCTGTGCAGCACTTGCACTTGTGTGGCATTTGCACCTGATCTGGACAGCATCTGTACATATTTTCTTAGATTTCCTTGGAAACATCTCAAAACTGAAATAATTTATTCTTTATACCACTTGTCCCTTTACAGCTTCATTGTTCTCTTTTCTATGATGGTTTACTGGTGGACTTGGCAGCGTTAGGTTAATGGTTGGTTGAACTGGATAATGTTTCCCAACCTAAGTGATTCTGTGTGCAGGTGAGCTTTCTTCAGCATCTGCTTTCAGTTCTGAATGATAGGACAAGGGGAAATGGCCCCAAGTTGCACCAGGGGAAGTTTAGATTAGAGATTAGGAGGAACCTTTTCACTGAGCGAGTTAAACACTGGAACAGGCTGCCCAGGGAGATAGTGGAGTAACCATCCCTGTACATGTTCAGAAGACACATAGATGAGGTGCTGAGGAACATGGTTTAGCGGTGGGCTTGGCAGTATGAGATAAGTGATTGGACCTGATGATCTTAAAGGTCTTTTTCAACCAAAATGATCTGTGATTCTGTGATTCCTTTCCTGTATCTCAGCTTTTCCTCCTTACTACGTTTCTCTTCCTGTCTCCTATGTTCCTAGCTTTAACCCATTAGTTTCTCCTACCTGTTTCCATACTCCTGTCCTTACTGATGGGGCTTATAGGTGTCAGTAGGCAATAGGGTCTGGCATGGAAACTGCCAGTGGCTCTTTGAAATGAGCATCCTAAAATAATGACATGTGTGGTAAAACTTAGAAGGCATCGTGTCCTGTGTGCTGCTCCTAGTGAAATACACACTCCAAGGGGAGCATGCTGATGACTGGTGGGGATGTGGGTCTGCTGGTGACTGGCCTACCTCAGATCCTGCTCTTTTCCCCATACCCCTTTTTTTGTCTGGAAAATTTATAGAAACACAATGCTTTTGAACAGGGTGAATTTCAACCCTGCTGCTGTGGTTTCAGTGGGCAATGAAGTTGGGGAAGAAGGGGAGAGGGAGGCAAAACATTACCATGCAAACCTTAGTTTTTATCCTACTTCCTTAAATAATAGCCCTTTGTCTAAGAGCACTCAAAGGCTTGAATACAGTAAATCTCTCTTGGTAATGCTGTGGCAGCCTGCTACCTAGCACAGCACATATTTAAAATTCTTGAAGTGTCATTAGTTAATGTTAAGTCCAGGTTTGAACCCTCTCCTCTGCTGTAGATTTTTGATGTATTAGGACTGATTGGTAATTGCAGTTTGCTGTAACATACAGGTTGAACAGTGTAATACATACTTAACTCCTTTGTTGTAACACCGCTGTTAAAATTCTCGACACTTAATCATATCTACTTAATTGTTCATGAAGCCATGTTTTTAATGGTTCCAAACATGTTGCAAGTTACTGACACATCTCACCATGTCGCCTCTTCATAGGAAAATAGTACTGGTCAATAGACACAATTGTTACTCTACCTTTACTCTGTACATGCCAGATAACAGCAGTTACAAGCAGCAGAGAAACTGTAGAAATATGGTTTTGCCAGGCTCACCGAAAAAAAAAAAAAACAACCAACCAACCCAGAAGTTATGATTTGGAAGATTTAAAAAGTACAAGAGATGCAAACACTGCAGAAATGTCTCAGTTTGTGAAAACTGCAAATCAACTTGAATTTCTTTGTAAGAAAGGGCTGCATTACTAAAATTTGAATGGGTATCTTGTAGCAACTTGCTCAAGTGTGGATGCTGTAGCTTTATCCTGATATATTATCTCGTTATGGACTCAGGCACTGATTGCAGAGGAAACGAGCAGCAAGCTTGCCGAGCAGGAGGAAGACCCAGAGAAATTCAGAGAAGCCCTGGTGAAATTTGAATCCAGATTTAATTTTCCTGAAGCAGAGAAGTTGATCACCTATTATTCCTGCTGCTGTTGGAAAGGAAAAGTTCCTCGGCAGGGCTGGCTTTATTTGAGCATCAATCATCTCTGTTTTTATTCCTTCTTCCTGGGCAAAGAATGTAAGTGTAAATGCTGAGAAGAGATATAACTATATTTAAATATAAGTGTAACCGTGTTTAAAAACAGGAATAGCTGGATTTTTTTGAAAAGCCTCTGAGTTTGCCTCTGAAGTTTAGTTTCTGAGTCTTTGTGGTATTCAAATGAAAGATCCTGTTTAATTTAGTTTTCACTTCAGCCTTTATGTTTATATTTTAGCATGAATCCAGTAATAAAAATGAAACTATAAGAGCACGCAGACACAGCTGCTATCTGATTCTTTTTTCTTACCATGGTGAAGGAGCCTTAAAATGTAACAGAACTCCTACAGATTCTAAAATAGAGACTTTTGGTGCGTAAAATGGGTCCCTCCTGTAGATGGGGAAGCAGAGTTATTGCCGCTGGGCAGCAAAGGAAGGGCTGGTGGGGCTTCAGAAGTGCTGAAGTCCAGCTGCCTACCTGAAAATAGCCCAGAAACGTAACAAGGCCATGCTTTGGAGAACCAAGAGAAAATTCAGAGGTTTTAAGAGAAAAGAACAGAAGTTTAGGGTTTCCTTTGTGTTTCTGAATGGCGATACAGGAAGGTCACAAGAAGAATTGTAAGACCTTGGTCATGGTGTTCCTCTACAGAGGAGAGGTCATGTGATTATGAGAAGCCTGTCAGAATAGCTATTAGAAGGTAAAAATGAATGTAATAGACATGAGATGGTAAAAAAATGAAAGTAGCCATTTAAACGCTGTAGCATTTCTCCATTTAGTAAGATATTGCATGAACTGATAACATTTTAAGTCCTGTTTCCCCTGCTGGAACTTCAGCAAGGACAGTTTGGTAAACTCACATTGCCATAAATATAGCAAGAATTGTCAGTTAGAGCAATGAAGAAAAACATCACCATTTATTCTGGATTTAGTGTTGGGATAGCTTGTCAAATAAAATTGTAGATTTAAAAATGAAATACATTAATGTAAAGATAAGAAAGGTAGTAATTGTTAATTTCTAAGGGTTAAAACTTGCAAAGACATGCTTAGACTTAGAGATTCTTTTTCCCTGATATTATTTCAGGACAATTATTGTGTCCTGTCTGCAAAAGGTGGCACAGTTAGATTTAAAATGGTGGTAAGTTCATTAGTTGTTATAAAAACAAAAGCTGAGTTTTGCTGGTAAGACTACAATGGAGTCGCTTGATACATTCTAGATATCGATGTTCTTGTTCAATCTCCTTGTTTTCTGGTTGGAATTAAATAATGTCCTTTGTCTGTCATTTCTTCTTGCTATCATTGCAGGCTTTCTCTCATTAAATCTGAGATATCTAGGCTGCCAAAGCACACAAAGCAAAAATAATACTTATTTATGATAGATAAGGGGCGAAGGAGGAGGGAAAGACAAAAAACCCTTTATATTGTTCCAAAAATTTTGTTTATGTGGTGCCACAGATTGTTAAATGATACTGAAAGGACAACATCACGCTGTGTTATTTAGAAGAAATTGCTTCTTATCTGTTTGAATAAGAATTCATTATGAAAATAGAAAAAAACCCCAACCACCAACCCCACAAACAGCTACATGTTTGTAAACTTCCATTTATGACCATGGAAAATACACTGTTCCTTCGCTGTTACAGTCAGTTGCATTACCTTTGTGTTCCCATGCATTTGCATAGAAATGGGAAAGAAATACCTGAATTTTCTTATGGTTAAGAAAACTTCCCAGGCCCAGTGGGAAGCATGATATGTTGAAATGATTCTGATAAATCAAGATTGCCTCTGTGTCAAAGACGGTATTTTGTCACATTTGTGAAATACTTGTATTACATTCAGTAATCCATATTTACTGCAGTTCTGGCTTTTACAGTTTGAGAAGCTGATGCGGATTATAGGTAGAACAAATCATAGAATCATAGAATGGTAGGGGTTGGAAAGGACCTTTAGAGATCATCTAGTCCACCCCCCTTGCAGAAGCAGGTGCACCCAGATCAGGTCGCACAGGGACGTGCAAATGATTCATTGGGGTTTTTTTGGGGGGGGGTTTTTTTCCAGGTAGTAATCACAAATTAAATCTGGTTAAATCTGATCTTGAAAATATTGCTAAGAAATCACACTTAATGCATTCTTCAATATAGCACAGGGGGAAAATCCCCAATAAAAGAGTTGCAATAAAAATAGTTCTTAAATGTATTTTAACTCTATAAAAATTCCTCCGAATCGTAGACTGAAATCTCTTTATAGCCAAAGTGTTAAATCTTCTGCTTCTGGCAAGTCTGTCCCTTCCCCCTTGTCTTATTTTACGTTGAAATGAGCTGGAATGTGATAATGGAACCTGTTTTCAGCCTCTCATAAAATTAACTTACAGCTTACGCGAGCATAAACTCCACGGAACATTTTTTCCAGGACAAGTCCCCTTTTATCTAAGCCTTGAAGTATTTGCAAGATTTTAGAGGCTTAGAATGTCGGATTTTTTTAAAGGGTGTGCCAAGATTTCTCCACATTTTTTAATTAAACTCGTGTTTTTCTAAAACTTTGGAGACTTTGTACCTTTCATCAGTGTTTTGAGGCCCTTGCAGTCTGTTGTGCTATTTCTATAACCAATCTCTCCGTGGTTCTGAGCTGTGTGAACAATAGTGCTATTGCTATGGTGCTATTTAATCTTTCTTCCCTTGGCTGTGCCTGTACAGATGATTTTATGACCATTTGCAACAGTTTGTGCGTGTTGACGCAGCTGTGCTTTATTTAAGTAAGAAAAAATGCAATCTGCAAATAATCTTGACAGCTGTGGTTCAAGTAGTATAGAAAACCTGCTGAGGATGACTTCTTAGGTAATGAATGATCACGGATAAGTGTCATATATATATGACAATGTTTGCTATTACTGCCTTTTTATTGCTTTATTGGCATCAGGAGACCGGCTGGGGATGTTAGGGGATGTAGTCTTGATGTTATTGGCACGGTGAACACTGGGAAGCTTCCAACAGTTGTTAAACAGAAATTTAATCCATTTTACAGTCCTTCCCAGCCTAATTTCTACCCAGAGATTCGTATGACAGAGGCAAGTAACATCCTGCAGTGGTTATCTACAATAAGCTGATTCTGTTTACCGTTTGTATTTATGTGATTCAGCAGTGTTTAAGTATAGAGAACAGTTCTTTTCTGTAAGCAAGTCTGACTACAATTAACGTTTAGGGCAAGATTTCCTTGTGCACCTTTTCAGTAAAAAGTAACCAAAATGGCAAGATCCCAATGCTTAGGCAGCTTTTTTTTAATGCCCTGTTTATAATAGTAATTAAACTTTACTAAAATGTCCATGTGCAAAAGCATCCTTTTGTATGGGAATTAGCTTTATTGTTAAAGTACTGGGCATGTGATTGAGTTTCCACCTGCCTACAGTTATATTTCTGGGAGGTTACAAAGCCTTTTGCTATTATCTTTGTACTCTTGAAGTGAACTGTTTCTTCTGATGAAGCAGGCTGCAGAAATGACTTATAAAGAAGTCAGGTGTTCCACAAAGGCACAACTCGTCAGTCCAGCATTTCTTATGAAAATAGGTGGAATTTGAAGGGAGAGATACTCAAAGAAATGGAACAGGGGGAGAATGAATGTAGAGTAATAACAGGCATTTCAACTTTTGCTTGGTCTCTATCTGTAAAAATGGGTCTTTCTTCTCTTCCGTTGTTTGTGTTTCATTCTGAATTTGCTTTTTTCCCAATGTCTCAAAAATGTAAGCAGAGTTTCCAACATACTTTTTATCTTTTTTTCTCCCCAATGGCAGTGAAACTTATTATTCCTTGGGTTGAGGTCCAGAAGCTGGAAAGAACCTCCAATGTCTTTATGACCGACACGGTCCGCGTCACCACTCCAAATAAAGAGCGCGACTTCTCCACCTTCCTCAATATCGCTGAGGCTTTCAGGATCATGGAGCAACTGGCAGATGTGACTCTCCGAAGGCTACTGGATAATGAGGTCTTTGAACTGGATCCAGGCCTACAGGATCCTACTCAGATTACCAAGAGGTAAAAAAACCCGCTGAATTGTTTTATGAGCGGAGGGTCGGTGGTGGTCTTCGTGCCTTGCTGTGTTAACTGGGTAAGATTTCAAAGGTTTACTTCATTGGACCCAGAAGAGATTTTTCTATTTTATTATGGCATATCCAGTAGGTGCATTTTAACTTGTGTGCAAGATACCTGTTTCCATTTTATGTGGTTCCCTTAAACGGCACTGTGGCTTTTTGTTTGTTTGTTTAAAAGTACCATTCTGCGTAGAAGAGTAGATTGCAAGGTTTATTTTCCATCCTCACTGAAGAGCAGCGTCACTTTGTTTATAATTCTGGCAATGTGGAGGTTTTCCTAGTGCTGCCAGTTCTGAAGAATTATTGCTTTCGATCATATCTGAAACACAAAACTTACCACTAAGCATGATTGCCATAGTCGACTTAGCAAGCAGTTATAGGACTTAAACAGGCCACTGGCAGTTGCAACAGATTAATGTGCTATTGTCAGCTCTACCCTATGTGTCCCCGAAATGCATCTCTGCATTCCTCTCCCACTACAGAAATGCACTGGGCTTTCAGGGAGAAGATTGATAGCTATTTCTCTGCTGGTAACACAACACACAACTGTGTGGTTTATTTGCTGTTGTGGGAAAGGGAAACTGCTCAGAGGAATTTTAGGTGGGCAGGACGGATTAGCCCAAACTGGAATCTGCCTGGAGCGTCAGGGTTAAAGTGCTGGTTTAAAGTACTTCTTTTCTGAGTGGGGTGTGAGTGGAGTGCTTATCCCTTCCTGAATCATACCCTTTCCTGCTCTTCCTTCCTCTCCCTCTGCCAGAGGTATGAAGGGAATGACCCAGGTGTTGCTTCCTGGCTAAAACATGAGGAATGCGTAGTATGTTTTCCCAAAAAGACAGATGTGTCCAGTAGCTGTTTTATTGTTTCTGAGGGCTATTTTTTGCAGTGGTGTAGGATATACATACATCTTGGCACTTTCTCTGCACTTTCATTTGTACACATGATAAAGGAAATAACTGACACTAGGATTTCACCCCTGATGTTAATCAGGGGATTCATTTGAGGTGATATAGGGGTGAGCAGTCACCAACATCTTTGAGGTTGGTTATTTTTTAACTTTTCCACATAAGAACCACTGTTGTTTTTACACTGTATGTGTAACTAGATGTCATTAACATCGTAGGCTTTTTGACCAAGAATACAGGGTATCTACTTTAACTAATATAGAATGTGGCTTTAATAGGTTGTATCTACAATCTCTTCCATGCTTTACCATTCAATTCTCCTCCCACTTTGGACTGAAAAGTGAAACGCAAGGAAAGTAAATCCCGTCTCTAACCTGGACTGTTAATTTGAGATGACAGAAAAGAAAACATGGAAACATGGAAGATGCCAAAATCCCATTTCCTCTGCAGGAGTTAGGTAGTGGTTGGATAAGTTGCTGTTTCTGGTGCCCTTTGTCACACTTCAGCAACCACTTTGATGTAACATGATTAAGCAAGCCTGTAGTTTGAATAGTTGGTAAACTGGTTTTTAATGCTAACATGTTTGGGGGGTGGGGGGTTGAACTTTTTTTGGTGTGTGTGATTTTTATTGCTGCTTTTTTCCTGAAGCCATTGTAGTACTACAAGAACAACTGTTTTCCTCTTGACATTTTCCCCCCTAATAATTGTCTTTGTTAAACCTTGTATATGATTTGTAAGAAAATAGTAGTCTATCAAAATTAAAGCAATAATTCACACACCATTAGAACTATTCTGGCTCTGTCAAACCAACGAAGTTGCTGTAGATTGCTTTTTCATAGAATCATAGAATGGTAGGGGTTGGAAGGGACCTTTAGAGATCATCTAGTCCAACCCCCCTGCAGAAGCAGGGTCACCTAGATCAGGTCACACAGGAACATGTCCAGGCGGGTCTTGAAGACCTCCAAGGAAGGAGACTCCACAATCCCCTCTGGGCAGCCTGTGCCAGTGCTCCATTCATTAGGCTTTCTTTTGCAAGAGGCTTGTCTCAATATCTTTATCTTTTATCTTTATTCTTAAAAAATGCATTTTTAATGCTATCATAGTCTCTATATTCCACATTCTGAAAACCAGAAACTTTGCAGCTGTTTGTTTAGCTTTTGGGGTCATCCTGCTGAGCAGTGGAGAGGATGGGATACGCTGTGGGGTTAAGCCCATAGTCTATGACAAATTATATCATGGGCAGAGAGAGTCAAACAAGTTAATATACAAATTTCTGTGCTGCTTAATGAGAGGATAAAGCTCAGAAGACTGGATTGCAAGGGGATTAATGGAAATTAAGTTAATTGCCATAAAAAGCAAAATAAAGCTGAGGAGTTTGATAACTACAAATGCCATTTCTTGCAGATACATTTATGTGCCAAACAATTTTGCTGAACATAGAGCTACTGGGTTTTGTCTTTTAATAGGAAGGTCGATAAAATCTCTGGTATATGTTTCTCGTACTTTTGATTTCCATCTCTTTCAGGGTGCAAGAATATCCATTGCATTCCTCAAACATAGCAAGGAAGTTGGCTGGAGCAGAACACGCGATTTAAAAGCTTTAGTGCTGGTGTCAAAAGTATGATACGTTTCTCCAGGCTCTAACCACCTCTGTTTCCTTTCTTCATGTGTAACTCTGAATTTACCAACGAGGATGATTTTGCTTCACATGAAGGCAAAGGAGGGTTTTAACACTGATCTAAGCTGAGCGGAAACTGTTTGAAGTATCTTGAATCGTAAATGTCACTTCAGTCCGCATTAATTCTTTCAGAGAGGGAATCTGAGAATGCTGTAAACCTTGAGCAATGAGGAAGATGTGACTAGAAAGAACCTGCTTGTATTGCATCTGCCTGGCAAAAGGCAGCATTTGGGTTATCTGTGTGTCACTTGGGGCAAATGATTGCCTAATCCATTTTTAAGGATTTCTAGTAATGGAAGTATCAGGATCCATCCAACTGGTACTTCACTGTCCTATCACTGAAAAATCTTTATGAAGTCTGTCTTGCATCTAACTTGAATTATTCGTGCCGCTTTTTTGAGTCTGTTACCTCTTGTCCTGCCCACTGCTACTGAAGAGATCTTTCTTTAGAGCAACCATTTGTGTGTCTGGAGGTTGATCTGCATCTCCTTTCCCTTCTTTAAACTGACTCCAATCCTGTTCTGCTCATGAGCCTCTAGCAGCCTCGTGTCACGTGCAAGTCTAATAACAACAATCTCTTGGTTTGTTGTGTGGGTTGCTGATGAAGGTGTTGAACAGGAGCTAGTCCAGAACAGACCCCCAAGGAGGTCCTCTTGATACACCCTTCCAGTTTACTGGGGAGTTTTTGAGGGCAGCTCTTTTTCAGGTGGCTTAGCACAACACTTTTTTCACTTCAGTGCAATTTTATTAGTTCCTTGTCAGGAAATATCATGACTTGCATAAATTCTAGCTAAAACGTCCAATGTGTCTCTTCCATCTACGTACAAGTCCATTGTTCCTGCTATGTAAGAGAATGATGTTCAGCTTGCATGTGTCCCGACAAGTCCATGTTGGCTCTTGTCAGATAACTTCCTTTGTGTTGCTTGCAAGAAGGCTTTTCTTGCTGCACAAATTTAGCCATTCTTCCAGTGAAGGAGACCTGTATCAATTGGATGTGTTACTTCCAAAATTGGTCATTTTCTGGAGTCTGAATAGCAAAAAGAGTCTAGTAACTGGTCTCTAAAAGCAAAAGGTCTGCCAGTCTGTTTAGGTTTTTGACAGACAGCAAGTCACTCAGCAGGGCTGAAATCTTGCCAAGTAAAATTCTGTTAGATTTAAAGCAGAGAAAAACATTTGACAGTGAGGACATCGTTTTAAGTGTCCTGATACCTTTAGGCATTTTGTTAGTCTTGTGTGTTATTTCCTTTCATTTAAAACTCTTGGAAGGTAACGCTGGGGTCACACACAAGGAGTTATCGCAGTTCAGACTTGCCTTTCCCTTTGAAGTGCTGGAGTTGGAGGCAGTCCAGGGTCCTGTAACATGCAAGTCAGGAGCTGCACTTTGAAAGAATTGCTGAGTTTTCTGAAAAGTAGGGAACAAGGCAACGGCGTCTTCTTGCCTTTTGCTCTTTTGATGCATTTGTAAATATTCAGTAAACATTTTTACAGAATTAAAGCATTCCTTTTCTTTGTCTTATGTACAGATTTCTGTGCTGCATTTGCTAAACCAATATGGAAATTAAGTTAGAGGAGAAAATTTCATAGAATTGTAGAAATCATAGAATGGTCATAGTTGGAAGAGACCTCTAGAGATCTTGTAGTCCAACCCCCCTGCTAAAGCAGGTCCACCTAGATCAGGCCACATGGGAATGCATCCAGGTGGGTTTGAAAACCTCCAGAAAAGAAGGACCCTCCCTGGGCAGCCTGTGCCAGGGCTTCCTTACCCTCTGAGGAGAGAAATTTCTCCTTATGTTCAAGGGGAACTTCCTGGGTTCCAGCTTGTGCCCATTACCCCTTGTCCTGTCACTGGGCACTGCAGAAAAAAGTGCCGCCCCATCCTTCTGACATCCACCCTTTAGGTGCTTCCCAATGTTCATGAGGTCCCTCCCTGAGTCATCTCCAGGTTAAGCAGCCCCGGGTCTCTCAACGTTTCCTCACAAGAAAGATGTTCCAGTCCCCTGATGATCATTTCAAGCAGATTGGGCTGCAGGTAGAAAGGCTGCATTTCTGCTTGGAAATGGAAGTATGGTGAAACTCAAGATGGAAGCTGTGAGACCTGGTGACATGAGCCAGTCACAACATCTTTGCTGTATCATGTTGAAATGATTGCCTGTCTTGACTCAGGAGCTATTTTTATTTGTGAGGTTTTTGGAGTTATATAGTCTGGGTTTTTTTAACCAGGTCTAGTTTTATTTGGCTGTATTTATGAAGGGAATCAATTGCTTTGAGCCCTAGAATTTGCCTGCCTGATGGGAAATACGTTCATGGTGTGGCACTTTCTTACTAAAACTTCTTGGTTGAGCCCACAGGAGTAGGTGCTGACAGCATTTCATCCCCATGCTACCATTTTTCCTTCCGGGATCCTTCCCACCAGCAAGCTGGCCTCTTGTTTTGGCACTTGCGTCTGGGGGAGCCCTGGCTGCGGTGTGGTCTGTGCAGTGGCCCTGTGTGACCCCGTGTTATGAGTCATGGGGGGAAGGCAGTTACAGGGATGTTGGGGTTGGCAGCCTTCCCCTGGTACGGGGTGAGGGAGTTGAAAGCAGTGCCTGGTGAATGTACTTATTTTCAGATGTGGGAAATGTCATTCTTCAGCTTAACCCATGGCTTCTTGTCTGAAAGGCCTCACACCTCAAGCCTGCAGCCCCAAGAGATGCTGAAAAATCCTGAAAACTGAGAAACTGCAGATTTTTGAGCATTAAAACCAGTCAGCTCTTAAGTAACAGACAATCTCTGCCCCAGCAGAAGGTCCCACTCTTCTGGATAAAGCCTCTTTTTGCATAAAGGTAGAGAAATTTTCACAACAGAGTAGATGCAGGGAGGGTTTTACCTTCTCAGCACAATAGCAGGAGAGCACAGTTCTACCCAAACCTGACTGCAGATGCTATCAGCAGCATTCATCTGTGCTGCGCAGAAATGGAACATATTTTAGTGGTGAGTTAACTAGGAGGCATATCCTGATCCAGCTTTGTCACAATAGCAGATCGCTGTGGGCACTTATCAGAGTTGCTCTCGCTGTGGAATTTTAACTCAGAGAGCAACCTTTTTGTCTTGCTTCACAAAGAGGCTTTCTCTTTGTTCTCTGTGAAAAACAGGAGACTATTTGTCCGTTTTCCTTGGATAATATTATTAAGGAAGATAATGCTTGAGGAGGAAACGGCAGCGTTCTGTCTTTTCTGTTGGTCGCAGATACAAATCCTCCCTTCTCAGGTCTCGGTTTGTTCCGGATTGTCTGCCTCCCTGTTTCATATATGGCTTTTAGTTTTTCTCTCTGGATCAAACTGAAATCAAAACCCCCAAACAATTGATTTGCTTACTGAAGCAGAGGCTTCATCCGTCTCACCTTATTTTTAAACGGCAGGGCTGGGGTAGGGGAAGGTGTCTGCTTGAAGGGGAGGGAGAAGAAAGGCGCAGAGAGGGGGTTTACAGCACCCAGGTACCACTCCCTGTTATGCTTCAGCCCACGCTTTAAATTCTTTCAATGGAACAAAGTCAGGCCTTTTTTTTTTTTTTTTGTCTCCCTAAGGTGAATCATGTTTGGAAAAAATTACTTGTAGTTTAGAAAATGATAGAATTTGAGCCCTGATGTTTCTGGAGCTGCTGTTGGTGAGCTAATTGCCGTGGCCTGTTTATAATGTAATTGCCTAGCTCTCTAAATTACTGCAGACTTCTTCATTAAAAAAAAAGGAGGAGAAGAAAAACAACCCAATCCCAAAGCCAAGTCCGTATAACCATAACTCAACAATGAAAGCTTCATTTATTTAAAGTCTTTTCTCTCCACATAAATGTGGATGGGTGACTGGAAGGAAGCCAAGTCTAAATTGAATGTAGCTGGCGCTGTTATACCTAACTGAGTCTGTAAGTGACCTGAAACCGTTTTGCACTTTGCAACTGTTCCGAGGGCTCTCAGAAGTTTATGCCTCTGCAAGTCAAGGATGCTGATGATGTAAATGCCACTGTCATTAACTCTTTTATTACTGACCACTTCCGAAGAAGTACTCATTGAGAAAATGCTTGTGGGTGCGGGTGCAAATCCCTGAGGGGATGTTGGTAATGCTACTGGGAAGGGAAACAAGGAGCCTAAAGCTAATCTGTGTTGCCTAATGTATGTTCATCAGATGAAAAGTGTAGTTATCTCCTGGGCATTGAAATCTGTAACTCTTTGAGGCTGGAAAGTCATACAGCAGCGTCCTGGTTTCGGCTGGGACAGAGTTAATTTTGCTCTCGGTGAGGCTAACAAGAAAAGCCAGGGCAACTTTGCACTGGTTATCCTGGCTTTCGGGGTCTTGTGATTCGCTCTTACTGCTTTCTCTTAAGGGATCTTGAAGCCAGAGCGCAGAATGAGTTCTTTCGGGCCTTCTTCAGATTGCCCAGGAAGGAGAAGCTGCATGAAGTTGTAGACTGTTCTCTCTGGACGCCGTTTAGTCGCTGTCACACAGCGGGAAGGATGTATACTTCAGACAGTTATATCTGTTTTGCCAGCAAAGAAAATGGCTGCTGCAATGTTATCATCCCACTTAGAGAGGTAGAGTTGTTTGTTTGTTTCTTTTTGGGCTCTTACCTGCCTTCTTCTGCCGTAAGCATTCGCTGTCAATTCACTTACCTGCAAACCGTCATTTGATGGAAAAGAGTAGGATGCTTATGTATGTCGTGCCTACAGAATTGTTGTAAAGCTCATTCTAGAACTCCTTAAGATGTGAGGTCCTAAAAATATGGGTGATTCAATGTCATCCTTGAAGTGAAGTATGGCCAGGGAATGCATCAGGAGAGAGTACTGCAAAAGCAGAGTGTGCTCCGTCCAGGGCTTGGACAGGGCTCCCCTCCCAGCCCCACAAGCACATACATCCAGCTTGATGTTGATGGAGACTTCAGCTCGGACCCATTCTACCAATGTAAAAGCATCCTTGCCTAGGATCAACAGTAGATGTGTTGAAGATCTCCCTCCACAGACAAACTCTACCAAACCTGTGGATACTTTGCAAAGCTGTAGGACAGAAAGAAAAAGGGGATTTCTCTGGATTCAGTGACAAGCTGCCAAATTGCTATGAAATCAGAGACTTATTTAAATGGAGAGAGAGCACATGGGAAGGTGGTGGGAGTAGAAAAGGAGGAGGAGGCTGTCAGCAAACACCTGCCTTATCTACTGTGAATACAAGGCTGCTATGATCTCTTAATTATAAAAGCGTTCCTTTCATCCTCGACTAATAACAGAGTAGCATCCAAATGATACCCTCACTGTAGCGACTTACCTTCCACTGTTACAGAAACAGAAAACAACAAGATAACAGTGTTATATATATATCTCAGAAACAACAAAACAATTCTTTCCCCTTTACCTTCAGAAACGTGAAAGTATTTTTTTCTACCTCCATCTCCCAGAATTTGACCAAGCTGATCCTTTTCTAAATCTTATTTTAATCATACTCCGCTTTCTTGTCTTTCCCCTCAATCCACTCTCCAGAAGTAGGTGGCAAAGTCATTAACAAACACCCAAACAACGCAAAACAGCAAAAAAAGAAAAGACAACCAGGGTACTTTTTGGTGCCTGCTTTGTGTTTCTAAAGAGACCATGAACTTCAGGTGACAGGGTGACTGATCAAGGAAAGCCAATACGAATAACCATGTTTAAAGCCTGTGTGCATCCGAATGCTGTGTTTGTACATTTTGGTACACGTAGAATATTTGAAGATGCTTCTGTGGGTGCAGTGCATAATCTGTTTGCTCTAATATTTCTGGAAAAGGTAATCAGTATAGAGAAGATGGAGGACACAAGCCTTCTCCCTAATCCCATCATCGTTAGCATAAGGAGCAAGATGGCCTTTCAGTTCATTGAGCTGAAGGACCGGGATACTTTGGTGGAGAACCTACTCCAGAGGCTAAAAGAAGTGAACTCCAGCAACCTCGTGCACTGTAACAACTTGCAAGATAAGAACCAGGTACTGAACTTGTGGGGTGGGGTTTTTTTATTCTGAATTCAGTGTGTTTATCCATTGGTCCATTGCCCTGCCTTTCTCAGGGAGCTGATCTTGGGCCTGTGCTGCCTGATGCCTTCTTGAAACACCTACCTGATGGGTTGGAGCATACCTACAGCATGGTTGTGATTGACACACTGAGGGAAGCAGTGAATATTATTGAGGGGCAGGGTTGTCCCTCACGGACACCTCAGCTGTTGGGAGGAATGGACTGATAGAGATCTCATGAAGTTTAACAAAAGCAAACACAGAGCTTATCAGAGTAACCCAATGCAATGAGAAGGACTGAGGTCTGGCTGGCTGGAGAGCAGGCATGTAGAAAAAAGGTCATGGTGGACAACAGATTGAGCTTATAAGCCAGCAGTGTGCTCTTACAGTGAAGAGGGATGACAGTAAATGGAGTTATACTAGCAGGATTGTAATCAGCAGGTCAAGGGATGCTGCTACTCCCTTTAGTTCATAACTTCTGAGGCTGATGAAGAGGACTGTGTCCAGTTTTGTCTCTACCCCTTCACACAAGAAAAGTATTGACAAATTGGAGTAACTCTAGTGGAAGCTACGAGATGGTAAATGTCTGGAGCATATGCTTTATGAGAAGAGGTTGAGGGGGCAGAGCTTGTGCAGCCTGTCTTCCACTAGCTAATGGGGAGTTACAGAGAAGATATAGCCAGACTCTTCTTGGAGATGCCAGCTGGAAGATGAGCAGTAGCAGTCCAAAGATGCAGCAAGGGAATCCAAATAGATAAAAAGACAAAGATTTCCCCTCAAAGGTGGTCAGAGCTGGGCCAGGCTACCCAGAGAGGCTGTGGACTCACCTTCTTTGAAGCTACTCAACTGGACACAGCCCCTCGTCAGCCTGAGGGACCTACTTAAAGCAGGATATTGGAAAAGATGGTCCCCTCAAACCTAAATTGTTCTCTGATGCTATTTTTCAAATGCTAGTTGAAGTAGAAAACTGCTTAGCAGGTTGTCATCAAGGACACTTAGAACTTACTAAGGACTTCTGTTTTGAAGTAACAACCCTTTTCCTGACGTTATATCACAAGTGATAATTTGTATCAAGTCTTGAGTAAAGCTTTTCCTCCTGAAAGGTGTGAAAGGTTTTGATGCAAAAGGCAAAGGCTAATGCAGCTCTCTGTCCTGAAGGCAATTGAAGATGTAGTTCTTAGCCTCTTCTCGCTGATTACTACTTTGATTCTGCATTGCAGAACAGCCCTGCCTTTGGATCCATGTGCATGCTTGGGGACAGTGAGCCTGCACATCTGGGAGCAGAGGCTTCACAAGGCAAAGAGGGAAGTGAATGTGGAAAGGAGAGCAGTTATTTGCTCAACGCAGAAGCACTAAGGTCAGACTTTCATCAGTCAGGAATGGCAGGCTTTGATTTCGGAAAGGTATGTAACGTTTGGGGGGAAGCTGTATGAGTGACATTCAAACAGTTGACACTCATTTTTAGTAAAATGAACATTGCATTGGCTGGAGTTAGATATGGGATAACGGCTTTTCTGTCAGCTTGGAGTTTTTTCTTCTCCTTCCCTCCTCCCCATTTCTTTCTGGTGAATATTTATAGTTTTATTAATTTTCTTAAATGGAAAATGGATGAATTTTAAATTTTTCTTCCTGTGTGGTGAATTGTGTGTGCAAGATGGGGAAAGCTGTGGTCCTTACAGCAGACTTCCCCTTTCCATTAGTAATGGAAATACCTTGAAACAATCATAATACGTTGAATTTTTCTGTTTACCCATTCTCACATGCACACAGTTTGTTCTTTTAAAATACATCTTCTTGTTCCCAGTCTAGAGAGCAAATCAAAGAGAGCCTGTGGGATGACCATTTTGTAGAATATGGCAGAACCGTGTGCATGTTTCGCACAGAGAAGATCAGAAAACTTGTTGCTATGGGAATCCCTGAATCCTTAAGAGGCAAGCTCTGGCTGCTCTTCTCAGGTGGGCACGCTTAGAAATGTTGGCTGTAGGCATCATCTGATTCTGAACATGGCAAAGCATTTAGGCAAGAAATCTCCCAAGGGCAATTAAATGTTGTTTACTTGGAGCTTATGATACTGCTTACGGAAGAGAGAGGATCTGAACTGAACTAATGAGTGCAAGGAAGTAGTTAGAACTGTAAAAATTTTATCTCAGGATGACATGCCGTGAGGTGCAGAAGAATTGAAATAACATCTTCGTGGGTGCAATTTGAAATTAACATCATGGTTTCACAAAGTAATGTTCATCTTCAAGCAAGGATTAGATTGTAGTGTAAATACTGATTGAAACCTAGACAAATCAAATCATTGCAAAATAATGACATCTTAAAGTCAACAGTCCTGCTCCTGCTTCTCATTGAGCGTTGGCAGGGGTAACAGAAACTAGAGGGGATAAAAAAACAGCTCGTTTCACCCACAGATCTGGCAGAGCCAGAATCTGGCTGCAGTGTGTTCTCAAGGTTAGTCCTTAATCCAGTAGATGACATGTTCAAACATTTGTGAAAACTATTCCTTCCTGTGGAGTTCCATCCTCCTCGGAGGGTGTGAACGACACTGAGTTCATTACAGAAAGTAACGCTTTCTGCTGGGAAAGTTCTCTACTCAGTGTCAATATTAAAGTGTTTTGAAGCTGCTTCTCTGATACATACTTTGTTTGCAAGACACCTGGTACAGAATCACAGAATCTTAAGGGTTGGAAGGGACTTCGAAAGATCATCTAGTCCAAACCCCCTGCCAGAGCAGGACCACTTAGAGTAGGTCACACAGGAACTCGTCCAGGTGGGTTTTGAATGTCTCCAGAGAAGGAGATTCCACAACCCATCTGGACAGCCTGTGCCAGTGCTTCCTCACCCTCACAGTTCCGCTAGGGCTTTGTTTCTTTTGAATCTGGAGACTGCACTTAAGTAGTGGACTGTGGGTAAAAATCCATCTTGCTCACATCCTTTTGGAGCAGTGATGCCCATGACACCAACCTGAGCATCGTCCTAATCCATTTGTGCCTTCCTCTTTCTCTCTTCCTGTTGCTAATCCATTGCTGCCTTTCCCCTTTCTGTCTTCCCTCTTTCCCTCAGATGCCGTAACAGACCTGGCTTCGCACCCTGGTTACTACATGCACCTGGTGGAGGCATCCATGGGCAAGTGCTGCATGGCGACGGAGGAGATCGAGCGCGACCTGCACCGCTCGCTGCCCGAGCACCCCGCCTTCCAGAGCGAGACGGGCATAGCTGCCCTCCGGAGGGTGCTCACGGCCTACGCCCACAGGAACCCCAAAATAGGATACTGCCAGGTGACAAACTCACAGCCAGATCAAGCTCCCTGCCTGGTTTCTTTTGTTTCTCCCCCTTTTTCTGCTCTTATCAGTTTTAGTCGTTTTTAGTGATGGTTTCAATAACCAATGTCCTTTTGGTGTTGAAAAAGACATACTTTTAGATGTTAAATGGCATTCACCCTGGAAAAACAAGTGCATGGGCTCAGCAAAAGGCTCTGGCTTAACCAAAGCATTCCTTCAGCATTTTGCAAATTGCATTTAGCATTAAAGGAAGGCAGGGGGAAAGAAAGTTGCTGATGCTTCTGCATGTTCAAAATCGCAGAATGACAGAATGGCAGGGGTTGGAGGGGACCTCTAGAGATCACCTAGTCCAACCCCCCTGCTAAAGCAAGTCACACAGGAAGTTTCTTGCACAATACTTGGACAGAGTGCACAGTAAACTGGCCCACACAGATAAGATTCAGACTGGGGGAAGTGTCTGCACTGGGGCAGGCGTTTAATGAACTGAAGTTCTGCCCCTCTCTTCCAAAACTGACGATGAATTATGAAAGTACTTTGCCCAGCTGGCCAGCTAAAACAGTAACTCCACTTCCCATGTAGCCCCCTGAATTCTAATTAATATCAGACTGGTCCAGATAGAGGAAGAGAGAGAAAACAGCCCCAAAGCATCCAGCACTATCAGTTACCTACTGTATACCTGGAAAATCCAGTACTATGCTTTTTTCCATTGTTTCCTATTGCTCTTATGAAAAGCAGTATAGATAAGCTTGAAAAACTTGTTATGCCTTTGGGTTGCAATTCTTCGTTCACTGTCTGTTACCTTTCTCTTGCTGTGGGTTTGGGGTTTTTTTGGTTTTTTTTTAGTTGTTTACATCAAGTTGGGGTACTTTTCCATGTTTTAAAATAGCCACTATTTAGCTTTTGTTGGTAGGATTTGCTGTCACTTACAAGTCCTGTTTTCTTCTTTGCCCTCGTAAGTCTATGAACATTTTGACCTCCGTGTTGCTGTTGTATGCCAAAGAGGAAGAAGCCTTTTGGCTGCTGGTTGCTGTGTGTGAACGAATGCTGCCGGATTACTTCAACCACCGAGTGATAGGTGAGCTCATGTCTCCTATCTTGCTAACTGGGATGAGGAAAAGGCTCCTATGTCTCCTGAGCTCCAGACCCCACGAGCGATGTGGTCCCTTTGTGTGCAGCGACAGTGGCGGTGGCTCTGTAGGCTGCAGCTTGGGTTGGTTTGGGTTTGAAGGGTTTGAGCTGCAAGAACTATAAATATATGCTCAGCTTTACAGTTTGGGTTTGTCTCTTTTTTTTCCCTGTTGGTCAGGAGGCAGAGAGACTTTTGCTTGTTGGGTAAAAATAGAAGAGCTCGCGTGTCTTGGTTAGGAGAGTTTAGTATAGGAGACTCGAGCTGTTTAAGATGAACCTAGGAAAGATCTGCTAGGGCAGTTGTTTCTCATCTGACCTATCTGCCTTGCCTGGCTGCTGGAGTAATACAGGCTCACGTCTGAACTGGCCCTTTCTAGCGAGAGCTGATAGCTGAAAGCCCTCTGAGTGTGAGATGCTGCATTAAGCCATAAGCCCGGTCCCTCTACAGTGCATGTCTTGTACTGCATGTGCTATATCTCTTTGCAATGCAACTATTTTTAAGACTGTTGTGCAAATGTCTGCCAAATGCATGGAAAGAGAGGGACTGAGCAGCTTGACACAGTAATTTCAGATGTGCATGCAAGAAAGAGTATTTGTTCTTTACAGTCTCTTTTCTTCCTCCTCTTACAGAACTTTTTGGTAGCTTTTCCCTCTTTAATGCTGACCTTACTCTTGAGCTTCAGTGTTTGCTGGTCCACCATCACTGTAGCAAAGGAGGAATTGGGTTTGCTTGTGAGGAGGAGGGCATAGGAGGGGAGATGCCTGGTGGTAGTGCTTCTGGGAGCTAGAAATGGTGTGGGCACTCATGTGCTACCTGGAGAGAGGGAGGAGACATCTGAGAAGACTGACAGTCTTTTGCTTGGAGGATGGGATTGTTACCTCCTTGCTGACACTGTGCACTGCACAGTTATTGTCTTATCACTGAACTGGCAGGTAAGGTAAGGTAAAGCAGAGTTATTCCAGAGGTAACCGAATGCTTAGGGTGTTTTGTGGTTCTCTGAGTGCTGATGGTGTTTTCAGCTAGCGAACTGGGCACTGTAACAGTTCCACTTGTCAGAATTTTGGTTCTTGTCTCCAAATGTGACGTTAAACTGCTATCTTGATGACTTACTTTCATCTTTGTCTATCTGCTTCCTTGATTAAAAAAGAAACACAGCTTTATCTGTCCTTGTGCATTTCTAGATACCATCAGTTGTCTGTGAGTTGCTGATAACTTTGGTGCTTGCTGTGTTATTGCCCTTCCACATTGAAACTTGAGTCCCACATTGTTGGTCCTACCACTGCCCCGAGTTGTACTTAATTTTGGGGTTCTGTCCCGCCTGTCACTTGCCATGGCTACAGCCTACACTGAGTGCTGATAGTCTCAATTGCCCTGTTTCTCTGCTTCTGTTTCCTGTCCCCAAAGGAAAAAGAACCATATCTCTAGAAGAGGTACTGCTGTGGCTCGCCGCACTGTGAAGAGCCAGGGGCTTCAACTCAGAACTTCCCCTGCTCCACTGAGTCAAATGGCAGCGGTGGCACTCTCCAGTATGGTTGCTTCACAGAGCAGTTACTTCTTCAGCTTTGATTTACCCTAGACCTTAGCATGCCCAAATCGGTGCTCCTGAGCTTCTCTGCCCTGCCCCTCTTGTGCTTCCAGTTGCTTGAGTTAGTGTTCTTGGCTTCTTATTCCAGTTGACCTGCTCTTTTGATTTGCAACCAGATCATATCTAAACTTTGTATTGCTTCTTCCTACATAACATTTCCAAGACCCAGCTTTGTCTGCAGTGCCAACACTTGCCCAAATTTTGATCCAGCTTCCGTGATCTCTGACCTTGGTACCCATCTCTGGGCTTCTCCTCCGTCCACTCCCTTTCCACTGTGCAGATCACTCTATCTGTTCACAGCCTTTTCATCATTTCACTGCTTGCAAATGGGAAGAACCTGCAGGGAGAGCTGGCATCCATTATCTCTCCCATCAGGAATTCCCTCCATCCTTCTCCTGTGTGCAAAGTGTAGAGGAAGTCAAAAGCAAGATAGCAACAAGTTGTGCCTGAGTCAAGAGCAGTGGCAAAGTCATGCATATGCTGTTCTCACATTCTCATGACTTTTCCATCCTGTGCATAAACCAGCAGGCCATCTTACCCCTCTTTATCTCATAGACTGTCATCATCTTGATAATATAATTCTCAGAACACTGGAAACCTCATTTTGTTTTTTCTGAGTTGCCTTTTCAGTCTTTGCAGATGTCATTTAGTTTGCATCTTGGGTCACCATTTTTTAAATGGATACCCTGGTATTTTCCTATCTCACCATGCTTTCGTGCTGTAATATGTTAAGAGACTGAGTTGCTCCTATTTCATGATTTCTGTGAGCCTAGTGAAAAGGTGGGCATGAAAGTAACTTTGAATACACCTGCTTGACTTTCATCTGCAGTGTCAACACTTAATTAAAGTGAGATCTGAGCAGCATTGCGCATTCCTTTTAATGCTTTTCCTAGTACTGCCTCCGAGTCTGGGATGATCTCTTCATTTGTATCTGCCTGTCTGTCTCTGGCTTCCTTCAAACACCCCTAAAATCAACTCTGTTTTTTTTGGATCTATGTTAACTATGGTTATGAAATTGTTTGTACTAAGCTTGTTAAAAACAAACAAACAAAACCTGTCCTCTGTTGAGTGACCTCAGTCTGTTTTCTCCTCTGTTTTCTTTACCCTTCTTATTTATGACCATCTGACATGAGAAGGCCTTCTCTTCAAAGAAAAGCACTGTGCTTGATGTGTTTCTCAAAAGCTCTTTGCACGTCCCTGGGCACTTATTTTTGATTTGTGGTGCTGTAGTGTTTGTTCAGCCACCAGCAAAACCTCTTTGTGGCTTGATGTGTGAAGTTCTAAGACAGCGAAATGTCAGAGCTGGATTGGTTTGGGGTTGGTTTGATTTGGTTTGGTTTATTTTTTTGATCATTTAGATGCAAAGCCAAAAGATGCTGGCTGGCTGCCACAAATTGCCTAGCTTGTATTCTGCTTTTGGACAGCAGAAGTTTTGAGTGCTAAGGGTGTATGTGTGTATATATATATATATATAATCATAGAATCATAGAATGGTAGGGGTTGGAAGGGACCTTTAGAGATCATCTAGTCCAACCCCCCTGCAGAAGCAGGTTCACCTAGATCAGGTCGCATAGGATATATATATCCTATATATAGGACATATATATGTCTCAGCAATTTCATAGTAATTAATCATCTCCTAATATTAGCAGAATATACACTATGAGAAAGAAATTGAATAACTGGAAAGGAAAGGCAAAATAACAGAAAAGCTAACTGCATTTTATATTCAGGAACATTTTTAACTTGTAGTGTCTTTGGTTCAAGTTCCTGATGTTGCAGATCTGGTTTGCAGACAGAGGCCACTTCAGCGATATGAAACTACACTGATTACAGGATAGCTGCTGACAAGCAGGACTGAGCTAGTCGTTGAAACAGAGCCCAGATCTGCTCCTTCTGAAAAGATTGGGGGTGGGACAGTTAGGAAAGCTTATATCTGGGCATTGCAGAAATATCATGTTCTTTGCATATAGATACATATGCGTGTAAGTGTATCTGCACATGTATTTCTCTAGATATTTTTCCTCCTGCTTAGTATGGGTAGCAATGTCTGGATTTCCATCTTAGATTTTCCCTTGTAGAATGAAAGCTCTGCTGTCTGCTTGCTTGAGTGCACAGACTGGAGAGAAATGTGTGCTGCTGAATTTTCATTGCATAGATCCCAGTAAAAATGCTTTAAGACTGCTTTTTTGCTAGCACTTAATTATTACGTGCTCTTTTATCCCAAAACAACAGCTGCTGCTCTCACTGTTTCATTGCACCCTAAAGGCACTTAGGAGAATCAACACAGTCTTTCTGCAGAAAGTTGTACAGTAAGGATAACAGCCGTGAGGGTCAGGGCTGAGGTCACAGCAGGAGGATAATGGGATTCTCCATCGTAGATGTGTGTGTGTCCTGTCAGTTTAAATTTTAAGAGGGTCTTGCAGTTGACAGCAACCATTAGCTATAAAGACTATTTTTTTCCTGTCTCAGTCCTAGCTAACACTGTTCCTTTATGACTTGCAGGTGCTCAGGTAGACCAGTCGGTGTTTGAAGAGCTGATAAAAGAGCAACTTCCAGAGTTGGCTGAACATATGAAGGATCTGACAACTTTGGCTTCCATCTCTCTTTCGTGGTTCCTTACCCTTTTCCTTAGCATCATGCCCCTGGAAAGTGCTGTGAATGTGGTGGACTGCTTCTTCTATGATGGCATCAAAGCCATTTTTCAGCTGGGCTTGGCCATACTGGAAGCCAACGCCGTGGATCTGTGTAACAGCAAGGACGACGGGCAGGCTCTGATGATCCTGAGCAGGTACAGCCATGCAGGGGTGCCCCTTCTATCACAGACCTAAAACTTTGGATGCCGTTGTGATATCATGATACGCTGCAGGCACCGGCAGGACCCTTCAGGTTACCTCACCCCTGCTGCTTTTGCAGCGTCTGCCTTAAACAATGGGCTTTGTACATGGGATAAGTAGATGTCCTGTGAAATTTCCTGGCAGTGCTGCTGAGACATGCACCGGCTGCGTCAGCGTGCAGTATTTACTGCTGCCCTTCATGCCTTCCCTGGAGTGACGGGCTTCCTGCTCCAGACTTGAAGGAGACAGAAGTTTTCTTCCTTGGGCAGCATTTAGTCATTTGGCTGGCTTGCCGTTCCTCAGATGAGTAACCGTGAAGGCATTTTGGAAAAGCCTAACAGCCTCAAACCCAATTTATTTCAAAGCCAGAGCCATAAGACTTGTTTGCCTATTTGTATCGAGAAGAGCAGAGTGCAGAGTAATCTCTGTTGCTTGTATTTCTTCCCTTCAGGTTTTTAGAGCACGTCAAAAATGAGGAAAGCCCTCTGCCACCTATTGGTAATCACCACGCGTTCTTCAGCGATGAGCAGGAAGCCTCTCCGGTGACCGAAATAGCTAACCTGATTCATGACTCTTACGAGGTAAAATCCTGCTCTATGCCTACTGCTCAGTTAAGTTAGACTTTTTTGTTTAAAAAGGAGAAAGGTTAAATTCAACATGGATGTTTTGAAAGTGAGTACAGATCTAAACATGAGCCAACAGCGTGGCCTCGTGACCAAGATGTAATTAAGAAGAGTGTGTCCAGCAGGTTGAGGGAAGTTCTCCTTCTCCTCTACTCTGCCCTGGTAAGGCCACATCTGGAGAGTGGAACCTCTTTCCCATGAGGAAAGGCTGTGGGACCTGGGGCTGTTCAGCCTGGAGAAGGGAAAACTATGGGGGAATCTTGTTAACACTTCAAAGTACCTAAAGGATGATGTCAGGAGGATGGGGTAACACTTTTTTCTGTAGTGTCCAATAGTAGGACCAGGAGTAACGGACAGAAGCTGGAACACAAAAAGTTCCATTTAAGCACAAGGCAAATCTTCTTTGCTGTGAGAATGAGGGAGCCCTGGCACAGGCTGCCCAGGGAGGGTGTGGAGTCTCCTGCTCTGGAGGTTTTCAAAACCTGCCTCTGCATGTGTTCCTGTGTGACTTGGTTAAGGTGAACTTGCTTTAGCAGGGGAGTTGGTATAGGTGTTCTCTCGAAGTCCCTTCCAACCCTTACCATTCTGTGATTCTGTGATCTTTACAGATACCTCAATGAATTGCTCACATGTAGAAAGCAATGTGTAGTATAAATACCTACACTGACAGATCAGTTAGAGTCTGGGTATACTTTTTCTTCACAGTGCTCACAGTACTTCAAAAGTTGTATTTCTAGTAAATGAGAAATGTGAATGCCATAACTATTACAAAACATCAAACTTTGGTTCCTCCCTTGTAGAAATTCGGAGACCACTCTGTGGCACAGATAGAGCACATGCGCTACAAGCATCGGATCCGTGTCCTGCAGGGCCACGAAGACACAACCAAGCAAAATGTGGTGAGTATGGGGTATCGTTTCCACTGAGGCAGTGTCAACGCGTCCTCCCTGGAGGCGGCTTTTCAAAAGGCACCACCATATCCTGCAAAGAGGAAGGATCCCTACTGACTCTGGAAAAAAAGCCCTTTCCCGGGATGCTGATGGGTTTGCTGTTTCGTTTGCAGACATGTGCATTGTTTATTAGGGTGGCTTTAACGTTAAGAAGGGGACTGTCCATCCCAGCACCTCGACTCGCACCGTAGCGAGCACGATGCGGTGCTTCCCCGGCCTCCTGTGACCTGTAGTTTGGGGACTTCCTGTCTTTGTTTCTAGTAGCCCTGGTGGGATATCTCTTTTCACGGATCTGTCCCAAGCAGTTAACCTAAAGAAGTGAGAAAAATTACAAAGACTTTCCAATACCGTGTTTTTCAGCTCCACCACGTAACCACAGTCTTCTGCACGGCTCCTGGGCCTGCCCGCGTCGGTGACAACGGGAGAAAAGATTGATCACTAACATGATCTTCTTTCTGTTTCTTTTTAAGCTCCGAGTTGTCATCCCAGATGTTTCAATTCTTCCAGAAGATTTAGAGGAACTGTATGACTTGTTCAAGGTTGGTCTCCCTGAAAAGTAGAGATGCATCTAATTGATGCCTCTGGGCCTAACTTGTAGCTGCCGCTTTGCAGTGCCACCTCATACCTCGTGTGCCCTGCCCGAGCAGTGCCGTTCGGGTGGGATCTTGTCGTTTTGTCCTTCCTGTGGTTGCCCAGTTGTTAGAGAGGAATAGTAATGTACCGATCATTCTAAGGAGAATTGCTTCAGCATTTCCTTTCTAACCTGCTGCTTGGAAACGATCCATCAGAAATTAGGTTCTGGTAAGTTTCACATGCAGAATAAATTAAATAACATGTAGCTCTGCTCACTCTGCAGTGCTTGTAAGTCCTGCTCTTTTAATGGTCTTTAAAGGTAGACTCTCTTTTTCATTGGGGGAAAAAAAATCCCCACAAACTTGCATCCTTGCTATTTGTTTCTAATAGATTTAATAATGATGTATTATTTTAGGACTAGAAGGGGTTGCTACTTCAGTTCTTTTCTGTCAAGCTGATGTTTGAAAGAACTGCTAGAAAAAATGATTTGGAGAGAGGGACATCTATGCTTATCCAATACTACTTGATTTAGAGGTCTGAGCACGTAATTACTGCCCTTAATGGACCATTCCTTTTGTGTATTGTTCATAGCCGTAAATACTGGGTACTGACAAGATGACTATGGTGTCCTTAGTGTTATGTAGTAGCTTTGTGGCCAAGAGCAGCTGTATCCTCCCCTCCAATTAGTGGTTCTAAGAAGGTGTTGCTGGGGCTTGCTCTGCGGCACCACCCTCCTGTTCCTTGTTTTTGAGCTTTGACTGGCTTGTATTCATCCCCTTCCCTCATTTCGTTTCTTGGCGGTTCATTTTCGTTAGCTCCCTCGCTCTCCCAGGACAGCTCGCTTTGTTAGGACTCTTTGTTTTGCATCAGCCTGTTCCTAAGGGAAGGCTAATTAGGGATGGCACTCAAACGGGGAGGCCTGAGAGAGAATAAATGAACAGGTCACGCTTGTATAAAGCTTACTGTGGATTTTCTCCAACCCTCTTACCTTTGGCTGGTGAGAGACATCCTGGGTCAGATGTGACTAATGGTGTCAGTAGCCTACAGTGAATGTCTTCCAAGAATCTGCCCAGTCTCCCTTCAGATTTATTACCTGCTGGAAATCACGAGAGCTCTTGGCTGCTCTAATTAAACTCACACTTTGGTTTTTCTCATAGGAATGGTCTTGGTACCGTTGTAACACCTCACACAGAGGGAATTTTGAGCATTTCCAGCACACTTCCGTGTGATTTGGGGCAACAGTTTTTTTCTGTAGTCTGCAGTGACAGACACAGGGGTAATGGACAAAAGGTGGAACACAACAAGTTCCATTTGAACATGAGGAGAAACTATTTTACTGTGAGGGTGAGGGAGCCCTGGCACGGGCTGCCCAGGAGCACGTGGAGTCTCCTGCTCTGGAGGTTTTCAAACCTGCCTGGACACGTTCCTGTGTGACCCGATTGAGGTGGACTTGCTTTGGCAGGGGGTTGGACTGCATGATCTCTAGAGGTCCCTTCCAACCCCTACCATTTGGCGATTGTGACTTTTCTGTTGGCTGTGCTCTCTCTGACACCGCACGCTGCCATTCCCCCTTCTCCCGCCTCTGATTGCTCGTAGAGGGAACACTTGCTGAGGTGCTACTGGGACGCGCCGGGCGCGGCGGCGGAGCGGCACGACCCGAGCAGGCCGTACGCCGAGCAGTACCGCATCGATGCACAGCAGTTCGCCCGCCTCTACAGGCTGCTCTCGCCCTGGACCTGCGGCGACCACACCGACGTCCTCGCGCACAGGACCTTCCGGCTCCTGGATGACAACATGGACCGGCTGATTGAGTTCAAGGGGCTCGCCAGCTGCTTAGGTACCAGCTCCTACCACCACAGGGTGGGAGGTAGTAGGCAGAGCTGGGGGGTGTGGGGGAGATGTGAATGTTTGAATGTTAAAGTGCCACACAGCTGGCAGGGGGTTCATGTGCAGATGGGTTTTCTTAGTCTTGTGATTAGCCTAAACCAGTGACGTCTGCTGAAGTTTTGTGTTCCAGTCACCCAAAGTCACAGAATCATCACGTTTGGAAAACACCTTTGAGATCATTGAGTCCAACCACTAACCTCACACTGCCAAGCCCATCACTAAACCATGTCTCTCAGCACCTCATCTATGTGTCTTTTAAGTATTTCCAGGGATGGTGACTCCACCACATCCCTGGGCAGCCTGTTACCTCTTGGTAAAAAAATTCTTCCTAATCTCCAATCTGAACTTACCCTGGTGCAATTTGATGCCATTTACTTGTGTCCTATCATTCATTACTGGAGAGGAGAGATTGACCCCCATCTCCTTCAAACTCTGGTAGTTGCAGAGAGTGATCATGTCTCCCCTCAGCCTCCTCTTCTCTAGACTAAACATCCCCAGCTCCCTCAACTGTTCCTCATCAGACTTGTTCTCCAGACCCTTCACCAGCTTTGTTGCCTGTCTCTGGACACACTCCAGCACCTCAGCAGTGAGCACCTCTTGTAGCAAGGGGCCCAGAACTGAACACAGTATTTGAGGTGTGGTCTCACCAGCGCTGAGTACAGGGAGACAAGTCAATTACATTTAAAAGAACCTAAGGACACGATTGAATATTTCTCAGACAATAGTAATTTTCTTGTAAATATTTTATGAACGAAGATTCTGCTCAGTTCTGCACGGAATGCCAGGATATCCCCTGTACCAGATTGTTGCTTTCGGCATACTTTGGAAATCTCAGTATATACCTCTTTGTTACTGCTTCTTGAAGACTTATGCAGCAAACTGCTGCTTGCCTTTTACCTTGACAATAAGCAGAACAAAACCCATTTTGGCCAGCAGGGACTGAAGAGCTGCCTGAGGCTGGGTCTTGAGGCCACCATCTGGTCTAATGATACTAGGCTGCCTGTGCCAAAATCTGGCTGAAGAAGAAAGTGCCACACCTCAATTGTTGCCTGACCCCACGTGAAAAATAAACCCCAATCAAGATTAAAAGCTTCAGTAAAAAATCAGCAGATCTGTATTCGTGCCACTTAAGCTTTTTTTGATGTGAATCAAAGCACTCTGTATTAAATTGATTTTGATTCTTAGAGGGATAGAACTTTAATGTTTTTCACAGTATCTCATTTCTACTGGTCACTGAAAATATGAATTATATTGCATGGGAGTAGTTCTCTCCTTTGGGCTTGTTCTGGAGAACAGCAGTAAGGGCTGATGGGGAGAAATATTAAGGATACGATGACCCCTAAAGGAGATTTGTGTCTCTCCCCCATGACATTCCTGTTCATCTGCAGCAGTAAACAGCCTTTTCTAAAATCCCTGCCTTCCTCCTTGATATTTTTAAGCAGTGCTGCAGCTTCATAGGGTCAGGGACTCCCAGCCTATCTGGAAGAACAAAGACCAAACCAGATGGCTCTCACCTGCTGTTCCTCAGCGACAGGCACCACTTAAAATGTGTCGATGTAATATACTGGCCATATGTCTTCATCTATTGTCCAAGCAAACAATTCTCTTTTGTGCACAGGGGGATGCCTGATTTATTTTAAACTGTGGAAGCAAATGCTCTGGTCTACTTCCTTCTTTTTTTTTTCCTTGCAGATGTTATGTATAATGGAGAAATGAATGAAAAGATAAAGTTACTGTATAAGCTGCATATCCCACCAGGTAAGAAATCCTCAGTTTCCCCAGAAATCTCTTGCTTTAAGCTTTTGGGAAGAGGCTGCTTAATGGTGAACCCTATCTTGCATCCTTCAGCTGGGAGCATATGAGATTTGCATTTGTATTCAGGCTCACTAAAATTTGCTCCAGTTAAAACCTTTTTGGGTAAGATTTATAGATACACAACGTCAAAGGGTAAGATTTATAGATACACAACGTCAAAGCTCAGTTCTGCTGCATTCAAAGATCTTCTGCAGACAATTGTATGGTGACTTCTAGACAAAATACGAACTGACCTAACATTTTTGGATGGCTCCTACTCCATAGACAGTAGAAACATCCTTGATCCAGTTTTGATCAGCTGACAAAATTCTGTGGTAGTTTCTCTGGGCAAAGTTTTTAATTAAATTGTGTCACTCCAGGCAAACTTCTGACTCTGTCAGTGCAGAACCAGCCTTACCTACAGTTAACATAACCTTACAGTGTGATTTAATGAAGTGCTGGGTTTTTAAAGCAACGTCTCTGCCCAATGATTTTATTTTCTTCAAATATGTGAATTGAAAAAGTGCAAGCAGCCATCATGTAGCACTCAAAAGGATTAATCATTGCTTCTTTTGCCTTCTTGTTCTGGCTAGCTCTCACAGAAAATGAACGAGACAGCCAGTCCCTGTTAAAGAATCCTTTGCTGTCAACCTCAAGACCACTAGTCATCGGAAAAGCAAACGGTACGTCCAAAACAGTTCTGTAATGTGTGCGTGTGAGATAACCAGCTCCATCGGAGCTGCTCTCCGGGTTTGATTTTGAAATGGCAGTTTACTCCAGCAACTTGAAAACTTTATTCTCCTTTTTTGTGTCTGCTCCAAAAAAGGTGATGCAGTAGATTACCAAAAGCAGTTGAAGCAGATGCTGAAGGATATAGCCAAAGAAAAGGATACTAAAATGGAAAAAGAATTGCCAAAAATGAGCCAGGTACGTACGTTAAGAGGCTGTATTGTGTTTTTAAAGAAGTGGGGGAGTACTTGACAAGACAATGCAAGGCTTCAGCTCTTCCTGAGGAAGCTGAATTTGGCCTGGGTTTTAGATTCAGCTCTTTAGGTACGGAGGACTGAGCTCCTCTGATCCAGCCAGCAGGTGTAAGGAAACTCTCAGCCACCTTTCTAGCAGCTCCTTCTGCTCAAACTCTCTGGTGAATAGGCAGGATTTCGGCCTCACCCAGTGTGACAGGCTGGAAAATGGGCTCATGCAGGCTGAAGAAAGCCCCCCTCCTAAACCCAGGGAATTTCCAAGAATGCATATTGCTGTTCTATCTTCCTCCCACTTCCTCCCCAGCAAACCAGTAACTCCTCTCTTTGTCCATCAGCAACTGGGACTTGTCCTGTCTTAGTCAAACACTGAGTGGAACTGTGTGGAGTAAGATAGCTGAAGGCTGTCATCTTACCATTGCCTCCCTGGTAACAGTAGAGCTTTGTGTGTGTTGTTGGTATAAGGAAATCTACTGGAGGTAAAAGGGTCCTGTGTTAGTAAAACAAATGTACAGACATGCAAAGAAAGATAGGGCTACAGCCAGGATCCCTTCTGTGCTGGTGTTGCTAAATGAAGTTTTAAATGGGCCACGTCTACGTAACCTCTCAGCTCAGCAGGGCCACGTCATCTCTCATAAAGGCATCACTTGACTGCTTCCTGCAGTCCCTTCCACCCTCAGTTGCCATCCTATGACTGTGAGAAACTTGAGGGCTGACAAACTTTGTAATAGGATATGGAACATCCTCTCATAGCCTGGTAATCATCTCTGATGGGTGAGCAAGGGCTTGGGCAGGAAAGATGTCTGAAGAAGGAAAAAAAGAGCTGGGGAAAGCTGGGAAGAGAAACAGCTAAAAAAAAATTGCTCCTAGGCTGGTAGGCAGTCACTTGGGCTGTACTTGATTCTGTGTAACAGCCACCAGTTTCCCACCAGTAATGAATTGTATCCTTTGCCTTTTATCTCCCTTGCCATTTGGTCAGCTGGGAGGTCTTCCTCTCCTTCATCAAGGCAGAGCAGTACTTTTCTGCTGTTCCCTTTTTGACTTGCAGCACAAAGTTTCCTAGTGCCAGCGAAGGCTGAAATCCCTTTGCTACTCTTTTTTAAAAAGCAGGCAAACAGTGCTATAAGTGAGCATATAAATACCCTCACCTGACTCCTACAGATACCCATAGCCTGGCTGCTCAGTATTTGATTTGGCTTTTCATCCTTTACAGAGGGAGTTCATTCAGTTCTGCAAAACCTTGTACAGCATGTTTCACGAAGATCCAGAGGAGAATGATTTGTATCAAGCCATTGCCACTGTGACCACGCTGTTACTTCAGATCGGAGAAGTAGGACAAAGAAGCATCAGCCTGGGGAGCGGATCAGATGAGTTCACTGAGGACTTGCAGCCCGAGGCCTCTGCTTCAGAGCAGGACGCCGTTTTTACCGACACTGTGAAGGCTCCTCACAAAGACTCTCAACCTTCCCCGGTGACTGAAGGGGACTGGACTGTCTCTTTTGAACATATTTTAGCATCCCTCTTAACTGAACAGTCCTTAGTTAACTTCTTTGAAAAACCTTTAGAACTGAAGCCAAAACTCGAGAACGCAAAGGTCAATCAATACAGCCTCAAAGCGAACGGAACGAGCTGCCAGTCGCGGGGCGAACACACAAAACCCAACATGCAGCAGTAGCGAGGCCGTCTGCACCCAAAACGATGCCAAAGCAGTCTGCCAAAGGCTTTCAGTTAGCAGTGGACTTCTGAGAAACAATTGGTTGGTCTGTGGTTTTCCAGTTTCAAGAGCTTTAAAAGCTAAAGGGTGTGTAAGTTTTGTTCCGTGCCATTGATTTATTAATTATGTTCCTTGTTTTGAATGTAAAAGGAAACATCTGTCTACGGTGTGAAGACACTGAAGCCTTCTTCCGCACTGGGAGAGGAGAGGCTGGCTCCAGGGTCCCGTTTTGTTCTGGTGTTTTTATTGTTGTTTTTTTTTAAACAGGGGAAAACACTTCTCAGCTACTGTCTGCAGTTTGTTTGGGTTGCCTTTTTTGCACTAATACCGAAAACTGTTTCAATGCTGGTAATTGAAACTATTTTAATATATTTGATTGTACTCCAATTTGTATGTCTTGCTGCAATGTTAAGTGTACATGGACTGTGCTTCTTCCCATGTTGGTCTGTGAAAACATGCACTTTTCAATAAACCCCTTTTTGTACTAAGACTCGCATCAACGGTCTTCATTGATTTACAGAAGGAAAAGGCCTTCAGCTCCTGCTTCATTACATAAACTCCCTTAGCTGGTGTGCTCACAGTTCCTTCCCTGGTCAGGACCCTGTGTTTCAGTGCCTTGGAGACCAGTGGGGGATGAAAAACCCAGGGAGTTTACTTTATCCACAAGAGATTACATAGAGGATGTACTGATCCCATGGAGCTGGGGGTTTTTCTTGATTATTTGTTTCTTGAACAAACTTGGCCTTGACTTAAAATAGCTGTATAATAGCTCTTTATTCCCCCTAAGAGCAAAACCAAAGCACCAGGAGTTCACTACCCATGTAAGAATAGTCACATCTCATCCTTAGTCTGTTCACATGTAACAGAAGTCTACAGTATCTTTAATTAAGAAAATTACACCAGTATGTATTCAGGTGACTGGAACATCTTTCATATGAGGAAAGGCTGCGGGAACTGGGGCTGTTTAGTCTGGAGGAGATTGAGGGGAGATCTTATTAACATTTATAAATATCCAAATAGTGGGTGTCAGGAGGTTGGGGCATCCCTTTTTTCTATAGTAGCTAGCAACAGGACAAGGGGTAATGGGATGAAGCTGGAACACAAAAAGAAAAAACTTATTTCACCGTGAGGGTGACAGAGCAGTGGCACAGGCTGCCCAGAGGGGTTGTGGAGTCTCCTTCCTCGGAGGTCTTCAAGACCCGCCTGGACCTGTTCCTATGCGACCTGATCTAGGTGGACCTGCCTCTGCAGGGGGGTTGGACTAGATGATCTCTAAAGATCTCTTCCAACCCCTACCATTCTATGATTCTGTGTACAAGCCCCAGGAAAGCAAGATATTTTAAGATGTTGTCATCTGTTCAACTCAATTCTTTGGGGATGAGAGCTTGGAGAGGCTGGGTAATAAAAACAATTTAGGAATAAACTTTCTTTTTATCCTTTTATTGTACTGAAAATCAGTTTAATTTTCATCCACATTGACTGTCTGTAGACCTGCAAAACAAGAAATTGCATCAGCACCGCTTCCTAGGAAAAGTCCCTTTATGTACGTGCACATCCTTCTTAAGGAAGTGCACCTACAGGTTTAAAACTAGTTTGTTGGTCTACTTCCGGAAAAGCAAGGTAGAGGCAAATACTTCACCAAATGTTAAACCAAAAACTTCATTTAAAGCCAATTCTGCAAAGAAGATACTTCTCAGACACGCAGAAAAGGCTCAACCTGCTTGAGCTTTTGACAACAGAGGATGTAATGTGTAAGGGAAAACAAACCTTACAACTATGGCCAGTATTTTTTATTCTCACAACACTCACAAGGCCCTTCTACTACATTCTGTATTTATATACAAATATATTTATACATTCACTACATTCTGTATTTAGTTTGTAATGCTGCTGAGGCAAGCTAGCAGCCCTGTTCTCTACAGCTGAGCTAGTTTAAAGCCTGCAGTTTGACCCCTTCAACATGCTTTTCATCTCAACTGTACAGTGCCAGAGGAGCTGTCCCACTTTGCTACTTGTTCAGGAAAACACATGTAGGAGAAAGAGAGACATCATGCAACCTCACCTTTGAATGTTGTGACTGGTACATAGGTAACCAGCGTGTACAGCTTGTTCGGTGAATCTTCATCCTCGTTGCGCTTTCTGGACAAACGCACACGGATACGGTAAGGAACGTTCCTGGAACAAACAGGACAGATGAATTTTCAGTAAGACCTGTATCGAAATCTGCTAATTCATATAAAGTTCTTTGTTCTGTGGTGACTGCTTCCTCTCAAATTCTCTAGCTTTACCTCTTTGTGTAAATACACAATGAGTTGATTCCGTTTCTAACTCAGCATCATAACCAGAGTGAAATCCTGTACCTTAGAGATTGCACTGTTTGCCTTAGAGGAGTTTTTCAGTTTTTTTAAAACAAAAGCTAAGATTTAATGGAGCTTTGAATAAGATGAATCCGTAATGCAGAGGAAGCATACAAGCGCATCATGAGTCTCCTACTGATCCAGGAAATAATCCTGTGGAGATGATGGTGAAGCACAGCGTGAGCATGGTCAGCCAGCAGCTGATACTAACAAGCATTCCTTACTAGAACAGAAAACAGAAAAAAAACTCCCAACTCCTTGTTCTGAGATCCTAGAAGGCTCCTGTCAAGGCTCAGAACACTGTCCAACCTGTATGCCAAAGGTCATGACTGTCAGTAGACCCAAACCAACATCTTATTCACAGGCATATGACTGATAAAACATTTCTTCCTTGCAAGTCCACCAAACCACAAATCACTTGGATAACTCCATTTGTCAAATCACAGCAATATTTATCCACAGCATTTTTCAAGTAATCTCCCACCTCAAATGAACTTGGGATTCTGGAAAACTCTTGCTCAGAGTACTTTTGCTCAACAGAATAGCTGAAGGAACTTCCTCCCTGCTGTATATAGTGTTCTCAAAACCATACTTAATAAATCAGATGGATGCAGCAATTTTGACATAGGAACTTGCTTCAACTTACTCCCTTCATTAAACAAGTCAAAAGCATTTTTCACTACTTCACCCGGATCACTGACTATCGTACTAGCTGACATGGTCACTTTAGCCTCTCCTGACCCTTCCAGGAGTGTATTTTTACTTTGCATATATTATCTATTCTAACTAGTAAAAGTCAGAGTTAAACTCACATTGGAAAGACAAGACGTGATGACTCCTTGCTCCACAGACTGTGCTTCTACCAGTTAAGGAAGTCTTGGTTAATGGCCTCACTACTAAGCTCTGAAGTGATGCTGTCACCTGGCTCTGCTGCTGCTTCACTGCCTGTGAACCAGAACAACTCAATGGGAAGGACACGGAATCCCTGCCCAGAAGACCCAGTAACCTAGTCCCAACTTCGCACTCTGTTGGCCTAAGCACGCAACACCAGGTAAAGGACTGTAATTTATTTCGTAGGCTACACTTCAGAATCTAATTCCTAGAAGACATGGCTTAAATTGAGGGTTCAGGCATTTCACCATTTTTTAGGGTTTAACGGGTCCCACTCCTCACAGGAGTCCTTCTGGACCACCTTCACACATGTCAAATGCCAAACCATCTGCTTCAGAAGCCACTATTTTTTGACTCTTGAATTACTCATCATTTGTATTTTCAAGACAAGATTAATGACCCTATTTAAACTATTTCTTGTTAGTATCTGTGCAGCATTTATCAATTCAGCATGCTTCAAACACTAATCCTGTTCACACACGTAACACAAATCCCAGGTACCCAGCCTGGGACTGCAGTTGTCACTAAAAAACTGCGTTTCTAAAAACTGCCTGCTGTGATAGGGACAGAGGTACTTATTACAGCTTCCCCTTCCTTCTTTCCTTGGTACACGGTCAGAAAGGAAGCACTTGCAGAGAAAATGCAAATACTGCAAGGAGTATACACATCTTTCTACTGCTCTTAAGTCCCGTACCTCCACATGCAGAGCTACATCGTTCTTCCTCACACAACAGGGAAAGTCGCAGACACCCACCTGATTCCTTTAGCCCAGACTGCTTTGTTCAACCTGGTGTCGATGCGAACATCAGGGGTACCCATTTCCTTCATGGCAAACTTACGGATTTCCTTGAGAGCGCGCGGGGCTCGTTTCTTGAAGCCCCTATGACAGAAGCAAAAGACATCTCTTTAACTTCAGGAAACTGTCAGTGGTGGACACCAACCTTCTTGAAATGTGCAGTCCAATGAACTGTGTTTGACAGTAGCCCAAGAACTGCACCATAGTGTGACTAGACCTCTCATCTGGTAGGTAGCTGCTAACCTTGTCTACACCTAACAGAAACCACACAGCACAGAATCACAGCTTCAGAGATCACTTAGTCCAACCCCACTGCTAAAGCAGGTCCACCTAGATCAGGTCACACAGGAACATGTACAGGTGGGTCTTGAAGACCTCCAGGGAAGGAGTCTCCACTACCTCCCTGGGCAGCCTGTGCCAGGGCTCCCTCACCTGAACAGTGGAAGTTTTTATTTATATTTCTTGTGTTCCAGTTTCTTTCCATTACTCCTTGTCCTGTCACTGGATATAACAGAAAAAAGTGATACCCCAACCTCCTGACATCCACCATTTAGATACTTACAAATAATAAGATCCCCTCTCAGTCTCCTCTTCTCCACACTGAACAGCCCCAGTTCCCAGAGCCTTTCCTCATATGGAAGATGTTCCAGTCCCCTGATCACCTTGGTGGCCCTGCACTGGACTCTCTCCAGAAGTTCTCTGCCCCTCTTGAGCTGAGGAGCCCAGAACTGGACACAGGACTCCAGATGAGGCCTCACCAGGGCAGAGTAGAGGGCGAGAAGAACCTCCCTTGACCTGCTGGCCACATTCTTGATGCATCCCAGGATGCCATTGGCCTTCTTGGCCACAAGGGCACATTGCTGGCTCATGTTTAGTTTATTGTCAACCAGGACTCCCAGGTCTCTCTCCACAGAGCTGCTCCCCATCAGGTCAATCCCCATATAGTTAGGCAGAAAACTTCAGTAACATTTTGCAGCTGTCACAACTCCTGGTTCTAAAGTCTTACTCAAACACAGACTTTCAAACTTATGGCAGTATTAGTGAATTACAGAGCTTTAACAGATACTCTCAATAAAAGGCCTATGAGAAAAGTAGTGCAACAACAGTAACACAAAAAACCTGATAGAACTGTACTGGTATCGAAATAAACGTTAGAACATTGATGCTATGCTGAGAAATAGCTTCTGCTAAACAACATCTGATGGCTACCTTTACAGGACTGCACCAATACCACCATAGGAAGTATAGCTTGCCTTATGTGTATATGGACAGATTGTGCATGACTGGGCATTTCCACTAGAAGTTACAGCTGCACTGTGAGTGTTTTGCCATTTCCCATCCCGAGACATACAACTTCAGAGTCGGTAGTATCCCGCAGTGGGTCATATTTAGTGTTATTTGCATACTGATATTGCTATTTCATGCTAGACATTGGGAGTGGGAAGTGATTATAAGTAAGAAAAGCATTGAACAAAGTGTTTCATCCCTAGTACTTCATGCCCCAAAAGAAAGGGCATAACCCAAAAAGAAAAGTGGACAGCAAGATCGTCAGTAACAGGATAAGGAACAATCGACAGAAGCTGGAACACAAAAAGTTTCACTTAAACACAAGGAGAAACTTCTTTCCTGTGAGGGAGCCCTGGCACAGGCTGCCCAGGGAGGGTGGGGAGTCTCTTGCTCTGGAGATTTCTAAACCCACCAGTATGTGTTCCTGTGTCACCTGGTAGAGGTGGACTTGCTTTAGCAAGGGATTGGACTGGATGATCTTTAGAGGTCCCTTCCAACCCCTACCATTCTGTGAGTCCATGATTCTACAATCATCAGCATTAAAAATAAGACTGAATTACTACAACCAACCAAGAAGCGAGACCAGAACATCTGTAAAGACACCCCTACCTCCCATCCCCACACAGTTTTGCAATAGTCCACTGCTGTGCTTCTCTCCTGTTCTAGGTTAACTTCAGCAATTTAAGCAGTTACTTGAATGCAGATATAGTTTTATTTCCACAGGACTGTGGCCATACACATACGAAGAGAATCAAAGGGAGACACTTTCTCGACAACTCCTCTCAAGCTTTTTACTACTGCTCGGTTTCATCAGGTTCAGCATTTTGTCAGGGAAAAAGTTACTCTCGTCTACATACAACTAAGACTGTTATCAACTCAAATCACACCCCAGCTTACACCTCACACAATTTAGTGAGAAGCACGGAGACAATCATTGGATTACAATATTTAATTTCTAGAACTTACTAGGGGGTGCTAAACTTTAAACTTTGCCTGGGAAAGACTGACAGCTGTGCACGGAGGGCAGATATCTAACTTCACTCCTTGCCGTTTAAAACCCACCTCCAAATGCCACTTCCAGAAGCCCTGATAAAAGGTACAACTTACACGCCATGGATCCGCTTGTGAATGTTGATGGTATACTCCCGAGTCACCACCTCATTGATGGCAGAGCGTCCCTTCTTCTTCTCGCCACCTTTCTTTGCAGGAGCCATCTGAGCAACGCTGGAAAGCATCCATACACGCATCAAACCCTGACTCAACTTCCCTCAGGATTTTTTCCCCACAACCATCACCCTCCTTCTCATCACTCCCAGTTCCTTACAAGCCACACTACTTCCCACATTCAGAAACATAAATTTAAACTTAACTCATCCCAGGGGTCGTACCAGTTGTAGATTTTACACAGTAGTTTTTCGGCACCATAAATGCTTTACTCCCATCTCAACGACAGGAGCATGAAACATATCTGAGACTCTTCCACCACTTCCCATGAAGATGGGGCTCCTGATCAGTCCCAAGTGCCCCTGAGAAACCACTCTGTCCTGGCTCTGTACAGCCAAGCTCCCTCCTTCCCCAGGGCAACCCAGGAGAGCAGCTTGGCCCGTCCGGGGATGGAGATAACACTGCTGGAGAGGCTCCTTCGAGCGACTAACGGCAGTCTACGGATTCTTCTTCCCTCGCCGAGGCCCTCCATGGGGCCGTAACCCCCCAGCAAGTGCCCCCGTAAGCCTCCCTGGGCCTGCGCCCTGCCCGGCTCAGCGCAGGCCTCGGGGTGCAGGGAGATGGGCCGCAGTCCCGCCGAACGCGGACCCGCCGAGAGCTACTACCCGGTGCCTCCCGCACCAGGATGCCTCCCGCACCGGGCCAGCCCAAGGAACCCCTCCCGCCGCGGGGTCTGTGAGGCGGATGGCCGCGGATCCGCCGGGCTGACACTCACCCTGCCCGGGCACAGGCCGGAAAAGAGCGCGCAAAGGACTGTGGGAGTGAGGAGCCCTTCCGGGATGCGGCCGGGGCCTGAGTGCGCCGGCGCCAGGCGGAGGCGCGCGCCGCGGCGAGGGGCGGGCGGGCTCAGGCAGGCGGCGGCGGCGCGCGTGCCGTCTTTGTTTTGTTGTTTGTCTGCCGTTACCGAGAAACGGAGAGGGGCGGGCGGGTGGATTTGCCCACCTGCCTTTGGCTACTGCTTGCCATTGGGAGGGACGCTCCTGGCTCCAGAGGGAGTGGCCCCCGCCTGTCCCGACCTGAGAGTTGCTTCTGGGCGCAATCTGGGTTCAGGGGTCGCAAAGGGAGCGAGGGGCTGGCTGGCCACCTCTCGGATAGCTGCCAACTTTCTTTCCCCGTACTTTGGAGTTTTTCCTCTAGGAGATGCGTTGTGTGGGGAGCTCGGCTTGGGGGTGATTGTGCTTCTAGCTGCAGCTCCTGAGATGTGCCATCATGGGTCTGCAGTACCCACCCTGCCCTGGCCACCTGCCTGGCAGAATGACCCGAGAGCTGAGTGATGGCATTGGAACAAGCCGTATTTCGGTTATAATGGCCTAGAGCAGCAACCTGGCTGTATGAAGAGGACTGGTATGTTGTGTTGTGTGTGCGTGTGCAACAGGGAGCGAGCGCAACAATCCAAAGCTGGGATGTGTGTACAGGGAAGAAATGAGACAAGGCATGAAAAATGAGGTATTGACGTAAGTCTGTTCCTGCAAGTGCTCCGTATCCTTCCAGACAATGTAATAAGCCATCTTATTAGAAAGGCTACTCCACCCTGTTTAGAGCTTCTCCCTGTTAACAGCTTACAGTGCTGCTGGTTTTAGAAAGATAAGTGCTTCCTCTGAGGCTGAGCTTGGTTTGGACTTACACACTGGGAATCGGGAGAGATGTGGGTGTGTTATAACTATCCCTGAGAGTTAAAACACTTAACATTCTTAAAGGAATTTTTCTCTGACTTCCATCATAGTAGAGATCAACCGACTGCTGCTTCCACACATATTTCCTCTGAGGTGCTCATGTTCCTTCGTTGCCTCTTTCCTGCATGAACTTTTTGGCCTAGAGATTTCTCCTCCCCTTTCCCAGAATAAACCCTTAGAGGAGTTGTTGGAATTTATGAAGTTAGGCTCTAACTTAGCCAAGTGGCCTCTGCTTGGGTTTGTCTACAGTTAACAGAAAGACAGAGATTCCTTCAAACATTAAGTGAAAGCACCTTAGGTTTAGCTTCTTGATCTTCAGCTGCTGGGGTCACTCTTGCTTCACCGAGTGCAAGAATTTAAACAGATGAGCAGACTAACTTAGACTGGTACTTAAATTAGCAGTAAAACCACTTTAGGTCTTAGAGACCAGACCTGATCTCTAAACACTTTTTGGAGACCTGATGCTTGACTCCCTCATCTTCCTTCAGTGAAGACTAACAAAGGGATTGTAAGGACTGAAATAACATGTGCACTGATCAGTGCTACCAGACAGCGTTGCTGTGGAAGCAGCAATGTCATTTTGCCAGGGGGTTTCCTTCAGGAGATTTTTAGGTTTTTCACACTCAGGGCAAATTAACCTTTTTCATTTCGCAGGAAATGTACTTTTACCATTTCCAGCTCTCCATTACCTCTATGAAATAGAAACTAAAGCTGAACACATGGGCCCTGGTGACCTTTGTACTGAAGGATGGGAAATGCAGTGTAGCCTGCACTCTCTTGAAGCTAATGCTGGCTTGGGCAGCTACAGGTTGCCTTGAGGGCCATCACCTTTTGATCTTGTGGTGGATGGGAACATTATTATGCTCGATTATCCACCTCATTCTGTGTTGGAGGTTGCTGCTCCTGCAGGGGGGTCAGCAGAGGGAAAGCAGACCTGTACCTTGGCTGCTCCATCCTGTAGTCAATTTGAATTTAACACGACAGAGTCTGCACAGGGATGCCAAAGTGGTAACTAGACTGTCTACAGTGTTGGACACAGTAGCAATTCCAGCAGAGATGTATCACAAAACTCAGTACAGCAATGTCTTAAAACACTGAAGATGGACGTGGGTCAAAGCCCTGGTATGTACTAGGTTAAACCACTCTTTAAACCACTTGGTTTGTCCTAATCTAAAACTGGTTTGAAGTACAGAGCTGCCTGAGATCTTTCAAGTTTTAAAGGAGCTTAAAATAAGCTGTCTTGGCTAGCAGCTACCGTAACTTCCTGAGCTATCATTCTCATTGTCTATGCTATGACAGAAATCCCATAGGATAATACTTGTTTTTGCTAACTGTGTGCCACTGTGCAAGGCTACAGCTAATGTTAAGGATCTGAAGTAAATCACATAGTTGAACAGCCACAGGAAAAGGTGTACAAGTCCTGCAATAAAGCCTTTTGGCTATTTTATTTTATTCTACAAATAAAGACAACTGTCCATCGTTAAATGGAAAAAAAAATAATAGTTTGAGTTGTATATAGCATGAAACAGTAGTTCCCTTCACAAAAACATTTCTATTCATTAGTTTATTACAAAATACCCACTCACAAAAAAGCACAAGCACAATCTTTATACTTGTGAAATGAGTTGATATTTCATATACAAAATAATTTCCACATAATTCCATATAGTTTTATTTTATATAGAAATAGGTCATTATTACAACAGCTGTACAATACACTACTTTTCATTTAATAATTACATAAAATCTTTCTTAGAAACATATCAACAGCAAAACATACAAAAAAAGCGAAAAGTGCATTTCTTTCTCCCCGCCTCTCCCCAAGGAAAATTTGATCCTAAATGTTATAATGAAAGAGATATGTCATAGTCTGCAGCATCCCAAGTCAGTGGGCCAAAACACAGTGCATATTTCTCAGAGACTTGCAGTGGGCGAGTTTAGGTTGTTAGAGGATCCGTGTTGTACTGTTGGAGAGTTGCGTGATTGTGCTTACAATTTGAGTTCTCCTTTGCAATTGCAATTCATATAGAAAACAGTCCAGTGTAGGTCTGGTGGGTTGGTGGGTTTTTTTGTTTTTGTTTCGTTTTTCAGTAATGAAGAACAGTTAGGGTAAGCTGCATAATACTTTTCAGATTCTAAATCAAGGGTTATGAGCTGTAGACCATCTTCACCAATGATTGGCCTTTCTCCTCCATCGGATGTGCTGATTTGGCCACAAGAGTAAGGAAAGAAACTTCTCTTTACAGGAAAGTGCCTAGGTTTTTTTTCCTCTGTGCAGTTGTGCAAAATAATAACAATAATCATAATAAAAATAATCTCTTGTTCTCTCCTCAATAGACCTTTGATGCAGTGCTTTTCGTACACAAAAGAAGAACTGAAACAGTGAAGGCCAGGTACCTCATGAGTCCATCGACAGTCTTTTTGGGAACTGCCAGAGAGCTTTCAGAGTGATGATGGAGGCTGCACAGGACAGTGTTCCTTTTTGTTCTGCTCTGTCAGTACACCCCATGCTCGGGAGACAGCGCAGGCTGAAGCCTGTGTGTGCCGTAAACATGCTGCCTGTGGCAGGCCGCGCTCTGGGCCGTACTTGTGTCTTTCTGCAGAGCTAGGAAACAAACGCTTGTGCAAAAGCCAAAACAGTAAGTACAGAGTCATTCTCTTCTGCCCCATGTGCCCATTGGTTAAAGCTAATCGTGCATTGGTTGTGCTGGTGGGACTCTACCGCAGTGGCTGTGGTAAATTCGACGATTCTGATAAGCTATTGCTTCTTCTTGATGTTAGTTGCTGCTGCTGCTGTGTCTGATGATACCCCATGTTTCCTTGCTGTGGCGAGTAAGATGGCAGGAGCAAAGAGTCAGGTTGCTCGTTGTGCAAAGAGCTTGGTGTTTGCACCTACAGATAAAATAAAATTTGATTCTTTCACGTGTTAAAGCTCTTCATCCTCAATGTACCAGGTGCTTAAAAATACTGCTGGTTTGCTGGCTTTTATTTCTGTGTCTGTTTGATGTGGGGTTAGCTTGCCTAGTGCTAGAAGGAATGGGCAAAAATTGCAATGAAGAGCATTACAATTATCTTCATGAATACAGAGTCACACAGATTCACACATAATCACGGAATGGTAGCGGTTGGAGAGGACCTTTAGAGATCATCTAGTTCAGCCTCCCTCCTAAAGCAGGTCCACCTAAATCAGGTCACACAGGAACATGTCCAGGTGGGTTTTGAAAACCTCCAGAGAAGGAGATTTCCCAGCCTCCTTCCACAATCGGGCATCAAGAAAGGCTTTCTAATAGGAGTGCACTGCCTAGGATTTGCAGGTTATCCTGAAAAGCTTGTTTGGGGACAGGGTGGGATGAACACGTCAGAAATGAAACAGACAGATGATAGAAATGAAACAGAAATGAAACAAGGGATCCTGGGGTACCTCATGGTGTCCCTTCTAGCCCCTTCTTTTTGTGAGCTTACGGTAGGGTGTGAGCTCGTAGCAGTGAAGTCAATGTGAATTTTGTAGATGCTTTTATTTGGAACAGTATCTGCGTTAGTTGTTTTTTGGTTTGTTTTTTTCCCCCCATTAATTCTCAGTTATGATAAGGACTTCATTTCAATAACAAGAGTTTAATCATTTGAGGCTGATGATGTTCTTTCAGTGATGCCAGCGGACATGTGATCAGGTCTTATAGCTGAACTCTTTTTCAGCTCGTTTTGAGTTAATACAAAGACTCCTCATGTTCCCTCTTCCCCTTTACTTTGGTATGTGTTCAATTAGGTAAAAAAAAGGAGTATTTTTAAATCTTCAAATCACCAGGTTCTTCCAGGCAGGTTCTTCCTCGTGCAGTTGAGAAAATATGTTAATTAACTGAAGGGATCTAGATATCTGATCCAGATCTCATTTTATGCCGATGCTGGTAATTAAAAATCATCTTTTGACTTGTAAACTAAGCAAATTTTATACTGAATAAAGAGTACAGAATAAGTCCTAAGGCAGCAATTTTCTCCATCTAGAAATACACTTTAAATATATCCAGGGTAATCTGATTATGTACAGAATTAGTAATGTCCTTTGAAATATTCTGACTGTTCTCACTCCTCCTTTATTCTATGGGAAGGGCACACACGGCACTGTGTCAGCATCTCACACATTTCACTACCTCTAACAGGGCCATTTCTGCCATGATCAGGTCCCCCCACTGAAACTAGGGTCCTATTTGCACAGTCCCTTTGCCTTATTACTCTGCGCATACATTTTAGACATCGTCCTCTTTGTCCTACCCTACCTGCAGGTAGTGTTGTTGCTGATGCTGTTGGTGCTGGAGTTGCATAGGTGGCAGAGAGGATGTTTGGGAAGGAGGTGTAGTGGTGAACCCTTGGTTTAACACTGCTTGTCCCATCAGTACGATTGGAGAGCTGCTGCTGGAAGTCTGCACTTCCAGACTTTGAAACATTCGTTGAGTTTGGGAATACCTGTGGAAGAAAGAAATAAAAGAATTAAGAACAAACTGTTGGAAGCAAAAGTGTTCTCTTTGGATAGGGATGGAAGTCTCTCGTCTTCATAAATAATTCCTAATAAAAGATTCCAGTGCACGGTGCCTGCTAATACGAAAGACTGCACCGCTGGCAGCACTGTTTTCTCTCACTCTGCACGTGACCTGCACTTAAAGGGCAGCCCACATCTCACCTCAAAATCCAGACCTCATTTTAGATTCATTAAGGATTCTGGTTTACGCGTGTCTTCCCTTCAGCCACAGCGTTCACATCCCAGGCTCATTAAACCAAATGGCCTTTGGTTCTGTATTACGATGCCGAGCTCTGAACTGCAGCGAGAGAGAAGTAAATCCACTTTCCCATTCTGCTGCCGGTGCTCCCCTGCGCCTTGCCTGTGGTGTGATAATCTCTTGCAGAAAGATGGCTAGGGTTGATTACTTCTTAAGCTGCTCGTACACATATTGCCAAGTATGGTCAGCAGTTCCCAGCGCTGTGAGCCACATTATGGGAACAGAAGAAGCCTCTGGAAGTCCTCTGGAGTGAGGGATGGGAGAGAAACTAGATACTCGTCTCCTTTTGTCAGTCTGTTTTTGCACAGCTAAACTTAAATACGTGTTGTTTTGTAGAAGGCTGTGGGCAAAACCACAGTGGAGTTATTGCCAGCCCAACCTAATTCTGTTTATCCTGTAATGGGTGATGAGATCATAGTGTGGCGTGTGTTCGCTCAACAGCTGTTCAGCATTAGGGGTTAGTCAGAAATGTTACGGTTTGGGCACTTGTACTAGGATGTGAGCTCCTAAAAAAGGATGCTGTGAGTCAGGAAGTCTACATGAACTGGAAGAGGTATCTTTTCAAATCAGGCTTCTTTTGTGTAGATGCTTGAAAGGAGATCTAAAATGCCATATATTTAAAGTTGGCAAATTTAACTAAAGATAATCTTAAACAGCCGTAGTGGTATTTAAATAAAGAAGTACAGAATAGCTACATTCCTGAGGTAATGTACAGAATTACTTTTAAAGTAATGATGTGCAAACAGTTGCCTGTTATTATAGCAGTTCACAATTAAGTATAGTGACCAAAAAAAACCAGCTAAGAAAAATAAAAGGCCTATTCTGGATGCTGTTTTCTGCTTCCTTCATCCAAGTTTTGGGGAGACAAACTAAGTGAGGTGGTTTGTTCAGCAGCTTTTCTGAGAACAATCAGGTATAGGGCCATGATGGTTCTATCAGTTCTGCTGGTGTAGCTTAGGCATAGCTCTACTAGCATCACACCAGCCTCCCACTGCCCGGAGAGCAGGGGCGGGAGTTCTTGGCAATGGTTATTTTGTCTGGGACAGTGCTGATTTTCTCTCTCACATGAGCCTTGGTGGGTCAGAAGTTCCAGTGCTGAAGCAAGCATCATGTGAGGGAGAAAACTTCCCACCAGCCGTGGTCTGTTAAAATGCCACTGGCATGCTGTGCTTCTCTCTGACATCCTTCCTGATGTGACCAGGCAGGGTAAGGCTGACCCTGACACTGGAAGGCAGGCAGTAACACGTTCCCTGTATTTATAACTACTTTGTCAGCTTTACTAAAGAAGGCTGTTTCTCCTCAAAAGCAACTTTGATGTTTTATCTTTGACAAGTCACATACTTAGCCTGGGATCCAGCCATGCTGAGGTCTGAAGGGTGTCTGGCGTTGCAGGACCCAGGCATCATGGGCTGAATAGGCTGGCTCAGCAACAGTCTGGCACGTGGGAAAGAGAAAGAAGTGACATGGCTGTAACAGAAGGGCCTCACAAATCCCACAGTGTGAGAAGTGAAACGGGGCCGTTTCACAGGCACGCCACAAGGCTGAGTGTTAGGTTTAAGCTCAGCTCTGTCCTGGGTGCTGCGAGGTGGAGGTGGGGGGCTCTGGTGATGTGGGTGCCTTGCTGAGGGGCCGAGCGTTAGGATTTCGGGAGAAGGACTGTTTGTTTTGCTCCTACTGTTGGGAATGGCTTGTATTGGAGCTTTCAGAGGATCGGAATGTAACTGGTTGTGGTTCCTATGTCTAGTTGGATGCCACGGTGGATCCCCCACTGCCCACCTAGAGCAGCTTAAGACTGTGAAGGAAAAGCAGAGACATCCTACCACCCCCCGGGGCCGAGAGACCAGAACAGGGGAGCGCGGCAGCCGGAACGGCGCACGCTGCATCCAAACCGAGCACTGCAGTCGGGCGCCTCCCGGGCAGCGGCAGGGGCCGAGGCCTTGGCCGGGTCGGGTCGGGCCGTACCTGAGCTGCTGGTCGTGGCTACAGCCTGCGGCGGCGGGCGGGCCGGGGGTGCTGCCGCGTGGCAGGCCGGCAGGGGGCGCTGTCGTGCCGCCGCTGGTGGCGGGCGCTGAGGCGAACGGCGGGGCCGCGGGGCGGGACGGGCGGCCGCCGCCCGGCGACGGCTCCGCGCTCCTCGCCGCCTTCGGGCCCTGGAAGAGATCGGAGGAAGAGAGGGAAACTGGAGCGTAGCTGGCACTGCAGGGCGGAGAATGGCCGAAGAAGGCGGCCACCCGGCTGCAGCACCCCTGGGACCCCAGCGCTGCGAATGCAAAAGCCCCACGGGTCCTGCCCTCAGGCAACTGATGAGACAAACGACACCCCATGAAGACACGAGCCATGTTATGTGGGATTAGTGCTGCCCTAAGAGTCCTCTGATGGGAATAAACCTTATTAAAGGAAAAACTAAAAAGTGGGTTTTGTCTATAATAATTTTTTCTATAATAACTTTTTAATAGAGTCCTTGTAATACAGGTGTGTAGGAGGGGAAGAGCTGCAGCTGAGGAATCTGAAGATAACGATGCGTCTGTGTTTGTCGCACATCCAGGTAGCAGAAAACATGACCTATGTGTTCTGTGAGGGCAGGTACAACAGGTAGGTAGAAGAATAAACGCTGGAAATGCTGAGAAACCAGCAATTAAAGAAAAAAAAAAAAAAAAAAAGCTGTGCCCAACCTAGCAGGTTTCATGGATCTCGTTTCCTACTAACCGTGGCTGAACTTTTATTTCCCTGTGTCGAAGTCTGTTACACTCACATGCTGGTGTTCTCACACAAATCTCCGTGTATGCCAACTGTGTGCCACTGCAGCAGGCGGGCTTTGTTGTGTCAGTGGCATCTGACTGGACTCGGGAAGTGAGCAGAGATAAAGCTCAGTTGGAGAAGTTGGACTGTCAACACCACTATTGCTAGTTTCCAGTATGGTCGGTCAGGTTTCTTCCAGGATCAACTGAAGTCATCCATACCGAGTCATCCATACCTTTTGCATACCCGCCTGCTCGGTTTTCAAGCTGAGACAGCTGATCAAGTAACCCCTCTGGCTGAGGTCTTAAAAAAGGGATTAAAGGTAAATGCTGTAGGGAGACCCTTTATATAGGCTGTCCTAATATAGGAGATTTAGGAAGGGAAGAAAAGGCAACGGCACACTTAAAGGACTAACATGATTTTGCTTGCTTGCTTCGGTATCTTCTTTCCATTTAAGTGCTTCTCTATTCAAATAAATGATTACCTGGCTGGATATCACGCTTACTTCTCTCAGTGCCTGCTGGTTCACTGTTTGTGAAGACGCAATTTGCCCTTGAAGTTGAGGACTGGGGACAAGCTGCTGCTGAGAAATCGTCCCTGACCTCTGCTGTAGCTGTTGTGACTCCGTCTGCTGAGTATTGCTAAAGCTCAGGGACACCATCGGCTGCTGTAGGAACATCTGGAAAAGAAGGGGGGAGGGTTTATTTCCATAGCTCAGCCGTCTTGGGTAATGAAAGTGACAGAACTAAATCTAAAGAAATATTCTAAACCAGTTACCATGTTTCTGGATTCACTATGCATTTCCCGTTAGTTGGAAAACATCTATCTTTCCTACATTAATGATTTTGCTTTCTCTAGTTTCTTGATTTCCTCTTCTACAAATGCACTAATTACTTGTGAAATGTGTCCTTGAAGGCACGAGTTTTCCGTCAGTGAGGCAGGCAGAGCCTCAGTAGGAGCAGTTCCCTGTACATTCACCGTGTTCTGGGGCATCCTGACCAGAGAGAAGAGAGAAACTCCATGTCTTTCCAGTTCTTTTATTCCTCCTTTCAAAAAAAATCAGCCTGCCTTTCAGTCAGGGCTGCTTTTGAATTTGTCTCTGGAAATTCAACACCTTACATACAGTTGGGTTGTTGAATGTTTTTAATGAGGCCACAGTCAGGCCAGAGCTTTCTGTGTTGAATGGCCGTGTCCTTATCATAGAGAAGACATGTAAACAGACAGTCACTGTCATTTATCTGATTTCCCATCAGGTAACTGTCACCTGGTGTTCTCCCTAACTGTGCCATGCATTTGACTGGTGCAAAAAAGCTGGCAGCTCCTGTAAATGATATGCTCTCCATTCTTGCATTGCAAGATGAGGCTTTCTTCTTTAAAAGTTGTAGGGCTTGGGAATTTTTGCTTTTCTGGAGGCTATTTCTTTTATTGTATCTCTACAAAGGAAAAAGGCATCCTTTAAAACAATGAATTATTAATGCTACAAGCTATCTTTGCAGTATTTTGAACCTTTTGCCACCAAGAGCTCTACAGAGGTAGGCGTCCCACGTAATCAAAGGCATTTTTATGGATCTGATTCTGATTCTGCACCACTACTACACATGTGGAACTCTATTAATTTAAGTGGAGCTACTTAGGGTTTAAATAAAAGCAGAATCACAATTATTCTCTTAATTATTCATCCATCAATCTGATGCTTAGCAGTACGTCTGAGGTACGCCCGGTAATTAGTACACCTTTCTGCAGCTTATTGCTATATTAACAATTCCCTCAACTATCATGTCCCCTCTAATTTTTCTTGGAAGAAACTCATACCTTTCTCCAAAGGACAGGCACGATGCGTTGTTTTTCTCGGTATTAGTGTGGGTTGATCTGTCGTGCTTGTACTTATTTATCTAGTTTTTAAACCACTTTTTTAATTTAAATATGAGAAATTTTTAATGAATTCCTGCATGCCAAGGTTTTTACTCAGGAAAAAAAAAAAGGTACAGACAAAACTGACAGTCATCAGCTGGGTAAGAGGGGAGGGAAATTAAGGAAAACATTAAATGGACCTAAAGCAGTGGTTTGTTTCAGGTGCTAACCGCGTCTCAAAGATGTCTGGTAGAAATAAATGGGTCGAGGAATAAAGCTGTGGCCGATTGCAGCAGGTCTGAAACTAGTTCCGAGTGTTTTCTTTCAAAAACATTGCTCCCTGAGTTTGGAGCCATTACATATCAGAAAGACAGATGGTCTCACAACTCCTGCCAAGTAAATAGGTCTTCGTATGAGTAAATCAAAGGCAGAAATGATGAAAATTCATTTTCTTGTTTATTTTCTGTATATAGCAGCTAAGCTTTGGACATGTTTAGTAAATGAACTTGATTAGCTCTAGCAACGAGACTGTTCAACATTAATATAAAATTTGAAGTAAAATATTTGCTATAAAATTGAGAACAGGTGAAGCAAGTGATGTGTTTCAAAATTGTGGTGGAGAATGTGAAACCACTGGTACTGGCCAGATCATTGCAAATTAAGACCTTTATGATGGTTTTCTCCAGTGTTTTCCCTGTACAGTGCTGGAGAAATACCAAGTTTACCCAATGCAAAGCCAATGTCTATTGATGAAAATGTCAGGCAGGGAGTGAACTTGCAGACAATGACTTACTCTGCGGGGACTTGCCTGTGTACATGCCTCACTTCCAGATGAAGGCCAAGGAGCTTATCCTTGAAAGAAAGCCTAGTAACCTACTTTGCAATTACCAGAGTGTGCCTTTGGGTGGGAACGTACGTGAGTAATGGTCGGCAGCTAACACGCTCTACCTTTGCAACCAAGTTTATCCCGATATACCAATTTCATTTGTTCAGAGCCCGAGAGGGCTCTGAGCATTTCATACCTAGAGACCTTCTGTTGCATTATAATGTTCAAAGCAACATTACTACTGTCTGACCATAAATGTCCTGGAAAAACGAAGTTCAGGGCAGGAAGCGATGGTGCTGGTGATGGTCTGCATCATGTGCCTGCAGAACTGGGAGACTCAAGATGGACCATCAAAACAAGAATTAATCTGAGAGGATAGAAGAGTGGAAATTCTACCTGCTAGTTAAGCCTAAAAGCAAGAGTGTGTTTCATTCATGCAAAACTTAATGGTGTTTTTTTCACAATGTGCCTCTTTTGTGACAGTCCTGCCTGAATTTCCCTGAAACAAGGCAGCTTTAAACAACAGAAACCCCCTAGTAAAGAATTAAACCTTTCCTAGTCTGTGGAAATCCAAGTAGGTAAATTAGCAGCCCCCTAACTGCACTGCTGCTAATGACATGTCTCGTGGCTTATTTTGCAGGCTGCGAGGTCAGTGAAGCATCTTACAAATATTTTTTAATTGGCCAGCTTGTTAATATAGGCAGCAAAGCAGTGAGGGGGGGAGGGACCCTCTGACACTGCTGCCCCCTCATTCCAAGACAGATGGTCCCTACAGCTAATGAAATGAATCACGTTGGCGAGACATCGTGAGGAAAACGGCTCTTTGACTCTACCTGCCCTTTGGATAATCCGGGGATTATAGACTTCGGGCTCATCATTACAGACATCAGGACTCTTTCTTTATGTAAAAAAACGGAAAGATGAGAAGCAGAGTGCTGGGAAGCTGAGATTCACTGACTTTGAAGGGAGCCTGGTTTGCAAATGAGGAGTGGCTGTCGATGGTCTCATTTGAAGTTCTTGCAGGATGGTCAGGCTAAGCCCTTCTGCCTTCCTTCCTATCTGCAATTCGTTAGCTAGACTGTTCAAATCTGGAGCAGACACAGCATCCTTCAGACTTCTGAGGTTACTCTTGCTGCTCCTGTCCTTCATACTTTCATTTGTCAGGAAAAGCAGTAACAGGGATTTAATGGAGTTTTGAACACTTTTGTTCAGGACCCACAACCCCCCTGCTAGTTTCATCTTTCATCACACAAGGCTCTTGGAAATACTTTCTAATACAGACTACTGTGCTCAGCATCTGTCCAGATGGGAGAGCGTTTCTTGGTGGACTGCCATGCTACAGTATTGAAGATCTCTGAAGGAAATGGAAATGGGGCTTAATTCTCTGCAGAGCTACCCGTACACTTCTGTGTGGAAGGGAGTGAACCAGTGGGGAAGATATGCTAATAAATCAGCTAACGAGGGAAAATCGAAGAACACTTGCCCCTTTTCAGACAGCCTACGGCACTCCCACATGCTTACAGCTCTTCCACTCAGAATATTAAAGAGACTAGAAATATGCTTGATAGGAATGCTTGCCTGTTTGCTATTATGCTTTGTAGCTCTGATAATAGACACGGATCAATGTCTGCAGACATCCAGCTCTCTCAGTGATGAAATCGGTGCGGCAAGGCACATGGCTGGGTTTCTGATTTAACAGTTTACTCCTCACTGCCTGTGAGATACAAAAGGGCTGTATGCAAAAGTGTGAAGCTTTCTTTTAAACTGCCCCATGCCAAATAAGACAAAGCTAGTTTCTAGTCTCACTCTATCCCTGCAACAGCATAGTAATTTCTTTGGGTATGTTGTTTATTTTTTTTTTTAAGTAAACCTAGAGGAGGTGTGAGAAGACCCTGGCAACGAGTCAGTGTGACTGCTTACATCTCATTGTCTTGTTTGATTGCTCAGAAGAGACTGAAAAGCAACTGAACCACAGAGGATGGCCTTCCCTATCCAGCATTGCCCTCTTGGGCAGATATACAGTCCCTGCATTTCTAAGCTGCCCTCCACTCCCCCTGACTCTCATTTCTGCACTCACAGTAAGCTGGGAAATAATCAGTACCAGAGAACTTGAACCAATCTGAAAATACTTGGTCCAGCCTGGTACAGTCTTCATGGGGGAGAGGATCACTCAAATGGTATAACTCAGAGATGCAAATTGGTATGAGGTGGCGTAGTGGTTTTGCCTGGGACAGGTTTTTCTTAATGGGGGGACTACGGGGGCGGCTTCTTTAAACAAAGATCTGGCAGAAGCTTCCCCTGTAGTTGATAGTGCTGGTGCCAGCCAATTCTAAGATGGACCCCGCAGCTGACCCAGGCCTGGCCAATTAGTGACTGAGGTGACGCATCTGTGAATAACATATTTGAGAAGGAGAAGAAGTTGTGGTGCAGTTGCTAAACTGCAGCGGCAACATGAAGTGAGAATGTGAAAACATCTCTGCAGATACCAAAGTCAGTGGAGATGGAGTGGGAGGAGGGTGCTTAGGCCCTGGAAGAAAGGGTCCCCTGTGACCTGTGGTGAGGACCATGGTGAGGCAGCTGTGCCCCTGCAGTCTATGAAGGCCACCGGGGAGCAGAGATCCACTCACAGCCTGTGGAGGACCCCACGCTGGAGCAGGTGGATGCCTGAAGGAGGCTGTGACTCTGTGGGAAACCCATGTCAGAGAGAATTCCTGGTAGGACTTGGGAGTCTGTGGGGAGAGAGGAGCCCACACCAGAGCAGGTTTTCTGTCAGGGCTTGTGATCCGGTGAGGGACTCAGGCTGGAGCAGTCGGTACCTGAAGGACTGTTCTCCCAGTGGATGACCCACGCTGTGAGGAGCTGCCCCTGTGGGAGCTGGAGCAGTTTGTGAGTAGCTGCAGCCCATGGGAAGGACCCACGCTGGAGAAGTTCATGCGGGATTGTCTCCCGTGGGAGGGACTCCACACTGTAGCAGTGGGAAGTGTGAGGAGGCCTCCTGCTGAGAAGAAGCAGCGGCAAAGTCCATCTGTAATGAACTGACCGAAATCCCTGTCCCTCATCCCCTGTGCCACTGGGGAGGAAGGAAGGAGAGTCCTGGGAAGAGGGAGGGATGGGGGGAAGTGTTTTAAGATTTCGTTTTATTTCTCATTTCCCCGCTCTGTTGTGATTATTCATTAATAAATCAAACAATTTCTCTCCAAGTCTGTTTTGCCTGTGACACTAATTGCTGAGTAATCTCTCTGTCCTTATCTTGACTCACAAACCTCTCATTATATTTTTCTCTCCTCTGTCCAGTTAAGGAGGGGGAGTGATATTATGACTTGGGGGGCACCTGGCATCCAGCCAGGGCTAAACCACCACAGGTGTGCAGTACAGAACTACCCACCATTTACCCACTGGGCAACCTCTTCTGTTTGCTTGAGCTCCCTATCAGTGCATCAGAGAATCTGTCTCATGGTCTTTGGGTTATTCAATGCACACCAGAACATATGTGAGGCAGCTATGTAAAAACAAGATCTGTTTCCTGTGTAGAAGAATGTGCTCTGATCTTTTATTTTTGCCTGAATTATGCAAAAAAGAAAAAAAAAAAGAAAAGAAAAAGAGTTGAGTGAATGAGACTATTGAAGGCTTCACCAGGAGAGAGGGATGGTTTTCACCCAATTAAAAAGAGAGGAAGTGAGAATATCACGTCTCTTGATATTCATAATAACATTAATAGCTTTCAGTTATATGACATGATTCTGAACTGAAGGTCAGTTAATTGCAGAGAGACTTTCCCTTCCCATTAATCAAAGTCAGTGGAGAACCGGTAGAATAAACAGACTGAAGTTAAACCAGGTCTACCTATGTGCTGCTATGGCACCAGGAACAGAGTCCTGGTTTTGAGTCCCATTGTTGCTGTGCTCTCTTACAGCAGAACACAGGCAGCAACTTAGGTGACAGAGTTTCTAATTTGGCTTCACTGATCCTTTAATTGCCTAAATATACAATCCCAATTTATTTTAATATGTGAAACTGTATTTCACAGTTGTTCATGATGGGTGAGAATCTGTTTCTGTGGCAGCTGGAAGGAAAATTACAGCTGGCTTCATCAGGTCCCATGTTTTCATCCTGTGCTTAGAATGAGGTTTTTTGAGGCATTAATTTCTGTGACAGAGATTATCTTCTTAAAAAATTTTGTTAGTGCAACACTTGCAGTGAGTCCCCAGTGCAACATTTCTAGCAAAGGTTATTTGACCTGGCATTTATAGTTAAATTATGAGGAACATGGTGGTAATCACCTCGTATTTTGAAAACTTCTATAAAACTGGATGATTTGTCAAGTGAAACCTAGGATGTACTGAACTGCATTTGCTATTATTTCTGAGCTTTGGTAGACATAAGAGGTAGTACAAAGCAGATACTGTACTTGGTGAATTAAAAGCAGGTACTGTACTTAGTGAATTCTGTCTCTGTGTAGGAGGTATCAAAGGCAGAAGAAGAGCAGGCTCAGTCAGCTTCACCCTAAAGGCTTAAGCTTGTCCAGTGAAGAACAAGTTCAGACACCTCCCAGGTGTGAACATCAGCAGAGGTTTGTCAGTTTTTAACATGACAAAGAAATTAATCTCTTGTGCTCTCTATCCAGGCTGGGGGAGGTTCAGGAAAACAGGGAGAGATAAAAGAGATGAGCACTGCCTGAAGGAGGGCTGTTGGCTAAGAAAGAGCTGGACAGATGAGATGCTGAGCACTAGTGATGCCAACAAGAAGCAAGCAGTGACTGGATGGAAGCTAATAAAGTGGAGAGACATAATCATTGCTGAGTCTGAACTTGAACACTTTTCTATTACAGCTGCTCAGTCAGAGACTCAGTGAGTAAAGTATTAAAGTGCAGCTGTAAATGACTCAAATTCCACTCTTCCTCCTAAGGTTGAGATATATTGTACTTTTCTTACAGAGAGCTCTGAAGGCTTCCTTGACATAGGTTACTCAAGAGGCTTTCAGAGGCAAATATCCTCATTCAGATGAGATGATTTCCACATGTCCAGATTTCCTGGATGCTGGAGCTAAGTTTAAGTTGTCAACCTAATTTTAAGGGCCATGGGAGAGAGGATGCTTCATTCTGCCCCTCCCAGCAGTAACGCACCTGCACACTGGAGTCCTGGACCAGGCAGAGCTGTTCCTGTATCTTCTGGAGCTCCTCCTGCTGCCAGCGGATGTTGGCCTGCAGGATCCGGGTCCGCTGCTCTAGCTGGTCCTTGATGGTCTGGAACATGCTGAACTGTGCTGAGAACTGAAATAAGGGGGTGGGGAAAAGAAACCAGTCATTATAATCCAAAGAGGCCTCAATAGAATATTGTTCTGTAAGAAGTTATTGCTTTCTTGATTGTAAAGCACAGCCAAAGGAATAAAAGATGGTTTTGTAATATACTAACATCTAGGAGGAGATAAATCTTGTCTATTTTCTGTTTTACACACATATGTTAAATTGCCTCAGTTAGAATGACCTGCTTAAAACTGACCCCATTCTGTTAGGGAATTGTCAGAAGGACTGTTTTTGAGAGTATGCTACTTTAAAATATCAAGAGCATCTTAATTGGAAGGCAACTGAGTGCATTATTTTTATTAGCCTGTAGTTTGGAGCCCCTAGTGTGGCATAACTGTATATTCTGGATGTGTTTTAGTAATGCTTTCCTTTTTTCACACAGGAATAGCAGTGCTTGATATTCTCTGTAGATGACTTACTATAGCATAGTGCAGCAGCCCAGCACAATAGACATTTTCTAGATTTCTACAGCTGAGTAGTAGTCAGGATACAAGGAGTACTCATTATTTTTATACATGACGTGAAATGAATAGCTCAGCTCAGTAGGAGAAAGGCTATTCTAAATAACAATATAAACCAGAGATCACTAATCAAGGTCAAGAAGTAAGTGGAACCTCCAGCAGCAGCAATACCTGACACAAAGTAAAATAATTCAAGAAGTGTGGAGGAGACTAAAACAACAATAAATTCCTAGTTTTATTTGGTGTTCTCAAGTGTAATTCAAAGTCCACCAAAGTTAGTTATTACTTTAATAGGCTTTGGAATAGTTGCTTTGCATGAGCTCACATTCAAAAAGTAAAAAACAGTCTATGGAAAAAAAAAAACCCAAACCCAAACCAACAGAAACTCAAAAAAAAAAAATCTTTAGGCTTTTCTGTAATCAAGGCATCCCTGAAAACATGTGGTGCCATGAGTGTCCAGGCAAAAGATAACAATTTGGCCGTGACTTGAAAATGGTGTCCTATTCCTGTGGAGATGCATTGGCTTACACCACTTCTGGCTTTTAAATAGGAAAACAAAAATAGTAACAAAAAGGAAATTAGGGAGAGGTCTGGTGTTAGCAGCACTGTACAGTTCAATGAAATTGCTAGCTACTTAGAGGAGTCTGAATGTGGTAGGTCAGATTTGTATCAGCCGACCACTTTGCCTTAAATCAGTTAAATATGTGAAAATACCTTCAAATTTCCTCTAGCAAAGCTGAAATCTCCCTGTAAATGGCCTTTAGGTGAGAAAGGATGAGAACTTTAGAGAGTTTATTTCTATTTGCCAGGGGGAGAGTGACTTTCCCCGTACAGTCTGGGAGGTCACTGCTGAAAGTGTTGGCAAAGTGGAGGGGAGTTTCATGGCCAATTCTGCTTAGGAGGAAGGGAAGAAGGCTACTAACGTGGCCTGTGCAGTTGCTGCTGGTAGAGGCCCTCAGAGCCACCTCAGAGGCATCTGCTGGTGGTCACAGCTTGCACCATCTGCCCAAGGAGAGAAAGTGAGCATTTGGCCTCTGGCACCATGTTTCATGATGCTTTTGCCTTCAAACAGCAGTGCTGTCACCCACAACCCTGTCCTCCCCTAGGGCAAAAAAATGGTGCCAGAGGGACCATTTTCAAAGGGAAGTTTGTGTTACTTCTAACTCATGTTAAAGAGGAGATGTATCTTTCTATATAAAGTATTAATGTGAGGAGTAGAAGAGTGGAAACCAAATGCTGGGCAATAAGGACAAGTGACTCAAAGGGGTGTCCAGTGCTGCTTCTTGCAGTCTGACTCCGTGTTTCTGAAGAGTCCCAGGTACCCTGACCTTAGGAGTGGAATGATTAGGTGCAGCTCAGTCCTGCTTTAGCCTAGGTCTGTACTGGAATTTTTAAAAAGCCAAGTTTTGCCACTTAATTATCTCTATATGAACTCTGTCAGTAAGGACTACTCATAAGTCTTTAAAAGTGTCCTTAACAGAAAGGAATTATAAGCAATTTTAGCCCAAAGCTTCGTTGTAACTGCCTGTTTTGCTGATGGCAGAGTTTTCATTACTGTGAACTCCTTTTTCATTTTTCCATTAATGAACTCCTTGAAGACACTTTGAAAAAGGAACCTGATTTTCTTAAATTAATAAATGTAAGGAATTTTATAACTGAAAATTTTATTATAATTTTATACTTCGGTAAGAAACAAAATCTATTTCCAGACCATAGTTTTGAATTTGCTTTGCAAATTTGCATGCAAAGGTATGCTATTGATTTTAAATTATTATTCCTTAATTTTTTTTCCAGCACCTTCTTTTATTTAGCATATTTGCCTAGTGTTGTCTTTTTGTTCTCTTTTTCACATTGCTTTTTGTATTAATACACTTAACAACAATTAGTGGGTATACTAGAGTGAACGCATTACAGAAGACGACAAGGAACTTTCTCTTTTGTTCTTTTCCCTTTCCCACTCCAACCCCCAAATTGGTTGATAACTCTAGCTGTGACCCCTGTGATTACTGAGCTTCTGTTGTTTTAGTACAATGAGACAACTGACCTGCACCAAAGAGTATTTATCTCAAGATCATTAACTTCTCTACTAATTAGTGGAGAAACCTGTAACTGTATAGTAAAAGGGCTTGACTAAAAATGTTCCACAGAAAACATTGCACAGCTTTAACTCTGCTGTTGGCTTCAGATTAGATTGGTACCTGTCTCAGGTATTTAGAAACATCCATAGGATTCTAAGTGCGTATTACACACTATATGCCAGCTTTCCAGATACAATCAAACAAGGAAGATATCTAGAACTGCACAAGTTTAATTAAGGTTGATTAACACAAATGAAAAAAAACAAAACCAAACCCAAACCCACAGCAGTAATTTTTGTCTGATGTATTAAAGAAAAAAGAAAAAGAAAAAGTGATGCTTTTGGGATCTTTTCAGCAGATATTCTGGTAAGGATGGGCTCAGATGCACCAGTACTGATGGTCCAGCCAGATTGTCCAGCCCAGGGAGAGGGACTGTTGACTCCTCCCTCCCAGCATGGACATGTGAGAAGGACTGGCTGGTCCATGCCCCAGGATGTGTGTTTCTCCCCAGTGGGTGCCGTTGTGGGGCACTGGGACTACTCCCTCTCTAGGTGCTGGGGGGAATGCAGCCAGAGGAGGGCATCTCTGTCTATTGAGACAGTCCCTCATTTCAGAGGTGATGAACAAAAAGATGGACACTTCAAAAGCATTCTGCTCCTACAAGTTTCATGACAATGCATAGCTGGGTAAAGAGAAGAGACCCTATTTATTAGCTCAGTTTCCTTTAAACTTTTCATCTCTGCCTATTTTTCAACCTTCTGGCCAATGCTAGAGACATGCAGCAGAATTTTGAGAGGCTCAAAAATACCAGGTTGCTGTAATTTCATTAATGCTTTAGCTGAACAAAGGAGAGGGGTATCTACTTGTCCCTTCCTCCTGTGGGAAAGCTTGGTTCCTCGCACCAGCCGTGAAAGGTGCAGCCCCTGGGAAACCAGGTTTCATTAGTTTTGCAGATCACCAAACAACTTGTTCTTTCTTTCTGTCTTCTGAATAACACCTGTGCAATCCCAAACGGATTATTAGTGCTAATTATTATTCAGTCATCAACATCCGCTGTGTTGTAGGGGATTTTAATTTATTACAATGAGGAAGGCAAACAAACAAATATTCTAATAGGGAGCACTTGGTTTAAAGTAAACCATTTGCATTCAGGCAACATCTAGTACCGTGCTGCCTGTTCATTTAGACGAGCAAGGCAGAAGCTAAAACTGCATTTCAGTAGAGACAAAAGCATCGTGGCCTTTGCTCGAAATAAAACTAATCGAAGTTCAGGCAGATGGTGCCTGAGGCAGCAGCTAGCTGCTCACTGCAGATGTGGTTGTGGATGCTTCCCTCCTTCCCTCCTGCTGCTACCCTGTAGCCAAATGTTAGCTGCAAAGATGCCCATCAGAGTGCAGGGGCCTGTGTGGGCAGGCTCGGCATGCTGCCTTTCAGCTCCTGTCGTCGGCCGTCATCAGCTGAAGATGAGGGGCAGAAAGGCAGTGGGGAACTCTTAGAATCATAGAATTGTTTTGGTTGGAAAAGACCTTTTAGATCATCTAGCTCGACCACTAACTTCACACTGCCAAGCCCACCATTAAACCACGTCCCTCAGCACCTCATCTACGGGACTTTTAAATATCTCCAGGGATGGTGACTCCACCACTTTCCTGGGCAACCCATGCCAATGTCTAACAACCTTCTCAGTGAAAAAGTTCTTAACTTCCAGTCTAAACCTCCCCTGGAGCAACTTAAGCCAATTTTCTCTTGGCCTGTCATTCATTACTTGAGAGACCAACACTCACCTCACTACAACTGCTTTTCAGGTAACTGTAGAGAGTGATCAAGTCTCCCATCAGCCTCCTCTTCTCCAGGTTAAACAACCCCAGCTCCCTCAGTTGCTCCTCATAAGACTTTTTCTCTAGACCCTTCCCCAGTGCCCATCTCTGCACACACTCCAGCATCTCAGTGTTCTTCTTATAGTGAGGGGCCCAAAACTGAACACAGTACTTGAGCTGCCACCTCACCAGTGCCAAGTACCTTGTGTAGCAACTCCTTGTGAACTGGCAGCAGGGTGCCTGGCCATGCTATTTTTAAAAAACAATGAGCTTGTTTTGCTGTTGAACTGCTATGAATCCGTCAACTAGGAAACCAAGGAAATGTCTGTGGTGGGAAGCATGTGTACCTGGGTTTCATCTCTCACTCGCTTAGTGCTGCAGGCACCTTCTCTTTTAAATAATGGATTATCTTGCTGTAGGCTGACATGCTTATTTTAAGGTGAGATGTAAGTAATCAAAGGAGGCAATTAATAGTTTATGATAATCACACAAGTCTCTGGAGGAGTTCTACCTTTTGTATCGCTATGGGATGTAAGCCTCAGCAACCTGAACTGTGTCATTCTGGTCCCATTTCCCTGTTCCACATCAAGGGAAGCTCCATCTTGAACTTCACCAGGAACATTGCCGTGACTTTGCTATGTAGACAGACTTGAGTCAGCTGTGTAGATAGACTTGAATTAGCTCTGTGCCTTTCACCAAGATTTTTCCAGCCAAGACCATGACAGACTTTAACCAGCAGCCATGTGACTGGATGGCATTCCAATTTGGCAGAAAAGAAATGGAGCTGTCATGCCAATAGGACCATTTTAATGGGAAAGGGTGAGGCAGTGAGGCTCTTGGTGAATGACTGGAAAGCAAGCATCTCTTTTGAAAGAGCCTTGATGGAGAAGAAAGAGATGATGAAAAAGTCAGGCAAAACATGTGTGGTTCTATGATAAATAAGCTAATTGATGTTTGGAAGTGCATTAATGAAAAATGGAGAGAAATGTCTGTAAAAGAGAACGAGTGCTCAGAGCAGATAATTGATATACTGTTTCTTCACTGTGTGCTGGTGTGGAGTCATGAAAAGAATATTAAGCATAGAAGATAAATGAGAATTTGTTAATTTAAAACAGAGATCCTTAGGACTTTCCATGTTTTATGTGCTACAGGAAGAAACTTTGGGATCTCGTGAGGGAGTACGGGATACCAATAGTAGAAGCAGCCTAGGTCCAGGACTATACTGTCATTTCCCAAATCAGTGTATGATGATGGGGTGTGTCATCATATCATGACCACAGCACAGAAACAAGGGTGGGACCATGGTACTCAAGTTTGTTCCTTCAAAATCTGCTGCATGTGAAACATTTAGGTGTCTTTTTGGGCCCTCACTCACTTTTGAGATATGGATTAATAGGTTTCACTGGAGAAAGTTTTCTCTAGCCATCTCCTCACCATTACTAGCACACTCACAAAACAGGTTTTGTTGAACTTGTGTTCCCCTTACTGCCAGCTAGTTCCGTATCGGCACAGACAAACAGGTGTTTTTAGGTCTGGGTCTTTGTTAGTTTTTCAGTTTGCTTTTAATTCTCATTGTGACCTTGATTTTCATGGGATCTGATTGTGTAGAAGCAAAGCTGAAAATTCTTTTTCCATCTGTTTTTTTTGGCCATCTGTGAAATAAATTTGTGTGTGCACCTGAACCTACATATACCTAGGCTTCTGCTCTGAATGCCTGTATGCATTTTCATGTTTAAACACACAAATGTACAATTCAGATTACTTTCCCACAATGTTTTAAGTGTTTGAGAGCTGGTAGATTCTGAGGTAAAAGCTACTAAGGAGATAAACTAAAGGCCTCAAAAGACCTAGACCCTATTAATTTATTTACTAGATGAAAGGAAAAAATACCTGAAGATACGCAAGTGACCTATTCCACTTCCAAATCCCCAACTAACCTGTGCCAGAGGTGCAGTCTGATTTTGCAGAGCTGCTTGAGGCAGCAACTGCTGTGGGAGAAGCTCACATGGAGGCTGAGAAGGCAAAGAAACCTAGGTTAAAAAACAAAACAAAACGAAACTTTATTTATAAGTTTGGCCCCTTTCAGTTCCAGGTTTCTTCTAATGCTGTGGCTTTCGTGTAAGACATTTGTATTTGCTAAACTGTGTAAGTGGCACATGCTTTACATCATCTGCCTGTTTTGACGACTATTTTATAGTTACCTGAAGAGTAGTAGGTTGACTGAGTCTGTGCACAGATAAATCCTGCTGCGCACTCGGTGTTCTTGGCAAGGGAGTGTTAGACTCTGCAATCAGCTTTGTTGGTGTAGCTGCAAAAAAAGTACCAGTGAGTTCTCACAAGCTGGAAACCATCCCTGTTTGAAGCTGGAATTGCAACGAGACCTAGCTAGAAACAATTATAGCCTGGCCAAATTCCAGCAAGAGTCAAGGCTTGTTTGTGTTGACTTCAATGGCAGTAAAATAAAACTGATAAGGAGGGCCCAGGCAAAGATAAAAGTAAATGAGACAGATTATGATTCTGTGCTCCAATGAGTGGAGCAAAAGGACCCAAGAGCTGTTCTAAAACAGCTGGAACTCCCTTTGTATGGGCCAAATAGCTATAAATTTAGGTTAGCTTGTTGGCTTTTCTTCCAGACCAGAGAGCAGAATGAATATATAAGGTGTGTATAAGGTCTTGGCTGGATCATCCTAAATCTTGGCCAGAAGAGAATCATCTACAGGCTGTTATTACTTGTGTAAGTCTAGAGGGGCTTCATATTGCTTGAACTGATGCCCTTAAATCTGAAAAGTCCTCTTTTTCGTAACATCAAAAGAACAGGTCACAGGATCACAGAATCACAGCATGGAAGGGACCTCTAGAGATCATCCAGTCCAACTCACTGCTAAAGCAGGTTCACCTCCATCAGGTCACCCAGGAACATGTCCAGGTGCGTTTGAAAACCTGCAGACAAGGAGATTTCCTACTCTCCCTGGGCAGTCTGTGCCAGGGCTCCCTCACCCTCACCACAAAGAAGCTTCTCCCCAGGTTCAAGTGGAACTTCCTGTGTTCAGCTTGTGCCCATTGCCCCTTGTCCTGTCACTGGGCCCTATAGAAAAAAGTGCCACCCCATCCTCTCTACACTCACCCTTTGGATATTTATAAGTGTTGGTAAGATCTCCCCTCAGTCTTCTCTTTGCTATGCCAAACAATCACAGGTCTTGCAGCCTTTCTTCATAACAGAGATGTTCCAGTCCCCTCATCATCTTTGTAATCTTTTGCTGGACTCTCTCCAGAAGTTTTCTGTCTCTCTTGAACTGGAGAGCCAAGAACTGAACACAGTACCCCAGGTGTGGCCTTAACAGGGCAGAGGTCTCATGGCTAGTCCCATTACCCATTTTCCAGTGTATGAGCGGTTGCACTAGAACTTCCCCTCTTGAACTTTCCCAGTACAGATGATGCACTTTATGGTCAGTGACAAACATATCGATGGTACCTCACAAGCATTAAATTAGCAACCGTGATATATAGACACACATTCTGTAACTTAGCTAAATCAAAAGTATTTAATAATTCAGGAGTGCCACTCACATGCTGGGTCCGACTTGGGTGTATGGGAAGATTTTGGTGAGCTCCTGGATGATACTGAGGGTGTCCGACTAGCACTGAGGATTGAGGCACCAATATCAAGTGCGTTAAAGTGCTGTTCAGGATCCAAGCTGGCACCACTGTCCTAAACCAACCAAACAAAAACCAGGAATAGTTGTTGCATCTGTCAGGGCAAAACCATTTTGAAATGCATCTAGTAATGGCTACAAACCCAGTTCTTTGTCTGGCCTAAAATGACTTGACCAGGTAGGCCAACAGAAGACTTGGGCACAGGTGTCAATATCCCTTATGACTAGCATTTACCTAAAGCATTTAGAAAGAGCTATCACTGAGTTGGAAATAAATAGCAAGCTACTGCCATATTCATTTTGTTCCTTCAGATGTCTTTCTGAAGCTTTCCTCTGCATTCAGTTGTATGTGACAGCAACTGCAACCTCTGTGAGACACTCAGCTATGCAGAAAGGAGAAGCTTTTCTTTCTTCTCTGGGCAGATCATCAATATGTAGCCAAGAAGGCTGGTTGTCAAGACATGTCCAAATGCATTTTTTCAACTGTAGTACCTTGCCAAGGTAAGGTGGAGATATCTCACATTGCCTTTGCCCATGTTCCACTTCATTTGTGGCTGTTACTTGTTTATCCTTTCATGAGCTTATCCAATTTACTTTAAAATTATTTAAGTGAGCCTTTCCTCATTCTGAAGTTAAGAGAATCCACCCAGAAATACCATGCTGAAGTCTTCAGTGATGTTAACGTAGGAACAAGTTGTGATTGCTACATATTTTCATGAAAAAAACTGCTTTTCTCTGTACCTTTAGTGCTGAAGACACAACCTCTGAGGACACTTCTTCCAAGCCCATCTCCTGTCTCCTCTCCACCCGAACATCTGCATAACTGAATGTAAAATATAATTGTATGCATCGACATTTCATAAAATGTGCTTTTAGCAAAGAGAGGATCAAATTATTGGACTATTTTACAGGTTAAATGAATAGCTGAAAAATCACTTGAGTCACATACTACCGACTAACATTTGAGTGACTAAATTTTCAGTTTGTTCTCAGTTCATGTCCTCTTGAAGTCACGAGGTGTATTAAAGATATATTTATAAAAATCAGGTTCACAGCCTACAACCACTTTGTTGGAAAACCTCCATGCATCTCTTTAAAAAACAATGTATGGATTAGAGCTTAACTAATTACTAGAATGATTAAAGCATCTCTCTAGTGGTTATATATGCACAAAATGGAAAATGCAACAACTAATCTGCTCTTAAAGTTCTGATTGACAAATCAAGCTTAGGATAAATTGAAGTTTAGTCTGATCATTTTTTCTATCATGAACATATATCCTTCACACAATCCAATCTTCTTATTTCCAGTCTTCTTCTCTGCATAAATGACATCATTTTTCTAAGAGAAATTTTTGGCAGTCATGAGGATGCCCTTATCTTATTGTCCTTTACATCCCCGCTGGTTGATAGGATTTTCCATACCTTACCACCATGTGTGTGCACACAATGAACTCTGGCTTGGAGTTCCACTGATGGTAGGTGATATAGTAATGGGTCTGGAGCCAGATCCACTGCTGTCCTTTGGTCAGAAATCGATAGCAGCACGACTTCCCCTTGCCAAACTGCATCACTGTCATCAGAAAACACACAGCTTGTAGCACAATTTATGATGAGAAAATGACATGACATGTGAAAAGTGTGACAAAAGTGTCTATGGGCGCTATTGATTCTCAAGAGAGACAGGAGTCTAAGCACCTTTTGAGTCAGTGTCAGGCTTATGATAGAGCAAATATCATAAAGATCAGTAGGTATCTTTTTCTGACACTCTGAAGGGGACATTCCTACACAGTACAATTAACCTTAACTTTGGACACTAATGCATTAATGTCTGCTACAACTGAAACATAGATCTTACCCTGGTTTATGTGCTAATCTCATACTGCTTAATTAGGCATCTGGGATTCATTTCTAGCAGTGATCATCTTAAGTTCTATAGCAGAGAAGTACAGGATAAAAATGCTTGAAAAGGTGAGGATTGTGTGCAGATGGATTCAGAATGAAGTGAGTGTAGGAGATAGTATTGTGCAAAGACAAATGTCATTTGAAACAGAAAGAAAAACGACCAGATTGACAAGAACTCAAAGGGCGGTAAACTGAGGTACATTAAAGGTTTTAAAGATTCACTGACAAAATTAATCTCTTATTTTCCCCTCCATGATTTCAAGGTGTTCCCAACGTGCACATATTTAGCTTCTCTATATTTTAATGTCAACATATAAAAACTAAAGTTGATGGGATATTTTCAGGCCACCCAGAGGTGGTATGCTGAGGTCTTCCAGGCAGTTCTGTAAGTAAATATTTGAGAAAAAACTGTCTCATTTACTTTACTTAGTGAAAGAGGTTTTCTTTTAAATATTAGTAGACCTATATTCAAATAATCACAGGTAATCCCAAATACATCATGAACAACATTAGAGTAAATAATCCATGAGAATTTTACAATTTTACAAATAGGATCTCCTCTGAGATTGCTTGAACAATTCCTTCATGTTCTTTGCCAACTGAGGAAAGGTCTAATCTGGCATATTTTATCCATTCAATGAGCCAGCCCAGATGCTGATCGGCTGCAGTGCCCTCACTCTGCTGTAACCTCACTGAGACATACAGACATGGGGCAAGGGACAAACTTCACCTGCCAAATTTAACACTATTTTAACTGAGACTGCATTTCACTGAAAAGAGGTATAACAGTGACTCCCCAGGCACCTAGGCCATGCATTACTTACAGTGTTCATGGCACCGTGCTAGCAGCTCTAGATCATCTATGTGGTAATAGTCATAGCCAGAAGTACCCAGCACTTCAAAAGGCAAGTATCCAATAATGGGCGGTGCTCTGCAGTTGGGCACAATAGAAATGAAGTCATAAACCACAAATCAACAGCTCTTGCCCGTTGACACAGGTATGCAAAAAGCCCAGATCTGCTCTCCATAATCAGTGTACAACTGTCCACCCCAGGGAACCAGATCCTGACTTTCCTTCATCTGATTCCCCTCCCCGCCCCCGCCCCGGATGTCTGTCTGGGCATGGCAGTGCCATGAGTGGGAGGCAATTATCTGTGCTACTTCCATCTTGGTGCCTGCAGAGCTTGTCTGTGGCATCCTGAGGCAGTTGCTTTGTACCTTTGCCAGCATGGTTGCCTCAGGCCAGCACAGACTTTCTCTCAGTAACTTGGTGGGAATTGCATGCACACAATCAATGGCTGGATTTGTAAAGAATAATTTCCACAGCTGTGTAATAATGAGATCATTTTGCCATGTGACAGTCTTTGGTCCACCAATATTTTTAAAAGCAATAAGAACAAGCTATTCACAAACTGGCCCTGAGAAATAGGGTAGTTTTTTTTTAAAGACTTATGAAAATAAATGCAGGGTAAAATAGTAAATATAACCTTTTGTAAGAATTTCAGTGGTTGCCCTCCCATTCATGTGATTTCAATATGAAATGTACACTAACCCGAGAGAATTGCACTAATGAAAACAGCAGTAGACAAGCACCAAACACAAGCAGGAGTGCTTCTCGTCACAAACCTGTGATCCAGAAATAAAAATTTCCACTCTAGACTGTGTCTTGATGTGAATTCCTCTAGAGGTTCTTCCACGATGCACATCTCCTGCATGGTGAAGAAAAGTGACACACTGAGAGGTGCAGTTTCATCCCTCTGCTTCATTTACCTCAAATTTTCTGACAGTTCCAGATAACAATCTACTGTATTTATCAATAGCAATATTTCTGAAGGAATTGGGAAGAAGGACTTGTGATGCACATGGACTTAAGGGCTGAGACTGTTCCTCAGGGTGCCAACATTTTCACCCCTTCAAAGCAGTGCTCAAAGTGTGATGGCTATGGCTCTCCTGGGCCTGAGGAGCAACACCCCTTCCCAACATTCAGCCTGTGTTTGGTCCCGCCTGGGTTTGACATAACTTTCCTTGCTCTCTTTGTATTACTGAAGATACCCACCACCTTTGCCTGGCCCTTTTGGATGGCTGACCTCCAAGCCCTCCGTGAGAAAGGGGGATACTCTCTTTAATAGCTGCAGAGGAGTAAATGGCTTTTCCAGCAGACAGCTTGCATGGGACCTGTCAGATGGATGAAAGGCAGTGGTTTTGTCTCACACTTAACCCTTGCAGTGAATAAGCCAGCCCTTAAGACTCACAGTAGCCCTTGGTGCTCAATGAGAATAATAAGTGAACTGCAGGAGACAGGGCACAGAGCTATCTGTGAGGCAGGACATCCTTGCCCCAGAGGAATGAGGATCCAGAGGCAGTCAGTGGTGATTTGTTCCTGGGTGGAGGTGTGAAGGGGAGCAAGGATAACACTGTGGTGCACGCCTGTGCATGAGCTGAGCCTGGCTGTGTGCCTCACAGCTGGCTCCTAGCCCTCTTGCAGCCCCTCTCTGCTGACCTCTCCTCTCCCGTTGGTGGCTGTCAGAGACAACTCCAGCTCCATAAACTGTCTAGGGTCAGCCTGGAGATCTGTGGCCTGGGACTTAACAGCATCAGTGCTCAGGATCTGGTGGCATCTGGGGTTATTGTGTCCCCCATGTCAGGAGGATCTCCATCATCACTGATACAGACATTCTGCCGACTGGCCCTAATGCTGCTGTCTCCCTGCTCCCTGGTGCCATACTCCCTTGTGCCATGAGCTCAGTGACCTCCTCCAATCATCTCCAATGCCATTTCTCTCTCTGCTGTCCCTCTTGGGGACAGAAGTCTTTCAGACTACCAGTGTTTCAAAACCTCTTGGGACCAGAGGACAAGCTGAGGTGCACTGCCATCAAGTATTTCTTTGATTTATATATCAACACTCACAATGTTGATTAAAGTTGCTGGCAGAAGCATCTATATCTTAAATTCCTCCCCCCACCCCTCTCTGGTTTACGTCAAAATCCATGCTGATGACCATAAAATTCAAGGTGCAACATGCAAACATTGCTGTGTGCAAAAATCCTGCTAATTCTGCCTTCCTTAGCCAGTCAGACAAATATTTTTGCCTTCGTTTTAGAGAAGGAAGTCAAGAGCAGGGTTGAGTGAGTCATCCAGGTGAATTAAAGAGATCAGTGTTTAGGATTTCACGGCAGCTTACACCTTTTCTGGATTGTTCAGCAGATGCTTCCTCCCTAGCCCTGGGCAGCTCATTGCCACATGCAACCCTTTTTTTTTCCCCCCTGTATATTTTGAGATGTTAGCTATCCAAAGCCAAAGGAATTTGGTTTTAAGGTTCCTGGAGAACCTTAACTCCAGCTCCTACTGCTCTTATGATTACTGTGGTTAAGATTTATGGGAAGTGCCCTCACTTACCCAGAAGGGACTCACCTGCCCAGGCTGTGAATCAGTCAAGAGTGCCCTGCAAGCCCCAGAGCAGCAATGGAGCCAGGCCAAGTTAGCAGTGATTTCAGATTTCAACTCTGAGGATGGAACACCTGATGCAGTACCTCATACGTGTTAAATTAGTGAACCTCAGTGCCAGGCACGGAGTTGGGTGGTCTATCCTAATTTCCACAAGCAGCTATCTTACTACCAGAATCTGGGAGGAGGAAGCTAGCAGCAGTCTCCCCAAGAAATGAGGGGCACAAATGACGGCATTGGTGAGCATCTGTACATCTTGGGTACAGACAGCAGCAATGAAGAACCCAATTTGAAAGTGGCTTTGCAATTACTAATGCCAAGGAGGGTTTCCATTTCCTGTGCAAGGAGGGCAGAAGTGACACTGCTTCTGTAGATTGTGGCTCATGCTGATAATCCTCTTCACTGGATTTTTATGCATGAAATGTGATATCTGTAATCCATTCAATTAGCAAAACTGAGAACTTTGTGTTGTTACCTTGTCGGGAAGCGTTTTGAGAAGTTCTGAAATGAATGGGACATGAGGTATGCTCCTACCTTTAAAAACTGAGGCGTTGCCAAACGAACAGTCGCAACGAAGCAGATCTGCTTTCCTGGGGATGTTCTGTAAGCCCTTGGGACAGCCTCGTCAAAGCCGTTGCAAGTGGAGTTAGGCACTAGGTAGGGAAAAAAACGAGACTCGCAGTCATGCCTCATACAACATTTGCTCTTCCTGAATATTTTGCACACTTGAAGAGCGCTGATGCTAATTTTATTCAGAGAAGTGCTCTAAAAGCTTTTAAAGCTGATATGCATATATTTAAATCCAAGTCAGTCATGTTAGGCAGAAAGACATCAGAGCTTAACTTCAAGTATGAATCTTGTAGGTTAATCCTGATAAAAATAAGGCCAAAACTTATTACAGAGCATAAACCAGCTTTCTTCCAAGAAACCCCGTGCATCCAATTGCTCTTTTTCACCACTCACAGGAGAAGAATATATGCTGCAGTATGCCTAGCACTCTGACTTACATGAAGCAGTGAAAAAAAGTGTTGGCAAGGGAGGTAGCTGAAGAGTTCGTCAAGTCATAAGTGGCAAAACACTGGGGCCTGCAGCCAGCGGGGCTTCATCAAGCTAGCAAGAGGCCGCTTGTGATTCTCAGCTGCTGAAATGCATCTTTCCCTTCTGCATCTAAGGAGAACCAACCCCCTGAGCTTGCTCAAGATCCCCTTGTTTTAAAGAAGAGCAAAGAGGATCCTATGTAGGGCAGTGGCTTCCAGAGCTGGGCATTTCTGGTGAGCCTGGAGATGGCCCGCTGTCTCCTGAAACACTGAGCAGAAGGAAAAACTGGACACAATGTGGCTGCAGATTTTGTGTATGTTTTTTCATCTCCGTCTTTTGTGATTGCATGGCTCTGGCGTTGCTTTGAGAGCCCACTAGCACCTCCTGCCACAGAGATGCATTGCCAAAAGCACTTGTTGCCTTAAGCTAGTCCACAGCCCCATGTTAAAATGACAAAATGCACATTCTTCATCCAAAGTCGAGCTGTTTAGAGATGGTAATCCTGCTGCCACAGCGATGGAAGAAAACTGTGTGCTAAGCTGCAGTGGGAACTGAGCTGGATCCATGGGCTCTTGCCCTGCCCAGCTGACTGTCTCCTATGAGGGCACGGAAGGTCCTGCGTAGCAGCCAGAGTTTGCCAATGTGAGCTACTCTAATGCTCATGGGGATTTATGTTCATATAAAACTATTATTATTGTTGTTATTATTAGTCTCCTATGTTCAACTTTATGAAGTTTCTTACAGTTTGTCTCTTCTGCACAGAACAAAGCAAGGATAAGCATGTCCATTCCTGTGAAAACAAGAGTTTGGTATCTATCCGGGGAGGAGATACCTAGTATTTTTTATTCTGGGGGCTTCTGCACTGGGCTTTAGCTCACTAGCATAAGCTCTAGAGATGGAAAAAGTCTCAACATGTGCTTTTGGAAGCTAATTCAACCTATCAAAAGCCTTAAAATAACAATATATAGCTGACAACAATGGTGACATGGTATGACATGGAAAAATAAGTACTCTGAGGAGAATTCACACCTATGATTAACTAGTTTAGACCACTGTGTGCGCGACATGTGTTGTGCAAAAAAAAGGGGAAGAAAGATTCCTCTTCTGAGAAGGCAGCACAGATGTGAACGTCCATAGAGATTACAGCCCTCTCTTGTAGTTGAGACTGGAGGGCATGACTGACTGGATATTGAGATAAAAATCATGGGCAAAATTTTCCTCCTTTCACCAGCAAAGCACACTTGCTCTGGGGACTTTTTAGGAATATGTATTCCCTTTCTGCTCCTGGGGTTATGTGCATATATAAGGGCTTCTGTGGGATTATTAATGTAAGAGATGGAAAAAAAGAGTTAGGGGCTACAGGAAACAGGAGAAGCATTGTTGGTTCATCTCTGATATGATTATTTGGTGAATCGGTCAATTTCTGTAGTCAGTCCTGTTTAATAATGAATGGGATTGCTAGCTCACATTAAATATACTGTAAAAAGTGACTTTCAGGCTTACTACATAATATGTTGTCACATTTGAAGTAAATGGGGTGGTTGTTCTCTGTAATAGCCAAGTTCAGTAGTAAATGTTTGCAGGTTGGGCTCTAAGATATGGAAATAAGCACACTGAGCCTCTGAAGTATAGGTATGGCAAGTTAACATAGCTAGTGAAGCCATGGGCTTGCAAATGATACCAGTTACAGAAGGAGGTGAAGGAGACTGTGGCACCAAAGAGATGGCGTTTCTATGTCAGCTCGTTGATGTAAGTAGCTGTGAGCCTGAGACATATTCCCAGAAGATAATGTAACACATCCCTGCATGTGGCAGTTACAAAATAGGATTATGTTTCCAAGAGGTAGATGCAATACTAAAAGGGTAATAATTATCCTCTAGGAGAGGTACGTACTAAATTTGTGATTTCATCACAACATTTGGGAATGTTGAACTTAAGTGGTAGTGAATGAGCAAACCCAAGGAGATGAGATAGAGCTGGCCTGGCTGAAAGTCATCCTACAATAGCTGCTGTGCCATCTCTATACCCAACTGCCTTTGGCAAACTCCAGAGCATTAAAAGACTTCATGATGCAGGCAGGTAGCCACTGTCTTGCCATGCACACCTCCATCTGAAAAAAACAACCACAATGACTGAAAGATGCCCCTCCAATTTGTTTCTGAATTACTTTGCTGCCTGACACATTTTGTTGGTATCTCTTCTTTCTACAGCTCTGTCTCTCAGAGTCTGTTTCTCTCTGCTCTTGCAGCTGGTCAGTGACAAATTATTTTGTTGATAAATTTTAAAGTGTGGTTAAAAAAAGAGATCATTGCATGGTTTTATCTTTTTTAATGTGTTTTTTAAAAAGCATCTTTTAAGCATGCCTTCTGAAAAATCATACTTTATAATTCTCCAAGTCTCCTTAATAGAAACACACAACATCTTGAAGTAACAAAGTTCATTAGTGAACTTTCTGAGACCACCACAGAAAAACAGTGGAATAGAAAAGATAGGATGAAGTCTGAGGTTATGATGACATTAACATATATAAGTCAAATACAAGCCTTGGAATGCTTTAGGCAGAAGGTGCCTGATGAAAACTTAAAGCCGGCTCTGAACAAGTGGGCTCAGGTAGATGAGGGCATGTGTGTTTCCCAAGTAAATGATCTAGACAAAATAACTTGAGGGGAGAGTTAGAAGGTTGTGTGAGAAAACTAAATAGAGAATCAGAAAGGTGAAACAGTTGTCTTGTATGTATCAGTTACTTGGTGCTCCTTAGCATGAATTGTAATGGTTTTTGTGGTTACCTATCAGACCTGTTACTCCTAAAGCTACCACTAAATACTTTTGTAGAAGGATTATATTCCCTGTAAATATCACACAAGAAGATAGAAAGAAACTGATTTGCTGACATATAGTTGCTGTTGTTTCATTGGGGTTTATTTTTTAAAGACCAGGACACTAGAGACAAGATGTTAAAAATAAGTGATATGTATAAGGAACTGAGTCTTTAACTACCACAGACAAAAACAAATTATCCCTGGGGATACAAATCATGCCATGTGAAATGAATGAAAACATCTTTAAAAACCTGCAGATGCTATATAATTCAATTAATAATAGCACATCAGTCAGTTTCTCAGTCATTTTAACTTAGGATGTTTAAAATATATTCTTCCTATAACAGGAAACCTCTCATTTATGGAATTTTGAAAGGAGAAATCCCTCCTTCCTATTTTATCCATAGATGTTAATGTTTACAGAACCAGTCTCAGTGACTGTCAAACTGAACAGCGATTTCAAGAAATACAAGCTGAATAGACCAGAATAAAATTAGGATTGTTTCATATAAATAAATTCAGACTACAGATAAACAGAATACTCATCAATTAATATATATAAAGAAGAAATCTAAAGTGCTAGTGGCAAGCCAGACTTCACTCAGCAGCTTGGGATGAGTAACAGTGACGGTGTCGATACAACACTTGACTACTTTGATCTGCTCTCCCTTCAGGTCTCCTCCTGTTTCTCCCCTCACCATCCGGTGTTGATATGAATCCCAAATAAATTCTTTAAGACAGGAATGGTGCCTTTTTCCTTAAGAGCCCAGCATAAGCACTGCAGATCGCTAGCTGCAGCTTCTATGGTATCGCTAATAGCAAATAATATTGTGTAGCTGTCGGTTCTGATCAAAACATTCATTTCAGTGTGACTTATTCTCGTTATCAGATGTTTCTGCATATGCTTATGGAGGCTCAAGATCAATGTATCTGCTGTAGAAATCTGTTTCTTTCTTTCAAAAAGGAATTCAGATTGAATTAATTGTTCTGGGAATGAAAAGGGGTTTTTTTTCTCCTTGGCATAATAGTTTTCATGATAGTTATTCTTATCTCTGAGAGATATATCAGCTAACAGTAGAGTATCTGCTATTATTAGCATCAAGTAACCAGATACTTCCTGAGTTGCCATGTAATTGGGAACAAAAATGCACAATTTTAAATTCCACTATAATATTTAATTATATTACTTGATCAGGAACTCTTTTCACGTAACGTTTATCTCCCTCTTCAAATGGAAAACCTCAGGCATTTTGGATGAAAGGACACATCTGCCACTTTAAAGATGCTGGTGGTCCTTTTTTATATTGGTGAACACTTTGAAAATCAGGACTCTATTTCTTTTCAGGAGTTTTTGAGCAAGTATGTCACCTCAGAAATAGGATACCAAAGCCAATATTTGGTTATATAATTACGAGAGATCTTTTTCTGTTTACAAATGTACAAACAGTTTTCACAGGATGGATAAATTGAGCCTGCCTTATCTGTTCTTATCAGAGTGAGCTATTAAGCAGCTTTTTAAAATAATTTATATTCACTTAATTTGACATTTTATGCTGGGACCTAAGCATTTCCTTGGATTTTTTGGAGGGTGATTTTTATTGCTTGCCTCTCCCCTCAGGCAAATCTGGATGGGAGCTGCTGCATTATTCATTGGCGAGGCTGACATGACTCTGACCCTTATCAGGTACTACTCAACAGGTCAACAGGTACAATACTCGGCTCCCTCAGATGTTTGCATATATTCATTTCTGTTGTTTAAATCTGGATTACAGGGTCAGAATTTGAAATATATAAAAAATACTGGAAAGAGTTCCTATTTGCAAAATAAAAAAGACCCCTTATGGTTTGAGAGCAAGTAGGCACTTCTCACAGAAGCAAAGAGGGAAATCTTCCTTCCTCTCTGAGTAGCCCATGGGCCACCTCCCCTCCTCTCAAGAGACTACTGAGCCTTCACGTCAGGTTACAGTCCCGCTTTTCTCATTGAAGCTTAATTAATGATGATTATATAACCCTCCCAAATGGCAAATCAAATCTCTCGTATTTGATTTAGCACAGGCAGTGACTCATGCAGTCACTTCGTGCTCTGCTGTTTCGCTAGTCGGCCGCTCTCGCTTGGGCACAGCTAATTCGAGTGGGGTTTGCTCGTGTGCAGGCGGCTCATGTCACATCCCTGGTGCAGATGCAGCTGCAGAAATGTCCTTGCAGTAGAGGTTACAGAGCACAGATTCCCACATACCATCTCCAGGACCAGCCCAAGTGTGGACCCTCCTGCTAACCCTACCCATGCAGCTTCTCTAGCCCCCAGCTATAGCTGAACCCAGGAGCTCGAGGGATCTTCTGAAAGACTGAACACATGCCATGAGCTATGTGAACCTTCCTGAGCAATTTCTAGGGTCTGTAGATGCATATCTGACTGCCCCTTCTGGGATGGGGGAAGATACCAGTGACTGCTTCTCTGGGAGTGTAGCATGGGTTTGATGTAGCTTTTGCATGATCTGCCTCCCTGACAGCAATCTTGGTGACAGGTGGCCTTGGTAGATATCATGTATTTGTTCTCCTTCAACAGAAAAAAAATACTTTAGCATGTCAGTACAATGTCCTTTAAAGCCCCAGAGCTTCCACTGAAGTTAGGGACAGCAACTAAGCCCCTAACTGGCTTTGTAAGCCTCAGTCTTTCAAATGAATCCATTCAAACTCATCCCTTTATGATGTTCTCAGCTGTAAGGCATAATGTGATTATCAGAGAAGGTATATGGGAGGAAGGAGTGGGACAAAGTCACCGGGACCTCAGCACAAATGGCCCCCTTCCCCTAAGCACCACCATTATATGAGCATTGAGCAAGGTTAAGTGAGGAGGAAAGATTCATTAAGACTATCACTCCCACCACCCTATGTCAATGACAATGGAATAGTTAAGTATTCCGAGGGGATCCTGATGGGATTCAGCCTGTTCCAGGATAAAAGGGCCTCCTCATGCACAAGGGGCTCTGGTGTCCCTGTGACAGGAACACCCAAGGCAGGGCAGACTCAGAGTCTGCTGAGCAAACCATTGGAAACAAAGGTAGGATTTGGCATTGGGCGACTCAAACGGAACAGCAGAGATTTGTATTTAGAGAAGAACATCCTGTATCAGTCTCTCATGTGTAAAAACATGCTTGCACTTCCACTGCTGTGAAAAGCTACAGGGAAAAGCATTCTTGAATATATTCATAAGGAATGTCTCCTGCTAATTGAGCTTAATTTGCAATTTCTGTCTTTCTCTCCCAGCTATCTCTTTTCTTATCTTTAGCTTAGCCTTCTTCCTCCACAAACATCTCCAAAAAGCAGGATTTAAGGGCAGCTGATGCTACACAGGTAGGATGAGCACTGCCCTGTGAGTGATAACATCTGTCCCTCACCACCCCTCCCACTGCTGGCTTGCTTGCTTGTTTGGCCTTTCACGTGGAAGGGGAGCTGTCTGGGGAACAGGTACGCATTTAATGGAGGGAGGAAGAGAGCAATTGCTGGCAGGTCAGGTGACAGCTCTGGAGTGCATGGGCTGGGAGGGTGGTGCTGGACAATGGGGTGTCCTGGGATGTGGGAGCCAAGCAGAGGTGGGTACTCAGCCTGCCGCTGCACTTGTCAGATGCTTGAAGGTGCTACAAGGCCCTGTACCAAAGCACAGCTGCTTGCCCCCAGGGCAAGCTGCCCAAAGGGTTGTTGTCTTCACAGGATGTTCACTTGAGCTGATGTCTCCCATGCCTTGCTCAGGGTGTAGCTGGCTGACAAAAGAAGCCTGTTGGAGCTGATGACAGCCACTTTGGAGATTTGCACCTTCCTCTGTCTGCTCACTCTGCCTTTGTCCCAAGGTTATCAGCTCCCCAGCAAGCAGAGTTTACCGCTGCTGCATCAGGAGTCCAGTGCACTTACTGCTACCTTTGCTGGGGGGTGGCTTTGTGAGGAGCCCAGCTGGTGGGTGGGGAGGGCTGTGGGGATGACTCCTGTCCAAAGCAGTGCACAGCAAGTACTTCCATGAGGCTCTGAACCAATAGGGGGAAACTGAAGTCAGGATGGACAAGGTGCCATTCTGTGATGAGGACAGGGGAAAGGTTCGGGAAGCATCATCTCGCAAAGTAAGGGCAAGAGCCATCCCCTCCCAGTCGACTGGAGGGTCAGACTGCAGCAGAGACACGAAGAAAGTGGAAGATTTAGAAAAAGGTGGCACAAAAGAAAAACAAAATAGGAAAACTGAAGCAGAAAGCACATGTCTTATTTGAAAGCTATAAGCTGGGGTCTTTGGAAAGTGATTTGGTGTCTTCTGAAATCAATATGTTCCCATTTAGTTTACACACATTAAGCTAGGGAAGGTATCTGTAATGTAAGTTTTATCTTTCTTCTGAGAAACAGTCACTGATACAATTTCTGGGATATAAAATCCTAACAGGTAAGAGGGCAATATTAAGGTCAAGCCAAAATAAAAGGCTGCAAATCCTTGAAGAAAATGGATCAGAAATTCCCCCGGTAGAAATGTATCCTTATGAGTCAGCACCTGAAATCTGGTTTCTGCTCTAGAAAGCAGAACAGCTTGGTGTGTGCGTCTGTCAGGCAGCCGCATTTTGCTTCATTCAAACTAGATTTTTTCATATACACAAATAAAGCCTCAAATCAGATGACACCAAACAAGAAATACATATCTCCATCCTGCACATAGGTTTCTATTCTAGTCATGTGGAGCAAGAGCAGAAAGTTAAATGGGGACAGGGACATTTTTTTTCGCAGCGTGGCATGCAGTTTTTGGAAAGCACGGTGGGGAATTTTTTGCTGAGGATGACCTATTTGGAAGAATACCAGCAACTTTGGAAATGCCACTCTGGAGTTCAATCAGGCAAGTAACTAAAGCAAACTTGGGCAGGCAGGAGAAGGGAAAGTAATAAAAGAGTATTTCATTTCTGACACTAATGGCCTTGCAGCAATCTGTTAGGGAGCAGGCGAGGTGGAAATCTGCTCCTCATCCCTTTAAAGATGGTTTCCCTAGACTGACTGTGGTGCATTAGTGACTATGCTGTGTTTCTTTCCAGTCTTTTTTGGTTGGGTGTTTTTTTTGAGTATTGAGTTCTGCAGTGCTAGAGAGGAATATAAAATGGCAGCCAGAGAGAGAGGCATGTGGAAATGTTCTCAGCTACACCAATGCTAGCGGCAGGGGACCCCTCACTGCAGCGAGGGGTGGTGGGTGCAGCCACTCAATTAAGTGGGATTGCTGCAACATTTTGCGGAGAAGAATGAGAGAGTATTTGGCAGACTATCAGTTCTGGCACAGAATTCGTGTTTAATGTAAGGTAGCAGACAAGGTAGCAAGCTTATTATTTAGCTAATAGGTGCAGTCTTAGCACACAGTATTAGTGAGCACAAACAAACCCTCCTCTGAACCTGTCATTGTTTGCAAACTTACCACAGTCCAGGATCACTGCTAATAAGTGAAGAGCAGTAACAAAAGCAACTAACACAATCTCATTCTTCATAGGTACTTGTCCAGCATTTGCAAATCAGCTGCAAGATCCACGTGAAGCAAACTTTACCCCACAATGTTAAAAATAGTCCTTTCAGTCAAAAGCCTGTCTTATTTAATGGAGCAATAGTTATATTTTATTTTACACAGCTAAAGTAACATTTATACAACAATTAAAGCTTACCATTGCTGTAAGACCGAAAATTTCCTACAAATTTTATGTATTCATATGTTGGAAATTCCTTTGGGTTCAAACTTCCTCTCAGAAGATGACAATAAAACTCTAGTTCATTGTCAGCTGGATTGTTAAAAGAAGAAGAAGAAGAAATAAATATACTATGTAAGCTAAACACAACCAACGGTGTCTTCCAACCCCAATCTTGCAACTGGCAGTACAAGAGCAGCTTGTTACCACTCAGGAGTCCTGTACATCTATGTGCAGGACTGCAGGACCAGAGCTTCTGTGAGGAAGCGCCTTGCAGGGTTGCAGGGTGTTCAGTGCTGTGCACAGCTCTGCCTGCAGCTCAGGGACAGCCTTTGAGACTGACTCGCCCTTCTCTTACACTACCTTCATCACAGGACTGCCACTACCTCAGCATCAGTGTAAGTGAAGGAGAGAAACGGATCCTTCACTTATAGGTCTGTTGTTTTTTTTCTGTTTAGGTTTTTCACCACTCACAGCTGTTCTACATCTTGTATTGGAAAACTATGCCTAATTATCTCAAAATATCTGTTAAATTAACATTGGCATATTAGCCATCAGCTGCAGTTTTGCATATACAGTAGATTAAGCAGCTGTACATCTTATATCATTGTATGTTTTCTGGTTTCCTACATCTTACCCCCTAGAGCAAATAAGGGTGAGGCAAGTAAAAGTGTTCTTAAGGAAAAAGAAATTCGGTTTGAAAAAGGATGACATTTAAGGATACTTTTCAACTATAAGGCAAATCAAAGGTACTGCAACACGAGCGTATCTCTGAACAGCATCTGACTTGAACAGGCTGAAATATCAATTAAGATGTGACTTGTCTCAGGCAAACCCTCAGTTTCCATCAGCTAACCTATTTTCCTTAGCTGTCTCAAAAGATACGATATTTAATAATTAACATAACTGCAAGTAGTCTTAGCCTAGTAAAATACAAGCAATGAGTTTCATTTAAAAATAGAACCAAAGGGTCATTCCAGGTGGCAAGATCTTTTTAAAAGGCTACAAACCTAAATTTTATATTGCACATCACATTAAAAAAACTCTTTCTGAGAGAAAATTTTATTCTGCCCATGCTGTTTTGTTTACTGGGGAAGATAAAATAAAACTTACTTTTTAGGTAATCTGGTGAGGCCGAGTCCGTCATAAGCATACAAGAAGATAACATCTTATAAATTTCTGAATGTTCTTGTTCTGGGAGGAAATTTAACAAATTCTGATCCAAGACATCACACTGCAAAGAAAAAGAACCTTTGAGAAAAGCAGAAGTGTCATGACGAGCAACGGTAGCAGAGATGCACAGCAGTCTGGATTTTAAGCCTGTGGCAGCTGACGGGAATTCTCCCACTCATTTCCAGGAACTCCTGACAAAGCCTAAAACATGGAGGGAAACTGCTGGGCAAACTGAGCATCTGCTTCTCCATGGGTCAGGTCTCAGCTTAATCCTCAGTGGTGCTCCTCTAACATTTCACAGAGATGATCAGACAATTAAATGATGAGATCTGGGAATAAGCTGGAAAATGGGTGCTTGCTTCCTCATACTGCTTGCCAGCTCCATGAACAGGCCTGTTGTGGATCACTGGAGCTTGCCCTCTCCCTGTCAGGCTCCAGCTAGCCAGAACAGTGAGGCTGGGAGTCATCCTGAGCCACTGGCCCCGAGATCTGGGTTAGTCTTGGATCCAGCTCCTCCCTGGGGGGAGTCCCCTCAGCTCCTTGGAAGTGCCCTTCGGGTGGCAGCCATTGCTCCCCCTTTCCTGCTTCCTGGCAGATGGGAGCAGGGAGAATGGGACTCCCCAGGCTGGCTGTGGTTTTGCAGCAGCAGTACTTAGTCTCCAAGGTGAGGAACTTTACAGTGCCACTGGCACAAGCCTTTTGGCCAGCCTGTCCAGCCCCACAATCAGCTGGCATGAACCCAAAATCCCTCTGAAATCTAGGTACTGTGATTTGGGGATGGAAAGAGGAGGTGCAAAAGGCCATGACTGGCCCAAGGTGAGGAAGACAAAGAGTCTGTCACAGGGTTGCAAAGAGGAAGGTCTCACTGTTTTTAGCATGGTGACTAAGCTAATACTAGAAGAGCATATCTGAAAGGAAGTCCTGAGACCAAAGGCATTGATTTCCATCCATCCTGCCTGAGACTAGCTTGGGCTGAGCTGGCACACTGACACAGCTTTATGTGTTGTCAGAGCAGCTGCTATCAGACTGTATAGGCATGTTGAAAATGTGTTAGCCCTGTATGAGACTGGCAAGTTACTAATCATCATCATTTATTTATGTATTTACATGAGATTGAGCTTTGGTTTCCCTCTGCTTTCTACCCATGCCTGCTGTTCTATGTGGAATTCTTGTTTAGAGAAATGCATATAGTGTACTCTGAAAATCAGAATACTACACTTTATATACTTAAGATCTTATAATATATCACTTTAGATTATTCAGTTATAATCTTTATTTATTACATGTGCTTCTTACTTGAATATTCCTTTTATGAATACTACTTTGTGAGGAAAGAGCACCTGATGGGAAATTGCGGTGGTGAGTCCTGTTCAAGGCTTATGGTACAATCTCAGAAAAGTAATTATTTCCTTCCCATTCCCTTTCTACCTGTAAATGGTAGATAATGATACTTGCCCATCAGTTTTACGTAAGTCTCATGGAGGTTAATTAATCTCGCATTCACTCAGCAGTAACTGCAGGAGGACTAGATGTGAGCTGTCATTGCTCCTCAGGCTCATTATTGCTTCTTCAGTGACCTGAGGATGTACCACCTTTTGTCTCCACACTGTGATGAAGCTCTGATTCAAAACCTATTATCAGTTCTGGGTGTCATTTCTGTTTAAGGTGCTAGCTGTGGAGCCCTGCGACTCCACCTGCGGCTGAAGCTGCAAGAGGCTTTTGTTCTACACACCTCTCAGAGCGACCTCCTGCCCTGAGCACCAGCTTTTCCATGATTTGAAAGTCCTGGCATTTATATTTTTTACTGCCATCACAGACAGTATCCAGAGTTTAATGTTTTTTGCATCTTTGCTGTTAGGAAATACCATTTTTTTTTTTTAATGAGTTTGAAAAAAATGGTAAAGTACCTACTTCTTACTATGTTTCACAACTCTTTCCTCCTGCAGAGGGTAGGCACCCCTTGTAAAGCAGCACACAGAATTTCTGGATCTTGTAGGTACCAAAGCTTCAACAATGTTCTTGAATCAATATACCAAACAAGAATATGTTGACAGGTCAAATAGAGAGAAGGAAGCAAAGAGAGAAGAACACAAATATTCCGTGGTCTCACTGGAGCTGTAGAAAATGCCAGGCAAGCTATTCAGAGCTAATTCTACACCAGAACCAAAGGGCAGACAACTGGTGCCATGGCAGAAAGGTGACGAGGGAGATGGACAGAATTTCATCACCACAGACAAAAACAATGTATCAGTTGGAGTGGAACAGTTTGCAGCTTTGTCTAATTGTTCTAATTATTCTGCAGCGGGCAGTTCTGCCCTGCTGGCTGACATAACCACAAAGCATTGTTGAATGAGACAGGCAAAGCAGATAAAAAAAAAAAATTACAGTGATTGTGGGTATAGTGGTTAGATGAGCTACGTTAATGTGTATTTATGCTTCTAAGCTCGGAAACTACTCTGCACCTTGGAACCTGTGGATTCCACTAACAGAAACTTCTGAGTGTTTATTTACTCCAGATAGCTATGGTGGGAGAAGAAACCACAGCTTTTGCATACATAGATGTTGGTCCATTCCAAAACCAATGCAAAGTAAATTCACCTCTTCAATCATTTGATGTATAATGTAAATATCTCTGCAATTTCAACAAAAACAATTGTACTCCCAAATGGAGCTCCTTCACCTTTTCATTGTTTTTTTGGAGGAGTGAGGAGGAAATACGATGAGTTTTTTCCTGCTGCAAGGAAAAAGAAAGCAGAGGAACTGAACAACATGGTCACTACAGGAATGGAAAGGTGCAAAGCTGCAATTGAAACAAACTTCTTTCCCATCAACCCAAAAACTCAAGATAGTTCTGCTCTCATGTGCTGGGATTTGTCCCCTGTATCAACCTGTATATCTTGGACTGATGCCCACTGCTACCCTGTAACAGCAATGTGGCATGCAAAGCTTTTGTGCACTACAAGGTGCTGCGTCCCGGATATTTCCATGATGCTTAAGTGCCCAACATACCAGAGCAGCAGCCTAAGTTTCACCAAGGAGCCCTTGGGGAGAAAGACCCTTCCCAGGAGAAGCTCAGCCCTTCCAGGGACCTCCTGCCTTTGTACAACCACCTCTCCACCAACCCTCAAGGAGCCTCTCACATGAGCAAGCACTGAGTGCAGACCTGTTGGCTACTGGACTAAAGTTGGGTGAGATGGACACTAGTCTCCCAATCCATGAACAAGCACAATACTTTCTGCCCAAATCTGCAGACCAGGAATGTCTGTGAGAAAGCTGCATCTCCTTCTGTAGGTGGGAAACAGGATCTTTGCTGCCTGTATTTAGATGTTTCATTCAGCAAAGCAGGCAAGAAGGGACAGGGAGTACCCTCCTCCAGAGACTGCTTAGTCTTAGAGTTGTAGCATACCATCTGACTGGCAAGTGCTATGAGTTGTGAACAGATTTCCAGGAGTTTGCTTCAACTATAGTCAGTCTCACCATGTGAGCTAAACTTCTCTTTACGTCAACAGACCGGAGGAGTAGCCTCTAGAAATGGTAATAACAAACCATTTAGAATTACAAAAGAGGAAGTTTATGTTTGAAAATGCTCAATGGAACTTAGGGAAGCTGTATTAAAGAGAATTGGTTATATTTGTTCTCAGCACCAGAGTCTTTCATGATTTTAATGACAGAAAATACATCAGATTTCTTGATAGGAGCCCTCAGAGAGCCCTGCTCTGAGTTCTGCCTGTTTTTGCTTTCTTTTCAGTGCTCAAAGCAGAAGATTTGCAGAGCTTTGCATTTATTTATTTATCATTCCCTGCAGTCATAGAGGAGACAGAATTGGTATTTTGTCCCTCAAACAGTGACTGAATTTACCTTACAAATAGATCTTGGAGATAAACAGAATAAACCCCATCAATTTTACAGATAGTGCTCTGATCAGTTTTAAAACTTAAAAAGACACGGAAAGGGTGGCATGTAACTAAAATGCCCAGATGAGGCCCTGTCCACAGCTGTAACAATTTGATAACCATTTGCAGGTAGAAGTCTTTGATACTTGCTTAGCTGAGTTCTCTGGGATGCACTCAGTCACTCTATGAGCATAGGCTGGTGGGACAGTTGTTTACCCTTATCACTCCATCAGCTCTGAGAAGGTCTATGGGAACTCCTGATTCCCCTCCAGCCCTGGCAGGTTAGTCTTTGACTGGGGATGCTATGTGCTGCTTCTGTGTGAATAAAAAATAACGCTCATCTTTGTCTTCATTTTGGGCTGGGTACTGTGAAAGATTGTCACACAAGGCAAGTTGTCACGCAAGGCATGACTTTGTGAGGAAAAAATGATTTAGTCTCTGATGATCCAACTCGGGAATTACAAACACAAATCCATCCATGTTCTGCCAGGCCTCAAGGTTTTAAGTGCAGGGTCTGAAATATGTCTTCCTGTAGAGCAATAGTCTCCTGCAGCTGGTGTACCATCTCCGCTAAGAATCAATATTTGGAAGGGACAGCAATGAGATCCCCAAACCTCGAAAGACAAGGAAATTCCATGGAAATCAGTAAGTGTATGAAGACCCAACAGCCTGCATGCAGGACAAGACGCGCTCTGCCTTTGAAGTGAAGGCGAATGTCAGAAACCAGTCAACTACTGGTTTCCTCAACTGTTGAGGATTAGAGAGAACTGAAACAGATAGATTCAGTTCAATCTGTTGTTGCATAGCAATATTCTTGCATTAACCAGGAGCTGCCACCTTTCATCAAGTTCCTTTCGTCTCAGAAGAAAATAATTTTTGTTCCTATTACAGCAAGGTAGGGTGTGTGAAATACATTTGTCTGGGTCGAAAACATAACACTTATTTGGTGAAAAAGTAAATGCGAGAAAAATAATTGTAATTTTCCTAAGAACATGGCGGGGGGGGTGGAACAATAATGATTTGGCAGCTATCTTTTTCTCCTGGGCATGTATTTATTACAGACCAAGTTACTAAAAATGAGCGAGAGGATTAATCCTTAATTATTGTGCCATTTCTTCTAGAGCAGCCTTAGCAACAGGAGCAGGGTTCAAAGCAGTCCCTCTCCCCTGCTCCTCCAGCCCAAGCCAGCACATGCAGGAGTATCTCTCACAGCAAGATAAAACAAGCTGTATGTGCCAAACCCCAGCACCTCCCTTGGGAAAGCATAGCTCAGCCTTGGGGACAGCTCAGCAGCAGCCCCTGGCTAACTCAGAATTCAATGGGGTTTTTGTCCTCTACCTCCCTGGGCGCAGAGTAAGGCCCTTAACAAGCTCCTTGCCGGGCTGCCAGCAGCACTGGTGCTATTCTCTGCTAGCTTAGCAATCAGAGATGGAGAAGATCAGCCAGGTCACTTTGTCCCTCCCCTGGCCAGAGTATTCCCGTGGAGCTTTCTCTATTCAAGCCGAAGTGCCTCATAGCAACAAAAACCTGAAGGGTATGAATCAGCCAGAGAGAGAACAGAGCTGATCAACAGCAGCAACCAGCAGAATGCAGGGACAAAACCCCTCACTAGTTTTTCAGGAAAACACCTACCCCCACCACCCTTTTACATCTGTTTCTAAAAACACAGGGCTCGATCCTATGGTGTGTAGTAGAAAAGCCAATGCCAAAATTACTCACTGGTAAATGCCCTAGGAGAGGTGTGATGCTGTCAGACACGTAGATGATGCTTCCACCTGTGGTTACTGCTATAATGAAGCCATCTAATGCCTAGGGAAAGCAGACAAGTGGGGAGTGCTTTAGTAGGAGCAAGTGGTGTAAACAGGACATGTCATTGAGTGTTGATCAAAACAGTTTGACTTCAGCACCATATTGTTATCTAGCTGTAGGAACGCTATCTGAAGTCACAGAACGGTAATTCTCTGATTTTCCAGTCTGATTTAACTTTTACAACACTCTTTGTAGTCTAGTAAAACCTACTATTGAAGCAACAAAGGGCTCCCAGGAACATTTCATGTCTCAGTTTTTAAATTAATCACACATTTTAATAATGCAAAATGACTAAGACGGGATCCCTTGGAAGTTATTAAAATGAACATTTGAGCTCTGTGTAAATATCAAAGGACGATGAAAGGATGCAGTCCTATCTCAAAATGGTACTTCTCTGCAAACCCCATAAATCTCAGTTTGTATTAATGTAACGTTGTATATTACTGGGCTTTCATGTGAGTAAAAGCAATGCAAATGATCAAGTAATCCTTAGCCTGAGTTTTGATTGAGTGATTTATTTTAAAGGTCATGGTATTAGATTACTCATTCCAAGAGAATTCACTGTTCTGCAGAGTTTCTTCCTCAATTTGGTCCCACCTTGCAGTAAGACCCTTTGCTCCTAGGACTGAAGGCAAAAGTCAGCCTTTTCCCCATCCTCTCTGCACAGGAGCAATTTCACCTTCAAAAGGAGTTTCTCCTTTAGTCTGAGCTGAAAGTTTTGAGCTAAATGTTGTTCAAAGTTAAATCTAGGTAGATTTCCGCCAGATCTAAAGCAACCTACTTTGAACAGGACTCCCCAGAAAATTAAGTGCTCAGAGACTATGTTAAAACCTTTCCATTGTAACTAAGGAGTCACTGGTGAAGCTCCCAATGCTTTCAAGTGGAGCAGGACTGGAGCCTTTCTGTCAGTTCACTGGTGATCCAGAGTTAGTGTTGCCTACAGTATTTGAGCAGCACGGGCACTGGAAGCACAACTGAATCTAAGCAGAGCAGAACAGAGTTCCACTATACTGCTGAGGCAATACTTGTTCTGGAGACAAGTGTACTGCAAACAGCTTGATCAGGGATGCCTTGGAGTTACAAAACCTAGGCCCTGCAAACCTAGGCATGCCTCCAAGCCGGACTAGCCATTGATCCTGTGAGCCTGCAGCACATCCTCCCCCCCTACTGACTTCAATAAAGGAAAGAATTCTGAGAACACTGGAAAATGCTAATTGTTTTGCAAAAAAAAAAAAAAAAGAGGAAAAAAAAAAGGAAAACACAAAGCCTTGAATAAAGACACAAACATATGTTCCTTTTTCCAAAGAATGCTGAGCACCCACAACTATTTAATTCAATGGGAATCTGCTGGTGCTACAATCCTTTGAAAAACAGGTCAATAACTTATACCCCAGTAGAAAAGCCTGTGTTTAGCATCTCTGAAAACCCTCCAGCTGCTATAGTTAGTTTGATTTTGTTAATCTAAGTGCAGAGTGTTTTTCTTTAGTGTAGTACATTCAAGCTGTTTTCTAAAAAAGCATGATAGCTGTTAACCCTAGAAGAGAACAGTGGTTTTAGAAGGCAGCTGGATTGTGCCTGTTACTATGGTGAAGGTTGTTGTTTTTTTTAAAAAAACCGAGTCTTTATTTCATATCCAATGCAAATTACACAAAGTGACTCACATCAGAATTTTGTGGTAAAATCAAGTTAATGTATGCATACATGATTCTATTTTTTTAATACCAAACTGGTCCTTTCAACATTAAGAGGGCATATCCTCCTTCAAAGATCTCACTACTGCAACAGTTTTAGATGGACAAACAGAGCCTAATGCCTACTTTTATGTAATTTGATGACAGCCTTTTCAATGAGCTAAGAAAAGGCCATTTTCAGGGAAAGCTAATGTATTACCGCAGTCAATTATGCTCTGATTCTTTTAATCAGTGCTTGAAAAAACCCTTCCCGTCTTTTAACAACAGAATGTGAAAAACTTTGAGCAGTCTTGTCCAAATGTTAATAAAATGAGATTAGTAGAAAGGTAAAAAAGCGGAGAATGATGAACAGCTGGCTCTACAGGATATCCCAATACCCAGTGATTTGTTGAAGGGCATGGAAAATCACAGTAGTAAGAAGGTGATTTATAAGCTGGGAAACTAAAAGCAATTGTTGTAATCTAAAATTGTGTGGCATACAAGTAGAATCAACAAAGACCCGGCCAGTCAAGCCAATTTATTGCTATCTGAGGGAAATATTTCAGGGCAGACTGAAGGAGTTATATACGTTAAGTTCCTGCACATTGAGATGGGAATGGCAGCAAAGAATCTCATTATGCTGGACCAGGAGGGTCTCAACACAACAAACTGTAGTGGCTGAGGGACTGCCAGCCCCTGGGAGAAAACAATGTGCCCTGGCTTTGTGCCACCCCTTGGTGGGTCAAGCAGCTCCTCAGCATCCCTCCCTACCTGCTGCCAGAACCTGGCATTCACATCATTTGTGGTGGTAGAAGTAGTTTATTCTCAAAGGACACTGCAGGGCCATGCCACTTCCAAGTGTTTTGTACAGGAAAAGATCCCTGCTAAAGAAGGTTTTGCAGATCATTTGCATTTCATCTTGAACCCACATAAATGCCATTGAGTCACCTCCCTTCAAATCCCAGCTAGCGTTAAAAGCACCTATGGTATAATTTAAAGGTAATTTTAGAGCCATCATCGCAATATTACCCCTCTCCCTGTTAGAAGAAAAAGTTTGATAAGGACCTTGAAAATCATTAGAATGGAAGTATTAACTATACCAACCCAAAAGGAGCTGTCAGGTTTTGTTTGTTTTATTTGTACAGCACCTAGCACTAGAGGGACATAACACTCTTGCTTTTTAGGCGCTAGCCTTGCATAAATATTAGGTAATAATAACACCTTCCAAGAACAGGAGAAAAACTGCCACCTGCTCTTTTCCTCAACTCTATTCGTAAAAATCAAATGTAACCTGTGATTTGAATCTCTCCCCTGGATTGCATTTCATGGGAGTCCCTGTGCAGCTTTGCAGACTGCAGTGGCACAGTGCAAATGCACCTGTGAGAGTGAAAAGCAACACGTAGGGGCTCTAATCCCGTGTCCCAGTGACAGTCCTGCTTGATGGTCAAATACAGCAGTACCTGAAACCTCTTTTGGAACTGCAGATAACTTTTTATTCTAGGCAAAGGGGCATTTCCATAACTGCTAGACACAACTGAGAAAGGTATATGTGCATGTTCACCTCCAACATCAGCTGAGTGAATTCTTCATTGCTGAGAAATGAAGGCTTCCAATCCTGCTGAATTTCAGAAATCTCCGTCTGTGCTGAGACTTCTAGACAAATAAAACATTTCAGTCTTTTAAAATAAAAGAAGCTTGTATCTTGGAAGACTATAAATGGGCTGCTACGAAAGGATAGGAATCATCTTTGTATTAAAAAAAATATAGTTTTCAAGCATGGGTTTTGCATACAGAGGCAATAACAACTATGTTTACTAGGCCCGATTCTGAAATGTTTTTCTCATTTTCTACTCTGCTCAATGTAAACTGACTTTGCTGGGAACCTGTATTCATATAGCCATTGGCCTCAAGGAGCATTACTTGGGTATTGATCAAAAGATAAAACCACTTTGCTTGAAATTAAATGTATGCAAGGATTAGCACATGTCAAATTGATATTTACAATTTACAGCTTCAAAATTAGAGTGCCAGAGAGTTCAGTCTACAGCTTCTGTGTCAGATAGGGAACAGCAGTAAAACTCCTTCAGAGCAACCCCCGAGAGTTATGACTCCAAACAACAGAGCTATTACTCTTTTCTCCAAAATGTGAATGAAATGTTGAGTATTTGCACTGGCTCTGCTGCCCCCATTCTCTTCCATGCCTACCACAAACCCCATAGTGCAGGACAGCTCAGGAGCGGGAATGGAGCACCAGCATCCCATCCCATCTCATCTCCTTGGAGGGGAGGGTTTCCTGTGCTGTCAGTCCATAAGACAGCACAGGTATTTTGTTCTGCTGTTGGCCAGTCCTGACTCCTCAGCAGCAGCCTGAGGATGCTCACTCCCCAAGGGCTTTTCTCGGAGGGGTGCAGGCTGACTGGGGTAAAAAGTTGCAGCTTCACACTAAAACTGGGGACCAGTTGGATGCACTGTGCTGAGCCCTTTCCTTAAAAAAGCAGCCACTCACACTAGTTCTACCTGAATCAGAGAGGTTATGTGGGACAGAGCTGATTATTTAGAGAGACTTGATCTGGTTTTGTTCATTACTCGCTCCGCTTGTCTGAGAGTCCTCTCTCATTCAGCTCTAGTAGTGAGGGGATGCTGAGCGCAGCCTGTCTTCTCCTTTTGGCACTGTCTGCTAATTAATCCTATTGATTAACACTTCCAGAGCATGTCATCCTCAATGCTCCCTATCTGGAGCACAGAGTGCAAACTGGCTAGAGAAATGCAAGTGGCCAAATGATATTAAAGACAGTAAATTTATACCAGTGCCTGTGCATACTGTTGCCTAGAAAGAAACCAAAGCCTCCTTTCAGGCTCTATTAGTGGAGTTGCAGATGTCTGCTTCTACCAGCTTGTTCGATTCACTTTCTGCACAGCTAGGGGCTGTCACTGACAGCATGGTGGCTCTCCACATACACCATGGTCTTACACAGAGGTTGCAAAACCAGACTAAAGAAAAAGAGAGAGATCAGCCCATCACATTTTTATTACATAGTCTCAGCATATATGATACTTTCAGCAGATCCATAGCTTGGAAAAGCTGATATACACAAAACGGTGACTGTCAGAAGAATTACTTGAGCTTTGGAAGATTCTGTGGATTATCAAGGCAATTGTTTATGAAGGAAAAATCTGAAGATTGACCTGCTCCTCCTCTGTTATGACTAAAATCTTGGTTTAGCCTACTAAATGAAAGAGAAATACAATTGAATAAACCAGATCCAAAGTACACTGAAGATAATCAACTTTTTAAAGTGCTGATGCTTTGTATTATATTGTGTGACTACTAATCTAGTTTAAAAATAGATAACATTTGCTTTTTTTAGCAAGTGCACAAAATCCAGCCACAGTTTGACCCAATTGCTGTGGAAGGATTTGTGACTGTCAGCTTTCTTTTACCTAGTTGTTCTTCCAGAAATGGAGTTCCTTTTGGAGTAAATTATTTGGGCTATAAGCTACACTTGTCTACACTTATTCAAATCTCATATGATTTTTCTTTGCTTGACTTTATAGTTGAGTGTATTCACATCCTCTTTTACTCTGCCTTGGGCAGCTAAAAAAAAAATAAAAAGAGATATGTTATTACTGTCATTTTTTAATAGGTATATGCAATTATTAAAATTTGAGATGTCCTAGTCGTGCCCTCCTGTATGAAATCATCTCTGTGGCAAAAATTCATTTAAGGAGAAACTGCGCTCTAAGGACAGAACCACTACAATTATTTCCTCGGTAAGTTTGACATTTGTGACTCCATTATGTTGGGAATCTTGATATAAGCGTTTTTATGGTCTTTTCTGTTTCACCCAGAGCTCTCCAGGGAGCAAGGGCAGGAAGTGCTGGATGAGCGAAGGCTAGCCCGGTGATGTGGTGTATCAGCTCATGAGAGCCCTTTCTGCTTTCCCTGTGGTCACCTGCTGAAGCCTCCTTCTCACAGGGATGGAGCAAAAGAGACATCTTTTCAACCAGTATTCTGATTTGTAAGGGGGAAGCATTTCAGTTTTCTGCTGCTGGTGGATGTCCACACATTAGGGAGACCACAGTCCGCATTCCTCTGACCAACTGGAAACTAGATCAACCAGACTAGGTCAGCAGGGACAGAAATCTCCTCTGCTCACTGTAAGGAGACATTTCTAAGGGTCTTAGGACTGCTGTGGGCAGTTTAAAAAATGAACTCCTGGCTTTCTGAAGATAAACTTTACTATTGCAACTACATGCTGTGCAAATGTGACGTAGCTTCTGTTGATGGAAACTAGGAGAAGCACATCAGCTGTTTGTGGATGCAAATCACTGAATCTAACTTCAAAAATTGGGGCCTTTTCTGGTCTGAGTTTATTGCTCACTGTGGAAAATTTCATCCTACACAGTCCACTGAGGAGCAGGGGGGCTGAACAGATTGCTTCTCTGCATTTTTCTGCAGAGAAGCTGGGGTGAATGCTTCGCTCTTATGCTCAGAATGTTGCAAATTTCCAGGAAAGGAATCTTCCTTCCGGCCCCAAATATCTCTTGTTCAAAGCAACTCTCCTCTTCACATGTGCTGCAGGGCACTGCTGCCCTCCTCCCCTCAGTTCTTGCCATTCATCCACTTCTCTAGCAGGCTGAGAGTCATCTTCAACTAAAGAGGAGCCAAGGAGATGTATCTGGGCAGCACAGTGCCTGCAAATGATCTTTTTTGATGAGATAGAAAAAAAATACCTTATGTTGGCACTTTTAGGCCCCTTGAGCTATTCTGATAATCACTGAAGGAAACAGGATGCTGTAGTAACCGTCTGGCAAGTGTATGAAGAGCTGCAGTAAATCTTACCATTGTGTTTCTGCAGAAAGCCAATGACTTTTTCCAGCACAGTAGTTTTGTCCATTTTACGAGTGTTGCCTGGAAGCATGGAGCTGAGCTCTTTGATGAGAACATTGAACTGATCGCGCCTCTTCTTCTCAGACTTGTTACGTGAAGCCCTGTAGACAGAGAAAATAAAAAGAAGAAAGGATGAGCAAATCAAGAAGAAAAATCACAACGTACCTACTCTTTGCAAAGTATACACATAGAAATTAGCTTGGTGTGCGCCTCATCATGTGAAGATTGATTGTGGCCTCCAGTAAAACTGGAGAGACGAGTAGAAGGCAACTGTTCCCACCTCTTGCTCTTGTCTTTGAGCCCCCTTTAGAGCCCCGTGGGGCGATGGAGGCTCTGTTCAGCACTCTGTGCTGCCTCTGAACACCAGCTGAGCCTATCAGGTTGGCATGAAGCCTATAGGTGAAGGATCTCTGTCTGTCTCCTAGGCATGCATAGGATTTTGAAAGTTCACACAACCTCTGAAGAGGTGCTCAGGGCAAGAAGAAATAGGAATACTGTGACAATAGTAATAGTGTCCATAAAGAAGAAGAGTGTGTCGTGGTGCCCTGAGCCTTTAGGAGTCAAACGGGGATTCTAAAGCTTTCTTTGGCACTCCCTTCTGTTTAGCTTGCAGATTCCTCAGAGAGAGCCTACTTCTGCTCCTGTGTTTGAAGAGCTCACGTGAAGAAAGGACCTGTTTTCAAGTAGGGTATTTTGGCACCATCATAATCATAATTAAGGCTGTTAATATTTTCAGCATGTCATTTTTTTTTTAATTATATGTCAACCTATACACAAGCAAGCCTCTCCTGAATTGTCTCCTTGAATATGACAATCAATCATTCTACTTGGAAGGTATAATCCAGACTTCTGTAGCCATGTGAAATCAGAAACAAATACAGCTTAGGAGGTTTGTTTGTTTTTTCTGAAAAGTCCTCAAGCAGACAAGATTTGCCTTGTTAATTACGTAAAGATCTAAAAATCTGGTTACAAGTAGACAGGAAAGAGAAGCCAAGAGGCTGGTTCTCAGTCTGAGATTCTTAGTCTCAGCTAACTCCGCTGTACTTTGTAAGCAACTCTGGATGCATACCGCTGAAAACCAGAGCAAAATTTAGCCCAGCATCTACATTCCCTCCAAGGACCAGGATGGCAATAAAGATTTTCAGCAGAGAAATCACTGCAGAGGCTTCTGGGTGTTACTACTGACAGAGGGGTAATTTTTGTTTGTCTTGCTCTCAACCCTGAACACACTTGGAGATACACTGGATAGAAGCCAACACTTGATTATTTTACAGCTTTGAACACAAGAGATTGGGTGGATACTGCCTGACTGATTTCAGCCTGTTCTTATTACTGCGCAAAAGGCTGTCAGAACAAGATGTGAAAAGCTCCAGCCTTATCCTATTTCTGTGCAGTTCAAGGGGATGTTAAGAACATCAACATTTTGCTCCCTCATAATTCAATCCTTGGTTCATTTTAAACTCAAAGGGTCTTAATTGCCCTGAAAAGAAAATAAAACACCAACTGTCCATAGGGAAAGCAATGCTTTTCCCCCCTAAAAATAAAGATGCCTTGACAGAACTATCAAGTATTTCTTTTTATCATTTGACATTTTACTCACAAAGGAAATATTAAAACCCACTCATCTAGTGGAAATAACTCTACAAAGACTTGAAATGATGATCACAGAAAAATCTCAAAAAGAAAAAAAAGGAGACACTCTCCCATTAGGTTATCTAAACTATCCCTGTAAAATTGTAAATGCTTTGTTCAGTCCAGTTGTAAATGTCTTAAATAAAGCAGTTTTCAACACTTCCCTTGGAAGCTTATTTCCTAGCCTTGCTTACTTCACTGCTAGAGCAGGTAATTTACAGTAAGGCAAAATAGTTTCTGTTTAAATTCCATACTATTCGACCCAGTTCTCCTCTCTCCTTACTACTCCAAAAAAACCCTCAGCATATCCAAGGGGAAGAAGGAGACACAGTGTGAATAAAAATTGTATTTTTAGTAAATCCAGCTAAAGGCAATACAGGACAGCCTGAATTCAGAATGATCAAAATCAGCAATTTAAAATGTGTTTTAAACATCCATTTTCATTCTCTTATACATTTACTGCCTGTTGTCTTAAAGAGAGACTGATACTTGCTGACTTGTAGCTACTACATCTTGTTGATTTACAATGAAGTGGCACTTTACACTAAATTTCTTATTTCTTTTTGCTGTCCATGCATCAAAACAAGTAACTATACCACACACCTTCTTTCAGATTCTTAGAAGTACTTTTTATTGGAGTGGAAAATGGCAGGTGATAGTCCTTTCTTATTATGCACACACTTATGGTTCATCTCAAGCTGTTTTTTGTCTGCAATTTGGAATTCGATTGAATTGTAAAAAAAAAGGTTTTAAAGTAATTTATTATTAAAGCAAGCTAAATTAAAGGCAGATAGAAGAAAAAATGCACAAAGCCTGCTTTTTGTTTAAAATTAATAAATCTATGAAACAAAGTAAGCCTTGTCTGGCACCGAAGAATTGAAAATGAAATGACGGTTTCTGATCACCGGAAGATCAGAAGACCTCAAAGAAGATTTCGACGCTCCCAAGTGCAGTAACATCATATCCATATTTCAGTCCTCAGGTCTTTGGAGTGAAGCAGTGCCTTAGGCAGTCAGAGGATGAAGACTGGGGCTCAAAATAACCAGTGTCCTGAGGGAAAAGCTTTACATTTTGACCAAATACTACATACTTGGTGCAGAGGTGGAAGCGCAGATATCTTCCCTTAGGAGAGGATGAATCTGCTTCTCATGTCTGTGTGTGCCTAATAAACTTCAGCAGAGAGTAAATGATGTGTGTATGTGTCTCTAACTTGAGAAACCCATGTCCTGGCTTGGCACCATGCCCAAAGAGGTAGATCTAGATATTTCCAGTCTCACCTACTTTTAACACTGAAAATTAAAGAATTGAAGATTTTTCTTGGCTTTCTTACTCCCTCTTATACTTCTCAGCACTGAGGGACTTGGTCCTTAAATCAAAGAGAAAAAAGCCAAAGAAAATCTTTCCACTGCAGCACAGGACAGATAGGAGTCCTCAGTTTTCAAGACACAAAAGCAAAATGTTCAGCTAACGGCTTCTCCCAAGTTTGACTCTCTTTAAAGCTTTGTAAGAAAACCTGTAGCATTTAAATGACTCTGAATGGGTAATTTAATAACTACTAATATTGTAGTAACTGGACTTTCTGAAGCCTCTCACCGTTTCAAATTTCATTTCAAATTTAGATTTTTTTTCTAAAAACCAAAACATACTTAAATCACAATTGGAAGAAGCAATTTCCATTTTTCCTCTTTAAAATTATCTTTTTTTAAATACACCTTGATAGAGGCCTGCCCCAGGACAAGACAAAAATTTCCTCCAGGAATGGCATGAAAACTATACCATATGGTGATGACAATCGCCAATAGCGAGGATATGTGTTATCCTATTTTTGTCCTCTATGCATTCATTTCATGCAGGTTTTTTTTAACAATTAGCACACAAATACTTTGAAGGTAATGAAATCATAAGCATGTGATACAGTGATGTAAGGTGGGCTCCCTTCTCCTGTTCCCCCATTCACAGAATAGTAGGAGTTGGAAGGGACTTTTAATGGTCATCCAGTCCAGCTCCATGCTGAAGCAGGTTCACCTTGATCAAGTCACTCAGGAGCATAACCTGGTGGGTTTTGAAAACCTCCAGAGCAGGAGATTTCACAACCTCCCTGGGCAGCCTGTGCCAGGGCTCCCTCCTCCTCACAGGAAAGAAGTTTCACCTCATGTTCGAGTGGAACATCCTGTGTCCTAGGTCGTGCCTGTTACCCTTTGTCCTGTCACTGGGCACTACAGAGAAAAGACTCCTCTTTTAAGTACCTATAACACTGATGAGGTCCCCCCTCAGTCTTCTTCTCTCCAGGCTAAACAGCCCTAAGTCTTGCAGCCTTTCCTCATAAGAGAGATGCTCCAGTCCCATAATAGTCTTGGTAGCCTTCTACTGGACTCTCTCTAGAAGTTATCACACACAGAAGTTACCACACACAGATTCTTAAGGGTTGGAAGGGACCTCAAAAGACCATCTAGTCCAACTCCCCGGCCAGAGCATGATCACCTAGAGTAGGTCACACAGAAACTCATCCAGGTGGGTTTTGAATGTCTTCAGAGAAGGAGACTCCACAACCCATCTGGGCAGCCTGTTCTGGTGCTGTCACCCCCACAGTGAAGAAGTTTTTCATTATGTTTCTTTGGAACATCTTATGTTCCAGCTTGTACCTGTTGTCCCTTGTCCTATCATGGGACATCACTGAGAAGAGCCTGGCTCCATCCTCCTGACATCTGCCCTTTACATATTTGTAAGCATTAATGAGATGACCCCTCAGTCTCCCTTTCTCCAAGCTAAAGAGCCCCAGCTCTCTCAGCCTTTTATCATAAGGGAGGTGCTCCACTCCCTCAATCATCTTTGTGGACCTGCGCTGAACTCTCTCCAGCAGCTCCCTGTCCTTGAACTGAGAGGCCCAGAACTGGACTCAATATTCTAGATAAGGTCTCACGAGGGCAGAGTAGAGGAGGAGGGGAATCTCTCTCAATCTACTGCCCACAGCCCTTCTAATACACCCCAGGATGACATTGGCTTTCTTGGCCACGAGGGCACATTACTGGCTCATGCTCATCCTGTTGTCCACCAAGACCCCAGGTCCCTTTCCCCTACACTACTCACAGTTAATTCCCCAACCTGTGCTGGTACATGGGGTTATTCTTTCCCAGATACAAGACTCTACACTTGCCCTTGTTGAATTTCATTAGATTTCTCCCTGCTCAACCCTCCAGCCTGTCCAGGTCTCATTGAATGGCAGCACAGCCTTCTGGTGTGTCAGCCACTCCCCCCAGTTTAGTATCAACAGTAAACTTGTTGACAGTGTCCTCTATTCCCTCATCTAGGTCTTTAACAAATATATTGAATCGTACTAGTCCCAGCACTGACCCCTGAGGGTCTCTGCTAGACATGGGCCTCCAAGTAGATCCCGCCCCATTGATCACAGCTCTCTGCCTTCCCTTCAACCAGTGAACAATCCATCTCACTACCTGATCATCCAGCCCATACTTTCTCAGTTTTGCTGTGAGGATGCTGTGGCAGACAGTGTTAAAAGCTTTACTGAGGTCAAGATGAACCACATCCACCGCACTACCACCATCTATCCACCTGGTTATGTCTTCATAAAAAGCTATAGGTTAGTCAAATATGACTTCCCTTTGGTAAAACCATGTTGACTGCTTCTCATGACCCTCTTGTCCTTTAAATGTCTGGAGATATCACCCAGGATAAGTTGTTGCATCACCTTTCCAGGGATGGAGGTGAGGCTGACCAGTCTGTAGTTACCTGGATCCTCCTTCTTCCCATTTTGAAGACTGGAGTGGCATTTGCTTTCCTCCAGTCCTCAGGCATCTCTCCTGTTTCCATGACTTACTGACGATGATGGAGAGTGGCCTAGCAATGACTTCTGCCAGCTCCCTCAAGCACCCACAGGTGCATCCCATTGGGGCCCATGGATTTATTTACATCCAGATTGCTCAACTAATCCTTAACCCGGTCCTCATCAACCAAACAAAACTCTTCCTTTACCTTGACTTCCTCTGGAGTCTGGGGCTCCTGAGGACAGTCTCCAGCAGTATAGACAGAGGCAAAGAAGGCATTCAGTACCTCCACCTTCTCTATCTGCTGTAACCAGGGCACCTGCCTCATTCGACAGCAGGCCTGTGTTGTCTCTATCTCTCTTGAGATGTGGAGCCCAGAACCAGACACAGGACTCCAGATGAGGTCTTATCAGGGCAGAGCAGAGGAGAAGGATAACTGTCTCTAGCTTACTGGCCACACTCTTCTTGATGCACTCCAGGATGCCACTTGTCTTGATCAAATGCTGGCTCATGTTTAATTTGCTGTCCATCAGAAATCCCAGGTCCTCCTTTTTCTATTTCCTTCCTCTGATCCTGGGGCTCTGGGGAAGTGTGACACCTATCTCTTTGTGATGTGATGTAGTGAGAGGTAATCTTCCCTCAAATCTACTTTATCCTCTGGGCCCTGGTGCCTGCTTGGTTGGGAGATGGTTGGGCAGAGTCACACGCAGAGCTGTACCCTGTGTCAATCTTCTCCTAGGCATGAAGGCCCTTGTGAAGAGGAGCAATGGGGCAGCTCTGGGGGATGCCAGGGCTCTGGCCTCAGTAGATCACTGCTTGCAGGTTGAAGGGTAACCAGTTAGGTTAGCACTTTGCTCCCAGTAGGGAAGGCAAGACTTCTGCAGCCTGAGCATGCACACGTTAATAGGACGGTGTAAAGGAAGACTTTTTTCACTGTATGGGTTGTTAAACAGTGGAACAGGCTACCCAGGGAGGTAGTGAAGTCACCATCCCTGGAGATATTCAAAAGACGTACAGATGAGGTGCTGAGGGACATGGTTTAGTGGTGGGCTTGGCAGTGTGAGGACTTGATGATCTTAAAGGTCTTTTCCAACCAAAATGATTCTATGAAGGGGGAACAGCTGAGCTTGATTGCAATCTGTGCTGACCTATATTAGTGAGAAAAAGCTGAGGGGAGGGAAAAAGCAGAGACGGAATCAAGAGAGATGAAACTGGATCAACTAGTTGTGCCTGGACTGGAAATACTCTCATTAGAGGGAACCAAGGGGAAAAATGCAGGCAGCTCATGTCTACCTCTAAAGCAATTAAACTGTGGTCTGCAGTATTGATATCATGTCCAGAAAAAAAACCACTCTCAAATGCTTCCAAACAGTTTTTCTGTAAATGCCAGTCAGATTTGACAGTTATTAAGAGTTTCATTGCCAGGGGCCTTCAGCCTTGAAACACACCCTTCCCGTCCCCACAAAGTGTTCGCAATAATTTCCTGCCAACCAGGACTTGGTGATGGAATGAAGAATGTATGTGAATAAAGGTTTGTGACAGGTTTAAGGCTGACACAGCACTTGTCGTAGTCTTTTTCTGCTCTGAAGGTAACTTCTGGGTGTTTTCATTACTGTGAGAAAGGCATTGCTGCATAAATGATCATCATAATAGGGGAGAAAAACACCCCTTTTTAATTTCTTCACTTTTTGCAGAGTTTTTAAATTAAAAAAAACCCATCCCAAACCACATTGAGAAGCTCAGATCATATGTTATAGCAGCAGGAGTATATTTTTGATTCTTCACTTCTCACGTTCTGCAGTAATGCGAAGAAAATGATCAATGCCTTGGCTTTTTTGACATTTTCCATGGGAAACATTGCTATGTTAGTCTTCTTACAGGGTAGCCAATAATCTGTGAGATGGCAGTTTTTCAAATTGGGCTTGGCTGTATTTTACTCTCTCTCTCTTTGATTAATTGATTATGAATAATACAGCTTCTGCAGCAACAAACAGTATCAAGCTCATCACAAGCTAAACAGAGAGTTATAAAAGAAACAGTACTCACCTCTTTGCTCTGTCTTTCTCATCTTCATCCATTAGATTGTCTAAGCAGTTTTTTCTGTTGAAGGAATGAGAGAGTCATTACGAGTTGTCATTCTGTTAGCTCTACTTGCAGGTTAATCTCAAAGTTGTTCTATTTCGTTTTAATAACAGGATGATATCCAGGTCAGATAAATGTGTCAGCAGTGCTTTATGCTACAGTCCTTGATTGTAGGAAATATTCATTGTGGATAATGCTATTCCTGAGCATCATGCTGGCCAGGGATCAAGACTCCCAGGCACAACGTGATGTGCCAGCACAGTACAAAACCAGCCACTTATTTTTTTGTGTGAAGGTTACTCTCTGAAAACTTGCATGCTGGATGATCCCTGGGGTCTGCCCAAGGTGAAAAGGCATTTTCAGCATGCCCACATTCCCTCTAAAGCATCTCCAGTGCAAGAGCCAGCATCAGTGATGCCTCTGACTTCTCAGGTGGAGCTTCCTACTGGAAGGCTCTTGTTCCTCCTCTGTGGTCCCTGATGTGAAGACATAAGAGATAGTAGTAACTCTACTGAATTACACTCCAAATTCAAAGAGTCCTCATAAATCTCACTGACTAAACTGCACTGTGCAAAGATTCCCCCATAGCCCAGACAGACACCTATCTGGTGGTGCTAGCACCGAGTGTGGGGACTACTCAATCCTCAACATTCTTTTTGCCAAGCTGCACCAAAATGATGTGACCTGCTGTCAGGTTTATAGTCAAATTGCTCTGCCAGTCAGAGATGTAGGGAGAAATTACTCTGTGCACAAGGTGTGTTCCTAAAGCTGCAAAGTAAAAGAGGGTAAATTAGGTAAATTAAATTTGTGCAGGGAAGGACAAGGCATAATAGAAAAGCAGCCCAAATGAAGGCTGAGATCCTCAGAAATACTTGTTGCCATCTAATTGTCTACCTCCTTTGCTCCACAGCCTTAGAAGAAAGTGATGCTTGAGCAGTCTGATGCTCAGACTGCTTCAGTCTGAGGAGGAAGCCCTGTGCTGCTGCAGACTCTCATGGCACCTTGCGCTCATGCCAGGCACAAACCCACCCTGCTGCCACATCCCTCACAAATATTTTCTGAGCTTCTACAGGTAGCACAGTGGCTCCACAAACGCTGGATATTGTCAAAGTGTCGTTTCAAAACCTGGTGTAATGGTAGGCAACATTAACACTTCCAAAAGTCAACGCTTCTCATTTAATGAGTCCTCAACATGTAAGGCATTAAAAAAATTGGAGGGCGGGAGGAGGAAAGTTAATTGCTAGGCATTATTTAAGCCCATGTTATTTTCCATGTATGAGTCACACACAATTTTGCCTGTTTAAAGAACATTTTATGAAAAAACAGGAGTGAAAACTTACTGGTAGTAAGAACAGGGGATACATTCCTTCCTTCTGCTACCAGTTCTCTTACAGAAATATTCAACCCGTTCATTACTCAACGGTTAGCTAAGAAAATGAATCTACCCTGTAATTCCTCATGAAACATTTGAGTTATGAGGAATTAAAGCCATAGGTCACCGATTGGAGAGTAAAGCTGCTACTTCATGTCATTCAGTTTGTTGGTGGAGGAGTATAAATAGTAAATATGAAGGCCAAGGGACCAGCTTTTTTAGTCATAACTAGCAAACTTAAGTTGCTGAATGCTATTATACAGAACAAAATAACAATTAGTTTTTAGATGTCTTTTTCAGCTGCCTATTTGGCCTTGCAAAATAGTCAAGTCAGCCACATCATAATCCATATTTTAGACTAGGCGAATTTATAGACCCAGTTACATTTTATTTACCAGTGTTTTACAAATACTTTAGATGGTTATTTTCCCAGACCCAGAATAAGAATGTTAGCCTAGCAAGGGTGTTTTCAAATAATTCAGGCTAAAATGTAGTGACAAACTTCAGTGTTGTTTATTGTTATTTGTTCATTTACTAGAACCAAAATGTTATTCATATACTGGAACCTAAGTTATTCAAGAATAAAGATGGCATCCGTAATATACCAAGGGTTAGCATTTGCGATTTTGCTGTCTTTCCTTGCTAGAACTTTGCTCAAAATACTCTGTTGCATGTACTCTTGTTGAATCTAGGATATGACAAGCAAAATGGGGCAGTGTCAGCAGAACGAGTCACTTTCCCTGAATCCCTGAAGGTCTTCCTCTGCTGCACCAAGGCTTCCCCAGGTTGTAACAGATTCCCAGTAGAAAGCAGGAAAAGGAGGATGGCAGCTCTGTGTGGCTCTGAGGAAGGATGGATGTGGATGGGGCAGTCAGCATCAGTTCTGCTCAGCTCTGGCTGTTTCAGAGAGACACAATGTGCCAAAGGAAAAAAAGAAGCTTCCTACAGCTGTGCCCTATAAACCATCAAGGAATTACACTGATAAGAAGCTCTAACCTTAAGATTGAGAGCAACAGGTCTAACTGTTCTGTTCTGCCAAGGATTTGACTAGTTCTGTAAAGCAATTCATGGCCAGCTTCCAGTAAACAAGGTTCCTCGCTGACTGACATACAATTCTGGACCTGCTGTGCTGTTGCTACTGTTAGACAATCTCTAATTGTCATTTCACTTCTGTTTGCTCATACAATAAAATCTCCAGAGCATCATAAACATTGCTAACAGTGTTTGCCAGTAGATATGTACCATGTGAAATTAAAACTGTTCTCAATAAAATAGATACGGCAGAGCTGCAAAGCTGTAATGCCATCCCTCTCCTGAGCTACACTGGCTTACACCTGGAGGAGAAAGTCATGGCATGGATCTTAGGTATGTGCTTAGTGCAACCTACTTGCTTTACACTATACTCCCAGAGCCTCTGCTGGGAGGGTCCCAAATAGCAAACTGGTAATCTATTCTCTTGTCCTCCTTCGGTGCCTGGTTTAGGAGGCGACTCTGTCTCGTTGCAATGATGGAGGAAGGCAGTAAATGCCATGGCTCCTTGCTATGGCTACCCTGCAAAATAGTGACATAAAAAACCCAAGTGACACGAGGATTTCTTGAAATCTGAATGACTCTTTCATGCTAACAAAGAGTTTGGAAACCTATGGTTAATAACACCACAATATATAACTCCTGCCAATGGAGTGTTTAACAGAGATAGTTACATTTGGAACTTCATTACTATCATCATTATCAACAAAGAGTGAAGACATTACCACTCAAAAGATGGTAAGCACCTGGAATAAGGAGAAAGCTCGTGTACTCCCATCAGAGCAGCACACAGAAAGATGCATACCCACAAGTGGGGAAGAGTGGCATTTTGGAAACAAAAGACTGGCTAAAACTGTTAACTGCGTACCCCTGGCTTAGTTATCAGATGGAGAATTATAACACAAACATTCCCCCCCACATTCACTCATACAATGAATAGTTGCTTGGGAAAGAAGTAATCCAGGCAGAGTGCCAGCTCACTCCAGGGACTCTACAGAAGAAAGGTTGCACATGTTTATTTTGATACAGTCTATTCCCAGTGGACATGGAGCTTGCACTATAAAATTCATCTGGCACTGATCACCTTATCCTGTGCTAGAAACATGTTTTTTAGTCAGTTAAACTACTACTCTTCTGTGTGGATGAGGTTAGTTTCTCCCCTTCCTGCCCTATTGCTCAAAAGAATCTGCTGTAAACTAATTGACACTGAAATGTAAGTAATCAGCTGTCGACTTCCCACTAAATTTCCACGTGGCCAGCTAATCTCACTTCCTACAAATCAGCCTGACATTTAACAAGAATTTTTAATCATATTCGTGCAACTCAGATGAATTAAATCAGAGATGTAAATTTCCTTTAGAGGTCTTGGGATGTGCCTGGGGAAGCCTGGTGACAAATTACAGTGTTTGTGCTCCTTAGGCCCTGTGTTGGGCAGCTGGGGGGAAAAGATTGAGCTTTTCCTCCCCTTCCCCCTCCAACATGGTGGGATGTCTGCCTCCACCATCCCACCAGCCTGCCTGAGGTGTTCAGCCACCTGTCCTGTACAGGACACACTCGGGTCTGGGTAGAGGGGTGCTGCCCACCATACCCCGATGTTGCATCCCACTCACTACAGATATCCCTCCAATCTCACCCTCAGACCACTTTGGATGCTGGTGTGGTACCACCATCCTAAGTAAAGACGATGATATTGCACTTGGAGGACAGTCTTCTCTGAGACAGGGGATAGGCAAGGGCTGTATGGAAAATTGGGACAGAAAACTGAAGAAATATCTTGACCTACCTTCTGGCCTCTGCACAGACCCTTCCCAAAAACTTTGTGAGGAGGGAAGAAGAAGAGCAACAGAATGGAAGGTAGACATTCCCCTGTGCCTTCCAGACACGTAACTTAGCCTCCAGTGCCCATCTCTGCTGAGTGCTACTTCTGCAAGATGCTGTGTGATGCCTCAACAGGGAGTTAGTTACTCCTTGGTTTCCGCTTTGAAGGGGGGAAAAGAAGCTGTTAGTGAAGAGCTTGACATTATACAGGAGGCATCTGGGCACATTCAGTGGTTCAGGTTTTAAAATCGAGATTGAGTCATGCATGGCATTCCATGAATAGTGAGTAGGATCCAAGACATAGGAAAAAGGCATTGAAGGGGAGTACAGGCTCTGGGCATGAGCCAGAGGCTACAGTTTCTGGCCACTCACTAGCATAGGGGACAGTGTGGCTGGGTTGCTGTGCTGGCACCACTGCTAGGTCTCCTGTCCAGGGATAATGGGCAAAGTCTTATGGGCATTGGGGTTGGATGATGGTGTTATTCCATGGGTACTCCACAGCACCCTGGAGAGCACTGTTGTGGCTCAGCACTAGCAGCTGTATCCCCTTCTCAGCTAAGGCAGAGCTCTAAAATGAAGTAAACCACACTAAAAAGTAAAGCATTTCCCTCCAAAGTCTTGCTGTGAGGCAAAGAGAAAGATTAGCAAATGGGAAGCAACAACAAAGGTCATAGGCAAGAGATGATCATCTGACCAGTTTAACTATCTTGTTCCATGTTTCTTTGACATGGAAGAAGCATGCAGATATCCCACTGTGAGAGTTATAGCATGAACACACACAGGAAGGATTTATATAAACACAAATCAGAATAAATCAACAGATTCATAGACACATCAAGCTGATCTGTGCCCCTCCATCCTTATTTTTCAGATGAAAACCTGTGAACTGTTACAAGAACATGCTGGAGTCCATAACTAAATACAGCATGATCCCACCTGTAGCAATCAAAAGAGATTTGTCAAAGTGCAAACAGAGCAGCCTCAAGAAAACTTAAGAAAATATAGTAAAAAAAATCACTTTCCTGATGATATACATTGTTATTTGAGAAGAGACTGTGACTTTTCAGTGGGAGAATAACAGACTGCAGTTATTATACTGTGATTGTTATGGGAATTACTACTTTTATGAGGAATGACAAAATCAAGTAGCATAAGTGTCCAGTAGCTTCAGAGTTAGGACTATTTTTTGCCTGATAGCATGCAGCTTAGTCTTCCTGCATTCAGTGGATTACTGAATGTTTATACTAGAGAAGAAGTTATTTAGAGATTTCCAAAAAAGAAGAGAAAGAAACTTTTTGAGAAAATACTGGACTTCATGAACCTTGTGGGCTTCTCTATGCTTCATACATATGTGTACAATCAATGGTAACAGGCTTAAAGCAAAACAGACATTAAAAATAATCCAAATGCAGACAAAGAAAATGATGGAATTTCACATAAATTAATACTCTTCTGAATCAGGGATGGCTGGGACATGGGCACAGGTAATGCAGCTGAGTGTGATGACATTATGATGAGGTGAAGATGAGGCTCAGAATGTATTCTAGATTTTTTTTTTTCTTATTCCCATTTAGTGGAAAGAAGTATTCTTTCCTGTAGGTCGGAAATATTGCTTCAATTGCTGTGTGACAGCTTCCCTGCCCCTGCCCCAGTGTTGACTGAATTTTAGGGTGAGTTGTCTGCAAATGTCCTACGGATATGGCAAAATTTGCATCAGTTTAAGTCTGGATTGTGATGGCTGCTGTCAGCAGTGCCATGCTGGAGCGTGGCCAGGGTAAGCAAGAGGCATCCTTTACCTCTAGCTTGTGAGAAACACAGAAAGTTTGTGCAGTGCTTGGGATCTCTGATGAAGATCAGTACATATGTGCTCGTTATCTTCCTTATTATTATTACTGAATGACTAAAGCCCTTCAGACTCCAGTGAACAGGCTAAGTGAATTCCTGAGTTCAACTACTGCTTAGCTCTCCCCTTGCACGGCTGGAAATAGAAAGGCAAACAAATTAAACTAACATTAATCAGCAAAGACTGCCATCTGTATCACTCGGAGCACTTCTCCGCGTGCCCGTCCCCTTCCAGCAATGCTAAACAGGATTAGCCTTCCGTGGGCGGATGGGGAAAGTAGGTCAGTTTGGTAACACCGCTGTGTGTGATGAATGGAGGATGTGACTGCAGTGGTCTGCTGGCAGCCCTCTTGACTTCTGAATGGGCCATGGTGATGAAGCACCTGGGCCTGTCATGGTGCTTATGAGATAGCTCAGACCCCTGCATAGGGATGAAGGATGACTTGTGCCTTTTGTAGAAACAGGGTTTTTTAAAAGCCTGACGAGTTCATTGGAGTTAATGGGTGCATTTCAACAAGGAAACTGAGGCACTGGGCAGCTAAAGGCTTAGTTATTCCTAATTTGTGCACAGACAAACATTTGTCAAAGCTTATGCATGAGCAAAGAGATGGTAAATCAACCAGTCGAGGTATTGTCTTTCTGTATTGATTTTACCAGATGTGTAGACATAGTGTCAGGAAAGCCAAAGCTTACATAAACTTGACACTTGCAGGGTATGTCAAGGGCAGTAAGAAAAGCTTCTGCTGCTACATCAGTTGTAAAAGGTTGAATAAGGAAAGTGCTGCCGTATTGGGAGTGAGGGAGGAGATGAACTAGTGACATCAAACATAGGTAAGTCTGAGGTACTGATGCCTTCTTTGCTACAGTCTTCACCAGCAAAGTCTCCCAGGACTCTGTGTTGAAGGCAGGGTCCATGAGGAATAGAAGGACAAGCAATGAGTGAGGGAACTCAGGGAACTTGAAGGAGCTTGAGGGAAGCTGACTTATACAAGTTGATGGGGTCTGACCACCTCCCTTCGTGGATGCTGGGGAAATTGGCAGTTTCCTTGTTAGGCTGACGTCTCTCATCTTCAACAGGTCACAGATATGGGGAAGGTCCCTGATGTCTGGATAAAGGTAAATATTTGCCTTCAAAAAAGGCCAAAAGGGTGACTAGAGGAGCAACAGGCAAGTCAGCTTCACTTCAGTCCCTTGGAAATCATGGAGTGAGTCCTCTTAGAGCATATGTCTGGGCACGTGAAGAAAAGTCATGGCATGCAGCAGGCAATGCACTGTGCATGGAATAGTGGTATGCCTTGGTGATGAGGATGTCTATCACTACAGACATGAACACAGCCTGATCAATAGTAGGTATTATGCCCCTTGCCTCACTTGTCAGACCACACACAGGGTAGTGTGTCTGGTTTTGGGATCCCAGCAGAGAAAAGATATAGATTAATTGGAGGGAGCTCAGCAGAGAGCCTCCACTGTGGTGGAGGCTGGAATACTTGTCTTATGAGGAGGGGTTGGGGTAGCTGGGCTGGTTCAATCTAGACAAGAGATAGCTTTGGAGACACCAAACAATCCCCATATTGTCTACAAGGAGTCATTGAGGAGCCAGAACTGGACTCCTTGTGGTGGTGCAGCATGGGAGAGTGAAAAAGTAATGGGCATAAGTTGCAAGATGAAAGGAGAATGTGGAAAGAAGAGAGGAGAAATTTTTCTTCATGAGGACAGCCCAGCAAAGAAGCAGTGTGCTATTGCTATTCTCAGAGGCTTTCAAGACCTGACTGGGCAAAATCATGAGTAGCCTGGTCTGACCTCAGAGTTGGCCCTTCTTTGAGCAGTAGGTTATACCTGGGGTCCCTTCCAACCTGATTTGTCCTGTGATTCTGGATCCACTGAGCTGGCTACCACTGGGAACATCCTAAGCATGTCAGACCCATTGAATTGCTTCCTATATTATATATGTTTACGAAGCTTATTTTATTATACTTTTGCTCTTCTATACTGCATCACACACTACAAATACAGTTGGGATACACTCACAAGTGCAGAGGGAGCTGTCTGGTGTTATTGCTAAGCTGCTCTCTGTAATTTTTGAATGATCATGGAGCACAGGTGAGGTGCCTGAGGACTGGAGAAAGGCCAATGTCACTCCAGTCTTCAAAAAGGGCAAGAAGGAGAGCACAGAAAACTACAGGCCAGTCTGCCTTACCTCTCTTCATGGAAAGATGATGGAACAAATCCTGGATGCCATCTCTAAACACATGAAGGAAGAGATAGTTATCAGGGGGAGTCAACATGGCTTCACCAAGGGGAAATCCTGCTTGACCAATCTGATAGCCTTTTATGAGTGCATAACCAGCTGGCTAGATGAGGGGAGAGCAGCAGATGTCATCTACCTTGACTTTAGAAAGGCCTTTGACACTGTCTCCCATAACATCCTCATTGGAAAGCTCAAGCAGTGTGGCTTGGATGAGTGAACAGTGAGGTGGATCAAGAGCTGGCTGAATGACAGAGCCCAGAGGGTGCTGATCAGTGGCACAGAATTGAGTTGGAGGCCTGTGGCCACTGGAGTTCCACAGGGATGGATTCTGGGGCCAGTCTTCAACATCTTCATCAACGACCTGGATGAGGGGACAGAGTGTACCCTCAGCAAGTTGGCTGATGACACCAAACTGGGAGGACTGGCTGATTCCCCAGAAGGCTTTGCTGCCATTCAGTGGGATCTCGGCTGGCTTGAGAGTTGGGCAGAGAGGAACCTCCTGAGGTTCATCAAGGACAAGTGCAGAGTGCTGCACCTGGGGAGGAACAACCCCATGCACCAGTACAGGCTGGGGATCGAACTGCTGGAGAGCAGCTCTGCAGAGAGACACCTGGGAGTCCTGATTGATAATGAACTACACATGAGCCAGCAATGTGCCCTCATGGCCAAGAAAGCCAATGGCAGCCCAGGGTGCATCAAGAAGAGTGTGGCCAGCAGGTCGAGGGAGGTTCTGCTCCCTCTCTACTCTGCCCTGGTGAGGCCTCATCTGGAGTCCTGTGTCCAGTTCTGGGCTCCCTAGTTCAAGAGGGACAGAGAGCTTCTGGAGAGAGTTCAGTTTTGGGCTACTAAGATGATGACAGGGCTGGAGCATCACTCATGAGGAAACTCGCAAGACCTGGGTCTGTTTAGTATGGAGAAGAGAAGACTGAGGGGGGGCTTATCAATGCTTATAAATGCCTAAAGGACAGGTGTTGAGAGGATGAGGGGAGTCTTTTTTTCTGTAGTGCCAGTAACAGGGTAAGAGATAATAGATAGAAGCTGGAACACAGGAAGTTCCACTAGAGCACGAGGTGAAACTTCTTTCCTGAGAGGGTGAGGGAGCCCTGGTACAGGCTGCCCAGGGAGGGTGGAGGTTTCACAATCTGTGTGGATGCATTCCTGTGTGACCTGATTTAGGAGAATCTGCTTAAGCAGGGTGTTGGACTGGATGATCTTTAGAGGTCCCTTCCAACATCTACTGTTCTCTGATTCTGTGAAATAGCTTGTGCACTCTCTCCTCTATGCTGACATCCTTCCTGCTTTATAAACCTGCCATCTAGGAGAAAAGAATGTGAGATACACATTTTAACACTGTATATCTATATGTTAGGTGTATGTCATGTCACTTTTAGATGTTAATTTAAAGAAAATATTCACTTTATTAGCAAAAAAGAAGAGAATGGCCCTTGACTGCAAAACCTGTTATTCTTCTCTCTCTGCTTCTCATGTTCTTAATCTCTTTTAGGTATTTATAAAACTTTAATCCTCATAGTATCAGAAGTCCCAAATGGACAAAGATTTTAACAGATGCTTAACTCTATACTGCTATAAGAAATCCCTCATGTTTGTGTATCTTTTCAAATTTCAGGCCTAAATGTGGAGGTAGAGCTGCACAGATTATTTTGCAATTATCAGCTCTGAAATCTTCCCTTCAAAATGGTCTCAGTTATAAAATATTCTAGGTTGTAATAATCTGTTAAAGTTTATTTTCTTCTGCAAACATTTAAATAAGTAGAATGATATAACACCTGCCCTATGATCTTCTGACGATAAAATGCTCAGTCAGTACACGTAAACTGGCAGAATGTGTGAATATAACATATAAAGATGTATTTGTTGAAAACTCATCTTCTTTTTTTCTATCACTATTAGTCTTGACAAGCTCTTCTGCATCTAATTTAACAGGGTACAGTGGCACTGGAGTATAAACCAAGAAGTCCGGGAGTTGTCACAGGTTGGTGTCATTCCTTCCACTTGTTTGTTTGTTAACCATTTATGGATGGCTCTCCAAGGACCAAATTATTCTTCTTTTAAAAGCTCTGAGCCTGGGAGTAATTTTGCTAATAGTAGAAAACTTTACTCCAGAAAGGAACTCTGAATTTTTATGAGTGCGTTGAATTGTCACTATTTGCAACAGCTGTGATGGTGTCCCCTTCATGTATAAGATGCTGAAATAAAAGGCCACAAATTTCTGTTCAAATTTTAGCAGGAAAGCAGAAACTAAACATGAAGCCAAATTTCCTTCTAGCTTTAGGCACCTAATCTGATGTGGCAGCTCCCTCTCCATTCAGCAGAACCTTAGGTTGTGGAGTTTCCCTCCTTGGAGGTCTTCAGGATCCGCCTGGACATGTTCCTATGCCACTTGACTTCCTATGCGAACCTGCTTCTGCAGGGGGGTTGGACTAGATGATCTCTAAAGGTCCCTTCCAACCCTGCCATCCTATGATTCTATGAATGAAGGATTGACCTCTCTCAGTGTACTTGCCTTCTATCTCCTCCAGTGGTACCTTGCTTGCCTTTTCAACCAGTAAGAACAGGTGAGCTCCAGGGAGTGGATCTGGACTTGAGTGAAGCAGTGAGTGCTCTCCCCATCCTCATCCCCACCCATTCCAGCATGATACCCATCACCCATGGGTGATATCCATCTCAGCTTCTCTGCCACTGATGTGGCCCAGAGGTGGGATGTGTGGGGGGAAAAGTGGTCGTCCCTGCAGAAAGCCTGCAAGACGAAACAACTCTTGCTCTGTGCAAGAGGCAAAGCTGTGGTCTATACCTGCTGCTGCACAGGTGAAAAAAAATCCCCATATAATATAAGGAAATAAATACAGATATCAACAACAATAATCCCAACACTTTTGTGTTAACAGCTTGATAACATATCTGCTTACAACTCACAAACTGCAATAGATTTTCTGCTCTGTAGTAGCTATCATATTCCTGTCAGTAGAACTAAATATTTAATCATCTGGGGAGATGAATCATAAAAAGCTGTTTTGGGGAGATATTTTTAAATGGACAATTTGTTGCCATTTAATTTTTAGGACTTGCCATCTCTCTCTTCTCAGGAGGGGCCCTGCAAGCCTGTGACTATGTAGACTATTGCTCTGTACTGCTTCCTGTGAACCTTATAACCTAGGGGGTTTTAAGGTACTTTCTGATAAGACCAAGGAGAAAGGATGCAATCAGCTCAGGGTCTGGCTGGGCACCACTAAGATGGGGAGAAGTGGGGGGCACAGAGGCACACAACCTGCTCCATTGCGTGACACTTTGTGGATGAATTCTCACCAATTTGGTGTCTGACTCCATAAACCTGCAAGAGTTCAGACAGAGCATCAGGCCAAGGTCGCACTTGTGTTTTGCACCATCTTGAATGTTTAGGCCCTTGAGTCCCTCCTATGTGAGTCTGAATCACACTCTACTTGTGGAGCTGGCATGTCCCCTGCACTGATGTGCAAAGTGCCGCTGTTCTCAGTCTCTTCATACTACTAGTGGTTCCCATTTTTTACAATGGATAAGTTTCTCCAATGTGATGTAAAATTCAAATCAAGTTTTATGAAATGAATCTCTAGGGAAAAGAGATAATTATTAAAGAGCTTCATTAGTGCTTTGCAATCTTAATTATGATAATCATATTTTTGTAGCTAATATAACTGAACTCCTGCTTTTAAATCCCATTAATGAGCATTTTTAATACTTCTCCTACTGGGCCAACAAAACCATAATGTTGAACTTTATATTTACACAGGGCACTATTTCTAATAAAAGTAACACACTGTTTACTTAAGATTTCCATTCCCTTTTATCTGCACTTTGAAGGTGCACCTTGTCACAAGATGCAGAAAATGAAGAAGAGTAAAGACAAATCATGAGCTTGGGCTCAATTTCCCTTCCTGTCAACAACAGGGCACAATCCCTGCACCGTGATGGCAACTGCTAGTGGATATTGGCTGCTGTCAGGGAAGCCTGTGACACCACTGCTCCCTTGGGTGGATAAATTTGAAAACCCTGTTCCTGAACAGCCCAAGGCCTGAGCTTCACCCGCTCTGGGTCCTCAGGTGGGCTTCAACAAGATTCATGTGTGTCGTGAGTAGACAGAGGATGTGACCCACTGCATGGAACACAGACTTGCCAGAGGGTTCTAAAAGATCAGGTGGTTGAACAGGACTGCTCTGCCATACCAGATATGGCGAGCGGGAGACCAAGAAGTTGCAGGAGCCATGCTGCAGTGCCGAACAGTAATTGGAGGTCAGGCCTAGAGGAAAAGGGGAATCTGGAGGAAAAGGTCAAAAGAAATCTCAAAAAAGAAATGCCTAAGTTCATAAAGTATTCATCTTGTGTATGAGCAGAAGTCACCTCCCAAATCAGCTACCATAAATCCCTAAAAAGCACTAGCAAGTGATACCAATATAAACAGTCTTTTCTGAGTTCAGTTTATAATCCCTGATAGAGCAGAATTTGCTGCTGTCCCCTACACTATAAACCACCCACCACCATCCAGATGCAATGGACTAGTGGAACTTTTTTATGAGTCTGTTTGCAGCCAAATATTTTACTCACTAACACAGAGAGAGACTAAAAGATCAAAGAGGGAAGAGCACATAAATTCAGATATCTCAATAAAGAAATTAAAACAATAAAGCATATATTGACTATTATCTACCCATTAATCTCTGGAGTAAATTCAGAAAACTAATTAAAAGCTTCTACACAGATAAATGATAAGCTTCTTTATTCATTGGGCTCAACATATGAACAAACAGAGGTTTGTGTTGATACCATCATTATTAGCAACTGCATTAAAGCAAATGATTTTTGCTGTGCTACTGGGAATACAGTGATTTCAAGAACAAAATGATAAAAGATGAGAATTTCAAACCTTTACTGCATTGAGCGTATCGTATCTCCTGTTTCCTTTTTTAATTTATTTCAGGTAATAATTCTTATAGGTCAGCATGACAAAAACCAATAAGATGTGAAGAAGAGAAAACAAACCCAAAGCCTGTACAGAAGCAGGAAAAAAAGATCTCTGCTTAATCATTCTGCAGTGAAAGTCCAACTTTAACAGGCAAAATCACTTTCCCTCATGGGAAATTCTCTAATTCATCAGTTCTTACTGCACCCTATATCCCTTTTGCTGCTACTGGCTTCAACATTCACGGGGAATTTTACACGAGTTTTTGTAGGGAGGTTTTTGCCTCCTCAACCGTAATTGATAGGTGTTCTATTTTTGTGGTACAACACTGCTGTCTTGCGTGACGTGGCGTGGCGGTGGTGCATGGGGAGCTTGCAAGGCAGCCAGCCTTGCTCTTCCTTGGTGCTCCAGGAATAGCCCCCAGGCCAGGCATCAATTTAGAATGGTGTGAGTTGAAAAGGGGGATCCTGAAGAACACTAAAGAAAACAAATTTTACAGCTTAAGCTGTGTTGTCAATTTAAATACAGAGCTTGAATTAATTAATTTCAATATATAGTTGTTCCTGGATCTGATTATTTAGGATCAATTAAAACAGATCTGACTTCGGAGTCCAGACATCCTCCTAGGGATCCTACCCAATCAAACAACTCAAAACCCTCAATTTTAAAAAATCTACAGTTCAGTGACCTGGGGCTCATTAGCATGAAACCAGTTTTAAACTGATGAAATGAGGTAACAAGAGAGTACTATAGCTCCTTTTGTTTATATTTTTTATTCACACACCAGCATCTTCCTGCTTCATATTGTACATTAAACTCTCCCTGTTGACCCAAATGAAACAGAGATTTCCAAAAGTCTCAGGCTAATGTCCTCTTGAACATGGGCTAAAAGCAAAACACAGTCCACAGAGTGTAAAGCACACTTAAATTTTAGCATATTCACTCAATTGCAGCATTTCAGAAACAGAGAAGTCATTAAAAGCCCCATAGCAAAATATCAAATTGTGCCTCTGCCAGATATTAACTTTGAAAAGAAAGAGCAGAGACACTTTGAAAACCACAGTGAAATACTGATGTGCTGATTCACCTCACACTTATGTACTGGGTGAGTTAGAACTGCAAAATAATCTATCTCATCTGTGCCAGATGATATTGGTGGGAAAGCATCTTTTGGCTATGATGAGTGCTGCTTTCCATTCTGAACGCGCATTTTCCCTTTCCACTTGCAAGAAAATTTGCTGTCAGAATGTCAAGCTGATTTGCTATTTTATTTGCATGCTGTGTCAAATATTCATACAGACACACCAAGCATGTATCTATGTCCCAAAAGGCCTGAGTTGTTGCACACTGTTACCTGTCTTTCATCATTCCCAGGGTAAAAACTAGGAGGGGAAAAAAAATGACATAATTTATAGGTCTCTACCCTTGCTGAATCACATTTAATTTCAAACAGTGTGCCGTGGCTGTTACTGGAACACCACATATGGAAAATAGGACTTGAACTCTTAATGCATCATGAATTTTGCTACTAATCTAAAAAAATCAGGCTTAACTGTACCACAGAAAGTGCGAAACTTTCCATCGCCTCTGTTCTGTAGCCAGTACTGTGACTGAAGCTCTTGCAGGCATATCTGATCTGCCATTAAACAAGTAGTGAACTACCAGTGCAGTTCACTGTAGGTCTGCTAGTTTACACATCTACCCAGTGTCACCAAAATAAGGTTGTTTAGGGTGGCTCGATTTGGTGGGGGTGGGAAAGAAGAAAAAGAGAAAGAGGAGAAAAGAGAGGGAAGCAGCTGGCAGGGAGCTGAGGCTGAGGTCGAGTCAAGTCCTCTGGCTCATAGCCTTGCATGAAGCAGTGGTAGCGGTAAATTGCAGGGCTATGGGTTGAGGTGGGGAGAAAAGAGAAAGTCCCGTATCCCGGTTATAAAATCCACACAAAAAGAGGGATCTCAAAGGCAGTTCCAGGAAAAAAGCTATTGTCACAGGATGGATTGGGATGTTTGGTTGTGGAGATGGTAATTGCTGCTCCTTGTCTGGTGGGTTTAAAGCTGTCTCAAGGGTGGCTATAGAAACTATGGCAGCTTTAGTGTCCAGAAAAGACATTCATTTATAGAAACCATGCCAAAGGTAGTATAAAACTTGATATCACAGCACTTCACTTTAAATGACTTGTACTTCATCTTACTGCCCTACTATTTTGTAGGTATTTGGGTCTGGGGAGTTTTGCTTTTAAACAGAAAAATACTTGGTTCTCTGTGTGTGGCATTTTTTCCCCCTCATTCTCCTTCCTTTAGATACTTCAAAAGGCAAGCTCCTGAGAAAACTTTTCTGCTGGTTCCTATTGTTTTCTACTTCAAGTGAAAGAAGTACATGATGTTAAATCTGAACACCAAGACTTTGTGAATGTGTAAACTTCAGAACTCTGAATCTTTCAGCCTGTGCCAATGTAAACCACCTAAAGTGCAGAGAATTAAGTACACTTTATCCTCTCTGACCATGATTGAACATGTTCCAGTCCTCCTAAAATCTGTGGCAAGGAGCCTCTCAAATCCTCCAAAGTGGAGCAGGGCTTTTTCAAATGAGCATGAGAAAAAGAGGGAGATCCTTATCCAAATCTCAGTCACCACCCTTTAGCTCTCTCCTATGAAAATTCTCACCCTGCTGTTCCTAACACTCTCAAGGACATGAGGCAGGAAGATATAAATCCTACCTTAGCTAAGCAAGATGCTCTATATTCCCTAAATTCCTGGGAAAATTGTGCAGAAATTTTAATAAGCACTTTTGCAGCACACGGTGGGGTCTCTCAATGCCACTCACCCTTTTCTATATTACTCCATTAGTATCTAACTGACCTGTTCTCTAGAAAAACAGGTACCTTGGTCCAACTCTTGGAAGCTGAAAGGGCTAAGATGTGCATTCTGGGAACACAGTTATGGGCTTTTTGGCCCTTGGGCAGGAACAGTATTTCCCTGCCTTGCTTCCCCTCTACCTTGATCCTATCCTTGAGTGAAACCACTCATGGGGCCATGGTACCCCTCTGCCTTCCTCTCGCACAAGCACACACCATTCCCACTGCCTTTCATTGTACTGGATTCAGTGCTGAGGTCAGAGACTCCGCACTGTCTTAAATAATGTTGTAGGCATTGGAGCTAGATATCTGGGAGCACGTGAGTGCTGCTACATCAGCCAAAGACTAATGGACGCGTTGGCTGTGAGGAACTAGTATTTGGCTACCGCTGCTTGGGTGGCCAAAAGGGTTTCAGCTGACATTGGTCAAGGGAAGCTGGAACAGAAAGGCATTAAAAGGCTGGCATTCCTTTAGATTTGCTCTTATCACTCAGAAGTATTTTACTGGAATGAACTGCAACACGATTGCAGCTGCGCTTCACTTGGGTCACTATCTGGTTCTAGGCTATTTTAAAATGATATCATCCTGAGAAATAATGAGGAGTCTTAAACTATACTGGGAAGTGCAGAGTAAATTTTCAGTTGGCTGAAGAGTGAAATGCAAGAGAATGTTTTTCCTGATATATTTTCTCTCTCTCTGTCTCTCTCTTCATGGAAATATTGATGTGAAGGATAGTAATACTGCTACTGAATTCTGACCTGCGTGGCTATAAAGATACATTACTTGCATCAGGCCAAGAGACAGTTCTCTCAATCTTGCTTCTTGTGCAAATGCAGTTATCTTGCTCTGGCACTTTGCAAAATCATCTAAATTACTATTAAATTAAATACTTTTAATTTACAGAGGATTTCAGTTGAACTCGTATCTCTATGCCATTAATTATCAAGTATTTTACTGTCCCTGGGAAAAAACATTAGTAAATCAATCTAAATGAACTTCCACCTTCCCCCCTGAACTGGGGGTGGGTGTCATCAGTCACACTCTAACTTGAGAAGGTTATATTTCCCTCGGATTCATCATTAATCTCATTTCAAATTGTGTATTTATGAGTGGGGTCAGGGCAACATTTTCAAACACGGGGTTTTAAAGCTAGCAATAGCAGTATATTTAGCCGTCTGAATATGTGGTGGATTTTCAGAGGTCTTCTGTGATTTGAAAACATTTTCAAACCATTTGAAACCTTTTGCAATATTAAGGTTGGTTTGTTTCTTTGATTTTTGGTTTCCTTTCTTTTAAGAAACAGTAATCACACTGGTTATCTTTTAGATAAACTCTATGATTTCTACTGTATCCATAGACACAGTGGAGCTCTGGGGAAATATCAGTGGAAACATAGTGATATATCACTGGAATTGAAGGATGCTCGGATGCTCGGAAGGGTAGTTAGTTGAATGAGTAAATACGGATTTAAGTGCTGGCCTCTCAATATCCAAAATTGAAAATATTGACCTTGATACACAGTGCTGGTCTTTACTGTGCTTTCACATGTCAAAGAGATCTGCAGGGGTCCAGTACGGCAAAGTCATGTCCCAAAACACAATCTCAGGAGAACAGTGGTAGTAGAGCAAGCAGGTGAGATATTTCAGATGCTGACAATGCTACCAGGTGCGCTCTCATTACTGCCTCAAAACAGTGTTATCCCAGAGTGAAAAGACAAGTGTGTTATTTCACAGACCAATCAACAAAAGCACACGTTCCTATTTCATCAGCGTTTCATCCTCTACTTGCCAAATCCAATGCAAATCTTGGTAAAAGGAAAGTATTTCATGAACTTATGTGGCCTGAATTAATGTATTAATCTTCACAGTGACACAGATTATTAGAAACTCAATGATATGAGGAATGTTTTATGATGTGTTTTCACGCTGATAAATGGCTAATCACCATATATTTGTGACAACAGAGCATTACAGGGAGCACTGATATGTGTTCTGAAAAACACCATCAGTCCTTTTACGCCCTCTGCATAATGCCCTATCATCTGCAGTGCTTAACTTTGCCGTCTTGCTTTCAGAAACATTAAAAAAAAAAATCATTATGAGAATCCTAACATTTGTCAAAGCCTCCTTTCTGGTCTTTCGTGCTGTTGTTTTTGTCAGTAAAAGTGCATTACATGCCATTTGACAGCTGGTAATTGTATGAGTATTGAATTAAAGCATTGATTTTAATTTTCAAAGTCAACCTCACTCTCCTTTAGCTGAATGAATTACTTTTTTCATGAGAAAAAACATTGGTACTGGACTTCAGACACAGGATCAGAGCTTAGGCAGCCCATCCCCAGGGGTAATTTCTGCTGCTCTCTTTTTGAAATATTGGAAGGTTCTAACTTGCCCATTATCCAGAAAAAAAGGAGAAGATAATAAATCTCTGAACAGCTAGCACAGCTCCTAAATTCATAGCTAGCTTTCAGCTATTTTGTATTGCATTCCAATTCTCTGTCTGCTAGGATGATTTTCAATCGTACAGATAAGCAATAACAGCCTGGGCAAAGCTTGGATGAGAAGCCTTGAAAGAGAATCCAGGTGCTGCTAGGAATTACACTGATTATGCCATGGATTGCAATCTATCTTTGAGTCAATGGTAAGTTACATTAAAAAGGCTCCCCAGGAGACAGAGGCTTTCTGACCCTTTCCCCTGTATCATCCTTTTCACAGATGCAGGCACTTTTCCTTCTCTAGTCTACTCCTGAGGAACTAAACTGCAGATTGAAGCAATCGCTCTCATGTGGAAACCATAGGAAGAAAAAAAAAAAAAAGAAGGATCATAGGTTGTCAGCCCAAAGAGATGTTCAAAAAAAGCCTGAAGTCTTGTGCCAAGTTTCAGAAGACAAGCTGCTTCTCCTTCTCTCTCAGAACCTAATCGCCACAAGCCAAGTCTCTGACCTGTTGCTCTTATCATACATTCAAAGACATATACTACTTCCTTATTCTTAAACTATCAAATCAATTATCTTGGGATCAGTCCAGATTTTGTCCTTCTCTGGAATGCGTGAAGCTGTTCAACCTGCTCGTATCCCTGGTGAGAACTGCCTCCTAACACAGCATCACCCCATCCAGATGTGGTACTGGGGAAATACAATTTGCTTACTAGCATCACAGAATCACCAAATGGTGGGAGTTGGAAAGGACTTCTAGTAATCATCCAGTCCAACACCCTGCTAAAGCAGGTTCTCTTTGGTCAGGTCACAAAGGAACATGTCCAGGCAGGTTTGGAAACCTCCAGAGGAGGAGACTCCACATCCTCCCTGGGCAGCCTGTGCCAGGGCTCCCTCATCCTCACAGGAAAGAAGTCTCACCTTGTGTTTGAGTGGAACTTCCTCTGTTCCCAGCTTCTGGCAGTTACCCTTTGTCCTGGCACTAGGCACTGCAGAAAAAAGTGTCTCCCCATCTTCTTGATGTTCATCCTTTAGGTATTTTTAAGTGTTGAAAAGGCTCCCTCTGAGTCTTCTCCAGGCTAAATAGACCCGGGTCTCGCAGACTTTCCTCATAAGAGAGATACTCCAGTTCCCTAATTGTCTCTGTAGCCTCCATCTGATCTCCATCCCATCTCCATCTGATGGGATGGAGAAATGAGGCCACACAGTTATTACTCTCCTTTGAAATGAGTGGAGATACAGGTCTGTAAAACTGACTTGGAACTGTGACCAAGAATTATATGTTAATTCACTAAAGAGGAGCTGGAGTAACCAAGAGCAACAATTGCTTCTCTTTTATTAAGAAGTTTCCTGCTAATGTGGAGTCACACTTCAGGTGAGGAGTCTACCTGCTCAGCACAGCTGCAGCCATGCTGCATGCTGTAGACGGGACAGAGTCAGAATTTGGCTGAAGATTTTTTTTATCATATTGTGTGTCATATTTGTTGCATAGCAGGCTAAACAAAGAAACTCTCTGCAGAGTTTAAGAATTTATTTTCATATTGTTTCTTGATTCTTCCACACCTCAAGGTTCTTTAGAGATGCCATAGCTTTCCCTTGATTCTTTATCTAGCAATTCTTGCTTCTGTAGGGGTGTTAGACTAGATGATCTCTAAAGGTCCCTTCCAACCCCTACCATTCTATGATTCTATGAATTCATTCCTTCCAAACAGGAATTATTACAAAATCCAGCATTAGGACTTAATTCAGGTCAAATTTACCATTGCAATAAAAAACCCCAAAACAAAACCAAAAAGATGTGGCTGATGTGTCATCTCATGTGTTTTTGCAGTACTGCCAGTTTATGTCAGAAAATGCTAGTCCACACTTGTTACTGCAAGTTATGTTTTGTTGGTTTTTTTTTCCTATAAGACCCATGGTTCTTTTTGCAGTTGTGTATTAAAATGAGTTTTCTCTGAGGCATAATAAAAATATCACAGTAGAGACATACATCACTTTTTGGACACCATGTTATGTGATGAAATTTTTCATGGTACACTTAGTTTGCATTTGACCCAAGTAACTGAAAGTAAGAATGTGCACTGACCTGCTCCAAAGCAATCATATTAGCCACAAAAAATGCAGAAGATGACATGCATCAATTTGACTCTGTGCAGCCTAATGTTTATTATTTCTGCAATAAAATGTGGAAGAAAATAAAATGTGAGGGTGTTTTGTTCATGTCTGGGCACCCTATTGCCATAGTATTTACCGCATAGGAGAAGTAAATATAGGATTGTATGCACAGGGCTCTTCTCTGTCTTGCTATGGTACTATATTATTGGTGACTTTCTGGTTTTGATTCTAGTTTTAGTCAAATTCTCTACACCCTTTACAAGTTGAGGATGTTGATTTCTTGCTACTTCTTCCAGACTTAGACTATCTACTTCCATTTCAATGTGATAAAGTGAAATACAGATTCAGGAGCTTGATACATATTTGGGGGGGTATCTGCTTTTCTACAAATGCAGGGAGCTATTGATTATATATCTTCATATGTATCTTTTGTTTGTTAATACATTTTTTTAGGATTGTTTTTATACTAGAAATAATAGGGTGAGGGCAGATATTTCTACTGGCCTCTAAACAAGAACAATCATGAAGAATTTAGAGAATTAGCATCTCCTCCAAGGAAAAAGTCACTGGTTGTCCTGAGATGATATGGATTTTATATACAGTTCTTTTGTTACTAAGATTACACAGGCTTTCTAGCTTTGTCTTTTCAAAAATATTAAAAGCTTTTAAATGGGCTTTAACCTAGAGAGACTAAATCCAAAATGCTGTTATACAAATAAAGTGATGAATGGGATGCCTATATATCATTTATTTCCTCTTGGAATTTATGACCTTCCATCAGTCAGTAGTTTCCTTCACACTCCCTCACTTGTGAATTATAAGTTAATCAAGAATACAATGGAAACAATGCATCCATAGCCTGCTTGCTGCATTCATCTCTTTCCTCAGGGTGGATTATGGATGTTAAAGTTGTAATGAGCTTTCTTTTAGTCCAGTTTTGACCTCAGTTCTGACTTTAACAGGAAAGATTTCTCATGTGAGTTTACACAAGGCATATTTGGAAGATACATTGAGATATGAAAATGAGGGTTGTGAAGCAGAAGCAGTTTAAAAAAGTAAGACTATCTCCTTGCTTTTAACTGCCCTATTTTAAGGAAGTTGAGTAAATGGAAAATAATTTAGACTGAGAATCTTTTTTATTTTTTAACTTGGCCTCAAAGGGATCAATATCTAAGTATTTCTGAAAGGTTAGTTATATCTAGAGATCTTCAACTCCAGAATTTACAAGCCTGATTTGATGGCCACGTGTGGCTAATGAAACAAGAGGGAAAGAGAGGTTTTCTGCACTGTGCTGACATGCTGCTTCCTAAAATCTGGTCCTGGTTTTGCCACGCTGAATGACTTTGGTGCTATTTCACACTTATTAGTATGGAGGAATGAGTATTTTAGCATATTTTACAGAGCCTGAGCCTAGTATGTGGGACTTTCCCTCAGAGGGGATGCAATGGATCCATTGGAAGTATTTATTTTAAAAACATACAGATGCACAATAGCAGTGAATAGAATTCCAAGAAAAAATATTCTTATAGCTGATAATACTAGTGGTAACAATGAAGGAATTATTCTCATTATAAAAAAGAGTTGATCTGAAAGGTAAAGAGAGGTGGTAATTAATTTCTTCTAATAGTCACACTGGGATCTCCTGTAGTGTGCGGTCTGATGTTAATAATATATTTTCCCCCTTATAATTAATGTTCATGTTCTGTTCCTGGGGGACTTTTCTCCACTATCCTCGGCATTGTCATTACTTAAGCATGCACAAGCAACTTTAGCACCTTGTTGGCTGCAATAGCTAATCCAAGCACTGCTTCTCTTGCCCATATCTTCTCTCCTTTCAAGTGGGTGACAAACTCCATCACTGCAACACGTGACCTCAAGAGAGCTGGGAAATTATGAGGTATTCTGTCCCATTTTGGAGGAATGTGAAGTTTTAAAGAAAACATTAAGACAACATAGGGAGGGAGTGAGCCTCCCCCTGCCTGTCCTGCTTTCCGAGGCTTGTGATTCAGGGATGGGGACACTATGGAGGTGTTGGAACTACTTGCCAGTGGAAGCTTGTGCCACAGCAGAATGAGCAAGGAAGACCTTGGATTTCAGAGTAGTTTTCAACTCCCCTGTCAGCCACTGAGGGTATGGGTAGAGAACGAGGCCAGGGCAGAAGCAGCATGGTCTGTGCTCCTTCTAGGTGTCAGTCTGTTTGAAAAGCCTGTTTGAAATAGCTGTCATAGAATCATGGAATCATTTTGACTGGAAGAGACCATTAAGATCATCGAGCCCAGCCTTTGTCCCAGCCCTATCAACCACTAGAACATTTCCCTAAGTGCAACATCCAACCATCCCTTAGACACTTCCAGGGACAGTGACTCCCCCACCTCCCTGTGTAGGCCGTCTCGATGCCTAACAACTCTTTCAGTAAAGAAATTTCTCCTAATATCCAACCTGAAAGAAAGAAGAGAAGGGAAAGTAGAAACAACCATTTTTATTGGAGGTTTCACTACCTGTTTCCAGATCCTCACATACCTAGGCCTTGCACATTTAAACAAAGATTAGTGTGAAAGGTTATTTATGAAATATGAGTTAAGCAGAGGACTGCCAAACATATTATTGCATTTTCTACCAACAGCAGAGACACTTTGTGCACTTTGTGTATGTTTTAAAGACATTTTTGAGACACTGGTTTTACGGAAAACTGGAACATACTCTTTACTGGAATAATTCTGATTTTCTGTCTTTTTCAGTAAAAAGTAACTACCAGGAAGATAAATAAATATTCAGGAGTTTCATATTGGGAATGTCTTATTTTCACATAACTTATAAGCTACTTGCAGGCAGTGTCCACTGATGTAGATGTTTCTCAGAATAAAAACTCCTAAATTCTCCCATATTGGGTAATCATCACATTGAGACTTTGATCCAGAAGCTGATGTAGGCATGATGTGAACAACCTGCATAGGTTTCCAGTTCTGGGAGACCAGAAATGGATGGTGGTCCTCTAAAAGGTGGCTCTCAAAGGCTTTTGTAGGCCTTCTCCCTCAGAGTGGTGGGAGATGTCGAAGTGACAAGTTGACCCATAATTTCCAGTCAGAGAGTTGTGGTAAAACCATATAGTGCTGCTTCTTCACACCTGGCCTCCCCGATGTGACTGGAGACCTGTTAGTATCATGTCTGTGGGTGCCCGATCCTGGGTTTCAAGCAGGGAAAGAGTCCTACCAAGTGAGACCAGCAAGACAGATCTGAATACTGCTCTTAAACCAAGGAAAAACAGTACCTTTACATTTTCACTTATATTGAGGATGTAACTCTTTCTCTAAAAAAAAAGACAATTATGTCATGGCGCTATTTAAAATACGAAGTTGCAGCATGGCGTGCAGCTGCATAAAGATGCAGTTCTCCCATCCACAGGGGAGCCTGTGCCTTGAGATAGACACACTCTGCTCTTATCAAAGGCTTGCTTCTAATTAGAGAGTAACCAAAGCCCTTTTTTAACATCTGCATTGTGTGGATTTAATATGCTAATGTGTGAACCTGTCTCAAATATCTAATCCTAAAAATGTTTTACTTTCTTTTTTGATACTCTTAAGTAGTTAGGCCTGATAATTTAACTCCATCAGGCTGAAAGGCATTAAATGAAATGTCCAGAAGGAGTTAATTTAAGTGCTTATCAAAGACTGGTAATATCAGTTTCCACTGGTAAGTAAAATGAATGCATGTGAACCGGAATCAGATACATTGATTCAGCTCTATTGTGAAAACATAGCTTGGAGATAAATAGTACCACAATTAGTTGCCCAGGAAAATCTGCATCATCCTAATGGAAGTGCTCTAATGACCTTGACTAAATTAACGGCATTCCTGCTTTCTCAAAAGAAATGCCAAGATACCAATAATAGCGTGACATACATGTCTGTTTTCTGAGATGTCCATTTGACAATGAGGCATTGAGAAAAACAATCTTTATCCAGAAACATTTCTTGAATTATACGTGAAGTTACTGCTACACTTCTGCATAAAGAAAACTAGAAAAGAACACAGGACAATGGTCGAGGCCTATTCTTCAACTGTAGTTCAAAGGCAAACTAAAACGTACCTTGCCCATGCTCTACTGGCATTTTCAAAGGACAAGTTTCATACCATAAACAAAGCTCATGTCTGCTGCTGAGCTACTTCTTAGAGCATCACTCTGTGTTAGGAGCTCATGGCTCAAAGACAGCACAAGCTGTGCAGCATGCCACTAATCTAAGTTTAGGAACAGCAACGACTGGTGTCTGACTTTGGGAAAACTGGAGCTGAAGAGCTGACCCAGACTGTAGTCTGGGTCCTTCAGACTATAGGGCTGTGATTCAGTCTAAGTTGATATTTATTAATTTTGGTAACATGCATTGCTCAAGTTTGTTAGTAGTATGGCTGGAGGTGAGCTTGGGGCTAAGGACTGATGGGAACAAAAATCAAGTGTAACTGCTGGGAAGAACAAAGCATAAAGTTTAGAAGAGTGTAAGTACAGAAAACCATAACCAGCTGCCAGGCTGGATGGGAATAATGTTCTTTAGGTTATGTTAGTGTTGAGTTGAATGACTCAGATGAACAAGTAGAACAAGTAGAACGGTTATGAGTGCATAACTGGCTGGCTAGATGAGGGGAGAGCAGTAGATGTCATCTACCTTGACTTCAGCAAGGCCTTTGACACTGTCTCCCATAACATCCTCATCAGAAAGCTCAGGCAGTGTTGCTTGGATGAGTGGACAGTGAGGTGGATCGAGAGCTGGCTGAATGACAGAGCCCAGAGGGTGGTGATCAGTGGCACAGAGTCGTATTGGAGGTCTGTGGCCAGTGGAGTTCCACAGGGATGGGTTCTGGGGCCAGTCTTGTTCAACATCTTCATCAGCGACCTGGATGAGGGGACAGAGTGTACCCTCAGCAAGTTGGCTGATGACACCAAACTGGGAGGACTGGCTGATTCCCCAGAAGGCTGTGCTGCCATTCAGTGGGATCTTGACTGACTTGAGAGTTGGGCAGAGAGGAATCTCATGAGGTTCAACAAGGACAAGTGCAGAGTCCTGCATCTGGGAAGGAACAACCCCCTGCACCAGTACAGGCTGGGGGTCAAACAGCTGAAAAGCAGCTTTGCAGAGAGAGACCTGGGAGTCCTGACTGATAGTAAACTAACCATGAGCCAGCAATGTGCCCTTGTGGCCAAGAAGGCCAATGGCATCCTGGGATGCATCAAGAAGAATGTGGCCAGCAGGTCGAGGGAGGTTCTGCTCCCTCTCTACTCTGCCCTGGTGAGGCCTCATCTGGAGTCCTGTGTCCAGTTCTGGGCTCCTCAGCTCAAGAGGGACAGGGAAGTGCTGGAGAGAGTCCAGCGCAGGGCCACCAAGATGATCAGAGGACTGGAGCATCTTTCATATGAGGAAAGGCTGCGGGAACTGGGGCTGTTTAGTCTGGAGAAGAGGAGACTGAGGGGAGATCTTATTAACATTTATAAATATCTAAAGGGTGGGTGTCAGGATGTTGGGACATCCCTTTTTTCTCTAGTAGCTAGCAGCAGGACAAGGGGTAATGGGATGAAGCTGGAACACAAAAAGTTCCACTTAAACATAAGAAAAAACTATTTCACTGTTCAGGTGAGGGAGCCCTGGCACAGGCTGCCCAGAGGGGTTGTGGAGTCTCCTTTCTTGTAGGTCTTCAAGACCTGCTTGGACATGTTCCTATGCGACCTGATCTAGGTGACCCTGCTTCTGCAGGGGGGTTGGACTAGATGATCTCTAAAGGTCCCTTCCAACCCCTACCATTCTATGATTCTATGAGTTTGGACGAAAAGAACTGAGTTACTTGCAGATCTCACAAGACTTAACTGATATTCCAGTTACAGCCAATGTCAAAACCTTACCACAGGCCTTCCTGTGCACGCAGCATGAAGTTATGCCCCAGCCTGGGCTTCCTCATCACTCACCCTTATGCAGCATAAACTCTTAAATTTGATTTTCAGCTGTAGGGAGCCATTTTGCAGAAACATAGGATTTTTCAAGCACTATTATTAGCTTACTGAAATGAAACCTGCTGTAGATGTGAAAAGCTTTGATACAAAATCAGGACAAAGTGACCTGAAAACATATTTGTTTTCAGGTCTTGACAAATATACATACACTATCAAGGTCCATCATGGACTGCCCATGTGAGTGTAGAAGCTAACAAGGATTTGCATGTAGGTAGCTTAGAAATTGTAGTATTAAAGGCAGTAGGCCCACAATAAGAAAGCAGAAAGAGGAACCATTTCTTGAGACCATGTCTCTGCTGCTGAAGACAACAGTATTTGGTCAGTGACTTGTTCCCTCTCCAAGTGAATAAGCAAGTAAGAGTATCAATCACTGATCTGAAGTCAGGCATCTTACAGCTTTCTATATTTCATAATATTTGTATATGAAACATAATCATTAGCCAAGATTTTTTGGATTCTTGCCCATTTTCTGCCATTGTCTCAATCCCACAAAACAACAGGTCTGGCTGGAACATTACAGGTGCTGTAACAAACTTTCTCTTGAGTCCTGCACGGATGCCCATGTTATGGTGGGAATGACTGTGAGCAATGTTGAAGGCCCACTGTGCTGGACTGAGCACGAATGCCAGCAAGCTGTTTGTGAATAACCCTTGAGTGGATATGGGCTGCTAACATATAGCAATTACGAGGCTTAGATGTAGAGATGGAGTTAAAGGGTTGGGTGGTGGGCAACAGTGGCTTCAGGAGTGTTAACTATGAGACCCTGCGAGTTCAGCACAGCTGGATCATACAATCATAGAATCATAGAACGGTAGGGATTGGAAGGGACCTTTAGAGATCATCAAGTCCAACCCCACTTCAGAAGCAGGGTCACCTAGATCAGGTCACACAGGAACATATCGAGGCGGGTCTTGAAGACCTCCAAGGAAGGAGACTCCACAACCCCTCTGGGCAGCCTGTGCCAGGGCTCCCTCACCTGAACAGTGAAATAGTTTTTTTCTTATATTTAAGTGGAACTTTTTGTGTTTCAGCTTTTGTCCATTACCCCTTGTCCTTTTGCTAGCTACTGTAGAAAAAAGGGATGTCCCAACCTCCTGAAAATTATGGTATCTAGGGTTAGGTTGAAGAGTAGGTAGTTATTTGTACTGTGAGGAAGGCATGTGGACTTCTGATGTGCAAGTTAGGTTTAGAGATATGACTGAGATAGAGCTAATGACTGAGGATTAATTGTGGGTATACATTTCAGTTGCTCCAGTTTCTACAGTCTACCTCTAAACCCCAAATAAAAACTAATCTTCTCTAAACAGCTTGGGGGAATTTGTTACCACCCTGAGCCTTATAAAAGCCAAAAATTCATTAAATTCTTCAGACTCTCTTTCCCTTAACCCCAACCAAAACTAAGCCAGTGAAAGTCAGCAAGCCAGCTACCTGTCTCAGCAGAGGTCCCTAGCCCTCACTGCAGTCCAGCAGGCCCTGCTGGCTCTGTTGGCAGACTGAGCACTTCAGTCCTGCCTGTTTTTAACTGTAACTACCACCCGAAACCTAATCTTATCTTTAATTATCACCTCATGGTTCCTAACAGTTAAAAATACAACTGACTCTCACCTTGTCTGCCTCTCCCTCTACATATGTTGCAGGATCCAGCAGCAAAATGAAATGTCCACTTCTGTAATTCTTACCATTTAGCCCCATGCCATGTGCACCCTCAGACTTCCTTATCTGTCCTGTAGCAACCCTCATGGGGCCAAAATTCAGCTTAGAGAATTTGGTCCTATCAGCTCTCCCCTCATTTCAGCATTCTGGCCTTGCACAATCCAGGAATATTTCTCCTCATTCAGTATTTCCACATCTAAAATGTAACCATATCTCTTATCACAAATACTGTGTAAAAATTGCCCAATACCTCCTTCTTTCCTTTACAGTTGACTGTCAGCCTCTGCACCTGTTTCTGCAGGAGCTAAGCTTCAAACAGCAATAAACCTAAGTCTTCCTCTCATCATCTAGTATTAAAGTATATTCCAGTGGTCTCTTGTAGCAATAAACAGAATTCTCCCGCCTCTGTGATTGCTAGCAGTAACTTGAATATTAATCCTAGTTTTAATTTTCTCTGTCTCCCAGCCAAGCAGAGGAATTTGGTCTATGTGGAGTGAAGGGCTGAGAGTAGCTATTAGCATGGGGTGCCTTACTAACTTGGGGCCATCTTCCCATTAGCATTTGAATTCAGAGGGTTATGTTCATTGAAGGATGCTGTAAGATGTGCATGGTGAAGGTACAACAGTCTCACCTGGGTAGGGGCCATACAGTTATGGGTAGACCTGTGGTCAGGACTAGGAAGAGCAGAAATCAAAGAGTTAAACTGATCACTATGTCCTGCAAGTTCCTCTGCATCAGGATGATACACCTTTGCTGGTTACAGCTATACTTAGAATATAAAAGTGATTTGCAACTTCTTTTATAGAGCCCCTTTCTCTTCCTTCTCTACAAAAAATATCAAATAAATGTCATTCAGTTTTTGACTCATTGGAGAATTCCTTTGAAAAAATCCCGGCTCATATCCTTCATGGTGAGGTGGCTGCCTGGTGCTATCTGATTATACTGCTATAAAGCAGTACTGCTGTGCTTCAGGAAGCTCCTATGGAGGTTTGCTGTTAGTCCTACATCAACATTCCCTGCTCTTCCCCAGCCTTCCTGAAGATCAAAGAATCATGGAATAGAAGGGATCTATAAAGATCATCCAGTCCAACTCCCTTGCTAAAGCTGGTCTGCCTAGACCAGGTCACAGAGGAACACATCCACGTGGGTTTTGAAAACCTCCAGAGAAAGAGACTTCACATCCTTAGTGGGGAGCCTGTGCCAGTTCTCCATCTCCCTCAGAGGAAAGAAGTTTTTCCTTATGTTTAAGTGCAACTTTTTGTGTTCCAGCTTTTGTCCATTACCCCTTGTCCTGTCACTTGACACTACAGAAAAAAGCGTTGCCCCATCCTCTTGACATACAACTTTCAAATATTTGTAAGCATTAATGAGGTCCCCCATCAGTCTCCTGCAGGCTGAACTGTCCCAGTTCCCGCAGCCTTTCCTCATAAGGAAGATATTCCAGTCTCCTGATCATCTTGGTGGCCCTGAGCTGGACTCTCTCCAGAAGTTTTCTGTCCCTCTTGAGCTGAAGAGCCCAGAACTGGACACAGGACTCCAGATGAGGCCTCAGCAGGGCGGAGTAGAGGGGGAGAAGAACCTCCTTCGACTCGTTGGCCACATTCTTCTTGATGCATTCCAGGATGCCATTGGCCTTCTTGGCCACGAGGGCACATTGCTGGCTCATGTTTAGTTTATTGTCAACCAGCACTCCCAGGTCTCTCTCTGCTGAGCTGCTCTTCAGCAGGTCAATCTCCAGCCTGTACTGATACATGGGGTTGTTCCTGCCCAGATATAGGACTCTGCACTTGTCCTTTTTGAACCTCATGAGATTCCTCTCTGCCCAGCTCTCAAAGTAGGTGTCTGAGGGCCTGAATAGCCACCTTCATATTTTCCTGGAGCTCTGTCTGTCACAGTAACTGCCTTCCTGGCAGTAGGATGGGTATGTTTAAAGGTGTAGAGATGGGAAAACACAAAGGCAATCTTTCTGCTTTGTGGCTGTGCAGGAATTTCCTGGCTGGGATGTCTCACACAGAGAGCAGCCTGTCCATGGGTCAGTGAAACATTTGCTGTTTTAAGTGCTGTACTGATTATTAGACTGCAACTTTTGGTTGTGAAGAAGATGTATTTTTCTGGCATGTTTCTAGGGAAGTAGATTCTCAGTTTTCTGCCAGGTAGGAATGAAGAGTTGAGCTTCTAAGAGTACCAAGTGCCACATTAGCAAGTGTAAATGCTTCCAAAAATGAGAAAGGACGATATTTCTGCTTCTGATTCGCTATTCTGTGCCAAATAACACTTTCTCAGTCACCTTTTCTTCCTCAAAGAGAACAGGTTGCGACAGATTGAAGTCTTCTCCCCTGCTATGTCAGGAGCCTTTCTGTGGCAATTACAACATCATTTTTTGTTTTACGATCAGCTGAAGTCAGTTCAAAACAGCACGTCACCTCACACATGAAATAGCATGGCTTTATGTGACAGGGACTGGAATTTGGCAGGAGCTTTTCCTCATTTGCAGTCTGCTTTTTTCTGTCTCAACGTTTTACACTCAAAGTGGAGTAACTTGAGTTTTGAAGTCAGTCAGGCTTATCTGGAGGAGTGACTCATCTAGGGCAAGTAGAGTAGCCAGCTCGTGCTTGCTCTGAGGGGAACCAAAATGTTAAGCAGTGGAGGAGGAGAAAAATTACAAATCCGTGACAGGAAAGACCTTGGACCTTCCTGAGAAAACCTGTGATATTTATCAACGGCTCTGTGAGCAGTAAGCTTGGTGCTCGGAGAACAGCTTCTTTATCTCCTCACTTTCCACAGTGATTGCCTTTCTCTCCTGTTGCACCCAGCACATGTGCCACTGAAAAGGCTGGCCCCAGAAAGTTCAAAGAGAAGCCAGCTGGCTGTGTGTGAGTCCTCAGATCAGTGAGTCCATCTGACGTAATCAACAGCACCACATTTCTAGCTTTTTTGTTTTGTACGTCTCTAGGATAGCAATTAGCCAAGAATAGGTCTAAATGCTGCAATGTTCAGAGTGATTTTGGCTTTCCCTTACAATTTGCTGTTACACATCATCTATTAGACCTTTGAAAATAATACAGCGTTTCCCATTAGTAATCCCTTCCACTTGTGATTTCTTTTTTTGTGGCCAGAGGAGATGAAGTGTGCAGCCACCACACAAAACCCTCTCCAGAGCAAACACTACTATAATACTTCATCTGCCAAAACTGCTACTACCATGAATTCAAGAAACCTGGCCCTAAGCCCGTCCACCTTTTCCAATTTCTCAGCAGTTCCAACTTATTTTCTTTCCTGGTTGTTGACTTTATATTTTTAAAATGTTTATTGTCTAAAGCCAAATGCACAAAACCATGATGTTCCTAGGCATGACAGGATTCATATCAAGGATGGCTGTAGGCAGAGGCTGGCAGCTGTGCCACTAGTAGCAAGCAGCTCCATGTCACCTTACTCCTAAAACCCAAGCTAAGAACTCTGTTACAGATGTGGAACAACTCTCTGCAAATGTATACCACTTGATCCTTCACTGAATCCAGATCCAAAAGGAAGCATTCACAGATAATAGAAGTTTTATGTGCTGTGAAAACAATACCAGCTCATGGCCTACTAATTTCTGCCAGAAACCTTTTATGTAGGATCTCTGGTATCTTCAGGGCCAGGTATCTAGTGCCACAAAACATGAAGAAAGTCAGTAGTTTCAAGATCTATAACTTTCTCTCAAACTTAATAAATTGGCCAGCAGATTCAAAAGACAGACAGGTGTATGTACAACCACACACAGACACACAGACACACACACACACAATGTGACCAAATACTCCTTATTTCCCCAAGAAAATAATTGTTTTATCGCTACCCAAACCAAACAGGTTGGAGGACTGGATCCTGTAAAGATTAACAAACCAAGAAGTTAGATGTAACTATGTCTAACTTTTATATGTCTGGCTTGTGATTCATCTCACTTAATTTCAGGTGTTTACAGTACAGATGCTGGCAACAACAGTTGTCAAAATTGCCTTTGTAGTCAAAGGAGATAAAGAGGAAATCTGAGAGCACGACTAACTAAATTTTAAGACAATTATCAAAACCAATAAAATATTTCTTGTTTGAGATGTGTCAGGTGATAGTAAAGGATCAGGCTCATGCTAACACCCCTCTCTCTTTAGTTGCTCAGGATCTCAAGAAGCTCTGTTACTGCCTTTTCACAGGCACCATTTGTTGCCTTTCTAAACAAATAAATTCTTTCTTCTTTCAGGCCTCAGACACTTCACCTCAGCTAGCAAGTCTTCTCTTCCCCTCCAAAAATGTACAAAGACAATAATTTGAAGGGAAAGAAAAAAAAAATCTTGTGTTGTGTTGTTTTTTTTTTTAAAAATCCCCAAATTACTTTGTTTATCTTATTTATCTTTTGTTTATTATTTTTTCTTTATTTTATTATTCCTTCAGATACGTGGCCTGGCATTTAGCTTGCTCTATATTTGGAGGGCCCTATCAAACACATAGAGAAAAATAACATATCGCATGCTCAGGAGCAGAATTGCAGAAACACAAGATGCAGATTCAGGACTAAGAGGAGTCTCTGATATCACTTTGAGTCAATTCTTAAAAAATAATCAGGCTGTCCTTTTGACTTCAGTATTTCTCAAGTTTTGAAAAGCATTAACATTCTGCAGCTGTAATTTTACAGGATAAATTACAAATGAGAACAGTGAGTGCATCTCGGAAATGATGTTCTTTCCTTTGGATGCTTGATATTCTATACAGCCAAGTGCTGCCTTTAAGACTGATGAAAACATGTACACTTGATTTACAGCCTATTTGGAGGTAAAAATGTGTATTTATTACTTTCATTTTCTTGTTGTCTTTTAATTTTTTTTTTCATATCTAAGCTACAGTCCAGGAAAAATGCAAGGTTTGCAAATACTTTTATCGACTTTCGCACTGTGATTTAGTAAAACACATCATCTGGTACTTACCGGTACATCCTAAAAACCTAGTAAAGGAAGATGTTGAGCATATGTTCTAAAATAAGTATATGCTTTAAACATGCTATTAAATTTTCATACATATTTTTCTTCATTTTCTAGATTTTTCCGTTTCCTTTCCTGGAGTTGTAATTCCTCTGGGACATATCATAAAGTCCTTACTTAGCTAAAACTACTTTTCTGTTTACTTTGTTTAGGTTGAAAACTGCATGAGGCAGTAATATCCGCAGGACAAGTACTTTCTTATCATTTAGGTCTGCAAAGTTAAATTGCTTTTTGACACAGTAACTACTGAATAAAATAATATTAAGGTCATCAGTCCTTTTCTGGCAAGGATTTTCATAAAAATCCAGGAGGGCTCCAGATTAGCAGTCACGGTGTTTATACAGGTTTTATGCATAATGGCTCACGTGTACTCAATTTTTGTACCTCTTATGTTTAAAAAATAGAATTAAAGCAGCTTAATCCTGCATAGAGACCACCCTTGTGGTTTCCACACTCTCACAAATTCTATTCAGATAATCAAGCACTTTGGAAGTTAAATTCTCCTTTATTACTTTCCATTTTGCTTTTCTGCTTTCTCCTTTTAATTTTCTCCTCTGTTTACCATTCCTTCCATATTTCTGCCTTTATCTCAGGCTGTTGGGCAGTGGACTCTGAGTCTACTCCAATGTCCAGGAAACGAGTCAGGAGAGTGCTCCAACATTTGATCATCATCACACATCATGTGACACTTCACATCTTTTTTGTAACTGTAATTTCAATGGTCCCTTCAATACTGATGAAATTTATAACATGCTAGGAGGGCTTTCTGAGATTAAGCTGTTTTCTTGTGTATTAAAGGGATGTCATGGAACATTAACTGTGAGACATCAACTAAATGGATTGAGACTTTAACACAAGGTTGATGACCTATAGCTGGAATTCAGTACCATTTCTCTTAGGAGAGCTACTTTATTACTCTGCAAGAAGTTTCAGCTCATTCATTGGGATTACTTGTAAAACGCAGCCACTCTGATTAAGGAGGTCAGAATCTGTCCCTGTTGACAAAAGATTACTTTAACACTTAAGATTTCCTTTGTGCAGCTTTTCCTTTGACTAGTGAGCACTTCATCAGGTGAGTCATCTCCTTTCACTGGGACTAAAGCTTGCACAGCTTGATCCATGAAGATTTATGGGCATACATGTGTATACCCCATTAAGCTACACCACTGAAGTGAAGGATACAGCTTTGGAATAATGAGATATTCACTGTGAGCAAGTAATATTAGACTGGGGCTACAAGCACACTGTGAGCATATTGGCAAAGGAGAGAATTCTTTGAAAAGGGACCTGAGCCAGGTAATATTCTGTGCAGCCAGGCCTAATGTTCAAGCAACTCTTAATGGAGTGGGATCAGAAGTCTGAACCAGGTGTCCCACTGTAGTGGGACATGAGAAGGAGTCTGCCTTGGGGTAGAATTCACAAGAGGGAGGGAAAGATTTGTTGCCTAAATGCAGAGGGGACTGGGGCTTTTGTATTCCTATCTTACAAATGGCCTAAACCACAGCCCTTAGTAAGGCACTAGAGTAGCAGAGGAAGGTAGGGTTTCAAGCCACTCTTCTACTGTGCGCTTCCTCAGGGACATGCATTTTGCCTGCTTGGTGAGCAAGCAGGTTAGGGGCTGCTAAAGGACACAGTGTGTGAGCAAAATGGCTCTTGGCTACCAAACAGAAGAGGTCTTTCTCCCCTCCTGCTTTTGCTCCACTTCTCATCCTTAATGTTGGTCCCTGCTCCTTCTGTGAGCTGATTAAATCCTGTAGTTTGTCAAAAATATGACCATGTTTTCCTTTTTTTTCCTTTTATTTGATGATGTAGAGAGACGAAGGGACTTCTGCAGAAGCCTCAGTGGACTTCCATCATTTAAGTGCAAGCAGTAGTAGAGTGGACTACAGTCTGTTGTGAAACCTCACCTTTCATCTCTCAGTAACTCTGCCTGTAAATCCACTTCCTCACAGCGACTCCCCTGCATGGCCTTGCAAGGGGCCTAACTGGGTCAATTTGGGTCAATTTCACCACGAAAAACTAGAAATTTGTTTGAGGAGGAAAACTGTCACCTTTCCCAGGCAACAATGACAGTATTATCCTGAGTACTAACAATATCAGAATAACTTTATAAAATCACATAATTAAATTGAGATTGTTTCATTTTAAATTAAAATTCACAACATCTTTCTGGAAGGTTGCAACATCAACTTACACTAAATGCTTATCAATTCTATTTTATTTCTTGTCAAGCTTTCCTTTCATCTCACACTATGAACCATAGAAATGCCAGAGTTTTTCTCTCAGCCTTTGATCATTGCATTACCATGACAACAATGTATTTACTGTAGCTATAATAGATGGACTTCCAATGTTAACTGAATCCCTCAAAAGTCCACAGGGGAGCTTTAGGTCTCCGTATACCAGGATAAATGAAAGAAAGACTTTGTCTCCTGAAGACCTATCTAACAGGTAACTTATATTCGCTTTCAATTTCTGCCTGCTCTTCCAGTAGACTGGACTGCCTTCCACCAGTTTTAAATCTACTGACTATTTTAATTACATGGAAAACCTGGTCAAACTTTTATCTACAGCTTGCTTTGCTTTTTGCTGACTGAAGCCCACAATCCAGCAAGTTAATGCATCAATCTGACAGAACATGACGTATGGATACTGCACAGGTTTTTTGTTTTTACTGTTTACATTACATTTTAGAGCTTTCTAGCCTCACACAGCAGAAGAGAAATGTGTAAAGCTTTGTTCTTAAACAAAGCTCACAAAGCTCAGAACTAAAGGATGACAGTGTGCGTACATATAGCTTGGAGCCTAAAAATATATGATAGAAACAAGACCTATTACTCTCCTGAAGACATTGATGCATGAGAGTAATCAAGTCACTTCAATGATAAAAATAACTTCAAGCTTAAGAGCAAGCTTTAATACCTTGTTGAATTACAGATATAATACAAAACAGCAACCCCAGCTCAGCAAGCAAGAAACAACGCTATTACAGCAAGATTCTTAAAGGCCGTATTTCCTTAGCTTAAGGAGTGTATGAATAGACAACAAAATTCCTTCTGCACAAGGTTTTCTAGAGAGTAAATTATAAATATACATTAAAAGTTTCATTAATGCCTGTCAATCTGCTCCTAAAAGATGTAATTAGGAGATCAGAAAACTAATTAGAAAGTCTGTTTGATCTCAAGAGTTTGGTTACATACCGACAATCTTGAAATAATTTGTATCAGAAAGAACTGTTGAAGCTTTATATAGTTCTGAACATGAACAACTTGTATTTTCTAAGATACAATAATAGTGCATAGTTCTTGAAAACGAAAATTATGTCACTAATGTAGTCATAAAAAAGACTTTAGCTATTAGTAAGAAAAAATCTTTATGAGTCCATTTAAACCAGTTAATGTTTTTAATGTAAAATCTCAAAAGGCTGATTTAGCCATACCAAAACAGTTATCGTAGCAGCAGAAAAACCTGGAAACAAGCAAGAAAGTAGCATTGTGGGCTCAATATTTATTATTTCTCAATTGTGAACAATTCAAAATGCAAATTATGAATTGTATGTAAAATTTAACCTTTTAAACTAGCTTCTTAGCTGTACAACTTACTAGAAACAAAGTTTCCAGGGGAAAACTTTGCAATTAAACAAAATGCATTTTTTTCCCTTTGACCTACCCTCAAGCTTGCTGAACCACAACCCCCTCCTTTTTGAAACAAATTAAGAGGTCACAAAATTATGAGTGTTGAGTCAAAATAGCAGAAAGTGGTGAACAGAAGAGAGCGCATCAGGAAACAGTATCTAACGGCCTCAGCGCAGCCTCCAACATCTGGGTTATAAAGGCAAAATTTTGGTCATATTGAAGTACAAAGGAGTCAGAGTCTCATCCTAAATGTGCTTGTCACTGCTTGCCTGATGCAAAGTAGCTCCGAACCCAGCAGCTAGTCATTGGAAATGCCTGGGCTTGTGAAGCTCAGCCAGCCACCATGCGCTGTCTCCCCTGCCTGCTGTGGCACAGGGATGTAACGGAACTGGCCGTGACCCAGAAAGATCTTTCTGTTGTGCTCATCACGTTCTTCCAAATTTTCTTTGGGGCCAGTTAGCAGCTAAAATAATGGAGCTAGGCAGTGCTGTTAGCGGTGTGGCAGACGTTGATTATGTCTACTCCCCACTTGCAGTAGGTACTCTGGCACTGCTCTGGTGGGCATAAAATACCACTTCTTAGCACTGTTTTAGTATGTGACTACTTGTAGCCTCTAGAGTTACAAATGAGCTTCATTTTTGCATCTTTCTTCTGACCCAAAGTTCAAGAAACAATAATTTTGAGAGAAAATGAAGGAGTTCTTCTAAGAAGAGCTTTCCTAGTAAAAGCACCTACAGCTTTGCGGAATTATCAAGGAGAAAGCCTGAACTCTTCAGGGTTTTATTAAGACTGATGTATTTGGCTGCAGGAAATAAGAGTTTTATTCAGGGCTAGCCTCCTTGGGCCTCTCTCAGCTCTTTCCTTTTCTAGGGAGCAGTCTGGGGACAGAGCCTGCCAGGAAGCCTTGTCTAGTTCTTACAGTTACAAGAAAATTTCTTGGTTACACAGAACATTTCCATCATCAAAGCGTTTGGGTTGAAAGTTTGAAGTCTGATGTCTGCCTTGGAATGATAATTATTCCTGATTTCAGCCAAAAGAGTTAAGAAGGAGAGATGATATGTTCTTGAGAAAAGCTAGTCCTTGCTTGCAGGTGTGTGTGCTCTTTGCAACCAGAATATCCCCATTTCAAAATCTGCCTGGATTTGCCAACATATAATAAAAGTTGTTACCCTACCACATGGAGATTAACGTTGTCATTTCAGAATTGACTTGGACCAGGCTAAGCTAGCATTGCTGGCACAAAAGTGGTCACATCCTTCTCCTATCCCCAACTCCAGCTTATGTCAGTAGTTGTGCAGTGACTCAGTGAACTAACTGGGGACTGCCAGCGAATTAACCTGACTTAAAATGACCGGCAACAGCAAAACTAAAAAAATTATTTGATCATAGTGTGATCATTAAATCATTAGGTACTGAATCATAATGAATATGCAGGAAGTGAATAAATTAAAATTACACAGGCAGTTTTAATTATACTATTTCCTAATTTCTGAGTGCTCGACTTTGCATCCATAGTGGTTAGCATTTAATGCAGTTTCTGTGAGTGTGTGACTTTTCTAGATCTTTCAAACAAACAATGAGAGAACCTCATTATTTGTCATTGTTGTGACATTTCCAAAATATCATCAGCCATCCAGTCACTTCAGCTAACAAGCTATGGCAGCTGGAGTGGTCATAGGGTCCCGCTGTAGGTAGAGACAAGAGGGACTAGTAAAGGGCAGGGATGAAATGCTCTCCTCGTGGGCTTTGTGGCAGCAGAGGAGTACTGAGTGAAAGCACTCGGCTCACCTCCCAGGTGCCTATGTCAGTGAGCAGCTCCTGCCTCTCTCCATCTGATGGCTCTTTCTGTACATCAGACTCCTCATTGCAGCCCACCCCCCCACCCCCCCTCCCCTTAGGATGAGCATTTTTTCATCTTTATTTCTGGCTTTCTAAGTCTCAGGAACTTCCCAAGAAACTCAGAGCATCATCCCTGCTTCCAACCCCTTTCAGACTTTGCTCAGCCAAAGACCTCCTTGGCTTCTCCAGTTTCTTTCTCCTGATTGCACTGGACCCATGTTGCCACCCTGATCCCCCTCTCTGAGCCTCATCTCCATGCTTGCTCCCTTCTTGACACTTTCTTTTTCTAGTTGCTCACAAACTTGTACTAGGGGCTCTTACTGCATCCGGCTCCTCTCCCCACTGCCGTGGATTGCAGCTCAAATTTTCTTGCCTCCCTTGCTCCTTATCTACTGTTCACATTCACTCTCCTGTTGGTCCCCATCTTCTACTCCCTTCACTCTCCATATTCCTTCTCTTGCTCATCCATTTTTCTCCCCAGCTCATTATCTCCTTACCCAACCTGTACAATTTCCCTCAGTCAGTCTCGACCTTGCCTCCATTTTTTCACTCATAAGCTCCACTCTGGACAAACCCAGGCCCAAATTCTACAGGATACTCAAATGTTCTGGAAAATATGCAGTAAACATCATAAAGTGTTTTAAACCTACAGTAGTTCCAAAGGAAACCCTACATTCCTCCTTTGACCTACCCACTACCATTTATGTGACTGCACAGTGAACCAGTTTAGAAAAACACAACAGGTGAATATTAACCTATTCTCACAAAGAAAAGGTTAAATTTCAGCAAGATCAGCTTCCTGCTCTGTCTTGTTGGTCCAGGACAAGGGAAATCAAAGGATTAAGTGTCCAGAATTAGGAGTATGGCAAGATCATCCTTTGTAGCAGTGATGGAGACTTACGTGGATTAATGCAGTCTTGCAATTGTGGCTTTAGCAAAAATGGGTAAGATTTGATAGAACAAGGGAAAATCGGTCTTAAATGGAGATGCTTGGGGCTGTGCTGCCTGAGCTTACGTCAGAAATGCCTCATGACTTCTCAGTTTTTGCTTTGTTCTTTAAGACAATTGTCTTGGAAGAGGTGCCATGCTTTGGGCAAAGGGAGAACAGTTTCACATCGAGTAAACTTTTCCAAAAGAAGCCTGTAGACTAGCTGAGAAACAAGACTAGAGAGAAAGGAGACAAGAGGGAAACATCTAAAAAGTTATTATTTCCAAATCAGAATTTAGAAAAAAAGGCTGGCCTGAAGTGAGTCACTTCCTACCTTTTAATCCCTGAAAAACATGCAACCTCCACTGTAGCCGTGCTCCTGGTTAAAGTGCAAGAAGAATGCAATAATTAAGGCTACCCATTGGATGAGGTTTTGGGACGCACTGTCTATATTCTATTTAGATGCAGTCTGTATTTCAAATTGTGTGTGGCACTTTCAGAGAGGAATATGGAAAGACTTTAAAAGAACCCTATATTGGAAACATCTTTGTGACAACTCTTCTGTACTCCCCTAAAATATCTTTTTGCTGGGATAGCTCATTCTTTTCAGGGAAACAGTTTAGTTTTGCCAGTAAAGTAACTGTATACAATAAGTATCTTCTAGAGAAAGTTACCATTGTGCCCTTACACATATTATTGTCAGCAAAGACCTTTAACAGCAGACAAGACCTGTCTTGCCAAAATGACCTTCCTGCAGAATTTCTGAGCTCGCTCTGCAGTGCCTTTCTCTTTCCTTCTCCGTGTTGCAAAACCTTAATCTAGATTCATAATTCAGATCTTCAATAGAAGCACAAAAGGTTACATCAGTGCTTGAACTGATTCGAGTTTTGCAGGCAAAACTGTGAAACATTTTTTCATTAATAAAGTAGTTAGAAAGAGCCAAAAGGTTTGGATATGTGTTCACTGCTGACAAATACTTAATAATTTTCAGAAACCTTCTGTGGATGATGAGGTCTGAGTAATCCTCAGAGGACTTAGCATACAGCACCGCTTTTACATACAGATCAAAGTATTCAGCAAAGGAAGGCTGTCCTCTTTTCGGAGTGCCAGATGGTAAATCTTAAAACTGCCAACGTGAGGTTGCAGAACAACCAAACTAACTTTAATCATAAACCTACTTCAGATCGCCCAAGTCCTATGCAGAATAATTCAAAATGAAGATAAATGAGAGAACAAATGGGCAGATGAAAGTGAAATGTCCAAGACTGCACTTCTTCTTGGAGCCACATACAGGTAAAAGGCTACCTCCCAGAGGAACAAGGCCCCTTTGTAGCATGCTGATCTTCAGATGGTGTGTCCCACTTCTCAGATGCCGTGCTACTGCAATGACTGCTCCCTTTCCATCCAACCCATCCCTGCCGTGCTATACGTGAGTCAGACCGGAAACCTACTCAGCCCTTAAATATGTGTCTAAGTCTTTCCATATCCAGGAGAGAAGCTCAGGCAAAATTTTGAGCAAATGTGTAATGAAAAGCATGTGCCGAAGTGTTTACCTGAATAAAGCTGCTTTGCTGAATCTGTGCTAAAATGTAAAGTGTGCGTCAGGTGGAGCTCAGGATCTTCCACAGAAGCGTCTGTCATGAAAATGCTGCATCCCCAAGATGAAAAAGTTTTTGTTGGACTGCTGCCCAGCAGGAAAGGAGCCATCAGATCAAAGATAAGTCTTACCTCTCCCACTACACCCCTCACTTCCCCAAATGGCAGATGAAGGCAGAGGAGGTCTAGAAAAAAAGATTTTTTTTTACTAACAGAGAAATGAGAGGTTCTCCCATCTCCCACTTGATTTCTCCAAGCAACACAGCTAGGAGCAGTTTATTGTTTGCTTGGAAGCTCCTAGACCATGAGATGAGAAGTCATACAGTGCAGAAGTCAAGTTATTTATTGACATCTCCCACCTCCAAGCTGCTCCACAGCTTGGCAGTGTGCAGGAGGATTTTCAGAGTGACCACAGCAGGCTGACTTTTCCGCCTCCACAGACAGAATAGACTCCAGCCCCCACAATTCAGGAAGCAATGGATACTTTTATTCGTTGGCCATTACTCATTAGATTTGAGAAACCAAGCTGTTTAAGCTGAAACTTCGAGTGAGGAAAAAAAATGTTGCACATTTTACATTATCTCTTGCAAATATGAAAGCTTGCTTCAATCTTCAGATACAATATTTATGAATTGGTCTTTCAGCCAAATCCACTTTTGCATAAGGATATACAGCTGCCAGTACCCAAAAGGATGATAGTTCCCAAATATATCTTTGCCATTTTTAAAGTCATTCTAGAGCCCTGAAAATAATATTTCTTTCATTGTAAATGAAATCTCTAGTTCTGGTGTTTCAAAGACAGTCTGAAATTAGCTGAGTTTTGTTTGTGCTTGTTTGTTTGTGTGCAAGAATAATTGATTAAATCAGCACAAGCGTAGCCGATTATACACTCTTAAGAAAAGTACTGAGGAATTCAGCTGCAAAACTAGCAGCATTGTGAGCAGCCATACCCAATTTTTATGCTAACATCTCCTGCATGGAATTCCCTCTTAATTATACAGTAGCAAATTTGAAATGTGTCATCACCTCCCACCACTGGATATCTAGATTTTGAATGAATGTAACCTGCATTTTTCAACACTTCTAAGGATTCTTTTTTTTAAAGATATCTCCTTAAACTTTTTTTTTCATGAAAAGGCAAAATTTACATAGAAGAAAATTCAAATACTCATGACTTACAAAGAATGTCAGCCCTTTTCATTAACCAGCGCAATGACCCTCTAATAGTTTCACACTGAGAAAAAATATGCAGAGAAATATGCCAAGTCTAATGCCAATTAAGGCTTTGAAAAAATACACACTATTATAAACCAGGTAAACGAAATGTGAAACTCAAAGTTAAAAAATGAACTTATATCCTTCAGTCTTCTGAAAAATAATATATTTTTAATGGAAAGCGAACAGCTATCTTTATCAAATTTCTTATCCAGTTGACAACAATAAATCTATTGTTCAGATGTGGTTTAAATTGCTCTTTGGAAGAGAAGGGTTTTGAGAGAATCAAGTAGAAATTGCATCAAAAAGAAGAAATGTCTTTTTAACTGGAATTACTCTCTATATATAGCCTGTAGTTTTTGATACATTTTAGATTTGCCAGAGTAACAGGCAATTGGACACCGTCAAAAATTATTTGTAACCATTACAGTAAGAGAAAATATGTTTGTTTATTTAAGGGAGAATAAGCAAGTTTAGCATTAGGCTTTTTACTTTAAGAAGTCTGTCTGCAGGGATCCAGATGCTAAGAAACAGTAAGCTGTTGACATCAGTTTGAAATGCCACCCTATCGCAGAATCACAGGATTGTTTAGGTTGGAAAAGACCTTTGAGGTCACTGAGTCCAACTGTTGACCCAACGCTGCCACGTCCACCACTAAACCATGTCCCTAATTCATGTCCCTATACATTAAGAAGCCATACACCTACTATTTATTTTACAAGCCTGAACTATGTCTTCTCGAAAAGAATTCAAACTTCTGTCAAATTTGTAAGAAAATAATACTACTTTACACATTCAGAATGCTTCCCAGCTGAAAAATGCAGATAATTAAGAAATAGTAGGTGGGAATCGAGCCATTGTACAGGTCACCAGTGGAGCCAGGACACTCAGGGAAAACTCCAACACCATCTGGTGTTGCACAGCTGGAAGCCAAGTGCTTGTAGTGACAAGGTACTGCCTAATGTATCCTAACCACCAAGGCTGATAAACTCCCCCCAAAAAACCCTTCACTGTTGCTCCTCTTTCTGATGGTGGTGTATTTAGCACCCTGAAGTCCCTCAGCTTTGTGCCCCTCTCAGATACCCGGTTATGGATGGGACCCAGAATTGATCATAGCTTACAATACTCTGTAAAGCTGCCCTAGTTTATGGATCAGAGAAGGGATGCACAAAAAGCATTATATATGTGGTCTAAGCTCATAACTTTGCACAGCAGAAGAACTATGAATAAAACCGGTTTCACTGGAGATTTCCAGTTTCGTCACCCTCAACAAAACCCCTTTTACACAGATTTAAGTATTTTTTTTCTGACTGCAATACTATGGTAAATATTTATTTTGTCACTCCAGAACTCAATTTACTGCAGAAATCCTGCATGAATATTTGAGAGAAACTTCTAAGAGCCTACCCAGAAGAGGAGGAAAGATTACACAGGTTAATACTGTGCAAATAAATCTCTGTCTTTATCGCCAATCTTACAAACTGCTGCTTTTTCCTAACACAAGTACCTGAATATAAGCACCTGTACATACAAGGAGTCTAAATAAGCTAAATGAAATTCCTGTAGATGTGCATGACGTAGATCAACATTTTACCGTGCTGTAATCAGTGAAGATAACAGGATAACTGAAAGTGAGACAGTAAGAGGAGAGAAGAGAGGAGGAAAGGGCAAGTTGGGAAGTAGAAAGTCCTAAGGTGTGACTGAAGTAAAAATAAAAAAGTTCCTAGTGAATGTAGATAAAGATTCAAAAAATATAAATATAAAAGGGTAAAGAACAGTTAAAATACAAAGTGGGTTTTAAAAAAGACTAAAAAAAAATAAAATAACAACACAGAGAAAATACAACTCCCCCCACAGACACAGAAAGTTTAGACATTTCAGAAGCTCAAGTCAGTAATTCTTTGTCAGCCAAACTTTCCTTGATTTCAGTAGGAGTTTTGCCTTAATGAGGACAGCAGGATAGGCACCAAATGCAGCTTTCTTTTTTATACTTGAATAACAGCAAGATATAGCAAGATATTCTGTTCTTGAAAGGGATGATGCATTTTTGAAGAAATATGGATATTAGGGGGCAGGCTGTATAACTGTAATTGCTACAACCAGCTGAGTTATATCAGTGTGTGCTAGCTGACAATAGGGCCCTTTGTGCTGGAAAGAAAGAAAAAAAGATGAAGTAACTGACTCATGCCACCCTGCAAACAAGTAAATTAAAGGTCCAGAATTATTCCAGTGAAGTTTCCATTTACTTCAATGACAGGCCAGAAAATAAGCAAGATTCTTCAGTCCTTCTTAAAAAAAGTCAAGAGTGAATATGGGTGACCTAATTATTTTTCATCAGTATTGCTCTTGCTGAAATTGTCGGAAATGCACCCATCTGATTCACAGAACTATCGTTTGATTTTTGTGTGAAATTATCTGTCCCAAATACTGTGTTAATATACTGAAAAGGGAGTGTAAAGCAAGTAGATTGGAAAATACAAATGTTCTTCTCAGCTTGGTAACCAAAGATAAAACAAATTAAAAAAACCCCACCTTGATGCTCATTCGATGAACAGAATGAAGAGCCTGCCTAAGTAAGTAGTGACCTTACTGGCCCATCTAGAAATTGTATAGCTGTTTTCTCCTTTATAAATCATAAATTAAAGGAACTCTCACTGGAAGTGTTACTGGAATGTGGGTATGCCTAATGCAAAGCCTCCAATTTAAAACCTTTTACTGTTTTAGATGTCAAAACCTGGAACAGACAAAATACCACAAGTAAAATCTGTGTAGAATTACCAATAAAAACACCAAGGCAGATATATTTTGTATGAGAACTAGGAAGAGCAGAAAAATATCTCCTCTCCAGTCATTCACACTGTATGCAGCAATAATATTTATTATTGACAAGCTTTTGAGAGCGTACCATTCTTACCTATCATGTGGGAAATATCATATCAAATCTCCGTAACATATTGATGAATGTCACCCCACTCAAACCAATTAGTCTAGGGCATGCTTGAAGTTGGATTCATTCAGCCACTGAGTCAGATAACCAATAATTCTCAGGTTTTGTATGGTTACATCCACCTGTTGATTTTAGAGATTACAGGTGGGAGCTGCCTTGTTAAAATTGCTCTTCAGCTTAAAAATTTGACACACCCAACAGAGGAAATCAAGAGAAAAACAATCTGGTCTGCTCACCAATGACAAAATGAAAATAAATAATCAAAGTCAATTATTATTGTTTGCAGAGCTAAAATTATGCTTAAAGAAATTCATTGCCATCTGTAAGCCTGTTAAAGTTGATTACAATTTTATCGGTCTGGTTTTCTTTACAATGATTGAAGAGTATTGTCTATTTTTAAAGGGGAAAAAAACACCCCAACTGCTTGAATAATAGATTGCTTACCCCAGGATGGAACAAACCATAGTGATGACCCTCAAGAATGGTTACCAAATTAGAACTGAGAATGAAAAACAAGTATTTTTTCCTGTTCATGGTTTTGTCTTTAATGTGTTTTTATTTTTAACTGGATTGAGTTCTGATTACAGGAAATCTGAGGCTATCCAGACATCAGATTGCTCAATTGACTGAAACGTTTGATGACTTCTCTAAAAAGTGAGGTCTGTGCATGAAATTAAATCAGTATCATTGCTCCAAGATAACTTGGAGGGGGGAAAGGTTAATATCACTTATTAAATAATGTTAAATGAGATCAAACAAGACGTGCAGGATTCAGGAGGGCTCTTGGAGCTCTGGTTGTTTCCCCAGGCTGCTTATGCAACCTCGCTCATGCAGGCAGTGTAAGGGCCTGCCACTTTATTACATAAGGTAGCCCAAAAATACACAGCTAGGCATTTGTGAGCTCCATTAAGTGCTGCATTGGAGTTTCTGTGTCAGTTAGCACCTAGAAATTTTAAGGAACACTCAGGAGGATTTAGGCATTACTGAGTTTGGGATTGTTGTTTTCATGGCAATATATCTCATTTAAAAGCTAGAAAATACCATCAGCATGAACTACATTTGAATACCTTGTACTTTCATCATTGCTTAAGGGAACAGCAATACATGGTCTTCGTTTTAGCACAGCCATGGTAAGCACAGTCCAAGGATTTAAAATCTGCCTTTCCAATGGTTAAGCAAATTGTTTGGTTTAGTAAACAGCAGCTAACCCAACATCATTGTTTTAACTAGTGCTGAAATGGAGTGGATAGCTGAAGAAAACGAATTTCCAACACATCCTCATACTCTCGGTTCAGTATTTCAAAACCTGGTCTCATACAGAGAGATGAAACTGTAACTACAGCAACACCGGGTCAGGGAAGAAGACCACTTGCCCTGAATCTTCTCTTTGGCACCAGGCAGCAGCAGATGCTCGAGAAGCCTGCGAGAGAGAGCCAGGCATGTAGCAATATTACAGTCTCCCAGCAGAGACTTCTTTAGCCAGGCATTGTATCTTGGTATTCAATGTCTCTTGGAAGGATTGCTTCCATGAATCTAATTGCTTTCTGAACCTACTTGAACTCAAGAAGATAAGGCTGTCTATCCTCTCTGTGCCTGCACAGCTGAATAATAGGACATTAGGGAGCGAGCCTGAGCACTGTACCCTGCTTTTTGCATCACCGCTGAAGTTCTCCCTCACGCCCTGGCTCTGCTTTGCAGCACTTCCACTAGCTTCTTCCAGCTAGTCCTTTCTATCACAGATGTACTATAATGGGGTCAGCCCTGAGCAGTGAAGGTGGAAGCCACCAGGAGACCCTTGGCCTTGGGAGCCTAGAAGGGCTGGATTCTAGCCCACTTTATTTCACAGAGCAGACACTGAGGGACCACCTGGCTCAGCAACCCCTCTCAGCTGTGGCCAGACACCAGTGCTGAGGTGCAAGTACAAGAGTAAGGCAAATCAATGGTGATACTGCCTCAGGTGAGGAGCTCAGCAGCCTGACCACATCACGTGAAGAGCCACCTCTTTTTGTTTCCATCTGTACAACTGGCTGCTTCACCTGTTGCTCCTCGTGGCTGTTGCTGTGAACGGTCATTCCCAGCCTGCCTTCCCCGTGCTTTGCTTAATTTTACAGATTTCTGTTGCATCATTTTATCAGTATTGCCACTCCTCGGGCAGGAGCCACTGCTGCCTCCCTCTGAATCTCTTCCCTCAACATTATACACTTTAGAGGTGGAGGGGATGAGCAACACACAATACTGAAGATGTGGGCACACCATATCTTATACAGTGAAATAATGGGATTATTTTTTATTATTTCCCATCCTTTTAAACATAATTCCTAATGTTCCAGTTGCCTCTTCTTTTCAAACTCACATCTGAGCATTGCATTTTTTTATGCTTGAGCTGTCTTTGGAAGATTTTATCTAAGCTTCTGCATCTTCAGTGACCTGTAGCAATTAATTATTATGATTATCTGTACACTTATATATGATTATTTATGTACTTTCTTCTATTAACTTTCAAACTGACATGTGTATTACATTCATCTGACATGAGGGTAGTCCAAGAGAAAAGGTGATTGAAATGTCCCAGTAGATGAAGTTCTGTCATGCTAGCACATTCTGTTTTGAAATGACACTGAGGTTTCATACCTGAACTTTCATATTTCCATTCTGATCTCAAACACATATACTAATATTTTAGATTTTTTCCTATGTCATCATTTCACTTGGCTAGAGATCTTCTATTTTATTCATAGATCCCTAAGAACAGTGATGAAACAGCTGAAAAACATCTTCTCTCATAATCAGGCCAGCAAAAGACCAGCTGCTTTACACGGACTTGTGCTCAAGATGGGAAGGTGAAATAAGCTACCTGTTGCCACCATTTACATGGCCATTTTTGGAGTATCTTGGAGTCCTAGTCATGCTACCTGCTGCACAGGCACAGGAGAAAGAGATGACATTGCTTCAAAGAGCTTGCAGGCAAAGGAGAGGAAAAGGAATAGTAGGTAGGTACCAAGCAAAGTGTGTGAAAATACTAATTTCTAGTGACAAAGGTCTAAGCTCACTAGTGACATAATTTTTGCAAGAGGTTTATTCTTCTGAAGCCACAGGTGAATTTTTGGATTGAATCAGGATTGGAATTAGAGTTGGGGGTGCATAAAGCTATTCCTCCCAAACATGGCTGGCAGCATGCAAGAAACACTGATGTCTGCCATAGTCTTTAAGTAAAGGAACAGAAATGTCTTTATCAAAGTGGTACTAACCACATCTTGATTGGACTGAGCTGTGCTCTGTGATCTGCCTTCAGGGGGAAAAGACACAGAAAGAGAAACATAAAAAACAGTACTTACCCTTCTATTCCAAAGACATACAGCAAATTTATGTGTGCGAGGCCAAGAAACCCACACCTCAAAATCCCTCAATCTAATCTCTGAGCCACCACAGGATAAAAGCAAGGAGTGGAGAGTGAATCACAGCTCAGTTTCTCAGTTGCTTACTCAGAGCACGAGTGTACAAGACCACGTCCCTTCTCACTCTCTTACTTTTGATGCCCTGCAGCTCCTGCATTTCTGAATTCAACTAGTGATATACTGGTAGATTTATCCTGTGTGGCCTATAACAGGTCACAATAAAGAGTAGTAGCTTTAGTCTCTCCTAGAAAAACTGAAATACCAAAAGTATGAACCATAGATTTTGTATTAATTTATGTTGTATTACGATACAACATAAATTACATGATTACCTACTATTTTTTTTTCCACGAGGCTCCACTATTTTCATCCATTGTTAATACACTGAGCTATACATTTTTCCTCTGGTTTAAAAAATGGAAAATCCACCCTAGCCTGCCACAGCAGTCACCAACTGGGTGGAGTCCTTCAGGTCCACAGCCTAAAAATCTGGCGTGAGGCTTAACTGTGGCATACAAAGTTCCAAGCCTGCCCACAAGCAAACCTAGTGCTAGAAGAAGCTGGGCAGGCACTGTGGTGGAGGCCTGAGACTGGTCCTGGTGCCAGGTCCCGCTTCTTGGGATATTACCTAATGGTGAGGTATAGGATAAACACATGGGCTCAGTGCAACTCAAGAGCCTGGGCTCCACAGTGGAGATAACTCCTTTCCAGGTCCAAGGTCCATGACTGGAGCAACATTTACTCCTTCATGGTAAAGAGACGGCAATAATTTCTGTGAGGGGATTAGGGGAGAGGTGAAGAAGTGGAGGTAGGGGCTGAAGAACACAGTAGGCAGCGTGAGGAGGAAGATGAGAAAGGTGAAAAGGCAATGGTATCATGACCTGATCATTGAAAGTCTGGAAACAACTGCTTTTACAGGCTCAGATCTCCTGTCCCTGTCCACTCTGTACAAGTCTCTCACTGCCTTTTTCTGCTCACCAGTCTTTCTCTTGGGTTTTCCACCTCTGTCTACAGTACATTGCAAGTCCTTTGCAAGTCCTTTGACTTAATTTGAGGTCTCTGCTCTTCACTTTCCCCACACCTCCATCACTAATACTTCTTTATTCTACTTTTATTGTTTCTTGACGTCATGTATGTGAATTAAAAACTGTCCTCCTTGTTCTCCACCCTGCCTCTGCATCAGCAGGCACACTCTGCCACCAAAGACACAGCTGAGACAGTCTTCAGTGTTCCTTCTGTATGATGCTCACCATAGCAGTAACATCTGGGAAGAATAATCACAGGGAAAAGTCTGTGCAGCCCTTCAGCCAACAGCTGTGATGCTCTCATTTCTCACAGGAAGATGAGCAATTGCTCAGTTCCTAGCAGTACTGAAGGTGTCCAGTGTGCTCTGTGCTGAGACCATCTTCATTGAGTGAGTGCAATGGTCAAGCCCTCGACATCCCCTCAGCAAGAGCACTCAACCCCAGCGTTGTGACAAAATGATAACTGAGACAAATTCTGGAAACTTTTCACAGACTCCCATCACAAGATTGATCCCAAGCCAAGTATTTTTTTCTTACTCCAAAACATGAAACCACAAGAATTCAACAGTCTCAATGAAAGTGTCTCTGAACGTAGCCAAAAAATGCAGATTCACAGAAAAAAAGAAAGATCAAGATCTCCTAATGCAAGATGGTGTACACCTAAAACCATCTTCTTCAGCTACGTGGCCAAAGAATACATCTCTCTCTAAACACATTCTCAGAAATAACTGAACCATTTCATCTGAAACTTCCCAAAGAGAGTCTGTCTTCAGCAAACACTCGACCTGGAAAATGTCAGCCTAGGTTTGAGCTTAGCAAATGCATAAATAAGCACCTGAAAGCAGAGCATTGTACTGGAAAGCACAATTTTAACTGTAGTCAACATCGATGTCTATGATAAAATAATAACTCTACCAAGTGCTCTTGCATGCTTTAGGCAAGAAAAGGAAGCACAGTCTGTGGGTTCAATCCTGCAGACAAACAGTGCAGCACCTTTATTCAGGAGAGAGCGAGCAATTTTAGGCAAACCTACTGTCTCCAGGCTTTGGAGCTGGGCACAGAAGTGCTGACAGCTTAGGGAGTCACCCTCATGTTGGATACTTGGTTCTGGAAAACCTTCATTTTCATATGTTCAGTGAGATGGTGCAGAGCTTGGCAATTATGTTTTCCAAACGTTCCTGTTTCCAGGACATCCCTTCAGAGAAACTCTGCATCCACATTCACCTACAGCAATGTAGGCAGGATCGGGCCCTCCACCAGCCAACAGCTCTAAGAATCGGACATGGATCGGCAGATGAGCCGTCTTAGTCTGGAAACTGTGAACACTAATTATTTAGTATCACTAAAGAGACTGAACCCAAGGTGGGATACAAATTAACATTTCACACAGAGGTAAGGGAGGTCTAATTTTCGACTTAGAGAAGCGGACACTTGTTGAGCTGAATACTCAGGTTAGCTGTGCCCATCCGAGGGAACCCTACAGCTTTTCTGGAGATTTAGCACCGTGAAAAGATTCAAGTTCCTCTGCTGGCTGTAAAGCTTATAACCGCTAATTATTTCTGAGTCACTTGAGTGAAAGTAAACTGCCATCCTGTAGGCAGTTAAAAGAGTACGAAGGAAAGTTTCTGGCTGAGCGTGCTTGTTAATTGACAAAATAAGCTGGTGACCATAGGGGAAAAACACCGCCACACAACACTTCGTGAAGGAATTCCACGGATTTAAGGTTTCCTCTCTCCCGTTATGCAGATTGAAGGGAAACAAGGGGGAGCCCGGCTCAGGGCTGCAGCAGCAGCTCGGCTCTCCTGGCACACGCCGCAACCTCTGCTCCCACCACCAGCAGTCTTCTCCCATTCAAAAATCCCACCCGTCTTACTAGAAGTTCTCCTGGACCAAACGCTGCCCGGTGCGCGGTCTGCGCGGCATCGCAGACCGTGTACCAGTGTAGCCTAAAACAAACCCCAGCGCCGGGAAACAGCCAACCACACCAAAATGAGATATAGAGGCGGGCAGGCTGGGGGACAACTCGTTGTTCCAAAGAGAGGGCACAGCCCGTCCGGGACAGACACGCCGCACACGGTGCGCTCCCCTCAGAAACTTTTCCCGTGGCAGAGTCGATGCCATCTCGCACCGCCGGGCACCGTCGCGCCCCCCCTCCCCTCCCTACACCGCGCTGTGTGGGATGGAAGGGAGCTGACTCCGATGGCGGCCGCGGGAGGTCACGCGTGGGCGGCCATCCCGCGTGGGTGCCGCGGGCGGGTGGCTCTTTCCCCCCCACTTCTCCCCAGCCCTGCGCGTGTGTGTCGCGGGTGGGCGCCCTGCGGGGCGGAGGGAGGGCTGGGGCCGCAGGGCCGTTCGTTACCTGGGGTGCCGGTGCTGCGGAAGAGCGGCGGCCGAGCTCCAGCCGCCCCCGCCGCCGCTGCTGCTGCTGCTGCTGCTGTCCGCGGTGGCCACCTGGGCGCGGGAGCCGCTGCCGCCGCCGCCGCCGGTGGTGCCGGTGCCTGTGCCGCCGGGCTGGATGCCGCCGCTTTTCCGGTGCCTGCCGGTACCGCTGCGGCAGCGGTCGCCGCCGCTCCAGCCGCGCAGGAGGCCGGCCTCGGGAGCCGGCAAACTCTTCCTCGCCGACGAGGAGCCGGGAACGCTGCCCGCCTCCTGCCTGCCGCCGGTGCCGGTGCCGTGTCTCATGGTGCGCGGGGCCGCCGCATGCCGCGCTGCCGCCGCCCCGGGCGCCGCGGGACCCACGCGCGCCGGGGCCAGGGGCTCCGCCGGCAGCGGGAGACCGCCAGGAGCCCGGACTGCTGCGGAGGGGGAAGGAGGCCGGGGGCTGGGGGGGCTGCTGGCTGGGGTTCCGTCTGGGGCATCAAGTTGGCCGCGCGGCCGGGAGAGGCAGGGCGGGCACGGGGGATGCGGGGCCGATAGTTCTCCGCGAAGTTGGAACCCGGCGGGCGAGGCGGGGGCATCCTCTTCGCCGGCCCTTCATAGCCTCCCGCCGCCGCCTCCCCTCGCCTGCCTCCTCAGCCGGGCCGCCGCCCCGCGCCCTCAGCCGGCGGCGCTGGGGGTTCGCGCCCCGCGCCCCGCTCCCATGGGCGGCCCTGGCCCCGGCGGCTGGCCGCGGCTCCTCTGCCGCGCCGGCTTCCTCCGCCGCTCGCTCGCCTTCCCCGGCGGGGAGCGGGGATGGCGGGGGAGTGTGTGTGGGGGGGGCAGCCTAAACCAGAGGCCGGTGCGCAAAATGGGTCAGGGAGGGGGAAAGGGAACCCGGCGCTCGCCTCCCTCCTCCCCGCGGTGTGCCGCGGGAGGGCCGGGCTGGGGCGGTGGGTAGCGAGAGGGCTGCGGAGGAGCTCTCCCGCCCCGGCTCCCTGTGCACAAGTGCAGGGAATGTTCCACTGACCTACATATTTTTCCAAACATACGTGACCTTTTTTTTCTCTCTCGTTCTGTGGGAGGAGACAGGCGAGGATCCAAGAAAATGAGAAGCTGGAAAGAGAACGAAAGGGGAAGCAGGGAAAAAAGAAAAACCCGAACCAACCTCAACCAAAAAAGCCAGCCCCACGTCAAGGATGGTTTCACAACGCCTCGTACAAACCCCAGGCTGCCCGCATTTACATCTGGCTATAGCGGCATCCCCGCGCCGCACTGGCGGCCGTCCTTATAGCCGGACTCCAGCAGCCCTCGCCACGCCAGCCGGCCCGGTACTGCCGTCTCCCCGGGCAGGGCTGAGCCCGGCTGCCCGGCCGCCGGCTCCCGGTTCAGCCCCGGCTCGGCCCGGCCCAGCCCGGCTCGGCTCGGCTCAGCTCGGCTCGGCAGTCTGGGACGCCCTCCCCGCCCTGCCCCTGTCCCGGGGGGTGACCCCACGGCCCACGCAGCCGCGCTCCCCGGAGCGCCGGTGGCCACGGGAGCCGGACCGGAGCGGGGCACAGCTCCGCGCTGCCCCGGGGCAGCTTCCCGACCTCGCCGGGCACCGGCAGGAGCTCCCGGTTTGGTTATGCAACGCCGCACCGGCAATTAGAGCAAAACCTTGACAGAGAGCTCTTTTTTTTTTCCCCTTGTTGCAAAGTAGGTCATTCTTTTTATTCCACACTTTGCTCTTTTTTTTTTTTGGATTATTTTTTTTTTCTTTTTCCTAATTCTCCTTTTGCAAAGTGTCCAGTGAAACGTTAAGTGTGCCGGAGCCCGGGAGGAGCTGTTGATTCCGAGCCTTGCTTTCATCTCTCCGGGCATCCCCGCCGACTTCTAGAGGCAGGAAGCAGGGTCTGGGGTTGCCCTTCTTCCCCAAGGAGGGCAGAAATGGCCGCGGTGCTGGAGCAGCCTGCTGCTATCCTCGTCGCCTCCCGGGACCCACTCCCCCTGCCTCACCGCTCCCGAGCCCCCCGGCTATTGCCCCATGTCTGCTGTCACTCTCACATTGCCTCTGCAGTTGGGTTTTGCTGACACTGCTAATACCCTCCCGGCTAACCCCCCTCTCTGTCCATTGCTGTACCAAAGAAACACCTCTTCCACCCGCAGAAGGGATCTCTCCCCGGAATACAGTATTTGCTTTTTAGGACAGTTGCATTTTTTGGGGGGAGGGGAGGGGTTTTCAGAGAAGGGGTTTGCTGGGAAAGGAAAACTCCTTTAGCTGGGGTAAGTTCTTTCCCCACCAGAAGGTCCTGGCTGCACTGACAGACCAGTGCCAGCAGAGTTTGTGCCGTGGCCGACACCCTCCAGGTCCATCCTGCCTCCTTTTTAAAGACAAGTCAATCTTTGCAAAATACCAACCAGCAGAGATTTCTCTGCCCTTTCCAGGTGCAGCACGGGGCCTGAAGCTTGTTTCAGATACCTGCTGGAGCAAGGAGCTGTGCTGCTTCTCCCACTGCCCCCACCACCAGCTCACCCGATTACCCCACTGTGGTGCTCAGCCCCCTTCAGATGCCATATCACAGTGAGTTATTTGATCCGTTTGATTTCTGAACGCAAAGGTTAATAATTACAAAGTATGGAGAAAAATTACACCTTTCTGTTGAGCACTTTTACACCCTTCTTTATACAAGAGGCATGACTAATGTTGAAAGGGTGAAGTTGTTTACTTTTAACCAAGATTAAATACAAAACTTTGAAAAGCTCCTCCCTTCCTTTGGATGAAACCCAGCATTTTTTCCCATTTGGAAATTGTCAAACAGTGGTTAAACAATCCTTTGGCAAACAAGTAGTGCCTGAGGGAATAAAGCATCAGATACATGGGGAGTGGAATAAAAGACATTTCTGTTCCTGAGGTATTTTTTCTTGTGTTGCACAATGAAGTATAACATAAAATCTTCAAGCCTTGTAAGGTTAGAGAAAAGGAACTTCCCAAGATTACATACACCACATGACTTGATCTTTTAGTCCTTCTGAAAATCTACCAAAACCCTGCCCCCAAAACAACCTTTTGCTCTCAGAAACTGGGAAACCAATTACCGTGAGCAAAATACTGGGTTGAGAAAGGCAATCAGAGACACAGGGGTGTATGTACAAAATTATACCTCTATCACGTTTTAACATTTCACCTGCAAATTTCTAAGGACTCCTTTGCACAAATGAAGAAGTGAGACTGGTGAAGGTTTGTTTCTGAATTCATTCCCTAGGATACCAGTGTAAACTTTAATTAGGGCAGATTGGCCGAGGGTGAGGCAGGCCTTTCCCAGTGCATACCTGAGTCCCGTTGTGAAACACCAGCCACGGAAAACATACAGCTTTTCCATCCGGTGGCAGAAGGAAAATAACCCAATACTGTCAATACCGTGTTTGGTTTGGAAATTAACCAAAGGGTTACGCTAGATGCCACACGTAAGAACCTTAGGGAGGGAGTCCAATTAAAAAAAAAAATCACTTTATAATCATGAAATATCAGGAAGCAACTTTTCAGATGCCATGAGCCTGTGATCCAAAGCCGCAATCCCTTTAGTTTCCATCAGAATAGGCTGGCCAACCTTTGTGGCCCAGAAATGATGCAGTGTGGTTTTTAGTGGGCCATGAACCGCAAGCTAGGTGCCTTCCAGAGTGGAGAGCTGAGAAGAGCAGGAGAGGACAGCATCTCCCCAGGGACTCCACTGCTTCATTATGGCAAGCCTGTGGGAAGGATGTATAGTTAGGTGCAAGTTCAGCCTGGACATATGGGATTTGTCTTTGCTGGTTTGCTTTCTCTTGCTGCCAGGGATTCAGATTATACAGTGCCATCACCATTATGGGATGTAACCCTCAGCAGAGGAGCTACCTTGGACGTTGCTGGACCTGAAAGCATAGGCATTACCTGTGCAATATTCATGCTTTTAACCTCCAACAGACACAAGTACGTGCTGTGGGGTGATAAGATGCAATTTGCAGCCCTTAATTTAAATGCAAAGCCTGCATTTGGATTGGCATTTATGTAGAAGTAAAAAGAGATTCCGAAAGAATTATTCTCTAATCAACATAAATTGCAACAGTGGTGCAAAAATCAGGGGTGGCACTGTGGGGTAGAGGGGCGTGATGGAAAAGAGTAAAGGAGTCTCCAAGAGATGAACAAATTGCACTGAATATGAAACTATTATCTTAAGTTGTCAAGTAAGAAAGAAGCAGATGGACAAGGATTAATTTGTTTAATATTAACTAAGGGGTAAGAGAGACCTTGGGCTGCTTGCCTCTCTACTCTCTGTGCTGAAAGAGAGAAGAGGGACAAATACATGGCAAAGAAATCAGGTGGCTCCTGTTAGTCAAAGGAGTCTCTTCAGCCGTGGCTGCTTGGAGCTCTGTGCTGCTTTCCAGCCTGCTTGGCTTTGGGAGGTGAGCGTGGGAGTACAGGGAGAGATGTGGGGAGTTCATTCTTTGGGTAACACACTTCTGTAACCAATTTTGGCAGAACTTTATGCGGAGAAGAACAGTCTTCAGAAGATCACTGTTATTTTTCATACTGCAGCTTACAGCTTCCTGAGGGAGGGAGAGGTAGTGCATATTTATCAACCAATGGCACAGCCTTTGAATTAGGGAAAAGGAGAGAGATGCCACAGAGAAATGGACTTTGGATGAATTCTACTGCTGCTACTGTGAGTGCCGGAGTAGGATGCCCAATGTGTCTTTAGAGTCTCTTCAGCTAGAAAATCAAGCTCTTTGCTCTTTTCCATGTTCATAAGAGCCAGTTTGCTGATTTGAATTTACCTTAGTCTGATCCATTTTGAAGAAAAAATTTGTCCATTGCCAGGGTTTTCATGGAAAAACTTAGTCACATATTTGGCTTACCTAAGGGTCTGACTTTCCCTGCTTATTCAAAAATGGGCTTGCAGGTTCTCTTTAAGTGATTAATGCACAGAGTGGGGAGAAAGAAGACATGGGTTGAAAAATTAGTGACTGAGCATTGAATTGACTTAATGTCTAGAAGGGCTGAAATTGCTGCTGAGTAACCAGAAAACCCTAAAGCTTTCTGCCTGGCAATCTTGTAGCTGAGCCTTTCTGTGAAGCAAAACAGTTCTGCAGCATGAGCTGTAAGCACGCACTCAATTGCCACAGAGCATACTGTATGTGTATGTGTCAGTCTGGTGAGGAAAAGCTCATGGCAGTGGAAATAATTCCTTCTCATATGGGAAAGATATGATCCATTTATCCTCTGGCTGACAGTGGTCTTTGTATCAGTGCACCTCTTGTTGCATACAAGACCTTTTGTTCACTCGCAGCAGGATGGGAATATATCTTATATCAAAGTAGGGTTTCAGTGGGACTCTGCTGGTTGACACAAGTATGATACAAGTGAGGAATCATGGTGTGGCTATGCCTGGAAGAAGGGCTCTGTTCTGAAACTGGGCTCATGGAACTTGTTGAACTTTGAGAGCTGTTCAAGGAAATGATGGCCAAACTCAAACCCAGGAGTAAATGACCTATTATTTTCCTTATAAAAGATATTTTTTCCTATAAAAGATTGTAGTGCTGCGACTGAATTAAGAATGGCTGGGAGAAGATTGAACACAAACACAGGATCTTCATCTTTACCTTGACAAAGAAAATCAACTGTGTTAATGTTGGACTGTGGTACACTGTGGACACAATCCCTAATGTTAGACTCACATAGCATTATTTTTTAACAAGACATTATCTATATGGATCTGTGCAAATATTTTAATTCCTGGTGGGTTTCACAGAGACGTCTTACAGCTTCCAGAAGCTCTGGATGAGCAGCAAGAAGGTGTAGCCAGCCATTGCCTCGCTTCTTCCAACAAACAGCTCAATCCCCCTCTCCACTGACTTTGGCAGGAGTCACTTAAGGCTGGAGTTCATCTTCACTTTTAGGCTTCTGCACAGTTTTCTAAATTCTTTGCTAATTGCTCCGTCCTCTCTATTTTCCTGAGTACTGTTCTTGCTCATAGCCCGGGAGTTACACTACTTACCTTCACACATTTGCCTTTTCAAATTCTTCTCAGCCTGCTTTGATTCTGTGCAGCTCTCTACTCTCGCATCTATCTTCAGCTCATTGTGTTATTATTACTAATGACACATTAGTAACAATACAGAAAATTTGAATGTGAAAGTTAATAACAAGAAATATTAAAAAAATCTTCAAAGTTGAGGGTATATGGATTTGCCCTCACATATACAGCTCTGCCATCTATGATATTGCAAACAGTAAGCAACTATCAATATCAAGACAATGTGTAAGTCTGAATTTAGCTGCTTGACTTAGAAAAATAACCTCAAAAGGTTTTGTTCCTGCATGTTTGTAGCATACCTGATCATATCTTTCGTATTATTTTTTTCTTATACATCCCCTTCATATGACTATTAGGACCATTCTTTCTGACCTCCTGAGCAAATCCAGGACACCAAATTTCTTCTTAGTGCATCTGGCCAGGGGCTATGTTGTCGTGTTTTAAAAAGTCATAGTCATTAGATGTCAACGAGGCACTAGGACTCCTCTGCAATGTGCCTACCCCTGTTCAAACAGATGCTGAATACAATACAAAAATCCACCCTACTGAGTTAAATCACTCGCTTAAAAACAATTTACTTTGCTGTTTTAAACTCTTAGTTTGAGCATAGTCATATAGTTAAAAATAAAAAAGTTCAGAAAGCATTTTTTCTTTGAGCTAGATTATTTCCCTTCTGTGTTGTCAATGAAAATGGGCTGCTTCTTGGACTGCTTTTCTCTTTTTGTGTCTATCAGCTCCTCTCTCTTGATATCCATGTAAACGTGATTCTGATTTCACTGTGAGCACCCTGGGAGAGCATTCAAATAACAAACAAAATGCTCAAAATTGATTTCACTGATGGAAAATAGGGTGAGGTGTTTTGTTGCTTTTGCAAAAATCAGAGCCTTGGCTGTAAAAACTCGGAAGGTGTGTTTGGCCTCCGTCATTACGTCAGGCTGCTAGCAGAGACTGTGCTGTTCTGCTTGCACAGGGTACTGCAAGAGGGAAGGAAGCAGAGGAAGAGAAAGTCATAAAAAGGTAAATATTGACTTCAAGAAAGGAGATATAAAGGAGAATGTGGGAGAATTGTAAATGAGCCAGAGAGGATGGAGAAGAATTCTTCAGCAACTGTAATTAGGTTAGATTTCAGAAGTAATTGCAATTTTCCAGCATCAGCAGATACTGTAGGCAATATTTGCCATCAGCCACGTTTGCAGAGAAGATGACAAGTTTCAGCTCATGGAGCCTAATCCTGATGTGTCTGCACTGATTGCATATAGATGTGAGCCCAGACTGTCAGACAATGTCTCTCCTCTCCACACCACTGGAAGTGGGTGGTTTGCAGGAGGTAGAAGCAGTGGGCACAGAGAGAAAAACCCAGCAGCACTTGTGGATGTAAACACACAGCCGAAGTGGAACAATAGGTATTTAATGGAGCTGCTGGTGCAAAATTATGTTATCAATTTAATATGGAATGAAAGGTGTTGAGACTATTACCAAGTTCCGGCTGAAGGCTGTGGGAACTGGGGCTATTTAGTCTAGAAAAGAGGAGACTGAGGGGGCATCTTCTTAATGTTTACAAATATCTAAAGGGTGGGTGTCAGGAGGTTGGGACATCCCTTTTTTTTTTCTATTGTAGCTAGCAACAGGACAAGGGGTAATGGGATACACAATAACACAAAAAGTTCCACTTGAACATAAGAAAAAACTATTTCACTGTGAGGGTGACAGAGCAGTGGCACAGGCTGCCCAGAGGGGTGTGGTGTCTCCTTCCTTGGAGGTCTTCAAGACCCACTTGGACATGTTCCTATGGGACCTGATCTAGGTGGACCTGCTTCTGCAGAGGGTTTGGACTAGATGATCTCTAGAGATCCCTTCCAACCTCTACCATTCTATGATTCTATGATTTGCAGGGGACATATGGAGGCTGGCCTGGCACATACCTCCTCACCACAGGTTGGAGCAGAAGCTGGGATGTGGAAACTGCAGTCCTCTCCAGTTCCTTTGAGACGTACCTTTCCTGGATAAAACCAGATTATATAGGCTTTCTGCAAGGGAAACAGATTTCACCTTTAAGTCTTCTGCAGAGGTTTTACATTAGCAGTTCATACACCATCAGAAAATCAATTACCATTGGTATTACATGCAGATGAACAGCACAGAGAAATGGAGAATTCACTTTACACAATGCTTTTAATAAAATGCTAAATACAGCAAAATATTTTCCAAAGGGCTATTTATAGGCTCTGTGTGGGAACTGTGTCTCTGAGGCGAAGTCTGCACCTTTGTGATTTGGACGAAGAGTGAGTCCCAGCCTTCTTAATGCTAATATTGGTCAAACACATAGTTCTGCCAGGATGGATTAAAGATGACAGCAGTCCCTCATCTGTATTGCAATGGTTGTAACTTCCCATGGAAAAACACTTTCAATTTTAAAACCAAGAGTTTCACAGCCCGCATTGTTGCAGTGCCAGTTGTTTCAAGAACCTAAAATAACTGAATTACTCCCTTGTTCTTGACACTCTTATCATCTTTTCCTGTTCTTAATGCCAAAGTAATTTGCTGAAGAGATTTGCTGTGTGTATTTCAGTAAATAATTGACATCAACAACTCTTTCCAGACAGACACATCTGCAATAACAGCCCTATTCCTATTTGAGTTTGGGGATGTAGCTGGGGCAAAGAAAGGTCCTCAGATGGTTTTACCAGGAAGCAGTTATGAAAATAAGAAGAGCAATACAGGACCAGAACAAAGTGTGCTGCCTCTAACTGTGGCCATAAAAAGAAATCTGAGTAAGTGAATAAGAGTAGCAAAAGCACGTACTTCCCTGGAGTGCTCTCTCAGCCGTCAATAGTTTATGCTCAGGAGCTCCCCGTATGCCCATGTAACCACCACAGGCAACATCTTCCTGCAGGGAACCCCACAGCTTAACTATACACATAATGGAGAGCCATCTGGTTTCACTCATTTTGAACCTACTAGCTTTATTTGTCACCCTTTCATTCTTGTGTTGAAAGAGAAGGGGAATAATCAGTCCCTCTCCTCTCCCTTTATGCTACTTGTGGTTTTACAGACATGTGCTCTCTCGGTCGTCACTTTTCTAAGCCGAAGAGCCAAAGTATGCAAACTGCTCCATGGTTTTGATTGTCCCTGTATCTCTTCTCTAAATGTTTTCCACTATATTTCCATGAAGGTGATGACCAGGGCTGCACATAGTGATCAACAGGCAATCCAAGTCCACGCATACAATATATCTGTATAGGTGCATAATGGTGTTCTTTCTTTTCCTTCCTAAATAACTGCTAACATGGTACAATGAGTAGTCTGTCTTTCAGATCTTCTGAGGTTCATGGTACATTTTAGTTACATGAGCTCAAGAACAGGCTTTTTTTATTTACCTTTTTTTTTTTTTTTGATTCAGCCCTGCTGAATCCAACCCAAAATAACAGAAATTTGTCTTATCTACAGATTTAGCTCTTTTGAAAGAACAGAATGGCTAGAATATTGCTAAGAAGAAAATGTATTCTTGTTCATTTCAACTTCCAAGATTTCTGGAGGGGATATATTTAAGTTATGTATACAAAAAATAGCCATGCTGGAGGGAGGAGTGGGATCAACCACAGAAAACTTGAACAGCAAAAGGAAATGTCTCAAAATGTTCTGAACTTGTGAAAATAAATGTATGATAGGACAGGATAGAATAGAATAATATAAAAAAACCCCTCTTTGACAATTTCCCTGCAACAGAAAGAACTCTCTTCTTTGAAATATTTTGTTAGATCTAAACCCCATGAAACCATGAAAACAACTGAAATAACAGATGAATCCTTCTGCCAGTTGCTATTGCAATCTATTACTTGCAGGAAGGAAGTATGTTTATTTAAAATATCCTCCTTGCCCTTAAAGATGTAGTCAGACATTTGTATTACTTGAAAGGTGTTGTAAATATAATAATTACCCAGTTCTTTTTTCATTTCACAGTCCTTGCTAGGTGCATTATTTTATGTTTTCCATATTTAATCTGATCTGTGAAGTGTTGACCTCAGCTCTAGTCTGTTGTTTCTTCTTTCCAGTATAACCGATGCCTATTTCCCACTTGGGTCTGCCACGCAAACCACCAAAGCCCCTCAGCTGATGTGTGCCCCAGGGCTTTCCACCAGTTCCTCCTGTAGCAGTGTCCTGTACTCCCTGCTGCCATCCTGGGATTAGTTTGATATTAAATCTGTGCCTTAAAATGTCTCTCCAAAGTTGTGCCTAAGTATCTCCAGCTGCTTTATGAGAGTGAATGAAATGGTTTGAAAACTTCATTTCAATGAACATAATCTCTGCTCTAGCTCTACTTGCAACAATCAGCTTTCAAAAGCTGATGGTAGTGCTGTATTGAGAGGAGTGTGCTGGCCTGGTCACTACTTCTGAGAAGAGCAAACAGCTCTGGTCTGTATCACACAAACAGAGCTTCATATTTTCAAAACCTTTGATCTGCAAATTTCCTACCCCTACTCCTCTATTTTGGGTTAGATATTTGGAAGTCTTCCACAGAGATGCAGACATTTCTTTGGGCACGATGAGCTTTTGACTTTTGCCTTTCTTTGATTATTTATTTTTAGAAAGATAGAAAGTGAAGATCTGTTCTGTGAGCATGCCTGCCCCAGGCAGCCACTATTCACTGTGGAAGCTGGGTAACAGTTTGCTATTCAAACAGAGATCCGAGTGTGTTGTACAATTGCAACAATAAAAGACAGACATGGAAAGATGGCATGGAGCCATTCCTTCCTGCCTGGTAGACAAGGAAGCTTTTGGAAAGGCAGATAGAGAGAAGGGTATTGACAATACATTGACAAGGCATGAAGTTAGGGTGAAGAGGCCACCTGCAGACGTGTGGGACATTGAGAGAAAGGGAGAATAAGATGAGATACAGACAGGTCTGGTGGGAGTTACAGACAACAACCTGCAGGAATTTGGTGTCACTTAGTGATGTGAGCCATTTGCTGAGACCTTGGAGTCTTTAACATGAGTCTGAAGTTCAGTGAGCTACCTTATTGCCTCTGGGAAGTCACTTCACCTCCCCACATCTCCGTTTTTTTCCCCCATGCTCATCAAATTGGCATCAACAATGAATTCTGAAGAGATGGGAAAAGAACGATAAATTACACTGGGACTTAAAGATGAGGATATAGAGCCTGAGTCAAAAGGTGAGATAATTCTGTGTGGTTTAGGGGAAAGGGATGCGATGACAGCTAGCTCTTGAGCAGAAGATCTGATGTTATTATGTTCTCAGCTCTAAATGCAGAGAGAGTGAGGTACAGAACGTGCAGCACGCAGTCAGCATGGCAAAGTTGTTGCCAGGTAGAGGTAAATGTAGGACAGCCAAATTACATAAAACCCATCTTTCTTGGTCTTCAGCTTCTAAAGCAGGATGGAACATTCAGAAAACTGTCCTATGTGACAGGGCAGAGCACAATGAGCTAAACTACTCTATTAATTGTACTCACAAGCGACACATGCCCATGCTACCTTGAGTTTAAATTTTGGTTTAATAGCCAAAATCAGCCAGGCTGTGTCCTTACAAATATACCTGTTTGTTTTCAGTTCTCACATATGTGATGATCCACCTTATCAGGCACTGGTGGATTAGTTTACTACAAAAGCTTGGCTTTAAAGGCTGAGTGTTGTATGAAGATAACACATTAAGAAAGCACTGCAATCTGAGCCTTGGGTCCTGACCATGTTCTCTGTTCAAATCATCCCACAATCTAGCACTCTGTTCCCGTGTGCTGCACCCGTTCCCTCAGAGCAAGATGACAATGCCAAGACTCAAGTTTTAATCAGCTTTAGAGATATTCAATGACTCCAATACATCTAAATATTGCAAACTGTTCATGTAGACGTAGCCATAGTGCATCTACTTTCAGAGAGGCAGTATCCATTACTGAAAAAAATCTTCTAAAAATTCATGAAAAAAAAAATCACCTACATGCAACCTCAGGAACTCGGTTGTCAACTATTAATCTGGCTTCTTGATGCCAAGATATAGTCGCTCTCTGTACCGAGAAGGGCTGGTTTAACCTGAACTCCTAGCTAACGATACAAAGGAAATGCAATGAACAGTATAAATGTTAAGCAAAGAGCTCTTGAGAAGATATTGTTCCTTTCATGGAAGGAAGAGACATGGACTGGTGTGAGGGAGACTGGAGACTCTAGAACATACCAAATCTACCCAGAATAGATGAATTATTTATAAATCTATAGGATTTTACTGAAATTATGTGTGGAGATCTAAATACTACAGTCAGTGGACCAGGGATAGTTCAGCTAAGCAAACAATGGAGTTTATAAGACTATGAATTATCTCCCTATACTCCATTCCCTATTGACTAGATTTCTATTGACTCTAATGGAAGCTTGAACGCCTAGCTCACATGCAGATTTCCATGCAGCATTCAACTAAACTTAGGCATCTGTATCAGTAGCTAAATCTCTCTTTAAAAGCTTTATTAGGTCAGACTCATCTGGGCAGGTGTGTGGCCTTCTGTTCTGTGTTCATTACTTCAGTGCAGAACTTCTCATACTGTCAAGACTGAGCATCAAAGTGACAGGTCTCAAAACAGAATAAATTGCTTTAGATTATGCTTTATATAGATGAAATGTATTTGAACTTTCAGATTCCTAAGAACTAAAATTAAATGTCTGAAAGAGTACCTGAATGCACCATCCAAAGAATACGATCCTGAAATAGTTGTCTTTAAATAGTGAGGCTGATTGCCACCAACACTTAGCATAGAGCTGAATTAGACCAGATGGTCTATCCAACCTCACACCCGCTTTTCAATTCAGACTGTCAGGAGATAGTCCAAAATTGAGTGATCCTTCTCCTTCTCTGCCATCACAACTTCATCAACCAACAACTGTTTGGGCACTTTGTATGATGGTGAATATATCCAGGTAACTTTGTGTAGTGCCGCTATGGGCTTTCTCCATCACAAAGTCATTCAAACCCTTATTGGAATCTGTTAATATCTTGGTAGCCCTCAAGGTGCATTTATTCAGGATGGGAAATCTAGGACTTAGTGCTGAGGTGGTAAAATCCACAATTTAAATATGCTCTGTGTGAAATCATCATTCCCCTGGTTTTCTTCGGATTTGTTTCTCAGAGGTGCTCACTTGTTCTAGCCTTCAGTGAAATAGTGAACTGTCATTCCCCACTCACCTTCTTCATCACTTTTCAGATTTTATAGATGCCTATTGCAGTGTGTCTCTGCCAGAACAAATGTTGTTTATAATAGTTGCAAATGTTTGGAGAGACGTTATTTTTTATGAGAATCGGCTCCAGGAACTTGAGCAGGAGCTCAGTGTAGAAAGACATTCCTTATTGTTCTGGTTTAGCAAGGAGCAGCTTTTGGCTTAGTAACAGGGGGAGCGGGTTGCAGTGAAGACCTGGTAAAGAGTTTGCGGACTCTCCCCCGGCTCCTGGGTTCAGACCCACCTCCGCCCGGCTGGGCCAATCTGGCGCCTCTGCCATCACTATTTAGGGGATGGGAATTTGAAATGCGAGTCAGGAGGTGTGAGAGTGATACAAGATGGAGGCGACCACACGGACCCTTCAGCCAGAGAAGGAGGAAGGAAGGAGAAACAATAGACCGGAGACCCTTCTGCAAGCCGTGGCGAGAATGCAAGCTGTGCCCCTGCAACCTATGGAGATCCATGGCAGGACTGAGAGCCACCAGCAGCTCCATGTGAGTGAGCCCGGACGGGCGAGGGACTGTGTGGGGAGACGGCCATGGCCCAGGCCGTGCTGGAGAGCCTGCACGCCACAGAGCAGCCCCACGCGAGAGGCAGAGAGGAGCTGCAGCCTTTGGAATGGGTGCACGTCGGAGCAGCCCGTGCAGGGCTGCCGTGCGTGTGAGTTACCCCACGGACTCGCAGGGAGGACTGGTGTGGAGTTCACCCGTCCTGAGGAGGGACAGACGGCAGAAGCTCTCGGGAACAGACTAACTGAAACCCTCACTGCCTGCCCCCCCGAACCGTTCGGGGGGGGCAAGGTAAAAACCCCGGGATCAGGGCTCTGAGCCCGGGAAGAGGGGAGGTGTGGCGGGAAGGTGTTCTTAAAAAGGCTGGTTGGACTCTTCATTGATGTATTACTCTGGGTTGTTTCGTTTTGGTTATGTTTTGGGTTTTTTGGGGGTATGTTTTAGTTGATGTTGCATTAAATTGTTTCTCTGTTTTCTTCCCCAAACCGAGTGGCCTGGTCTGTTTTGTCCTGAACCTTAAGCGGCAATTAAGCCCTCCCTGCCCTTGAGCAGTTCTCAGCCTCTTCGGTACTCGAGGCTAATCGTGGTCTTTGTTCCCTGATGGGCCTAAACCACGACACTTATGAATATAAAATCTCTAGGGAAAAAAAAAATTGCCTTTAGAGATTTAACACTAAATTTTCTCTCAACAAAGTCCTTTGATTTGATCAGATATGTTTAGTACATGAATTCTTGATTCCTGTAGAACAAGGAGACAGGATGACTAGAGTCCCTTTCTCCATTTGTTTTAGTTCTCACATGAGATCCAGGGAATAAAATCCTTACCCATACACAAAATCCCCTCAAGCTGAATGCATTGCTAGTGATACCTTCAGTTGAAGAAATGAGAAATATTTGTAAATGGGCAATTTCAAACCATTAGTTTAGATAAAGCTTGTACATAATTCACATTAACTCAAAGCCTTAACAAGTTTCAGTCACAGGATATCATGTTTAACAGCAGGTTTTAATACAGCCATAACAAAATGCACAACCATAATTGTCATTAACTTCAGGTTCTAGATAGAGGGTGTACATGTCTCTGTTTGTATGCTGAGGATGGTCTACTTATTTAAGATCGTTTTGTTAGGCAAATTGTGCTATTCAGTGATAAAATAAGGAGAAGATACGCTATTTCTGTTTTATTATTCACACATTACTCAACGCAACCTGGGTAAGTTAACTAGAACAATTTCAGGTGAATTTTACAGCGCATACTTTTAATGTGTTTCATAGATCTGCTGAACAATACTTACAAGAGATAGTTTCAACAGTCTACAGGAATATGGACTGAAAAATTGAATGCACATTACTGAGAGGAAGATTGGAAACTGATAGATGTGCATGAGAAATTAGTACCAATAAACTCAGCATAAATTACAGATGACTTAATTTCTTGTAGGATACAGACTCTTCATCATCTCTAAAGAAAAACTCGTGATCTCAAATTCTGGATACTGGTATAAAAGCCTTGTTTTTCTCATGTGACTCCTGTCTCTGTGCATATAGTCAAGCTATCACTGAATTGCATCTTTTCACTGAACCCTTTCTTTTGGGATGTGCTATATTATACAAGAAATTTTGAGTGGGATGGGGAAACGAACCATTTGAAGAAATCAGCTTACTGAAGCACCTGCCTTTCCTATGGTTTTTACAAAGCACAACCTTTCTGGAAAAAGCTCGTGGTTCAACATTTCATACATACAATTAAATCAAAATGCTTAATAGTGAAAAGCATTAGTCAGTGCTGATCTCATGAGGAAATAGGAACTTTATGAATGACGCCTGCTTCCCACTGAGAGGAGTAAAATTACACTGTTTAAAGAACATATTTGTTAAGCACGTAAGGCTATTTAGAGAAATCTGAGATACCATAATACATTATTATGGTATTGTGTAAAAGAGTTTTGTGAAGCAAGATCTTTAGTTTGGAACCTAAGAAGAAATTGTGAAATAAAATTGGGTGAAATAATTTTTGCTTTGCTGATAAGCAATTTGGTAATTAAGAAGCAGAAAGTGATTGTCTTGAGATATGCTGATGAAAAAAAACCCAACTGGGAATAAGAGCCTAGCTGTCTTTTGGAGGGAAAAAATGAAACCACATTTGCAAGAGAAGTATGTGCATCTCAAAAGCATGTTTATGAGTGTCAATCCATGAATGACTAACTCATATGAAGTAGGCTACCAAGTAAAATACTGGGAATAAACCCAAGGTTTGAGCAGCATAGAGATATAGACTCTGATTAGGAAGTGAGCTCAGGCAGATGGTCTAAGCATGCACCTATATATCACATTACAGGTCAAGAAACTCTACCTTCTCTTGGCATGGCAGGCAAGAGGTAGCTCTAGTGGGAAACGCAGGGAGCCACTCTTGTACAGCCTTGAGCTGAGGCTGGGGTCTGTACTGTCCTCAAGTGTCAGGGGGCTTTCATGTGCCCAGTGACTGAGGAATAGAGAAGTCAAGTGCTTTACCCAAACCTGGCTTCTCACAGCTCCAACTGCTACTAGGAGACAGCCTATGGTGCAGGTACCTGCCTGGGAAATGCCCTGCTTTTGAACCACACAAGGACAGAGAGAGAAAACAGTAAATGCAAGAGAGGTTGAGGAAGAAGGCTAGTCTTTGGTTTTGCTCCAGGTTTAATTCTTAGGCTAGCCAGCCTGCAGTCCCAGCAGTGCCTACTGCAGATCTGATTTGTCTCCTGGATCTGTCCTTGAGTAGAACACTGCTGATAGCAACGTTGTTGGCATTTCCTGTGACAGCAATGCGTGTGCCTGTCACAAAACCCTGGGATGAGCCAAACTTGGCTGTTTGGAAGCTTTGGTTGTTTTTTCCTGGGAGAAAGAGAAGGAGTTTTCAATCTTTTGTTTTGAATGTGCAAGTGACACGACCTGTAACAAGGTGGTGGCTCAAGTGAAAACAAATAGCAAAAATCACATTTCTAATCCCACTTCAAACTGACTCTAAATACCACCCAGGTAACGTCTGTATCAATAGGGATCAAGCAAGACAGCTGTGCAAACACTCTTGTGTCCTCTAATGATTCCCATTTTCACCTGCAAGTCAGGAAAAGTGAAAAAATACCAATAAATAAATCCCACTGGTGTAAATAGTGTCCATAAATATTTTATCCATTTATTTTGTTTTGCTTGTGGAGCATCATTGGAGGGATCAAGGACAGTAGAAGAAGGAGGGAGGGAGGAGCAGAATGTACCTGCAATTTTCAAAAGAAATATCAAGAATTCTTTCACAAGGCAGTTTGAAGCTGAAAGTGCCTTGGCAAATCTGTAGTGTGATTTACCAAATGGTGTGCAAAATGTCATCCAATTTTAAATCTGTAATATTGCTTTAATCTTTAAAAAGGAAATAATAATGTTTGTCTTTACTACATTTGATCCAATCTTGTACTCTTTTCCAGACTAAACTCCTACTGATTTTAGCGATCTGGGCCCAATAATACACATTTGACTTATCAGTTTATTTACAGCTTGGATCTGCCATTGCCATTAGGTATCTAGGATACACACTTTGCACACATACAGCACATACAGAACACGTACTTGTAGATATACTTTCATTGAATATGATAATGTAAGGATCGTTATCCAGCCTAAAGAAATGCATTTGAATTGCATACATCTAAAGCTACCCTCCCAACACCAGATAAATACCTTCCAAAAATAGTACCACTCATTTTCCACAGCAGGTGTCATTCATCAGGTATGAGGCTGCATCTAAACGTGTTAGTAATAATAATTCAGTCTGGTATGTGACTCCATCTCATTACCAGCAGCCCCAGGCACTGGAGGCTAGTGAAGTCACTAGGGCAGCGCAGAGATATTTAATCCTATAGCAAATATGTAGTCCTACGTCATGACTATTACACAAATATTGATTCTATAAGTGAAAAAGGCTCTGAAGAACCTGGATTTTCTCCTTCAGCTTTTTGACCTGCCTCACTGTTTGCTCACCTTGGTGGTACTGTGTGCTGAGCACGATCGGCTCCATCCCTGGTCTGGAAGGGTTCAGTGGGCACAGGGAAGGAGAAGCTGAGGGAGAGGATCCTGACCCTCCACAGACTGAACCAATGGCTTGAGAAGCAGCAACTGAAGCTTTCCCTGTGAAGAAAGAATGTTGCAGGCATAGGGGAGCCCAGTCCTCCATGTTGCTTCTGTCCCTGCCGTGGCATCTGCTCCCAGGTGGCAGCACCAAAGTTATGTAGCAGGTAGGGATGGCGCCCTGTTGCAGCCCATCATGCGTTCAGCGCCTGGATGTGTTGCAATAAAACATGCTGCAGTGTCATGGTCATTGGCACACTGACAGCACGGCACTTGGAACCCCCTGCTCATCATGAGCTGTGCTGCCGTGCAACTGGAGGATCCCTGCAAAGGACTGGTTTTGGCATCCCACTCAAGGGCACCTCCACCACAACTAGCAGACCTGCAGATGAGAAATGGCATTGCACAAAGGCTAACTAGGAATCTGCAGGGAGTCTCTTTACACATTTCTGCTTAATTTGTAATGTTCACACTAGGCCTGATGGAAAGCCATTGAGGGGACAGGAGTGTTTCCAGCAACTTTTAGTGGGTTGTTTGCCCTGGGACACCAATAATGACAGGCTGGTTTGCACAGGCAGCGAAAGGGCTCTCTTCAGGCCCCACCAGGCACCAGAGCCTGTTGACCTTAACTGAATTTCATGGCACACTTGACTCAGTCCTGTGGTAATTGCTCAGCCTTTACTTATATGTGTTGGCTAAATGGAGATGCTCTCCGAGGCAGCAGTTCGCAAGGAGTGTAAGGTATGATGAGACCTTTCAGTTTATGCCCCGTGCCTCTTATGTCCTCTGCTGTCTCTTTTCTCCACAGCCTCATTTCATCTTCTATCCCTACTGCTCTTCAATCCTTTCTGGTGCTTTCAGCGGGATCTGTTGTAGATAAATTTATTTAGCAGCATGGCATTGCTAAGTAATTACTTTTCTGTTTATTGCTTCTTACTATTGTTACAGAAACATTTCCAAAATTTACTTATGTCCCATATGTTTATGGTGTTACACAACATGAACAATGGGAGCCTGTTATCTGCTTCCCAGGACTATCCAGACACTTGCCAGTTTTATTTTGAAATCTTGGTTATGGAAACACAAAGTAATCTGAGGTCTCCTCAGATGACAAGTATGGGGCAGCAAAAGTCACACAGAGGTGGCATACAGGGCAAGAAGGCTGACCCCATCCTGCCCTGTCTGTCTTCCACCTCCCTGAGCAGCTTTGCTGCTTGTCAATGCTGAGGAGGAAGAGAGGGTATCCCTTGCACTGAGCGTCCCAGAGTAAGTGGTGGACATGGTGTCCCATCATGTCCTGTTGCTTGACTCCTCCTTCTAAGAAGTATGGAGGAGACAGACAGAGCTATATATCAAGTGAGATGCTTGCTGAGCCTATGGAGTGATCCCAAAGAAGCCTTTGCTCTTGCTCAGACCACAGACCTGGAGAAGAAACTTTCTCAGCAAGTCACAAGTTTTTATCCTCTCCTGGAGTTTTGGGCAGTACAAAGAAGATCCCACCAGCTTTCTTGATATTTCTTTTTTGGGGTCTTTTGGAAACAGATAAATTCCCCAGCAACCCACTAGGAGACAGAAAGGGAGTGCTCAGCCTTTGATCATCTCCTTGAGGGGAAAAAAGTAGAGACACAGGCAGAAAAGTGTGTTCAATGTTGAAGAGACAAGAGGGTGAAAAGAGGGAAAAGAGTGACTGTGGTGAGGAGAGAACAAGGAGAGGTGAAGAGTGGAAGGGATGGAAAGCAGAGAACAAAGGGGAGAAACCCTGAGCATTTGAAGGAGCAAGTAAATGAGGGAGCAAGTGGAGACAGGAAAGAGAAGAGGAGCAGTACCTTAAGAGAGGTGTACAACAAAGGGAAGAAAAGGGAAGTCTTAGCAACGTATTAAATAGGCAAGAAATGGGGAACGGAAGAACTAAAGAAAATCACAATCAGAAAGAGGAGACTTCCTTGCAGAGAAAGAGAGATGAGAGCAGGCAAATTCTGAAGTGGGGAATGTACTGGAATCTGAAGAAACACGTTAAAGAAATACATTACAAGCTTGACACACAAAAGGAGAGGCATAAATTGCCGTAGAGAGCAAAAGCAAATGAACTGGAAAAAAGGAAGCTGGTGGAACAAAAGGAAACAGGGCATGTAACATAGTTTTAAAATACTATTAAATGTAGAAGTTGGATTAAAAAAACCCCTTATAACTAAGCTCATTTCTCTCTTTAGAACTGTACAGTATGAAGCGAAACATATGTACAGTCTGGCATTGCTGTTAATATCCCTTCCTTCAAATCCACTTTTAATGGGTGCAGATAATAAAGCTGGTAACCATTTAAGAGTAAATGCCATTATGAAACATGACCTGTAATCCACTGTAAACTCTTACCTTCTGCTTACACAAACAGACCTGTGGGCTTGAAATAAGAAAAGAGTTTTATTTTCTTTCTTTTCCTGTAGAGATCCTCAGTTTTCTGGCCAAAATTCACTTCTCAAAGGACAAATGGCTAAAATACCAGGCTGCATAGTCTGTCTAAAAAGAAAACAGTTTTATTCAATATCTCCCCTGTTATCAGATGTAGTAGTTCATTCTGTTTACCACTGCTGAATAGCATATGGAAGATTACCAAAAATTTTGGCAGAGGATAAGGGGTTTTTTAAGTGATAAAGTGACCTGGAGGAGCTGTCAGCCTCTACACAGCTTCCTGGAAGGCTCCTTGTTCCTCACTTACGTGCACAGCACAGAAGCTGTACACCATGCTGTACAGGGGAAGGAACATGTCAAGAACTTCCAGCTACTTGGTGCTATCTTATCCAGCATGCATCTGAGCACTGTGAATGCAGAGGATATGCCTTATACACACATTTACAAGCAATGGGCAATGACATATGATTGCAATGGTTCTGGTGAGCAGAGACTGTGGAGCCTTTGCTCCCGTGGAGGACAGCGTTGCCAACCCTAAAAGAAAAAGTCAGGGCCGTGATCTAAGCAGCACCCTACCCTGACCTGCAGAAAATGTTCTGGGAGAACAGTCTGGGTCATCCCTGCTGAGCCATCCTGGGCCATGGGGCTAGAGGTCAGCTGCACAAATTCTCTTCACACTTGTGCTAATGCAGAGAAAATATAGTGCAAGACGTAGAATGCCTCTCTGCAAGTTGTGTGGTTTTTAATCACTCTTCTCAAGCTCACCAAACTGCTGCAGCGCCTTATGCAGTAACCAAACGTATGATCACATTGCTTGGCAACATTGTCCTTCCAGAATAAACACTTTTACAGTTGCCTCAGCCTCTTTCATTCCCTCCTTCCCCTGTTCAAAATCATCACCTACAGCCTGTTTCTCCATTCCTCGTCAGAACAAAAGGCACGCGACCTCTCTGCCCTTTACCACGTGTGCCACAGAGCAGACCCCAATTAAAAGTCTAATTTTAATGTTTTAATCATCGCTGCATTTGTGAGATGATGGCAAGAGACTATAATAAGGATGGACAAAAGACATACAAACCCACAAGAAAAACTAATGATGAATCATTGTTTGAAGGGTGAGTCATGCCTGAGTGCATGCATATATCAAGCATGAGACTGGCATAGCTTCATTTGATTAACCCAAATCTGCTTTGTTTAAATCTTCTCTCACAGCTCTGCTTTTAAGGGAACAGTAACACACCAGTTATTTGTACAGTCGTTTTATTGCCTGTCTAGATGAACATTTCGGTGGACACCCACATAGGAGGCGTGACTGGGAGAGACATCCAGTGTCACTTCTAGTCCCAGGACAAGGTCAGCTCCACCCTAATCCTTTTTAACAGAGATTTGTATGATCTGCTCTTTAAATTCCCTGCAGATGGGAATTCACACCATCCCTGGACAGCCGATCCCCATTTACCACTGTAGATCCAAGCTTCTCACAGATATCATTGGATTTACAATGAGAGGGGCAATTTTACGACCACACACAAATGTGCTGCAGCTGTCCTGCTTTTGTGGGCCACGTGCTTTCCCTGATCCCCTCGCCATTGATGAGGGGCTGCATAGTGAGTGGGGCCGTGCTTCTGCACGGGGTTCCCTAACAGCCACCTGAGCGCCCACACTGATGGGAGGGATGGGGCAGGGCTGCATGGCCTCACCGGCGGTGGCACGGGCTCAGGTCAGTGTGGAGTGATGGAGAAGCTGAGCCCTGAGCCCTCACCTGTCGTGTTGTATCTATGGCTGCAGCTTGACAAACACATTCAGCTCATGTGAGGCAGCGGTGATGCTGAGCGAGGTGGCTGTGGGACTACAGCTGTGGCTAGCGGGGCTGCTTGATATATCCAAAGATCAGCTGCCTACTCCCCACTGCGCCATGAGGCTGATCTGCTGTTGGTTACAACCTTGGTGTCAGTAGGACCACCTTGGCTGGTGGCTGTTGGAGGGTGGCTGAGCACGCTGCTGTATCCCTGCATCTCTGTGATGCTGCAGCTGGGTGGCACAGGCACATTTATGCTCGCACTGCTGTCCAGTTCAGCTGGCTGCTGGAACATTGGCATTGACAAAGCTCTGCTGGCATTTTACAGAATCACAGAATCATAGAATGGTAGGGTTGGAAGGGACCTTTAGAGATCATCAAGTCCAACCCTGCTGCAGAAGCAGGTCCACCCAGATCAGTTCGTAAAACACTTTTAATTTGGAAGAGACCTTTAAGATTATAAAGTCCAACCACTAACCTAACTAACCACAAGCCCACCACTAAATCACGTCCCTCAGTACCTCATCTATGCATAGTAAATATCTTCAGGGATGGTGACTCCACCACCTCCCTGGGCAGCCTGTGCCAGTGTTTAGTAATGTTCTCAGTGAAAAAGTGCTTCCTAATGTCCAATCTAAACTTCACCTGGAGCAACTTGAGCCCATTTCCTTGTGTTCTACCATTCATTACTGAAGAGAAGGGACTGATCTCCACCTCACTACAATTCTCTTTCAGGTAATTGTAGAGATTGATCATATTTCCTCTCAGCCTCCTCTTCTCCAGACTAAACAACCCAGCTCTTTCAGCTGCTCCTCATAGGATTTGTTTTCCAGAGCCTTCACGAGCTTCGTTTGAGTGCTACCATTTCTCTTGAGTGCTACCAAAAAAACTCCTCAAATGCCCTATTGTACATGTTTCTATGTATTTGCTGGCTCATGGGAGGGTAGATCTTCACAACAGCAGAAACTGTGCAGCAGCTTTCCATGACAGGCATACAGTTTTCTACTAAATAAAAAATGCTGATTTATTATGTAGAAAAGCACTTGTATATTAACCGTTAAGAGTCCTGAGTCTTTTCTGCACCGATGCAGAAGGATTTGGGTTTTGTAACTCATTTAGATAGCGATTCAATGCTGGTAAGCTCACCAAAATTTGCTAGGCAGACAGGTGGTCTGGAGAAGCTGAGCTGAGATCCCCTGATTCCTAGTCAAGTGCTGAGCTGCACGAACACAGAGATAATACCGAGTAACTCTTGCAAGCATTTAGCCATTGGCAAACAGCTGCCTAGCAATCTCTTTATGAGATTTATTTCTCTTGTATGGTTTTGTCAGGGAAACAGTAGTTGTTGATAACATTCAGCAACACAGAGGTGCTGTTTAATAGTTGGGACAGTAGCAAGCCAAAAATCCACTGTAGAAAATAAGCTTGTGTGATCATTTGACTTTTTTTGTTGTTTTACAAATTATATGTGCCTAGGGTTTATAATTGAGAGAATATTTATTTGTAAATGACATCGGGCTTTAGGAAAACTTTGTGCTTCATTTTATGTAAACAATTCTATTTTAACTGGCATTTCACATAACATTCAGACTGTGGGTTGCAGCACCATCACTCATCTTCCTGCAGGCAAAACTCTGCCTGATGCTTTTTCCTTTTGCAAAAAAAGACCTACCCAAGACGAGACCTGGGACAGATGCTGGGGAGGGGGAACCAAAACTCAAATGCATGTAGCAGGCCCAAAATCAATGAAGCGTTTGTACTATTCCTCTTTCCAAATAGAGCAGGATCACTCTCTGCAAAGGGTTGAGCTGGGAAGCCAGTGCTGAGGTGTCTCTAAACTCTAAACACCTCTTTTTTTCTCAAAAAGAAAGTGCTGCTTGCAACACTCAGCCTGTAGGAAAACAACTCTTGAAAGCCGAGCACAGTAGTGGCAAGCTGCAGCCCTGGTGCTTGCTGAGTCCTTTTGGAAGGGAGAAAAGGCAGACTGGCAAAACAACGCTTGAAAATTTATTCAGGCACATCAGAGAAAGCTCCGTCCCCTCCTCACCTGCGCAATTCCGGCAGATTCACCCTGCAAGAGGCAGCTGGAGGCAGGGTACCAGGCAGGATCTGTGTTGCAGCATAACATTTTGCCTTAGTTTTGGCTGATGGCCACAGAAGCACCCCTATGAAACCATCCCTGCAGGCTCTGCAGGCAGCGCACAGCTTAACGCCATATTAAATTACCCCTTTCATTCTGTGCAGCGCAGCACAGCGGTGTTGGCAGAAAGAAGCAAAGGTAAAAGCATATCACATGAATCGAGGCATATTTTGAACTGCAAACTTGCCCTCTCCGTTAGAGTAGTCCCATATATAAGTAGGTTTCTTGGTTCCTCTAGGGGGGAAGATGGGATTTGGCACTAAACAATGCTCCAGTTATTCTCATGAAGAAAAAAAAAGATACCAACGTGCTATGGCTAACTCTTGCAGTAGGGCTAGCACTGAGCCTACCTTAAAATTAGAAAACTGCATTTTGGTTTTTTTCCATCCACTGTGAATGCTGTTTGCTACTTGTATTTCTCTCTGTAGGGATGCTGTTGCATTTGGGAATTTCCACGTACACGTGTTTTGGTGTGCCTCAAATTTATATCAAGCTTTTGACTCCATTGAAAATTATCAATCTTTAATACCAAGATCATGAAAGAACAGGCTTTAGGCAAATCCTAAGGACACTAGTGTACATGATCAAACAACCCCAAAGCTGACAGAACGGTGTCAGTTCAGCTGAGGGAACAGCTTGCTCTTGCTAAGCTCACAGAATAAAAAGGAAGGGATTGTGAGAGATCGCTGTCTTCACACCTAAGCAAGGACTTCTGGAGCAGTTCAAATATTGGTTGCATGCACTTCATGCTTCTGATTCCAGCAGTAATTTCCCCAAACAGATACTGCTGAGCAGAGCTGGAAGCACACAGGAATGCAGACCTGTCCCCGTAATGCACATTGCCTGCCAGAGCAAATAAGGAGAGCAGGAAGGAGGAATTACTCTGGTGATCCCTCCTGTGATTCCCCAGCAGCTGCAGTCCTCAGCTGACCCCGGCAGGGAGAGCTTGTGAGAGTCACACTGGATTACAGATCCCAGCTGCTCTTAACCTGGGGGCAGCTGCCACCGACTTGGCCAATGGTGCAGCAGGAACCATCTGCATTCATGGTTTCATTGCACCCAGGAGGTTATTTATACAGACCTTCCGAGTTCCCTTCACCTTTCTTTTATTCCTGCAAATGCTCACTATATCATTGTGTGGTAATAATATCATTGCCATTAAACTTGAGACAGTTCGATTTGTATGTTTTTAAATTCAAGCAGGTGGCTAGGATCATCCCACAAAGCAAGGCAAGGATTTGGTGGGTGGGCCAGATACTGCTGCATTTGGATCCTGTGGAAGGCAATGATTCTTTCCTTCTCTTCTTCCTTAGAAGGTCCTTCCTACAGCTGGTACAAAATGAGAAGTGGGGCACCCCTACAGCAATCAGCATGTCTGGTCGCCGGGGTAGTTCCCAGTGGTGGAGAAACAGTCTCAAACAGGAGCACAACTGCACTGTGCACTGAATTACCTGATGGTAGCTGGGACCTCTTGCTTTTCTCTTTTTGGATCTGTCTGGGAATTCACACCTCTTGTGCATAAAGCATCTTCACTTTGTTTGGGGAAATACGGGTGCATTTCTCCTTGCCAGTTTTGGAATCTTTATATTTTATATTTAGTCTTCAAGGAAAAAAATATTTATACCACCTACATAGCTTCTAACCTGATAGCTTCTTGTTCTGCATATAGTTTTATTATATAGGGACCCACATAGATGACCGGATCGCCTACATTTGTAGTTTTTACTCCTCACAGTCATGTGTACCCAGAGCTGTTCTGGGAGAACAAGGTGGCACTGGGAGGATCCAGAAAAAAAAGATGCTCTCTGCCCCCTCCACTATGCCTGTCCTAAAGTAGCCTCAGTTGTGTCTTCCATGTACTGGGAACAGTTCAGGGACTGGATTTGACAAGCTCCTTTCCTTTGCAGCATAAAGGTGTCCAATGGTCAGGGCAGCAGAATTCATAACCTACATAGGTTTTCCTGACTCAACAGAAAGTCTTGGACTACATCCAGTGAGAGAATCTTGATCAAACTCCTCAGGCTGAGGTGGAACTGGGGAAGGGAGCATAGCTCTGGTAACCACCAGGATTTGGTAGAAAATCTGGTCCCAGCCTCTTCCACCAGCAGAAGTCCCTTGAAGGGCAACTATTTTGGCTATTTTTGTGGCAGTCCTAATAAAAAGTAAGGTGGGCTTTTTTTGGGTTTGGATTTTTTTTTTGTTATTGAAGTATCAAGATACATTTTACTCTGCCCAAGTAGAATCCTTCTAAAAATCTATGATTTGTACAGTATGTAGCTATACTTAGTCTCATTATTATCCCATAGATCTTCTCAGAGGTCTCATTAATATAGGGCTGAATCTTCTCCATATAAAATGAGTGTAAAATATCCATTAAACTAATTCTGAATTATTTTTCTAAAGTTATTGTTCATATTCTGTAAAAGAAAATATCTGAACTCTATGAGAGATTATTAGATATAGGAATTTTGTTTAACACCATTACTTTATGCTAGATATTTACATCATATGTAAAAAATTAGGAAGTTAAATGTTTTGTATATCTTCAAGGGCCACATTATCATCCTGCTTGTCTTCTGCAGATGCTGCTGACTATCTCACTCACACTCATCATCACACCACAAGTTTGCTGGAAAAAGCAGGAGAGGCCAAGTTTTCCCTGGCCTTATCCATAGGCCTAATCCATATAGTGTGCGTGACTAAGAGTATTGCTGTTTAGTGCAGCATTTAAACAGGTGCTTGTCTTCAGGCTTAACTATGAACAGACACGAGCAAAGCAACATGGTTTTATTGAGTCAGAGCCTAAATTATCCAGCGTACGCTTTATTCCTTTGCTTATCTGTGTCATTTGATCCCTTAATGACTGATCTAAATCTGAGTGTAATAAATGAGTTTATGTTGCTAAACACATAACGTTGGAAGTCACTGAGAGCAATAGTCATCATGGTCTTTAGTGCACTGGGATACGGGCAAGGTCTATGCTCCAGTTGCGTGAGTCAAGGAGCTCTGAGGTAGGAGCTGTGCAGACCTGGAATGCCCTGCTGCAAGCTGAGGTCAGGCTGCCTCTTTGCAAAGCACGCTTTCCAAGTGCCATAAAGTCATGGTGCTGGTTAGTTCAGAAACCTTGAGCTAGTGAAAATTGTTTCTGCCAATGTACGCTAGGAGCAGTCTTGCATACTGACACCCTTTTGTTGCCAGCCCTGGACAGGAAAAAACAAGCCATTTGCTCTCCAAAGGTAGTAGAAAGTTCTGTGGGCCTAGGTCTTTATGCAACCCATACGAACAGGCCACGGTTTCACAGATTTGGTGATTAGGTTACCTGATGTCAGGAACAGACACTCACACAAAATACTCTCATTAATACCCACAGCACAGCAGCGATTCTGCCATTCCAAAAGTTTCTGTTAAATAAAATCATTCTCTACTTTGGTTAATACACTGGATATTTAAAACTTATTATTCTTGATCTGCATTTCTGTGTTAGAGGAGTAGTAGCCAACTCCAGATGATGGGACAGATGGAGTTTTACAGCGCATAAAAAAAATGGGTTCTTGATAATAAGTCATATGTTACACTTGCACATTCTCTACAAAATTAAGATATTTCCTTTAACAATTAGCAAAAATGGAAGAGAATTGGACCCACAGTGTTTTGACTTAACTGTGATGAAACTGGAGAGCTGGGGCTGTGGAACTTGCTTTTTCTTCCCACAGGACTCTGCCCAGAAAAAACAGATTTAAGGAAGCACAGTGAGCTCACCAGGATATGCTGCCACAGAAATTGCTCCTCTTTCTGGGTCGGAAAGCACTCTTTTCATTAAAAAGGCCACTCTAGTTCTCCAGTGCTCATGACTGCTCTTGCTCTGCACAGTGGGCTGCTCTGAGTCAACTAAGTTGACTCAACTTACAAATGCAAATGTCTTCAAAGACATAACACAGGAAAAGGAGAGCACAAGTTCTCATTTGCATAGATTCCCTCCTCCATTACCATTTAGCAGTCAGTGTTGGACATCATCTTCACCTCATAGCCTTCTAGTCGCTTCCTCCTCCAAGTCATTTGGCAGCACTGGGTAGGAGAGAGGTGGTAATCAGTCCTGAGTGGGTAGGACTCACCCTTTCCAGCACCTGGGGCTGTGATATGTGGCTTTGTTAAGCCTCAGATCTAGATAACCACTAAAACTGCTTACAAAGATTGCGTAAATCTGCACCTTCTCTTGTCAAGGAAATTGATTGCTTGCTCGGTGATCACCATGACCTGGAGGTTCCACTTGTGCTTGTAAAAAAAAAAGGAAAAAGATAAAAACTCCAAAACTAACATAGAGAGAAAAGTTTACAAAAAATGGTTTTCATCTCCTTTCTAACTGCAGTGACTATCCATAAAGAAAAATTGTTGCCTGCATACTTTCTGGTCAAAGATTTCATGTGTAATAACTATATCATCGGGAGTGCGATATTGCAGCCACTGAGGTCTATGCACATCTCATTATTAACTAAAGAGGGAGCAGAGTCAGATCCCAAAACTTAAATCACATCACTATATCCTAATGCAAATGCCCTCATCAACAAGACAGAGTATGAATACCATCAAGTACTCAAGTGAAGTGCTGCAATGGACTCATGCTGCCCTAGCCAGCTGTCATAGGATGAGCGGGAATGTTGCCTGCTGTCAGCTCACAGGAATGCACAGCACAGCAAAGTAAATGCACCTCTTCTCTTTCACCATGGTCCCCACTGAGTCTTTGTTTAGACTGTCCTTTGCCCCATACCAGCCTCTTCCTCATGAGTGTTTACAAGAGCAGATGTGGCAATTCCAGGCTGGCACAGGGGAGCCTTTGCTCTATGTATTGGCACAACCTCTAGCTCCTGAGCAGTGCTCACTGCATGTGTAAATCCTGGTAGGTGAAATCTATAGTCCAACATGAGTATTTCTCATCACCTGGAGATAAATCCTCTCTGTCCCTTGGCAAAATATACTCAGCCTCACGACAGATGTAGGAGCAGAAAACTTTTCCAGGAAACTGTTAATACTCTATAGTATATGATTCTCTTAGTGTTTCTACTGATATTTATGGCCCAATCTTTCCCTGTGATGGCACTACATTAAGCCATTCCCTCCCTATCATACTTGGGTAAAATAACAGATAGAAAGCGTTGTCAGGTACATCTCAGTATAAGAATGAGCCCCACACAAATACCTCCACTGGTCTGAGCTGTAAAGAGGCCATATAGCTACGAAGTAGACAGCTGGGGAGGAAAGCCAGGGAGACACGGAGAGAAAGCAGCTCCTGCACAATTCACAATTCCTTTCCTTAGACACCTTGTAGCACAACTCAGCCCTGAGGGCAATGCTCATACCTGTGTTTGAAAACAGTCTTAGCTAATAAACTGCACTCAGGCAAGGAAGGAGACAGCTCTTAAAATCTACTCTTCTGTACATTTGAGGTAACCAGCTGCTTGGTCTCACACAATCTCAACAGACTGCAGTGGAAAAGCATGAAAGCTTGTGAAAAAAAAAAGGATCTGTAGTTTTTCTTGCAATTTTTCTCTTCAGAATTTACTGATAGAATCCTCCCTCTGGAGACTCCTCATTTTAAAAACACTGGGTTTTTTTCTTACAAACAAATATTTTAATTATGATAATCTTGAGCTGAGGGCAGAGATCCTGTGCAGCTGCTGTGGGTTGCCAGGGGTACGTTGTTTGTCCTTCCCACCTTATCAAGCAGTTTTATGAGTAGTTCTAGTGAGTATCTGCTTACCCATGCCTTTGACTGACTGCCTTATCTAACTGAATCATACTCTGACTTCCTGTCATTTCTGAATATGTCTATTTTGGTGATAAAATGCAAATGACTATATTTACTTGTAGAAAATGTAGGTCAGGGTAAAAAATGTTACATGGACATTGGAAACTGAGACACAGGGAAGGCCTGTTGATTTATTTTCTTACCGTTATCCATCTTTTTTACTACTTCCAAATTTGCTGTCCAGCTGTAAGCCTTTTTAATTTACATTTGCAATCTCATTATGAGTTTGTTATTTATTTTAATCTGTTTCTTGCAGGACCATGAACTCCTGAGGAAGACAGAACTAAAGATGAATCCTGAGCTTAATGGCTACTCCTGTTGGGAGGGGTGTATGAAATCTGTGCATTATGGCTTGTTCATACATAAAAATAATGGAAGATCATACTGATGGCGAGTGACTCAATGTCTGAATTGAGATCAGCGATGAGTGGTATTCCTTAGGAACTGCTATTTGGACCAGTGCTGTTTGGCATCTTTGTCGGTGATATGGACAGTAGGATTGAGTGTACTTTCAGCAAGTTTGCCAACAACGCCAAGCTGTGTGGTGCAGTGGATGCCATCCAGAGGGACCACGACAGGCTTGAGTGGTGGACCCGTGCAAAACTCATGAAGTTCAACAAGGCCTAGTGCAATGTCCTGCACATGGATAGGGGCAATCCCAATCACAAGCACAGGTTGAGCAATGAGTGGATTGAGGGCAGCCTGCAGAGAAAGACTTGGGGCTACCATTGGATGAAAAACTGAACATGAGCCAGAAACGTGCACTTGCAACCCAGAAGGCCAACCATACCCTGCTCTGCATCAAAAGCAGCATGACCAGGAGGCTGAGAGAGGCAATACTGCCTCTCTACTCTGCTCTGTTAAGACTCTACTGGGAGTACTGTGTCCAGGTCTGGGGCCCTCAACATGAGGAGGATGTGGAGTCGTTGGAGTAAGTCCAGAGGAGGGCCACAAAGATAGTTAGAGGGCTGGAGCACCTCTGCTGTGAAGATAGGCTGAGAGAGTTGGAGCTGCTCAGCCTGGAGAAGAGAAGGCTTCAGGGAGACCTTATGGCAGCTTCCAGTGCCTAAAGGGTGCCTAAAGAAAGCTGGAGCGGGGCTTTTTACAAGGGTATAAAGGGATAGGAGAAGGGATAATGCTTTTAAATTGGAAGAGGGTAGATTTAGATTACATGTAAGGAAGAAATTCTTCACTATGAGGATGGTGAGGCAAGTTTCCCAGAGAGGCTGTGGATATCCCATAGCTGGAAGTGCTCAAGGCCAGGCTGGATGGGGCTTGGATCAACCTGGTCTGGTGGAACGTGTCCCTGCCCATGGCAGGGGAGTTGGAGCTAGAGGAGCTTCAACAGCCCCTTCCAATCCAAAACTTTCTGTGATTCTATGAACCTCAGAGGCATAAGCAGCCACATAGCAGACCACTGTTGAAAGACCTACCAAAGGGAAATTCTAGCTCCAAGGCATGGGTATGTCATACAGTAAAATTTGAGTGTTTCTGTTCCCTGTATACAAACACCTCTCATTTTACTGTATACACCTCATTGTCTATACATACTTTAAGCCTCTTTTGAGACATGCATATTTATATTTGCTGCTATTTTTGTATCATGCTAGCCTTCTGGTGCCTGCAGCAGTCTCTGGTTCTTGGCTCCTCAAATTAATAATGAATTATTAACCAGGGTGTCTCCCCTTTTACATGCAGGCTCTACCTGAATTCTTCTGCCCAACAGCCTTGTCTCCCCGGTAACAACTCTGTAAGTTTACAACAAAGTCATGGGTTGGCTAAACTTTAACAGCATCCTGTGCCTTGAAAATGAGCTGTTAAGAAGTCATAAACCAGCAGGCAGGCAACCCTTCTAGTGAAAGCAAATGAAACCTGAATTACAGCTTGGTCCAAAGTCCTTTCTTTCAAAATGAACCAAAGGGTTTGAAATAAGAAAAAATATGATACCTAAAGTTGTTCGTATCACAGAGCTTTCCAGCTTTCAGCAAGCTCTGAGGAGAAATAGTATGCCCTTATACCAGAACTCTCCCTCTCAGACTGTTGCGGGGCATACCTTCACCACTGCATCTGATCTCAGTTGTCCTTTGACCGTGCTCTGAAGTCAAACCTACTCTGGCAGACTGCAGAGAGCAGATTGCTTGATCTCGTGATCTGATTACCTCCTAATGAACAATTTTCCTCAGAAGCCATGACTTGAAAGAAGCCCAGCAATCTCTGTTCTGATGGGAGGATGGTGGCTGATTTCCTCCAGTTTCACTGTTGCTGCTATGGATATCCACCTGGAAAATTTTTAAAATCTGGACAATTTTCCTAGTTTCTGTTAACTAATTACTGAAGAAATGAGATTTGGTTGTCTTGGTGTTTGACGTCCAAAAAGACAATGATCTAATGAGAACAACTGGCACCAGCTGCTACTTTTCTCTATATCAGTTGTTACAATTCTGTTCTCCTCACTTAGTGAGCAGAATGGTGAGTAAAAAGTCACCTGCATCCATTGGATGCTTTTGGTTCACTTGTATTGAATGACTGGGTCCTTCAACTAGCCAAATGCTAGTTTGGAAACTGGTTATTTGGCAAGAGGCGTATAACATCTTGTCTAATGCACCACATCTCTTAGCTTGTAGCATCCTCCTACAGCCAGCCTTCAGCATTTTGCTCTGTTGCGCCTTCGCATAAATAAAGTTGGAGTGGATGGAAAAGGAATAAAGACACATGAGCTTCACTGTCGTGCTGAGGGGAACATCAACAGGGCAGTAAAAAGTCAAGATACTAATTTATCTTGTACTTCTCTGACTCCGATTCTCACATGCATATACACAAAGGAAAATTGTCTTTGTGACCCCTGCTTAACAATGATAACATGGCAGTAATTGACTTTTCACTATTGTGTAGTTATGGGAACAAAAATGGACATACTTCAGGAAGCAAGATTATCATCAGTTATAACTCCATCAGAAATTCTTGCAGGTATTTTCTACCTTAATTCAGCTCTGGAGCCTAATTCTCTTCTTAATTAGCAACTACAATGCATATTGGGAGAAAAAAGAAAAGCACATAGAGGAGGCAAATTGATGTCAAATGAACGTGTATCATTCTCACCAAGTTCCTTGAAACCTACAATTTCTGTTTCCCTTTTTCAGAAAATGGACAAGTGAGTCTACTTTAAAGAAAATTATTCCTTGGCAACAGTGACCCAAGAGATCTCCAAGTCTGCATAGCAAGCAATCTCGACAGCTTGATTATTTGTTATAAAAGAACAGGTCTGAAACATTTAATCTATAGAGCGTGTTATGATTTCAGCTGAGAAATTTCATCTACAATATTCCTGAGGACTGAAGTAAAGTGAGAGGCGGGCAACTGCAAGTCACTCATTAGTATCCACACTGCGGTTTAATCCTTGTTAGAGGAGAATAACAAATGTAGAGGGGTTCAGTTTTCCCCTCACATGGGAAATGTGATTCAAGAGCCTATTTTTTAGTCTGCTCAGACACATGCAAAAATGATGTTCATTAAGGTTAGGGAAGATACAGATGCCACGTGAAAAAAGGATATAGCAATGATCATTGATTCTGGCAGAAGACTTCAGGAGCTCTCTTTGAAGTCTGACAACAGGAATCTGTGCCCAGATTTGCCAGTCTTTAATCTGTGACAATTAAATTAGGGGATAATGAAGGAGCATCTTTACTCTTGGTTGAATTAATGATTTCTGAGTTGTGGGGAATGCTTACCTCTCTGGTTGGTCATTACAGAACTTCTGTTCCATCAAACCCTGTAAATTTGGTTTTAAAGTCCTGGAAGTGCTTATAATTATTTTTTTCCTGTAACTCCACTGTTATTTCTAGGGATCAACAATCTGTTAGTGCTATAGGAGTGTATTTTAATGTAACTAATCCAAGGATGCATGGGAGGGATACAAGAGCCAGTCATCCCTGAACAGGGAAGAGAGGACCTTGTAGGCCATGACGCACAGCCAGACATGGAGGGGGCAGCTTTTGCTGGTGGGGAGGGTGCTGGTGGTGGAATGCGAGTGATGTGATTTCACCTCTCTCCAGCCGTGTATTGCCTGGCTCCTTTCTCTGTCATATTGCCACATCCTGAGCCTTGCTTATGCCTAAAGCTACCCATGGTCAGTGCCTGCACATCTACTACACGCCTACATTTCTCCCATGGGTGAACCAGGCTCATGTGACCTGTTATAAAACCATGTTATTGTCTGGCTTAAAAATGACATAGTTTAAAAATACCCCAAAGCAGCTCAAAATTTTTCTTCTGGAGAGATCTTCAAATAAGATTTACAACACTCAAAAATTATGCCATTTAATAAAAAGAAATTACTGTTTTCTTCAGCTGTAGCTGGATAACATATTGCCAGAGGTATAAAATGAATAGTAATTTGAAGATTATTAATACTTGCCCTCAATTTTTTACTTACAACATTTCCTGATATCCCAAGGACTTCTCTGTGCCCCTCAGGCAATATTTGCTTATCATTACAGTCAGTATTTAGAATGTATGATGTGACAGTTAATATTTGTATCAATGGTACAGTACAGAACATACTGCACTGTTACCCGAGTGACCAAGCAATCTCTAAAATAGAGCATGATCTTTGAAATTCCTGGAGAGAAGATGAATTTGGCAGCAGTCAGGCACCTTGTTTCCAAAAAGCCCATTTTACTCCAACTACAAGGAAAAATATCTCCTTATTTTACACAAATTCTTCTAATATGGAAGAGAACAAATGTGTTCCTCCCTGAATATAGAATGGCAAGGTACGTAAACATGAAAAAGAAATTGTTGAGTTACCTCAAGATGAATTACTACCGGGGGAGGGAGACACACACCATTGCAGCTTTTTAAGCTCCAAGTCTGGAAGTGCATTAAACTTTATTAAGCTTTCAACATATTTTATGTGTTATCACTCCTGACATACTCTGCCTAGGCAGGATATGTCTGATATGTCTGTTGTAACTCAGTCAGACTTCGTTACCAAAACTCGGTTTATTGTCAAATAACAGAGTCAGATACCTGCAGAGGGCACTTGGTCTCATCCTCACCTTAGGGACTAACACAAGGTCAAAACAACTGCCCTAGGGAGAGACAATATCTCCTCAAGCCCTGAGCAACTAGCTCTATCTTAAATCTTTCAGACATCCCAAGTTAAGTGCGATGACTCTGTGCTTGAACAGAAACATCTCCCTAACACTATTGATGGCAGAATACACCCATTTACAGAGTAGAAGATTTCAGGCTGGTTCCTGTAAAAAATCAGACACATGCCATGCATCACATGTATATGAATGACTTTTTCTGCCAAGTTTATTGTATATTTGCCTTGGTGTCTGCGAGACTTCAAAGAGGGACTAACGGATGCCGAACTTCATGAGGTCCGATTAGTTTCAGCAATGCGAGGCCTTTACAGGGATACTGCAGATTCTCTCCGAGAAGCAAGCAAGGCAAAATTACCCTGTTTGCTGTGTCAATTAGTTAAGGCTATCTGGAAAGGTAGGTTGCCTGCCTTTTTATTTTCATCTCAGTTCCAGCAAGAAGCCAAGACAAAAAGGAGGCTGAGGCTTAGCCTGAGAAAGCAGTTGTCATGGTGTAGGCAGGCATTTCAAGCACATGTTTGAGTTGCATATGAGTTTGAATTTGCTGGGCTTTGCATTGTAGCTGAAGTCGTATGTGGTACGTTATCGTGCTTCCAGTGATGAGAGCTATTGTCTTTGGTAACATGAAGGATAAATGTTTACAATATTTTTTTCCACCTAATTTAATGGAACTATTCAATTATTTAACATGTTACTCTACTTTCAGTCCTACTGTATTTTTTCTGTTTTGCCAGCCTTTGTGGTTTTGGCTGATAGCATGAGACAGCCACCTGAATTCCACCTCAAAAAAAGCCTTTGCTGTGCTCTTCTCAACTGAGAGACTTTGTGTATTCTTGTCACTCTTCCCCAGTGCTGCCAGAGCCTAGTATGAGAATCAAATCAAACCCTGCATCACACCATAGTCATCCCAGCCTAACACAGAGAAACCTGTCAGCGTCCCAACAAGATTAACTACTGTTTGTGTCTGATCTCAGGCAAGAGACTGGAGTGAGCTGCATGCAGTTATATGGTCTGGAGGCTTGTGTCATGTGCTCCTGGTACAGTGCTATAAGATATAAAGGACAGACAAATGCCATGTGGCCAGCCGGGCAGGGAGACTGCTGAACCAGAGTTGTTCACTAGTCAGTTAAATGCAGGAGGTGATTCTCAGCCAACAGAGAGGCATTTCCATATCTAAGAAGGAGGAAAAAAAAAAAACAACCCTAAAGAGAGTGGCCAGAATGACTCCTGGTAAAGGAAGGAATAGTGTGAACTTTGGGATGACTGACAAAACCTGTCTGATTCCCTTGAAGAGCTCAAAGTGAAATCTCAACTCAAAAGCTAATGCAGCTGTGAAAGAGAGGTGAGCTGAGGGGAAGACAGGGCAGGCAGGTGCTCGGAGCTGCTTTCTTGTGGCGGTAACTGTGGGTATAATAGGTAACTATGCTGCCTGTTTTGGATGCTATGAGTGAATGATTGTATTTGCCTTTTAGCTTAACCTGGTTTTCATTAAGTGTGATTTCAGTAACAGGATAACAAGTCATTCTTTCTCCAAGGATATTGTGAATCTGTGGACGAGGGCCTGGTTTGGATGACAGGTCCCTCCTGCTATCTTTTTCTCTACCATCTCAAATGATGAATGTCCGTGTGGGGTATCAGTTCAAACTGCGGCGATGAACCATGTTGTAATCAATATGATGTCCCAGGATGGAATTTCAGTCTTCCTCTTTTGACTTTTTTATAAACTTAGGAAATTAAAAGCACACCCCTACACACACTGCACTGAAAGGCTAATACTAAGGTTCTGCATAAAGCAACCAAAAGTTAATATCAATGATATAGTCAGGTCTGTACATACACATAACACTGACCTAAGATTCCTTTCAATTCTCTCTGTTGCCTCAAGAGGTATATAGTTTATTTTATTGATTTATCACTGGTAGAAATATAACATGAAGAGGCCTTTCATCATCTCTTTCATGCCACCTAACAATTAATGCAAAATACAATACCGTTTTACTTTTGATTCTGGGACAATTGCCACCAGATCCTTGGTGGATGTAAATCAATGTAGTCACCATGGAGATCAACAGAGCAGAAACACCTTGTGAATTTATCACAGAGTAATAGGACAATTGAGGTTGCAAGGGACTCGAGGAGATCTCCACTACAACCTTCTGCTCAAAGCAGGGCCAGCTCTGATGTCAAAGTAGGTTTCTCAGGGCTTTGTTTTGAAAACCTCCAAGCAATGAGACAGTATAGACTCTAAGAGGAACCAGCTCTACTGCCAGGCTGTCCTCTTGGGCAAAATCTTCTCCTCGTATTCAGTCTGAATCTCTCTTTTTTCAACTTATTCAAATTGTTGACCAACTTCTGCCACATCCTGCACTTGGTCCACAACAACCCCATGCAATGCCACAGACTTGGGACAGAGTGGCTGGAAAGCTGCCCAGAGGAAAAGGACCTGTGGGTGTTGATCAATAGCCACCTGAATATAAGCCAGCAGTGTGCCCAGGTGGCCAAGAAGTCCAATGGCATCCTGGCTTGTATCAGCAAAAGCATGACCAGTGGGACCAAGGAAGTGATTGTCCCGCTGTACTCAGCCCTTGTGAGACTGCACTTTGAATACTATTTAGCTCTGAGCCCCTCACTACAAGGATATGGAGGTGCTGGAGCATGTCCAGAGACGGGAAATGAAACTGATGAAGGGTCTGGAGAACAGGTCTGATGAGAAGCAGCTGAGGGAACTGGGGGTGTTTAGCCTGGAGAAGAAGAGTCTGAGGAGAGACATGATCACTCTCTACAACTACCTGAAAGGAGATTGTAGCCAGGTTAAGGTTGGTTCTTTCTCCCAAGTAACAAGTGACAGAACGTGAGGAAATGGGCTCACCAGGAGAGGTTTATATTGGATATTGGGAAAAATTTCTTCACTGAAAGGATTGTCAAGCACTGGCACAGGCTTCCCAGAGTGGTAGTGGAGTCCCCATCCCTAGACACACAGAGGAGGTTCTTAGGGATGTGGATTAGTGATGTGCAGTGCTGGGTTAGTGGTTGGACTCGGTGATCTTAAAGGCCTTTTCCACCCTAAATGATTTTATGTTTATTTCTCACTCTCTTGTAGTGCAATGCTGTGGAAGAGCCTATTACTGTCTTCCTGATGGCCCCTCCTGGATTCTGGCATGCTGTTTGGTCTTCTTGAAGCTTTCTTTCCTGTAGACTGAGCAAGTTCAACTCTTCCCTGCCCCTCCTGTTCCCCACGTTGATGTACGGGTACCTCGTCTCCCTCTGTTTTATCTCCCAAAGGTGAGCAAAACCACTTTGTACCTCCCTGGATGTGGGAATCCTAGTCCACTGCATATCCCACTGGCAACAGAGGCTTTCGAGGGGTGGATCTTGGGGCATTCCCTGGGTGAATCTGTTTTGTACAATTGCGCTTACAATTCTGTCCAGGGATTAGAAGTTTTGGGGTTTTATGATAATGCTATCTTTGTCTCCTCTTCCCTTGAGAGTGAGATAGTCTGGATTGTGTTATCTCTCATCCTCAGCTAGGTGCAGTGTGCTGTGGTGTCATTTTTCAAACAAAGCCGAAAGACTTACTCTATCTGGGAGATTTTGATTTCTTACTTTACCCACTCCCATCTTCCTCCTCCCTGCAACGAGATGAAAACATCAATATCTGTTTGGGGCTCCCAAAGTATGACACAATGTCAATGGAATTTGTTTTTAATCTGGGTGACTAACAGTTATCTGACAATTCAAGTAATATTTCTCCATGTCCATCTGTCAAACTCCAGCAAACTTACAGGGGGAGACAGCATCAGACTCAGCAGCCAAGCTAACCCATTAACAGCCTGGGATTGCCACTTCAACTCCCCGCCATACAATTTTCCCCTAGCCTGTCCTGTGTTGCCCTTTTCATTTTTTATTTATGTAAAATTATAACTCTTGCGTTCGAAAGTCATCCTCCTTTTATTTCTGAGGCTGTTTCCTACAGTGAGTCAGGTCAGGCAGACTATTATTAGGACCATGTTTATTTATAACGGGCAGTTTAGCATTAAGCAACGCATTGTGACAGGCTGTGCATTTCTGGAGGCCGACGGCAGGCTCGGGGTGCCTGTGCAGGCAGAGTGCCGAAGGCGGAGGGCTCCTGCCACCCCAGCCAGCCTCTGGACACGCTGTGCCCCCAGCGCCTCGCTGCTGTTATGAAACGAGATGTCAGGAGCAAAACGAGGACACGCTGGAGCCTGTGCTGGTGCCTGGGGCCACGACTGCCTGGCCTTGCTATCTGGGCCTCGCTGAGCCCCTCTGCCAAGGGCAGCACACAGGTGGGACTCATGAGATTCACAACAGTGTCCAAAACCAGGAGTCTGTTGCCCCAGTTTTTTCTGAGTATCCTTCTAATTCACTCCCTGTGTGCTTACCCTGATACCACTGGTTTATTGCCCACTCTCCACCACATGCAAAGCAGCCCTCTCTGCTGTAGTCCATGGTGTTTTCTGCCTCTACAAAAGCACTTTCAATATCATTAAGTTATTTGCTCATTTTTACCCTGTTCCATTTTCCCTGTTAGCTTTGGATCTTGCAAGCCTGACTGGAGTGCCTAACTAAGACTGCAGAAGGTGGAGGAGAAGGTTGCATTCCTGCAGTGATACTTGAACTGGAGTGGCAAAGAGGGCCAAGGACTACTGAGACCCCTCTTGCCAGTGAAAGATTAAGCAGATGATAATTCCCTGATCAGCTTTCACATGGTGGGGTAGCCTGTGCAAGACACTTTATCTCCTCTAGGAAGAACAAGTCTTATGAGGAGCAGCTGAGGAAGCTGGTGTTGTTTAGTCTGGAGAAGAGGAGGTTGAGAGGCAACATCATCATTCTCTACAACTTCCTGAAAGAGGTTGTAGTGAGGTGGAGGTCGATCTCTTCTGTCCAGTAATGAATGATAGGACAAGAGGAAATGGGCTCAAGTTGTTCCAGGAGAGGTTTTAGATTAGACATTAGGAGGAACTTTTTGACTGAGAGAGTTATTAAGCATTGGAACAGGCTGCCCAGGAAGGTGGTGGAGTCACCATCCCTGGAGATTTTTAAAAGATACATAGATAAGGTGCTGAGGGACGTGGCTTAGTGGTGGGCTTGGCAGTGTTAGATTAGTGGTTGGACTTGGTGACCTTAAAGGTCTTTTTCAATCTAAATGATTCTGTGATTCTAAGATGCTGTTTCTTTTTTGCTGTCTTTCCTCTGGTCCTGTTTTGTAATGGCTAGCTTGCACCAGCTGAGTGCTCCTTGCAGAAAAGTGTCAGGTTCAGGCATATCATTTCCTGCCTCTCCCCTCCCATGGACCTGAGTGTCCACCTGCAGCTGGCATGGAAAGGCAGCTCATTTAGCATGATGGACCCTGCTGCTAGAAGCCCAGGCAGAGGCACACTGCTGAATCTCTCCTTAGGAAGGATTTGACCTCCCCTCGTGCTGACAGGGTTAGAACACAGGTGTGAGGGCCCTGATCAGTTACTTGCCAAAGGCAGGCCCACACAGCAAGCTTGCAGCTGTAGAAATTCTCACCTTCCCTTTTAGCTGACTCCAGTATCAACTTTATTTCCCTGAAAATTTGAGCAGCGACAAGGATCGTGATGGTTGACTCTGCTCACATTCTTTTGAGGAAATAGTAGACCTACTTGGATGTTTGTCATCTAGTAAATCCAAGATGACATCTGTGCTTTTGCAGCCATTCCTCTAAGTGAGAACCTGTGACCATGGCTGTGAGGAGACCCATGTCCAAACCATCTACCATGGACCTAAATCCAGCAGCCCTTATTCACTTATTAGCTTGGCAAAACAACAACAAAGATAAGGAGAATTTTAACTGATTGGGGATGTCAGGTTCCAATAATGAGCACGGCCATGGTTCTTGAAATCTGTTTTTGTGAATTTGCTCAAGAGTATATTGCAGAGGTATTTCTGACATTCGGCAACATTAATATTTAACTCTTCCTCTGTTATTTTTGCTAAAGGAATTAGAAATTAGCATGTCACAATCATAATACAGCAGCTGAAAAGTAAAGGGCCAGATTGTGCCCTCAATCCTCCCGCCCAGTTCCCATGGATGTTATTGCAAATGGTGTTCAGGTGCCTCCAAGGGCAGAATTTGGCCTTGCATGATGCTGCTTTTTCTGCAACGCGCAGTTATGCTTGCTGCTGCTAGCAGTAGTTCTGTGCAATGGGAGAGGAGCGAGTACCTAAATTATTTAACACTCTGATAATGCACGGTGGTTTTCCTTCCTTTTGCATAATGATCAAAACTGTAATTCTTTCTATAGCTCTAGCTGCTGTCTTTGCATACCTCTGTTAGCAGGAGGGAAGTGAATGGGTGTTGACCTGCTGGAGAGGAGCTCTGCAGAAAGGGCCCTGGGAGTTCTGATGGTGATCTAACCATGATCCAGGAATGTGCCCTCGTGGCCAAGAAGGCCAATCGCATCCTGGGATGCATCAAGAAGAGCGTGGCAAGCAGGTTGAGGGCGGTTCTGCTCCCCCTCTACTCTGCCCTGGTGAGGCCTCATCTGGAGTCCTGTGTCCAGTTCTGGGCTCCTCAGCTCAAGAGGGACAGAGAACTTCTGGAGAGAGTCCAGAGCATGGCAACCAAGATGATCAGGGGACTGGAGCATCTTCCTTATGAGGAAAGGCTGTGGGATCTGGAGCGGTTCAGTCTGGAGAAGACTCAGGGAGGATCTCATCAACAGTAAAGGGCAGGTGTCAGGAGAATGGTGTGGCACTTTTTTTCTGTTGTCTCAACAGAATAGAATAGAGAAAGTTCCAGTTTTCACACAACGTGAGGAAAAACTTCTTTCCTGTGAGAGTGAGGGAGCCCTGGCACAGGCTACCCAGTGAGGCTGTGGAGTCTCCTTCTCTGGAGATCTTCAGAAGCTGCCTGGACACGTTCCTGTGTGACCTGATGTAGATGGACCTGGTTTAGAGTTGGACTGGATGATCTCTAAAGGTCCCTTGCAAACCCAATCATTCTGTGATTCCCTGATTCTGTGAGTTGCCTATGAGGCATGTCTCTGGCAGATGAGAATATTGGAGTCTGTATCAATGGGCTCGACCTGGTTCTGGTGGGATTGACAGAAGTCTCACAGGGACTGCTTTAGGGCAGGGATATGTGGAAAATGACCTCTTATTCATTGCAATTCAGTGTGTGATAAGCCATTGCATCTCTTCTGCCCTTGAGCTGGGACCTGTTGGACTTGGCACATACTAAATGTTATCCTAGTGAAGGATGTTTTCCTTAGCCAATGTTTTTATCTGTAAAACTCTTTTTTTACAAACTCCACTAGACTTCAGAAGAATGGCTATTTACATCACATTTATAATGGCTATGTAAAAAAAAAAAGACTTGCTCAAAAGATAGGGATGGCTCATTGAAATATAGTTGACTTTTTATTTTGCTTTTCTCCTCCAAAATATTCAGAAGTAAACCAATCCTGAAAACAGTTTGATTCATAAGCAACAGAGTACTCTCATGTTGCAAAATCAAAAAAAGGTGTCAGCTGTGACAAAATTATATGTACTATACATATGCTTTAAAAGTGAGTGGTAGCAGACATTTCAAGACACCACATTGTGATATAGCAAACTACATAAATACAAGTCTTCATTGTCAAAGCTAGGGATCTGACTCAAACCTTGATAGGGTCTGAACAGCTGCTTTTCCACTGGCTTTGTTGATGTCTGCCTTGGTCCAGGTACTTGGAAGAGTAACTTTCAAGTAGTGCTCCACCAAGTTACTGCTTTTAACTGCAGAGGTCTGCTGGCCCACGCTCTCACTCCCTCACTTGCCTCCAGCTGCTAAATTGCAGTAAGAAAAACACATCAAATACTTCTCTAATACTATTTACCCATGAAAATAGGGGCTTTCTTGTAGTTGCCACAGGGATCAGATGCCATTGCAACTGGAAGGAGACACAGTCTGTATGAGAGGAGACGGTCTGTTATATATCTTACTTTGAATTTGGCTCACCCTGTGAAAATATTTGGGAGGAGCCTCCCATGTGCTGGATGTTTATAACTGATTACTCTTTCCTGTACTTTCACTTTGAGGCAGTGGATTTTCAGAAGATGGGCATACAGTATATAACTCTTCCCAGACAAAGACCATGTAAACTTCAGCCCATAATCCCAACAAAGCTACAGCCCATCACTATGCACATTTTAAAGTTTAGGATTTCAAGCACACTGGAAATAAAATTAAAATCCAACTTTTTTTTTGTCCACAATTAAGTCATGCAATCAGAGAGACCAAAGTCAACAATCACCAGCAGCAGATTTATGCATCTGTTGGCATAACAAGAAAGAAGAATTAATGCTGAAAGTAGCGAAAAGAAAACCATTACACTGGATTCTCTACACTGTACTTTAGAAATCAGAGTTGATAAGAAGCTTTCAGAGCTCCAGGACAGCATTTCTGGCATTATTATTAAGCATTTTATATGAAACAGTTGTGGCAGACTTGGGGAGAGGGGGTCAGGGATTGAAAGTCTTGCTGTCAGTACTAAGGTCCTGCTTGGGCAAGGCCCTGCTTGGGCTTCCAGTGAAGGGAAGAGGACATCTCCTGAGAAAATACATGAGTTGACACTTTAAAAATTAAGCCTCTTGGAATTGCTGTGTCAATTATTATCCCAGAGACAGCTTAAGTGATTTGCCCACAGTCATGCAGTGAATTGGGACTGAGCCAGGAATAGAAGATAGGACTCCCAGCTTTTGTTCTTGTTCTCTTACCAGCTAGGCACATCCCCAGATGTACAGTGTAATCTGCATGGGGACGGAAATCCAAAATCAAAGATTTATCTCACTTCCTAACATAGCTGCAGACGGCTCTGCAGCACAGACACAGACACAAATCTTCCTGCCCTGGTTATGCAGTGTAACCCACTGATTCCAAAGGAATTGCTCACCTCATGATTTTTTTCTTCACATTACCAAATAAGTCCCTACAACATCAGTGCCGATAGAGAGAAGAGACTGAATGGTAGTCCAAACTATGTGCCTGTGATTAGTGGCTTGGGTAACTTCAGCTAAACCTATTATATAAAATTACAATTATGTGTTACTAACAGATGCTTCAGTCATTAACGTGCAAAGGCAAATAATGTAGCTGGAGGTCTCGGTATCACCTGGCTATGCAGGGAGGAGAGGTTAAATACAGAACAGACCATACTTGTAAGAAGATTAATACATACAACAGGGATAGTATCAGCCTTCTGCTGGGTCTAATCTGGCATCTGACCGGGACAGGGAAAGAGAAGGAAACTCTAAGCCAGTTAAAGTAGTGGATTATTGATGACAGAGGATTCACAGCTGATAGGGGAGCTGGAAAGAGCAGGTAGTCGGGATGAAATGCAGGGCAGAGCACATAGCAAAAAAGGAGGGGGAAGTTACTCGATTTTATAAGGAAGACCTAACAAATGTGAAAGAAAATTTAGTGGTTAGGACAAAAAAGATTTGAGATTTCAAAGACTACAGAACTGGGGTGAGCAAGGAGAGAAGAATCCATACATATTCTAGCTTCCTCTGTAAAATTGTGTCTTATGCACTAAGGAAAAAAAAGTCACACCAAGCTATTGCCTAGGGATTTGAACTTAGACAAATAAATGATCTGAGAAGATTTGTTGGGGAAAAACGCTTCCAAGACTTCTTTGTCGTCCTTTGTGTGGATAGATACTGGATGGAGAATAACATTACAAATCACTAATAATTCCAGAAAGTCTGTCTAAAACTTCCATGCAGATAATGTTATCTTGGGTAACAGGCAGCTGGGAGTGGGCTGGGATAGTGCAGGCTGCCTGCAGCACAGCTGGCTAATCAGGATAACCCTTAACAGACATTTTTTAATGACTGATAATTTGAAAGAAAATGGCTTTGTAAAGTTCTGTAGCAATGTTCAACAAGGACATTTGGGAGTCACTTGCTTCTTTTTTTGTTTTCTTATTTGTTTCCAAAGAAGAGTGCATCAGAGACCAAGCAGGGATCCAAAGTATCAGGAGTAGGTGACAGCTTTGAGGGGAGAAATGGAAACCAACTGTCTCCACAGGCAGGGATAGCAGAATGGCAAATTCACAGTTGGGAAGCATTTATTAGGGTTTTCCTATTATACCTGAAAGACTGGGAGGAGTTATTAATAACTAAAATTGATGCACTTACAATGTTTCTGCCCCAGGATAGAGTTTGTTGAAGCCAGCACTACCAGTGCTTCTTAGCTTTGCAATTTCTTCCTGTACTTTCTCTGTCATCTTCCAGGTCCTGACCAATTCTGACTGAATTGGCATTTCTGCTCCAGGTTGTTGGTATTTTAGTAAGATTTTTCTCCTCATCTGGGGCACGAAGAGGACAATTCACCTGTAGCAATGTGTTAAGAAATTATACTACAGTCTAGGTCATTAAGTTACAGTAAAATTATGGACCATCGAGAATAAAATGAGCAATCTCAGCTATGGATATTTCAGAATTCATTATCTCACAGTTTTATTTATTTTAATACTACCTGCTTAAAATTCTACGGAACTCCCGGAGCCATATATTGGCATTAATTTATATCAGAAAGGAAAAAAACGATGTATGTTGAATTATATTTGGCCATGGAATTTGCAAAAAGAGACAGGATTTTGATCCACTTGGTTTTGTTGAGACAGTGGATGCTACTAATAGTTGATACTTCAGAATAAGTTAAAGAAACTAAAATCTAAATGTCTCGGAAACCTAATTTCCATTTTCATGATGTCTTTGTCAATGTATGACCTGATACCAATTTTCTTACAGGAATGTATTGGCTATGTATGCACTATAATTTAAAAGCAACTCATTTTCTTTCATCTTAAATCAATTTCTAATCAACCTAGCTGAGCAGAAACAAACTAGGCTTAAGTATTTAAGTGTTTATTGAACATCCACCTTTCTACTCAGTCATCTATTCTGGTTTAAATGGACACCCATAGAGTCCCATAGATGTGTGCAGTTAAGTGCCTCTCAGAGGCAAATGCAGGGAGGTGGGTCTGGGGTGGTGTGTGCTGACAACTAAAAGAGAGACAGGACTGAACAGGACACTGAACCCCCAGTCATAGACACTGCTTGGTTGCTTGCTTGCTCCCTGGCCTGCTGCTGAGTTGTTGCAACTACAGAATAGGTCAGCCCAAGAACTGCTCCCCAGAATCAGTATAAGTAATATAGCTCCAGGTTTGGACTCCTCGATGTTACCCAGGCCTCCTTGAGTTCCCACATGCTCTATCCTACTACCCATTGCACTTGACCCTTTCCTGGTCAAAAGTAGACATAACCTTCATAGCTGTCTCTTGAGTAATGAGGACCTGGGACCTCAAGGGGAAAGGTAACACAGAATAAATAGTGACAATGGCAATAAAATAAAATATCCTCTTGGCTTTTGATGGAGAGACAGGTGCAAATTCCTTCAGGTGCACACATTCATGTCGATGATGATATTTGCTGAGCATCTACACTGAGTGTTTAACTGCCTTGTTTAGTCAAAGTCTGCTGCCCATCACCCAGTAGCAAAAGCATTTCTTGTAACAGGAACTTTTCTTCCATACTTTTATCAAATGAAAAAATAAAGCACTCTTGTCTTTGTACTAGAAAATATGAGACACAGAGAGGTCACCTCTGGCTTCCAAGCCAAGTGCTAGAGCCCGGATCTCCTCTGGGTTAGCAAGGTACAAAACAGATCAAGGGAATAGCTAGCACTGATGCAACCTGTGTGGTCAGGAAAGGGGTTCAGTGCCTACACTCAGTCCATGTCCCTTTTTTTTTAGCTGTACTGATACCCCCTGTGCATGCCAGAAGATCTCAGGAGGTCCGTAACACGCTGGAAGTCAGTGCACTCCAGGTACCACACCTTGGGTACCAGGAAACTGTGCAAGCATGGGCTGGGAGGTGTGGGGTTCAGTCGGTATTTTGGCTGTTATTCCTACAAATATTGATTCCCTGTCACCAGCACAGGAATACTGGGAAAGGCTAAACCAATCTTCATCATCTTACCACTCCCCATGAAAGTAGACAAGAAAAGTTAGTCAGTACAGCAGGAATTCAGTAATGTGAGTAGGAATATGGATGGTGGTAATCAAAATAGAACCTGTCAAGTTTCATCCAGGTTTCAAGGGATAATATTTTAGCTGGAAACTGCACATGAAAAGGCACTGAGCCATCCTTATCATTTTATCCTTGTCAAGTGATGGAAATACATACAAAAGGAAAAAACCCTCCCACCGCCGAAGACGAGATGGAAACCAGGATGCTAAGCTCTCCATCTCTAGTTTACTTGGTCACTGCAGAGTCTGGGTGGCATTTTGAATGCACTAGGGAGTTTGGCTTATACCTGAGGCTGTAACTGTGCCCACACATCCTTGGGGAACTTTGAAATAGTGGAGATAATATCAGCCCAGTAACCATATGCTTTCAGTCTGCCAGGGCAATGATTGTATAATAATCCCTAACAGAAAACTGAAGACGAGATTTCAAGTGGCTGCCAGAAAACAGTTTTTCACTTGGAGTGGCAACTCTGAATAAGGAAGCATCTGGCACATTTGATCAGACAAAGAAAATTAGGTCACTCAGAAAAATATTTGATGCTCTTCCTGAGGAACATAATACTAAAAAGGCATCTATCTAGAACGGCAGCCTTCTCCTCTTTGACATTGCTTCTCATATTGTGATGTTTTGTATTGTTCTGAGTAACTGCACTATATTTAGTATCTGTTAAATAGTAGAATATAGATTATATAACCAGTCATTTTCCTCCTGCCAGTAATAGGAGTTTAAGACCAAAGAGGGTTTTGTTGGTCAAGGAAGGCTGCTTTGATGCAATTGACTCCTGGGTGTCTTCTGAGAGGTTTTTTTTTAAAGCCATGTTGAATGAAAAGTAAATGCTCTTTTGTTTTTTTCTTCTCTTTTTTTTCTTTGAGCAAGTCCCATTTTTTATCATTCCTGGCCAGTTAGCAGAGTGAGACTTCACCAAAACATCTCAAAGATGGAGGAGTACATTGCTAAACACACTCTGTCAGGGGAAAGGAAGGAAGAGGGATTGCAAGGTGGGATGCCGTGGCAGGAGCTGAGCCTTGCAGGAGGGACAGGGTAAGAAACTGACCTTGCAAAGTGCAAAGTAATATCTCTGTTGACTATTCTTTCCTAGGAGCCACGTGCTCTCCCTGTCCCAGTGAAAGATCTTCTAGGTGTTCAAAACAATTGGGGGAATAAATACAAACCAACACCGCTATTAAGAGTATTGAGGTGCACTGATAACTTCAGTGAAGAGAAAACCAAGAAGCTGAAAAGACCAAGTGATTGCATTCATAACATGAAGGTAGGCGGTGAGAGAAGGGCTTGGGTCACATGCTTAATCCTGGTGCTTGGGTTGTCTCTTGCACAGCCAGCGGCCTAGAAGGGAGCTGGTGCTGAGTCTAACAGTATTAACCAGTGCTCTGGTGGCGTGGCTTGTCACCAGTAAGGGCTGGTTTATGCTCTTGGAGAATAGGGAAAAACAGGACTTCCAAAGGCAAGACCTGGCTAGTTGGAGAGCCAGCCTCATGTGTGGCTTGCAGTCTAATATCTCATGGAAAAAAACACACATCTCCAGCAATCTTTCTCTATTTATTTAACTTCCAAGAATCTGTCCTCAGAGGAAGTTTTAAAGGGAAAAGCGTGGTTAATTAATCTCAATTTTTCCAACTTCCTAAAACCAGGAATGGAAGCAATGACCACAGAATTTTCAGACCCTACAAACTCCAATCTGATTTAATACAGACATTACTGTTCCTACATTAATCCCTCCAGCTGGTAAATGAATCAGTCTATGGGACCTTCATTGGATTGCGAAGACATCAGGTAATCAAAAAGGAGTTCCAAGCTGTCTACTTGGTCTAATTTATTATAGTGTGGTACCATGGCTGTTTGAGTCACATCAAACATATGATTCTGCAACTATTGTATAAAGAACTGAAGTATTTACATGATATACATAAAAGTGGTTTTGATTTTCAAAATAAACACAGATGTGAATGTGTCCTCACTCCCTGGCGTGTTTAGTGTTACAAATTTTATCATCTGATGAAAGAAACTTTAATAAGGTAAAAAGCTTTGCCCAAGGTCAAGTGGCACATTAATTCAGAAGTGGAATTAGGCTTCATGAGGTTTCCGGCACTTAATCATAAACTTAGTTCATTGGTCCTGCCTCTTTCCAGATTCTTTCACTCAGCCTTTAATTTTGTGCAAGGGCTTAATTGCCCTCATAAATCATAAAGCAAAAGTTTTGAGAGACTTACTCAACAGCCTTAACATGGGGGTTTAGCCTGAAAAGGTGCTTTTGAGAGGATATAAATGGGAAGCATATGGTGTAAAAGGTTGCTGAACAAACAGGATGGTGTCAGCCTCCCAGCACACATCCCCTCCGCCCCAGACTGGAGGAGCTGCTTCACCACATGCTTTTCTCTTTTTTTGCTCCTTAAGGCTAACCACTATGTTTCCAATTCAGATGAGTTATTTCACTTTCTCATTTTGAAAATTTTGGAAAGTGTGTAAGTGCTTTAGCCTGTTCTGGGGTCATGTCTAATCCACATTAGAGAAGGTTTGCCAGGATGAGTATTTCAGTAGTGTCACTTGGTACAAGGTCTGTTGACAAAACCACATTTTACCCACATTTTTATCATTTTAGTGATACTTATATTTTCTCACAAAGATGTCCCTAACCATGGCTTTATACCAATGGCCACCACTGTTGCAAGCTTTGGACAGAATCCTCTTATTTTGTTGCAACTCCCAAAGAATACATCACTGAAAGAAAATGCATTTTATCCCTTATCCGGACTTTTCTTAGGAAAATAAAAAAAAAAAAAAAAAACCCAAACATACTTTTGTTGCACATCAATATTTTACTTCTTTCCTCTATTGACCGGACACCAGCCAAAGCCATAAGTTCAGGGAGCAGATGTCAGCTAATCCCAAAGTCTGTGCTAAGAACATGATGGCAACTTGCAAAGAGTTCAACAGAATCTAAATGTCCTGCTGTTTGGGTACGAGATTATGCTCCGAGCAGTTAAGCTCCTGTATTTTAACTTGGAAGCTCAAAAGGGATAAATAACATTTCTGGAGCCAGGCAGCCAACAAACAGAATTTCTTAGCACAATGCAATCTTGCTGTGGGGGTTTTCTCTGGCATGTGTTTCCCATCGGACGTTATTACATTGCTGTGTACATAGGGTTTATCTCCAAGCAAAAGTGGTAATACTCAGCCATTGATACCCCAAAACTTATTGAAGCTGTAAGATGAATGAGGAAGGGTTAGTTGAGCCATTTGATTCATAGCCAATACGTATTAAATAAGTTTAAGGATGTGACATCACTATTTGTCATGAGTATTCTTGTTGTGGTAGGGTGTGGACATGGCAGGAGTGGAGAGGAGCTGTCGTCACGTAAATAAACCAGAGAACTCTAAATCATTGGTAATGAATAACTCACTGTGCAGCAAAAATAACAGACAATGTCAGGCAATGGAATAGTGCTAGTTCAGTTACATCTTTTTTTGTGTCTGCGATGAAAGGTTTTTAACCCTGATGACACCTTGTCTTAACTGTTAGATTTACTTTCTGTAGGGATAGCCAGCTCCAGGCAAGATAGAAGGATGTTCCCAAATCCAGTAACTGGGTCAAATCTAATTATCATAGATAATTTGAACATTTCGTTTATGGGAAAGGGAAATGTGTCTCAAAGTAGGTGAATCCAGTTCAGTTTGTCAAAGGCAGACTAGAATAGCTTCTAAACAGAAAGAAAAAAGACTTTTGCTAGACCCAATCACTGAAAAGGAAAGATAATATTAAAACCTTCATTTCAAACTTATTTCAACAATCAAATTAAACAAAGCTGTGCCAGACAGTAAACCCCCTGAATTTCCAGTATCCAAAACCTGGAGTTCCCCTCTGGTCTGCTGAGAAGTCCACATCCCTAAGAACTCAATGAAAAATGTGAATCTCCCGAGTTAGTTTTTTTTGCAGGACAGTAATACAGGATGTTCTCTTATAAATTTAATCCTCTACTTAACTTAGATGTAACTTTCAATGAGGACAAGATTAAAACACTGACAGTGAATCATTTTGACACAAAATCTGGTGTACTCCAAATAATCAAAGCATTTCAATGTGTTCTTTTCTGAAATAAAAGTCAAAATAGTAGTACTGAAATTGAACTTCCTGTATCACTGGGGGAAAAAAATAAAACTAGCTATCACCTCTAAACAAGTTTGATAAACTAATACAAAACTAAAGAACATTATCAGAATTTCCATTTGTAAAACAGTTGTGCTGTCTTTTAGAAGTTGGTTGTATCACCTGAAGTTGGAGGTGGGATGACTGTCCATCAAAAGCTTCTTTTCATTCTACCCACAATGTGTTAAAAGCAGACCATCCAGATTTGAAAATGCTATAGAAACTTTCAGTGAAGAAAATGGACTAAACCAGTGGTTTGGTTACAGCAAAAAGTTTCTTTCTCTATATAATCAGTTTATTTAAGTGGCTTTCCTAGAGTACATGCTTGTTCTTTCTCTGTCTCCTTTTTCTCTCTACTTGAGTAAGTAATAAATTCAAAATCCCTCATAAAAATGTACACAGCTGTAATGACTAGAAATTATATAACATTTTAACACTCAGTACCATCAAGTAGCTTTACAGAAAAATATCCGGTGCTCTCTGGTAAGCAAAATCCAACACACATTCATAAATGTTCCTAAATTTAATATTCTGTGTATATATTAACTTTCTGAAAAAATATGTGGATCTGGCATATTAGATGCAGAATGTGTTTATGCACAAAGTGTATACATTTAAGTATTTGGGCCCAGGTGCTTGCTGAGAGCAGGCTCAATCAATATGTCTATGTGTTTTCCTCTACTTCATTTTTCCTCTGTAAGATATTTGCTCCCTAACGTACAGATGTGATGAAAGCATTCCAAAGGGAAGTGCACCAATTCATAATAAAGGCTTTTGAAAAGAAAGGAAAAGGGAGAAAGTGGAAGGGGAAGAGAAGGGAAGGAAAGGCAAGGCAAGGCAAAGCAAAGAAGATAAACATTACATATTGTTCCATATGTGATACATGGAATTGCTGAAAAAGGGAAGAAATTGAGGGACAAAGTTTTTATGGGTTGGGTTTTTTTTTAATTGTTGTTACAAAGAAGACTAGCACTACAAGTGTATTTAATCTCTTTACCATAAAGTCTAAGGATGTTCAGATGCTCTACTTCAGCTTGAGTCCAATTTTAATACCTCAGGCTAATTTCTAGCTCCTGACGTCTTCTTTCTTTATTCAGAAACAAGTAGAAAGGCATCTGGGCATGCTGTCATGCCAGGAGTCTCAGAAGGTATCAGCTCTTTCATTAATTACTTCTTTGCTCTCCCTCTGCTTTATGTTAAAAACAGCCTAGTTGAGTATGTAGAAGCTGCATAGGCTTCAGTGAAAATGTACTTATGGGACCCTTTAAACTGTCAGGTTACATCACATAAACTGAGGGGATCATATTCAAACAATTGTAAAACTATTTTCTTGCCCGAAAGAGCACACCATGATGCCATTTAGCTGGAACCTGAAGCTATGGGTATCCTGCTGTGGTATCATGTGCAGCAAGCGCATGTGATTGTTCTCCTGAGGCATTTGTTACATGCATCTTGTTAACCCTAGTTCAGTCAAAATAACTGCCTTCACTGCTGCTTGACCTATTTTAGCATAATTTAGCCCTGAATGTGGTGCATTTCAGTTGCAGTAAGTTATTCTGCTGGCATTAATACCATGAGAACTTAAAATGGAGCCGTAAGAGTTTGAAAATATTCCTATTAACTCAACAGTTTGGTTTCAGTAATTTATGCATCTTTCAGAACTGATCTAATACTTAAATGTATATTGAAAAGCAAGCAGTAATCAATCCCAGACTTAAAAAAAAAAGTTTTCCTCCTAGAACAAACCAGGCTTTTCCCAAGCTTTGCAGAAAGGAATATGTTTAAGGGTTCTCTAAGCTCTGTTAATAGCTGCATCTACAGGACTTGTGCTAAAAATGCAATAAGGATTTACTGCCGTTTCAGCAACAGCAGGAATAGAGTTAGATTTGCTTAAGAGTTGAGTACTAATGGCAAGATCCAGACCAGTTCCTTACTGAGGAACCATTTGGGCACCTGTTCAGAAAGCCCCCAAATATTAGCAGGTACCTCTTAGCTGATTAACTAAAGCCTGCTGCTGTGACCCTGCTCTGTTGTAGATAAGGTAGCACCTAGTACCAAACGAGTGTCCAGCTGGTACGCAAGCCCATAGCACATGCACAAAAGTTCGGCATGAAGAGTCGCAGCAATGAGTGACATCATCTGCATAAACATCCAGGGAAAATCTCAGGTAATAAATCTTCCCTAAGGTAAAGGTTTGACTCTACCAAGTCCAGTTGCAAGGGTTTACAATAGGCTGAAGAGGACACAATAAACACAGTAGGAAAATGCTGTGCTGGGTGACTCTTGCTTAAGAGATGCTCTATTAAAAAGGGGCAGAATGGAGGTCTCAGACTCTCTCCCAAGATTGTTTCTGATTTTCCCTGGTAACTGTTGCATGGCAAAACCATGAAGGGTGCAAAGAGCAAGAATGTCTCAGCTGAGACCCATAACCAATTGCACCTCCCCAGCTCCTAGAAGATGCACCATAAGGGAGAACGTCTGTCCCTGCAAAGCCCAGCCCCTGTGTTATACAGCTGTTCAGCTCAACTCACCAGTTCCTGAGGCTGGAAAAGACATAAAGCCCCAGGTTTCTCATGAGCACAAACTCATCACCACACTGCCAAGAGGCACATGAAAACACCAGTTCTCTCACTGCGTTTCAGTCCTACATCCTGGTTGTCAGTCAAAAATCAGGTCCCCAAGCTATGGAGGAGGAATCTCTAGGTCATTACTGGTGTCTCCAGAATTCTGTCCTCAACAGCAATTTTTGGAGTACCCTTCTGGCTCAGTTGCCCTTCCCACTGACACAACCGACTGCTTTGTTACTAAAGTGGGCAGTCTGGTTGACTCTCTCAGGGCCAAGCAACAAGACATCACAAAAATACAAGCCAGACAGCTAAAGCACAGAGCTCGCATCATGCACAAAAATGTAGTTCAGGAAAGTGCTATTTGAACAGTAGAATTGCCATAAACTTTGTTCCTGTTAGCTCATTGATCGGGATAGCCTTTTGGGTTTTTTCAGAGGTCATTGTGTGTTTAAGGTGAGAGGTGTGCTTATAGACCTTGCTGAAATGGGGTCAGAGAATACATCTCTTAGTCCTTGCTTCAGGAGTTGTACAGTAAGCTATTGTGACTTAAATATTGTGTCTGCTGCTGACACTTTGTGTGATAATGCAAGATCCATTTAAGAAATTTTACAGGTGACATATTTGGTGGTGGGTGGAGATGGGAGACAGAGTTAGCCAACACTGGGGCTATTCTTTCCTTGCCCCAGGTTTAAAATCACATGACACCATTCAAAGTTCAGGCTTACAGCCTTTTTGCAAAGGGTATACATTTCAGATTTTCACCTACAGTCTCCTGTGTGAGCTGTCTGACTGACAGAAACACCTACAAGTCAGATTTCCAAGCACAGCCCACGGTTCATTGTCCCAAATGCACAACTTTGGAAGTGAAGGTGTACCCTAGCCCTGGTTTGGAGGAGGGAGAAAGAGACTGAGCTGTGCCCAGCAAACAGCACAGCTACAGTTCTGTAGGAACTTTATATGAAGTCAAACTTAACTTCACTTGTCAGCCTGCTCTGTGTGACTCACTGAAGGTGCTGAACAGACTAACGAGTGGGAGGAGGAAATGGGGAGGAGAGGAAGAGAAAGAGACGAATGAAACTCCGAACACTGATTTATGACCCAAAAAAAAAAAAAGAAGAGGCTGTTTTTCAGAAAGTTACACTAGTCCTTCTCCTGCTCTAATGTGAGCAAGATATAATTGAAGATCTCCTGGATTTAAGGGAATAAGAATCAGAAATTTTCAGTCAAATGAGATAGTAGCACTTTTAACCTGATGGCTATGATGGAACTCTAGGGATTTGATTTATTCATCTGTCACTTACCACACATCCCAAGTGTAACAGAGGACCTGTTGGAATTGCAACCTTTGTTCAGGGTTTGTTGGCACAATTTCATTTTATACTGGCCTTCTGGAAGTTATTTTTCATCTTTAGGCAGTTTCCACTGCTAAGAGGAAAAGGGAAAACCTTTTTTTGTTAGCTCCTTGTGCGGGGTGTTTATTAAGAAAGGGGGAATTTTGAACTTGCTAGGATGTTTACTGGGATATCTCCTGACCTATGATGGGAAAGAGATACCACAGTGGTGGTTTTTATTAGAGAACTGTGGGGCAGAATGGATTCCTTTGGACACTTCTCGTTTGAAAAAACTGCAAAAGTAACACTTGACACCAAAAGAGTGTTTTTTACTGGCATTCAAGAAAGGATGCTTCCCTCAGGGAATTGTGATTGGCACAGGGACACATGGTGTCTCTAAAGGCCAAAAGTCATGTTTACTGTTTTTCCTGGAGAGGATCCCCATGTCCTGACCTGGCTATGTTCGCCTCGTCCTTCCCCCACCCCATCCCACTTTCAGTCTCCCCTGGGTCTTCTGGGAGCCATTTCTCATCAGAGCCTCTGGGTTTGCTGAACTCTGCAACGGTGTTGTGATGTACACAAAGAAAGGTTTCGGTGAGATAATTGTTTTTGTTTGAGGATTATGTTGAGATTTATACCCTAGCTGTCTGTAAGGCTGCAGAGTCTACGGTTTGAACACAAATATGCCTGCCCATCTGATGCCCCCAAACGAACTTGGGAGGGAGGGGAACTGCTTGCTGCAACCTTCCTCCAGTGAGACTCCCGTGAGGCAGCCAGTGAGTATTGTAAAGTGGCTTTTCCATCCAAAGAAGGGCTGACATGAAGGTACATCAAAGAAAACAATGAATGCCTCATGCTCTGACCTACATATTTCATTCTGAGAGACTCAACTACATCTGCTAGAACACTTGGAACAACTGTTATCCTTTAGAAATGAAAAATCATTTCTTCGGGGAATAACATGGGGTGGGGTAGGGGGGAACCCTGTAGTGGCTTGCTAGGGCACGGAAGATTTAAACTCTGCTGTATTGATTGTAGTTTATGATTGAATGCAATCATTACTGTGTCTATATTTTTCTGTTTCAATGAAACCATCAGGCAGTGAGTCATGCTGTGCATGTAACCTGGAGGAAAGTGCAAAAAGGCTGCTGAGGAGTAGTGGTACAAAAATACCATTGGCATCTTTTCCCTAGGAGAGCGGGGCTCTGGACAATTTCCACAGTCTATTGCTGTTTTTCTATTACATGCATTCTCCACTAAAATGTGTAATAGAATCGAGGACACAGTTATGAGTAAAGAGTCTTCTTACACATGCTGTTCCATAATTAAAGAACAGCTATAATAGAAATCCTACTTTTTCTTTTCCTTTTTTTTTTTTGCATTAACGAGCTCAAATTCTTACAGGCATTAAAAGGGCATATGCTTTTCTTCTAATTTAGAGATTAAAAAAAATCTCACAGCAGATCAAGAGAAAGCCTGAAGTTTGAACTCTTTAGTGAAAGAAGATGCACTATCATTAGCAACAAAACACTTATAATTAGCCCATTCCTGGATGTGCAGTGACACATGCAAAACAGATGGAAGTTTGGAAGAATGGAAGATATTTTCCTCTTGGTTTACTGAAAGGGGTTCAACTCCATAAGAAATGAATACCCTTCAAAATATTTTAATTTGCAGTTTTGAATTACCTATTATCTTTTGGCTGTTGTGGGGTTATTTTTTGCCACCAAAGGCACTAAAATCCAGTTTGAGGATTCCCTCCTCCTCCCTTGAACTGGGCTTCTTTCAGTCCCATTGGTGGATGAGGCATATTTTTATTAAGCTAGAGAGAAGAAAGTCATCCTAATTAGCTATGCCTCATTGCATTAGAAATCAAGGTCTGTGGCTACCAACCTGTGGAGACTCAGTGGGAAGACATGATTGCAGTTTGATTCAGCTGTACCAGACACTGAGTTAAAACTATGCACTCACAGACAGGCACCTTGTCTCAGAGCACAAGTGAAGAAAAACCACCCGAATGGCTCTGAGCAGGGTTGCAGCAGTGCGTAAGCAATGACAGCAGAGCCTTTCTTTTGTGGTTTGAAATCTCAGCTCTGTTGTGTTGAAAAGCACAGGATTTTTAAGGGAGTTTCCTACAAACCCTGTCCCTGGGACATATGCTGTGCCAAAACCACCCCAGCTGTTGCGTGCTACAGCACAGTGGCTTGCCTTCTGCCCCAGCAGAGCCTGGAAGGATTTTTGAAAGAAAGACTAATTGCAACACAGGATAGCTGCATGCTGGAGCTGGCTAACATATAAGTCCCAATTTCTCATCCCTTTGCTTGCCAACTTATATCCAGCGTGGTTAATGGAAAGCAGTCACAGAGCTTCTGTAACAGCGGCACTGTTTCTGGGTCTCCCACCCCACAGCTTCCCAGTTGAGGGGATGTACTAGAATCAGACTGGGAAAAGGAGGATGAGATCTGTGCAATCCTTCACAGCCACTGTGCCTAACCCTCCTACTTCCCTCCCATATTGTGCTACTAAATCACACTCTTGATGATGGCAGGAGAGGGGACTCATGTTTCTACATTGGATCATGTCAAAGAGTGGTGACATCTCACCACGGTCTGCTGAGGTGTCTGGTGTGCAGGGCTCTTCAAGCCAGCATCATATAGCTCTGCATTGTTGCCCTGGCCACTGCCACCCCTCCTGCACCTCCAGCCCACCCACCACCTCACCTGTCACCCAGCATCCAGCACAGTGCTGCAAGTGGAGGCTGCACACCAGGACAATGGGGAACATATGAGGGCCAGGAGTCACGCCAAGGCATCCCATGCTTTGACTTTGTTGTCAAGTCAGATTGAAATTTCTTTCATAAATAAAAGCTCCATTCCTAGGAGCATCTTCAGGAGGAGTAGGCAGCACCAGTTACGCTCAGGGGCATGCACAGGTAGACACAGTCTCTTTAAACATTTACTGTCTCTTGAGATGTGGTGTGTTTTTCTGCCTCTTGGGAGACTATCTTCATGCCTTTTTTTGGGTTTTTTTTTTTGAGAGACACTTTAGTCCTCTGGCTTTCAAGTCCATTTTTGGTATCCTAACACATAACAGTTCATACTCTGAGGTGATCTGGTCAATTGGAGACTTGTAAGTCTGGCAGGGGCAGTCCTCTTGATATTTTGCACAGTTTACTTTGATGAGAGTCATTCCCCTGTTTTTGAGAAGGATATACTTGGATGTTTTCAGCAGAGGGTAGGTTTGTTTTTCACTCTCTTCTATTTAGCAGACCAGTGCAAGGTGCATGGAGCATAGGTAAAGCAGGTGCTATGGCTTGGAGATGGAAGTAAACATGAAGAAACTTTAAAAAAAAAATCAGTAAATGAGAAACAGCTCTGCAGAAGATGTCCAAAGGACCAGACATTCAAAAGAAAGTTCTCCTTCTTAATGTCTGTGAAAATACATAGTCAGTCACCGCTAGCTGGGCAAAAGACCTCGACCCAGTGGCTTTGCAGAAAAAGAGTCCGACACTTCGATAACAACATCTTTCTAGGTTGTGGAATCCTATGTTGCATGGAAACAGCATAAAAGAGAAACACAAGGGCAGGAGTCAGAGAAGCTGCTAAAAAAGAAATGAATTTAGGAATTTATCTTCTTGCTTTATGTCGAGACAAAAGCACATTTTACAGCTGTCACATGTGCTGCTGACCCCAGGGGTGACCCAGGCAGTCTCCCACTGCCCCCAGCTTCCTCCCTGTCCAGTTAGAAACCTTGTTCTTCTGGCAGTAAACAGAGAAGATTTGAGCTGATTGTAATTGTTATGTCACAAGCCTTAGAATGTCAGCATAAAAGTAGGGTTTTTTTCCTCCGTGGGACTGTATTTTAAAGAGATTTTTGAAACTTATTGGGAAAATACTTGCACCTTGAAGAAATGAATGGTAATGGTAGCCGGCAAACTCACATGGACAGCTGTTTTCTATTTTATTAGTCAGTGCTTGGATCTCAGAATACAGATCTGAAATTCATCAACATTGGCAAGACCCTACAGTGGCTTCACAAGATGTAAATACTTCTGACCATAAGCATTCTGAAGCAGCTTCAATATTTGCATTAAATTCCCATTCTGAACTATTTCTCTGGGAGCAGATTTCACAAAACTCCTTCCTTGGTTAAATGGCAATGTATCATATCAAAACACAGGCATTTGGTTCTAATTCACAATAGCAAGATTTTTCTTCATTAAAAAAACAGAGAACCACTTTGGCCTACTCCCTGTTTCCTGCAGATGGGTTAGATGTTAACAAACAAATTCTAGCGTCTTCTCTTCCCCCTTTTTTTTCTTTTTTTCTGTGTAGCCTTTCCTGGCAAAGTCAGCACACTGTGGGAGTTTTGAAGTCTTTTCAAAATACAGGCAAATGCTCCTTTTTCTTTTTTTTTTCCTCCTGAAGTTACACACTAATTTGTAATGAGAGGCTATTTTATTTTCCACTCATCTGTCTGAGAGAAATAAACATTAAAAAAATCAGAAGTAATTGTCAAACTCCAGACAATATTGTTATTTTTAATCTGAGGGAAAATATTTTCCTTCTATGTTACTGCCATGCAACCCTACCAAAGAGCACTTGGTGAGTAACTCTGATACTACGCTAAAGCCTAATGTTCAGGAAAACTGACCTGATCAGGAAAATATTCTGCAAAGTATACTCATGTACCCCAGAACGATAATTTTTCTGTTAGAATACCAAAATACACCCAAAGCTGGGGTTTTCCAGCTGTGTACTGTCCACATGTGTCTGGATTTGTGTGCGCTGATGTGTCTAGCCTTTTGGTCTCCCTTTAATGCTGACTTTGCTGATGGGTATATGGACAATGACTGTTGCTGCCTCTAGGTGCTTTGATACATTCGCTAGAGATATTTGAGTAAAGGAACTTGTTTCCAGTGGCTGAAGCTAATTTTTCAAACACCTCACACAAACTGTGAGTTTTTGCAAGTCTACTCAGTGTCCTCAGCTATGAGAAGAGTGGTTGAAAACTGAACTAACTGCGTGAACAAATCACCAACAAGGCTGAGAACGTGTCCTTTTCAAAATACTTTCCTGGGTCAAAAAAAGGTAACTATATCTTGCACTGTTGTGCCCTAGCACCTCAGAGATCCCCTTCCCAGAGCTCCCCTTCCCACTCTTCGAAGTTCTCTGTTCAGAGAGAAAGAGTCAAAGGCCCATGTTGCATTTCTTCTCTGGGAGTACAGCCCAGTGACAGGTATTGCTGCCTGACAGCTGGCCACCACCTCTTGTCTCTCTTATCTGCTCCTGAGGTATCACTTCTCTGAGTAGATGTATGTTTTTTCCTTATATCAGTGACATGACATTTTCTGCAGGATTTCTTTTCATTTAAATGTTCCTCCGTGTTGCTCTGAAATGCATATTCATTTCTCTTACCTTTTGAAAGGAAGGCTTGGCTCCTCTGCTTTATCACCTAGATTAAATTAGCCTCTCCATTGATACTAGACAAGATATACTTCATATTCCAGAGGCAATCTGACTACAAGACCTGAACTGTACGAGAGTAAATCAATTGACTTCTCCGAAGCCGCACTAATTTACACCAACTATAAATTAATCTTTTCTTGTGAAATATGTCTAGGAGTGACCTTGCTGTATCCAACAGATTGAATTAATTCTGGGCAGTATGTCACCCTTAAAATAATGCAGATGTTGGGGAACTCCTTTTTCATAGAATCATAAAATCATAGAATGGTAGGGGTTGGAAGGGACCTTTAGAGATCATCTAGTCCAACCCCACTGCAGAAGCAGGTTCACCTAAAACAGGTCGTGTAGGAACATGTCCAGGCAGATCTTGAAGACCTACAAGAAAGGAGACTCCACAGCCTCTCTGGACAGCCTGTGCCAGAGCTCCCTCACCCTCACAATGAAATAGTTTTTTCCTATGTTTAAATGGAACTTTTTGTGTTCCAGCTTCATCCCATTACCCCTTGTCCTGTTGCTAGCTACTATAGAAAAAAAGGATGTCCCAACCTCCTGACACCCACCCTTTAGATACTTGTAAATGTTAATAAGATCTCCCCTCAGTCTCCTCTTCTCCAGGCTAAACAGCCCCAGTTCCCGCAGCCTTTCCTCGTATGAAAGATGTTCCATTCCCCTGATCATCTTGGTGGCCCTGCGCTGGACTCTCTCCAGCACTTCCCTGTCCCTCTTGAGCTGAGAAGCCCGGAACTGGACACAGGACTCCAGATGAGGCCTCACCAGGGCAGAGTAGAGAGGGAGAAGAACCTCCCTCGACCTACTGGCCACACTCTTCTTGATGCTTCCCAGGATGCCATTGGCCTTCTTGGCCAAGAGGGCACATTGCTGGCTCATGTTTAGCTTACTATCAGTCAGGACTCCCAGGTCTCTCTCTGCAGAGCTGCTCTCCAGCAGGTCAATCCCCAGCCTGTACTGGTGCATGGGGTTGTTCCTTCCCAGATGCAGGACTCTGCACTTGTCTTTATTGAATCTCAGGAGGTTCCTCTCTGTCCAGCTCTCAAGCTGGTTGAGATCCCACTGAATGGCAGCACAGCCTTCTGGGGAATCAACCAGTCCTCCCAGTTTGGTGTCATCAGCCAACTTGCTGAGGGTACACTCTGTCCCCTCATCCATGTTGTTGATGAAGATGTTGAACAAGACTGGCCTCAGAACCGTTCCATGTGGAACTTCACTGGCCACAGGCCTCCAACTCGATTCCATGCCATTGATCAGCACCCTCTGGGCTCTGTCATTCAGCCAGCTCTTGATCCACCTCACTGTTCACTCATCCGAGCCACACTGCTTGAGCTTTCCAATGAGGATGTTATGGGAGACAATGTCAAAAGCCTTGCTGAAGTCAAGGTAGATGACATCTACTGCTCTCCCCTCATCTAGCCAGCCATTTTGTAGGAAATTGGCTGAAACTGCATTTTTACCTTCACTGCGTAAGTCACAGGGCAGTACTGGAATAAAGATGAGGGTAGAATTAGGCCAATGTTTTACATAATCCACACACTAACAGCAATTTATCCATGATGCTTCTGACATAGATGAAGAAAACATGATATTTTTTGCAGTATCCTCTCCTTGTCTCTTCCCTTCTTTTCACAAATATTCTTTTATTCTCTTCAAAGTTGGTTGGCTTCTGTACAAAAATCTACTCTGTACATTTTATTAATATGAAATATTACAGAAGATGAAAGATCCAGGTGGTTACATAAAGACTTAAGGCTGTAAGAGAGATCTTTGTAACCTTTTCATAAGTCACTCATGTTTTATTTATTTGTCCAGGGTCATAGCTCTTGACAGGAGACCCAGTGTCATTGCAGGGAGACCATCAAGACAGAGAACCAAGGTGTTGTTCTAAACAGGCAAGAGAAGGCAAAAATGAGCACAGGCAGTTTTCTGGAAGGGCCACTCATTTCACCCAATGAACTGACCAAATCTGGCCATGCCACACTGCCTGCAGTTTTTTACCATCACTGTAGAAATCTATATGCACCAGTGCATTCAAATTGAATGTTGCTATGCCATTTGGGACTGGTAAAGGCTTCAGTTGGCGTGAATCTTCCTAGTCTTCCTATGTCAACATGAAAAGGCCACTGTCAGGATCATTAGGAGGAGCAGGAGAGAAGAATATACACGTTTTTCTCCATGAATGCTGTACATTCTAAAAAAACCCACAATTCAGCAAAGCCTCATATGACTTACTCTGAGGAAAAGGTGAACCAACATCCCACCTGCCCCAGCTAACTAGCAAATGAAAACAGAGCTCTTTCCTTAAAGTAAATAACTGAATACATTTTCCTTAAGCTACCCTAGCTCCTTTTTAATCAGGGAAAGAAAGCACTTACAGCAATTAAAGCAAAAATCGGTGCCTAAAATCAGCTTATAAATTAGTTTCTCTGTGCTGTCAATTATTTGAAAAACATTTTTGACTGCTTAAATTAATTCCAATTTGAATTCAAGATGCAAACTGTCACAGAGTGAAATTCAGGATACCAATTTTTTTCTCAACTCTACTGAGTTTTACAGTCATATCTTTTCTCTTTATTTTTTCTGCTTCTCTTGAGTCATCACTAATGAAAGTTCTAAATATAGGTATGACTAACAATGCAAACTTTAGAAACTGTATGTAAACTACCACAAGAAAAACAGATCAGAGAATTATGCTCACCAGAAATTCAAACAACTCTTGCCAACCACTACATACAAGTAATGATTACTGCATTTTTCTCATTAGAAAGGCAGCTGTCATATAGCTTAAGGTTTGGACAGAAAGAAATAAGTTAGCATATTGCTTAAGAGCTGTCTGCTATATCCTTAAATGTGACTCTTGCTGCATTCTGCCAAAAATATGCTAGAACATAAAATCCTTCATTCTGCAGAACAATAAATGTCATGTTTCCATTTTCCAGTGTCTTGTCAGACTGTTTAAGATAATCAGAATCAAGTAAGACAAGCACAATGAGCTCAGGACCTCAGACTTCAGAGCAGTGGTTTTGACACTGTTGAAGACAAGTGACAAACTGAACAAAGACTAAATGCCTGGTACCGTTGCTGAACCCATTACAAGGATATGGTTTCTATCCTTTAGCTACAGCTTTTGACAAGAAGCTACCAATACAACCTGAGAACCCCTCCACTAGACAGTAACACTTAAAGACTCTGTCAGACATATGGTCAGGATCAAAAGTAATTAGCTTGCATGCCCAAGAAAGGCATCTGAATCAAACAGGCAGCCAAGCATCCCTTTAGAAATTTTGTGCTGGAGGACCCAGGTCAACCACCAGTTCTGAGAATCTCAGTGAAATAACAACAATAATGCAAAAGGGGTAATTCAAAAGAAGGTTCATCACTGAGCCCGTTTTTCTCAGTCATTCTTTGCTACTAATTCCCCCATGGTCAGTTCCATCTTCCCCAGTATCTGACAGCACAGATTATCTGAATATTTTTCAACAACTGATACATTTAAATACATGTGAGTTATCTACAGTGAAGGTTATTCCTGCACATTTGCAATAAATACATAGCTGGACAGAAAGAATCAGGGCTGATTACTTCTAGCATGAAGGGTAGTTAATTCTGTATTATTAGGTGCAACTTATCACCAAATGGCATTCTGGAATGCATCAAAAAGAGTGTGGCCAGCAGGTCGAGGGAGGTTCTGCTCCCCCTCTACTCTGCCCTGGTGAGGCCTCATCTGGAGTCCTGTGTCCAGTTCTGGGCTCCTCAGCTCAAGAGGGACAGGAAACTGCTGGAGAGAGTCCAGCGCAGGGCCACCAAGATGATCAGGGGACTGGAGCGTCTTTCATATGAGGAAAGGCTGTGGGAACTGGGGCTGTTTAGTCTGGAGAAGAGGAGACTGAAGGGAGATCTTATTAACATTTATAAATATCTAAAGGGTGGGTGTCAGGAGGTTGGACCATCCTTTTTTTCTATAGTAGCTAGCAACAGGACAAGGGGTAATGGGATGAAGCTGGAACACAAAAAGTTCCATTTAAACATAGGAAAAAACTATTTCACTGTGAGAGTGACGGAGCAGTGGAACAGGCTGCCCAGAGGAGTTGTGGAGTCTCCTTCCTTGTAGGTCTTCAAGACCTGCCTGGACACTTTCCTATGGGACCTGATCTAGGTGACCCTGCTTCTGTAGTGGGGTTGGACTAGATGATCTCTAAAGGTCCCTTCCAACCCCTACCATTCTATGATTCTGTGATTCTATGAAATTGTGTGAGGAAGTAAATATTAATGGGAATCAACCTCAAGTTGTTCCTGGAGAGTTTTGGATTAGCTAGGGGAAAAAAGTTACCAAAAGGATTGTCAAGCATTGTAACAGGCTGCCCAGGGAAGTGGTGGAGTCACCATCCCTGGAGGTATTCAAAAGAAGTGTAGATGTGGCAATGATGAACATGGTTTAGTGGCAGACGTAGCAGTGGTAGTTTAAGGGTTGGACTCAATGATCTTAAAGGTCCTTTGCAACCTAAACAATTGTGGGATTCTGTGAAAATAACTTGACCAAAGTCTAACCAGTATTGATGCCAAATTCAGTGAATTCAGTCTGAATTTAGCAGAGTTCTACCATCTTGTGTGGACTTTCACTGACGTCTTCTGTTCTATCTTATTCTCACCATATTCAGCAGTGTAATATCTGAACCCATAAGGCTAACTTTGAACGAATCTGTCAGCTTGAGACGAGACACTCAGTGGGGTTTTCAGAAGAGCTCATGTGTTTTTTTTACCTTGGCGTTTATGAAGCTGCCACGTTGATGAGAATGATTCCCCAAGTTTTGCTATACCATATGGTCCATGTGCTGTTAGGAGGCCATCCACTATGTTCCCTTGTTAGTCATTCAACTACATATTGCGTCCATCTGCAACTCTCGTATGTAGCTTCACTGTAATTGCCCTTTTCAGAGTGGTGCATTTCATTCTGCTTTGTACTGGCTTGTGATAATGTTCTTTCCAAAACACGCTTCACCATACGCTTTTTAAAAGGTACAGTAGTGCCATGCTGAATGGCACAGTAAATGCATACACAGAGTGCACCTGTGATGTAAAGGAAGAAGAGGATTCATGTTCAGCTTAGGGACAAAACCAGCACATTACTTTCCATCAACTCTCATCAACTTTGCAGACTTCAGCAAAGCATTTCAGTTAGTCCAGAGATGCAAAGGATCTACTCAGTCAGCTGGGCTTGAACCACTCTTTCGTTCTTACTGCTCTGCCACACTTCAGAAGGTCCTATCCCAGCTCAGTGCCTCCTGAGGAGTCTTTAACAAAACCTTCCCCAGTCACTACCTCATGGCATCATCAAGATCCCTGGAAGCAGTAGTATAAGCAGCATTGACTAGGGGCTGGAGCTGTGCTATATTGTCCTGGAGCCAGGTAAATCTGTGCTATGATCACACCACAGGCTCCTACCTGAGCAGGAGCAGCTCGTGTGAAGGACGCACACTGCACTCTGGTGTCAGCAGAGTGAGCAGGAGGCACCTTTCCATACACCAGTGCTCTACAAAACCTCCAGCACAGTACTGGCTTTCAGGATAATTCAAGGCTGACACAATTTGTCTTCCCTTAAAGACCTCATTACACATATTGCTCATTTAACCTTTAAAAAAGCTGGAAGAAAGTGTGCCAATAGGTTCTGGCTGATAAATATCTATATTAAGTAAATTTAATTAAAAACTGTTGTAAATGTCATCTTATCTGTGGATGCTGTGACAATTATGGTTGTAGCTTTGAACCAGTTTCAAAATGTGTGAGGATCTCCTCACACAATTTTGTACCGCATGATCTTTCTCTTCCTCGTTTCAGGAGAAAGGTCGGGTTGGACTTGTATTTTACTGCTCAATAGAAATGTTGAACTGAAATCTTGGAGAACTTTCTTGCATCTCGTTACTGCCAGGTGATTCTGGCTGAAAGTGTAGTTCCTCTCTAAAGCCATTAAGTGGTTTTTTGCCAGATAAAAGATGGGGGAGGAAAGAAAGATATGTGCTAAGTTTCATCTAGGGAATCCTACTCCTCAGTACACAGGAAATGAAAAGATCAATGCATTTTTTTTTTCGGCTTCTATTCTGGCCACATTTTGCTGTTTGGGTGAAAACACCATCAGCCCCTATGTTACTTTAGTGCACACCAGTGATAGCTACTCAGTAGGGAGCAGAGTTTGATGAATTTAGCAAAATCTTGTTGGCTGACCTTTCCATGCTGGAGACATGATTTCATTTCTGTTGTCTGAAAACGAGCACCAACAGGACAAGTTATTTCCACGTCCCAGCTGGAATATCACAGTGCTAATATGTTTCCAAATATTTCTTTATCTGTACAATGCTATTACTTTCAGATCTATCTAAAAACTATAACATTTCTTTCTTTTCTGCTTTCTTTGCATGCCAGCAAAAAAAGTCAGTTTATTTTGCTCTGTTTTTCCAGTCACTCTATGCTGAAAATACCAAACCAAAAAAAAAAAAAGGTGCTTCTTGGAGCAGTGAGGTAAGAAAGCTCTCAGAGATACATTAACAAACTGATGCTAAGATGCATGAAGAAACTGGTTCTAGAACTAGTTCAGTAGTAGTATCCACAATATGTGGGATCCCATACAAACAAACTGATTAAAGTACTGGCAATCCAAGCTCAGTCATTATCTTACATTCCTCTGATGTCATTAATCCTTCGGTTTAAAAGCCCACTTCTATTAAAAAGAGTTTTAGGGATTGTTGGGTTTTATTGGTTTTGTTTTTGATAAAGGCAAAAGGGATCATTCAAGAGATCACTCAAGTAGAGAGTGACTGGGCAAGGCCACACCAGCAGAGCTGAAGGGGTGCTCCTCAAGGGTAACAGAAGCTGGAAGACTGAAGGAGTAACCAACAACCTCAGCAGGGCAAGACACAGGTCAGCAACACGAACAGCTTATCAGACTCTGCTTTTAAACTCACTAGTCCTCTATGGGGGCGTCAAAAATAGCCACCACTGGTCTATTTCCCTAAGGCCTACATCGGTGTAAGGCAGGTATCTCTGGTAAGATTTCAGGAGGTGACAAGTGCTGAGGTGCCCTTGGTGCTTTTGCTAATATTCCCTTGCAGTTGCACCTTTCAGCAAAGGGGTTTATGAATCCCAAAGAAATGCAAGACAGACAAAAAAACATTCAGACTATTCAAAATATTCAAATCATCATTCACCAGGTCTACTTCCACCACAATTTGAAAAATACTTTCATCTCTTTTGGGAGACTTCTGAAAATTCTCTTTACTGTCAGAGAACATATTTGAGTCTAAGAAACACCTATGATTTTATTGCTTGTTGCTGAGGTACTACAAGGCAGGATACCAATCCTTCTCCCAGTGAAGCTAGTGACATGTATGCAACTGAACCTATGCAACAGATTGCATATAAGGTGAAATAATACAGCTAACACACAAATGGATATATAAAAACTCATATTTTGTGCCAATTCTCTCCTGTGACAAGGAGAAGGAACAAGGACAATGCTTCCCTTTTTAAGTCCAGCTCTTGAGTTTTCATGAGCATGCTTATTTCAGAGAGAATCCCTTTCTACCTTTTTTCCTGATACCTCTTGTGCAGAGGTGAGCAATCATTTTCTCCAGTTTCAATTAAGGATTACTATAGAAGGCACAATATAGAAAATCTTAGGTAAGGTAGATTGATTTCTATTTACAAACATACTTTTCAGCTTTGCCCATGGCTTACTTTTGAGACCTTAGTTCTTTGCTTTTATATCCTGCTACTCTTCACAAGTCCCAACTAAAAATAGCCTTTGCCTAGAAAAAAGTCCTGCTAGCACTTCCAGATCCAGCTGGTATAAACATCACAGCTGATTTCAGGATCTCCTCAGACCACATTTTTCTCTCTTCCTCTTGCTAACACTGCCTTTCTTATCATTTCTGACAGTTTGGGCTTCTCCTGGGAGTATTATGACCCTGCACTCAATCTTTCTATCCACAGCTGTGCCCCTGCCCAGTTCTTTTGCCTCAGGAAGGCATTTCCAGACAGGAGGTCCTGTCAGAGCTGGGACCTGGTTCCTGCTGGTCTTCAGTGCACAGCCAGGAACATATCTCAGTGAAAAGACCAGCTGTGTCTCACCTGGGACTTGGGGCAACAGCAGTGGGATTCCACCACCCACCATCTGCCTCTGCCAGCACAGAGGGGAAGGAAGCATCAGCCTGCAGGGACATCAGCCATGGGACAAAATTTGCCCTATGCTTGCTGGCATCTCCAGCATATTTCCTAGTTAAGTGTGTGTAAATCCCAATGTCGTGAGTACAACTCATTTCCTTCTTCAAGATCTGATTCCACAGAGCAGCCCCATAGAAACTGAAGGACCAATTTATGAGAATAAGATCTAGCCATGTTAGTAACAGCTTTTAACAATGAGCTGTAATGAGGTCAACTCAAATTTGAATGTGTGTAGCCCCAACTCTTACTGTCTGAATTTCCATAGAGACTGTCTTGCATTCAACAAAGCAGAACATCCAAGTGAGTTAGACTAAAAATCACCATTCTTTAACATTAATTTGCACACATTTTCTTGAAATGCCTTCTCCCTCTTTGAAAAAAGCAAAAAAAAAAAAAAAGAGAAGGCTCTTTTCCCCCTCAACATTCACACAAAGTCACTGAGCTGATTCCTTTACACACATAGCCAGCAACAGAAATGGCAGATGATCCACACATTCTTCTGCCTGCGAGATGCAGATCGTATTGCTCCCTTATAGCCTGTGTGCTGGACACTCACCATTGTCACTCCTAAAATATTTGTGAGTGCTACAGGATTTTCTAGGGAAAGATTTCTTGGGGCAAGATTTAGTCAAATTTAATCCAAGTCACCCGGTGCAGCTCCATTTGTTAAAAACAGCTCCTGTGCTGAGAAGAGCCCGTCACTGTGTTTTGCCTCACAATGTTGCAGAACACAATAACAACAACATTAAACTCAATACCCTTAAGGGGCAGTCGTAGTCGAGGGTCACATTTTCCTTCATTCCAATTAACCTACTTGTCATATTGGATGGTAGATGCACTCCACAAACTGCCCTCAAGTGCTTCTCATGCTCTTTTAGTAATAGAAAGTGGGGAGAAATAAAATAGTTCATGCTTTGCTGTCTGACTCGTCCTTGGTATTTTATCTTTTTGGGAAACCCACAAGAAATTAAAGCTGTTGTAAAGATTTTAAGGATCTGAAAACACAAACAGGCTCCTGACTTGTGCTAGTATGCCAAAAATAGAGGTACTGGTGACATAATTTTGGGGGAGAAAAGGAATCAGGAAGATTGTGTTAGCCTCTAGATTTTGTTCAACACTTCTGCTCCCATGTCAAATAAAGAGTAAATCAAAATTTGTCTAGACTGCACCTTCTCCAGAATAATGTTACATATAGCAGCACGGGAGAAAGAACCAGGCTGTGCAAGGCCCCGTGGTCACCACCAGCCCTTCCTGCTCCTGCCCACCTCCCCAGGGCTCCCTTTCCCCTGCCATGGCCCAGGACCCCATGTCAGCCCCCCAGGGCCATCAGCCTCTGCAGTAACACCACAGCTCTCCATAGCCCCATCCCACCCAGCCATGGGCCCACCTCCAGGCCCACATTGTGACCCAGCCTTGGCCCACCCATGTCCCAAGGGAGGTGCACGATGCCCAAGGCTAGGGGCTAGTGTCACCCAGCACTGTATTTACCGTACCCCACCTCTTGCCCAGCTCACTTGCTCATTGGCAGTGTTCAACTAACCTTTGAGGTGTACCTTTAGGTCCTCTTTCAGAGGGGCTGAAGTCAGTCAATCCAGTCCCAGTGAGCCTTTGTGTAGAGGAGCAGAATCCAATGCCTTCTGAAGAGATCCTCTCTAGAAGTCGTCTTGTTCACTGCTGTATGTCTGAGTGGTCTGGACAGCTCTGAACAGCCACATCTCTCTTTGCAAGTATTGGTTTCTGTCCCCAGTTGCACCTGAGCTGTTGTACTCTTCCTTTGACTCCAAATAATGATTTCCTTTGATTGGCTACTTATTTTTTTCTTTATATGCTTTCATATCCCACTTCCTCTGACACGAATTTCTGACACTGTAGGCATTCTGACCCTCAGTTTTATGTTAAATAAACAATCAGCTTGTGGTCGTGTGTGTTTTGCTGGCAAAATGCTCTAATCCTACTACATAAAATATAGATTTGTGTTTGAGTCTGCCTTGTTTTACTTGGTGCTTTATTCCTACTCCATTTCCACTAGCCCCTTGGGTTGATGTGATACAGACTGTAGGTTTCATCTACAAACCTCTGCTTCACTGCAAACCACTTGAACTGATACCATTAAATTGTTAAACAATATGTCAGACACATAGACTGACAATGAACTTGACATGAACACAAGTCTTTTGGACTGTAATATCCACTAGTAAAATTATCTCAAGGGAATGAATAAAATAGCTTAGAAAAACTATGTGCCCTTCTCAGCCAATTAAAAAACAATGAACTATGCTTACTTTTTTTTTTCAAGGGAGCAGTGGATTTCATAAATGTTAATTCCACATGACCCTTATCTTAGATTTTTAAGTCTCTATATTAGCTCCTAACATTTTTTTAAACATAATTTCCTTTGTTACCCGGGGAGTTAGCATCCTGATGTCTCAAAGCAAAGCTCTCTCTAGAGCTGAGAGCTCTCCTTTGGATGGAATCCCATATACATCTGTTTTCTTGTCAGTATGGGCAAATATCACCTTCTGTTTCCTTACAATATTGCAAACCTATGGCTTTTCTGAGACTTTGGGCAAGGTATTCCTTTGAGATTCTCTGGGGTTGTCTCTAGGTGGGAAGGAAAGGCAATGTACAAATCTGTACACAGCACACTCAAATGTATGGAGAAAACCACTCTAGAGAGCAGATTTGCAGCTACCCTGCTTCTTCAAGGTTTGCATTCAATTTTCAAACCCTGCTTTTATGCTGGAGAAAATGTTCTCTACCTTCATTTCTGGTTTTGCATGGTACCCATTAAGGGCCTGTACCTATATTCAGCTAACTTGTCCCATAAGTACAGACAGGAATTGTTTTGTAATCCCATTCCTCCTCCTTAAACTGAATGTATTGTCTATTTGGGAAGAGTTCAATCTGCCTGTCAGTGACACCTCCTTCACTGCTTTATTTTACATGCCTAGTGAAGCACTCCTGAACTATGCAAGTGCCCTGTCAAGTCAGCAGGGAGAGTTGGGTGCCTATAGAGACTTAAGATCTCCCTTTCCTTGGCACCCCAGTGGACTGTAAACTGTGTATTCACCAAATCACCATCTTCACAGCTTTTCCTGTGAGAAATGGCGCAGACTGAGCTGAAAGACATGTTACCACTTCATCACTGTCCCTGTAACCGATGGAGCTGGAAGGTAGAGAAGTGTGTGTCGGTGTCTCTCCCTAGACTTGCTGCAAAGTCACTCTCCAGCCTGCACCATGCTGCTAAGCAGGAGTGCAGCCACAGCTCAGCTCATCCCTGAGCAGTCCCAGCTTTGCTCTCATTGCCTCAGAGCAGTCAGCATTGTCCGTGACACCTTCGGTATCTTGAGTTGTTTCTAACAATGTACTGTGTGCTCATTGGACATTGGAACGTAGATTACTGATTTAAGATATTAAATTATGGATAAATTTCATCTCTATAGACTACAATTTCAAGGAATGTTTGTGCCTCTTCTTCATCTAGTTAGAACAAGCATTAGAGCAGGAACAGAAAGCTGATGTGAGCTCCCCATACTCCCTGCTGAGCTGATTTCTCTCATGTTCATTTTTGTGTGGAGTTTGGCACTTTTAACATTTCCATGCTACGTTTTTATTGCTGACTTTCCCTGCTTGAGTTAACTGAAAGCTATAAAGCACCTGAAGTGCCTCAGAGGCTTCCACTGTCAATAGTGAGATGAGCTTTACACAGGTCTTCATTTTCCTTGGAACGCTTTGCTTGCAGATACAGAAGAAAAGGCAGATTGAACTTTACTTGGGGTTTTACCTCCATTTCCAGATAGTTTTGAGCTCAAGTGAAGCTCTTAAGTGCTCCAATAATCCATAAAAAACTGAAAAACCCCAACAAAATGACCTTTGATACTGTGAGGTGTTGGGATATCTCTCTGAAAGCCATCTCTGTGTTGCAGCCATGATGTACACTGATGTTTTGACACAGAGAGACTTGTGGTTTTCCTCAGTTGTGAAATATGCTTTTCTCCTTACTGGCTCTGCAAGAACTTTGAAAGCCTTCCATGCTTGATCTTTTTGTTTTTTCCTAAGCTGCGGTTGGATTCTCCTCATTGCTCTCTGCCATTATTGATCTTTCACTGCATCTTCGACCATCATCTGTTCTCCTGCACTCTGGGCATTCTTGCTCTTAAATCATAATGTCCAGAAAATTGGGGTTTGTCTTACATGTAGCCCAAATCTGAAATATCCCTTAACAGAAGCAAATTAGCAACTAATAAGCATAACGATAAAGGAATCCCCACAGCTTCAGCCTATGGATGGCTGATAAGACCTGTTAAGCAGTAGAGAGCACTAGGCAGCCATGAGGACTGGAGCCTACTGGGAGACCCATCTGCATGTATTTCCTTCCCAACTGACTTGCAGGTGACCTGGCATCATACTCGGGCAGCAGTGGCAGTCTACTCTCCACAGTCATCTCCTCCTGTCTTTTGGCTGGATGCGGGCCAAAAGACTGCCCTGCACCCTCTTCTCCCCCATCATGGCATGTGGCAGAGGACTGACAGATGCAGTCGTCCTCTAATGAATTACCAGCTGTCTGGAAAGGCTGCACACCATTTCCTTGGGAAAAAAAAAGAAGGTATTTAGCAGTCCTGCAAGGTCACCGGGGAAAGCAGGGAGCTCTACTTTGTCACCAAAGTCTTTTCCTTTTTTGCCTGGAACTCTGGAGCTCAGCTTGCCTTGAATGTGAGAGCTGTGCAAAATGCATCTTGATTTAGCAAAGCACGTACACACATAGAGCATACACATGCTGCATTTTAAAAATACTGCACTGAACTGTGGTCTAATCTCCATCCAGCCTGACAAGGCTCCTTGGATGGGTAACTTCCAAAAATGGCTACAGAGGAAGGATCTGAGCTGGAAGCATTTTGCCCTCCAAGATCTGGGATTTCAAAAGACTGAATTATTGTATGATAATAGAAAACATCTTCTTCTTAGGCAGAAATCTGGCAGCAATCAATATGTATCTGCCTTGCCAGTTGTTATTTTGCTCTCTGCCTGTAAGCAGGGTGAGGGAAAAGGCTGAGGAGAGGCTTACATAAAGGCAGGATCCCACCAGACGTATGTCAGCCTGTTGCTCGGCTCCAGCCTGCCACCACAAGGAAAATCCTCACAGCTGGGTGCCCAGTCATGGTTGAATAGTCTCCTTATCTGGCTTGTGTCTAGAACCCATACAGTTTATTCTGACCCTTGATATTCAGCTCTGCTTCCTAAGGAACTGTTAAGTTACCCGAGTTTGTATGAGCACAGAATTTCAACATCTCTTTCATTACAGGAAACTAATTGAGAAGGCAAAGTGACACTCATACAGATAATTTATTTCTATCATCCCTTCCCCAGTAAAACTGTCCTGAGCATCTAGTTATTCTCTGACAGCTAGAGTGATAATAGGAGGATTTTCTTTTTTAGCTACGGTGCTATTCAAGATCAGAAGACTTCACATCATAAAACATCATTAAAGTGTGAATTCAAGGTTGGGAAAGATGAGGCCTTTACAAGACTAATGCAATTAATTCTGCTCATTAACTACAGCCTCAAAATATGTACATAGAGTCTGATCTCACTTCTGCAGTGGAAAGTTAGGTCTGAAAAATTATTCTTTTCCGTGGATTTCCCAGGGACAACAGAACACAGAAAGCTCCTTGTATCATATACCAATAAACACAAAGTCATTGCAGGAGGAATACTATGCTTTAAATCTTCTGGTGTGCAGTAACTTCATGTCAAAGTAAGAAGCTTAAATAAATTAAGATCCAATATTAAATAATTTCAATTTTTGAAATGTTTTAGATGGAAAGTGGGTTTCTTTACCATTTTAATTTTTTTTCTTAAATGTAATCCTTCTCACTCTGCCACCCTTCTCAGTGCTTGAATTCTGGAAAGCCTCAGTTCTTTATAGTTTACCAGAGCTAATTCCAACCTCAGTCCTTCTTACTTTCTTTTCACAGAGGAATTCGCACAGTGGGGCATTTTTAATATAACGGAACTTTGATGCAAAAAAGCAATTTATTTTTCCAGCAGCTTTCAATATTCCCTTTGCTATAACCAAAGGTATAGCAATAGAATCCTCATAATCAGCCTCTTCTTTCTACATGGTTCTATAAGAAAGACTATGCTTGTGTTTGCCTGCAATCATTAAATGAGCATGTTTGTGGCCATGTGAGAGAAAGAATAGAAAAGAAATAAACATCTGTCCTACTGATATAGAGCCCTATTAGCTGGGCCCTGGCAAGATTTCCTCTTCTCCCTTCTCCTTTGTGCACATTCACATGGCTTTCCTTCTCTCTCCAGTGAGTACCCACATCATGTTTCCACACTCTGGCAGCTCCTTGGGTCAAGGACTTTGTCCTATATCCTGAAAAGTATAACGTTGCCACCGTAAACTAACCATTCTGCAAGCAGCCAAAGTGATGAAGCTTGCTCTCCTGTGGACATGAGGGGAAGGGTGAGAAGGGAAGGGAGGGAAGAGAAAAATCAAGAAGCTCTGCCCCACAATGGGGAGGGGAGAGAAGGGTGGCTTTATTAAAATGAACTCACAGAAAGATTTCAGAGCTAACTCAGACTTGTAGCTAAAGCTAATAATCACCAGAAACTTGATGCAATACAGTATATTTGGTATTCTCCCTTGTTTGCACCAATAATGTTGCCCTCAGTTTAATTTTTTTTCCTTATATGAGTGCATCTCTTGAATGCTTGTTTCATAACTTTTGTTTCCATCTTATGGCCTTAATATCTATTAGAAATCCAGCCTTGAGGCGAACTTTCTCACAGTAGTGCCTTACTTTGTTGTATGTTGCAGTACATGTAGTTGGCTCTGACAGCATTATTTCTGCACTGGTACACTGTCAAACTGGCTGCAAGAAGTATTGTGAAAACAAAACTTCTGCTAAGTGGAAAAAAAAAATACTGATTTTGTTTTTATGTGACTATCAATTCCATTTTAATGTCTTCTTTTCCCACATCTGAGTTTTGAAAACAAAATCTTACTGTAGCAGTTGAATTTGACCCAACTTTGCTAATCTGAGTCTAACTGATGCTACTTAATGTGCCTTTCAGACTCCTCCTAAGTCCTTCTCTGAACTGCTCAAAACTTTAGCAAAGTTGTCATCTGACTCATTTCAGCCTGAGACTAGAACTCAGATAAATGTAAAAGTTTCTCCAGACCCAAAGACTGTTTTAGTAAACCTAGGACAAATATTCATATTTAACAATGACACTAAGAATCAAGGAATTTTGCAATGAAAGGTACATACTGCTCATCCTCTACAGATAACTTAAACAGCTTCAACACTTAAATTCATGACTCATTAAGCAATTACCCAAAGTTTTGGAGCCTAAATGGGTCAGTCATAGAAGCGTTTCAGACCGAGGTTCTGGAAGTGTATCTCTGAAGGCAGGTAGAGTACTTCTTTTCTACGACATGGGAAAGACCAAATGATCTGTAAATTTTTTTCAAGCACAAAAATAAATGCAGAAGTTTCACCTGCTAGAGAAAATGGTGTAAGAGATGGTACCCTGATTGTGCTCTGCATTCCTGAGGTGTTTGGGCCTGGTTTATAGGTCCTCCAAAGGTAAGAATAACACACAGTACACAGAGAAGGAGACAGACTACTCAAACACTTGTGTTGTCATGTGGCTCAAGGATTCTTGTTGTCTTCAGTCTCTCTTTTTCATTTAACAAGGAGCAAAGCGACATGATGTTACCATCACCATTACTGTCATCATCCCAGAGTGGCTTACAAGCCACTGGCAGCTGTATATATAAATAAGTCTTCACATCTTGGCTGTGGGGTCAGGGCAGGTGTGTGCCAAGTAATATTCTCACTATCTTTTCTCTCTTCTCCTTGGAAGGTATATATTTATGCAGCAGGAGTAGCAGAAAATACCTTGCATTTCTCATAAGCTCTTTTCTCTGGTCACTGTAACATTGCTCATTATTTCTTCTCACTTGACTGGAATTTTCCACTTGGCAGAAATGTAATGAGAAATTTACTCTTGTGAGGACATTAGGTAAGAAAAAAATATTGTTTTCAAAAGGATCTCATAGACGAGATCCTGAAAACATGTTTGCTTAGCTTTTAATGTTTTGCCACATTGTTTATCCTTAGTGAAGTGTAAAACTGAAGCATATCAGTGTTGCCTAGGAATTAGTATCAAGCAGCTAAGAGAATTTGTTAATATTCACTTCTTCTCTTACAGAACTTAGGTGTTTTCACGGATGGAAAACTACGGGGAACTTTTCAAAACAGTGCAATTATTTAAATACTGACACCATGTTTTTCTTTTGAAAGAAGAAAATGGCTCAAACTTATAGAAAGACTGTCACCCTTGTCCCTGCTTTTACTATAATACATTATGCTCTGGCAGTGACAAAATCTTTTTGGCACTAAAATTAATATAAAATATGAGACAAATAATGTATGTCACTGTAATGCTCTCTTTTTAGTATTTCAAGTGTTTAACTTAACAAGATACTATTTAACATGTCTCCTATCTGGAGTATTTTTAGAAACGTAACGAATAGCATTAGCTTAAAACTGCTGTTCCAATTTGTGGTTGGTTCATTTTCTTGGCTAAACTCAGACATGAAGTTGGTTTCACAGCTAGAATTACAACTGAACACAGAAATGCATAGCCAAGCCCATTTATGTTCTTGTAAGAATAAAATAAAGAGAAATTTGAAATTAATATTGTTTGACTTTTGCATTCATTTTATTGACTCTCTGCTTGCAGAAAGGCAAATTCTACTGCAGTCTTGTTTTAGTTTTCAGTCTGACAGATCAGTATTGGATCAAGTACTGATTAAAAGCTCTGGGATAATGATCCCAGACTCACAAGAAGCAGACACTGTCCCCACTAATACCAATGGGAGTTTTGTCATTTAACCTTGTAGAATCCAGATTTTGTATAGCTTTGCAAAACAGCACCCAGGCAATAACAGTGCTGCCTTTCCACTTGATATCTTGTTTCCTTTCCATCTTCCTCTCCATCAGCTCGTCTAAAAATCATGAACTTACCCTGAAGGCAGGGTTGGGGTCTAAGGAGGTCACAAGTCTGAAACCTTTACTGACCAAGGTTCTTGGTTACTCTGTCTTGGTGAAAGTTTTGCACCTGGATGACTCAAGTAAAAATGCTTGGTTATTGATCAGGAGACTAACCCACAGGTTTGTGCACTGACTAGAGAAATTAAATACCAGGAAATGGTCTTAAAGACAGCCCATAGCTGTGACTGTACATCAAATAAAAGTTTAAATGATGAGCAAGATATGGAAGTGTTCCTGGCTCCTGATGTGCCTCCTGAGCTTACACATAGTCTCATCTTGCATGCTGGAACTTGTCCCTGCAGGAGTGTTGTGGTGGGCTACGTAAGGATGGTGTTGTTTTTTTCAGCAGCTGCAGCTGGAAGTTGCACTTGAGGGATATTTATACCAGCTGCCTTTGGATGTTGAACTCAACTGCTTGAGCCAGGTGCTCCTGAGGCTCTCTGCACATCCAGGGAAAGGAGCTTCACCTATGGTAAAAAGTAGTGTGTGCCCACAGACTTGAGTCGACCAAGAAAAACAGTTTCCGTATTATACACATTTTGTCTCAGACTAGGCTTGATCAGTTCTGCATGTTAAGCACACACACTCTTGTGGCTGCAGCACTTCGGATGCCCCACTGGAGTGTCTCCCCCAACTTGGTTTCACCTGGAGGGAAGCCAAGAGCTGCTCTGCCATGAACAGTGTTGTAGGTGGGGACAATCAGGATAATTCCTCCTAAAGTGCAGTCCTGATCTGAACTGAAATACCAATGTAGCTCATCGAGAGGCTATGCCAAAAAAAGAATGACTCACAGCGTCTGCTCTGAGCTACTCTCTGGAAGTCCACTGGCTAAAGAGGAACGTAAGGGAAACTATGCCTAAATGTCATTTGCCCAACCTGGCATGAGCTCCTACCTCTCTTTCCTTCCTTCTCTGCCCCGCCATACCCGACATCACTTAGATCATTCTTCCATTTCAGCTTTTTGTAAATGAAGAAACAGTTTTAGTCATTGATTTGAAAGGCTTCTCCTGTCATCCACAGTCTATATTTTACGGTGCATATATCTCGTATCCGGCTTTTCCAAGTCACAGCAACATACTGGAATTAGGATGTATGGTAAAAGTTTAGGAATTAGATTAAATAAAACTCACTTTTAACTCTTGATTTTTCTGGAAAAGTTATGATGGCGAATCAAAGCTTCTGCTTCCCAATTTAGAAAAAAAAAAATAGATTATCAAGTAAGAGCTTAGAAAAAGAGTTTCAGAACTATTTCCTCTTTTTCCTATGGAAAATCAGAGAGGGACTTGGGTATTTGAGACACAAATACTGTTTCATTGTGTGTACTGTCCTCATTTTCCCCATGCAAAGTGCAGTGGGGAAGAAAAGCTCTAGCAGGCTCACATGCTACTTTTTCTCGTTGCCTCTTTAACTTGCACAGATTTTTCAAATATTGACTAGGCTTTGAACTTGACCTACTTAAAACACTGGATATGGTTTTCACTTAAACAAACACCCCTTCAGATCATGTCAGTATTACAAAGGGGCCTTGCAGCTAGAGTGAACGTTGAGAATATCAGTATCTTAACACTCCTTTATGGTACTAGACATATTATGAGGGAAGTCAGCTGTTGTTCTCTGCTTCACATGGCTTTCGTGGATTTCAGTTTTCCTCAGGACCCATTTATATTAATGGGTATGGAATTTAATTTATTCTCAGGTCTGGACCTGCTGATCACCTGTGTGTTGAATCCTCAACCTTCAACTTGAGCTGAGCCTGAAGCAAGAAGCTCTTTCTAAAGTCAGGGTCACAGTCTGAGGAGGCCACAAGTCTGCTTCGTGTCCTCTTCCTTGCCTGCTGACAGCAAACTCACAACTCATCTTCCTTCTGCATTTCATCTCTCCTCTCAGCTGCCTGACATTTGGCTTGCTTTATTTACTCCTCTCTGTTCAGGGAGGCATTTTGTGCTTTTCATGAAATCTCCCCAGGTTTCTGATTATGCTCCACGGGTAAAGAAAGTAAAATACAATTCAAAGTTTGCCTGGTGAGAAAACTCATAGGCATCTGCTGACAAAAAGAAAGAAAAATGATGCAATGTTGTTGCTTGCATGGATTTCTGAAATGGAGACTTGCATGTATTTTTTGATATATGAAATCCTTTTCCTTCTACACAGTTTCACAAGGAATACTCTTGCTGCCAAGAGTATCCTCAGCTCGCCTGAAAAGAACAAAATAAATTACCTTTGCAATCTAACAAAGTATCAGCCACCCAGGAAGAAAAAAGAGGTTTTTTTCCACTCTACCGAAGTCTAAGTACTCCAGCCTAAAAAGACAAGGAGAGTGATAATAGCAGTAATAACAATAAAAGTAAAATGTAATCTTTTTGGTCGAATCCAGATTTCTGCGATGAAACCAAACATTGTGTAGAATGCTGGAGAACAAATGGGGCAAGGAAAGTGAGAAAGGGCAGAGCTTTACCCTTGTTGAGTGGGAGCAGCTTATGGAGTGGGTGTTTGTGAAGGGAAGGAGAGCCATGCACTGGATGAGGGCAGGAGAAGCAGGACATGTGCATTGGTTCCACTGCTGAGGAAAGAGTGAGGTGGTTGGCACACAGCTCTGGCTCTCAGATAGGGTGTGATGGAGGATAAAGGAGAGTTGCACTGGAGCAGATGGGCAAATTTAGGTATGGACTGGGCTGTGCTGGTGAGTGACTGACAAATAAAAGGCAGAGTAGCTCTACAAGCAGGGATGAAGCTTTATAACCCTATCTTTTCTGTCTCTGAGCTCCTTCTCTCACCTGCACAGCCCCAGTCCTCACTCCCTCCAGATCTCCCCAATCCAAAGGGCTGTGGGATGCAGAGTCTCACAGGTGTCCCACTTGCCACGGAGGCCCATCAGGGGTGGCAGGTTCCCATGCTGCTCTGCCAGCAGGTGTCACAGGCGCTGTCAGGGATGCTTCTGTGCTGCACAGCCCCCCAGGGTGCCTGACAGCATCACCGTGGAGCTGGCGCAGCACAATCACGAGCCCCACACCACGACAGCCGCTTCCTCCAAAGAGCCCTCACCCATCAGCCGAGCTCTGTTTAATACTTAAAACTTATGTGTACTTTATCCAGATTCTTTTATTCAGCCTGATGAAAAATATTCCGTTTGATGTTTTCACAGACAGCATCTTAAGGCGTTACTCCGACTTCTTTAGCGCTGCCCTTTCTGAAGTCATTATTACTCATTAGGTACATTGTGCAGAAAGCAAAGTAGGTCACGGATGAAAAGCCCCATCTTAGCGAGAAGCACCAGTTTTGCACAAAGCTATTTTCAACTTTCATGAGATAAAAAATGTTTTCTGTAGGATGAAAGCTGTCACTGCCAACTTACAAATGAATGCCAAGTATGTAAAAACCTTCATTTCAGATGCCCAGGCTTTCATATGTTAAACGCATTGTTTTAGAAATCCCTTTCAAAGATAATTTTCCCTGTATAACCCACCACACTTGCTGGCTGCCTAGTTGGGTATGGGCAGAATTAAGGGACAGGTACTCAGGTAAATCACTGTTGGCTCCATCAGGACTGGACCCTTTTCACCCCAGGAGAACCCATCCTCCAGATGGGACCAATAGAGGAGGTGTTCCCTAAGTGAGTACCTGAGGGTAGGATGACAACCTGGGGCTTGGCTACTGGAAAAATCCCTCACCACCCCTTCCTATCTGTGCAGGGAAGAGTGGATTGGCATCTCTAGTCCACGATGACCTCTAAAGCCAGGATGACAATTTCAACAGCAGTACCTCAGTGCAAACCACTCTTCCATTACTATTATTTTCCATTGTGACCCACGAGTTAAAATGAAGCTCCAATTTTTGTTTGACTGCTTGTCCAACTTTCATTTTTGTGTTACTTGGAGATGTCAGATAAATACTTTGGCTTTCTGGAGTGATCCTTGAACTCTTCACATTGTTGGGCATCTCTTCTGCCTCTCAATTTGTTCAAACACTCAGCAAATGCTTCGTTTTATTTGATTTCCACAAGGACTTAAACACAGGATTTGGGTAGAAATTCGACTGCACTCATAGTATGTCCCTTCATCAACAAAATATGTCTGAAGCACTTTCAACTGCTAGAGAGGTAATTAATAAAATTATGCTTTCAAGTTATTACTAGATGAAATAAGTTGACGAATATGGCAACTGTAACACTGCTAAATTTGTTTTGTCAGTGTAATCACCTTGCTCTACAGATTAGAGGAAAGTCTGTTAGTATTTTCATTAAAAATCTAGCTATTACAGTTGAAATCTTATTTTTGTCTTTAAAACAATAGTTGTTTAAGACTGAAATGTAAAATATGGCAATGTAAGGGAAAGTATAAATTTATTACCATATATAAGAATAATAATTAAAATTACATAAAAAGTAACAAGCAGTATATTTGTGCAGCCACAGTTTTAAACAAAGTCATCTGAGAACTAGGGGAAGTTACCCAGTAAACACTTGGAAGTCAGCTTTGCTGCAGTGGGAAGTATTTTCTTTTTTTAATCAGAGGTAACTTCTACTGTGAGTACCAATGAAACTTCTGCTTTACAACTTTTTCAAGTAGCTCTGATCAAGGACTAGATCATCTAAATTGAAAGCCAAGTACTCACTTAAAAATCAAAACTGGTGGGTAAAAAGTAATGTGAGAGGATGAAAACTACTAGTTCTACAATAATCAAAAGGCAGGCAACCATAAATAATCAATTTAATTAGACAAGTAGAAGTGTTACCTCCTCTATTTAACTGTGGTGGTTTAGCCCAGTGTCCATCAAGTCACTAAACCACTCCTCCTCCTAAACTGGACAGGAGAGAGAGAGAGAAATCTAACGAGCGGTTTATGAGTTGAGATAAGGACAGAGACATCATTCAGCAATTAGCTTCACAGGAAGAGCAGGGAGATGAGAAACAAAATTGAATCTTAAAACACCTCCCCCCAAACCCTTCTTCTTCCCAGGACTCTCCTTTCCTCTCCACCAGCGGTGCAGGGGATGGGGGTTATGGTCAGTTCATTACAGATGGACTTTGCTGTTGCTTCTTCTCAGAGGGAAGAATTGGCCAGGTCTCGGTCAGCTGCAGGTTCCATCTTAGAATTGACTACCCTAGTCCTGTCAACTACAGAAGAAGCTTGTGGCAACCCTTTGTTTAAAGAAGCCACTCCTGTATCTCCCCCCACTATGAAAAACCTGGCCCAGGCAAAACCACTCCATTAACAAAACTGCTTGGTTGCTTAAAACAGTATGGCATATTCACTTTGTCCCACACACACAGCACATCTAAGTTGGCATTGCTGAGTTAGTTCAAACAATAACCAGGCGTTGATTTCACATATTTTAATTAATTCTGTTTTCATTCAAATTGTAAATAAGAAGAAAGTATCAGCTAATAAATAAGAGATGTTTTGTCTGGCTTTTTGAAATTAAGCAACTACAAATTAAGGATCTGAGTAAATATTTGTAAACCCAGCTCCACAGACAAATTCATGTGGATTTTGTTTACCTTCTAATTTTGCAAAAAGAAATGTAAGCTCAGATCAATTATTGAGCACAGGCCTTTGGGTAGGGAAATATTCTAGAATAAGTACAAATTTAAAACAAGTGGCAAACAAGGATTAGGCATTTTCTGTTAATGACTAAAACTATATTGAGAAACAATTCCCTAAATCACTTCCATTTAAGTCAATATCTACAATCTTTAGCTATCCACTATTTTGTAGATTATTAAAACTATTTTGTCCTTGAAGACACACAAAAACACTGTGCAATCCAATGGTGAGGACTGTGCATGTGAACCAGGAGGCTCAGCATCTGCTCCTCCTCCTGCTGTAGATCCTCAGTCTGTGCCAGGTGAAGTATTTCACCCCTCAAAGGATCACAAGCTGTCCTGACAAGGACAAGACATTTGAGTCTGTGATCTTAGTAGGAAACCACCTTAGTATTGAGTAGAAACGCGCTGTTCTGCTTTAATGTACGTGGTTATCTGCTGTTGCTGCACACACCATTTGGTTGATTATCTTACTTGTCATTTCAGAAGAGTTTGAGCTAAACCAGGCAGGGTAGTATATGGGATGTGTCTGTCTTGCAGGTTTTTTGTGATGCCATGTCTGCATTCAGTTTTTCCAAGTGGCCCAGAAAAGATATAATGCCAGCCAAAAGTAAAGACAAACAAATGCAAGGAAGTTATCGTATGGAAGAAAAATAAGAAAACTTAACTCCAAATTTCTGTACTTGCTTACATGTATTTTTTAATACATCTACTCACCAAAGAACTATTTTACTGGTCAGATGTTTCCTGGAACTAATGTACCCTGAAGGATTTCCAAGCTGCCCGTGGATTTCTTAACTACTGTCTCTGGATTTTCTGAAAGGAGTTTTTCAGAAGAAACTCTGATTAACAATGGAAAAAATTCCTCACTCAAGTGCTCGATTCCTTGATCATAAACAAACAAACAAACAAAGTGTAAAAAGCCCCAGCTTTGCCTGACTTAGTCTTGTAACAACAAAAATACCTACGCAGGTCAATATCAAGACAGGTAAACTAAGTAAAAAGATTCAGAAAACCAGAAGGTGCAGATTGCAACTGGTGGTGGCTTTTGGTGAGGTTGGCTTGGATGAGACAGGTACGAGAGTGGTGAGGACCCTGCTCAGCAGCAGGCAGTAACATGGGGCTGCAAAGAGAGCTATGCTGCAAGAGGTGCCTGTGGGACACCAGGGAGCTCAGGATGGCATCCTCTCTTCATGTGCCTAAAGGAATGGGACTCATTTTCCCTCCCCACTCCATATCCCTCATCAATTTTAAGGGGAAAGTTGCAAATTAACTAAACATACAAGGCTAGAAATTCCCAACATTGCATCTATCACACCTTGGAAAATGAAATGTCAGAAACCCCTTGGGCTTTCTGCATGGCTTAGAAAGATGACAAACATTTTAAGGGTTAAGCGACTTAGTCAGTAATAGAAATAAGGCTGTATAGGTTTCTGAAAATTATTTGTAGTCTACTTAGGCACACAGAAAATGTAATATATGTTGCTTTTCAAGTGTGAAAACCCCACCATTTATGTAATATGATTCTTAAGGCCCACACCATATGAGACAAGTGAGGTATTTCAGTCTCTGAGATGTCCTCGGACCTGCGTTTTGGCTTGAGGTGTTTGAACTGCAATGCCTATTTAGAGGAAATGACATGCACAGAGTGTGTGGAATGGGCGAATGTGCTAAACCTCTTCCTTTTCAGCGGGTTGGGGTTTATTTCCTGTCAGGTTTGCATTAATGACCCACTGACCTACTTTTCTGATCCACCTGGCAGAACTCTGCATCTCTGAAACCTGAGACTTTGCCTGCTTCACAGATTTGTTTTGTTTAGGTTTTGTGACAGAAACCATTAGGAGAGTGACACTGCAGATAAAAATGAAATGTGCTCTGCTCTTTGGTATTGCAAGTGTATTTTTATTTAATTGTGTAAGTGTTATCCATCACAACAGAACTGTCTGCTCCTTTTATTTATTTTTTTAATGGCTCTGTGTTTTATAAGGTTTTCTTTTCCCTCCCTCATGTTACAAAGAAAAATGAGCCGTACACATTTATTCAGTGATTTCTAACCAGTGTTGCTGCTTCATCTGCTGCAGACCAAGAGTAAAGGGAAAAGGCAGACATAATGGATCAGTGAGGAAAAGGCATCTTCTGCCTGTCTTAAATCATCTACTTTACAGAGAAGCTTAAATTGCTAGAAATAAAAAAAAACCAAAACGCTCCTTGGCAGCTCAACAACTGCATATAAAACAAATCATATTTTTCAGTGAATTGTAAATGTCACCAACTCAGATAACATTTATACTTTTATAGAAATAGGAACTTAATTTTCCCCAGTTATATTATTAACTCACTTTGGTGAATCAGATCACCTACATTAAAACAGAAGCAGCCGGTGACTCAGAACAATGATACGTTTAAAGATGAAGCACAACGTTTGCAAGTACCAAGCTGCACGCAAATGGAACTGCTTCTTTGAACCACCAGATAAAGATTGATCTGTTAAAATCCTGCTAAAAATGGGCACCAAATGCTTGTTGTCAGAAATGACTGACAGTCCATGTCCCAAGCCGAAATGAGGTTGGGTTTGCCTATTCATTCAGTGGGTGCACAGTGACAGCATAGGAGAGGAAGGCTGTGATGTGACAAGCTGATTGCTATGGCTTTACTGTCCTTTTAGAAATTCTCTTAGTTAGGAAAAAAAGAAAAACAATGTTATTGCAATATGTAATTTAACAATCCAGCCTTTCTGGTCTGTTGCCTCTGGCTTGGTATTTGTATGGCCCCTCATCCACCCTAATACGCAAATCTATCACAACCATTTAGAAAATTGCCCATACACTATATAGAAGTTGGTATTTTTATCCCATTTTTTTCAGATGAGGAGTTAAGATACGGGTAAAAGGAGTGATTAGCCCAAGCCTGCACAGAAAAATGCAGATTCAGTCCAGCACCATGACCATGACCCTCCTGTCCCCTCATCTCCATGCATGTGCAACTTTACTTGTTTAAGATCTAGGAGATGTTGATAGGATATGCCCACAGTGCTTTGTAGGCAGAAGCAATTTGGCTTTGCCTGTTATCTACAGCAGCCAGATACGTGGTGTTGTGAATCAAAATTGGAGTGGCCATAGCCAGCCTGACACCAAATATGAACTCTTTAGCCCACTGTGTCTTGGAGTATATTAAATTAAGCACTAAACTCATGTAGCTCCAAGGATGCTCAGAGCATTATCAGGACTTGCTTGCTTTCTCCTACAGAGATATCCTTAGCAGGAATATAGCTTGTGAGGCAAAGACTAGCCTTACAAAACACGGTGAGCTCATTTGCCATGAGATGAGCTCAAACAGTTAACGTTAAAAACACTTAAAAAAAGTAGTTACCTACCTTGGTTCTGGCAAGTAAGAGTCTGATAGTTGCATGTAAGATAGGTGTTACTTGATTATAATTTAATTTCTGCTTGACTCATCTCCACTTTAGAATAAAGAGATGCTGCTAGTGACACTGCCAATCTTTCTCATGCAGCTATATATTTAATTCAAAGCAAAGGAGCCCAGAGACTGACACAAAGACTTTGAAAATATGAGCTGCAAGCCTAACTCACACAAAAATATATGTGTGAATGATGATAGCAAATCCTCCATGCCAGCAAAAGACTGGCTGATGGTAGTATTTCAGAATTAGACCTAGATAAAAGGTTCTCTCTTAGTTTAGGGGTTGTGGCATCTAATCTGCATTTTCATGAATTGGTGGTTTTCACCTCATGACAGCAACATTTTGATATATTAATGAAAGCAATGAAAAACATATGCCCCTGTCAGATTCCAAGCTTAAAAAGTTGTTATATTTTCTCACAATGTATATTCCAACCATTCCAGCTACATGTATATTCCATTTCATCCTAGCATCCCTTACTCATGAAAGCAAAATGAATCACAGGGTAGACTACAGCTATTTGATTCAGTCCCTGCAGATTGCATTGATTTTTGTAACGCAATAAACATTCTTCTCACCAGTATGTTTTGCTCAAAAGATGTTTATATTGTATTGATTAGACTTCAGAGCAGCTGAGTTTGGAGCTATCTTTTAAGGCAAGTCTGTAGGGGTTTATTTTTATGTTTCTGATTTTAAAGGCTGCCTTGACATGTGGCTGATTTAAGTCTTTTTTTTAGGGTGTTAATTTTGAGTAAAACAACTTTTCAGGTATCCCTGGATTCAACCATGGCTCTTCCAGAAACCCTAAAGGGCCCAGAGTGCCCACAATTGACCTCAGAAACAGGGAGACTCAAGTGATGGCCCAGACTATTTATTTAGGTGTTCCGTGTTAGACCATGACTGAAGAAGCAGCCACCGAGGAAAGACGTGGAATTGTTGAATGCTTGTGAGCTGACCCAGTTTGAGTGTTTATCTCTATTCAAGTGTCCTCTGGCTTAAAAAAAAAAAATGCAGCCTAATACAAATTTCAGGCATTCCTTTCAGCAATTCCTATTCGTTCCATCCATCTCAGTCTTCATTACTTGCTTTCATGATCTTTGGGTCAGTAATGGCTTGTTTTTCAAACTAAGCCTGTGTTGAGATAAATCCTCAAATACAGGCTGGCATATACACGTTCGTAGATATTCCTTTATGAAAAATAGAAAAGTACTTGAAAAGCAGCAAATTCAAAGGTTGCACTTGGTTTAACGTTATTTGAACCACAGAAAATTATATTTGCAAAGAAATGAATATTTACTTCCCAGATGGAGACTCTATCCTGCACTCCTCTGAGGGACTTGGTACCCTCCTTTCACAGCCCTCATGTGGAAATAGGGACACTCAGCACATCAAAGCCTGGCTTGGCATTTTACAGGAGCAAGTACCTAGGCCTCTCTCTTTCCTCCATGCCTTTTCTTTCATGTCTCCAGCTAAAGAGCTATCTATAATTTTGGTCACTTTCATTTCCAGCATGTCACCATGGATTCTGAGAAGTAAGCCACCGTCCGCCCATTTAGTAGAGTGCATCACTGTGGATAATCCCCCCAGAATGTAAATCAGTTTACTGTTACCTCGTTACTGCTAGTACATGCACAAAACAGAGAGGAGATGGCTCTAGCCAGCCTTAGCTTTAATGTATGGTGGTGAATATCTATCAAATTCACCTCATTTTCATAGCTATGCTCAGAACAATGCAACAGTGTGATGCATTCCTCTGTATGCATGGGAACACTTCTGTCTGTATTTACAACATCATGCTGATGAGAAACCAAGCAGGCTTTAAATGGAAGTTACCTATCACACCCATTTTTCTTCCAGAGAAGCAGTTAATCATCTTTCCAGGAGGCAGGCTGGCTGCAGGGGAGGGGAGGGCACTGAGCCAGCTGTGAGAATGGTCAGCCTGGGTCACACATCTCCTTTTCTAGCATGGGGTCTAGCATCAGTGGTCTGAAAGAGCTCACAGCAAACAGCTTTGGAAAATGTGTCACAGTCCTTCTCATTTCCTGCACATCACCTCTAAATTGAGGGAAAACATTGTAGAAAGGAGAAAGACCCAAACTAAGCCCCAGAACTGGCTACAGGTGTGGAGCTGCAGAGACCATGAGAAGGTGGTCCGGACCAAAGGTGCTACAAGCTCTGGGCACAGCAAATCCATACTCTGTCATGGGACAATTGCTATACATTGGTGCTAGATCAAGCTGTTCAGAGAACTCGCTGATAAATTGTCACATGGTGTGGAGAACACAGGGCAATTAAACCCTTACGTGCTCAGGACAGGTCACTCTTTTTAAAGCAGCAATGTGTGATCAGCATAGTGTTTGATGCTGCTTATTCATCTTACAATAAGAGTGAAGCTGTAGCTTTAAGTTTATTTCCACAGAAGGATTCAACATCCTTTAAATCAGTTTTTCTCTTACAGGCAGACTTCTCCCATCTAGTCTGAGAAAAGCTCTGCCCTTGAGCTGGAGGCATTTTTCTGTCAGTGCTCAATGGAAAAGTACTGGATGGATTACAGTTATGATGCAGGTTTGCCTTGCTTTTGTCCTGACAAAGTGCTCAAGTGAGATACAGAGATACAGGTGTCCATACAGAGATACAGGTGTCCAGTTTTCACAGTAAAGGTTTGTGAAAAAGTAGACACATGCATGTGCATATTTAGATACACACACACACGCTCACACACACACACACAAAGAGATAAGAGATATTGGCCCAAAAAGATACTGAACCTCTTAATGGATGTGTCAAAAAGGAAATTCTTTGTACTCAAAAAAGCTGGTCGTGTTTTAATGACAGTACTGAATAAACACACACTGCTATCCTTGTAGAGAAGTGTTTGCTACTAGAAACAAGGGCATTTCCAAGCAACAAATGTGCTGCATGTTGTTTGCTTTACATTTTAGCACAGAACTGTAGAAGCCCTACAGGACTGACCAGTGTTGCCTGGGTGCAGAGTGACAACCATAAGGCCCTAATGACACTGAGCAAACACCCTGGTGATCAAGTGTTTTTCCTAATCTTGCAAGGTGTCACTTCTTCAGAAAGGTGTTTGTTCACCATGCCAAAGGTGGTGTTTCAAATCTTCTTACATTCCTAGATCCAGTCCTGCAATCCTGCCAGGAGGGAGAAATCTATTGATAAGGAAGTCCCAGGGAGGAGGGTAAGGAGAGGGGACAGAATGAGGATGTAAAGGTAACTAGTTTTCCTTATTTGGGGGAGAATTCAAAGGGAAACTTAGTTTGTCCCAGTCTGTCTGTAGCAGTGTCCTGGACTACCGATATGATGGGCATTTGCCAGACTGGGAGATGGTCTAACTGATACCTATGCAGACCTCTGATTACTTGCCAAAAATTCTAAGATATGAAGTCCTATGTTCATAATGTAGCATTACTTTTTATTGTGAGTCTTTATCTCATGCCACTGAAAAATTATTGATTAGTGGAATTTTTTCTTCAAATGGGAAAATATTTTTCTTTTCTCCCTCTCTCCCAAATTTTCAAATCCCACCTTTCTCTGCCAACAAAATCACTCTGCAATAGTTATTATTTTACTGCCAACATGAAAGAATTTAGAGACACTTTTCAGAATTATACTTGACAACTCATTCAAGTAGCCTCTTAAGCCCGTAGAGGTATCTTTTACATTATCTGTTGGCACAGACACTTTTCCGACAATTGTACCTAAAGTTTGTGCATATTCCTTTCAGATTCCCTTCCTTGAAATGCATGAAGTTAAAAGAAAAAACATTCTTGACAGCTTATTGTGTAAATCCTTCTGACACAGTTTCTACATTTCTGTAGGAGATGAGAACTGATCAGTACAAAGTAGGTCAAGAACTCCTAAGAGACACAGTGACTGCCTTTGATTTTTCTACCTTGAAGTTCAAAGAGCATGAGTAAGTTCATTGAAAGAGGAAGAAATGAGTTATTTAAAGAAATAAGGATTCCACTTTGCATGTGGTGCCCAGAGAACTTAAGAAAGAGTGGGTCATGAACCAGGCAGTGTGTGCATGTACATGTATTTGTCTATATGAACTTTCCAAACATTGTTTGAGACAACACTATCATTAATTGATGACAAATTCTTCCTAGCATTGAAAGTTGTTCCTGTAATAATGAGTTCAATGAGAAGTTTGTTAATATATGCTACACCTATACACCATGCCTCATATCAACCTGAGTAGAGCAACTGTTTCTTCAATCAATTTACTTAGGCTAAGGGTCATGTAGACTAACATTTAGAAAGACAACTGCTACCCTCTCCTTCAGCTTGTGTGAACTGAAGGTAAGCAGACTTTCAGGATGGGAGCTGTGTATTTGTATAGGAACAGTACCCAATGAGCCACTTGCCTGTAGCTGTTGGTAACTAATTTTTTGTTTGCAGCACAGACTTTGCCTGGATAATCGTGGTGTAGAGCAATAGAAATGTTATAGAGTGATGATATACAGTGGTGAGGAGTTACAGGACTAGGATTTAGGTCAGCTGTGAGAGGACTACATCCATCAAGAAGAATGACGTTTTTCACTGATCTGTTTAAGGGACAAGATTACTTGGGAACTTCTCAGGGGCTTCAGTCTCATCTGCCACATAAACATTGCCTGATGCGTGTGTTCTAAGCCAGGTAATGAGAAAAGAGCTGCACAATCTCAAAGTCCTCCTGGACACATTGCAATTGTTTCTGACCCTGGTTAGCTGGCATTTAGAAGAGACAACTCAGAAGAAGGTTAATGCGACAGATGGGAACAAATGCCAAAAAAACTGAGATCTTATCTCAGAAACACTAGTGTGGACAATTTAAAAGCTGTAACTTGGATAAAGTCCCCTTATGAACAGTGAAAGATGTTGTGATTAAAGCTGTGTAGGTGGCTAGATTCTGTTGTGTATGCCTATGTCATTATCAGAGATATTCCCTTTGCTTCACGCTAGAGACAGCCAGCAAGTAAACCTGTCTGCTGAACTAGAGGTAACATGGGTATAAACTGAGAGGAAATAGTTGCAATTTACCTTGGCTTTACTGTACGTATTTTTTGCTAAACACCGAGCATTACTACCATAGGAAAAGTAGTCTTTTCATGCTCAGCACTGCTGGGAAGATGTGCTATAACATTACAATGTGCCCCTCCTCATGCATGTTTGCACTGGCCCACTTTGCAAATAGTTGGAAGACACCAGGAGGATATGTCTCTGGGGCTGTTCATGAAAGAACTCCAGCTGTGCTTCAAAGGAAACGAAAGCAGCCCACCACTCATTTATCTCTCTCACCTTGACACTATGAGACTAGGTGGCCCAAACAACCCTCCTGCTCCGAAGGATTAACCTTGCATTTGGCCAGAAAGGAATGGCCTTTGAGTGCTTAGGTGCTGAAGAAGCTGTATATAGGCAAGAACAGGAGCATTAGGGTATGGTCTGTCTGTCCCTCCCGTAGCTCAAAGTGGTGGTGTCTGTCTCTCAGTGAGGCTCTGCCCCACAGAATCCCTCTTGTCCTCCCACTTTGTGCTCTGACAATCAATCCCCCACCACACAGATGTGTTTGTTGTGTGCTAGCCTTGGAGGAAAGAAGCTTCAGTACAGAGTATTCTTTGGTCTACTGCTTTCTCAGGACAGATGAATGATAGGGAGAGGTTTCTCAGGGATACAGTACCCCTTTGGCTCCATAATACACCACCTACAGGCCACGCTAGGGCGTGCCCAGGTCTCCTGAGCCCAGCACAGAGCAGTTGGGCTTTCCCTGGTGACCTGAGAGCATAACCCATCCCTTAGTGGCCCTAATGTTAACAAGTGGCACTTGTAAAACTTAAAGCTGTTTACAAACAAAAAAGTGCCAAAATTCTCGAGGATATTTTAAGAGAGACCTAAGCTATGCAATTGTTGAACAGCAACAGGAATTATGGGCTACATTGCAGTAGCTGTCGTTGCCAGAGATAGAAGCGAGTCATGATTTATAGTGAGGTGATATTTCTTCCCAGACCAGATGACGCAGCTGAAAGAAAAGCCCACATGAGCCCCTGGGAGCAGAAACCCTTCTTCTGGTTGCCAGGTTCTCTTTCAAACCTTGCTTGCAGCCCAGCAGCTAGTCTACTCTTTCCTAACTGGATCAGCTTGTGTAAAGAAAGATGTTACTTCTGCTAACAACCCTCATCTGGCTAAAGTAGAGAAATCAGATTTGCAGCTCTGGGATAGGCTGTTTGTGAATAGCTCTGATTTTTTTTTGCTGCTGTGCACTGACCTCGGCCAACACGAAGCACATAGCACTCGCTTGCTAACCTGTGAGCCTAATTGGTATTCTGTAGAAGTCCTCACAATGTCTTTCAGTTAAAGCAAATGTCAGAAAACACAAAGTCCTGTTTTCTTTGTGAAAATTCCTCCCAAGGGAATTGCATGAACGTCAACTGCACAAATGCTACCTCTCAGCACAGGCTGCACATCCAAGCACTCAATTTGGGCTTTTGAAAGCAGGGCTGTACAACACAAGCTTCAAGATGTTTACTTTCCTAAGTCTCTTTCTGGCCAAGAAGAATGACTTAATTCGCAGGGTGGTCCAAGCTTTGTTTTGTGCTCCTGGAGCCCAGATGCCCATTTGGAGAGTCCCGTCTCAAGTCATGTGGACACAGCACCTCCCCAGGCTGAGGGTTTTGGCTACATACAGGCATGGTAGGAGGCATTAGAACTGCTGGACTTCACCCAGGGCACTAACAGCTGCTCTCCGTCACCTCCTGTCCCACCATGGCAGAGGCAGAGCTAAGACAGAAGAAATCAGCCCACAGGCTGGATTTGGTCCTCAGTTGGAAGCATCTGACTTCATAGCTTGGAGCTAATTATTAAGCTAGTGATTAAGTTTGGTTTTTTGGTTGTTGTTTCATTTACATCATCTGTGAAAAGCATTGCAGTGTTACTCTGATGACTGCTGGGAATCTCACCTAATTTTGGATTCCTGTAAGTCAGGGGTTGAAGCCTGAAGTCGTCACCAGAGACTCCTTGTATAGATGATGCAGTGAAATTGGCATTTCTGGAGAGTGAGTAGTCTGATCTGCCTTCACCACCTCCTCTGTTTTTCCTGCTAGCCACAAAGGGAGTAAAAAGCTTTCAGGCTCAAGTTTGGACATTTTAACCTTCACATATCCAAATTAAGGCAGACGAATCTCCCACTCTGTAAGGTAGATTACCAAATTAACTAAAGCTCTCACTAGGCTCTTTTTCCAAGAAGAAAGCTGGTAATAAAGCCCCTGTGAAAGCTGATAAATAAGTTGGATCCTCACTCAAAAAATCCTTCTGCCCTATATGTACAAAAAAGAAAGATTACAATCTCTGGAGTATGGTGATTTTCTGGCCCTTTTCTGGGGCAGCCTAATTTCCTCTACTTGAGCTTTCTTTTTATAAAAAAGGGTAGCAAGCCTCCACCACATTTTACTTTTCCATCTCTTTGAAATAAGGAAAGCAGCACCTTCATCGAGCATGGGGATCCCTGTTGCCCACCTCTCTCACAAGCGTCCATCACTCCCTGAGCAGCTCTGCAGTGCACCCCAGCCAAGAGACTGGCTCCTGCCAAGCTCAGCTAGGCCTGTTGTAGAGCCTCCAAAACCCAGCTGCGCCTCGAAGCTCAACCCTTCGCCTGGGAGCTTTTCTCCAGCAATTTAAATAGAAAAATTGGAGAGAAACCTTGCTCACCTCAGTACTTCTATCCCTTCGTCCTTGATCAGAGAGCTTTCAGATGGTGGACAGGTATTGAATTTCTGTGCACCTGAGCCATGCATGGTGAAAAGCGAGGTTAATAGATTTTTACGGCCAGAGGGAGTATCCCGATCACCTCATCCGACCTCTGGCATCATGCAGACCAGAGACAGGAGCTGTAATTACACCAAGTTTCCAGCAAAAACGAAAGAACACAGCCGGTACCTAATTGTCCTGCCAATCAGACCATCCCATGAGTCTCAAAATCCTTTGACCCTCAGCAATTTTGCTGAGCAGAGTTTATAATCACAAGGTGCCTCAACATGAGGCTCTCATCTTGTGTGAAAGTAGACATGTCTTTGCCTTCAGAAGAGGAAGAGTAGTAATACATGTGTAGCTTCCTGAGAGCTCTTTTTTCATTTCCTTATTTTTTTTCCACCCAAGGTGAAAAGCAAAAGGTAGGTGTAGTTTTTCTCCTTCCCTGATAGCCCTTTGCAGCTGTTTACAGCTGTGCAACGCTCTCTCCAGCTGAGTGAGGCCGAAGGATAGAGTTTCGGCTCCTGCCCCGCTGCAAGGCAATTAATAGTGGCTGTTGGCCCTCTGAGCTCTCAACTGGTGATGTGTCTCCAAATGCATTTCCACGTAATTCCAGGCCACAAATACCTTCTAAGACAAACTCACAGAACTACTTCTACAAATATCTAGAGTGAGGAGACAGTTCCCAGATATATTTATTGAAGATTTTTTTTTTTTCAAATGTGTTAAAATAACACCATTTTGGTGTAAGGACACTTGGACCAGAGAGTATTTAGATGCTATTGAAATATTCCTTGGAGCTGGTCTCATGTAAGCTTCTGCATTAATGAGGGATCATCTCTATTTGCACCAGTTTGCCAGCAGCACGATCAGCAAGCAATTAAACACTAACAAGCACGGGGCTTGCGAGAGGACTCCCTGCACATAGGCAAAGGTTGCCTGGGTTTAAAACAGGGGGTGTACCTCTCCTTTTCCCACCCAGCCACCTCCTCTGCCCCTAATATACGTGGATTTTTTTTTTTTTCTTCCAGTTCATACTGTGTCATGTCCTTATCAATTGCTATTTCATGAAGCTCTATGGAACGTGCAAATTCTCCCTCTGCCGGAGTGTAATCCTATTTGGCAGAGCATTACAAAGGCTGTACCAAGGGTGATTGAGAGGTCACAGCCGAGAGGAAGGGGAGGAAGCTCGCCAGTGTGTTTTCAGCTGCAGTGGCCAACTTGGCAATCTTCTTATCGTCTCTTCCCATTTCCATCCTCTTAGATACCCAGCTCGGTGCTCAGCCACCATTTAGAACAGGTGTAATTCTTCCTGGATTGCCCTGATAATGCTCTCCAAAACACTTTTGGCAGCTCCAGACCCCCTGAAGAAGGCAGGAGGGAAATCTGCCTTCCTCACTTGAATGACCTGGAAAGAGATGAGCTTTCCAGAGAGTAATACTGCTCCAAATGCCTCTGGGTAAGTCAGTGGCTCTGAGCTGCCAAGTGCAGTCCAGTACTGAAACCTATGAATATCTCTCCTTTACATTTTGTTATTTTTCTATGAAGGCCTCTCCTTTAGATTTTGTTATTTTTGTGCCCCCTCGATCACTTTAACACTGACATGCCAAGTAAACCTTAGGAGGCTTGAAAAGGTGATTTCACAAATTTGTAAGATGTAGAAATGCATTAATAAAAACTTTATTCTCTGTTTCAACTTGCCTCTTCACCAGAAGCTGAATTTCCAGGTAAATTACTTTCCTCTAAAATGTCATAATAGTCCCTTTAAGACCCAAGGTCATCCATTCCTTTCCTTTGCCCAAGAGGAATTGTATATAATATGGTTTTTAAAACTCCCAATGGGGTCTGTAACGTGTCTCTTCAGACAATCCTGTCCAGCACTTCATTTTTCTTCCTGTTAGAAAGCTTTTTCGTAATGCCTAACTTAAGTTATCCTTGCTTCAATTCGAACCCATTATTTCTTTCACTTTCCACCAGGGAGAATAAAATTTTCCTCTTCTCTCAGCAGCAGTCTTTTGCATATTTGAGGAATATTATCATTCTCCCTTCCCCCATCCTTAATCTTCTTTCTTTTAAGCAAAGCAACCCTGATGCAGTCATTCTTCCTGGTAGGTCATGATTTCCAGCCCTATGATCATTCCTGCAGCTCCCTTCTGGATTCACTCCAGCTGGTACCGTATCTCTCTGGGAATGCGGCACTCAGAGCTACACAAAGTACTCCAACTGAGACATTATCTCTGCTGAGTAAAGCAGACAAGATGGTGTATGAGTTTTTTGCACTGCATTTAGTAATTTCCAAAGGTAAAAGACAAGCTGCTTTTCTACAAAGAGCAGTAAACTATCCCTTTGATCCTGATCCAAATAGGTTTTCTTACTCAAAAAAAAACCTGGGAGATAGAAAAATTAATAGAATTCAAAACTTATTTTGAATGTGTCTAAGAAAAGAATACATCCTTAATCCTGTGCATGATGCTCTAGAGACTTCTGCATAAACAGACATTTGCTGAAACATACTCGCAGAACAAGTTCAGGAAACGAAAATAAGAAGGATTAGCTGCTAGTGGGGAAAAAGGTCTTGGATTTTCCCAGCGAAGTGGGGTAGAGATCAGTCTTTAGTCTCAGTTTTCATGGCTCCCAAAATCACCACTGTTTTGGGAGACACTGGGTATAGCATAGTGTATCAAACTAAGCACACATCTAAGGTAGTAGATACTTAGCAGAAAAAAACCCAACAACCCTAGTTTGGGATCTAGCTTTTCTTCCCTTATACTTGTGTGCCTCTAATGATCCTCACCAACAATAAGAGTCCACACATTTAACTCTGGATGAGGTTTTATCCAAGATCCTTGGATAGCAGCACAGAAGAGCTTTTCAGCTAGGGTATAGTGAGGATGGAGCCCACTCCATTTGCCTCGTGCTCGAGGGTCCTCATGAAAAGCCTGCATAACACCAGCCTCCTTGCCTGTGGAGGCAACGCTGTCACAGTATTGCCACTGCTCTTCCAGTAGCTCAGCCCCACTCATACTGGCATTGATGCTGAGCCTCTGGGTGGGCGAGTGGCCCAAGCCCACATCTGCCCCTCCACCATCCCTTTCCCTGCAGCATGGAGTGCTGGCGCCCAGAGCCAGATGCAGTTTTTCTGCCAGCAGATTCCTGACGTGGTCAGCCCAGAGCCCCATGTGTCCCTCTGCAACGTGTGAATGTCACCTTTTAGCAGAGATTATTAGTAGGCTTTGTCTGACTGACAAGCACTGTGTTTCGCCTGCAATCTTCCAAGGCAGGCAGGCGAGGGGGCAAAGAGCACTAATAGAATTCTTCAATGTCCTTTTAATGGGATCACTGTTTTGTGATGGCTATTTTTCCCCCTCTTTATCTTTCTCTGTCCTCTGCTAGGCTCTGTGTTATTGCCCTCTGGTGATACTGAATTCTTTCCAAGTTTCTCAAAAAAAAGAAAAAAATCCCCCCAGCCTTAGTTATTGTTCTAGGAGGATATCATCCCTTAAAGATGCAAGATTCCTCTGAAGCCATCTGTCTGGATTTTCTTCCCTTGGGACAGAGAGAACAGTTAGCAAGTCAGTATTTCCAAAAGGAAACTTGCAGCTCATGTAGATGTTATGAATGACCCAGTTGCCCTGGGAAGGGAAGTGCCGTCTCGTGCGCGGTGTGTTCCATATGCTACCCGTCCACCTTCCTCAGTTAATGAGGCGCAGACTTCTTCATGCTGGTCAAGATAAATATAAAGCTCCCTAGCCCTGAAATCACCATAGTGAGGTTGCCATGGTAAAAAGGAAAAAAAAAAAAAAAAGAAAATGAAAAAGGAAAAAAGTTCAGTCCACCACAGATTAGGCTAAAACCTTATACAATGAGAGACTCTGGCATTGCATCGAGACACAGAAACGTGGCTGGGGTGTTCTCCAAATTACTGTGATCTAGGTACAGTTCAGATTTTTTAAAACATTCCATTCTGTTTGTTTTTCTTACACATGTTGGGATTCTCTCTTATGGGAAGATGGTCTGAGAACAAGGCTGGGAAATTGGAACTTCCTAAACATCTAACTCAAGTATCGATGCTGAGCCATGGCAGAAGCAGCAATCTTGGCTCACATCACTTGTTTTAGTGTTTTGTGACCTGGAATATCTCCTCCAAAATCTAGATCCCAACTCCACTTTTCAGTTGATAACCAGGTGGCTTAATTACCTCCCAGAGTGATTATGAGGCTGGGTTATTTAAGGTTTGAAAGCTCTATGGAGATTCTAATAACAGAATGTCAGTCACATAGAGGAATAGAGATTTATGGGGTACTCTGCCCATGGGCACAGGCAGTAAGCTCATGCAGCTACTGCATGTACCCAAACCCAGATATTCCCTAGCCTGCCATGCACATTGATGACATGTATGTGCCCTTGGAGAGCCTTTCTGCTCCATGTGAGAAGTGTAAAGTGGGGATTGTGCTTACCATAGATTAGAAAAGCAATCTTGGGAAACTAAAATACAGAATTTCACCTGGGTAGGACTCTGAAGGAGAGGGGCAAAATGCCCACCAGCCATTACTGCTTGGCAGTTCTGTTCTGAGTGACTAGCAATAAGCAGACCACCAAGACATAGGATCCTGAAATCTTGTGCCATGGCTTTGCAAAGCACAGCATTAGATCCTAGACATTGGAAAGACCACACATCCTCCTTGACTGTAAGCAGAAATGTCCACCCTGCCACTCTCATTACTAGGGGTATATTGGATGCTGTGTGCTCCAGTAGTTCTAGGCAAATCCTCTCTAGGCATTTATTGGTGTGTCCATTCAGAATCTAGCTCTACTTCATAAACTGCTTGGATAAATAATTGCTTTTTTTCTTTAGTACCTGATAGTGATGTTGATGGGGGGTTGGCCATAAAAAAAAAATGAGGGTCAACCTGGATAGTTTCTTCCTCTGTAAACAAAATATCAAAGGAATACTGCACAAATGTATCTAGGAAGAACAGAGGAAGGTGAACCCATGAAGATGAGCTGGATCTTCACCTGTAGTAGAGAGCTGGTACAAAACCCTTGGAGAAGTATCACATTAGAGCTAGAATTGATCCTAGTTTGCTCAATGAGTGACAGATGGGTGAAAGCTCCTCAGTTGATTATGGCCCATTGTTCACTCAAGTGGGAGATGTTTGACTCTCAGTTACTGAGCAATGCACAGGACTGTGCCTAGATGTGCCCTCATTGAGTCTAGGAATCACTTCTTACCAGTAGAGATGGCAAGTTCTGCTGCTCTTCTGGAGAACCCTCTCTGATGCCTCTGCACAGCTGAACCAGCAAGCAGAGCTGCAGTGGGGAAAGGCAGTGGTGGCAGCTTTATGGCAACGTCCTCTCATATGGTTCAGCTGTGAGAAGACTGACCCAGTGTTATTGGTCTGCAGTAGTGGCCATTAAGGAGTCAGTGTCTGCAGGGATTGGGAAGAGGCTCTCATGCTCCTATGAGATTGTTTGCTGATGCCATGGCGGACACTCACCCAGACTGGTACCTGCAATGCCAAGTCAGGGACTTCCCTGAGGCTGGTCAGAAAAGTGAAGATCTGTGAAGGGACTATCACATATTTACATAGCCAATTTGAATTAATATTTTATCAAAAGTCTTCTTTTCAAAGCTTTTCTCAGTCAACAGATGTCTATGCCTGGTCCAGGCTTCTCTCCACTCTCAAATCAGGTGAGTCCTAATACTTAACCTGTGTAGCTCACCCAGTAAAAGCCATCTATTTATTCAGGCATTTCTCCAAAAGAGAAGTAGGCTATTCTAGAGAAAGGCATGGAAATTATCTTCAGATAGGGTCAACAATGAGGAACTGGCACACTTCAGTCCTGAGAAGACTTTCACATATCTCACTCTTTGGGATGGGATTGCTCTGCTACAGACAGGCTGAGCCCATCCCTCAGCCTTTACTGGATTTGGATCCAAGTTCTTTCTGGAGACTGATTTAGATGTGATGTTTTTGTGGACAAGATGCCTGCAGCCATGGTGATGGGTGAACCTGAAGTATCTATGGCCAGCTATGGTGACCAATGTAGTGGCAGATTTTTTCTTGCTCAAAAAACAAGTTTTGTAAAGTTAGTGCTATAGACATCATGTTTATGTGCAATAATAGTTGGGTCAGAAGGCAGGAAAAGCAAGCTGCTGTCTGATGCATTAGTCAAAGCTGTTATAAAGCTGTGGGACAGATTTACACATGCCTGTAGTGAGACGTATTTGAACATACAGCATCTGGCGTGCATATTTCACTCCATGTATTCACAGAGACTTCAATCCTGCATACAGCAGAACTATCTCAAATGCTGCCATTGATATTTCTCTGGAACTGCTATGTCTAAAAGCACATAGGCAGACTGTAGCAAAGAAGCAAGGAAAGGTCCTTTTTGTGGAGAACATTGCCATCTTGTGCCCAGTTGCACTCACTTAGCGCCTGGCATGCTTTCGAGAGGTGATGCTGCAGAAATTGATCATCCTTCCCGCCTCTCCTGAAAACTCCAGGATATCTGAAGCAGCACTCAAGCCCTTGAGTGGAGAAATCTCCTACAAACAGCATCAGCTTGTTCTTGTCCTCCAGCAATGATAAGAAGATCTGAACTGCTCTCTGGGATAGCATTTGTTTTCCCTTCTTGTCTTGCAAAGTTCTTCATTAAGTGTATCTAATGAGAAAAAGCTGTGCCACAATGAAATCAATTAAAACAGTGGGAAATCAGGCTAAGTTCTACAAAAGTCTGTTATTCTTTAACAGGTGGAAGAGTAGCATTTACTCACAGACTATCAGCAAGTGCCAGCAGCCATGCAGATGCAGAGTAAGTACAGCAACAGCAGAGAACTCCTGTACAGGAAAATCTGGCACAAATGGACAAAGAGGCAAAACAACGACTACCCTCATGTAGCATTTGCCCTCATAGTGCTTCATAGCTCACTGCAGGTGTGAATTACAAAAACCTTAAAACAGGTCAGGTGAGGAAGATGAAGTCCAAAGAAGCCACGTTGTTTACATAAGGAGAAGCTGTCAGAGCCATAGAGGGAGCTACTGATCCCATTTCCATGCCCAATCCATGAGCACGCCCTCCCTAAAACACAGAGCAGTGTATATACCACAGAAGCCTGGTATGTGACAAATCCAGCACCCCACCCACTATGAAATCTGGACCATTCCTAGGATTTTCACACTATGCTGCCTCCTTCTTTATTCCATGACTTCCTAGGGAAATCCCATGCGCTCCACACAGACTCAGAGTGACAGTCACAGCTGATAAGGATTTGATGTTAAAGAACTTTCCCCAAGTGAAGCCCAGAGTGACAGAAGGATGCCAGGGGGATGTCCACATGTTTGCTGGTTATCCTTACCAGGAGGAGAGGAGAAGGACAAGGGTTTGAGTGTTTTGTAGAGATGCCACCAAAGCTCATGGTTGCCTGCTTCTCATCAGGAGCACCCTGGGGCCAGAAGTATCAGATACTAGTCAGTAAAAGGGCAAAGAGATCTTTTCTCTCTCTTCCTCCCGTTTCTATATCCACATTCAAAATGGGACTGTTACTGATAAGCCAGTCACAGTATTGTTACTGAACTGGTTTTAAAATTGCCCTGATACCTCTTATAGTACAACACAAATGTACAGGGCAATAGCTAAGTTTGAAAATGACAGCGTAGTGCCGTTACATCGAAAGAATTGTCATCTCAATGTAAAGTGAAAACCCAGATTATTCACTGGGCTGGATCTGTAATAAATGCCATGACATGATGCCACTAGTGCTAAATGTGACTTGTTAAAAGGAATATAAACAACTCTTCTCACCTGAAAGATTCATAGCTTTTGCTGAGCTTATGCTGAAGACAGCTTATTAGTATGCAAATAATACAGCAGTATCTCTTCCTGTCTTGAATTACTCATGATTACTTTTTTTTTTTACCAATTGATTTTACTCATTGAAAACCTGCCTGATTACTGCTCTCATTAATAGTAGCACTTAGTTGCAGTCTGCCCCCTAGCATTTCTCTATGGATCAGAGTATCCATGTTTGTCTGGCTTTTTTCTTATACACTGCAACCAGGGATGAAACTTTCATAGGTCTGCACCAACATTTCCCTCTTGGTCTGTGATTTCACGCTCTCATCCACTCTGCTGTCCCCAGTGCAGCCTCCAGCTACACATGTGAAGTCCATCTTTTGAGAAGAATACTACTTCTCCGAGAGTATCCCAACAGTAGATATCCCCAAATCTCCATCATAATGCAAGCTCTTTAATTTTACGTTATGTTCCTCACTTCTACCCTTCTTCTCTAGCAATGTACAGACTTCTCATTTAAGCCTCCCATCTGAGCTCCTTTTTACCTGCCTGTTCCTGTCGTCTCTCATCTTTTTCACTATCTCAAGGGCTCTTCCCCTCCCTCTCTTCTCAAGGGGAGAAGGAAGATGAGAAGAAATATCTCTGAGCACTTCCAGGGCCATCCCAGATGGGAAACCCAACTTGACATTTTGCATATTGTCCTGCCTTTGCTTTACACCACCAAACCTTGCACCCTTTTGCCACCAGGACTTTCTTGCTAAAGAAAATAGTCAATGTCTTAGTGCTGTGGCAGAGATCAATCTTAGCAAGCATCTATTGCTGGTCTTCTCCTGCCAAGGACATGGCCCTCACAATTGCTCCTCTAACCAGCCGAGGCCAGGAACCACTACACCACAGAAGGTGATAGTCAATTTGAAGGATCTAGGACATCCCTGCTTTCAGCTTTACATAACAGAAATTGTCTGCATATGGGCAGATAAGTAATGAAGCTTCCCAACACCTCCAGACAGTCTGTACTATTTCCCAGATGGATAAACTGCAATCAGGCAAGAAGAAAAGTTCAGTAGCTAGTTCTGCTGTCTTCCTTGTAAATGGAAGTATTTCCATGGATATTTAGGGGTGTGGGATCAGGATGACACGTGCCATAGCAGAAGTCAGTGTCACTTTGGGGGTGGGGAACAACTGTCTGGAAAATCAAGACTTGCTCTAGCTAGTAAATACTGTAACTATTGTCTTCACAAAAACCATCTTTGTGTTTAAGCTGTTCAACATACTGGAAGAAATATGACTTCTTATAGTAGCTATATTGAACCAAAGGCTTACAAATATGCATAATTACTCTAATCTCATTAATTTTCCATTAACATCTGTTATGGGGACTGTTCTGGCATAGATTATATAATTCTTTGCTTACTTAACATTTGAAGTGCTAAATAGAAACAACCTCAGAATTACTTGGTATTTCTCCTGCCATTTTTTATTATACTTCAATTCCTTCAGCCAGCTCTTTAAATTGAAATTAATTTGGTGAAGTCTTGAAAAATTTTGGCATTGTGTCAAGAGATGAAAGTTTTAATACATTATATGAAAACAAGTTAGATCATTTATCAATCTCCCACACAAGCCTAGAGAGAATCCCTCACTGCTTGGATTTTCTTTTTTTAATGGGTCTGCCTTCCATGGGAGAGAATGAAGCCTTCCCCTGCATCACAAGAGCCATCTGCAAATAGATAGACCTAAGAAGTTCTATAGTTTTTATAATTCTGTGAAGAGATAAATGCATCGATAAAATACTTTACGCCTCCTGCAATCCTTTGATGACTGAATTAGATAAACGAGATTGAAAGGAGGAGTGATTTATTAATGTAACAGGAAATGAGTTCAACTGCTTGTAAAACAATTGACAGGGAATAGATTAGTTTTAGTAATGTAGATTTAAAAGAATGGAAAGGGGAAAGCGTTCCACTTTGATCTCAGCAAGAGAAAGTTTCTTGAGACATGATCCAATCGCAAGAAATACGCAGCAAAAAGGTTCACATATGGTGCTTTTTTTATTCCCTTCACAGAACAAGAGCTAGTCCAAACTAAGTTACTGAGGTTTGTATTAGATGTCTCATTTCCCATTGTCACACAGCCTGTGAAACAGGAAACTTCCCTCGGTTTCCAGAGAATAATGACAAATTACTGTGAACTCGAATTTACAATACAGGGATAAAAAGTACACTTTCATGGGAATTGCTGTGTATCAGAGCTACTTTCTTCGTGAACTCTATAAAGACAAATGTGTATAGATGTCATGCTAACTTATGGTTTAACATGTGTGTGCTTATTCTGTATCCCAGTCCAGCAGTGCTGGAAGCACACAACTTTTGCACAGTGAACCATCTCACCAAAGTTAAACTACTCCCAGACAACCAATATCCACTCAAGAGTATTGGAAAGGGAAGTTATCATGATTTTGCGAGGAGCCGCTTTTGCTTGGTAACGGGGAGCAGGTTGCAGTGAACATCCAGTAAAGAGTTCTTGGACATTCCCTCAGATCTTGAGTTCAGACCCACATCCGGCCCAGCTGAGCCAATATGGTGCCTCTGCCATCACTGTTTAAGGATAGGACTTTGAAGTGCTTGGGAGGAGGTGGAAGGGAAGGACAAGATGGAGGTGGCCACGTGGACCCCACAGTCAGGAAAAGACAGAAGGAGCAGTGCCGGATCAGAGACTTCCTTGTAGCCCACGACAAGAAGCAGAGACCCCATGTCAGACGGGGTGAGAGTTGAGACTCTGGGTCAGAGGGAGCGAGCAGTTTAGACCCCAACCCGGAATATGAACTGGGGTTGCAGCACCCCGTCAGAGCAGCCCATGCAGGGCTGCCCGGTGTGTGGGAGACCCTGAGCTGGAGCAAGGGAGGGCTGGCGAGGAGCACTTCTTCTCAGGAGTGCAATAAGTGGCAAGAGACTTCTGGAAAGGACTGACAGCACCCCCCATTCACTGCCCCCGATGCCACTTATGGAGAGGAGGAGGTAATGACACTGGGCTCAGGGGTCTGAGACCACAGAAGAGAGAAGGAGTGGAGGAAAGGTGATCTTAAAGAGCTGGTTGCACTGCCATCATTTGCCCTAGTCTGTATTATTTTTTCATTGGATATTTCTGTTTGTTGTGTTTTAGCTCAAGATGTATTTAAATTGAGTTTAGGCCCATCAGGGAACAAAAGACCACGATTAGCCTCAAGTATTGAAGACCTGAGGATTGCCAAAGGGCATGGAGAGCTTATTTGCCACTTAAGGTTCAGGACAAAACAGACCAGACTACTTGGCTTGGAGAAGAAAACAGAAAATAATTTAATGCAACACCAACTAAAACATAACCATAAAACCCTAAAACATAACAAACATAAAACAACACAGAGTGGTACAACAATGAAGAGTCCAACCAGCCCTTTAATACCACGTTCTCCCCATTCCTCCCGTCTTCCCGGGCTCAGAGCCCTGATCCCAGTGTTTTTACCTCTTCCCCACTTGAATGGCCCAGAAGGGCAGGGTTTCAGTCAGCCTATTCCTGATAGCTACCGCTGTTTGTCCCTCCTCAGGGCAGGTGGGCTCCTCACCAATCCTCCCTGCAAGTCCGTGGGGTACCCTGCATGGGCTGCTCTGATGTGCATTTATCCCAAAGGCTGCAGCTCCTCTCTGCCTCTCGTGTGGGTCAGCTCTGTGGCCCGCAGGCTCTCCAGCACGGCCTGTGCCATGGCCGCCTCCCCACACAGTCCCTTGCGCGTCCAGGCGCATTCACACGGAGCTGCTGGTGGCTCTCAGTCCTGCCATGGCCCTGCATGGGTTGCAGGGGTACAGCCTGCATTCTCACCACAGCTTGCAGAAGGGTCTCTGGTCTGGTGCTCCTCCTTCCTTCCTCCTTCTCTGACTGTGGGGTCTGCATGGTTGCCTCCATCTTGTATCACTCTTACACCTCCTCCCAGCACTTCAAATTCCCGTCCCTAGTGATGGCAGAGGCACCATATTGGCCCAGCCAGGCCAGAGGTGGGTGTGAACCCAGGAGCCAGGGGAGAGTCCAAAAACTCTTTACCAGGTTGTCACTGCAACCCACTCCCCGTTACCAAGCAGAAGCTGCTCCTTGCTAAACTCCAGAGTAAATGTCCACTAATCTGTCCACCATCTGCCCCTGAATATGGACCAGAGTTACTTTTTTCTGGCACTGCTACAGCATAGGATGAGCCAGGAGTGTTTTCACAGCAGTACACAACTCCTTCAGCTCACTGCCTTTGACTTCTCCCCTGACAGCTGACAGAAAGACCATTCAGCAGTTGGTTTGTGTGGCCAGGTTTTGGTAGTAGGTGGGTACAAGAGCGGCTGCTTTAAAAGAGAGATGCCAGAAGCTTCCCCTGTATCTGACAGGTAAGTGCCAGTTGGCACTGAGATGGACCCACTGCTGACCAAGGCTGAGCTAATTAGCAATGGAAGTAATGCCTCTGTGATTAACATATTGCAGAAGGGGAAGAAGTTGCTTTGCAGGTGCGTAACTGCAGCAGAAGGGAACAAGAGTGTAAGAACAACATCTCTGCAGATACCAGGGTCAGTGGAGGAGGGAGAGGAGGTGCCCAGGCACTGGAAGAGATTCCCCTGTGACCTATGGTGCAGCCCATGGTAAGGCAGCTGTGCCCCTGCAGTCCATGGAGGCCACAGGGGACCAGAGACCCACTCACAGCCCGTGGAGGACCCCAAGCCGGAGAAGGTGGATGCCTGAAGGAGGCTGTGACTTTGTGGAAAGCCCACATTGGAGCAAGTTCCTGGCAGGACCTGGGAACCTGTGGAGGCAGGAGCCCACACCAGACTAGGTTTGCTGCCAGGACTTGTGATGCTATGGGGGACCCTGGCTGAAGGAGGTAATTCTTGAAGGACTATTTCTCCTGTGGTTGAGATCCACACTGGGGCAGTGTGTGAAGGACTGTAGCCTGTGGAAGAACTCGCATTGGAGAAGTTCATGGAGGACTATCTCCCATGGGAGGACCTCACACTGTAGCAGTGGGAAGTGTGAGGAGGCCTCCCTTGAGAGGATGCAGCAGCCAAGTCCATCTGTGACAAACTGATCGTAATCCACATCCCCCAAACCCCCGCACTGCTGGCAGGTAGGAAGTAGAAACTCAGGAAGAATAGAGGAATAGGGGGAGGTGTTTTAAGATTCAGTTTTTATTTCTCATTTCCCTACTCTGTTTTGATTGTTTGTTAATAAATCAAACCAATTCTCCCCAAGTTGAGTCTGTTTTGCCCATGAAGGTAGCTGCTGAGTCATCTCCCCATCCTTATTTCAATGTATGAGCCCTTTGTTATATTTTTCTCTCCTCTGTCCAGTTTAGGAGCTGGAGTGATAGAACTTGGTGGGCACCTGGCACCCAGCCAGGGCTAAACCACCACACCTTTCCACATCAGTGAGAAGTGAGCATTGATCTGACAATAATGGTTGACAAGCTGCAAAAATATGGCTAGTGCATTTGGCAATAGTGCCCCAAATCTTGGGAAATGAGAGTTCACACTCTTCAATTATTTTCTCGCATTATATTATCTCATTCTGCTATGTATATTAACAGGCTGGTTTGGTTTGCTATTTAGCAGTCAGTTTCCTTTTAAGCTAAAGCTCATTCCTCCTAACTGTGTGCTTCCATAGCTTGTGCTCTGTCAAAAGGTTAACCAGAGCTCATTATCCATTTCCTGCAGAGACCTAATTTCCACAAAAAGCCTTGAGCAGGGCAATATGATTGGCAAGAAAGAGCTTAAGATTACAAGAGGCCATTTTTGCAGTCAGCCATATACCAAGAAACATAGACACTATTTGAAATGATGCTCTACACAGGTCTCAGCAGCTGGGCACAACATACAGCCTCTTCTAGTTTGGGATTATCCTTGCATCTGCTTCTTTCAGCATGTCATCCTCAAATGGCATCCCCCAACATGTCAACACATGAAGCAGCTCAAGATGAAGACTGAACAAGCCAAACTGCCTCCATTTCTCCTGAACTGTTATACATTGCTCAATGTCACCTATTAAATGGCAAGGCATTTGTGGTCCTCGCAGCAGAGAGCAGGCTAGAAGAAGAATCTGCCCCTCCTCTACATAATCTCTAGGGCAAATCTCCTGGGCAGGCCTGCTTCAATTCTTTTAGAGAAAAGACTGAACTACTACCTGGGAGTGTCACAAGTGTCATTCATGGACACAGGGTATCTGGCTCACCACAGCTGAGCAGCTTGGGGCAAATACATAATACCCATGCACAGCCCTGGTCCTCTTCAGGGGCTCAGTCCTCTTGGTGGCCCCAGAGCCCACAAAGAAGACAGATGTTTTTTAAGGTCTTTTAAGATCTTGCTGGAAGAGAAGACTGTAACAGAAACAGCCTAAGGGTTTATCATATCACATGCCACTGGCATCAGCCATTCAGTTGAATTCTCACTTCTGCCCGAGGGATTCAAATCTGCATAAGGCAACACCTCGTTCACCAGGTCTGAGTCCTCCTGATGGGGGGCCGCCATCCCATCTAAAATGGCTTACTTTGCAGATTACAGAATAATATTAATGTGGACAGAAGCATGCAGGAAGCTTTTGAGGAAGACTTGCATCCCCTTCCAGAAGAGGATTCAAGCCACATACTCTAAGCTGGGAGGCACTAAGGTCCTGGCAAGCTGGTATGGTCACAAGATGCACTTCATCCTTGAGCTTTGTCTGTCGCATAGCTCTAGCAAATCCATTGTTAGGATCCTATGGATATCTGTCCTTGAAACATCCGTTCTCCTGATTGAACAACAAACTTTGGATCAAGCCCAGGACAACTGGTTCCTTTATCTGTAGTTATTCTGGCCCAAGGTCTTGCTGCTTGTACTGTCCTTTGTAGGATGCAAAGAACAGACAGCTGCCCTAGCACGAGACAAGCATTGCGACAATTTGAGGAGTCTTCATCCCTAGATGTTTCCAAGATCCTGGAGGACAGTCCTCAGCAGCTCCATCCAAAGGCAGTGATCATCCTGCTCTGAGCTCCTCTCCTGCTGGGGTCTGTGAATGGTCTAGAAGACAGCAAAAGGGCAGCTGCAACATCATTGCTACTCTGCCTCCATAGAGGCACCGAAGTGGGAGACAACAGAAGAGGGAACAATACAAGTATAAAAGTATCCAAAGCATTGTCTGCTTTTAAAATTAGATTTCAAATTGAAGTTGTCACAGCAACAATACAAGATAGATTCCAGGTTCCACTTCTCTTTCCTAGAAAGTTTGATAAACTTTAAGTTACAAACCTGTTGAGAAGAGTAGGGCATCAGCAATCCAGACAGCTCCACTGCAGAAGATGAGGAGGGAGAAGCTGAGAGTGTAACTTCTTTTTTACATACATTTCAGCATGCCTTCTCTAAGGTTAGCTTTAGCCTAGCTCTTTGGACTAACTTTTCCTATAGAGGTTACTCCTCTAGACGATTTCCTGCAAAAGGAACTCAGCCCGTGTGCTCTGAAGTCACTACAAAGCACAGGTTAAGGAGGATGAGAAAAAATAGAAGCAAAATACACAGTACAGCTTCTATGGGGAGAAAGAGTTGTCTTCTTCCTAGATGGTAGGAAATTGTAGGGAAGTACAGAAAAGTGTCAGGTCTAGTATCATTTTGGATAGCGTAGTGTCAAGATAAGTGTGGTGCTATGTACAATAATAACATTCAGGATTTATCAGTTTGTATTCTGCTGCATTTTGCTCACTTGCACAATGTTAATGATTTACCTATTTTGCTAAAAAAAAAAAATAAAAGGATAAAGGAGAGACCCAAGTGACATAAATCACCCTTCAGATCTCACAGAGGAAGCTCTGCATCATAATCTTACAACTTCACCTCAACTTTACAGAAGTTATCTGTGGTTTGAACCACACACTGATCTGACTTGGGACCAACAGTACAAGAATCATGCTTAAAAGGAAACAAGCTGTCTGGTGGAAAAGGACCTGGGGGTGTTGCTTGACAGCAGTGTGCCCAGGTGGCCAAGAAGGCAAATGGCATCCTGGCTAGCATCAGCAGTAGTGTGACCAGCAGGACCAGGGAAGTGATTGTCCCCCTGTACTCAGCACTGGTGAGGCTGCAGCTCAAATACTGTGTCCAGTTCTAGGTCCCTCACTGCAAGGACATTGAGGTGCTGGAGCATGTTCAGAGATGGGCAATGAAGCTAGTGAAACATCTGGAGAAAGAGACTGATGAGGAGCAGCTGAGAGAGTCGGGTGTGTTTAGCTCAGAGGAGGCTTCAGGGGAGACATGATCACGCTCTACAACTACCTAAAAGTTGTAGTGAGGCATTAGTCAATCTCTGCTCCCAAGTTAACGAGTGACAGGACAAGAGGAAATGGGCTGAAGTTGTGCCAAAGGAGGTTTAGATTGAACATTACGAAGAACTTTTTCACTGAGAGCGTTACTAAGCATTGGAACACACTGCCCAGGGATGTGGTGGAATCGCCATCCCTAGAGATATTCAAAAGACACATAGATGAGTTGGAGGGACATGATTTAGTGATGGGCTTGGCTGTGTGAGGCTAGTGGTTGGACTTGATGATGAATGTTCTTTTCCAACCAAAACGATTCTACGATTAAAAGTTGATAGGAACTAATACAAAACTAAAAAATATAAAATTGCTGCTTATTGAACATTGCACTCTGCACCATCCACCCACAGAATACATCAGCAATATAATAAAATGTCCTTGGGGCAGTCTGGTTGCAAAAGCTCCTGAAGCCTGTTAACCCAAGAGCAGACAAACTGAAAGTGTAGGTGGACATTAAATCCAACTCAAAATACACAGGTAGCTCTGAGTATCAGCAGATCTGTAATTAAGTTGGCATTTACATCCCCTCTAAGGCCTCAGTTGTTATTACTGTACCTAGAAAACAGAAGGCTTTAATACAGAAAGATGTCAGGTCTTCAGACACCGTTTTCCTTCTGGGCACGGGAACTACTGTAGTAACACATCAGACTTCTGATTTTTACGAAGTCAGGAGTTTCACACTCCAGCACCACCATCTTAAATTTGCTTTCTTAATTAGCAGATAAGATGCTGCAAGGAGGCTCAGACCCCATGAAAAGTAAAATCTCACTGTTAAATACAAAAAGGTTCTGGACTCAGCAGGTCCCAGGAAATGGTGGCTATTACCAAGGTCTCTCTCAAGATGTCTGGGATCTCAGCTCACGGCCTCATGCTGGCCCTGCTGCCAAGCATATCTCTGCAAAGGACCATCTCACCCATACCGTGGGTCACCTCCCTTAGCACTCCACACAGCCCAGGTTGTCAATCCTCTACATACAATGGGCTAAAAGAATGCCCAGCTAAGTACTGTAACTAATTGCTTCGAGACCAGATATTTAGACTCAATTTACACAAGTTAAACTTGTAAGAACGGTGCACTTCAGGCCAATTAAGATTTTGTTTTAAACAAGTCAGCAATTTACCGAGAAAATAACAACAGGAGATCTCTGTTTCTACTGAGGTCTGTATTTTAAAATTTTGAGTAAGATATACTCAGGCTTCTTAATATAAAATGTCTTTCAAGATCTTAAGTAAAGCTGCAATAAGTTGTTGTGTTGATTTTTTTTTAAAAAAAACCCAAACTTTAGTTTCTAGGAGCTTGCAGATCAATGGCTGCCTTGACACACTACCCCCTTCTAGGGCTCTGCAGTATCTTGATGAGTGTCTCCAGTGCTCGAGGTGGGACTGCTGGCTCTGAGTGTACTGTATCAATCCTGATGCCATCGCAAGCATTAGTCATCCTCTGAGTCACTCTCCCTGCTGGCTGGGAGACACGCCCTGATTGAGGACATGAGCTGGTCCTGGATCTGCTTCTTGGGGTTCTCCTCCAGGTCTGTCTTGATGGCACCTGACTCCGAAATCTTCCACTCCAGTTCTGTGTAGAGCAAAGCACCACAGCCATGAATGCAGGAGAACAAACTGGAAAAAGCCCACCCTTGCTCCCCCAAGCTGACTTCCCTTATCATCCTGCCATTACCACCACCAAACAAGGGCCCTGCTCCATTCCTCCCCTTCCCCTTCCTCTTCCGGGTCTCAGCCCCTTCCTTGTCCCCTACACTCATTCCAGCTGAGCACTCCCCTCACAGCCATTTGTGCCGGCACAGCTTTCAGCCCAGAACCCAGTGGTTACTGCTCTGCAGCCCACTGCTGGCATTCCCAGTGCCTGTCTGATCCCTTTACAATCAGGAGCGCAGAAAAGCCAACCGATTCAAAACAGCAGCTTTAGAGACAGCTCTCCAAGTGCAAATTAATTCCACTTCCTTCTAACTACATAAGGGCAGAAGTTTACGCACCTATCGCCAGTGAAGGAACATTGCTCAGATATCACAGCCATTTCTGTAATATACTGAGTTCACCACAATCAGAACAGGCAGGGAATGGATTTGCTGAGGGGCAAGAAAGTTGAAGCAGTTCTACTTCCACAACTGACTTACAGGTATTTTTCAAGGATGTAAATGCCATTCACCCCTTTCCCACTACGCACCAATTATTAGCTCCTTAGCAAGACAGTAAGGGAGACTCCACCACCTGTGGTAGGCCTATTACTGTATAGATCCAAATTGGATTTTCCCCTCTCATAAGTGGTTGGAAGTCAATACAATGCATTTATTTGAAACCTTTCTCCTAGTCCTGCTGGCAACCCTACCATGAAATCTAATTTCCCTTAGATGTTACAGAGTAATGAATGTGACCTCACACTTTCTTTGGTCTCCAGTGGCAGTCACCTGGGCTTTGGGAAGGAGGAAGGAAGAAATAAAAGAAAGTGCAGAATTTCAGTGCCCAGCTTTCTATGATGACTGAGTTAAGCTGCCTCAATCACCTTCGGACCCCTCAACATCAATCATTTATGTGCTAAAAATGGGAGAAAGTTAACTGTAGGTTCTGCTACCACTGCTCCCTTTGTTGACTTGTGGACAGATAACTGTAGCCTAATAATACACCAATCTCACTGGTGAGTTTTTCCCCCTTTTGACAGTTCAAGGCAGGGAAGAGTTTTCTAGAGGACACGCTCAAGACATCCTGTAAACTTCAGGTGTTTATTAAAAAACCTCTTTGCATCCTGTCCCAGTATAGCCAGTGACATCGTTCTGCAGACTTCAAAATGCTGCTAAACTGTGATTCACTTCAGGTAAGAGATGCCCTTCAGTCTGACCCTAAAAAATCTTGAAAGGCATATGAAGCAACATGCCTACTGAGAAAGATGATGAGTATCCTTTTAACTGAAGAAAAATCCACTAGGTTACATCCAAGATGCATTTGCTTTCCAGGAAGACCCTTTTGCACTGCTGTACATTCCCATTCCTGACCAACTACCTCAAGAGCCACAGCGCTCTGCAAGAACTGCATCACCACTCTAATCTGAAGTCATGTCACACTGACAGGGCTGCACAACCCAGTCTACCTCCAAGGCTGCTGAGATGGGCCGTGAGAAACAGGTCTAGGAAAAACTGAAGCCTCAAGGAAAGGTAAGAGCCTTTCCCCACAGAGTCCTGTGCCCCCTGAACCACTGAGGCAGGAGCTGTCTCTGGGAGATGGCAAGAGGAAGCAGCCCAATGTCAGGCTACCAGCCCCATTGAAATAGACAGGCTCTCAGAATCACAGAGATATTACAGTTGGAAAACACCTTTAAGATCATCAAGTCCAACCACTAACTTCACATTGCCAAGCCCATCACTAAACTAAACTACATCCCTCAGCACCTCATCCATATGTCTTTTGAATATCTCCAGGGACTGTGACTCCACCACCACCCTGCTCCCTGTTCCAATGCTCAGTGAAAAAGTTCTTTCTAATCTCCAACTTAAACTTCCTCCGGTGCAACATAAACACATTTCCTCTTATCCTATAATTCAATACTAGAAAGAAGAGACTGAACTGCACCTCACTACAACTCCCCTTCAGGCAGCTGAGAAGAGTGATCACGTCTCCTCTCAGCTCCTCTTCTTCAGACTAAACACCTTCAGCTCTCTCAACTGCTCCTCATCAGACTTGTGCTCCAGACCCTTCACCAGCTTCATTGCTCATCTCTGGACATTCTCCAGCACCTCAATGTCCTTCTTGTAATGAGGGGCCCAGAATCGAACACAGTATTCGTGGCGCGGCCTCACCAGTGCTGAGTACAGAGGGACAACCACCTCCCTGGTCCTGCTGGTCGCACTATTTCTGACACAAGCCAGGATGCCATTGGCCTTCTTCGCCATCTGGGCACACTGCTGGCTCATGTTCAGCTGGCTGTTGATTTACACCTCCTCTGGGCAGCTTTCCAGTCACTCTGCTCCAAGCCTGTAGCATTGCCTGGGATCCAGCACTTGGCCTTGTTGAACCTCATGCAATTGGCCTCGGCCCATCACTCCAGCCTGTCCAGTTCCCTCTGACGAGCCTTCCTGCCCTCAAGCAGGTCTATGCTTCTGCCCAGCTTGGTGTCATCAGCAAATTTACTGAGAGTACACTCAATCCCCTCATCGAGGTCATTGATAAAGATGTTAAACGAAACAGGTCCCAGCAACAAGCCCTGGTGACTAGCTGCCAACTGGATTTAACTCCATTCACTACAAATCTCTGGGCCTGGCCATCCAGTCACTTTTCCACCCATCTCAGAGTAGGTCCATCCAAGCCATGGGCAGCCAGTTACTCCAGGAGGATGCTGTAGACGACTGTGCCAAAAGCCTTACTAAAGTTCAGGAATACCACATGCACAGCCTTTCCTTCATCCTCCATACCATTTAATATATTCAGAGAAATTTGTTACACCCCACACAGGGTGTGAGTAATTGCATATAAGATAAACATCTATATGTCAGCCTACTCAGCAACTCACTACTTTTACAAAATAGCCTTAATTGCATGTTGTTGAGCCACAAGGGCTCGCAAAAAAACTCCACAACCTAATGTAATTTTTAGTATCTCCCTTCTTGTCCTGAGCCTCACTTCTCTCACCACCAGTAAAGCAGTTCTGTTTCTCCTTTGGAAGACCAGAGATGCAGACACTCACCATCCCTCGTCAGGTTCATGCCACCAAACACCAAAGGCCCAATAAACTGAGCTTTGATGTCTCCCTCCAGGTAGACAAATATCGTAGGCAGGTTCTTATCAGGGTAGTTGGGAATGCAGGTAGTAGAGATGGCTTTGAGGAATTTCACATCTCTGAACTTCCTTGCAAGTCCGCTCATATGTTGATTTATTAAGGCACAGAGTGGAATTCTGTGAAGAAAAGCAAGATACAGCTATGAGGAAAGTAAAAAGACAAATTAGGCAGTAATCTGCTCCAGAAAAAAAGTCAGAAATATCAGCCCAACAAGTATCGCTTATGGAAAGACCAATGTACCAGATGGAATATTTTTGGTGTCTGGTATTCCAGCATTCAAACAAAATCACCATCACTGGAGGTTTTGGTGGGTGGTGGGTTTTTGGTGTGATTTTGGTTGTTTATTAGATATTAGTGATATCACTTTCTCCTCTATCATCCAGAGAAATTGGTTTATGAAGATATGATATTTTTCTCTGGCTCATGCAGTTTCTAAATAGAAAGAAGAGCAGCTCCTAGAAAAAACTATGCAAATGACAGTCAACTCTTGGGAGGCAACTAGAGACAATGAACAAAATTAACAATTTCTAACCCTTTCTAGAAAATTCTAGCAACTTATCACACCTTTTTGACGAGTTTTTCCATCACGTAGAGCTTTAGAGCTAAGTTCATCAAGTCTTGAGTCAATGGGAATGAAATTACCAATTTCATTTTTTGTTTCTTGGAAATCCAGAATCATAGAATGGTAGGGGTTGGAAGGGATCTTTAGAGATCAAGCAGGTTCACCTAGATCAGGTCACACAGGAACATGTCCAGGTGAGTCTTGAAGACCTCCAAGGAAGGAGACTCCACAACCCCTCTGGGCAGCCTGTGCCAGGGCTCCCTCACCCTCACAGTGAAATAGTTTTTTCTTATATTTAAGTGGAACTTTTTGTGTTCCAGCTTCATCCCATTACCCCTTGTCCTGTTACTAGCTACTATAGAAAAAAGGGATGTCAGCTTCTTAATTTCCACAACAGCTACACGTTCATCTCAATTATTTTTGGCTTCTGACAGTGAAAGGTTTAAAGGTTAAAAACAAATTCTTACCCCTGTTTGTAGAGGTGCAGGACTACCCATATACCTTTTCCAGCTTTTGTTACCTCTTGAACATAATCTTTTCCCGAAATCTCCAAAACTTCCCCAAATTTATTCTTCATTTGAGCTGCTTTCATTTCTGCTAACCTTTGCTGCCTGAATAGCAAGGAATGGGAAATAGATCTTGAGAATAGATACATTTTTGACAGAACAACACTTACAGGAGCTAGTTGAAACCTAGACTTCAGAGGCACATTACAAACTTCTTCAAATCCCAGAGCAACAAGAGCAAGCTGACATAATCAATGGATGCTCTTGTATTTGCATCACAAGTTAGAATCATCAACATGCAAGAAGTACAACTATGGGGTTATGTTTCCCAGTTCTGCCCTCAGGAGATGTTTCTTCTGCAGATACTGTGCTACCAAACTAAGTGGCAAAACCCAAGAGACATGGTAGAAGTAAGGGGATAACAGAAAAGCAACCGTGTAATTTTGTAAATCTGCAGCACCTTTACCTCATTCGTGCAAAAACTGAGAAATCTTGGAGATTATTTTCAAAGCTCTCAGAATCCCCAGCCATGCACTCAGCAGGCACACATTATCTCTGCAAAACTAGGCTGTAGATAAAGGACACTGAATTTAGACCCAGTTATGCTATTAAAGACACTCAGAAGCTTTACAAAAGACCAGAAACACAACCCACTTTTACAATCGTCAGGCCTAACAACACCTCTCCTTTCTTCAACAATAGCTAGCAGCAAATAAAAGGAAAAGCTTTCAGTTTTGATTAAAGCCAAATTCTGCATGCTGCTCTAACCTGTACATTTCAATAGCTTTCTCATCTTCCTCATTAAATTCATCTTCATTCTCTTCTAGCTCTTCCAGAGTCATGTCCTCATAAGTTTTCACTAGAATGGAACAAACAGCAAATCGGTAAAAACCTCATTCCAGGATTGAAACTCATCAGCTCTTATCAGTCCAACAGAATTTATTTACTTTAAGGACAGATTAGCTATAGGAAATATGGCTTTTTGAACTATTGTCATTACTGTGCTTTTAGAACTTGAGATACATAGATGAAAAGACAATGAGGTAAAGAACTCTGGGCTGAAGGCTGCCAAGGCTAGCACATGAGTATCCTCACTAGCTCTCAAGCTCGGTGGCTGCAGCAAAGACATAGACAACGTAGGAGGGATGTCTAAATACTGGACGAAGCACACAGCAGGTAATGTCATGAGATACTTGCACATTCACATTTGCCCTGTTCTTATTTCAGTTTTCAAACATTTACTTCTATGGAGCTGACATCAAGAACAATGTTTTCCAGGGCTGGACCAATCCATGTGTTCAGGAATGTATTTGATAGCTAACAGATGATCAACCTACATTAGAAGAATCTTTGGTATCCTTTACAGATTTGGACAAGGAGATACTGAGTTGGCTGGTCACTCACCAAGAGACTTCTGAAGAATGGCAAGCTGCTCTTCTTCCTTTGCACGCTCCCGTTCCTCCAGGTTTTCCTTTGGAGGAAGGATACCTTTCTTGCGCAGGATGTCATTCCACTCTGTGTCTTCATTTGGGTCCTAGAACGGAGCAAGAAATTGAGGTTGTACATTCTAGGTGAATGCAAATTTTCAAGAGACACAGAACAATGCTACATTGTTAGCTGTCTGGAAGTCACCAGAAAGTCATACTATCCATCCGAGGCCAAGGCTTCTTTGCAACCCCAGATCAGCACCCTGAAGAGTGACTTTATTCCCTACCACTTACAGCACGTACAGGCAGTCTTGGTAGGATATAAAAGCCTGAGGCATTGTAATCATCACTACAGCTCTGACAAGGTAAGAGGAAAGGGGAGGAAATCAGCTAGGTGACAGGGAAGCACACTGGCTACCGTGCTCATCGTCAGAGCCTTAGTAGAATGACTGGTCATCAAATCAGTGCTCATTCCATCAGGAAATGCTGATGAGAAGGCACATGGGCCTTGCAGACCTAACTCTAGATATATCAGAAGTCTTCTTGGTAGATTCATGTCAATGCCATTACACAAGTGCTTACAAAGCAGCAAGTACTGCCTCTGCCACACATATTGTAGAATGGTAGGGTTTGGAAGGGACCTTTAAAGATCACCTAGTTCAACCCCCTTCCAGAAGCAGGTTCACCTAGATCAGGTCACATCCACCTAGATCAGTCCCTTGACAAGGAATCTGATATACATCTACATCTAGGCTGTTCCTGAAAGTTAAAAAAGAGACTTTACTGTGAATTACTCACAATAATCCTGCAAAACAAGGTCAACAGGCACCCACATACTGTTGAGAAACTCAGTAGAAGTTTCTTCCAAGTTAGACATATATGTATTTTTTTAAATACCTGAAAATTCAGTGGCAAGACCTCACAAGCAGATTTTGGCTCCATACTCTCTTGACCTAAGTTCTTTGAAAATGGTATAAAATGCCTACTGCTTTGCTATTGCTTGTATCAGTACAGCTTATACTAGGTCTGTTCAAGCCCATGTCTCTTCTCCAGACCAAAACACGGTACTTCTGGACTGCTAGGGCAGAATATAGAAAGAAAAGAAAAAAGCGCAGAAAACAGCACACTATATTACTTTCCCCCCCCCCCCCCCTTTTTGTGTCTTGACTGTGGGTCATTTCTCCCTTGACACAACGTTTCACAGCATCTACTGTCGTTTATCAACATGCTGACGAAGTGCCTGAAACACCCACTCGCCCATCTGCTTACTACAGCACCGAAAATAAATATAGTGCTCGAGAGGAAAAAGAAACCAAACAAAAACCCCCAAACCACCAACAAATCACCACAAAAACAAGCCATGGAGCTTCACAGCAAGACCTTCACAGGACAGACACCATCGCTCCGGAAAGGGGGAAACAAAATCGGCCCACCCCTGCCCACCGCTGAAGGTGGCCCACGGCTGCCAGTGGGCCCGAGGCCGCCCGCCCCGGCGCGGCGCGGCGCTTGTCATCGGGTGCGGTGCCCGCGCGAAGTGCTGCGGTCTCCCCCTACAGCAGCGGCCGCACACGGGGCCGCGGCTGCTCACCTGCATCCTGCCCGCGGGGCCGGGGCCGCAGCCAGGGCCCAGGCCCCAGTCAGCAGCAGCAGCAGCAGCGGCAGCGGCAGCGGCGGCGGCGGCGGCGGCGGCGAGGTTGGGTTGGGTTGAGTCGGGTCTGTCCCAGCGTGCGCGGCGCGGCCGGAGGAGGCGGCGCTCGCTAGTGGGGAGGGCGTGGAAGCGCTCTTCTTCCCACACCGCCTAATAAGGCCGGTCCCGGCGCCAGCGCCTCGAAAGAGCCGCCGCGGCGGAGCGGTGAACCTGGGGGCAGAAAATGGGGGGAACGGCCTGTTTGAAAGCAGCGTGGCTAGGGTGCTCCGGATACATCAGTTCACACGTTTAACTCTTACTCTGCGATTGGGGTTTTTTTCCTTCCCTCTTCTTTTTCTTTAGCGTCTGTATTTCATAGCCGTCACAGGGCCAGTTGTGAAAAGGTCGTGGTCCCCCCGGTGCAGCTGCGTGGGTCTGGCCGCTGCTCTTGCTTCGTTTCCCGAGGAGGGGGGAAGTCACGGCGTGAGCGCTGTGAGGAGTCGCGCGGTGCAAATAGTCTCCTCTCGCTGCCCATCGTCCCTCCTCTGTAGGCGGAAAGCCGTGTGCGGGTTCCTCAGGGAGCTGCCCGGGGCTGCCGGCCACCAGTCCCGTGTCTCCCTACCCGCTCCCTTCCCCCCCCCCAGCAGCCGTGGTGGGCACCCGCGTGTCCCCGTGGCCCGCGGGGCGGCTGGCTCCGCGTGCCACCCCTCGAGTCCTTCTGGAGGGGTTTCCTGACAGAGATTGTTGACATAAGCTGTGATCCTACACGACCCCAGCGGTCCTGCCCAAAGCCCATCTCAGGAGAGCTGTCACCTAAGCACTATTCACCTGGAGAGGTGCCCCTGCCCTCTCATACCCCTCCAACCAACATCAGCTCGGAAACGACGCAGGTGGTAAGTCGTGGAGGGAAGAGGAATTCCTGCCTGGCTTTCAGGTGGCATAGCTTCATGTAAGAAACCTTTCCTCACCCCTGCACTACTCTCTCACCGTCAGAGCTCATCTGTTTGTGGTGCAGCTCTGCTCTTGCCCCTTTTATCCTTGTTTCGGCAGCACAGTGAGGGATAGAAAAAATCACGTCCCGAAAGAGCAGCCTGCTGAACACACCTTGGAAAAGAGTTGCACAGTGGAGAGCAAACCAAGGAATTTGGTATCAGCTTGAAAAACATGTAACATACTCTGAACCTTTTGCTTCAGAAGTTAATAAACTGTGAGCAAGTTCCTAGCACCTTCCAGCACTCCTTCCTCACTCGTGAAACAATCAAGCACGAAGAGAAAGCACATTTCCCCTGAGTCAGCCCTGATAAAATGACATCACAAGCACCCTTGCAGTAGAGGCAGAGTTGTGAGCACCTGTCCTCCTGCAGAGCCCTGGGTGGCTTGTCCTTGTTGGATGGTGTGGCTCTGCAGGGCGTGCAAGGGAAGCAGCGTGGCCACGAAACATGGGAACCCAACCAGGCAGCGTGCTGAGCTGGGCATGGCCTCAAGCTCCTCAGGCTCACCAGTCAGCATCCTGGAGCTACTGTAAACCTGAATACATAAACTGGGCACTGTCATAGAAACACCTCAAATAAATTGTCAGCTATAGGGAACACTTCTCTAGGAGTGTCCAAATAGTGTTGGTGAGTTTTGGGTTTCTCCACTGCCTTACTTTTTCTCTGTAACTCTTCCTTTTCCACTTAATTGAGCTGCTTTTTACCTGTTTGCATTTCATATCCTGATTTATTTTATTCACTGGCTTATCTCCTTTTTTCTTTCCCTGTTCTGTTAGTAAAATTAAATAGTCAAACCTATATTGCCTATTCTGATTAAACATAATTATCAGTACTTCAAACATCATTAGGATTGGGTCATAGCCAATTAGCATTACAAGAAATTTGTCTGTGGATAGTTCCTCAGCAAACACCGAGGAGTGGGAAGAATGGGAGGACCCCATTCCATTAGGGATCAACACCCCATTCCCTAAAAACAGGCACTTCTCCCATTTCAAAGAACTGAGCAGACCTTGTGCTTTCTTCTCAAAGACGCACAGGAGAGAAGGCAGAAGAGGCTCACCCCCAGCTCCTTCTCCTTTTATGTTCTATCTCGATGGTCAGCACACCTGCCCAGAAAGGGGAGCTCAGCTCTGAGTCAGAAAAACACCCCTACACAACCTGCCAGCAGGTCCATTTGTTGTTTGTCCTGGGCATGGAGAAAAATGACTGTATTTCCACTCCCTAGAGCCTGAAATGGAAATGCAGAAGCCCTGATATAACATCTTATAACAGCACGGATATCCCATTAGTGTGGTGGGGCAATTACTCTGTGCCAAGACTGTGCCTAGTTTACTGAAAGGAAGGCATGAGTACCTTTTCTGCCTCCGAATTAAAAGCAATGGATGGCTGCACTTTCAGAGGACATCAGCCCTTAACCTGGAGGTTGCCCCATACCCATCTCCCAGGGCCCTGAGGTGAAGCTTCAGCCAGCTAGGGCTAAACACTCATCCTTGGGGGAAAAGTGTCTTAGTGTTAGATGGAGCTACAAACAGAGATGATGTGAGAACTTTTAATCAGAAAGTAAAGGGCTACGGAACCTTCCATCAGGGCTGGAAGTGAGCTAAAGTTTTCAGGATTAGAATTTTGGAGCCTTCTGCAGTGCTCCAGAGTCTCACAGCTCTAACCCACACCTAGTACACAGCACACAGAAAGCTGTCCATGTTGGTTTTGCTGTATGAATGTTTTATCAGAGCCTAGGCTTTCAGGAGGACCTGCTGGTCATAGAATGACAGAATTGTTTCAGTTGGAAAAGACTTTTAAGATCATTTTGTCCAACCACCAACCTCACACTGCCAAGCCCATCACTAAACCATGTCCCTCAACACCTCATCTCTGCATCTTTTGAATATCTCCAGGGATGGTGACTCCACCCCCTCCCTGGGCAGCCTGATCCAATGCTTAACAACCCTCTCAGTGAAAAGTTCTTCAATGGGTCAAGATACCTATGGGTCTTGAATGTTGCTGGTTGAAACCTGTTTTGAACACCAGAAACAAACAGAGAAAGTGCATGAGCAGAAAATATGCACTGATTTTTTTAAAAGATGCTAAAAAATATTTATTTGCATTAGGTGAGATTTTTTTTTTTCCCCAGGTGAACTGAAATAGCCAAGGACCCTTGGCACCAGAACCCCTCTCTTCCCATCGGAAACCCTGATCCCTACCTGGAGAAGAATGTTACCAGAAGAGGGGGCAGAAGCCCAAATCTTAGGAGCAGCCCCATCATGTCACTTGGTGGGGCTCAGACACAATGTGAACAAAGCATAACTCTTGCTCTGTCCAGAACAGAAATAAAACAATACACAGTTTCCTCCCTCCCACCCTCTCATCTAAAAATACATCATATTTATAAAGCACATTTCCCCTACGTACTCTCTTAAATCAAGCTTCAGCAAGAGGAGGGAGAACTGTTTTTACACACTATGTATAGACAGAAATACTCCAGCCCAAGTGGATGAGAGCTGGTAACATCATAGCAAGACTGAAATACAGCTGTGGCTCAGCCCTTAGAAACTGCCTCATTGCTCCCCTCTCCCCCAGAGAAGTTGCTTCTGAGCATCTGTAACATATTTTTTCATTTTCCCCTAAATCAGAGGTGAGAAGGAAGATGAACCACTTGTGAGAATGACTCATTATTTGTCCAGGTGACTCACTGATGAGAACAAAAAGTTGCTAATAAAAAGGTTCTGCCCCAGGAACATGGGGAAACGATGTTGTGTGTGTTGTTTGCCTTTAAGTGCAGGCTGTAGTAAAGCACAGAATAGGACTAAATAGGAATTTCTGAAGGTAATAGGATTTTCACTTACAATACATAGTGGAATATTGGGGGGGTTATGTTATTTTGTTAGTTAGCTGCACTTGTAGCACAGTTTGTAATGTGAGTAATCAGAACGTGAAAATTATTGCTTGATAGTAGATATAAGAAGGTGTGGCTTGGTTTGTTTGGCTTTTATTGTGGTCTGGGACTTTTTTCCTTTTCTTCCCTCCCAAATATTATTCTGACTTTTCTTAAACATCTAAATCTTTATAAAGACTACATAACACTCCCACATATTAATCTAGTGATGGATGTTCTCGTATACTGCAAAACACCATGCTGGAAGCTAACTGTCTTATTTACTCCTAGATTAAAAATATTATTTAAATGTGTATTTTTGCTGCTGCAATTGTAAGAGTACTCTAACTAGACTAAATTTCCTTAATCCTGAGTAAATACACAATAACTTCTATTATTCAGTCTGCGTTGTGCCATCTAAGTAAATCCTTCCTCCTTCTGGAGCAGAATACCTCCAGTACCCTCAATGACAGCCAGGGAATGTCCTTTGGGAATTACTTTAGAATTTTGTATGAAAAAGGTCTGGGAGTATTTCAGATATAAGATGCTGTGGGCTGCAGGAGTTCTTCAACTGTTAAAACAAAAGAAAGATCTAACTTAATAATGGAAGAAGGTAGAATACAGATTCCTCTTGGAAGAAGAAATGGGCTTGACTTCAAGTTGGCTTTGAGGTAACAATTATAGTATTAAAGAGTGTCTTATAGAAGATGAGCTCCTGTGCCTCAACATTCCAAGTAGCAGGGAAGAGTCTCTCTTCTTCTGAACTCTTCATAACTATTGCAATAATCCTTTCTTGACAGGTTGTCACATCACCCTGGCTCTGCAACAAGGCCTCTCTCCTAAAAGGTAGGCTGTTAAAGGGTAGCAGTAGTGAAAATCTTAGCTCTATTAATAAAAAACTGTGATGTGTGGCACTCTGTTTAAGAGAAGAAAAAAACTCCTCTGTATGTGGAAGAGCAGAAAGTATAACTCTCATTGCTGTCTTCTCCTCTTGTTAGCTGGAGCCCAAGTGCCTCAGTAATTTGAAGATCTCCAGCTCTTTGTCTCCTCACCCATCAGAATGTCTGGCCTTGGAAAGAAGCGTGCAGTGGCTGGCAAATCTGAAACTACAACAAAGAAATCCAAATCAGCCTTGGCTGGTCTGCAGTTCCCTGTGGGTCGTGTCTACAGGCTTCTTAAAAAAGGAAACTATGCTGATAGGATTGGTCCTGGTGCTGCCATCTACCTGGCTGCAGTGCTGGAGTACCTGAGTGCAGAGATTTTGGAACTGTCAGGAAATGCTGCAAGGGAAAACAAGAAAGCCAAGATCACACCGAGGCACATCCAACTTGCAGTGAGAAATGATGATGAGCTGAACAGTCTTCTCTCCTGCGTGACCATTGCTCAAGGAGGAGTGACGCCAAATATCCATTCCCAACTCCTTCCCAGGAAAAGCAGCAAAGCTGATGCTCCTTCTCAGGGACAAGGTGGTAGCAAGTGAAAATTGCTTTCCCTGGTCTGGTCTCTGCACTTATGGATGATGTCAACAGCACTGATTTGTATGTGTTTACTTCTTTGTCAAGTATTTCTTTTCTGCTAATTTTAATGTCTTTTTAGTGTTTGTAATAAACTTCCTGGAATGCAGCACTGTTTATTCTTTTCTCATCTCTCCTTCTATGCTGGCATACTAGTGAAATAACTCTTTTTATTAAAAATTCCAGTACATGTTTACTTCATGAAAACATGTTGCAGGTAACTGCTGTAGAGCAGGCAGAGGAATCAACACATATGGCCATTCATGTGAATTTTTCTTCCAACACAGATTCATAGTGAAAATTACTCAGTGCCTCAGAGGTTGTTTAACTCTGCTTTTGGAGTTAGTGACCCTGTGCTTTCAAGTCTTAGTGCTCACAAAGCTGTAATGAATAACAATCTCTCTTCACACTGCTACAACATGACACTAAAACCTCTGTCCCCTCCATCTTGTCACAGCAACAAGAGCTGGTTTATGGAAAACCTGCTGTGGTATTTGTGCTGCTGGCAACTGTCTTGCTTCTGTCTATCAGTGCAGAAAAACAAGTCTCCATATCCAAACAAGCCCCCAGGCCTTTGCTGACCAAGTCATTGACAGTCTTCTCCCAGGAGAGTACCCACAGTTTCTCTGCCCCTAGTCTGTGCTGAGGCTTGCCATCTGCTGTAGCTGCATTAGGGTGCATGATGTTCAGTCTGCCCCTAAGGCAGTATCTCACAGTTCTGTAGCCTCTCACCCAGAGAAGAGCTGCTGAGGACCAGCTTCCTAAAGTGCAGCTGGAACAGGAGCTTTTTATTTGAATGAGATCAGGCTGTTCTGTTGAGTTTAAACTAGCTCCTTTAAACTGTGCCCTGAAGGCATGAGGGTGTCAGAACCTACTGGCCAGGTTCTTATGACGCTGACAGACGTCAAAGCTGTATGCAACAGAGTTAATGACTCAATCCAAGCCGTGCTTACACAGAAATGGGAAGAGAGGGTACCTGACTGAACAGACACTGTGAGTTTAGGGTGATGCAAGGCTGGAACAGTCATTGTATGCTGCCTGGTTTTGAAGAGCAATTGGATGTGATTTTGGCTGGCCTGCAATTAACCCAGTGAAGTAAGAAAAAGTGGAGGATGCTATAGCAGCGAGAAGTGGAAATGTCTGAGAGTAGATTGCTAGCTTTGTTTATAAAGGTGTGCTATATGTAACTAGCCTTGTGCTGAGTGTCTACACCTGTAAATGGAAAAAGCCCCTTGGTTTTAAGGGAGGTACATGAGGAACAAACATGTGAGACCATGTCAGAGGTCCTGATCTTTCCCAGGCTCTCCATTGTGGCCATAAAGCAGCTTGGCCACTGCTGGCATCACAAAGAACAGTGGTACAGCTTTCTGGGTTTAATTCTTGATGACTGCAGCAAGGTGAGGAGTGTCCCCTTCCAGCTGCAATAAATGAACTGCCAACCAGAGATACTGCAGTTCTCTGAGGCACTAAATATCAGGCATGTGTCCAGGGGACATCAGCTAACAAGGTGCTAAGCAGCTCTAGAAGGAGTAATGACAGAATGTTGTGCTCTCAGGGACTGTGCTGAGTGGCTGAATTGTTTCTCACTCAGGTGGCATTAAATGATGCAAGAGCTGGTAATGAGATGGCTACCACTGGGGAGTATTAAAGGGGATAGCTCTTAAGAAGAGATGTGATCTGAGGGATTGGGGTTGTGGGGCTTTTCTTGTGAAGGAGGCTGAGTAGCTTCTTGAGGTGAGAGCTTGTTCTTAGGAAGTGGCTTCATATTTTCTTTGTGTGAGGTAAACTCTTGAATGAAATAATGGGTTTGTGAGTTCTTTGTTTGGTAAGAGACTGCTTACCAGAGCTTTTTTGTTTGGTTGGTTTTGAAAGTTTGGGTTTTTTTAATTGTGTAGACTTATTTTAATAGCTTTAATGACCTCTGATTTAGTTTTGTTGGTGTGGAGCTTTTCATTAATTAAAGTCACATAGTCATTAAAACTTGAGAACAATTTGATATACAAAGGCAGAATTTTCCTGTGTCTTTTTTTTTTTAGTTCCTTTGTGTTACATGCTGAAGAGTAATTGGTAGCATTCTCTGTCATACTGACAGTTATGTCAGTAATAAGTGATCAGGCTTGTTGGAATGGATGTAAGACCATCCAAGAAGATTCTACTTGTTCATTAGCAGCAGCCTGATGCAGTGTGAGAAGAGCAGACTTGTTGCCTGAGGTGTAAAACAAACTTCTCTTCTTTCCGTATGTCTTGTTTCTGGTTGTGGCCTGTTTTACTGCAGCAACAGGTCTTCTAACCTCAGGAAGACAAAATCCATTCTAAGTGGTTTCCAGTAGACGAACTCCTTGTCATTTGTTCATACTTCAGGTATGAATTTCTGTCTCTGGCTCTCACAAGGTCACTGTTGGTTTTGGCACCCCACTACAAGAAAGACACTGAGGTGCTGGAGCATGTCCAGAGATGGGTGATGAAGCTGGTGAAAGGTCTAGAGCACGAGTGTTATGAAGAGCAGCTGAAGGAGCTGGTGGTGTTTAGTCTGGGGAAGAGGAAGCTGAGGGGGGACATGATCCTTCTCTACAACTACCTGAAAGGAGGTTATGGCAAGCTGGGGATTAGTATCTTCTCCCAAGAGTAACAAGTGATAGGCAAAGAGGAAATGGCCTCAGATTGTGCCAGGGGAGGTTTAGACTGGAGGTGAGGAAGACCTTTTTCACTGAGAGAGTCTTTAGATACTGGAGCAGGCTGCCCAGGGAGGTAATAAAGTCACTGTTCCTGGAGATATTCAAAGACGTGTGAGGTGCTGAGGGATATGATTTAGAGTTGGACTTGATGACTTCACAGGTCTTTTCCAACTGAAACAATTTTATAATTGCAGAAACTGCTTAGATTCTTACCAGGGGTGAGTTCAACAAGGCTTCTCCGTAGTGTTTCTGAACACTTGTAAGTATCTGGAAGCCTTTCTCCTTAACAGCAGTCCTCCATTGGTACTGGATCAGAAGACCTTGCTCTGAAGTTCTTCCAAAATCTTTCAAGAGAGAATGGTAGTCTTGTAGGTTTACCTGCTGCTTTGACTGATCTTGTAGAGGGAAACAGAGCTTGGCTGGAAGCTTGTCAGACTCTTCTAGAGCAGCAGCCTGGCCCCTCTGCTTCTTCAGACCAAAGTAAGGACAGATAGCAAAGTTTCTGAGGGGAAGACTGACTTGTAAGGAGATTGGAGAGGCAGTGAAATGAGAAGAAAGAAAGGACTTAAATGCTCAGTTTCTATTAGCTTTGCAATTTTTAATGATTTTTTTTTTTTTTTTTGAATAGTAGGTTGTTGATAGAATGTCAGAATGTGGGAAGAAAACAACAAAGCTCCTTCTTATGCCAAAGAAAACCATGTCGGCCTTGGCTGGTCTGCAGTTCCCTGTGGGTCGTGTCTACACGTGCCTCAAAAGTGGGAGCTATGCTGACAGGGTCAGTCCTGGTGCTGCCATCTACCTGGCTGCAGTGCTGGAGTACCTGAGTGCAGCGATCTTGGAGCTGGCAGGAAATGCTGCACGGGAAAACAAGAATGCCAGAATCACGCCCGGGCACATCCAGCTTGCAGTGAGAAATGATGACGAGCTGAACAGGCTCTTCACCTGCATGAGCAGTGCTCAAGAAGATGTTATGTCAAGTATCCATGCCCAGCTCTTTCCCATCAGAGCTGATGGTCCTTCTCTTGAACAAGGCGGTAGCCAGTGAAACTTGCTTTTCTTGGTCTGGTTCTGCACTTGTGTAGATGATGTCACTCAGTAACATTAATTTGTGTGTGTTTGGTTCTTCAGCATAATTGGGTTTTTTTATCTCCAAATTTTAATGTGGTTTTGATGTTTTTAATAAAGTTCCTGGAATGCAACTCTGTTCTTAGCTTTCTTTCCAGTGATGGAAGGACACACAAAATGTCAACAAAATCTAGTCTACTGCTTGACTAGATGTATTTGCAATTGTCTTTGACAATCTTCTGTTATATTCCTGCATTCCACCCCATTACTCAAGAAACCACTTCCACTAGTGCTGGCAAAATGGCAGTTGTTCAGGTCACATAGGAATGCATCCAGGTGAGTTTTGAAGATCTCTGAGGAAGGAGACTCCACAACCTCCCTGGGTAGCCTGTGCTTGGGCTCCATCCTCCTCACAATAAAACAGATTTCTCTTATCTTTAAATTGAACTTCTTGTGTTTGAGCTTCATTTTATTACCCCTTGTCCTGTTACTAGATACAAGAGAAAAAGGGATGTCCCAGCCTCCTGATATAAGCCATTTACATACTTGTACAAATTAATAGATCCTCCCTTGGTCTCCACTACTCTAGAATAAACAGCTTCAGTTCCCGCAGCCTTTCCTCATAAGGAAGACGCTCCAGTCCCCTGATCATCTTGGTGGCCCTGTGCTGGACTCTCTCCAGCAGTTCCCTGTCCCTCTTGAGCTGAGGAGCCCAGAACTGGACACAGGACTCCAGATGAGGCCTCACCAGGGCAGAGTAGAGGGGAAGAAGAACCTCCCTTGACCTGCTGGCCACATTCTTCTTGATGCATCCCAGGATGCCATTGGCCGCCTTGGCCACGAGGGCACATTGCTGGCTCATGATTAGTTTATTATTAACCAGGACTCCCAGGTCTCTCTCCTCAGAGCTGCTGTCCAGCAGGAGGAAGTGGCAATTGAAGATCAACCAGCTCTTGGGCACTTCTACCATCTAGGATCTTATCATGTGACATCCCTCCAAGTAGGTCTTTGAAGAGGCCAAAGTCAGCTTACCTGAAATCCTAGGTCACAGTCCTGCTTAGTGTCCTGCTTCTTCCACACAGGATCTTGAACTCTACCATCTCATGATTGCTGCAGCTGAGGTTGCCTCCAACCTTCATATCCTCAACCAAACCCTCATTCTTTGTTAGCACAAGTTCCAGCAGCACACCCTTCCTCATTGGTTCCTCAACCACTTGTGACAAGAAGTTGTCATCAACATTTTGTAGGAACATCCTGGACTGCATGTGCTTGTCTGTGTGGCTTTGCCAGCAAATATCAGGATGATTGAAGTCCCCCATGAGGACCAGGGATTATGACTGTGAGACATCTCTCAGCTGTTCGTAGAAGGTCTGATCCACTTCCTCCTCCTGATCAGGTGTCCTGTAGCAAACTCCTACAATAGCATCACCTACATTACCCTGCCCCTTAATTTTCACCAACAAGCATTCAACCTGCCCCTCATCCCCACCCAGGCAGAGCTCAATGCACATTAGTTGCTCCCTCTCATAGAGAGCATCTCCATTCCCTTGTTTCATTGGCCTGTCTTTCCTGAGTAGTACATGTCCCTCCATGGCTGTGCTCCAGTCATGGCAGCTGTCCCACCACATCTCTGTGACCGCAATAAGGTCGTAGCCCCACATCTGCACCCACATCTCCAGTTCCTCCTGCTTATTCCCCAGGCTGTGTGTGTTGGTGTAGAGATAACACAGTGGTTTACTTAAACACACAGGTTTCCCTGGATGGATGCAAGAGGATCTTCCCTGATTTGATAATCCCGCAGGGTGGTCAGCCTTCTGCATCTCATCATGGTGTGCAGCTGAGGGACACTTATCACTGCATTCTCTGCCCTGCCCTGTTTCCCTGCTAGACAGGATAGCTTGTTATTTCACCCCCAACTCCTCAAGTCTTTCAGTTTAAAGCCCTCTTGATCAAGTTGGCCAGCCTATTCCCAAGGCTGGGAATTCAAGTTGAACATTAACCTCTTTGCTGGCTGTTTCATCAGTCACTTTGAAGCAACTTGCATTCAGAATTGAGTACTTGGTGTGTCAGAGGATAAAATAGTCCAGAATCAATCAATTTGGTAATGTTTGTGGGTGTACAGCCATCACCTACTTAGACAAAAACACCCAAAGCAATGAGAAATAGTAATGTCAAAATCACTTAACATAGTGTAATCCTGTAGTACAGCTACTGGGGTTGGCACACCAATGAAACACATTGTTAAAAGATCTGTAGTATTTAAACCTCCTTCAATGTAAAAGGCAGAGGTGTTAGTCACAGTGGAGGCTGAGTTAAATATTTCTATACTGATCTTGCAGAAATATGCACAGGGTATGTGCTTGTAGCACAGACTACAAAGTGCAACAAGCCAACCTGTTATAAAAGAGGGAAACACGGGTATCATCTTCTTTCAGTAATACATATACTGTTACTCTAGCTCCTTCAGGTGCTATTACTCTGGGTTTGGTAACCTGATGTGAGGTAATTGCCCACACATATTGGAGAGCTGTGGCTTCACTTTTTCAGATTGGGCTTCAGTTTGACATTGAGTTTGCGATACCAGTAATAGTGTTCCAATACTGTCTCTTCTAGATAAGCACAGGTGTTTGTCAAAGATAGCTGAAATACAAGAACTTGAGAATCTGATATGAACAAAGGATGTAAAATAAGAGGATAAATTGGGGTACAGAACCACACAGCATTCTTGGGGATTACTGTATGAATCTTCACATCTAGACTAATAGATCTCAGTCCTACTGTGCAATCTGTAGTTGTAAATGATTCCCTTTCCCCTGTAGTTTCTGAGTATGTTGTGCTTTCATCAGTAAACCAGGTATCTTTTTTGTGGTCTTCCTTTAACTTGTTGTAAGGGGATGTCTTCTCCACAGGAGATGTAGGGATATCACCAAGGGGGAGAGTTTCCCCTAGTATGGGCATAAAAGTTCTCCAATATCCTGAAAGTCCCAAAAAGGTCTGTAATTGTTTCAGTGTAGTTTGTATAGAAAATCTCTGGACTGTTTGCTATACCTTATTTGATATTTCTCTAATCTATCCCTGCCAAAATATTCCCCCAAATTTTACAGTAGTATTAAGGCCCTGTATTTTCTTTGGATTAATTGCCCAGCCTTGGTTTTGTAAATGTACTGTCACCAATTCACCAGCTATTTCAATTTCTGTTTGTGAGTATGACATAATCAATAGACCATCAATATAATGGCAAACAGTGACAGTACTAGACCATAGTGCTCAATCAGCTGCTATAATCTGGTGGCAAATGAAGGCACTCTATTTGTAGCCTTGAGGCAATACCTGGAAAGCATGTTGCTTTTGTTGCCAGGTAAAGGCAAACTGATCTTCGTTTTCTGAAGCAATTATAGAAAAGACAGGATCAGCAAGATCTATCACCACCTTCCAAAGCTGCAAATTTTTGAGGTTTTTTTTTCCTATAAGAGTAATTATGTCTAGTACTGTAACTGCAAGGGGTGAGGGGGTGACTTAATTCTGTATAACCTACAGTCATTCTACAAGTGCCATCTGGTTTTCAGACAGGCCAGATGAGGTTATTAAAGGCAGCCATAGTTTCCCTAATGATTTCTGCTTCTTGAAGTGCCTGAATGGTTTGGGTAATTTCCTCCTCTGCCCCTGGAGTACAGTATTGGTTTGCAGTTACCACCTTGGTAGGCATGAGCAGCACAACCAGTACACTTTGGGAATCCACACAAGACAGTTATAGATTGAATGGCAAATGCTGCTTGCAAAGTTCCGAAACAAAAGTAACCATTTAAAGTTTCAACCGTGTGTCCTGCCAACAAATCAATACCCAAAGTACATTCCTTAATTGGGGCAACTAACATCATAGTGGTAAATTGTGGGGAGTTTTGTGGAGACTTGGCTAGAGAAAAGAGGACATGATAGAATACAGCTGCTTAGGCAGTAAGCATTAAGCTATAAGATATTGGACTCCTGCTCAAGGCCATGAGAGCAAGAGAGCTGTATGATAACAGGATGAAAAAGCAGGAGCTTAGTTTGGGTTCAACAGCCACAAGTATCTGGAGTATGTTGAAACAGGGCGAGGTTTGCACCTAACTGGGAACCAATGATGAGCTTAGCTTTTGCAATATGTATGAGCCTGATTATTGTATCTATAAAAGAGTTGTATCTTTGCAAATAAAGTTGAGACTTGTTGCGCTACAGGGTGGCCTTGTCTCCCCTCCTCTTCAGCAGTAAATGGCTTAGCATTGTTAAGGCAACATCATCTTCGAAGGCAGGGGGGGAACTTCCCTCCAGTCCACATATCTGTGATGTGACTTTTTTATTATCAATATCACTATGCAATACAGTAACTTCAGCTCCAGTATCCAGGAGTGCTAATACATGTAAAATCCCACCAGCCTGCTACTCCATAGTTAAAGGAATATAGGAGCGTCAGTCCCTCTGAAGGCAGGAGGATACTGTGGGCACAATTTTGTGGGACTTGCCAAATGTTTGTTTCTGTTGCTTTGGCATTTGCAATGTAGTGCCAGGTGGTAGGTGGGATGGAAGTTGGGCACGGAATTGGTGGTGGGGATAGGGTTGGTAGGTTTTTTTGTGTAAACGCTAACTTTTCCCTTTGATAAGATAATTCTGATGTTGTGATCCCATGTATTTCTGATTGTGGGATACAAGCTTGTATGATATCTTTCCACATTTGTTTCCTCACCACCCATGATCTAATTCTTTTGGTTTTGTCAGCTTTCCTTCATTTGCCACCAAAATAGACTGCCCTGAAATTATGGCTCCAATTTCCCTCAAGATATTTGCTAGCGTGCCTGTATTACCCATAGCATTTGTCACTGCTGGTATATTCAAGTGTTTTATTGAGGCAGGTGCTTCTCTCAAAAAATACATTTTCATGTTTTTCATTGCTACTACGCTGTCCAGATTGGATTCTGTAACCAAGGCATGAACCATCCCCATCTGCCACACCAAATCAATACTATCCTCTATTGTACACCAGTTCCTGAGGGATAACATTAGTTCTTCAGGTTCTGTATACGCCGTTAAAACTACTGCACACAGCCACTGATACAATGTAGGTACAATAATATCTTGCCCCTCAGAAGCTCTGATATTTTGCAACTAAGCATATCGTTGTACTTGATCAGCATTGGCTATAATGCTTAACAAATCTTTTTCACATGCTAATGAATTCATAGATGCAGCTCCACTATCTCAAGCCCTCGAAATCCATGCTAGTATGCTTTTTTCAACTCTTTGCTGATAGGTCTCTAAAAATTCCCTTAACTCTTTCGAGGTGTAAGTATACATGATTTGTACTCCTCCATCTACTTACTCTTGCTGCCCCATCATTTTTATGAGGGATCACGTTTCCAGCACTTCCCTGCTTTTGGAATCCAAATCCAAATCAAACTCAATCTCTTAGTCTAAGAATTCACTCTAAATATTTCCATCCCATTCCTCAGGACCCCATGACTGTTTTGCAGGGAAGCCACAAACTTGGGAAACTGAAACCTTGTTTTCCTTGTACCTGTCTGTTTATTAACAACACACACTACCAACTGTTCTACATTATCTTGCAGCTCATAGCAACACTCTGTTTCAATAGTAATCACTTCTTGTGTGATAATCTTTGCATTTTACAATGTCCTAACTTACTTTCCCAATTCTCTGTTTTTACGCTGTAATGCAACAACTTCAACAAAGAAGAGCTCCATTGACTGGTAACTAAAAACCATCCCAATCTTCCTGCTACTTTGTGAGAAGAATCTTGTGCATAGCCATTTCAATTGCCTGGAGAGTGTAACCACAGCCCCATCCTCTATTTCATGTCATGCTTCTGGCAGAGACAGTTTAGCCAGGAAAGCAACCACAAGGGTCCAATTCTCAGTACTGGGCCATCCAGAATATGGGGAGTCATCATTCCAGCCTCTGCAGTTCCTGACTTCTTTCTAAACAACCATGGCATGGCTGTTCCTGGATCCTACTAACTATGCCAAATGTGTGAGCCAACACAAGCAGGACACATGAGCAACAACAAGACCATGGATAAAATGCCAAGAGCAGATACATTCTTGTTAGCTCACAATGGAGGGATCTCTGAAACAGCACTCAGACAGAGGCATGTAGTGCAGATACAGCACTGCAGATCTCAGATCAGCAGCACAGTGAAAAGACAAAGACTTTGAACCTACTGCTTTTTGCCTATAAATCAGGGATTGGTTTTTAGGTCTAATTTTCCACTGTGCTTTAATATAGGCAGGAATCTTGAGAATGTTCAATAGGTGCCTCTGAGCCTATCACAGGTCTACGTTATCAAAACAAGGATGTTCGACTTGCAAAGAACACAGAGCTAAGCAAGGATTAGCATCGTGCATAGATGTGGTTTTTACACTCCAGTTTCAGATCACTTGAGTGTATTTGCAATCCTCCTCACCAGCCTTCCATTACGTTTACACATTGTTCATGTGAAGTTTTCCTTTAACACAGATCCAAATAGCTCAGTGCCTCAGAGGTTGTTTAACTCTGCTTTTGGAGTTAGTGACCCTGTGCTTTCAAGTCTTACTGCTCACAAAGCTGTAATGAATAACAATCTCTCTTCACACTGCTACAACATGACACTAAAACCTCTGTCCCCTCCATCTTGTCACAGCAACAAGAGCTGGTTTATGGAAAACCTGCTGTGGTATTTGTGCTGCTGGCAACTGTCTTGCTTCTGTCTATCAGTGCAGAAAAACAAGTCTCCATATCCAAACAAGCCCCCAGGCCTTTGCTGACCAAGTCATTGACAGTCTTCTCCCAGGAGAGTACCCACAGTTTCTCTGCCCCTAGTGTGTGCTGAGGCTTGCTGTTGAACTGCAAACCACACATCTGCTGCAGCTGTATTAGGGTGCATGATGTTCAGTCTGCCCCTAAGGCAGTATCTCACAGTTCTGTAGCCTCTCACCCAGAGAAGAGCTGCTGAGGACCAGCTTCCTAAAGTGCAGCTGGAACAGGAGCTTTTTATTTGAATGAGATCAGGCTGTTCTGTTGAGTTTAAACTAGCTCCTTTAAACTGTGCCCTGAAGGCATGAGGGTGTCAGAACCTACTGGCCAGGTTCTTATGACGCTGACAGACGTCAAAGCTGTATGCAACAGAGTTAATGACTCAATCCAAGCCGTGCTTACACAGAAATGGGAAGAGAGGGTACCTGACTGAACAGACACTGTGAGTTTAGGGTGATGCAAGGCTGGAACAGTCATTGTATGCTGCCTGGTTTTGAAGAGCAATTGGATGTGATTTTGGCTGGCCTGCAATTAACCCAGTGAAGTAAGAAAAAGTGGAGGATGCTATAGCAGTGAGAAGTGGAAATGTCTGAGAGTAGATTGCTAGCTTTTTTTATAAAGGTGTGCTATATGTAACTAGCCTTGTGCTGAGTGTCTACACCTGTAAATGGAAAAAGCCCCTTGGTTTTAAGGGAGGTACATGAGGAACAAACACGTGAGACCATGTCAGAGGTCCTGATCTTTCCCAGGCTCTGCATTGTGGCCATAAAGCAGCTTGGCCACTGCTGGCATCACAAAGAACAGCGGTACAGCTTGGTAGGTTTAATTCTTGATGACTGCAGCAAGGTGAGGAGTGTCCCCTTCCAGCTGCAATAAATGAACTGCCAACCAGAGATACTGCAGTTTTCTGAGGCACTAAATATCAGGCATGTGTCCAGAGGAGATCAGCTAACAAGGTGCTAAGCAGCTTTAGAAGGAGTAATGACAGAATGTTGTGCTCTCAGGGACTGTGCTGAGTGGCTGAATTGTTGCTCACTCAGGTGGCATTAAATGATGCAAGAGCTGGTAATGAGATGGCTACCACTGGGGAGTATTAAAGGGGATAGCTCTTAAGAGGAGATGTGATCTGAGGGATTGGGGTTGTGGGGCTTTTCTTGTGAAGGAGGCTGAGTAGCTTCTTGAGGTGAGAGCTTGTTCTTAGGAAGTGGCTTCATATTTTCTTTGTGTGAGGTAAACTCTTGAATGAAATAGGGACTTTGTGAGTTCTTTGTTTGGTAAGAGACTGCTTAATGGGGCTTTTATTAAAAAAAGCCTAAAGTCATTTTTATTGGCATTTTTAAACACTTCAGTGTGATCTCTGATTTAGTTTTGTCCATGTCTGTGTAGAGCTTTCTATTATTTGAAGGCACTTAGTTGTTAAAACTTGAGAACAATTTTATATACAAAGGCAGAGTTTTCATGTATTTTTTTTTAATTGCTTTATGTTATACACTGAAGAGTAATTCAGTACTAGAGTGTTATGTCAGTAATAAGAGATGAGGCTTGTTGGAATGGATGTAACATCCTACAAGAAGATGTAGGAAGATGTAGATTGTTCATTAGTAGCAGTGAGAAGAGCAGTCTGAGGTGTAAAACAAAGCTTCTCTTTTTTTTCAGAATCTTGTTCCTGGTTGTGGCCAGCAACAGGTCTTCTAACCACAGGAGGACAGAATCCATTGGAAGTGATTTCCAGTAGACAAAATCCTTGTCATTTGTTCATACTTCAGGTATGAATTTCTATCTCTGGCTCTCACAAGGTCACTGTTGGTTTTGGCACCCCACTACAAGAAAGATACTGAGGTGCTGGAGCATGTCCAGAGATGGGTGATGAAGCTGGTGAAAGGTCTAGAGCACGAGTGTTATGAAGAGCAGCTGAAGGAGCTGGTGGTGTTTAGTCTGGGGAAGAGGAAGCTGAAGGGGGACATGATCCTTCTCTACAACTACCTGAAAGGAGGTTATGGCAAGCTGGGGATTAGTATCTTCTCCCAAGAGTAACAAGTGATAGGTGAAGAGGAAATGGCCTCAGATTGTGCCAGGGGAGGTTTAGACTGGAGATGAGGAAGACCTTTTTCACTGAGAGAGTCTTTAGATACTGGAGCAGGCTGCCCAGGGAGGTAATAAAGTCACTATTCCTGGAGATACTCAAAGAAGTGTAAGTGAGGCGCTGAGTGATATGATTTAGAGTTGGACTTGATGACTTCACTGGTCTTTTCCAACTGAAACAATTTTATAATTGCAGAAACTGCTTAGATTCTTACCAGGGGTGAGTTCAACAAGGCTTCTCCGTAGTGTTTCTGAACACTTGTAAGTATCTGGAAGCCTTTCTCCTTAACAGCAGTCCTCCATTGGTACTGGATCAGAAGACCTTGCTCTGAAGTTCTTCCAAAATCTTTCAAGAGAGAATGGTAGTCTTGTAGGTTTACCTGCTGCTCTGACTGATCTTGTAGAGGGAAACAGAGCTTGGCTGGAAGCTTGTCAGACTCTTCTAGAGCAGCAGCCTGGCTCCTCTGCTTCTTCAGACCAAAGTAAGGACAGCTAGCAAAGTTTCTGAGGGGAAGATTGACTTGTAAGGAGGTTGGAGAGGCAGTGAAATGAGGAGAAAAAAAGGACTTAAATGCTCAGTTTCTGTTAGCTTTGCATCTTTTTAATTATCTTTTTTTGTTTTCTTTTGAATAGTAGGTTGTTGATAGAATGTCAGAACGTGGGAAGAAAACAACAAAGCTCCTTCTTATGCCAAAGAAAACCAAGTCGGCCTTGGCTGGTCTGCAGTTCCCTGTGGGTCGTGTCTACAGGCTCCTTAAAAAAGGAAACTATGCTGACAGGATCGGTCCTGGTGCTGCCATCTACCTGGCTGCAGTGCTGGAGTACCTGAGCGCAGAGATTTTGGAACTGTCAGGAAATGCTGCACGGGAAAATGGGAAAGCCAGAATCACACCCAGGCACATCCAGCTTGCAGTGAGAAATGATGATGAGCTGAACAGGCTCTTCTCCTGTGTGACCATTGCTCAAGGAGGAGTGATGCCTAATGTGCTTCCTGAACTTGTTTCTAAGGCTACTACCTCACTTAAACCTCCTGTCAAACATGCCCAGTCACAGGAGTTCTAGGTGCCACCATGCTTCTGAGCTTGTGATGGTGGGAACACTGGCTTTCTCCACAGTTCTGAGTCTTGGTGGGTTCTTTTTTTTTATGATAGTTGGCATTTTTGTTCTGAGTTCATGTGTATGTCTACCTGTGTGCACGTCTGAAAAGCTGCTGAAGACAGAGTTCAAGTCAATATTCCCTTATTGCATCCTTCAAAATAAGTCAACCAGGTATTTCTATGAATTAATAATTTTGCAAATGACTCATGTCCCTCTTACTCCTTTCTATAAAATATTGATTGCACCAAACAGAATATTTTTCTTTGGCAGCACAGTTATTTAATGAAACCTCCTTTATGGTCTCAAAGCTTGTCTCCATGTACATGGCTCCTTATTCACCATGTGTCGAAGTTTGCTTCATCTGACCAGACCCTTGTCATGGACACAGTTATCTAATCTGTGTAACCAGATGAACCCGAGAAACGTAAACTGGAGTGCCTTATAATGATGGTAAAGATGATGAATTATTTTCTCTAACACTTGAATATAGGGGTGGGGCTGTGCTGTAACTTCAGAGTATCACTGCATGCACCTTGGTCCAAAGATTATGTTAGAATTATCCTCTGGCTTTCTGGATTGATGGAAGGCAATTCAAGGACCCTTCTGAAGACTGTATGTAAGCCTTTTCAGTGCTTGAGCCTGAAAGATCTTCTAGAAACTCTTCTTAAAGAATGAATCCAAATAAAACTTCTACCTCTGTGGTACTGAGGATCTGTTAAGCTGCTTTGAGGCTTGTTCCATTAGGGTTCAGATCAAGGAAAGCTGTGCACTAAAGGGCAAACCATGAAGTGACCTTTTTCAAGACCTTCCAAAACCCTTCCACTCATGTAGCTTGAAAGGCTACCAAGGTGCTATCAGACTCCTATTCTGGATTGCAATATAATGACAGGCACACTGGAATTAACTTTTTTGCTGTTCTGCAGAAGATTTTAACAGGAGGATGCCACTCAATTTTAAGAGCCTTATAACTGTGTTATTAAGAATTTGAATTATTCTGTTTGCAAAACAGAACAGGGAGGCCCTAGTGTCCACCAGATTTGGATATAGTAATTCAACCAGGTGAAAGGACTATTTAGAAAACTGTCTCAAGGCTGATACTACTAGCTGAAGTTTTTTTGGGAGCCTCTGTTTCCCTTATCTGACCTACAATAATCCATATTATGCTGCTGCTTGCATTAGTGTAGTTCAAATATCTCCCTGTTTTTCTGTGCTTGTAGGAATTGAGATGTCTTGAACAATAAGCTGCAAGGAGCTTATTAACTTTTTTCATGGGCAGGCTAGGGAATTTAAATGAAAGGTGGTGAGTCAGGAATGAGATGGTGTGAAACTGCAGCCAGAGGACATTTTCTATGTGAAATATCTAGCATATGTGTAAGCTGAAAACACCTACAAGAGGCTAGTCTATGAGAAGACAAAGGGAGGAGAGTCTGTTATACAGGGACTGACCTCATGCCTGGCTGCTGTATGCACTGGAGATAAATTATTTGTACTGTGGATAGCAGACAAATTTTATTTTGAGGGCAACTATAAGATCAGCCAGTGCTCTCTGTGTAAATGTAGCAACATTTGGCTAGAAGTCTAGAGGGCAAAATGCTTCTGACTTGCACCACAAACCAAACTCTTTGTTTTCGAAAGCAACAGTGACTCCTTAGGGGGTTGCTGGATGTTTTTCTACAGCAGTTTCAATCAACATTGACTTGTATGAGCTGCACTTGAAGAAAAACAGTCCTCTGTTTCCCATCAGGCTGATGGTTATGCTTCGTGCTGTGTTGGCTCAGGCTTGCTTCTGGCCTGTCCAAGCCAGTTGCACACAATGTGGGTGCCCCTGCAGCAGCATGGGCTTGTGCAGCTCCTGCCATGCTGCATGACTCCTGCTGCTGTGCCAACACAGCTGCTCACAGCATCTGCTGTGAACCAGGCTGCTGGGCTCATATGGTAACTTATTTCTTTTCTTTTGCTTCTTAAAGTAAAACCCCGAGTGCTCTTGGTGCAACTTGAAAGTTTCCATGGGGGCAAGAAAAAAAGATTTGGAGTGGGATGCTGGCTGGAAATGCTGGTTTTAATACCTCCATGATGTGGGCTGTGACACTGAAGCCCCATGGGAATTGCAAAGGTCTCTGTCTTCCAAAAGTGAGGCTGTATCACACCAGGTGTATGATTTGAGACGTGACTTGTGGAACGGGAGGTTTCAGCAAGCCCCAGTGTCTATAGAAATCCTACCAAAAAAGAAAAAGACACTTTTATTCATGTCTCAGCTCTTCTGCAGAGGAAACAAAGCTTCATCTTGGCTTGTATAAGAAAATGTCCCCATCTCAAGGAGCATCATCTCATGGTCCTGGGACAATCCAAGAAGAGCTGCTGACCAGGATACACAGCTCTTCCCGAGACCTAGCCAGAGGGAATGCAGCCAGCAGGGATGGTACTGGTTGATGTGTTGTCTGCCAAACAACCAATTCAATACATCTTATATTAACCTCATCTTGCTTTACCAGAAAGTTTGTGTGGGTTTAACAGTGACTGCAGGGTGGCTGGCATGCTCAATGCATCTTGTTGCTCCAGAAGCAACATGCTTGGAAAGATGAGATCTGTCACAGCTGAGTACCCAGTAGGTGCTCTGGGGTCTGTAGTTCACATCTGTTAAACTGCAACGGGGAGACAGGCATCACCTTTAGCGGTGGCTCACCATCGCTTTCTTGACAAAACTCAACCAATGAGAACAGACAGGAGGAATACAGGAACAAGGAGAAGGCAATGACAGGTTCAAGGAGAGCCAGAGGGAAAGAGCATCCCTGGAGCATGTGGGTGTCCCAGCAGCTATCATACAGCCCTGCTCTGTCTTTAATAATTAGAGCTGACCTGCAGACATACTAGTTTCTGAAATATGACCTGCTGGCCACTCTCCTGTTCTCTGTGGTCATTACTACAGCTTTTCTGATATATTTCTAAATGTAGAGCAACCAATGCATTTGTTCCTGCTTTCTTTTTTGTGAAGTCTAAAGACAACTGAGATAATGCTGAATGTTGAGATACTGATTTGGAAAAGTTCATTAATTCTCATAATTCTATTTCTCTTCTACAGTTGTGAAGTTGATTTTGTCTTCTTTTTGAAGATATGTTATGCATGCTTTTAATCATGTTTTTAATCATTGATTAAGAAAATCCAGTCCCAGTTTAAATGCATAATAAAACATACATTCAGTCTTGTAATGTATCCTCAGCCCTGTTCGTTACCAGATTGTGTACCATTCTAGCCCAAATAACTACCTTGGTAATATGTGCCATGTATAGTTTGTGATGGCTATCTTAGCAGCTGGGTCAGGCTCATCTCCTGTTTCCACCAGTGTGACCCATTTCACTTCTTTCTCAGTCTCTCATCTTCGACTCTCCTTTTTGTCACCACTTATGTACTTCCTTCACTTCAGGGGGCAAATTGCTAAATAATTAGCTAATGCTCATTTATTATTTTGAGGTTGTTAGAAGTTATTGCTTTGTGTATACAAGCAGCTCATTAGGCTGCCAAACAAGGGGTTATACAAAGAGTATGTGTGGGAGAGAGCTACACAACCATTTCCAGTATTGTGATGAAAAGTGTATTCTTTCCAACTTGCTCCAACTATCTGTGTGTCTTTCTGTGCTGTGCATAGCATCTGTGAAAATATTTTTGCCAGCAGTGTCATGATTGGGTTTCTTCATCATTCCAGAAAAAATAAATGGGGAGAAGTTCACTTAAACTCAGCTTGTAACCATTTTAACATTTATTATACCTGCAACAGCTTGGCAGCTGAGGAGAGGAGTCAGTCATACTCTTAGAAATGTGTAACCAATGAACCAGCAAAATGTACAAGCTGACCCTGCATTATCTCTGTGCTCTGATCTCTCTTGAAAGCACAGAATGGGGGATGTAGTCACTGGGCCAAATTAGATTTTAAATGTATTTGTTGAAGTGGTAGACCAAAGAAAAGCATTCACTGAATCAACTTGCTAGCTTCATCCTTTGTCAGAGTGCAAGCTCTCTACCTGCCAAGTGGAGGAAGGCACACATATGTTCTCAGACATCACTCTTCCTCCTAAGCACCAGAATTTAGGCATCTCTCTATACCTTCCTCAAGTCTAGGAGGTTTTCATGAAGCTAACTAAAGCTTGATGTACCCCCTGTACTTTCTTTTGGACTTGCTGCTGTCAGACCACGGCATTAGCAAGTTCTGTTGTCAACAGCTTGCCCTGGAGCTGTATTATCCCAGCACCTTGCTTTGCACTGCATGTTGAATGTAGGGCTCTGAGATGCCACCAAGGACTCATGGTAAATGGAGGTAGAGTCAGCACAAGAACAGAAAGAGGGAGCCTTACTGTTACTCAATGGTTAGGTAAATCATCAGAGATACTGACATTTTGATTTTTCCTTTTTTTCCCAGTGTCTAGTCCAGCTGTGATCTCAGACCATGACTACACTCCCAGGTGTCATGACATATAGCCATAAAAAGCAGAGTTAACAGGCTTACCTTGTGTAATGAAGAATGCAAGAGAAGTGCAAGTTATTAACTTGAAAATAGCTCTCTTTCATCTAGGTTAGAGAAACTTTGCTTTTTCTCCTTGCAGCATGCACTAAATCCAGGGCTCTGGTTAAGCTGGAATTAATGACAAAACAGTGAGAGGCTGTGTCAAGCTGTCATGGCACTTTGCTAACTTCTTCATTTGAAACTCAGATAGTGCTGAGGCTCAAACATGCCCTGAAGACAGTGAGGACTGCTGCTTGCACTAGGAAACAGATTTTTTTGTTTTTTATCAGCTTCTCTGGTTATCCAAACATCATACAGTTGCTTGATGAGGCTTAAATCATACCTCACTAGCTGAATTCACCAAGGAAGGTGCTTGCTGCTGTAAGGGAACTCAAATGTAGCCCATGCATCTGTTGAGGAAACATTAAGCGTCTGTCACATATCCCAGTCCCTCTCCCTTCCTAAGTTTTTAATAGCCTTATTTATTTCAGATTTACTTGTCCCTTACTGATCTCTTCTATCATGGTCTTTGTAACACATTAGATAACATACAATTTGTACAGGGTACCCTACACAAGTATCCTGCTTATTGAGACAACGTTCCGAGTAGACATGGGAAGCTTGCCTTAATGTACTTTCTATTTACAGTCTAGGAGCTTCTTTCTACATGTTATCACATAGGCCTGATTCTCACTACCACTCAGCTTTAAACCTGTTTGGATTGGTAGAGATACACTGGTGGGAAACTGTTTTGAGATATAGATCGTGATCTTCTTCTGACTAAGCACTTCACTTGTGCCCCTCTTAACAGGCATAAAGGGCTGTCTTCCATGATAAGACAATGATGTTAATACTAAATCCTGGTAAAACAGTATCCTCGTAAATGACTGAGTGCTTCACCATCACTTAATGCTGCCAATTAATACAGCATTCTTCCAAGAAGTTAAAAGATGTGTGCATTAGGACTCCTCATATCTTCAAGCTGTTTCTCTTTGAAAATTGCTCTTTTCAGAGAGAGAGAGATTTTTCTGATTTTTGAAGAATTAAAATGTCTTTTCCATATCCAGGTGGTTTTAACATGCTTTCACTACATTAACAACCTATGATTCCTCTCAAAGGAAACTTGCTGTGGTACCTGCTTCAAAACATGTTCCTCCTCAGAGCATATCCATTCCTTCCTTCATCTATACCAGGACAATCCATGCCAGGACAACCAGAGGAGGAAGTGATAAATTAGTTGTTTTGGGGAGAAAAGGTGCTGAAGTGGTGAGAAGCTATGACACGGGAGCATGAAGATGAAAATGCTGTAAAAATAGAAAGAGATATAGGCAGTGAAGGAAAGAGCAGCATAAATATCAGCAGGATGTGAACATAAAATTTATTGTGGGAAGTGGCATTTCATGATAGAATAAAGCAAAACAAAGAATAATTCCCTTCATGGCAGGAATTACTGGGTGATGTTCCTTCGTTTATGCTGTAAAGGTTGTCAAGCAAGATGAATGTCAGGGTGCTTTCTGGTCGTTCTGCCTGTGCGTTTATACCTGCTGTCCCATTACCTACTCAACAGGACCACTGATATTTTCCAGACATACTCTTCCTTCCACAGCACTTGTTAAAAGTGAATGCAGCTCATTAAGCTTCGTACCAGCCCTGGCAGGGGCCACCAACAGATCAAACATCTGCTGTTGAAGAGGAAACAAACACAGTTATGACACTTCGCTGTTGCCTTACAACACATCAGCAGAGAAAGGATAGATACTCAGAAACCTGGGGACAGAACAACAAGAAAATGAAGTTTTTTCATTAGAGGTGTTACCCATCTGAACGGGATGAATGCAGAACTAGGCACTTGGCTTAGTAAAATGCACACCAAGGACTACTTAAACATTTACTGGAGTAGAGGTAATTACACTGATGAATAATAATGCATTAAGGTTATAAGAGAACAGATTTTATTTGAGGATAAATGTAAGGAACAATTATCTCATTTGATTTCAAGGTAAACTCTGTGAACAAACATTGCTAGTCTATCATAGTAATTAGTGTCATTATTTTAGACGTAGGCATTGGGAACAAATTCAGATAAATACCTATCTCATCAACATTTGGCTTCTTTGGAAGGTTGAAGTTTTATCCAGGTTGATTAATAGCCACTCTTGAGGATTTTGAAGGGATTTCTGAACATAAGTGAACTGAGTATCATAGCAAAACTTTGAGGCTAAATAACCATACCCTCGTTTCACAAAGAGGAAAGCTGAGTTAGGTGGAAAGGTTCCATCTTGGTAGTGCAAATGCTTAACTTCACACTCGTAAGTAAGCCTCTTTTCAACAAAGTGGTTGGTAAATATGGAAATCATACCTTTAGGTGGTTCACTGCAGTGTAGATGTACCACTATACATCAAGACAGACAGAACTAGGCTCTAGGATGCAGAAAAGGCTGAAATACTGAATGCCTTCTTTGCTTCAGTCTTTACGGCCAGTCCGGCAAGGATAACAGGATGGCCAGGACAGCAGAGGACTTGCCCTGGGTGGAAGAGGTTAAAGACTTGTTGGACAAGCTTAAGGTTCATAAGTCAATGGATCCTGATGGGATGCATCCTAGAGTGCTGAGGGAGCTGGCTGATGTGATTGTTAAGCGCCTCTCCATCATTTTTGAACAATCATGGAGGACAGGAGAGGTACCTGAGGACTGGAGAAAGACCAATGTCACTCCAGTCTTCAAAAAGCGCAGGAAGGACGACCCAGGAAACTACAGGCCTGTCAGCCTCACCTCCATCCCTGGAAAAGTGATGGAACAACTCATTCTGAATGTTATCACTGAACATATGAAGGATAAGATGGTTATCAGGGGGAGTTAGCATGGCTTCACCAAGGGGAAATCCTGTTTGACCAATCTGATAGCCTTCTATGAGTGCACAACCAGCTGGCTAGATGAGGGGAGAGCAGTGGATGTCATCTACCTTGGCTTCAGCAAGGCTTTTGACACTGTCTCCCATAACATCCTCATTGGAAAGCTCAAGCAGTGTGGCTTGGATGAGTGATCAATGGCTGGTGATCAATGGCACAGAGTTGAGTTGGAGGCCTGTGGCCAGTGGAGTTCCACAGGGATCGGTTCTGGGGCCAGTCTCGTTCAATATCTTCATCAACAACCTGGATGAGGGGACAGAGTGTACCCTCAGCAAGTTGGCTGATGACACCAAACTGGGAGGACTGGCTGATTCCCCAGAAGGCCGTGCTGCCATTCAGTGGGATCTCAACTGGCTTGAGAGTTGGGCAGAGAGGAATCTCATGAGGTTCAAGAAGGACAAGTGCAGAGTCCTGCATCTGGGAAGGAACAACCCCATGCACCAGTACAGGCTGGGGGTTGAACTGCTGAAGAGCAGCTCTGCAGAGAGAGACCTGGGAGTCCTAATTGATAATAAACTAAACATGAGCCAGCAATGTGCCCTCGTGGCCAAGAAGGCCAATGGCATCCTAGGATGCATCAAGAAGAGTGTGGCCAGCAGGTTGAGGGAGGTTCTGTTTCCGCTCTACTCTGCCCTGGTGAGGTCTCACCTGGAGTCCTGTGTCCAGTTCTGGGCTCCTCAGCTCAAGAGGGACAGGGAAGTGCTGGAGAGAGTCCAGCGCAGGGCCACCAAGATGATCAGGGGACTGGAACATCTTTCATATGAGGAAAGGCTGTGGGATCTGGGGCTGTTTAGTCTGGAGAAGACAAGATTGAGGGGAGATCTTACTAATATTTATAAATATCTAAAGGGTGGATGTCAGGAGGTTGGGACATCCCTTTTTTCTATTGTAGCTAGCAACAGGACAAGGGGTAATGGGATGAAGCTGGAACACAAAAAGTTCCACTTAAACATAAGAAAAAACTATTTCACTGTTCAGATGAGGGAGCCCTGGCACAGGCTGCCCAGAGGGGTTCTGGAGTCTCCTTCCTTGGAGGTCTTCAAGACCCGCCTGGACATGTTCCTATGAGACCTGATCTAGGTGAACCTGCTTCTGCAGGGGGATTGGACTAGATGATCTCTAAAGGTCCCTTCCAACCCCTGCCATTCTATGATTCTATGAACTAGAAAATTTCACATTTTTTGCACCCCGTACTCAGCTGCCTTACTCCCTCCAGTTTCTGATCGCCCTCCTAAGAAAATAACATTTATGCCAGCACAGCATTTGCTTGTGTATCCACTTGTCCTTATCTATTAACTTCTGAATCTGCTGAACAGTTGTAGGCAAATATGATGGAGAGTTGAAACCACAAGCTGATTATCACTAGTTGCATGGGAGTAAGTAGCTATGTGAAAGAATGAGCTCCCATGTATGTCCTGATTGAAATAAGAGCCACAACACAAAATTATAGTAATGAAATGGTAATTAAAACTATCTTTCATTAAGAACAATGCAAGAGATACTCCTCAAAGTACAAATATAGTAGAAATAACTTTGCTAGGTCTGTTGATCACAGAAATATTTATTTACTTTGATAAAACAAGACATTAATTGCGTGGTAGTTTTGCACATGACTAGTTCTCTCATGCTACAGATTTCAGCTTAGGTGTAGTCACCTGTAGCTGAGGCTGGTATGTGACTTTAGTTGTAAAGCAAAGCAATGAAAAATTTCAAAACACAGCTCCTCTGGCACCTCTCTTGTTCCTGATGCTGCAAAACGTGTTTATCTTGATGTAGCATTACTTTCCTAACTCAGCTGTGGCATGGTGCAATTTTCTGTCACAGAAAATGGATGTTTTCAATAACACCCATTAGAAAAACTGTGTATATGGTGCTCTACAATTCAATGAAGCTCTGGGCAGATGGAAGCATGGAGATGAAATGGTGCCTGGAAAAGCTCTTCTTCTTTTACCTGTCTAGAGAACTGATGTGGCTGACGGATGTATCAGTTGTGCAGAGTACTTGCAGTTCACTCCGTGCTGAGATTTGTGTGTTTATAAGCTTGCCAGCTTCTGTCATCTTCAGGTTTTTTGTAAGGAGAGGAAACATCCCGAGTTATGGACTCAGAGAGCCTTGTTCAGGAGAGCACAAGACATGCATAAGGTCTGAATGCATTCGTTACCTGTATTAGGAGCAGATCAAACATGGCACACCAGCGGGCACTGCACAGCAGAGCAGGGTAGGGCCTGGCGTTATTCTGAACATGTAAAGTTTGATATTGGCTTTGCCCTCTGCTGACTGGTCCCAATATTGCAACACAAACCATCCTTGTTCTCTTGGAAGTCAAGTGCGTGCCCTATTGCAAGTCACGACATAGTGACTTTTGGTTATCTTAAATTCTCCAGTCTGTGGAACTATAGGGACCATACACCACTGTGGAAATGAGGGTGGGATGTAGTATAAAACTACCAAGTTACAATCAAAGACTATTTTTGGTGTTTGTTTACATATCAGAGTCACTATGAGGGTGAGGGAGCCCTGGCACAGGCTGCCCAGGGAGGTTGTGGAGTCTCCTTCCTTGGAGGTCTTCGAGACCCGCCTGGACGTGTTCCTATGTGACCTGATCTAGGTGACCCTGCTTCTGCAGAGGGGTTGGACTAGAGGATCTCTAAAGGTCCCTTCCAACCCCTACCATTCTATGATTCTATGTAGCCATAGTGCCCAGCAGATTGGATGGCTGCAGCATGTCACAGGTCATGAGAGGAAACATGAGTTCAGTCCTACACTGAATGAGCCTCCTAGATTTTGCCACTTTTCTGATAGGTCACATGTGATTGCCTGTCCTTTGTGCTCTGAGGTTGATTCATGTGTGTTCTGCATTCTTATCTTTTCTGTTGGAAGTGCTAGCACCTATTTAGGTCTTTTGCTGGTTGATATTTAGATAACTATACTCTAGAAGCACGTATTTATGTGCACATGTCCCCTGCCATGCACTCTCTGAACTGCTGTGTAGAAACTCCTGGGTGCAGAAGCTTTATGGTAAAGATATTTTAAAACTTTTTCTTTCAAGTTTGGCATACATTCTCCTTCAGACTTTCTCTATTGACCTCTCAGCAGGTTTAAGGCTAATAGATGGATGGTGTTTGATGTATGAGGTTCTTTGCCCCAGAGAAATGTCAAAATTTTAGATGGTAAATCACAGCCAGCAGTAAGATCAATCACACTTTTGTTTCTTCATTGTGTAAAAGGTAGATCAAGAAATTGCTGGAGAAGGAAACTGGGCAGCTACTTCTAGTTCATTGGTGCAGAAATCTATCAAGATGAGAGATCTGTAGATTAAGATAGTTTATACAGTGCAGCTAGGTCAAACATATGCTTCTGCCTTGTTGAATAAGGTAGAGGACTGGTAATTACAATGTGTGAGTCTGGAATAGACAAGAAAGACGAGTCTTCAGAGCAGTCTCCACATAAGCATCCCTCTCAGCTGCAGGTATAGATCCTGTGATCACTGCTCAACTCTAAGATCCCAGTAAAGAAAGAAACCTCTCTTTTTTACTGTGTTTTGAACAATAAGCATATCCATCTTGTGGCTGGAGTACATTTGGAAGCCTGACATGCACTAGGAAAAGTAGAACAGGACACTGGCAGCTTTTGGGCAGCCTGTCAAACAGATGCATATCTTCTGCCCAATGGGCTACGTTAAACATACGGTTTTAAACTTCTAGCAGGAAGATTTGCAGCTACATCTGCCACATTACCTCCTGAGAATTGTGAAGATAAGACAAATAGTCAGCTGATGTGCTTTTAGTTCTTAGATGGTACTTCATGTCATGCACACATGGCAGTCGTCTCACTGGCTATCAGTCAACCCTTGTTGCCAGTCATATGAATCCACCCATTGAGTTTTCAAAGGGCTCCAGTTTGTGTGCAGTCCTGAGTTTGCAGGTCACAAATGGGCTTTTCCATTTTTTGCTTTCCATATGCTTACTTTTCCACGATGGGATGTTTTCTCTTGTTTTACACAAGCCTTCCAGAAGCAAATACAAGGTCCTTCCTAAGGCTGCCCTGCAGCCCTGGGAGTCAGGTGCCACTTGTTACAGCTGTTAGTGTGACAAACGTTATCATGAGATAAACATATGTAAAGTGTAAGTGCTGGGCTCTCAAAGATTGAATCTTCTACTTCTCCAGAAGCAGGTAGAACAGCTTTTATCTGAAGTATGCTAGTTATTTAACAAGACAATGGTACTAATGTTTCATTAAATGAAACATAATTAGGATTAAATATTGCACTGTAATATAACACTGAAGACATTAAATGCTGCTTGCAGTTATTTCAGAGCTGGGACTTTAACTTAGAGTCCAAGTGAGGTGTCAGTCTCCCTGGAGAATTTCTATGACCAACCAAAGGTAACTCTGCCTAATAGTGTTTCATTCTCCCAACTGATCATCAGATTTAATGTGAATCACTCTTCATTTTAAGCTAACCTCTTCCAGCAATATCCACCCATGAACCTGGTGGATACTACCAGGAGTGGTGAGGTTAAAATAAAGCATTTTATCATTCCGCTCTTCAAACTTTTCTTCTTGCCAAACAACCTCACTTCATTCAGGGTACCAACTTTCCTCAATCTCTGCCTTTCCTCTCTGTTGGGTTCTCTTCTTTTAGTTCCTCTCTTTTTTCTCCAGTCCCACTCTGTACATGAAGTTTTCACCTCATTCTCCCTGACACTGTGATATCTGACTACAGTTTGTCAACAATTACCCATGACCTTTACTGCAAAGCTGCCGTTGATTATTCCTCTTTTCCTCCTCAACAAGCCATACTTATTTTTTCCAGATGTATCCTTGCCAAGATGATTCTGAATGCTGTCTCTGTCCTCCAGTGCCCACCATCCCTCCCAACTTGCCATTGCTTGGAGATTTAGTAAGTGTGCACTTCCCTGTGGGAGCCAAAAAGGGAGTGAGTCTGTCTGAGTCACCGGAGCCTGAAGTGACCACAGGGTGTGAAGTAAAGCACCAAGAGGGCTTTCCTCTGGTGCTTTGTGCTCTGGCTCTTTCATGATTGGCACATCATGAAGCCAGGCAGCACTCACTTCCCCATCGCTGAGTGCATTTCCACATCCCTCACTGTGCTCTTTGCTGAGCAAGGACTTACTGAGCCCAGCGTAAACAGGCCAGGCTTTTAACGCAGGAGGTCCAGGGTTAACCTAAAGTGATTTTCAAGGCAAGTTAAGCAGGGCAAAAGTGTGTGCTCCTGAATATGCCTACCTTCCTAAGAGCTGGCAGAGCTGTTTCTAACCACACACTCTAAGCTGTGGCAACTGTTTTAAGGAGTTGATTAAGTGTTAGGAAAAAAACAATCCCCTTTGCAGCTTAAACATGTTGTCTCTCAGTGTGATTGAGTCTCCCTCTTTGCCCCTTCTTATTACAAGAGGATTGATAAGCATCAGATTGACTCTTCTAAGCACACTCATTACTTTGTATACCTTATCATGTCATTCTTTATTTCTCTCTCCTCCTGCTGACAATGGGAACTGAGCTTCCACTTCTTTCTCTTGAAGATTTTTGTCTGTGCTCCTAATGCTTGTTGTCACCTGTGTCTCCTTAATTTCTGCTGTGAGTTTTGCAGTGGGATGTTCTCCTCAGAAAGAGTTTCAGGCCAGCGATGACCTTTACATGTCAATATTATTAATCTCTTCTATTCCACAGGTGACATTTGTATTGCTCCAGGGAGCAAAGGTTTCCACTGAGCAGTGAACAAGAGCTCTCCTATGAATTTTACAGAGGAAGCACAGTTACTACAAAAACACTGCTTAGGAACCTAAGCTAGGTCCTTACCTGCAAATTACCACCTATTTACCAGTCTTATTTAAGCAGTTTCAAGGCCCAAATAGATGTTATTCTTGACACTTGTTGTGGATGGAGGAAGCCACTGCTGATTGTGAGAGCACAGAGTGAGTTGCCTGTGGTACAATATCACTATGGGTTAACCCTGGCAGGCAGCTCAGCCCCACACAGCTGCTGGCTCACTCTTCCCAGCATAATGGGGCAGAGAATTGGAAGGGTAAAAGTGAAAAAAACTTGTCAGTTTTGATAAAGACAGACTAATAGCTAAAGCAGAACAAGGAGTTCATTCATTGCTTCCCATGGGCAGGCAGGTATTCAACCATCTTCAGGAAAACAGAGCTCCATTGAGTAATGGTGACTGGGAAAGACAAATGCCATCACTTCATGTGTCCCCCTTCTTCCTTCCTTCAGCTTTATGTGCTGAGCACTCTATCATATGGTCTGGCATATCCCTTGGGTCAGTTGGGGGTCAACTGTCTTGCCTGTTCCCCCTCCCAACTCCTTGTGCACCCCCAGCCCACTTGCTATGGGGTGGGATGGGAAACAGAAAAGGCCCTGATGCTGTTTGAGCACTGCTCAGCAATAGCTAAAACATCCCTATGTTATCAGTGCTATTTTGGTCACACATCCAAAACACACCACCATACAAGCTGCTACAAAGAAAATTAACTCAGTCCTAACCAAAACCAGTACAAATATTTATGCAGAACGAATCAAAGATTGATACTGTTCAGCTTTGTCTTCTGAGACAAAGCAGGCTAGAAGTGCCATTGCTGTGCTTTTGCATCATTATCTCATATTTATTTGCAGTACCATGGTGCATACCGACCATTTGCATTTGGCTTAGCTCTTTCTTCCAGAAGGGTACCCCAGCTGCCTCCAAATATTTGAGGAGCCAGAGGAGCCAGCATCCCTTTGATAGTCTATCTATGGGCTAATAATTTCCAATAGTATTCAACAACATAGTAAACAACAGCAACAGTGTGCCATGAGGACACAAATGATTGCCCTGAGTGGCCTCCCTGGGGACCCCTCCACCCCACCAGCACTATGGCCAGGTGGAAGTACAGGAGCTACAATTCAGACAGGCTTGTTGGAGGCTGAAATATGTAGCATGAAATTGGACTTCTATCACAGAATAACTGAGGCTGGCAGAGACCTCAGGAGGTCTCTCGTTTGATCTCAAGCAGGAATTCAGAATGAGTTTTGTCTACTCTAGTCTTGAAAACCTCCAAGGACTGGACAGTGCAACCTCTCTGGACAGCCTTTTGCACTGCCTAGATGTCTCAACTCCTTGCTTCACCTTATGCCTGTTGCTACTTGTCCTCCCACCCCACACTGTAAAGAGCCTGACTGTCTCCTTGATGACCACTCATAAGTACTGGAGAGGCTGTTAGGCACCCCTGGAGACATCCTTCCTCCAGGCTGAACTGGCCCAGTTGCTCTCTACATCTACCTACATGATCCCCACAACCCTGGAGGTCCTCCATGAGCTCCCTCCAGTTTGTCTATGACCTTCCTTTATCATGGGGCCCAAAACTGGACACTTTACCCTAGATGTGGCCTAATAGGTGCCAAATAACTCGCCCCTTCCTGTATCTACCAGCCAAACTTCAGGAACCTACCCATTAAAAAAAACCTACCCTCCCCCCCAAAAACAACAGGTTTCTCAATGTTTGTTTTTAAAGATAGAGCTCCCAAATCCAGTTCACATGCAGCTATGCCAGTATAACTGAGATGGTAGCAGTTGGTACTGGGTAGCCAAGGAGCTAAAGGGTGAATAATGAAGAGCTTGAGGAAACCAATGCTGTGGAACATGGCCTTGAGGAATGCCAACGTGGTGTGTGGCCCCAGTTCCTGGCTTTTACTACACTCTTCCTGAGTGTAGTAAAACAGCTTAGTGCTTTTAGTTTTCTGTCTTCACCTACCAAAACACATCACCTCACTCCACACAGTGCAAAGATGATTGGCTGCACCATAGGTATAAATGCATAGTTTCACTAAAAAGGGCAGATGTTCAGTATATCTCTCATAAGTGACTCATTTGTGCTTTATGATAGCCAGTGAGACAAGGCTGAAAAAAACTACATCATCTGATCAAACAATGCCTGTGTGTAACAGTGGTACTTGTTCCCCTTGTTTCAAAGTACTTTGGATTCATCAGTTATCACACTCAAGCCCTTAGTTATTCAAGATAAGAATTAAGTCATTAAAATATCCATGATGAGTTTAGTATCCTACCCATGGTATTTGGGATGCATATTCTGAAATGCTGGGGAAATATATTATCTAGACAAAAAAGCAAGCTTGTAATTCATGATCCTATGAAAGAAGACATTATAAATACAAAATGCACTGTTGGGTTTGAAAATTGTTGATACTTGGATGATTGATTTCCTTTCAACACAGTTGGAACCAGGCAATGCTACACTATAGCTCAATGAAGTCTCACACATGCTTCAATATAAAAGGACAAGAAGAATTAATGATTGCAAATTTATTACATTGAACAAGTGAATTCCAGACAACTGAGTCACACAGACAACCAGTGCAATGGGAAGTCTCTTTTCTTTATACAAACCAAGTCATCGAGCTGGTAAATTGACACACGAACTTCATATCCCACGGTATTCTGAAACAATTAACACAGCATTATATTTTATCCTGAGATACTGATCTGAATATGACTTAGTGTTCAGTTCTCTGTGTCTAATCCTTCTTAAAGTTAGAAATTAAATAGCTCCAAATTCTGGCACCAGAAGATGGATGAAAATTTTAAAGTTCAGATAAGTGCCCACATCTGTTATTTGTAATCGGACATGAATCCTTACTCCTCACACACTTCTCCCCTCTGCATCATCTCCTAATTCCACTGTCCTTTTAGAGTATGGAGGCATGGTGTGCATCTTGCAGCCAGGCTGGCTCAGGAGGTTCAGCTGTGGATAAAAGTTACTGCTCTACATAAAGCGAGGGCATGATTAGAGAGTAGTGGCTTCTATACCAGCACTTTAATAAGATGTGTTTGATAGTCTGGCAATTGTAAACTAATTCTAATCTTAGTCTAATCTAATTCTAACCTATTCTAATTGTTTTGTAACTGTTTTGCCCCTAATCTATAGGGACCCTTTGCCTATTTAGCTTGTCTTAGTGGTCGTCAGCTCTTATTTCCAGTTATTCTAAATGGGTCTGAGCATTGCCTACCCCTACAGGGTTCACAGCTATAAGACATTTCCCACAAACATGTGAACCCAGCAACAGAAAAACAGCTGCATTGGCTCACACAAGAGATCTATCTAGCTCCTTATCTACCTTTCATTCATGAGAAGCAACGATGCCCAGAGCAGTGCCTAAGACGAAAGCATGCAAGTAGCAATACAACACTCTCCCAAGTCTTTGCTTCCTTTCTTCCTGAAATGGTTTAATCCTGAAGATACAGCGAAATTATTTACTCATGTTGTCTTTGCAGTTTCTTTCTTATCCTTCTGTCCCAAAAACACCTCAACCTTTTCAGTCAACAACTGGAAGAAACTCTTATGTCAAAATGGTGATTTTTTTATAGCGGGTAAAAGATTGGAAGAAGAGAGACTAAAGCAGGAGACACATGCGCATTGACCTTGTTCATTTCCCATTAAAGCTCACCAAAAACTTTAATAGATGCTTTCAAAGACAGATATACAAGTGCTAGGTGATATTATTAGATCTCACCGTCTTCCTCCTTTACAATCCTTATCCCTGCTCTTTCTAGTTAATGTTTACCCCAAAACAGGTCCTAATTCCGATGCGAGGATGACTCCCACCTGCATGCAAAGATCTTTACTTGTGGGCTCTCATTTAGGATTAGGTGATGGAAAGTCTCTTGGAACAGAGAGGAGTCTAGCTTTTGTTTTCAAGTACAATTTACACCCTCTATTTTTAAACTTCACAATTTATGTACCATTTCTATAATTTTGCAGAGGATGAAATCTCCTCCTTACCAAACCTTAAAGAGAGAAGAAAACAAGCCTTTTGTCAAAAGAGCATACACTGCAAGTCCCTGAGCATGAACAGAAACCCAAACTCCAATCAGTGACCATATGAAAGATCCACATAGGCATCTAGGCTTGCAACACTTCTCAGTAACCCATTCTGTCATTATTGAAAAACAACACCCAAAATAGAATAATTCTTGACTCTTTTGGATATCTACTTACCACTTCCTTCAATAGTTCTTCCATTTCGAGGCTGAAAAACATAATAATTAGATAGTTGTGCAAAAGTATTAGATACTAGATTTATAAGTACACCAAAGTACATCTTCCATCATGCAGGCAGAGTACATGAGGCCACAGTAAGATTTCCTTCAAAGGGATCAATACCAGGGTCAAATAGCAGGGGATTCATGCAGGGTGGGGTTTGCCTTTGAATCTGAGAAATATTCATTCTTATGTCCAAACAGCTAAGCAGTTTGGCTTTAATTTTTTTTCATCAAGAGTCTTGATCCCAAGTTCAGTGAGGTACCATATGTAGATGCCTAAGAAAGAGTATATAAATACCACCACTGAAAGTACTTTGCTGGACACACTTGCAAGTGAGCTAAAATGTAAATAACAGCTGAACTAGGACTCTAGGTACCTGCTACAATAACATTTTTTTTAATGTACTGAAGATATTCCTAAAACCTAGTTTGGTGTTAACCATAGAGTGCATATTCTGCATTAGATCATGCCATAGTTCAGCAAGCCAATGGGTGACAAACATAGAGAAGTGATGCTATCCATAATTTGCTTTGACTTTTCACCTTATTATGCAGTGTGCCATCACCTACCGGCCAGACCTTTCAGACTAAGTGGACATGGCACTGGTGAGGCGACACCTCAAATACTGTGCTCAATTTTGGGCCCCTCACTAGAAGAATACTGAGGTGCTGGAGCATGTCCAGAGATGGGCAATGAAGCTGGTGGAAGGTCTGGAGAACAAGTCTGATGAGGAGAGGTTGAGGGAGCTGGAGATGTTTAGTCTAGAGAAGAGGAGACTTGATCACTCTCTACAACTACCTGAAAGAAGGCTGTAGTGAGATGCAAGTCACTCTCTTCTACCAAGTAATGAATGACAGGACAAGAGGAAATGGCCTTCAGTTGCACCAGGGGAGGTTTAGATTAGAGATTAGGATGAACTTTTTCTCTGAGAGGGTTGTTAGACACTGGCACAAGCTGCCCAGCGAAGAATAATCATCCCTGGAGATGTTTAAAAGATGTGTAGATGAGGTGCTGAGGGACATGGTTTAGTGATGGGCTTGGCAGTGTCACATTAGTGGTTGGACTTGATCTTAAAAGTCTTTTCCAACCAAAACAATTCTGTGATTCTATGACATTCAGTTTACACACATGTTTTATTGAACAAATTTAGCAGCAGTGCATCTTGGCAGTCTCAGATATACAAGCCACATACTACTTCTGTCTTTCGACGATTTGGCTCAAGATAAAACTTGCAGATTCTTCTTCATTTACACCTCTTCAAACAAAAAAGTTTAATCCATTACTATCCCATCTCATTATCTGATTGTCTTTTAGCTGAACCAGAGCTTTAAGCAAATGGGTCCCTAAGCTTTCAAGCAAGGCATATGTGGCCTCTACTCAAAGCAAGGACAGCAAGAATTTGTGAAGGCAACAGTTCCTTGTCTATGGATATATAATATTGTCTGTAATTCTGAATCTTTAAAAAGTAAGAGATTCAAATACCCTGAAAAGGAAAAAAGGCCGTCCCAGAGTCCCATGACTATCCTGTAAAATAAAACACAAACCATTAACAAAATGCTTTAAACTCAGGTTCCAGAGATCTGTTGACAATTTTTGGTGTCGTTTCATCAGCGTATCAATAATTCAAAGGCTTTTTCGCAGCATACAAACAATGAGATGTTTATAGTCCCCAATGCCCATTCATCTTGAGTGCTGATTAAAAATTAATACTCAAACAGCACTGTCAAGAACTACCCAGTCTGTCTCATGTAAATGTACTAAATTATCATAATTAAAGATTCAAAGGCTTTAGAAACTGTATAAAAAGCTTTACACAAGGTAGATTGCTTTGCAGAAGCAGGGGCAGCACAGGTCTCCTCCAAACCACTGTAAAAATAAGCTGACTTTAAAAAAGCAGTAAAATAAATAGGGAAAGGACCATACTTTCCTGGCCTTTGCTCCTGGCTTCTCTTCACATTTACATACCTTCTTTGTAAACTTTGCAGCAGCAATCTGTGATTCCTGCAAGTGGACAGTGTAAGTTAATCAAGATGCTGTCATTTCTCTGCTTTGTTACAGTAATCCTCTGTCACTGATGAGGTTGCTGCATTCCGTGTGAAGAGAGAATCTTAAACTTACCAGTTAGATGTGAGAACGGCAGCAAACAGATCTTTTAAAGATTGATTTTAAACTTTGCCTTAACCATTTGTTATCATCACTCAACATGTTTCCCTCACTCCACAGCAAAGCACAGATGTGCTCTTGGGGGTGAAGCAGAGCTCAACCTGGAGCAAACACAGCAGTTCCATTCCTCAGGCTTGAATTATACTGATAGCTCCTACCTTGCTAAAATAAGGCTGCTCTTCACCTTTCAGGCTTTAACCCAGACATGATTGCTGATTTTACACCTTTCCTTGCACCCTTTATTCTTCAGGAAATTGCTCATTTTTCTACTCATTTTTACACCAATAAACAGAAAGTTTCCCCATGACTTCATGGGAGCAGACTAAGCTTGGTATCTAACAAATCCCTGGACCATTTTGGGAGCCCTCCTGCCCATGGCACAGTTGCCAGGCTGCATGCTCCTGGCTTGCTAGGAATGGGAGAGCTCTGTGTGCTGCAGCCACAGTTATTTCAGTGAATGGGTTTAGTTTCCTGGGGTGGGCTTGAAAAATAAGCACATATAATGAGCAAGGACAAGAAGATGGGGCTGATAACACAGGAAAAGCAATGTAGAATGGAAACTGGAAAGGAGGAATTTAAAAAGGCAAAATACGCAAGTGAAGAGAGAATCACAACTCAGGGTATGAGATGAGAATTTCCTTAGTTCAAGACTCAAGAGACAATTTATAGAGCAACTAGCACCAATTTACAAGGCTATGAAATACTATGGAAGAAACAAGTGTTTACTCAATCAAGAATGCTTTTAAGGATGCAAAGGAGGAGATTACAAAAGAGATAGATGCTAGTTCTGTTCTGAAGTGATTGTTACATACCAAGCAAAGAGAGACTGACTCGTGACAGCCTGCAGTTTCAAGTATTTTAGCTAATTTATAACAGGTGGGAGTTTACTATGTGGAAAAAACACGGTAAAAACTGACATTGTAAACAGTGTGGTGGCCTGACTTTAGAATGGGAATCTCAAACTGATGGAGGTGATTGCAATGTAGTCAGGTTTAGATAGCCCTTTTTTATTCCTCTAAAAGCAAGACTTACCCAAATGTGAGACCATGAAGCTAAATAGGATAGTAGTTCTCCCAAAAGATTGTAAATTCCTCAGATGGAGCTTGAATCCCAGAAGTGCTCAAAGTGTCATTTACAGTGTTGAGCCCTCACTCCTCTTGAAACACCAGCTACCTTCTCTACATAATCTATAACTCAAACTGAATCATTTTTTTTAAACCACACAAATATAGAATTATATAGAAAGTTGAAGTCCAGCTGGAATTAGTAAGATTTCCTAACAGTTTCCTTGGGTTTACTACATACAGACTCATGTTTGCAGTATCTTCTCAAAATTCATTGTGGGTTGAGAAGGTACAGCTTGCTTGGTAATAAAAAATATGACCAGCTGGGTAAAAACTTTGCAATGTTTGCAGAGTTTTCCATATTTTTCATTCCTATTTGATCTGCCACTTAATCAGACCACACTTAGAAATTATATGTAGCTGATACTAGTAACCTCTTGGCTTCATAGGGCATTTGAACTTACCAGATGATTCTGGATATCCCTTAATGAGCTAAGCTGCAGAAGCACAGGAGTTAACACTGAAACCAAGACATGCAAGGCTGAAATGCTCTAACCTTTTATATTGTCAGCTTCAGTATTGTAGAGTTTTATGGTTGCCTTAGGAAAGCATGCTTGGAATTATAAGCTAAAGACACTGGCAAGAAGAGATATTGAAATACATGTCAAAATACTTTCTATTGTTGTCTTGAAGGCTCTACTCATGATTTGAAGCAGAGGACTCAAACTCCACAAATAAATTGGCTTTTTTAACATACTCAAGTACGTTAACATACAAGAATCTTTTATATACTCTCCTAAACTTTGATGACATTATATCATAGGTTATTGTTTGGAGAGAAATGTCAAAAAGTTAGTTTTGGAGGGGTTGCTTGGAAATAAAAGAAAAAAATATACCTTACCTCATTTGTATGCATGCTGTTGAATATGGAATAACAGAGATCCAAAACAGTGCTGGAGATCTGCAAAATCAAACAGCATTTCAATACATTTTACTAAGAGGATGTGGCATACATGGTTTGATAGAGTATGAGCTTGTCTCTGATCCCAGCACAATTTACATCGAACACAGTTCCACTAAAACCACCCAGAGCAAGGCAAGACTCACCAACACTATTACAAACTGGAAAACTAGTATTTTGTAGAATACACGTAATACTACTAATGTCAACACAGTCGTGTTAGAAAGAGATCTAAGTCAGTCTCTTATATTTAAAATACACCCTCCTATGCTAAGTGTTCTAGAAATAGCTTTGGGGTTTGGCATATTTAATCTACATTCATTTTCATGTACAAACATTTCAGTCAATCAGTACTACAGTCTTTAATTATATTCTGAATATACTGTCCTACACTCACTGCCATAGGACAGGAATTTGCTGATGTGTGCAATCACAGGAGATGAGAAATAACTACAGCTCCAAAGGAAGTAAAATGTAAGACATCTGAACAACTGGATCTGAGAACTGTTTTCCACAAGTTTTATAAAACTGAATGATTTCGGAAAGAAAAAAACGTCAGCACAAAATATTCAGAATTTCCAGCTAATTCTTGATCTTGCAAAGATTATTCTCTTGTCTTTGAAAATAAAAACACCCCTTGGGCTCAGTGTCAGATGCAATGGGGTTGATCTTTCAAAGCTACTGAAATTTTTTGTATTTAGTAATATTTTGGACTGTTTGCAAGCTCTGGGACAGACATCGCAACATAAATAAGCTGTGAAAACTTCCCCTCACTCCCCTCTCCTCTGAGAATCCCGAGAGGAAACTCTTCCTCCCACCACCACTGAGCTGGGACTGGGCAGACACAGCCCTGCCTGTGACTCCTACAGCACTGCCCAGCATTGCTTGCTTCAGTGCCAGCTACCACCATGATAGGAAGAGGAGTATATTTTTTTCTTGCTCTAGGTCTGAGTTAGCACAACAGGGATGAGAGCACCTACACCAGCAAACTTGCTCTGCTCTCTGGAGCTGCCAGCTCTCTGGAGAAGGCTCTGCCACCTGCAGAGGTTGATGCTCAGGATTACACAGGGCAATTAGTAGGTCTGGGAGAGAGAGTTCCAGCAGATCAAACACATTACCGAAATCAATTTACCTGGGGTTGATTAGACAGTTCCATCCACTGACTGAAACACAGTGCCAGTTGCTTTAAAAAGTAAAGATTAGACATTAACAGTGGGTCTATCATACCTTGGGACCTGCATTTTAGCTCAGGGAGTCAGGACTGGTTATTAGCCTGACCGGCTTTTGCTGACCCTGGTATCCTATTCTGCACCCAGGTGCACATCGACCCTCTGCCCATACCTGTCCCAACTCCCTCTCCGAGCAGAAAAAAGGGGCTTCCGTCTCTCTGCTCTCTTTACCACCCACCCCGGGGATTTCAGGAGGTTTTTCCAGTCCGGTCCGTTGCCCATTTCCTACCTCAGCCCTCTGCGAGTCTCGTTTCCACGGGCAAGTCTCGTTCCCCACCTCCCTCAGCCGCTCGCGGGCTGGACGGGCTGGGTCTCACACCCCCACCGCGCACGGCTCTCGGGCTGGCGTTCGGGGAAGGAAAAGACGGACATACCTGGCTTTTGGGCAGGTCTCCGCCGCTCCTGAAGTGAGAGAAAGGCTGGGGAAACCCTGCAGAGACACGGAGCGGGGGTGAGGACGGACACACGGCTGCGCGGGGATGCCGCGGAGCCCAGCCCCGACGGCATCCCTCGAGGGGAGACGACTCGTTCCGACGTTTGGGGGTTTCTCTGGCGTCCCCCTTCTCGTGCCAGGCGCGGGACGTACCTGAGCCCCGCGGGAGGGCGCAGAGGCAGCAGGCGACCAGCAGCCAGGGCAGGGCAGCCGGCGGGGCCATGGCGGGGGGAGGTGGGGGGGAACCGGCCGCCGGGCCGCCTTTATCGGGTCTCGCCGAGCCCGGGCCGCCGCAGAGCCAATGAGTGACGGGACGGGGCGGTCCCGCTCCCCCCGCCCCCCGTCCCGGCCCGCCGTGAGCGAGACGTCCCCCACCATCCAGCGGGAGGCTGCCGGGACACCTCGTCCTCTGCCCTGCGGGAGCCCCCGCCAGCGCTCGGTTGCTAGAAGAGGTGAGAGAAGGGAAGCGAGGAGGGAAAGGAGGAAACGTCTGTGCAAGGTGAAGCGGCGGAGCTGCTGTGATTTTCGTTTTAAACAGAAAATTGGTGGGTTTAGTAGGGCTTCCTGAGTCCATGGAAAAATATTTCTCCTTGCGGCAGCTTGGGAAATAAAGTTTGCCTTTTAATTAGGAGGGATGTGAACTTTCCTATCGATTGAGTCCTGGCCCATGTTATTATACTTCAGGTGAAACGAGGAAAACCATCCATGTCTCATTTCATTTCATAGTAGGTACGGTTGTAGACAAGACATAGATCTGCTCATAGCAGATCGGTGATTCTCTGTTCTTCTTGATTTAATCATTAGGTTTGACTTTGGAAAACGCTTCCTCATCTTCTCTCTGCTAGCTCTAAAAGCAATGCTTTCTAATCAGATTCGAGACTGAGAAAGGCAGAGTCCTCCCAACCTCTGTTTAATAGACTTTCGTCCCATTGAAGCAAATACATATCCAGTTGTCTAACTTCTAACATATGTAACAGAGACGTTTGGGAGGCAGTGGCTCTGTGTGGGATTTAAGACACAAAAAGCTGCAGAAGGTATTCTTGGCACAGCAGCCTACCTCATCTCATAATGTCTGCACTGCACACTAAAAGGGTGATGGTAAGACTGTTCCTAGTGGGAGCATCTCAGAGCAGCCAGAGAGGAGATGTGCTTCTTTACTCATAGAGAAGCAAAGGGGAACCAGACCACATGTGGCTTTGTCAGCTCCACGACTCTGTGTCCTGAGTACATAGAGGCACAGGAGCAGCCGAATGACCCCAGAACCATTAGCTCACCCTTTGTTCCTTCACATGGGAGAGATGGCTGTCTTGGCCTTGTCACAGCCCTTTGGGTGTAATAATATGAGTGAGGAGCTGTCAGGAGAGGTCAGACCTTGCTATAACAGGCACTCAGGTGTCAGCTTCTTACCTGCCTTGACTGGAAACGGGAGTTTCAAGACAGGATAGTCTTCAAAGAGATTATTCCCTTTGACTGTATAATTTTCACCCTTTGTGGGAACTAGAGCAGATTGTAGTGAGTTTTGTGATGATGATTTCTCATAGCAAATCTTCCCAGGCTTTCACTAATGAGGAGATGCAAGGTTTAAGGAAGACCATATCCCCATTCCACAGTGAGCCCACTTTCTGTCCAAGCTCAGGCAGACCTGGAGTGAAAGGACTCTCTGGTTTCAATTTTCTCAGAAAAGGAAGATAGCATTTTATTTTTGATGGCAGGAAGAAGCAGCTTCCTGTTTAGTGTAATCTCATTTAAGCCAATGTAGTTAAAGAAATGTAAAGGCAGAGCCCTATTGTGTGAGCTAGATCTATCTGAGGGAGACAGTTAAATGACAGAAGGTAAAGATATGCTGAGGGATTGCATGTTTTTATGTTATCTTCTTTCTGTATTTTGACACTCTACCCAAACTGAAAATTATTCTTCAACTCCCTTTTTCTGTTGCCACGCTTATCACAAATCTTGCACCAAGATCACTCCCATGTTGCGGAACATAGAATCACAGAGTCACAGAATGGTCAAGCTTAGAAAAGATTTCTAGGGATCATCTAGTTCAACCCCCTGCCAATGCAGGTTCTCCTCAATCAGGTTGCACAGAAACACGTCCAGGTAGGTTTGAAAACCTCCAGAGAAGGAGACTCCACACCGTCCCTGGGCAGCCTGTGCCAGGCCTCCCTTATCTCCACAGGAAAGTTTTTCCTTGTGTTGAAGTGGAACTTTTTGTGTTCCAGTTTATGTCCATTACCTGTAGTTCTGTCACCTGGGACCTTAGAGAGCCATTCCAGATTCAATGTTTGTTACACCTTTTGGAATACTAGCATATTAGATTCTAATGCCTTTAAATCCTAATTATTTGTTATGTTTTCAAATAGTAGTCTATTAAATGGTTACCAAGTTTCTAGTGATTATTCACTGTGACAGGATATGGTTCTTTGCTTTCCCTGTCTGGTAAGAAAGGTGCAATCTGCTTTCCTTCTCTGGCTACTCATTATCTGCCTAAATTACCACTTCTGTCCCACACAGTCTGTTAAACAACAGCCCCTTTCAAAACATTTAATTATGCTGAGTTTAGAAGTGGGATTTTTTTTTGCCATACCATAGAGAAAAGGGTGTGTTGGGTGGGTAAAATCTACCCCTCCTGGATGTAAAATACTGGATGTTTCTGAATCTTTCCTTCCTCCTTGTCACACACAATACAGGATCTACTGCTTTATTTAATGCTTTCCCAGTGAGTATCCTAAATGTACTCTGTACTATCCTTCAGTAAATTTTCCCTACATATTGGTTCCGGAAAGCCTGCGGAGTTATTCATTTGCTTCAAAGTGAGACTTAAAGATGAGATAAAAATTAAGACATTTAAGTTGCACTAAAAATAATCAGCACAACTTATTACCAAACCGAAACAGTATTTTGTCAGTGATGGTGCAATATGACAGAAGAATGAGGCAAAGTGTTCAAAACCAAAATGTCACACAGATGTGTCACCTTATGAACACATTCATCTTCCTTACATTAGAATTTTCTTTGCTGTTGCAGATTTCATTTCATAGGTGTTAGCTAAGGCACAATTCTGCCAATGGACATATATCAGCACCAAGCCACATTAATGAGCCACTCTTTTACTGCACAAAATTAAACTCCTGCTTTAAGATCCTGGGCTTCTGGCATGCAGAGAAATAGGTTAAGAGTTTCAGTGCCTTCAGTGATTCACAAACAAGTTAAAAATGAAGCTTTGGTGGGGGTTCTATGAGAAACAAGAGGATTTTTTATGGTGAGTCAGGAGGCCTGACATACATTTAGCAACAGTAATACTATGACACCCATAATTTTAGAATAAAACATGCTGTGATTAATGAATGGATAATAATAATAAGATTCCGCTTCTATAGGTGTAAGAGTGAAGGTCTGGTTTCCTTTTCTTAAATGATCTCTGCAAAAAATCAAAGGGTTATTGCAGACACCAAGGACAGAATAGGCAAAATGTCACCATCGTGCCTTTCCTGAGCACATCCCAGCTGGCTGCTCTTTCCTGCATGCACACCTCACCCTCTGCAGCTCAACAGTGCTTGGTATAAAGCCTTACTCTACTCTGAGGGCTTTTTACACCTAACTCAAGATCTGTTTGGAAAGATGAGAAAAGCTGCAGAAATTGGAGGGTATTTATTAGCCTGCAATAAAACCTGCAGACATCTCCCAGTACTCGTCTTCTATTAAATATGACAGTGCCTGTTTAGTCTGAACATGAGGCTGTGTTTAGTGTGGTTTTAGTTGCCACTCATTTACTTTTCCAGCACAAACGAGCTGTCCAAACTGTGAGAGATCATCTCATTTTGGTTTTTCACATGGTCAAGGCTCCACTCAGCACGCAGGGTGGTGGCCCCAAACTTCCCTTTGCCAAAACACATCACACTTTTGTAAAATTGACATCTAGTATAGGCATTGATTTGGTTGTCGCAAGGACAAATAAGTATCGAATAGTCCATTTCATGCTTTTTTGGGGTTTTTTTGTTTGTTTGTTGGCTTTTGTAATTGGATTGCTATACTTTACAGTTATAAAGCCATGATCTTAAAGTTGAGTAGGCCAGTGAGTAAATATTTCAGGGGGATCAGTAAAAGTATGCCCCATAGAGCAGGAGTTCAAAGATAAGAAATTAACCAAGAGCATCAAAATGGAAGATGGTGCTAATGGGGAAATCAGAGAAATAGACCAGGAATCTGAACATTTTAATTTCTTTGTATAGTTTATTGGCTAATTTCTTGGACAAAGATGATTTTATGTCTGCTCTGTTCATCCAAAGAAGTGGAACTTCATCTGAAGTGAAGCAAGTTGCACCTGTTGTGCAACAGTACTGTGGCAATGGGTTATATTGGGATACAGTGGGTTGAAAGTTCATTATAATTAGTACATTTTGAGGTGTTTGTAAAGATCTTCAACCTGAAACTTTCACTTGGCTTAATTCTATTTGGTCCTTCCCCAGTCAGACAGGGAAGCAGTATGCTTGTTCTCCTTAGGTAACCAGTGGTATAACTTAATCAATACCTGCAGCTGAGCTTTCATCTAAGATTTATCCAGAATGATTTGTTCCTGGTTTCTTAGCTTGTGCACTACCATAAATTTCCAGGTAGTATCCCAGTCAAATACTGGGGTGGCTGACGTGTACTTAGTGTCATCAGCTGAACAGATCTGATTTTAATAGCTAAATTACGATGCTGACACTCATTCATCCATGCCTTCTAAATCTGAATTATTTAATTCATAGCTTTAATTTTTCTTCAAATATTGTTATCTATAAGTCATAATTTTGTGTTGATAGAGGGATTACCACAGTCCAGAGTAGTGGATGCCTTACACGGATTATTAAAGGATCTAGGCTAACATGTATGCCATACATCTCAGATTTCTGGCAAATACTCAAATCCTAAATCTGCATTAGCATATGCAAAGAGAATATGTTCAAACAAATGCTTGTCTCACCAAAAGCTCGCTACAGGGAGAACCAATCCCAGACCATTTTATTACCCAACCAAGTTTCCTCAAACACTACTCCCTCTAAACCCACCAGCCAGAGAGAAGAAACTACCAGGCTACATTAATCCATGTCAGTATCATACAATCCACCAACCCTGCAATATTGGTGACTTTAAGACCATACACAAAAAACAACCCATCTAGGAAGCTGAGGATGTAAACAACTAGGAGCTCGTGTCTCTGGGCACTCAAGTTACACATCTATCACTGAGTGAGAAGCAAAGAGTTTAACCCAAGGCTTTGCTTTCCTTAGATGTATTTAGCAGCACTTACTCTGTCAGAGATCTGAGTTGAGTGCCATTCAAAATTAGTAACTACTCAAACACTGTCACTTACAATGATTGCTGAAGATATCTGTGTTCTTCTCGTTAAGTAATTTTGCTCATTCAACATGAAAGCAATCAATTTTCTCACTTTTTTCAGGTTGAATGTATTTATACAGAATTTTGCTGGCATTAAAAAGTAACTGATTGCTTCACTGACACATTAAATTTCATTTGTATGAACTCTTGTCTGTCTTCTGACTCTTAACAGCTGTAAGGCTTGAGCTAACTTTTATTTTGCTGAAGTGGTTATGCTTGGACACTCATTGGCCTGAGTATTTTCTTACCCCATTACATTTTATCACTCCACAAAAGATTTACTGCAGCAAAAAAGCAAAAGTTTCTTGGCTTTTAAAGTATTTTATTGGCCTGAAAATGTTGAAAATGTAAGTTCTGTGGAAACAGCCACCCCTGAGTGGTGATCAAACCAAATTGGCAAACAATAAGCTAAGAGCCATTAATACTAAGTCCATTTATACTACTTGGATTAGGTTCTAAAACTGCCTGTCAGTAGTGATGCCTCCCACTGTCATGGTTTAGGCAAAATAGGGACAAAAGACCACAATTTGAGTTAAGTACCACATACTTTGGAACTCTGGAAGGACAGGGAGGGCTTAATTGACCCTTATGGTCCCAGACAAAACAGACAAGGCTACTCAGCTTGGGGAAGAAAATGAAACTCAATTTAATTCACCTTGAACTAAAACATAACAAACAGAAATATCCAATGGGAAAAATAATACAGAGCAGGGCAAATGATGGCAGTGCAACCAGCTCTTTAAGATCACATTTTCCCCACCACTTCTCTCTTCCACGGTCTCAGAGCCCTGAGCCCAGTGTTGTTACCTCCTTCCTCCATAAACAGTGATGGGGGCAGTGAATGGGGGGTGCTGTCAGTCCTTTCCAGAAGTCTCTTGCCACTTATTGCACTCCTGAGGAGAAGTGCTCCTTGCCAGCCCTCCCTTGCTCCAGCTCAGGGTCTCCCACACACTGGACAGCCCTGCATGGGCTGCTCTGACAGGGAGCTGCAGCCCTAGTTCATCTTAGAATCATAGAATCATTTCAGCTGGAAGAGACCTTTAAGATCATTGAGCCCAGCCTTTGTCCCCGCCCTATCAACCACTAGACCATTTCCCTAAGTGAAACATTCAAACTTCTCTTAAACATGTCCGGGACAGCGACTCCACCACCTCCCTGTGCAGGCTGTTCCAATGCCTGACAACCCTTTCAGTAAAGAAATTCCTCCTCATATCCAGCCTGAACCTCCTCTGGCACAACCTGAGGCGATTTCCTCTTGTTCTTCTGTTTGTTACTAGGGAGAACAGATCAACCCCCACCTTGCTACAACTTCCTTTCAGGTAGTTGTAGAGAACAATAAGGTCTCCCCTGAGCCTTCTTTTCTCTGGCTTTTCTCCAGGTTGCAGTCTAAACTGCTTGCTCCCTCTGACCCAGAGTCTCCAGCTCTCACCCACTCTGTCACGGGTTCTCTGTTTCTCATTGCAGGCTACAAGGAAGTCTCTGGTCCAGCATCGCTCCTTCTGTTTTTTCCTGGCTGTGGGGTCGGTGTAGTCACTTTCATCTTGCCCTTCCCTTCCATCTGCTTCCACACATTTCAAACTCCTGTCCTTAAATAGTGATGGCAGAGGCACCAGCCAGGCCTAGGCAGGTCAGAGGTGGATCCAAACATCAGAGCCGGGGGAAAGTCCGAGAACTCATTACCAGGCCTGCACTACAGCCCCCTCCCCCTATTACCAAGCAAAAGTGACTCCTCACAAAACCATGACACTCCTATAACTTCTACTGAGAAGTGCATCTCACCTGCAGTGTGTTTCTCTCCAAACCTGAGTCCCAGAGCTCTTGTGCACAAAGGATCTGTCTGGGCTACACTTAAGTAGCTGGCCAGAAGAGTCACTGGCAAACAAAAGGCAGGCTTTCCTTTGAAGGGTATCCCCTGTTTTGCAGTTCAATGTCTTTCCAAAGCTTTTAATCTCCTCCTCCAATAAATTTCAATGAGGTGGTTTTAATTGTTGCCCTTTCTCAAAAACCTGTTTGCAGAAGCACAGTAGCTTTTGTTATAGGCATAGAATTTGGCTCTCCATTAACATCCTATTGACACGCTATTTTCTTGAGTTTAGTTGTTCCATGAAGACTAGACTTTGAATGGAAAGAGCTCTCACTGCTCAGGGAAGGACTCCATGAATGAGCCTTTCTGCTCATTTGGTCTCTGATCTGGGAATTGTGTGATATTGAGTCCCTGCAGAACCCAAAAGGGACCAATGTTTCCAGTCAAAGTTCCAGACTCAGTGTTAGACATTAATATCTAGAAAAAGAGTTCCCCTGATACAACACAGCAGCCAGACGAGACAAAGGAAGAAGAGTGATAGTATGGTGGTAGGAATACAGACATTTTTGTAGTTCCTGTCCTCCTACTGCATTTTTCTCTTCCTTGTAAGCAGTTCTTGACAGCAAAATCATGTGTGTGAGACTGCTCTTGTGGACCACATGTGGCAAAATGGCCTTGCAAGGCAGGAACTTGAGTGTCAATAGCACACATGGTCAGAGCGCCAGAAACTAACAGAGATGATATTTGCTCAAACTGATGCATCTACAGAGCAAGACAACCATCAGCAGGATTTAACAGAAACCAGGGAACTGGGGTCTTTTGAAACAAAGAAAGTTTGAGCTTGAAAAGAAGAACAAACGACACACCAAAACTTGTATGAGAGGGTAGTGCGCTGGTGATGGGAACAGTGTAAGGTTTGGTAGTGCCAGGGGTGGCCTTGCAATGCCACGGCCCCTGCCCAGCACTGAAGTGTCACATCCATGTGGGATGGAGGACGTAGCTGGCACCCAGAAAGAGTGACCTGGTGGGCACAGTGCAGAGGGACCCTGTGCCTGTGGCCCAGCAGGGCTTCCTCGGGGGCATAGAGGTTCAGGGGGTGTTGGGAGCAGTGGAGAGTGTCGCAAACAGCCAGAGCAGACATATGCCCCAAAGAAGAAGGGAGCAAGGAGGGGAGCCCCCTACCCAGGGAAGAGGAGTGGGCACTTGTCACTCCCTGTGTGGGATTCAAACTTTTGGAGATTAGTTATAGAAGGGTGTTCAGAAATTTGTAGGAGCTCAGTATCAGTATATGAATGTCTAGTGTTCTGATTTATCTGTTAGTTATGGTCTTGAATATATTCTTCACCAATTGTTGATTAATTGTCTGTTAATAAATCAATAAACCTCTTTAACCCTGATTTGGTTTAAACTATGAGCAGTTTTTGCTGGGATAGTTATGCACTGAACATCCCTCAGTGCTAGCAACATGTGTATGAAATGCAATAAGGTGAATTCTCTTTCCCCTTTTGTAGTAACATGTCTTGAGAATGCATCTTGTCTGCCGTAAATGTCAATTGCTGCACTTTCTGCTGGCTCAGCAGGCTCCAAAAAGAAGGAATTGCTCCAAAACCAAAAAAATAAAGGGGAAAAAAAAGAGAGAATAAGCATGACTTGAGGGAAAAAATGACAAAGGATGGAGCAGATAGATGAGTCTCTCCAAGTGACTGTCTACAGAAAAAAACAAGTTCTTACTCAAGAGAGCAGTACTCCGTCCCCTCATATTTTGCCAAATGCAGTACCGGCTTGTCTCAGTCCTACTACCAGAAGCAAGCAGAGTCTGGAGCTCCCCTAGCATTCTTATCTGCATGTAAATAGAGGAGTGAGACTTTTTTGCTCAGTATAATTTGCTGAGAGACATCACACATAAAAACAAGCACGGTGTTTTGGGTTTTTACCTGGAAAGACTTCATTGCTGAAGCAGGAAAAGCCCAAACTCAGAAAGAAAAGATACATCATTGAGACAACAGCAAAAATTGATATGACCCACTAACATCTGTAACAGGAGTGCATTTATTTAGCCACAATCTAGCACCATGAGTTATCCAAGAGAATGAGGCCCAGTGTGTTGGTGGTGTTATTGCTCCTGGAGAACAAAATAATCTGCCTCCTTTGCACTGGCTGGATCAACAAGTCACTGCTCAGTGACGTGGTTTCCTTAATGAAGTGAGTGCTCAAGAAAGCTGCATGTAAATTAGGAAAAAGGGATGTTGCAACAAAGTACATGCTAACTGCTCTGCTGCTTTAATAAAAAAAAATACTGGGGAAAACCTGCTAGTTAAGTGAAGTCAGAATGTCTAGAGGGAATTGTAGGTGGGTGGATGGATGGCAGCCTCCTTCTTTTCTGGGATACAACTTAAAATAAAGACAGTGTTGCTGGGGAAACGTGCCTAAATGGTGCAATGCTTCCAAAAGCCAAGGTGGTACAGAGCTGGGGTGTCCCTTATGCTAAAAGAAGAAATAGTTGTGATTCTGTAAGATTCCTGTGAGCCAGGCCTGAAGATGAACAGAGGACCTAGTGCCCTGCAGCAAGAGCTGATAGTCTAAGAAAGGCAATAGTTTGGACCCAAATGGTCAAAAAAAATATTGTATTCAAGAAGAGTTTATGCTGTGAGATTGCAAAAGGAGGAACGCTTAATACAGCTGATCCAGGCTATTCACAATATTTATAACAGAACTGAGAACAGTATCATGTCAGTAGGATCTGTGCTCTGAAACATGATTCTGGACCACTGAAAAAAATCCACTTTTTGTGATAATACTTAATCATGCCTTGGCTTGGCTTGGTCTTTTTTTTGTAATTAATTGAATCATTTTGAGCTCAGTTGTAGATTTTGCAATTTATAGCAACATCAACTGGAAAAACATATCCTGTGAATTTTATGAAGAACAGTCTAATACATTAAACAGCTACCAATTTTTTTCTTTGAAGTATGAAACTGTGACTTTTGCTATTGCTATTTATCAAATAGCAATTCCAATAGCAAGAGTGAGTTCTTCATTTAACTATGTGCTTTGTAACTGTGAGACATTATCTGTGAATACAGATTTAATCTCATTATCCCTCTTTCACTTGAGTACACAGCAAGAAGATGTAAGATAATTCTCCCTCTTTTTAGATGAAGGAATTCCTGGGGATAAGCCACGATGCTTCTCATGATTGATCCATCATGGCTGGTCCTGATATGAGGTTTGATGAATGGTTAGTGGTCATGCAGTTCCAAAACACCATCTGCTGTTAGGATGAGCTAAATAAATGGAAAAGTTTGTTGATGACCATCAGTTATACTTGAGACGTCAAAGCTTTATATTAAATGTTGAAGTCATCTTCTAAAGCCTTTTCCTTGTAGTGAGGCTGAAAGCTATGTCATAAAGCTTTCCGTATTTACCCAACCCCTTGTAAATTCAGGGCTTGCCTTGGTAGTGGTTGCCATAACTAGTCAAAATAGACTCATTTTTAAAACAAGACCTTTCAACTAGACAATCTGCCATGTGTTCTCGCCTTAGTGACAGCAAGATTTTCATGTTGTAGCCCAACACTGTCCATGCACTAATATCCTGGGAAACATGAAGTTGAAGGAGATAAAAATTTGCCCCAGAAAATCAAGGCAAAGCTAGAAGACCTTGCAGACCTCATGTCTCTGTTTTTCACAGGCAAAAAACTTGAACATAAGTTTCAGTGGCAAAAGAATTCTGCTGACCTCTGTGTTGCAACTTCAAAGCCCACATTCTTTGAAACAATTCGACTTCTCCCTCTTGACTCTTCATCCTATCCCCATTTTGGTCTACATGCTGACTGGGGAAACCCGTTTTGTTCAATATTTTATTGTGTAAACATGCATAGTGAGTTCAAAGGCATATGGTAACATCACTAACATCTCTCATTCAGGAAGGCAACAGGATAATGCCCTAAAAACATAAGGAATTGCCACCTTGTTTTTCTCTTTTTTCTTTTAAAACAAAGAACCAAGGAAAATATGGAGTAGGCTCCAGATTCTGTACAAAAAAAACCCAAAAACCCAGGCTCTTAATTTCCATTGGAAACAGTCAGACATAAAATATCTCCAAAATCACTCTTGGTAGAGGACTATGCACCCAGAGGATTACGTGCTGAGGTAAGGCACGGGGACTGCACCACGAAGAGGAACATGGGCCCAGGTGACTCCCCTGAAGCCAGAGCACAGACTGCCTTGGCACTGCCTTGGCCAGGAGGACGTGCCAAGAGCTGTGAAATCAAGTCACAACTCTCACAGACTTGTCTTCCAGAGTTCAGATTGTAGAGCAATGCCTGTCATTTTAGGGTAACCCTTCTAGACTCATATCCCCTAGAATTTCTGGCATGAACATTTTTTTCTTGCCTTCACAAGAGTGGTGCTGCTCCTAGTTAATTATTAGGCTACCAGGACATGGGAACCAAATGTTCAAATGCCTCCTGATAGATACTACGTCTTCCATCTCCCAGGAGTCAGCCCCAACCAGCAAGTTATAAATCATTTGAAACATCCGATGTCCCTGTGACAACTGTTTCATTTAATGTAAAACATGCTGGTCCTACACACATTAGCAAACGGGACCTGGGTTCTGTGCCTCTCTCTGTCTTTCTTTTTCTTTTCTCACACTTTCATGACCCAAGTCACCCCTCAATCCTCCTTCAGATGTTTCTGCTTGCCCCAGAACTAGTCGGTTTTCTAAGGAGGTGATAATCAAGCAGAAGAAAACAGCTCTCCTGACCCTTGCTACAGCACCACTACTGTTATCAGATCACTCAGGAAGTGTATCTTCTGCTTAACATGCTGTGCTTACATGTTTCTTTAACATTGGAGAATGGGATCTCACACACTAGCAAGGTAGATTATTGGCTCAGAGTAGCACAGCTACCTCTGCCCAACACTTCCTTTTGAGAAACAGTGACTTAAAAAAACCCTTACAAATCCGCTATGTTTCTTTATCTGTGTGCAAAGCAGCTCTAGTGCTGTGTCTATGCAACTCCTGGTGAGGTATGGCTTGGCAGGAGAATGTGCAACTTGCCCTCCTTAAAGCTGAAGTCACAGATGCAACTGTAAGTGCTGTACCTGCCGTGTCACTGCAACTTTGTCAACTGGAAATAGCCTGGAACTAATTTGTCTCTTCATGGATGCAGCAGGTGAATTTAAGACTCAGCTGCCCGTCTGTTTGACTCTGCCAGCCACAGACAGAAATGGAAGTTGGTAAATCCAGCTGGCAGACTCAGGCCATCAGGAAAGGGGAGGGTTAAAAAGGGTAGCAGGTTACTAGGAAATAAAAACAACTTGTTTTGAATACTAATTGATTCAGTCAATTGTCTTAATTTCTCTGCTTAGGAAAACACCCTTAACTGAGACTTAAGACCCAATTGTTATTTCTGACTTTTATTTAAAGAATTGACTTATCTTACTACATGGACATGATAATTTACTTGCTGGCTGCACCCATTATATGACCTGTATAATTCATTTTTAATTATTAGGTTCAATTTTAATTGACATTAATTTGATAATTAAATGTAGTTCTTAGCTGCTCTAGCCCTCTCCCGGCAACACCTTCAGCTCATTGCTGTTAATAAATTCCACAAAGCTATTTTCTTTTTCCAACTGCCAGCTGAGACTAAGTGTCTTAAGAATATAAGGTAAACTAGATAGTTCAGCTAATTACCTACTTACCTCAGTCTAAACTTTTGTCTCCTACTCAGAAGGCAACCAAATGGTGTAATGATATACAGAGATTTAATAATCTCCAAGGGACATGTCACAAGATAAAAAATGCTGCTACCCTGAAATTAAAAACTGGACTTCATCTTCAAGTGAAAAAATCCCAAACCCTCAGCTGCTGCTTATGGATCTGATCTTGCCCCTACTATGGACACTCTGATTTTACTGCAGGTATCAGCCCTAAACAACCCCAATCCTGCCACACACCTTAGTCTTTCCAATACACCACCTATTTTAGACATCCACTTTATAGGTCACTCCTTGCTGAGGTTATTTTATATATATATATATATATATATATATATATATATATATAAATTATCCAGGAAATACACAATCCTTTATGTATTATATTTAGAACATACTACTAAATCCTGCATCTGTATGAGGCTCTATAGCCCTGCATTCCTTAGCCTGATTTTTTGTGATTGTTGCAGTGTCTTTTCATGACCATAGAGGCTACAGGGTACTCTATATGTTCTATTTTGTATCAACCAGATCCCTATTTAAACCAGCTCACTCAAGTTCCAGAGCCAGAATCTGTTGATGAAGATCACACCCTGACCACTGTGTTACATGTCAGAGATGCCCCATCTGACAAGTTGCAAAGCCAGGTGCTCATACACAAGAGACCTTCTCTGGTGATCAGTTATGCCTCAGAAAGGCAGCCACAAAGCAGGTTACTGATTTCACTAATCATAACACTACACTAGGAAAAGTAAGTGTTCCTATAGATTTAAGTAAGATTAATTCTTCCAGAATATTTGATGCTGAGCAGATGACTAACCTTAAGGTCAGCTCTTAGCGGAGGCAAAGCACAACTAAAAAGGCTGCCAAGACTAATCCTGGTAATTGGCGTTGGATTAAAACCTGAAATAACAGCAAAGAGTAAAAAATAAAGATAGCAAAAGTTCAACAGTATGGGTGAGCCTATGCTTCTGCTGATTTGGATGAGCTTGGAAGGTCAAGGAAAATGAGGGTGCCTTCAGTGTGATTAGGCTGAATGTGTTCAAATGCAAACTGCAGTATGAGTGATTACTCCTCTCATCAGAGACAGGGGCACATTTAAACATTTCTGTATGCTTAAGTGCTATTCAGAATTAACTCATACTGAGGGCAGTCAAGACATCCTGCCATTAACAGATAGTAATTTCTTAAAATGCTTGAATGTGCTTTTGCAGCTGAGGTGTCCAGTGCCTCCTGACTGGCTGAGCTGCAAATGTTGATCTTTTGCAAGTAAAACTCTTCCTGGAGAAACATCAAACCTGGAATAAAGAGTTATCCAAGAGTTATTAGCATACAAAAACCTTTCTTCATGGCATAAACATTGAATGTGTCTTTAACATGAAATTTTCCAGTTTAGGTCATGTCCTTAGAGAAAAAATGGGTGCATCACTTCCACTGGTTTCAACAGTGCATCTCTGAGGAAGCCGCAGTGACTCTGCAACATCCCAGAGAGCAGAGGGTGACTCTTCACCAGCATAGCTGTCCTTTACATTGCTCTGTCAGTGTAAAAATTATCTAGTATTAAAAAAAATCAGACTAAAACATTGATTTTGCTGCCTATTTAAACCCATCTGCATTAGTAGCAAGAATCCCGTTGGCCTGAACCAGCAACTATATAATCCAACTGTACAGTTGCCTGTGCAACACGTTCTTCAAATTCATCAGACACTTTCAGGCCCAATTACTGACAACAAAGCTTATTAACTGTGCTTAGTTTGGAAAATGGGTTCCTTTCATACTGGATTAATTATTATACACGTCAGTAATAACACACTTGAAAGGTTAAAATACTTGGGCAGAGCCTGATAATCTGTCAGGAATTGGTTCCACAGCTGGAGACTGCTTAGTAATAAACCTATGTGTGGCTGCAATTGTAGTTGTCTCTGAAGCCTGAAGAAAGAGGCAAACTTTCTAAACTGTGAAAGACTCAAATTGATGACAGCCACAGACTTTCACTAGGCTTTGCCAACAAGGTAACTACCACTATCACCATTTCTGTTTTATAAGTAGAGGAAGGGAAGCACAAGGATGTGTTGTTCCAAGGTGCTGGTAGAAACATACAGTCAGGCAGAGACCTCGAGTTTCTTATCAGTGGCTTTTGGCCACTGGTTCCCTGGGAAATTTGGCTGCTTCACTGGTGGCTAGCAGCCATCACTATAGCACTGAACACATAGTGGTTAATGAATTTGCATTAACCTGTTCTGCTCCATAGGCTCGCCACAGCATCTGTACTAGTAACAGCATCCTTGGACTTCCTTGGTTAGGCTCCAGCATAGCAGACAGAGGCAGGCAAGTCTGGAAAGGCACAGAGCAGAGGGACTAAATCTTCTTCTAACGGAGAGAAGCATTGCCTCTTGGTCATTCAATGAGGCATTCAATGAGGTAGTACACAGAGTCCTGCTACTACCTGTGACTCAGGACTGGAAACCACACAAGTTACATGTGCCCATGTCCCAGTGAGTCTCGCATTCAGGATCCAAAGAGTGATGCAGACTATAAAACCAGCAGCTGAGAAGTGAGACAAGTATTTAAGTTAAGGTTACCTGTTCTAACCTATTTCTTCCCCCTTGCTCCAGAAGAAGCACTAGTTTGAACTTGCTTGTGCCAGTTTTGATTTGGACTCATTAAATAGAAAATCTTTTTAGCTATGAAAGCATTTTTAACTCTACTTCTATTGGATTATTTTCCTTAATTGGTAACTGGACACATAGAGACAAACACACATAGAGACAAATAGAAACTGCTACTGCAATTCTCTCTCTTTTGAATTTGTCATGTCTTGAACTGTTGGCCCTGATCCGGCAACAAGCTTCCCTGTGCTCCTCACAGACTTTATTTGGGTTTAGGGCATGACTTTATTAGGGTTCAAGTCTTCTGTGGCAAATCAGCTTCAAGGGACCAGAAGTTGTTTAGGTATTTACTTATTCACACATCCCATAACTGGCAATTTTGAGTTATGTTCTCCACACAAGATCTCATAGGAAAACCATGAAGAAGTGCTGTGTGGCATGAACTGCAACTGTGTACTGCAAAGGGGGCCAGCCTTGGGTAGTGTGGACATCAGACCACATTGCCTAGGATTCAGGAATCATTCCCCAAAGCCTAAAAATCCATTTAGATTTCTCACTGTTTTCTTCCTCGTGTTTTTTATGAGTTCCACATCTCTTATCCCAGAGCTCAAAATTATCCTGTGTGGGTCTTTTCAAGGACAGAACATACTTGGGAAAAAGATGAAGAGATGGAAGAAGTGGTGAAGCATGGAAGCAAAGGCTTCTCATGCTGCCCAAACAGGCTGATCAAGAAGATTGTAGGATGCTGTTTATTCTCTTTACCCGAAATATGAGATTTCCCTGTTCCTCCCTCTCAACTTACTAGTTTCCAGTCAGTAAATAAAATTCTGGTGACAAGACTATGTACTGCAGGACAGTTTTTGTGTTGGGTCACGTAACAGAAGCACATCTTTTGGGGTCACCTGATAAAGCCCATCCTTTGTGTTGCATCACTTGATTTCGTACTGGAAGACATGTCCCTAGGACCTCAGTGTTCAATCAGCTTTAAAATGAAGTGGCTTTGCTCTAGTGTGGGTCCTTTCTCCAGGCAGCATCCAGAGGATCCTGTTCCACCGTTTGAGCTTAATTTGTGCAGAGTTTTGGAAACATCATCTCAGCACTGTAACACACTCCTACAGCCACACACTGCAACACATCCCCAGAAGGCGTTGTTTAAATAGCTGTTAAAAATAGACTGACCATCAGCACCTGGTTTTGATGGGTTTAGTGGGTATCTGCATATGCTCAAAACTCGCATTTTCAGCCTTCATTTTTTCTTCCTGAAACAGGAGTGTTAGAGACATGTTATTTTTAACTTTAAAACTCCCAATCTCAGACGTATACACGTGTTATCTACGGGAGCTCTGCTGAGCGCTGGCTGTGGGCCCCGCTGAGAAGCACCTGCCACGCTGTCAAAACTGGAAACCACCGGGAAGCAGCTAAGGCCTGGGTCTGCGGCGAGGCTGGGCGACGAAGCGAGAACTGAAGGCCTGGTACACTGGCTGAGACACTCCGCTCCCACCGGGGCGAGGCGAGACGAAGCGAAGCGGGGCGGGGAGAGCAGCCTGCCCGCCCTCCTCCATCCTCCCTCCCGCCTCCGGGCGGGCGGCCGGGCGCGGCTCTGCGTCTCCTCGGAGCCGAGCGGTCTCCGCTGCGGCCTTCACCATCCTTTCTTTCCCGGTGCCGGGGGCCCGGCTGACGCCGAGGCCGAAGCCTCCAGCGGCGGGAGGAAATGGAGGTGGCGGCGGCGGCAGCGCGGCCGGGCGGCAGCGGCTGAGCGGAGGCGGGGAGGCGCCGCCGTTGCCGCCCGCAGCTGGGCGGGGCGGTGGGGGATGCAGCAGCAGCCGGGGCCGCCTGAGCGGTCCGGCCGCGCTGCCAAGTGAAGCGGGCCGCGGCCGGAGCGGTGCCCCGCCGCTGGGGACCGAGGCTGCGGGGAGAGCGGCGCTGGAGGGCCGGTAAGCCGGGGCGGGGGCATTGCCAGGGAGGCCCGGTACCGCGGGCGGGCTGGGGCCGCGGCCGGAGAGGAGGCCTGGCGGCCGGGCAGCCCCCGGGAAAGGCTCCTCCGGCCAGTCGGGCTAGGAAGGCTGCGGACAACTGTTAAGAGACCCGCCAGCCGGGAGGGGAAGCCCCCGCCGCTTCCTCCACCGGAACGGGAAAACTTAATGCCTGTTCAGCCCAGGTGCGTGCGCCCAAAGCCTGGCTTGTGGGCTGGTGGTGGGCTTTGCCCTGGCTCATGCCCTGCCCGTCAGACCACGACAGCGTCCCGTTCTCCCGACGGGGACTCTTTTTTAACCTCTCCTTGTACAGTGAATGGAGTCCTCAGCCAGCCCCGGTTCTGGGGAAAGAGGAGCCGCTGCCATTCCCGGCTGTGAAGAGCCGGGGTTGCCCCGTGGAGTTGAGGCTGGTGTCTATCAGAGTGTGCTGGGAGGGCAGGCAGGGAGTCAGTTTGCCAGCCCAGGGGTGGTGGAGCTCTCGCGTGCCGGGCCTGCCCGGACCGGGGTGAGTTGGGGCAGCTGTTGCAGAGACTGCTGCTGCTACGGGTGTTGGTTCTGTTCCCGCTGACAGGTAAATTCTGCCTCCTCGGGGAGACTCAGCTTAGCAGTGGTGGTTGGAAGAGCAGAAACTATAGGCCTGTGCATGCTGCTGGGGTTGAGGAAAGCCTTAGGAAAGAACCAGCTTTTAGAAACACCTGTGATAGTGTATGTTTTAACACTTAATAACGCCACACAACTTACTAGAGCAGTGCATGATTGATTTTAGTCCAATATGTTTTTTACAAAGTGTAAATTGTTCAGATCTCTTAAGGTAACACAGAGGAGGCCCTGATGAAAATATATTAGGTATCCCAGCTAGCTGTTGTTTGGCCTTCATTACTAGTTCCATTTCAAATTACATCATTAGTCATGTGCTGATGGGCAAGCAGTTGGTAGTCTGAAACTACTGGTGTGCCGCTGTCGTTCACATTGTGTGAAGTGACTGTCCTGCCAAGGAGCCCCTGTCCAAGCAGCATAAGCCACAGAGCAGGGGCTGTGCACTGAGTTTTAGTATCGTTTAAATCTTCTGCACTTTGTCCTACAATTTGCATGAAGGCAGTAGTCTTCTGCAAAGTACCAGGCCATGGATCAAGCCTGCTACGTTTTTTGTCCTGATCTTTGGTTTGTGTGTGTTTGATGCCCTTTTTTCTCATTCAAAACTGGCATCTATCTGTTCTGACCATTTGTCTTTGAGACAGGGAGCCCAGGGAGGGAAGGTCAGAAATAGAGACAGCAGTTTTGGGGAATCTTCTGCTTCTAGAAAGTGTAGAGTTGCAAAAAGAGGTGGGAGTAACCTGAAAAATCCCTGCATATTTCATTGTGAAAACCTTCAATAGCTTTCTTCTTTTTTCTACTTATAACAAAAAAAATGTTATAGGCAGGAAGAAATAAAAGACACATTTGGAAGCTGGGGGAAACTATTAAAAAAATTCAGAAGCTATTGTATGTATTTGATGGAAAATAAGTAAAAGCAGAGGCAGCAGAATTGCAGATAGCCTATGTGAAAACAATAAAAATATTAAAGCAAAAAATAAGAAGCTAGAGAAAGAGAAACAACATAAACACATTATTTTAAGAAATGTTGCTGGTTATTGCATTTAAGTGAGCATAATGGTTGAGTTACTCCTGTATACAATATTGAATAGTCCTGCTTCTTGGCATAGGTAATGAGCTGCTGATATAGGTGTAGTTTTGTTTAGGATCCTAGAAGTGAGTAACAGTGTCAGCCATTGCAATTACGTTATGACAGATCCTCTGACAGGACACTTAAGATCAACGAGTAGTGTTGCAGATTTGCTGTGCACATTAAAAAAAAAAAAAACAGTAAACTACTTAATATTTTTCTCTTATCTTTGACATATTGAAGGGTAATAGTGGTGGTTGTTATGGATGTGACTGCAATTCTCTCGTCTTTCTGGTCTCTGAGTCCAGTCCTTGAGGTAAGCAGAGTACTGCTTATAGGTGTCTTTGGCTGAAATGTTGCTCTTCTATCCCTAGAGCACAGGTTCTGGCTGCAGAGTCTTGTCTGTGCTGACTGCTTTCCAGGTCTCAGCATGTGGAAACTGCTTTTCCTGTGTCATTTAACACAACTTCTTAGAAATCCAATAGATAAGTTGCGTAAGGGGGTATAGATCAATAATCCTTACTGAATGGTTCATCCATCATTATTATAGAAGCAATCAGACTAGCAGGGATGCTACTAATGTTGGAGGCCATTTCCACTATTTTTCATGTACAACAAATATACTGGTTTAGACAGCAAGTTCTGGCCCAGACCATCCATTATGTCTCTGAAAGCCCCACAGCTGATGGTCTAAAAGAGATTTTCCTCCTGCAGAGTGTTCTCTGCAAGCTTCTGTCAGTCTGCCGCCTCAGAGACACATACAGTTGTATTTTGAATGTTGGATGGTTCTCATGGTTTTAGCAAAGCTACCCAGGAAGTAAAAAAAAATAAATCAGTGTTTTGTTTTATGTCCTCACATCTAGATTCTGTGGTTCTGGTGTCTGAAAGCAAAGGTGATAAATTTCAGTGCTCTAAATGGTGGATATTGTAACAGACTGAAAAACTAGGACCTTTGGGACCTGGTGATTTTCAGCATTAATCTCAAGGAAGTTTTGCACTACTGAAATGGTAGGATGAGAATAACTTGTGAACTGCTTAGCTGGAACAAAGTCCGTGCTCCAAAATTCAAACCGTATTATTTGACCTTCCTGGCCAACTGTGTTTGATTTTGAAGAGTAACGTGTCTCGTACATTGCATGCTCAGTTGGCAGCTAGGGAATTGCAGCAGAAAGTGGGAGATGGCAAACGTCACGTTCATGGATATCACAGCACAAGTCAAAAAGACAGATGATGCATATTTTTATGTAAATGCAGTGTCTTTAGGAGAGGCATTTAAAAATGAAATCATAAAAGCAAAAAAAGAACCCCTCAGAAGCCAAATTGAAAAATATTGTACTGAGAAAATAAAAATAGATCTTGATGCTGACATCATAGCTAAAAATTGTGATTTGTTTGTTTGTTTTAAATGTAGTTTAAGCACCCATGTCATATACGTCCTTAGGATCCCAAATCTGTTTTGAACTGCTCGTCTACTTGCACAGGGTTTTGACGTACCCTGAAGACTTTCCATTTCTGTTAGCCACAGTGAAAATCCTTCTGGAAAACATTTGCATTGCTGGAAGGCAAAAGCTATCTGGAAAAGTGTTCTGCACCTGTAGCACTAGTTGCTGAAACAACATCAAAACCAGATTCACTTATGTTATTTGAAGCTTTGTGGGAATGCAGATGGTGGAATACTGGTTTATGGCTGAAAAACCTTAATACAAAGTTTGCTTAGAAGCATTAACTAGCATGTTTTTAACATCTTAGCTGGGAATGAGGGCATCCCTCTTACTCCCTGGCAGGCAATTCACTCAAGTGGCTGTGTAGAAAATGTGGTCACAAACCACACAGATGTGATTCTTGTTGAAGTTGCATGTGGCTACTTTAGAACTGAGTTTGATCCTATTGCCAGTTACGTGGGTGGTTTTGGTTTTTTGTTCTTCCTGAGGCTACAAGCACAAACCTCACAGGATTGTTGAGAGGATGTCATTGTATAAGATTCTTATGTTAGATCCTCTTTGGTTAAGTGTTTTGAAGTTGTGTTGTGTCTGTCCTCAAAAGGAAGCATTCACTTACTTTTGAACTTTCCAGCACCTGAGTTCAGGCCTTAGAGTGCCTTATCTCTCCAGCAGCAACTGAGATAATAGCACTTTATTTTTGCAGGATAATTATTCAATGAAGAGGACACTCAGGTTTTGGTAGATAGGTAGTCATGTTTGCTGTTAGATTTTTGTTGGGGTTTTTTTTGAGGTACTCATGGCATCTTACATTTTGCAGTGGAGCTTTCACAGACACTTGGTGTCATCCCCAGTGCTTCTCTGGGTGCGTTGCTCATTGGAAGTTAGAAACCCAGTGAAAGATGTAGCTTAACATTTTACATTTCTGTTAATGACTAGGGACCTTTTTTATTTCCTTATATTCCATCTTAATTTTTAACCACAAAAAAAAAATATTAGAATTACAGTTTCTGAAATCAAGCTAGGAAGTGCTCAGGGCACACCATCAATACTTAGAAACTGTGAGTTAGAGCAGACACCATGTGTTTGTAATACTGTCCACTATCCTCATCCTCACTCTGCTTGGATTCAGTCAGTACCTGTGGTTTCTTTGTACATAAGATCTGCAGTCCCAGTTGTTTGAGTAACCCTTCACGCACTCCTGGAAAGGTCATATCTTTAAGGCTCAGCTGAAGGGATGCAGCTACAGGTAATAAGCACTGCTGCAGGGAATTTTTTGTTACTGTTGATGTGAGTATTGCTTAGCATGATGGAAATAAAAATCTTCCAGAATCTATGATCGATACTTTGCTGGTGATAAAAATGGCAAAACCAAAAGAAACATTAAATTTTTTGTTGTTGGCTTATTGTTGTTGTTTGTTGTTTTTTTGTTGTAAGGTTAGGCTTAGTGTTCTGGCTCAGTGTAGCTTCCAGCCTGTAATTCCTGTAGGCTGGGCAGAGGAGTCGTCCATGCTATGACTCATGAGTTGACTTGGGATAGCTAAGAATCCTGTTAATGTTACATCTTGGTTGATCTGCTGACTAGCTGCCACTGAGAGGGGAGCTTCTCCTTCTCTTCCCTACTTCCTTGCAAAGTTAGATAGAAAGATAAGCTAGATCTTAAAAGATTTGGGGGTTTTGCTGGTGTGTCTCCCCAAGCCATCAGACCAGACAAGGACTGGGAATGTGTATGTAGGGGTGAAGGAGGAGCAAAACGTCCCTTTGACAGCAGCTGGCAGTTATGTTGCCTCAGCCTTAACATTGGTTGAAAATCCAGCCAAAAGAACAAAAGTAAGGAATGAAATCTACCACTTATTAGAGTTTTGTCATTTTGGTTATGGAAAGTATTTTTCTAAACTGGAACAAAAATAATTAATGTGTCAATATTTCCTCTTTCAAACAGGAAGCAACAACTTTATATGGCTCATGTCTGACAACATGCACCACCAGTGGCTGCTGCTAGCTGCATGCTTTTGGGTGATATTCATGTTCATGGTTGCTAGCAAGTTTATCACTTTGACTTTTAAAGACCCTGATGGTAAGTTCACCTTTTAGTGTTTGATGTGAAACAGAAAATGGAACAGTACATTACAGAAATACTCTGCTGTGCAATGTAGTTCTGGCATAGAATCATAGAATGGTAGGGGTTGGAAGGGACCTTTAGAGATCATCTAGCCCAACCCCCCTGCAGAAGTAGGTCCACCTAGATCAGGTCACATAGGAACATGTCCAGGCGGGTCTTGAAGACCTCCAAGGAAGGAGACTCCACAACCTTCCTGGGCAGCCTGTGCCAGGGCTCCCTCACCCTCACAGTAAATTGTTTTTTCTTATATTTAAATGGAACTTTTTGTGTTCCATTGTGTTCATCCCATTACCCCTTGTCCTGTTGCTAGCTACAATAGAAAAAAGGGATACCCTAACCTCCTGACACCCACCATTTAGATATTTGTAAATATTACAATGTTACTGTTTCTTCAGTAAGACTGAGAATAGAAAAACTCAGTTTCTAGAAGTGACAGTGCTGGCATGCAGTGGTGTGCTTTTTTTTTTTGATGGTTAGGAGCAGAGGATTGCGTTCAGCAGTACTGTCTTGTGAGATCCACTTTTTCAAATATGCTCAGTTTCAGTATCTTGATCTGCTAGAAGTCACATGCAGAACAGCAGGTCACAATTACCTGTTTAAAGACAAAGGAGATTGACAAGGAATTAAAGAGTTCATTTCACAGTGATACTTGTTTCTGTCCTCATGTGACTGCTTGTCCTTTGGTTGCAGTGTTATGTAAAACTTGTGGAAAGTTTGATTCCATTTGCAATGCACTTAGCCTAGCCACCTCTGCCCTGCTTCTTGCATTCAGTTTTATCCTCTGCTGTTTGACTGACAAACAGCTTATAGGCTTTTGCTTAGCTTAAGTGGCCCAGATAGTATTAAGCTGATGGGGAATTTAAGCCATTTGATGACACCATGCCGCATGTTACAGTTTTCTGTCTGTTGAGGAGCTGCTGTTACAAAACCATTCTACAGAGAGTTTAGGGTGAAGGTGATGATGTGACTTACAGTCCTAAGAGATCTGTATTTCTGCATCTTTCTAAAATATGCAAAAAATTTATAGCTTCTAAAAGGCTGACATCACGCAAGCGAGTTGTTTCAATGGCTTGATAGTGGATAAATGTATTAGGTGTACTTATTTAAATAGCATAGTTATGTGTGGAGATTTATTCAGCAGCTCTTGCAGATGAGAACTGTAGGCCAACTTAACTCCCTTAATACCAGCTGGTTATGAGTCCTAGAACATCTGCAAATGAGCTGGTTTTATGTTAGGTAGTTAAATCTTGCACTATTTCATTCTATGCCAACTCTTGTTTCCCAGCTCAGATATTCTTCACGTGGTTCTTTCCATCAGAATTTGTCAGGAGGATTAAAGTGTAGTTTTAAAATAATTACTAAAGTACACCCGTAGCATTTACTTGCTTTTTATTATCTTGACTTGCCAATTTCTCTCTCTCTCTTTTTTTTTTCTTTTCTATGTTGAACCTTCATTCCCCTTCTCTGAGCAGAATTTTGTATTTCTTAAGCTCAAGTCCTGCAAAAGCGTGATAGCGATTAAGTGTATGTATGTGTTGGAGATGCAAATGAAGGGAAGTAATTTGAATAGATCAATATAATTTTGGAGAAAGTCTGAACAGGATGGTCTACTCTGCAGCTAGAGCAAAACTAGCAGATGCTCAATGAATCAATCTTATTTTGTTTAAGCCTTTTACTGATGTCTTGGGTACATGAGCAATAGGAACTTCTTCATGAGAAGCAGCAAGTTTCTGTCCATGATCTCTAGTAGCACCTGCAGGCATGCTTTTACCCAGTGAGAATGAAAGATACTGCTCTTTTATTGAGTCAGATTGCTCTGATTTTACAAAAAGATACTGTGAAGTAAGTTTGTGCACAACAGTATTTACTGTACTTGGTTGCTTGGATGCTTACATTTGTTTTCAGTTTTGACTTACTTTTTGCATGCGTGCCCTTTATTAAAATCCAGTGTAGGCAGCGTAGAGTGCTCCTTTAAGGAAAGGCCATAGGCAGCACACACATTTTCTCGACCATAAAACAGTAAGCCACTGTGGATGCAGGCAAAAAAAGATTACTTGCAGAGGGGAATAATAACTGTATGAAGGGAAAAGTAGTCCAATGTGGATAGGGATAAATTTCCAGGGAGAAGTTATGCTTTGTGGTTACAGAAAGCTGCTTCAAATTATTTTTTTATTATTTTTACATAAAGTAAAACTCCATCCTTTTGTTATCTTTTTTAGTTTTTCTGTAGCACACCGACTGCAAAAGATGCAAAGGGCTCTTCAGTTATGTGCTTTAATTTGATCTTAAACTATTGGTTGCCCTAAAATCATGAAAAAAAAAAGAACAAGAGTATCAGCTGAATTTGTTCTTTCATTGTGGGAGTCTCTAAGGAAGGCAGACAGTCCAGTAATAAGGGAAGAGGAGATCTTGTATGTCTTGCTGGTTCGAGGTGTTTACTTAGAGCACCAAGGTAATAAAAAGTGGTCCTTAATGACAATTTTCTGCTGGTAATGTCTAAGAATTTACAACAAAAGAGGCATCTCTGCTCTTATGAGGGGAGGGAGAAACCTGATAAATTCAGATTTTAATTTTGTTATTTTTCAGTGATTCCCAAATTATATCAATCTACTGTGAAGTCCATATAGTTATACTCAATTGCGTACCATTTGTGATATTTGGATTTATGATTTCTCTGTCTGTTTGCACGGTTTGTTTAAAAAAGATCCAAATAAAAGGTTTCTTGGATGCAGATGCAGTTGATTTTTATCAAAAATTCCCACAGAGTACATCCTTTTTAAAATATTCATACCTTCCCATTGGGAAACAAATTCTAATGTTTTAGAAGCTTAATACAGGAAGCGATGTTCAGTTGTGTTAAGTTGTAAAGCAGAAATAGTTGCCTTTTCCTCAACCTCTGTTAATGCTCTTATCTCTCTCTCCTCATTAGGCTACAGTGCCAAGCAAGAGCCATTGATACTGACAGCTGTGACAAAAGTGGAAGAGGTACATGTGCCAGAGAATAAATATTGGCCTGAAAAATTCCAGGTGCATACTGTTGGGATAAGGGTTACATGTATTGAAGAGTAGGAGAAAATAAGAGATCAATGAGGATTTCCTGTTGTTACAAGGAATTGCTAGACAAGGATTATTTATTCAGACTGTTCGGCTTTGATAGATCCAGCAGAGTTCATTTTAGCTTCACAAAGCTAGTTTGTTACGGTAACCTGCTGTCTTGTTTCATCTGAATGATTCAACTTAATGTGTTTCCATTTCTAGGAGAAATTTGTTACAATACTCCTTTATCAAGTCAGGACAGTCATTTTTCCTAGGCTTTCTAATATAATGTCTCAGTTTTGGATTGTTACTTGTGTTCTGCCTTGCCATAGCCATCAGGTTTGTGGTTCTTGAGGGCAAGCCTGTGTCTTGTCTATTCTCTTAGTTCTCCACCCAATCTCTCTGACTCTTTTTATAAGTCTCTATTTCTTTTTCATGTTTTGTGCTCTTTGGGCTTCACATCTCAGCGTTTCTCCAAAGTAGGACATGAACACAATGGTATTCAATACGAGTTGATCCTAGTTCCACGCTTCCAGCAATAAAGCAGAACAAATGTGGGACTGAAAAATTTACAAGGAAACTTGGAAAATCCTGTATGCCAATGTAAATTTGAGACCAATTGCACCATGGGCTAAGGCTTTTTTTTTTTTTTCATTGGCTACATAAGTCATCTTATGTTTAGAGTAGTTTTGTGATAGAGAATGGAAGGTAGATTTCTGTATAAAGGTGACACTTTCTGGTTTTGTATGTAAAAAATCTGAAATTTATGTTGTCCTCAAAATACTTAGAAGAATGCTTTGTTCACTGGAAGCTTTGCAGATCCATGTAGTGAGTTTTAATATCTTCCTTTACTTGTATGGAAGAGGATAATAAGGTTTCTGGATCTAAAACTATTCACTCTTGACTTCCTGACATCATGAAACACGGAGCAGTAATATTAATTCTGATGCATGCAATATAAATTGTTTTGATATAAAGAATATGTCAGGCTGTTCAGATTATATTCTGACCAGGTGACACTGAAGAAGAGTAAGAAACAGGAGAAGTAAAATGAGGGATTTTTTTTCCCTTATGGAGGATTGGAATAAAAAGTAATATCATTTCATTCTCATGTTTAACTTGGACACTGAACCTAAAATTGTAGACTCACAGAATGGTTTGGGTTGGAAGGACCTTTGAAGGTCATCTAATTTTAACCTACTGACATAGGTAGGGATACCTTCCACTAGACCAGGTTGCTCAAAGCCCCGTCCAGACTGGCCTTGAACACTACAACTTCTTTGGGCAATCTGTTCCAGTGTCTCAGCACCCTCATAGGAAAAGATTTCTTCCTTTTATTGAATCTAAACCTACTGTCTTTTCAGTTTAAAAATGTTACCCTTGGATCTATCACTGCAGGCCCTGGTAAAGTCTTTCCTCTGACTTTCTTAAAGCCTCCTTTATGTATTGAAAGGCTACAATAAAATCCCCTTGGAGCCTTCTCTTCCCCAAGCTGAACAGCTCCAATTCTTAGCCTGTCTTCACAGGAGAGGTGCTCCAGCCCTCTGATTGCTTTTGTGGCCTGCCTCTGGACCTGCTGCAACCAATCTGTATCTGTCTTGTCCTGAGGATCCCAGAGCTAGATGCAGTACTGCAGGTGGGGTCTGACAAGAACAAAGTAAAGGGGTAGAATCACCTCGCTCGAGCTGCCGGCCACACTGCTTTTTTCTGCAGCCCAGTATATGGTTGGCTACCTGGACTGCAAGCACATATTTCCAGCACACATCCAGTTTTTCATTCATCAGTATTCCCAAGTCCTTCTCTGCAGGGCTGTTCTCAATCAGGACATCCCTGAGTCTATATTGATGGCGGGGATTGCCAACTGTGTAAATCAATTAGTGGAAGGGGGAAGATTTGTCAGTAGGCTTTTAAACTTTGTCACCACCTGTTGATCAGACAAGCTCCTTTTTCCTCTCACTAATCAGGAGGCAGAAGTGGTCATTCTTCCTGCCTTAGTCTCATAAAAATGAAACTTATCAAACACTTCATCCAGTTTTGGGAAGAGAAATCTTGCCTACTTCTCTTGCTTGCCACAGTAAGCCCTGATGCTCAGTGTGTGCATTTTTGTCCACTTCATTCCGTTGCAGCTTGGATAAGTGAAAGCAGTGAATGCCTATAGGTTGTAGAAAACAGCACAAAGCTTTGATGTGAAACTCTTTCCCAGCCAGATGGGTCGGCATCTCTAAGCCCCATCTTCTCAGAGATTAAGGCTAAATTCCTGTCCCAAGCCCTCAGAAGCTCTCTTACTGAATATTGAAACTCTGTGGGAGTTCTGATATTTGGTCAAGGCATGCTTTATACACACAGATAAGACCTTGCTGCTCTGCAGCAGGCTTAAATTGTATGGAAAAGCTCTTACTGTTGCCTACTACTATGTAATGACTTAAGAGTTGAACCAACATGTACAATAGTAGCACAGTAAGGAAACTGTGTGCTACACCTTTAGTTAATACGTGGCAATGTTTTAATCCTGGATCTGGGAGTTAATAGGATGCACAGTTTTGGGATTTTTATGCTTTAGAATTTGATCTGAAAACTAAATTCTTGCACTTCTTTGTTTTTTCTTTCCCCTCTGCATTTTATCAAGCCAACTGGAAAAGCTTTTTCTGGAAATCTGATCCGCCAACCCCTGGTTCATATGGAAAGACTTGAGCTTCTCAGGAATGTCTGCAGAGACACTGCATTGAGAAATCTCTCTCACACAGCAGTTTCCAAATTCGTCTTGGACCGAATATTTGTGTGTGACAAGCACAAGATCCTGTTTTGTCAGACGCCAAAAGTGGGCAACACTCAGTGGAAAAAAGTCTTGATCGTTTTAAATGGTATCTGCTCTGCTGTGGGTGTGTGGGTTTCTTTGAGAAGGAGGAGCAGAACTGGACCAATTGGGATGACACAATCTGCTTTTCTGTAGTTTCAGCCTTTCACTCTTCACAGTTGCTTCTAGACCTTTCTAAACATTTTTTAAGAAAATAAACCTGTTGTTTCTATGCAAATAAATAGTAGTATTAGTGGGCTCAAAAGTGATTTGAATCGTGAAAGAGTCCCCATATGCATGTAGTAGGTAGACTTGTTGCTTCTGGAGAGGTGGCACTAATTTATGTTTAGTTTGAAACAAGTAAATTCCAAGGTATCTCATCTCAATTCCCTAAGGAACAGTAATATAAAATTTCTGACTTGAGACTACTGTCTTTTAGCTAGAGGTTTTTAGCAGTGAAGAAACCTAGTGAAAACTTGGCAGCTGCTATTGGTCCGTGCTGCTGAAATCTTGTGTATGTGCTATCAGGTGAGCTGTCATAGGAGTTAGGAAGATTCTGAGGTGCTTAAGGCAATAGTTAGGTCAACAAAGGTATGTTTTAAAAGATGGAGTAAAGGGACCACTAGTGTGTCTGAAAACTGATTATAAGGTGAATGCTACCTGTCTATATGTAGCCTACCATAAGGTAGTCTGGTGTGCCAATAAAAAGAACCTAATTCCTCAAAGTTTCCGTCTGTACCCCTACCTGCACACACAAACATAACATGCTTGTATTTAATATAACATACCCTTGTTTGACATGAGACCTTCTTGCATGTCTGTGCATTGGGACTGAATTTGCTACAGTCAGATCAGTTGAGGTCTTTCTATAGTTTTGCAGGTAACAGCTCCCCAAGATGTGGACAAAGCCTGAGCATTGTAAACCCAGTTTTCTTGTAAGAAGCACCCTGTGAACAGCCAGTTCTGCACTTGTGGTTATATTTTATGTGAAGCAGTTTGCACACTCAGAAGGAAACTGTCACAAATTGATAATGGTACCATGTCCTTCAGCAAAACTTTTGTAGCAAGGAGTATGTCTTTAAAAACTTTAATATTAGTTTCAGCTTTAATATGTGGATGGGAGCTGAAAATCCAGCAGATATGCACACACAGAGATATGGGCATGTGTCTTGAAAACCTGTGAAAGCCACATTCCAGGAAACTACTAAATATTAAACTGTATGAATGCATTAAAAGTACCTGTTCTTATGAGAATTTAACAGAGATAACAGGCAAAGAATAGCTCAGGACAGACAGGGATGTATTGGCTGTGTTGAGTGGAGGATAACTCTTGTCTTAGCAGGAGGGGATCTTTGACCTTGAGCATTCTAGTTCTGGCATGCTGGATGATAGAAAATTGTTTCTGCGTAAGCACTGGTCTCTTCTGCCTTGAGCTGCTGGTGTATTGGTATCTGCTGGGGAAGGCTACTGCTGCAGTTGACCTCACTTTCTCATCTTTGGGTAGTTTGAGCAGGCAGGACTGATACTTGAGGGGAAATGCTTTGTGTCCAAATGCCTAGGTGATATTTGGAGGTTCAAGGTGTAGAAACAGCTGTGGCACAGTGAGGGACCTGACTCTCCCTACTGCTTGTACTGAATCTCTGCTCTGGATGAATGCAAGGTTTCAGTTTCTGAGACTGTCTAATCTGACACCCGTTGTCCACATACAGTTCACCCCGAATAACACAATATGTCATTTGAAAACCAAAATTAATAAAATATACCACAATCACCACCACCACCAAAAAAAAAAGTAAATAGCAATCTGGGAAGCAGAGTGATCTGGATTATTCATTGCAGTTCTGGAAGAGAGAAGGCTGTAGAAACTTTCCCCTAAAGAGCTTGTTTTGTATCCCCGTGTTGATCGCAGGTTGGTACTCTGAAACGATGCTGTTTTGTGAAGGCTTATTACTAAAGCCCAAGGGCCCACATGAAATACTCCTCAAGGTCATAAAAATTTCCAAGATCGGGATCTTAAAATAAATGCATCAGAATTTATTGACATTATTTTTCTTATGAGCTATGTGCTTGCAGAAATGGATACCTGGAGGCTTTCTTTAGTTAATTTTAGTGCTTTTTAATCTGTGTAGTATTGTACCATTGGAATTTTTGTTTCAGAACAGCATAGTCATTAAAATAGATCACGGATCCTGACAGCAAAGTGCTTTTGTGTTGAAGCAATTCCAAAAGCAGCCCACAGCATTTCTTCTTTGTTGGTGGTAGAAAGGCAGCCAAAAAGCTGGTTCCTTCTTTGGAGTTAATCCTCAGAGTCTTCCTCCATTTGTGTGTGTGGGCAGAGGGGAAAGAGAATGGGAACACTGAGGTGGGAAGTTGCAGGCTTAGACAAAATTGCTGATGAAATTTGTATAACGTGCTTTTCTAAGAGTTTTGAGGCTGTTTAGTCTTAGACCATGGTGTCACATACCCTAAAGAATTTCAGCAGTTTTCAGCTTTGCAGTCAGAATTTCTCATCAGTTAACAGTTTTAAACATAGTAACTGTAAATGCTAAAAATACAGAAAAGAGAAAGATTAAACAGAAAGCTGTGAGCCAAAGGCACACATGCTTGCTTCTGCTTACTTTTTTTTTCCCCTGGAAAGATTCACTTTTCCTCTCTCTATCTGTCTAGGAGCATTTTCCTCTATAGAAGAGATCCCAGAAAATATTGTACATGACCACGAGAAGAATGGCCTTCCACGCTTGTCCTCTTTCAGTGACTCTGAAATTAAAAAACGGTAAGAGGTGGCTTCCCAGGGGTGTGGGAAGGGTTTGGAGTCAGTGGTGTTGTGAACAGTCAGGAGTACAGCTGAAGTCTACATCTGAAATTGAGGACAACAGGGCTTTTGCTCAATCACAGAGTAGTAGGGGCTGGAAGGGACCTCTAGAGAACCTGCTAAAGCAGGCTCACCTTGATCAGGTCACACAGGAATGCGTCCAGGAAGGCTTTGAAAAAGAGACTGTTATCCTCACAGATGTTGCTGTGACTACCTCCCTGCTGGCTTTGAAGAACACTGCTAGTGTGGTTGGTGATAGAGTTAGGTGAGCCAAGCAGCTCCCTCTGGATAAGAGGGTTCTGTAGTTCAATGCGTACCTAATTGTTACATAGTTGACCTTCAAAAGGGAAGGTTTAGTTGGAAGATCCACCCTGATGCCTTGTCCAGGAAGTCTTACTCCCTACACTTATGACTGTCATTGCAGGCAGATTTACTTTCTGGGATTTAACTGAATAGGTTTAAAACATTAGTGTTCCTTAGCCTAAGAGTATTGTCCACTCAGATGAACGATTTTATCCGTCTGTTTTGGTGCGTCTGGTTCTTCTCTGAGCAGAAAAAAATTACTTCTCTGTAGTGGAGCCTTCCAAATTACTTTGGCTAGATTTTTGACTCTGCTCTCATCTCTACTAGAGCCCGTGCCATGTATCATCCCAGGAAGGGATAGCAGCATGGAGAGAACAGGACATAAGATAACAGCAAACACTTAAAAACTTAAGCTTGCGTGATTTTTGTGTGTACTAAGCCATTCTGAAGAATCAGTCCATTATACGTGTGATATCAGCTATGACTAGAGCTCAGTTCAAGGTTTGTTACATTCAGTGGTACAAATACATGGATCACAGCAATGCCTATGGAAATGAGGTCACTTGCTAGAGTGCAAGAGAAAATACTATCACCATGTTCTTGAGAACGTGGGTCTGTTCTCCCTACCTGTGAACAATGAATAACTCTTCACCCAGGGATGAGCCTTAGCTAGAGTATTTAAAGTTGAGTGCCATTCTGATTTGTGTTGTTGCAGACAGCCCACCACAGAAGTTGTGCTGGAGAGATTTATTCCGACATTAAATGGGCCAATGTTGTTAGAGCCAGGAGAGTCACAGGAGCTATGACTTGACAACTTGGTTTGAGAGGTAGTTCTCTGAACACTGACATGAGATTTACCTTTCAAAAGCAACACTAACAATTATTTAAAAGAAGTCTTTCTATGAAGAGAAAGAGCCAGAAAGTTCCTATTGAGACCATCCACTTATTTCAGTAAAGACTAGTCTCTAAAATGTCTTTTCTCAGCTATTTACTGAAATAAACTTTGTTTTCAATTTACTCCCCCTACAGATAATCTCTAACTACAGAATATTACAGTTTAGTGATATCGCAAACAAACAAAAAGTTAAATTCTCTTCAAAACAATAGTCTCCTGAAAATCATTTTCTCAGCCATTACTGAAAGTGTGAGAAAATGTTAAATAAAATACCAGTTTGTTTTTTTTTTTACTTAAGCAGTGTTTTGTCTAACTACCTGCCAGTGAAGAATGCAGACCTCTGTGTATTTTGCTGCACCAAGCCACTTTTTGCATGTCTTTGTGTATTTTTATTCTTGAGCTTAATCATGTGGCATTAAAAAGATCTTTTGACTCAGAGCTCTCAGCAGCTTTTCAACACCTTTTCCCTCCGGTTTATATGGGTTGAAATAAACTAAGATACTCGGGTTTGAGTAAAATGTGAAAACTGGGGTGAAGTGTCTCTGCTCTGTACAAAAACTGTTAGTTAAAAGACTTATTGTATTTTTAGTCTTGTTGATTATAATATTGTATTGCCAGTCCTATTGATTGTAATATCGTTAGGCTACGCAGGTGGTGTGGTGTAAAACTCATATCCTTGTGTCTGTGGTCAGTTTCTGTAGGTTTTGTAAGTCTTTGCTAAACAGGCTTTAAACACTTTGCTGAACACTTTCTGTAATGATTTAATTTCTTTGTTTTGTTGTGTTCTTTTTCCCTGCTCTGCTTAGACTGAATTTATACTTCAAGTTTTTTATTGTTAGAGATCCATTTGAAAGACTCATTTCTGCATTTAAAGACAAGTTTGTGCACAATCCTCGATTCGAACCTTGGTACCGGCACGAAATTGCTCCCGGCATCATCCGTAAATACAGGAAGAATCGCACAGAGACCAAAGGGCTGCAGTTTGAGGATTTTGTGCGCTACCTGGGTGACCCAAATCACCGCTGGCTGGACGTTCAGTTTGGTGACCACATCATTCATTGGGTAACGTACGTGGAACTCTGCGCCCCTTGTGAGATCACGTACAGTGTGATTGGACACCATGAAACCTTGGAGGATGACGCTCCTTATATCTTGAAAGCAGCTGGCATAGACCATCTGGTGTCATACCCCACGATCCCACCAGGCATAACAGTGTACAACAGAACAAAAGTAGAGCGGTATTTTTCGGGCATTAGCAAGCGAGACATAAGACGCCTCTACGCGCGGTTCGAAGGGGATTTTAAACTCTTTGGTTATCAGGAGCCAGATTTCTTGCTCAACTGACACCTAGGATAAGCTCTGAAGAAGCGTCTCATGGATTAATCTAAACCTGTGTGAATACCAGCTGCAACACTGACAGAGCCGAGAGTGACCGTTTGTTTTCCAGCTTTTTGATGTCGCTCCATTTTTCAGTGAAAAATTTGTCATATGAACAAGTAGGGGCTTATGGTGGTTGTTTATTGACCATGTTTTCAACATGTGACATTGCAATCTGTTAGGAATGAAATCTCTGTTATCTGAAGTACAGAATTCCACTTCTCCCCTCTTCCCTTCAGGAAACAAAGAGGGGGCAAGAATAGCTGCGATTGTCCCCTCCCTCTCCCAGACAGAATGTCATTTTTAAAAGGTTGTGAAGTATTTATAAAGATAGCAGTTTCACTGCAAGTTAACTCTGACATGTGGGTGAACTTTGTGATTCATGCTCATGAGAAAGGCATGTAGTTTTCCCATGAGCTTTGAAAATGAGAGGCCAGTACAGGACTAAAAATTGATTAAATGCTTGACAAGTAAAATCATCTAGGCTGCTATAATAACAGTAATGCTGATCTAATCCCATTTTTGTTTGTCACAGAATGAACCTAATTAGACAGAAGCTTTAGAGGTGTTGAAAAAAAAAAAGGGAGCTGGTTCCAGAGTTCAGTTGTCTTTGTATTTTTGTCAAGTGTTTACTGTACTTACTACTGGTCTATTGAGCCTCATAATTCTACTTTGATTTTCAAAATGTTACTCAACTCCTGGCTATGTAAGCTATCTGAGAAACACCAGATGCCAATGGAGCATAGGAGAAACATGAAACTGCTAGGGAAACTATGAGGAAAAAATGATTTAAAATAAGAGATGAATTTTATTTGTGGGAGCACATATAAAAGCCACAAGATGCTCTCTAAATACCACACAATTTAACCTGTTTTGTTTTGTAACAGTTCAAATTAATAAAGAAGCTACAAAGGCGGGATGTCATATGAAAGAATTGCTAGAGTTACTCAAATTAACAATCTGCCTTTTTCTTACATCCAACCTTGCTGAATGTTCAGTACCTCAGAAAACAGAAAATTTAAGCCCTTCTGAAAATTCATCTCCTTCCTGCTAAAGAAGACAGGTTGAATCCCTGACTTTTTCCAGTGATTCACTGCCATGATGTCCCAATGTGAAAATGCCCAACATTTGTGTCACTGATGGGGTGAGTTGGCAACTGGCCAGGAGTCACTTAAAAACTGTGTGCTCATTTTATACATTAAAGGAAGAAAAGCAGAACTGAATGAATGCAGTCAGCATGGTTGCCTGTGCTTGCATTGTGTCTCATCATCTTGTTTGGGTTCACCAGCAATAAAAATCGTTGCACTGCCGTCTCATCACGTGGGCCAGGGGTGAGAGAGACAGATACCACATATCTGAAATAAAGGAATTGCTCTGTCACGCTGAGCATGTGAACTGTATGTTTAAAATCTTAGCCCCAAAAGATTAATTTTCAGATCAGGATAATGTTGCTGGCTAGAAATGATTATGATAGCCAGTGCTATGGAATCTGCTCTCAAGTCCAGCCACAGTGTGTTTTTGGTAGCTTCCTGTATAAATGCAGGAAAGTGTCTTGCACTTGTGAAAAAGGAAGGCTGTGCCAAGCTGACATGAGCTGCCAACCACAAAAAGGAAGTCCTATTGTAGCTGGAAGTGATTTTAGAGAAATCTCAACAGACTAATGGAAATAAGGGAGAATCATTAACTGGGCATGGTTAGCAAGAGAATAGTTCCAAGTGGAACTTTCATTTGTTGGGTTTTTTTTAAGCAATGATTACAGTGCCCTAACTTGTTAGTTCTTAACCACTGATAAAAAGATGTTAACAGCTCCAGGTTTTTCTGTGGTTTTCTTAATATGGGACCTTAGCAAAATGTACTGTTAAACACATTTTGGAGCTAATGAGCTGACTGATTACCTCTCTGACGATTTAAAATGTAACGGTGTGAATAATGTATAGTGGATTCAGGCCTTAAAGTTTAATTCTAATAAAGATAAAGTAGAATTGTTTTCCTCTGAAAACATAAGCTACTTATCACACAGAATGCCAATATATGGGTTGTGTTTTTCTTGGTGAATTTACTTAATGTGTCAACTGCTTCAAAATTGGTAGGTGGAAATATTAAGTAATAATAGTTTTTTCTAATAGCTTTCTCTATGTTGAGTTCTCTTGAGCATCTGACAGAAAATGTGGACAGAGCTATGGAGACACACAAGCAGAGGTGTGTACTGCTCCCCCATCTCCGTGCCCCTGTGCTTTTCAGGCTGGCACTGGAAAACTCATTACTATTTCTTCAATTCAAACACGCAGTTTCAATGATACCCTGCTGAGCTACCTTTTCTGTCTAGAAGTGCAGAGTTTTTTTCCTCTCATAGCTGAAACAATCATGGCGTGGTTTTGGCATGAGCCTTCCAGAAGCTTGGATGACATGAAAGCCCTTGGTGAGGTATGGTGTGATTCTCCTTCTGGTGGTCTGGTGTGGGTAGGGTGGCCAGAACATACTGTGTAAGGGAGGAGCCCCTTGCCCTGCTAGCTGTGATGAGTTAAATGCTTGTGGTTTAGCATAATTGTATTCCATACAAGGCTTTTACAAATTTAGCCCCAGTGGCACGCAGGAACGTCATTTGGCTGTTGGGATGTCATTTGCATACCGCTTTCAAACTGCAGGTGATAGTTATGTCATATTTTGGGAACTGCTGGCCCAGATTGTTACTTCTCTTTTCTTACTGCTGTTAGACCGCCAGAAAACAAGCTTGTATCCTTACTTTCTGCATGTATGTTTCTTTTTGTTTTCTCATCAGCTTTTGAATCCTCTGGCCTATTTTAAACACATTTTACAGAGGAATGTGGAGCTCTTTAGGAATAGTGAGTTGCAGTAATCTTGAAAATAGGAGAGAAAATGTTGTCTGTATATCAGAGGGCCTGTGCTGTGTGATACTTCAGGGGAAAGCAGAGAAAGGAAACTTGAGTTTTAGTGCTTTTTGCTTATCACAGAGCTCTTTTTCACTCATGGACTCCTTTCTCTAGTGCTCTTGAGTCTGGCCTCTGATGTCAGCTAACCAAGACAAAAATAATGAATTAAATATATTTGTGAGTCTGTTATCTTCACATTCTGTAGAAAATAAAGGATACTTCTAGAGGTCAGATGAGTAGGAGGAGATGGTTTTGAGGTCTTGGGGTTGTTTTTTTAATTCTTTGTGAAAATGGATCCAGAATTCTCTTGCTTGTGAACCAACTTTAAGGGCAGTGCCTGTCCTCTTTTCTTTTAACTTCAGCACACAGTGCCTTATCACCAGCATGCTTTCTGATCACTTGCCACGAAGAGGTTTTTCTGTAGTTAAAATATAAGTGCTATTTTTTGTTTTGGGAAATGCTCCTTAAAAGAAGTGGCACTCCTAAAGTGGCCTGCAAATATTTATTTTTCACAGATAAGCATGTTGTTTTCCTATTTGTGCTTAGATGCTGCCCCATTTGCACTGAGGGTAGCAGCCTCCTGCTGCTATCACTTGTCTCCATCCTCAGATCAAGGAAGCCATCAGACAGCTCTAGCTTTTGTGTAACATTACTTTTTCCTTGAGGTGTTAATAACTTTGTTGGCTGGGAAAGCCACCTTTGATCTTATCTGTGCTCCAGAAAGTTTGCTGAGAAAAAAAGCGATTACATAGGGATTGGTTAAGCTTATGTTCCCTGATGAAAGAGTGTCTCATCTGCCTGTATCTGATATCCCTTAATTGACAGAGAGAGGGCGAATGTTCTTTCTGCTTAATGGCCTTATCGTGATTTACACTAAGCCCCCATCCTATTGTTATGGTAATGCGAAGGGACCTGGAAGAAGGTGTAAATTCAATGTGTGCTTATTTTAAACATGAGGGTGTAAAGGAAGATTGACACAGGAGCTGGGCCCTGAAGATCTGTCGTGGCTGATTGCTTGTTATGTGCCATCTGCAGAGGGCTGGCGTAGTTTCTTCGTGGCCTGCGCTTGAGAAGATTTATGGAAGGTAGAAAGAGGCTTGTGGGTGGTGGAAAATTCCCTTTCGGCCCAAGTTAGCTGTGCGTGTTCCTGGGCTGCTGCTCTGGGGAAGGTTTTAGAAGGAAATGATCCTATTAGCAGTAGAGCCTGCAGTGCTGGGGCTGGCAAGTGCAGGGTGCCTCCCTCCCTGCTGGAGGAGAGAGGAAGGGAGGGAGGGAAGGAAGGAGGGAGTTTGCCTGGCGCTGATGTGCGCAGCCGACTTTCATGCTGCCTCGCATAAATCTCTATTTTTGTGCTTTCGACGCAGTTGTGCACAGCCAAGTTGTCCTATTGCTTCCCCGTGCGTGGCAGCAGCCTGAGGTGCCTTGTCTTGTCCCCACCAGGGCAGCTTTGCAAGGCCTGCAGCCTGTTTTGCCAGGCTGTAGGAGACGTTTCCCCTATGAAGCGAGCAGCACCAGGCCTGCAGCCTGCAGCTGGTGGCAACAGGCTGGTATAAGCACAGAAATGGTGCTATTTGGGGCTAGCTACTGTAAAATCATTATTTTTCTCCTTTTAATCCAAGCAGGAGCAAAAGAGAAAATAAAAGGTGTGTTTTCTATGAGTCATGAAAAGAAACTGTGCTGCTAGAAATCCCAGGCTGGTAAATGCAGGCAAGGCAGTGTCTGGGAGAGCAATGCTCAAGAAGCTGTGGGCAGTTGCTTTAAAGTCCCCTGGAGATGCTGGACTCGGTGTTGAAGGAAAGTTGCTGAAGCTTTTTGGGAGGTGTTAGAGGAGTGTGCTTCCCTGTATGGTGTATGTGCATGCCAGAGGAGCAGCTGCCAATGGGACAGCACGCACATGGCAGGCTGAGAGCATGAAGCATCTGCTGTGGGGGTCTGTTTAAAATCATAGGGAGGGGGGAAAAGTGGAAAGGAAGTAATGAAAAAATAATCCTGAAGGTTGCCCACCTAGACATACAGTACCCAGCCTAACTGACAAAAATACGTTGGCCACCCTGGATGTGTGCAAACCATGTTTTCACTGTGAGGGTGAGGGAGCCCTGGCACAGGCTGCCCAGGCAAGGTGTGGAGTCTCCTTCCTTGGAGATCTTCAAAACCTGCCTGGACACGTTCCTGTGCAACCTGATCTAGGTGGACCTGCTTCTGCAGGGCGGTTGGACTAGATGATCTCTAAAGGTCCCTTCCAACCCCTACTACCCTATGATTTTATGATTTCTGAGTAGTTTGTGGGACAAAATCTGCAAATCTGCAAATAGGAAGGTAAGCGAATACCGTAGGACATCTGTACACACTCTGGAAAGCAAATTTAATACTGAGAGCCTAGCCAAGGTTCTCAATCGTGCCTAAGTAAATGGTTCTCATCTAGGAAAAAATGTATAGCTATGCCAAAAGCATACAAGGAGAAGAAAAACCTCTTCTGGAGTAACTAGCTCTTTCAGAACAACTACATGTTACACAGGTACTCTGATTTAAGAAGTAAGAACATTTAGTCTGGTGGATCTCTTTTTTTTTCCTCCTGTCTACAGTCTTTCTGTTTTATTCATGTTTCTTTCCTATGTCCTGAGAGGTCTTTGGATAATACACCACCGTATCACCTGTTACACTTCTCCTGTCAGAAGGGTGAAAGAGGCTGTAGGAAATACGAAATGTTCTCCAGAATTTTGAGGAACACAAAAAAATGTCAGGAAGTTGTTATCAATCAAAAGTGACTTGTCGTGAAACATCAAAATTGCATGATCTACTACTTAGATGTTTCATGTGTTGATCAGGAAATCACTAACAGAAAAATTATCCCTATACTGTTCTGTATTTGGCATCTTTGTTCTTGTGTTTTGAGTGGCTCCCAGTGAGATTCTACAGCAAGTGATCACTTTGGATCCACCTATTTTACTTTCCTTATACTTTAAGCATTTTATGGAGTAAGAATTGACTCTCTGCACTTACTCTATTTCCTAACTGTTCTTTGCAACGTTTGTACTTGGGAAAAGAGAGCAAGGAAGAAGACTCAGCAAACACTCTGGAGATAACAAGAGATCACAAGACTCTGAAGTGGACCTTTTAGTTGTATACCTCTGTCTACTTCACAAGCTTCTTTCATCTGCTAGTCTGTTTTCCTTTCATTATCTTTTCAGTCTAGCTCTCTGCTGTAAAACCCATTGGGGTATGCCCACCCCCTCTCACAGTTCAATACCATTCACTCTCTTTTGTGTACTCTTCTTTTGCTGTTTTTCTCAGCCTTTTGGTTAAGGCCAAGTGTAGTGTAGGTGGCTTTCGCATTGTTGTCTTGGTTGCATTCATGCATGCACTTGCTGTTCTGTGGGGTTATCAGGATAGGTTCTTGAAGGTTAGACCTTTGCCCATCAGGCATTACAGGATTGCACAGTAAAGACAAAGGAAAGATGTTATTTCCTTGCTTTCTACACTGTGGCAGAATGTTGTTTTACTTCTTTTGACTTCTAGACAGTATAAATATTGTTTCACTTTTCTGGAAGCCAACTAGTGATAACAGTGTTTTAGTCAGGTTTTAATCTCAGCACATTGTTTAAATATATCGCTGTGCGAGAGCAAGGTACTGCAGTAAATTGTTTTGTAGATTTAGTATTGACCTAATAAATCGTTGGAAATGCCATTCTGATGGGAAACAACTTTCATTCCTTACTGCTATCTCCATGTAATAGTCTATCATATGATTGCTTGCCAGTCAGAGAAAAATTGCTTCATTAGATAGGGATACTTTCTTATTTTAATCCACTTACCGATGGATTTGGGGCTTAAAATACAGCATGGTAGATTCGCTTTATTCCTGTCCTGAAGTAGTGTTGGCAGAGTTCTCCTATTTCCATTATTTTGGGACCTCTTTTCTTCTGCAGCTTCTGGTTGGAACAGTGTCAGGTTCAAACACTTTGCATTGTAAAATAGGTAATTTGGCTGTAGGTAGACCAGAAGGACAATGTGAAGGCTTTAATGAAGACTATAAGCCAGCAGTGTAACATGGCTTTGAGAAAGCTGACACCTGATTCTGCAGTCATGCAGATAAATCTTTCCAGTAATGGAAATCTTTCCAGCTGTGGAGAGGTCTTGCCTTGACCCTGTTTCCAGCTTGGCTGTGACTGGGGGGAATCTAGCAGAGATGCAGAGAGGGGCTACTGATGTTTGACTGGAACAAAGAGCCTGCCTCCCAGGCAGCAAGCCGAACTTGTTTAGCCTAAGAAAGGAGAAGGGAGTGTAACTGCTGTGTAAACCTGTACTGGGGGAAGTGAAGGAGTGGGAGAAGCTCACATCCAGAGGAGGGGAGTCAGAAGACAATGCAGCCCCAAAGAAAAATCACTCTGAGCTGAGGCTGGAAACTGGGAAAAAGTTTCCTGCCCTGAGGCAGGTGAGGCCATTCTCACACCACCAAGTACATCCAGTCCGTTCTTGTATACCAAGAGGTGGGCTACAGCTAGGGAGCTGTTGCCGTGTCCTGCCTCCTTCTGTGCTTTAGCACATGTTGATCATATTTGGAGATGATGGAAGAAATGTAAAATGTTTATTATTTGACAGGAGTGTGGAGTTAATTCCCTAACTTTGTTTCTTTAGTGGAAAGCTTATGGTGCTTCCCCCTGTGCGTGTTTGAATTGGATGTCTGACACAAACAGAAGGGATTTGATAGGAAACAAGGGAAGGAGTATCATGGAGTAACATTTACATTTAAAGCTTTTGGGATCGTCAGCCCCTCTCCTTTCCTAATCCAAGGGAGAGGTTGGGTAGCATGGTGGAACTAGTCCTCTGCTCCAAATCCAGATATCCCATTTCTGACTGGCCAGACTGAGCAGCCAGATGGACTCGACTGCCAGTGTGGCACAAATGCACTCAGATGTCTTTGCAGTGGTGTTGCTCAGGAGGACCTCTACAAGACATCACCACTACAAGCTCTGATGATCCCTCTCAAACAGGTATTGCCTCCTAAAAATTAGTCACGAGGCGTCAATCCTCATTTCCCATTGCTGAAGGGGAGAATAACGAGCACTTTATGCAGAGCGGAACTGCCATCCTCAGATGTGAGCCAGCTGTCAGTGGGAGGATAACTTACCAAATAAGCTTTATTGATGGCTGTGCCCTGTAAACAAAACTTTTTGTATGAGATGAAGATATTTGTAACGCATTTAGAGAAAGGGGAAAAGCTCCTGTAGGAGATAGGAGTAAAATATTAATGGCTCTGTTATCAGCAGATACCTTTAAAAGACAATTGTAACCTCTGGGTTCAGTCACGCAGAGAGAACTTAGCATGTAGGCTGCCAGTGCTCACGGCTAACACAGATTATGCTGAATACTGTCAGGAGCTACACTTGATGCATTATTTTAATTTTGCCCTGACACACACATGATCAGAGGTGTATGTGTTTGCAAAGCAGTGCGGCAACCTGACGCTCCAGACTGCCAGCAATGCTTTTATTAGCCACTTGAAACTTTGACACATAGTCGAGGGCTTTCTTTGTAATGTATTACTCTGAAACATACTGAGTCTGCTAGGCACTTCGAGCTAAAGGCACAGAATTCTAGGAAAGATTTAGTTTAATTTCTACTCTACCTGAGAGGGCAGGCACGGTTGAGAGTCAGAGAACCTGAGATTTCATGGGGTTACTTGAGTTTTGCTTTGTTTAATGTCTGTGTATTTGAGATGAGTTTTGTAAGTGTTCCTGTCTTCAACTTGGAGGAGCTTTCAAACAGCTTAAGGCATTTGACTGAATTACTTTCTTTTACAGTATGTAGAGCTGATAGTGTCAGCTGCAATCAGGTTTCCTAATGCTTTCTTTGTAAATCTCTGGCTTTGATTACCTATAATTTTTCTGAATGTTTCTCAGAGCTGAAATGGTTATCCCACTTACGAGAATACTCTTTCGGAAAATTATGCAGGTTGTGCTCTTGATGGGGGAAAAAAAATCTTGGTGGGCTACACTTATCTCTTGCAAGGGATGAAGGACTTAAATCTCAGTGGAAAAGTGAAGTTGCTTTGTTGTTTAAAGTACACCTTTTGCTGTTTTTGTGATTAAAAACATTGGGGAAATGACAAATCTTTGAAGAGTTTGGGCCATAAAAACTGGGAACAGCCCTAGAGATGGATGGTGAGGGTATGACCTATCCCAGCCTGCTTATGGTGAAAAAGTCTCTTCCATCAATCATTTCTCTCCACTGCAACAGCCCACTGCAGCCTCGGGTGCTGGACCCATGTAGTGAGCCACTGGGGACCAGAGAAGCGAGCATAATTTGGGAGGAATCTGGAATATAAGCATGGATAAGGAGACTGAACACTTCAGGGAAGAATAATAGATCTGAAATCCAGCCTGGCAGGAGACAGAGGAGAAGCAAAGGATTGATTGTGTGTTTTGCCAATGGACATAGCACAAAAGACAGACACCAAGTTTAAAAGGAAATAGGCTTATTTTACTTTAGTTTAAAGCATCAGAGAGATAAAGTAAGGTAATGCACCTAATCAGTACTATACTGAAAAATTCACAGTGACTGAGATACATCACCAATTTCCTTAATCATAGAATCATAGAATGGTAGGGTTGGAAGGGACCTTTAGAGATCCTCTAGTCCAACCCCCCTGCAGAAGCAGGTTCACCTAGATCAGGTCGCATAGGAACACGTCCAGGTGAGTCTTGAAGACCTCCAAGGAAGGAGACTTCACAACCTCTCTGGGCAGCCTGTGCCAGGGCTCCCTCACCCTCACAATGAAATAGTGGAACTTTTTGTGTTCTGGCTTCACCCCATTACCCCTTCTCCTGTTGCTAGCTACTATAGAAAAAAGAGGTGTCCCAACCTCCTGACACTCACCCTTTATTAATAAGATTTCCCCTCAATCTCCTCTTCTCCAGACTAAACAGCCCCAGTTCCCTCAGCCTTTCCTCATATGAAAGATGTTCCAGTCCCCTGATCATCTTGGTCATCATCCAGATCTGCAGTTGATGGGGAGTCCGGGTTGCAGTGAGGATTTGGAGAGCCTGTCGTAGCAACTGGGAATTCCTACACGATGCACCCTTCCTTAGGTGAGGTCCCCAAGTTGCTGCAAGATGGTCTGGCTTTTCATGGTGTTGAATAAACAAAGTTACATAATTTCAAGTGCAGAAACATCTGTTTTCATTCTCCTCTTGGATTCTACCCAAAGCCTGGCTGGGGCTCAAGGAGGAACCAAGGGAGTTTATTTATTTGGCTTTGACCATATAGTTTCAAACAAGACCAGATACCTGGTTTCATAGCCTCAACAAATGGCCTGTAATATGCAAAAGTATATACATTTTCATGACATTTAATCTACACTATGTATTTCACTAATGATCATGCATATTTCACTAGTGGTTGGATACCAATGTTATATAATGTTTGGTTGGGAGGTTCATCTAGAGGTCAATTTTGGTTTGGGGCCTATTGTTCAGGCCTCAGTACTTCATTGTGGGAAAAGACTTGCACTAAGAACTTGAGAAGCATACTGTAGCTGATAAGACTTGCTTTGCTTTTTGCCTTTTTTTGTCATGGGTTTATGTGGAACTGCTTTCTGCTTGGTAATGGAGGGAGGAGGCTGCAGTGCTGTCCTTGTAAACTGTTCATGAAACATTCCCCCAACTCTGAAATAGACCCACCTGCTGCCCAGCTAGGCCAGTCTGGCATCTCTGTCATCACTATTTAAGAAGGGAAATTTTTAGTGTGTTAGAGGAGGTATAAGGGTAGGGCAAATTGAAGGCGACCACATGGACCCCACAGTCAGAGAAGGAAGAAGGAAGGAGGAGTGTCAGACTGGAGACCCCTCTGCAACCCATGACGAGAACACAGGCTGTGCCCCTGCAACCCATGGAGGGCAATGGCAGGGCTGAGATCCACCAGCAGCTCCAGGTGAGTGTGCTCAGACGGGCAAGAGACTCTGTGAGGAGGCGGCCATGGCTCAGGCTGTGCTGGAGAGCCTGCGGGCCTCAGAGACACACACGAGAGGCAGAGAATGCACATTGGAGCGGCCTGCACAGGGCCTCCTGGCCTGTGAGGCACCCTGTGCTGGAGGCCCAGCAAGGAGCCCATCTTCCTTGAGGAGAGACAAATGGCAGGAAGGGACTAACTGAAGCCCCCATTCCTTGGCCCCCTGAGGTAAAGGAGGTAAAGACACTGGGATCAGGGCTCTGAGCCCAGGAAGAGGGGAGGGTTGGGGGGAAGGTGGTCTCAAAGGGCTGGTTGTGCTCTTCATTGTATCCCTCTGTGGTGTTTTCTGTTTGTTATGGTTTTAGTTGTTGGTGGATTAAATTAATTTCTGTTTTCTTCCCCAAGTTGAGTAGTCTGGTCTGTTTTTCCAGGAACCATAAGTGGTAACTGAGCCCTCCCTGTGTTTAGGGTGTTTCAAAGGCCCTCAGTCACTTATCACTTACAGCTGATTGTGGCCTTTTGTTCCTAGATGCACCATAACCATGACTTTTTTTTTGACCTATGTCTAGAAATTTGCATTCAGGAAGTGCTGAGTTTGCAACAGCTGGTACAAAAGGCTGGAAGATGAAAAAAACTAGGGGCTTCCCCCTGCCTTTCTCACCCACGCTTCTTAGCGTCAGAGTTATTTTTGCTACATTGTCACGTGCTATTTTTTCACAGAATTCATGTCTCTTTCATTGTACTGAAGAGATGGGGGCTCCTGGCTTGATCATGGTCTTGAAGAAGAGTAAGATGCCTGTGGCTCTGCTTTGTTACCTCTTGCAGAAAATAGAAGGTGGATACTGATAGAGAGCTGCCTGAAGAAAAAAGATAATGTTACAATCTGCCATCAATTGCTATAAAAGTTTTATGTGACTCTAATTAAGTCATCTAATACTGACTTCTCACAACTGAGGTCACTGGTTACAGGTTCCTTATTCTCTTAACTGGAAGTCTTGGGATATGACTTGCACGAGCCCTTTTTGTTCCCACTTGCAACTGAAATCAGGCTGTAGTCTGAACATAATATTCAATCACGTTTTAGATGTCTCAGCTGACACTCCAAAATGGTGAGTATTTTTTCCTTAAGCTTTCTGTACATCGGGTCTCCACTCATAAGGCAGGGTTAATACATGCTCCTTCACCTCACAGGCATTTTGGGAAAATAATTACTGTCTGAAAAACTCTACAGGAATAGAAAAGATGGGGAGTTTTCTCAGTCTTGCTCTGGGCAGTGTCATATAAACATGACCTGAAGGGCAAAACGAGTCATGGAAAAGCTGCCCAGCCACAGAAGCAGCCATAATGCATAGATGTGAGGGGACACATTAGGGAGCTGGGACTGGCACATCTCCTCCTCTCTTCCTTTGCTGACACTTCAAGTCTGCATGGTCACTTCTGTCTCCTCCAACTACTTGCACCACCACTAGCCAGAAAAGAAGGAAGAATAGAACAAAAAGGAACAGGAAGAACCCTCCTCTTCTGTCTTCTTCTTCTTCTTCTTAAAAAGTGATTGTTGAGGCACTGAGTTGGCTCATCCTCAGAAGTGGGTCTGATCCAGAGCTGGGGAGAGTTTTGAGCACCTTCTTACAGGAGCCATCTTTACAGCCCCTTCCCCCTTACCAGAAATGGCTCCACAAAAAACCATGACAGGGGCTCAGTGCATTTCTTAAAGGACAATCACAGTAGCTAAGTGTGGTGGCGAATATGTGACGAACATATACCAAAGCACAGTACAGAAATACATTGCTCTCAATTCCAGGAAGAATTTGTATATGTGATTCTGTTCTGTTATGGTACATGTATTCATGTGCTGCACATGTCTTCAGACCCTGCAAAAGTTTTCCTCACAGATGCTTGGGGCTGGAGGGTTATGTGCATACAAGACTGCTGCCAATCATGAGTAGAAAATCATGGAGACCTTCCTGAATCATAGAATTGTTACAGTTGGAAAAAACCTTTAAGATCGAGTCCAAAAAGATGCTCTGATGATGGGGAAAAAGGCTAATCCTAATGAAGGAGGTTCTGGGGAATGGCAGGGCAGGCAGTCTCCCCTCCATCCTGGGATGTGTCCTGGGAATCTATTTTAAGGCCAATGAAGTACCAAGTGGCCATTAGGATCAGTCAGCTTTGCTTCATTGTGGGAACATCAAGCCTTGCCAGCCTGGCTGCTTCCTCTGCGGGAGCAGCTGGCTCTGGCGACAAGGGGACAGCCACAGATATTGTTTATATTGTCTGTAAAATGTCTTTTGATGTGGTCTCTCACAGGACTCTCATTTGAAAACTGAGGAAATGCAGGCGGTGTGAAGATGGATTAGAAGTTGTCTGAACAACTGGACTCAAAGGTAACACTCAGTCCAAGTGGCATAATGTACCAGAGCATCCCAAGGTCAATACAAGGGGTTAGTATTGTTTGGTATGTTCATCACTGATCTCAGATCATAAGCTAGAGTGCACCTTCAGACATTTTGTGGGTGGCACTACATTGTGTGTTGGACAGAAGGCTATGCTGGATGATGGAGCAGTGTTGAAAAACCTGAATGTCAGGCCAGCAAAAACCTCATAAAGCTTAATAAGAAGTGCAGGGTTCAGCATCTGGGGCAGAATGATCCCAGGCATCAGCACAGGCTAGGCACCAACTTACTGGAGAGCAAACAGTATATCTCACCTCCTTCTATCCTTTTTGTATACTGTTCCTCAGCTATATAGACTATATTCAAGTACCTGATGGGTGGCTGGCTGTAGAAGAGACAGAATGTTCTTGGAGCTGTAAGGTTGGCACACAGTGGTCACAACTTTTCGCAATCTGGGATATAAGCAAAGAGGCTCTTTATGGCCTGGGTGGGTCAGTGCTGTAGCAAGCACCCAGGGCAACTGAGGAATCACCATCCTTGGAGGCACGTGAAACTTGGTTGTACACAGCAGGAGTAGGAGGACCCCATGAAATGTGCCTGTTACAGGTCCATGAAGTGACTTCTGCAGAATCACAGAAAGGTAGGGGCTGGAAGGGACAATCTAGAGATCATCCAGTCCAACCCCTTGCTAAAGCAAGTCCACCTTAATCAGATCACACAGGAATGCAAGGTGAAGTGCTGGCCAAATGCCATTCACTTGCAAGGAGGCTAGAAAGGGGCACACACTACCCAATCTGCTGCTAGCCTTTTTTCTCGATTTGATTAACACTACTTTCTCCAGCCCCCTTGGCCTGCAAGCAAGGCCCCTTGTAGAATTCCATGCACTCAAAATCCTCGCTTCAAGACACAAATGAAGCAATGTTTACTGCGCTGTACTCTTGACCTCCTTACCTTGTTTTCCACCAGTGCCTTCTTTCCCAGGCAATGTGATCTCCTGCTCACACGCTGTTTTCCAAGTAACATGTACTGGGTGTGACGTGCTGAGCAAAACGCAAACAGCAATTTCACTTGTCAGGAAGTTCCTCTAGCTTGACAGCTCATGCTGTTGATTCACTGGCAGGTTTCTATCCTGGAGCACACCTGCTACAGACCTAGTTTTACTGGGTGAGCGTACCTCTGAGCAGCACTGTACATGTGCTGTGCCTTTCAGAGATATACAGTCAGTGTTTGATGGCTGCTGTGCATTGCCTTGTTTGAGGCTTGACACTGACATAGCGGCTAGGGGGTTCGGTGTGTGATAGGAACACAAACCACTCTGTTAATAAACCTTTTTACTGCTGCAGGAGCCATAAGGTGTTTCTGTGAATGTAATATGAAACGTGCAGGGAGAAAATCCTTGTAAACAAGTAATGGTTATCTTCCATCACTATTGTTTATTTGGCCAGTCGTGGAGGGTTTTTTGGTTGTTTTATGGCTTGGGAGGGGAGGTCAGGGTCATGCTCTGGAGGCAAAGAAAGTATTTTTTGTTAATTAAGAAAAATTATGGTTTAATGCTAAATTACATCAGAATACCCTTAAGCTGCCTTGCTCTGAATGCTTTTACGCAGATCTGCTGGCAGTGAGTCAAGCATTGTCACCACTTTTGTGCCTTATTTGTTACTTAGGCACATACTCAGGGATTTCTGGTGAAGACAGGGCAATATTAACACCGCTGTGCAAGCCCTGAGTGAAACTTCACCCAAATGTGGGCAAACAACTCCAGGAGAAGACATTCCAATCAGAATGCTCATAGAGAGGTTAGAAAGACAATTGTGTTAGGGATCTGTGTCTCAATCTGGCTCACAGGTTGTATAGGGACTCCATAATCATCGCTTCTGACTTCATACGTTACAGAGCCATTAAACAATACCCCTGGATTGACTCTGTTCTGACCACAGTGCACGTTTAACAAAGGAGAAGAGGAAGGAACCTGGCCTGATTTTACAAAGGTCTATTAATAGATAAATCATTACAGCTCTTAGTATAATGTCTTCATTGTAATTACCTTTATTACCTTACATTATCATCCCAGTTAAATAGTTATTATTTATTTCTACTCTAATCTTTCTTCAAGCTTTGTCTGTTCAAACTTGGGATGTTTCAGTTCACGACAGTCAGCTCAGATGTGATATTTTGTTCTGGCATAGATACTGGTGGAGGATCCTGCACCTTACCATAACAATCGTTAGAGGTGAGAAGAATTTGAACTGAGAGTAGAGTTTCTGCCTTTCCTAATATTCTCACATACACCACTGGTCCTGTAACCCTCCATGGAATAAGGCTGTATTCCTGGTGTATACTGCAAAAGCATTGTCAGCTGTTCAAAGTTATTTGACTTTGTGTGTCAGTCCCATGATATGTGGCCTCAACAGAAATGGAGAGGGATAAATGTAAAAAAAAAAAAAAAGCCTTGTTTTGTTTCTCAATCCCTGTTTCCAGAAATTTGCTTTAAGCATCAAAGGAGGCTGACCCAGCCTGGACTAAAAGAGAGAGGCATTAGGAGCTCTTTTATTCCCTCGTGGTGTAAATCTAAACTGCTGGTGCAGTATCCAGAAGTCATTTAATTTTGCAGCTGCGTAGCAACTCTCTGTATCTTTCTGTAAATCACCTGCATCTATTCACACTTAACGGCCCTGTTGTTTGTTCTCTTTGACCTGACAAACCAGAGATGCGAGGATTAGGTTTCCAGACACCGTGAGACTTTTTTTTAGTGACCAGTTTGAATTTCAGTCTGAAGGGAGCCAGTTGACTGCGTAGTGAGATATGGCACACCGTGGAACTAATTAGTCTTGAACGTAGTCGTAAGCCATCAGTGACACCTGCCTGCATTACTCTACCTGGTTAGCTGGCACTGACCCCGTGCTATGTGAAATCTGCTGGCTTTATTGAAGGATTGGTCTTGCTGTCCTACATAGAAAAACAAGGAAGTGGAAAGACACTGTCTAAATAATGTTTATAGAGTATCTGAGTCAAGCAGTCTGGAGAGAAGAGACTGCTAGAAGAGATAAGAGTGATCTGGAGTCTGCCGATTGCTAGTTTGATAAAACCAGAAAATAGATGTGTGTGTGTATGCAGGGCCAATAACAGTAAACTATGTAGACTATGTATTGTGCACAGACTGCTTGAGAATAGGTTGGGAAAAGGGTTATGCGCACGGTAACATGTAGATTAATGGTCAGATATAGCAGTCAGCTGTGGCTATTCCATATCAGGACTTTATAGGGACGACCATTTAAAATACATCTCCCTAAAGCTGTTAAAAGTTAGTGCCACATGTTTCTGTGACTGAGAAACTACAACTTTTTTTACTTATATGGTTGCTTGAGTAGAAGAATGAACTTTATGTATGAGCTTCACACACATTTGAAAGATGTATCTGTTTCTGCGTGACCATGGTAGCTGTTCAGTGTAAATTTTCGGGGAAACCTGAATGGCTTTAAGAGACTTCATTCTAAATATCTTGACAGAAGACTTGCTTAATGTGTTTTTACTCATTCTAATCCCTGCTGCATTCATTTAACAAATATTTTGAATCAAAGTGGCTACAAACTCCCTACACTTATTTTTTTTTAATCTCTCCGTTTCCAAAAGGTCTGCTTGTATGGCAGCTAACACACTGCAATTGCAATTAATGGCAGAAGTGTTTTCTCCTTCTTGTCTTTCTTCTTTCAAAATAATTAGTTTTAATTGGGGAGATGGTGATTATTACACAGACATTCATTTTCCAGTGCTCTTTCACTCCCGGACAGAGCAATTCACAAAATATCCATCCATTTGTTTATGATAGAGCTAAAACCCTACATTTTGCTTGTGTGGCCTTTTTGATAGATAGAGTATTTTTCACGCCTTTCATTAAAGGGACTGATCTAATCCTTTGAAGTTTTACTGTTGGTTTCCTTAAAATCTGGATCAGTCTTAAAACTGATCAGTTCTTGGCTGGATTAACACCCAATGAATCTGGAAGAAGACGTTGAATAAAACAGCAAAAAGGATTATCTTTGCTGCATCTGAGCCAACCTGCATGCACATAACCTTACCTTCAGTTGCCAGCTCCCTCCAGTGATTTTGTTTTTCTTCAGTAAGTAATGTGTGAATCCAGTGGACATGGGTTAAAAAAAAAACCAAAATCAAAAAAAGCAAGCATTTTATCTTTTCTTCCTTCTTCTGTCTTTCTGGTCCTGCCTCTGAATTCGGTATTTTTTTGTCATAATCCCCTCCACTCAGAATCTTACTCATTTCTTCAAAGCTAAAAGACATTCAAGACATCTCAGTCATTTGGAAGAGACTGTTTGGTTTCATTCCTCCACAGCACTGCTGCTGTGGAAGCTTAAACCTGCTTGCTGTCTTCAGCCTCTCCTCCCCCAGAGACTGCAGCCGCTCACCTCCTGCCTTCTCTTACCCTTTTTCTCATTCTTCCCCTCAGCTTCTCCACCAGCTTACATGGAAAATGTCACCTCTTGCAGATCTCACACAACAAAGTGTTGCTCTTCCTGCCTGCCCGCTCCTTCATCACCAAACACTGCCACTGATTTTTATTTTTCTCTAATTCTGCTTTAGCCCTCCCCCTCCCACCACCAAGTCTGGTTTTATTCCCTACCCAATGTGTTTTTCAGTTACATCCATGGAAGCTTTGGGACTGTTACCTCCTGATTCTTCTTTCTTTCAGTTCCTAATCCCTTTCATCCTGAGGCAGAAGGATGCTGTTCCTCACAGCTTTCCTCTCCAGTGCCTCTCTGAGCGATGTCAGCCCCAAGCATAGCTTCAGCTATTATTTTCTTTCTTCCTGCAGATAAAATAAGCCATGAGGCATCCTCCTAACAACCCTTGGTGGGTACCTAGTCATGGCCAAAAGGCTAGATCTTTTCACACTTGATCACAACCATCCATAAGGCTTCTTAATCAGACCTGTAGTCTTGGTTTCCTACTATTTGGCCCTCATTTTATCTAAATATTTATAGTCCTATTTGCACTGTGTTTCCCAGAGGAGATCTCATGTCTTTTCACCCTCCTGTATTATTTTCCCAGTCTCAGCTATGCTGTTCCCAAATGACTGATGTGGTTGCTCTCCTTTTCTGGTGTCTTTTCCAACAGTGCCCACTCACTTATCAGTTGTTCAAGCCTCCTTCCTTTCTTATTCGTTACTCACTTATTCCTCCCATCCCGTCTTACTGCCTCACCTCTTCTGTGTGAGCAGAAACCTTCCTCAGATTCCTCCATAGCTTTGTTCAGCCCTGCTTGTGTGGCTTTTTAGCTTCTGAGGTCACAGATCCTCCCTTGGTGAAGGCCCTTTCTCTGGTGAGGAAGATGACCATGGTGCTGCCGCCCTCCTTCACCCTCAGCAATGGAGGCAAATGGTCCTACCCGTGTCATGGTGGCTGAGTGTGGGGAGATTTGTGCAACTGTACCTCCTGGGTGGGTGATACTATCCCAACCCACAACATGTAACCTCACTCTTTGTCTTGGCTTGGCATCCTCCTCGTGCTGCAGGAGAGTCCCAGCAAACAGGTTTTCACTTCTGAAGCACCAAACGTCTAGTTTGCCTTCTTGGCTGAGATACTTGGAGACTACTCCCTCTCCAATTCCCCCAGTGACTATCCAGTGATCTTCCCTGAGCACATTTCCATAGCATGGCCCACTGAGTGGGAAAGCTGAAGACTCTGACTCAGAAACAGTGATGCCCTGATTTGGACAGGCTGACGAAATTCACCCCCTCGGCTGCATCCCACGCAGAAAAGGGCAGCTGACCTCTCCTCTGAAGCAGCCTGCTTAGCTATGCTGACTCAAAATCAGCATTTAATGAAAATATGAAAAACCACTACACTCTTCTTCCAATACTTTCCTCTGCCAAAAAAAAGAACCCAAAACCCCAAACAAAACAAAAGACAAACAGGCATTGTCTAGGAGGTGGAATCTTGCCTTCTCCCATCTGCTCTTGATTGACAAAGTACAACAGACATTATTTTGCTGTGTTCTCTGCAAATTCTGTCTTCCAACCTGCCTACGCATTTTTGTAGGCTGCTTGACTTTTAGGGTCAGGAATGTCATCTTGAGCTGATGATAGCAATGGGGTTCAAGGTGGTGGGTGCTCTGTGAGAGACCCAAGCCCAACACCTTACCAGGCATCAGTTTCTAATTGAAATTAGATTGCTGCAGTATAGACTCCCAGAGTATCCCTTGAGTGGTCTCAAGAAGACAGTGATCAATATTTTCCAGGGGGAGGAAGACATTGCACCGCTCTCCACCTGTAGAAACATGATCTTTCTCCTGTCTTAATACTGTCAGAGCTTGACAATGTTTTTCCCATCTGACCCACATTTAAATTTGTAAGCATAATGTCTGGGAGTTTTGTGAAAATGTGTCATAGACTGACTCACAGTAAAGAAGCAATCAAAACAGGACAAGAAAGTTTCTTGCAGGCAAAACGGTATCTCATGCATGCGTCTAATTGGTGTTACTAACTTTTTTCATGCTGGATTGCGACCAACCAAGAATTTTAGATGTGGGGGAAGAAACTCGTGCTTGAGGTACAGCTTTGTCTTTGGTGAATCCCAGGCAGCACTGACAAAATGAAAGCCCCTACACCACTATTAATAAGGGTAGTACTTGGGCCTCAGTACATAAACCATGGCAATCCATGATTACAGGTAGGATGCTCGATCACAATACTAGGATATCCGTCTCCAGGCTTCTAGAAAATCTGTTCCAGAGCACAGTCTTAGAGAAGACTTGCTGGTGTGCTGTGTCACACTAACATTGTAAAATTATAGAGGAATCCTTTCTGAAACAAGGCAAAGCCCTAGTTTACAATGGGTTCTTTTTCCACTAACAGTAGTAGGGGGAAAACAAAATGTCTCTCAGTGAATTTTGCTATGTGAAAAGAGAGACATAAAGGTGAAGTATGGGAAGAGTGAGATAAAACATCTAAGACAGTGATGTCCTAAGAGGACTGGGAGAGAGCATACCTTGAGAAACATTAACCCTCAGCTGTATTTCCAAGTCAGCCCATCTGCCTGAAAAAAATGATTGTGCAGTGCCACAGAGACAGGAGAGGCCCCTGATGCCAATAGATGTCTCCTGCACCCATGGAGATGCCAGCTGTGGTGCCCACCATCTGGCTGGACAACCACCCATATGGTGGCTGGCACCAGAAGGGATTTGGGATGCCACCAGCTGCAGTGTGCTATCCTGCTTTTTAAAGCAAGCTCAACACCACATGCTAGAAGAGTTCCTGGTTCCTTGCTGCGATGTGTGTCATCTCACTGAACTTCAGGATGTCCTTGAGCAATGTGAGCCAGGGTGACGGTGCTTTCCACCCACGCAGGGCAAATGCCTAGGCTGTCTGCTTGAAAGCCTGGTCCAGGTTAAGTGTGTGCAGCAGGATATCCAGAGGAGCATGAGTGAGGCTTTGCTAAGCCACAGTTCAAACAGGGATTGCCACACAGGTGTAACTTGACCCATTTTCACAACTCATTTGCTTGCAAAAACCCCCTCCCACTCTGTGGGCAAACTGACCCTGGGTATCCAGAGGTTGATGGAGATCAGCACCCAACAAGATGATATCCTTTTCTGACCCCATGCTTGCCAAAATCCCTGATGGTGCCAGGAGCAGAGAGAAACAAAGGCCTTGCTATTTCTTCAGGCATGTGAACCAGCACAATGGAAAATATTTGTGATATTCTGAAAATCCAAGTTGATGCCTACCAAACAAGACTGGAAAATTCCCCAGCTCTGTGTTAGGAAATAGCAAAGCAACTGATGCAGAAAGAGATCTCCTTCGGATGAGCTAACTGCATCCACAGCCTTGTGTGCTAGGATAGCAGCCACTCCTCAGCCCACCTGCTACTATTGCTGGTCTCACCTTACCCAGAACCCTGCAATTACAGAATCGGTGCTGTCACAAAGATCCTACTGACCTGAGCAGACAGACTCAATCTCAACATAGGGAATTACAACAGTAAATATTTATTCATGCACGTGAGGTGTCCCAACCAAATTGGGGCACCCCAAATATGGTTTCACACAGAGTCCTTGCATGTTTCAAACATTTAGGTGCAATACAATGTGACCGTCACTACTGCTTATTAATTGTGGTCAACCTTTGCAAAGCAGCAATATTTTTGCAGCATTCTTGCTGCTTGTCTATTGATCCAGATGCCCCTGGAGTCAGCCTTGATAGAGCTACTTATTTAGGAGGCCAGATGACGCTGGTAGGGTTTTAGAGACATGTTAGAGAGGGTAGGACTCGGGCAGTATCTTGGTTGTCCCAAGGTATCTTTTATCCTTCATGAATAGTTTTAAGTCCTTTTTTTCCAAGGCTGGGCTGTCTTTTAGTTTGTTCTACTTAAGTGTGAACAATACCAGTCTGCAGTAAAATTTCACTACCTCATTACATTAGAGTGTTTAATGTGAACTTGTATATATGTTAACAAAGTTAACAAAGTTAAAAAAGTTAATATGCATTTCTACTATAAAGACTGATTGATATAATAGTTAGAGAAGGAGATTTTCTTAACTGTGCTTATTTGTGAGTGAGGAGCTGCTTGCTCTACATGGCAGCTATTGGAAGTACACTTTAATTGTCTGCTTTTTGCATCATAGGATGTTAATGATTTGTTGGACAATTATTAAAACTGTTTAATCTTCTGACACCTCATGCAGGATGTAGTTACAATAATATCTTTTGTACACGATACACATGCTACTCTGAAAAGACAAGTTCCATCTGGTCTGGGACATTGCAAGGAAGCATGAGAACCTCTAGAAACAGTCTTAGCTCCTGCAATTCACAGCAGCTGGATTAATGTTTTACACATCCTCTGAGGGAAAAAAGTAAATCTTCATTATGTTTAACATCAATAGATTTTAACTAGCACCTCTTTCACCTCTGGTAGTACTCTGTAACCATATTATAAGAATGATACTTCAGATACTTTTGAAACAAGTCTTTCTTTAAAAAAACCCTAAATTTGTATTTCTGATATCTCAGCTGAGGCAAATTCATGAAGCTGACAAAGACTTTAAGAGTAGTAATTGTACAGTGACCTTTTCTTTTGAAAGCTGGAAAGCTTGTAATAACCAAATCAGTGATTAGGGATGGATAAAAGCAGTTGAGTGCTGGCTGGAAGGACTAGGTTCTGCACTCTGCCCCGGGCTTCCTTTGTGGCAAAGTGTAAGGCACTTACATCATGCCTTAGGAGGGGGATCACGTTGTATAGCTCTTGTTTGCAGAGTGCTCAAGCTGAGGCTCAAACTCAGACTGAAGCCTCTCCACCTCCGTCCAGTGGCGGCTCAACTGAAGGAAGCTGCACTTCTAAAATAATGTATGTATTTTAAAAATCATACTCTGAAATTTCATCCACTAAATTGAATGCCCCAAGTTAGTGGCCACTTTGTACTTAATTCACCTGTACCTCAACTTCCCAGCTATTAAAAGGTGTACTGTTATTTCTCTTGACCCATGCTCTTATTGAAAAGGTAAATGTGTGTATATGGGAAATGTTCCAGTGCCATACCCTGAGTTTTATGGAAGAGTACATGGGGAAATTTATAATTCTGCTACTGCAGCAAAGTATGACTAATACAAATCAAAAGGTGCAGGGGACTGCATAGTGACCAGGGAGAATGTTACTGTTTTAATGCCCATTAGCTGAGTATCTTCTTTCCTGTAGCATGCATCCTGTGGAGAAAAGAGTGTGTGATTAATTAAAATCATACCAGGTTAATGCATTAAGGAGACATTAAATAACCATACACAGCCTTAATTATGCCATATTCTTATTTTTGTGGCTTTGATTTTATGACTTCAGTAACATTTTAGTGTGGTACGTGTGTGTGTGTGCCTGTGCACTGATTATATCCTAATTAACTACTTCCAAAACAATAAAAGCCAGATTTCCTCCACAAGAGGAAACATCAAAACAAACTGGTGTTTAACACTTCAAACTATCCTTGGAATAAAAAAGCGTTAGAGGACTTAAAAATGCCCTCCAAATATGTAAATGCTGTCATTTCAAAGTTGCTTCATCTCCTTTCCCCTTCAAACTTCAAGTGAAATTCTACCCTGGGGAAAGCCCTGGGAAAGCCAGGCCTTCAGGAAGAAGTTGAAAGTCAGGCTACAAACTTAAAGGAAACCTTGTGTCAACTTAGAAGTGTCTAGTAGTGACTCGGTGGAGTAAGAGCCTGTAATTCTCCCCTTGGAAACCAGATGGATTTCTGCATGTTGCTTGGGAGACTGTGATGAGGGCAATCCTAAGTGGAAGCATACTAATTAACAGGAAAATAATACTGCTAAGGGGGCACATCCTCAGCCAGATCCTTTATGAAAAACCCATTCTGCTTTGTAGCTGTCGCAATCGGCAGCTTGTAGTTCATCCCACAAGAAGCCACATAAACCACATGACCACATCATGGGGTACCTGTTCCACCAGAACTTCTTGGCAGGAGCCTCTTATGTCACATTCACTGAGGTGGGCATACTAGGCATACTACCAATAATATGAGTGAGAAGCATGAGCTTCCTAAGTATAGATCAGTAATCATTTTACTATAGTTCCTTTCCCCATTTCTTAGGCTGTTATTCTTTCCTGCAAAGTACTAATGCTTCGGAGCAGCTCAAGTGGTGAGTCTCATTTTCATCATCCACCCAAGATCTGTGGCTCAATGGATTCTTATCAATGTTGCAAAAGGGATCTGTATTGAAGTGGCTTTGTTGCCCTGATAGGGAAACAACAGATGCAAGTGCAGGGGCATGCCATGACCAGATGTAGAACAAGAAGATCTGCGAAATAGCACAGCCCCCAAAATGGGCATCGAGAAGAGCCATGCAGGTGTGCTCAGACACTGGTGGAAAGCAATTCTGTACACGGGAGGAAGGATAAAGATGGCATGCGGAGTCAGTGGACAGAAGTGAGGAAATTTTGTTCCCTTGCAAATAGATGCCTTGGAAAACAATAAACCCAGAGGCTGCATGCCAATAGGCTATTGATTGCATTGCTAAGTAAAATAGCAGCCTCACTTCACAGTAGGTTCTCCTCAAAGCACTTGCTAAGCATTGATGAGGAAAGGACCACAGCCATCTCAGCACACCAGCACGATGCAACATGAGTGCAGCAGCAAATAGAGAGGCTGATTGGCTGTGTTCAATACCACCACCTGAGCCAGTGGCCCTGCAGCCATTCCTCAGAAGGGATGGCTGGAGGTGAAGGATGGTCACACAGCAACTTCAAGACACGTGGGGAGTGGCAGGATGGACTCGCCTACTCACTCCTTCCGCAGGGAAACAAGGATGGCTGCTGGGAATTTCCCAGTCAAAGAGCCTCATGGCTGAGGGTGCAGGATGGGAGCTATCAGGAAAAATGCTGCTGCTCCTTGTCAGGAGCAGGAGAATAATGTGGGGGGTGGCTCAACCAGCAAGTGTATGTTTTCATTGCCCATCCAAGATCACGTGGCTTGTTACGCATCTGCTCGACATGGCAGAGTGGAACTAGCTGCACTACTTCTGTCCTGTATGCTATGAATCACGTTCCCAGGTGACTTTGGTAAAGTGGCAATGAGATTCAATCCCATTGTAATTCCAAGTGAAAATGTTATGAAAGGGAATGATGAAATAGTGACAAGGTATTGAGGCCAACTTCTGGGTAGAAACCTTGAGCCGAGGAGGGTGGTGCAAGTGTTGGATCAGCCAGAATTGCTGAAAGAATGGTTACTGGCAACATTAATAGTGCAAAATGGGTAACTTGTGGAAAAACTTAATGCTCCCACAGTCTTAGTACTTCTACAGCCACTGTCCACTTGCTGCCTTATCAATCTAGAGTCAGTCTTGCTATGGTTACTTATCTATGATGCCAGATAAGGGGAGGGTTCCACAGAGATGTTGGAGGGGCAAGGATGCTGGTGTTACCTAGGTAGTTCTGTGATATACTTTGTGAATGGCTTCAAGATTCTGAGAAAGAAAGGTTATTACCTTCAAGGTGAGGGCTGTCCTGCTTCTCCTTTCCATGAGTTGGGATTTTTTGGTCATGCTTACCTCACCATGACGATTTCTCCTTAGTTAAGCATGACCATGCAGTTTTTGATGTAAACTACACATATCTTAAGAAAGTTAACACAATTTGATACTATTAAGAAAATTGATACAATTTCATACTACAAAGACCAATTAGTATAATAGTTGAGGAACGAGATTTTCCTAACTCGAGCTACGAGGCTGTCACTCGGGCTGGAGGCTTAGCAGGAGGGAGGCAAAGACCAAAATACCCTCTGCTGTTCCGCTGCAATCCAAAAAGCAGCTGGACATGGATACCTCCTTGTTCGACTGACAGCCTCTCTGCTGCTCCATCGGTTTGTTTACAGCTGTGTCTAAAATAAACGTTGCCCATTTTTTGTTATTTTTATGTATTTTTTTACTCCTGTCATTCCCGCGGAGCAACTTGGATTCCTTTCTGACTCACGCATGATTAACAAACTTCTAGCTGCATTATCTTTATTGTCGCTGCCGATGCACAAGCCAGCGCTCAGCACGACTCGCGGATCCAAAGCTGAGTTGGCAGAGCTGCCACTTAAAGGAAAAAAGTTGTGGTTGTTTTTTTTTCTGAGAGTTGTGTGTTTGGGGTTGCTTGTTTTTTGGGTGGCTTTTAAAAAATTATTTAAGAAAGAACATGTGCTTGCTTTCTCGGGGATTCATCAAGCCATAACCGCTAACATACTGCGACCGGCCCTGTGCGGAGGGGCCGCGGCCGGTAGCCGGGAGGCGCCAAGGTGGAGAGGGGCGACGGCGGCAGCGCCGAAGGGGTGTTTGGCAGGAGGGGAGAGGCAGGGTGGGCAGCCCCGGTGAGGAAGCGGTTAAGGCCGCGCACCAGGAAAAGGGAAGGAAGAGGCTGAGCCCAGCAGGAGCGGCGGCGCGGCAGCCGCCCCGCTCCGCTGCCCCCCGCGCCGCTGCTGCGGGAAGCCGGCGGCAGCGCAGCCGCGCGCACGTGCGGGCGGGGCGGCGCGGCGGCGGGCGGGCACGTGCGGCACCGGCACCTGGCGGCGGCCGGCACCGCCAACTGCTACTGCCGGGAGGGCCCGCAGGGAGGGAGGGAAGAAAGAAAGGAGCACTCCCTCCGCGCCGCCGCCCCGGGGGAGGGAGGACGGGCCATTGGACGCGATTTATACAACCGGTCGCCCCTTACATAAGCCGGGAGCAGGGCCTGCGGGGGCGGTGCGAGCTGCCCCCCTCCCCCCGCCGTCCATCCCTTACTCACACTCACACTCCCCCTACCCCCCCCCCCACCCCCAGCCCGGGAGCCGCCCCCCTGCTGCAGCGATGTGACCCGCCCCCTCCCGCCCGCCCTCCCTTCCGTTGCCGTCCCCTCCCAGGAAGGAGCCGGAGTCGGCAGCGCCGCGGGCCCGGCATGGAGTAGGGCGGCCCGGGGCCGGCGGCGCCGCGCGGCCATGGAGCTGGGCCCGGGGCCCTGCGCTCTGCCCCCCGCCGCCGGGACCGGGACCGCAGCGGCGGGGGGACTCTGCACCGAGATGCTGCAGGTGGCGGAGGAGGCTTTCCGCGGCGGCAACTTCGAGCTAGCGGCCGAGATCTACGGCTCGGAGCTGGCGGGGCTGCCGCAGCCCGAGCGGGGCCTGTGCCTCCGCCGCGCCGATGCGCTGGCGCGGGCCGGCCGCATGGCCGAGGCGCTGGACGCCTACGGCGCGGCGGCGCGACTGGCGCGGCTGCGGCCCGAGGAGCTGCGGGAACTGGCCGAGAGCTTCGCCCTCAGCATCCGCGACAAGGAGCTGCGCCTCCCGCCCTGGAGCAGCAGCGGACCCGGCGGCGGCGGGGCGGAGGGCGAGGGGCTGGGCGACCCGGCGTGCTGCCGCCCGCCCGAGCTCTTCGCCTGCCCGCTGTGCAGGCGGCTGCTGTGCGAGCCGGTGACCCTGCACTGCGGGCACACCCACTGCCGCCGCTGCGCCGAGCCTGGAGATTGCGGCCGCTGCCACCGCCCGCGCCGCCCCTCCGAGACGCCCGCCGCCGGATCGCCGCCGTCGCCCGCCACCGCCCGACCGCGGGTCAACGTAGTGCTGGGCAACCTGCTGCACAAGTGGTTCGGCGCCGAGAGCCGGGCGCGGCGGCTCCGCGCCGAGGGCGACGCGCTGCGGGAGCGCCAGGAGCTGCCCGCCGCCCTGGAGAAGTACAACCAGGCCCTGGAGATGGGTGAGCGGCTGGGGGCGTGGGAGGTTGGGGGGGGGGAAAGACGAGAGAGGGCGGCGGAGGAGGCGGCGAGGCGGCCTTCGCCCCTTCGCCCCCCTCGCAGCGGCCGTGCGGGGAGGGGAGTTGTGGCGGAGGGTGATAGAGGGCACCTGGGGGAAGTTTTGAGAATGAAACCTCCCAGCAGGTCTCTTCTTCCCCCGCCCCCTGCAAGTGAACGGCTATTTTTGTTCCACTGTTATTTTTGTCCTTGCTCAGAAGGTGACGGGCGTTTAGCTGTCTGCAGTCGATGACTCATTATGCAGTATTTCTAGAAAACCCACTTTCCTGTTTGTGGGGAAACCATCTTTTAGTGAAGGGTACGCAGCAGTGGTTGTCTTTAAGCCCTACAGCGGCTTCGTGAGAGAAATGAGTGTGTGGATCAGATTCATTCAGCTACATGCAGTTGCATCTTCAGCACAGCGTAGCCTTTGAGGACACTTATTGAAATAGCGATAGGCATAAAGTCTCGGAGGAATTTTTATCTAATCTTAACGCTGTGCAAAATACTCAAGATAAACCTGCGTTTTGACTCGTGGACGTCGCCCACCCGTGTTTCGAGCGCAACCCGTTTATAGCCATGTAGTATTTCTACGTGCAAAGTATTCTCTGAAGAGCCTGGGTTTAAATAAAAATGGCACCGTCTGCCATCCTCCTCTGCCAAACCCATGGCAGCCGTAGTTTATCAAAACTAGGTTGTTTTCAGTCTCTGCGCCGCGTAGTAGGTGGATCCTGCTCGCTCGGTTGTAGCCTCATAGTAATGCTTGTGTGCGTGCGTGCTCCCGGCTTGTTTGCTCGGCAAGCGGTGGGGGTGGTACAACACCGCGAGTATCTAAAACGCCTGGGGAGAGGCGTGGAGCTGGCGAGAGCCTGGATCTCAGCAAATCCCCAGGGATCTGCCGCTCCTCTAGTCTGAGCGTGATGGATGTCCGGTTTAATTGAGGAGGAAGGGGGCAGAAAGCCTCGGTCGTGTTAACAGAGACGAAATCCTCCGGGTAAATTCCTTTGGAAGACAAAGGTAGAGAAAACCATGGGAGAGCTCCTTCCCTACTTCAGATAAAATTGCTTTCCTTGTTCCTGGCTTATACATCTAGGGATAAATATCTGATTTTTATGTTTGAGTTTTAACTCACACTTTGCTGGCTTTTGTCTGGAGGGAAGCATACTGTTACACTAGTCCTTCACTCGCCCTCATTTTCTGCCGTAGTTGCATGATAGGCATCTGAGGTACAGGAGTTGGGGATAGCATAGTGTACTATCACATCACAGTTGATGCTGGCTGTGGAAACCATCACTTCTGCTATTTATTCTGCTTTTCCAGCTAGATGGGGCAAGTTTTCAGTCTCCTCATAAAACTATTAGGTGGTTTAGCTGAATTAATCTCTATTAAAGTAGGGCAGGATGGAGTGCCCAAGAAGGAAGGTGAAGCAGAGGGAGGGGAGAGGCTTGATGTAGGTCATTGGTAAGTTTTCAGTAGTGGAGCCTCTTAATGTTTTGGGTTCAGGGTCCCACTGCTGGGGAAAACAGTATCTTGTCAGTGAAGTGTGTGCTTGATGTGACTTTTGGAGAACTGTTTCTTGCTGTTGCCTGTGCTTTTTGCTGTGTGTGCACAGGGATGAAACGAGCGGGAATTCCGTAGTATGCTGCTAGAGTTCAAGCACGGCATGTCCTTTTCCCCTCCTGTCCCTGCAGCATGTATCTCCAGCTGTGGCTACAGTGTGTCAAGGTCCTGAGAGAACTTCCTTGCAGCATCGTTATTTCTGTCTTCTGTGATTTCCCAAGCATGCTGGGAATCTGCTCAGAAGCTCCTCTGTCAGTGGTGCTAAAATTGCTTCATAATATTTTTATTTCTGTTTTCTAAAATTCCCACTAAAAATAATAGCAGGTGTCTTGCTTTTCAAATCCTAAAACTGTAGACTGGCATGTTGTAACTTCCCAGTAGCAGATATGAATTCCCGTTTCTGAAGCACAGCCCACCCCCAAGCTCTTCACCTTTTTTCCTGTTTTGTGTGTGCTGATGCCATTTCTTGTAGGTTGGGCTACTGCCTGAGCCTCATGTTCTGAAGTTCTTACACATGCTCATTAAGTACTGCCTTTTGGCTTGCTGAAGTTGTCTTCTTGCTTTGCAGCCAAGTATCACAGTAAATAGGAGGAAGGGGGGAAAAAAGGGAAAACAGCTGTTTTCTAACCATTCAGTACTTAAGTGTTAGCATATGGGCAACTTGAAATGCTTATGAGGCACTGTCAGGTATTTAAGGCTTTTAATGTGAGAAAATAACTGCTTTTTTTTAACCTCCAAATGCTTATGTATTACTATTGAGAGTCAAGGGCGTGGGTAGCCTTTTAATTTCTTTTTAGAGACTGTAGGCATGTGAATACATCAATGATTATACAACTGCTATATAAAGTTAGGTAAAACTCCAGGCTTCTTGGCAGGACGCACGCTTCTGTGGGATTTTTGTACTGCTGTTTCTTGTGGAGTACTTTCCTCCTCCATCTGCAACAACTTTGTGTGATGTAACACTAAAGCAAGCTTTCCAATTACTGATCACTTCTCTTGTTCTGGTTGTGACCTTCTGTCTTCTGACTTGCATTTTAGTTCTTAAGGTGTTTCAAGTCTAAACTATAAAAGACTCCTGTCATGAGCCAGTACACTTATTTCCAGTGCAGTATCTTCTCCTAATTTCAGGTCTTGGAAGAGGTCTGCATGCCTTCAAGTTGTCAGCTTTTTCCAGTTGAACTAGTTAGTCTTCCAAAAGCTTACTCTTAGCAAGGATTTCCATGTTTTGTCCTTAACTATGAGATCTATACTTCTGTTTGTGCTCTGATGGTCTGTTGTGTATTCAAGTATGCTTGTGTGGGGTCTTTTGTTGTTGATTTTAAGAAAGTCAGCTTTACTATTTCATCCTTTTAGTCCTCTTGAGATGCCCACGGCTGGGTGATCTCTGCTGTTTTAAACAAAGTCACTGACTTTTTTTTGCTGCCATTATTGCAAGGTATCTAATTACCAGAGCTTCAAAGCAAGCACATGTCAGACTGCTTGAAAGGAAGCATTTGTTTCCAGCTGGATCGTTCTTTGTGCCAAGCTTTATGTTGTTCAGCCTTCATAATATCAACTATTGTCTAAATCTTGCTCTCAAGGCTGTTCCAAACAAATGTGAAATTCAGAGATGAGGTATTGGGCTGCTTCTCTACCATCCTTATTCTTCTAACCAGTCTTCTGATTATATGAACTCTTAGGTCTATTAAACTGATACATATTATCAGTTGTTGGTTTGTTTTTGTAGGTTTTTTGAGTTTAAGGTGAGGTTTTTTTTGTGCAGTAGATGCTTTCTGCACCCTTTTTACTCTTGGTGCTCTCTGATGGAGATGCTCTCTGGAAGAACTGTAACTGGGAGGAGTATGGTTGTTTCTGTGTATCCAGGCTTATAGACCTTTTAAGCTGTATGCCTGAAACTAAATGAAGCTAGATTTCTATTCCAGTTACAGAGGTAGCAGGTGACTGTTGCTTCATAGAGAAGATAATGAATAGCACTTGGTTTCCAAGAAGCATGAGTAACTTTATGTGGCCAAAGACTGTATCACGACAGGTGTGGCAGCATGACAAGGTTCACTCTTAGGGAACAGTATTTATCAAAAAATACAGTCTTGTGCCGGCTAAGTAGGGGCATGTTGTGTACTTCGTGTTAGTCTGATGATTTTAAAGTTAGATGCTATATAGCTCTGAAGGAGACCAAGCTCTCCTTGGGTTGAAGGCACACTAGTGAGCAAGCACACATGTAGACTGTAAGAGAATTTGGTTGGCAGTGGCTTGTGCCTTTAGCCAATGTTTCTCTACGCCTTTCTTTGTACTGAGACAGCCTGTTAGCATCCTGCTCTTTTTCTGTAAATAAGCCTGAAGATGCCAGCTTGGAGATAAAAAGCCCCAGCAGTGCAGTTCTCTGTCTCCCCTTGCTGCTGCCGTTTTTGTAATGGTGCTGGTTCCTGAGCTGTGTCAGCCAGCAGTTACAGGTCTTGGGTGGTCTCTCCAGCCTCCAGGTAGGGCTGGGGCTCTGCTGTACCCACGTGACCATCATCCCAAATAAACTCCTTCAGGTGAGGAGGGATGGCTGTGTCTTAGCTCCTGCAGTACAATGAAGCAGGTGCTTACTTGCCCGCTGTGCTCTGTGGAATCATGCCTGGCCTCCAATATAGTGGCACACATGGAATTGTTTTGGTTGGAAAAGACCTTTAAGATCATAAATTCTGACACTGTCAAGCCCACAACTAAACCATGTCCTTCAGCATCTCATCTTTTAAATATCTCCAGGGATGGTGACCACTTCCCTGGGTATTGTGTGCCAGTGTCTAACTATCCTCTTGGTGAAAAAGTTCTTCCGAATCTCCAATCTAAACCTCTGCTGGTATGACTTGAATCCATTTCCTTTTGTCCTGTCATTCATTACTGGGGAAAAGAGACTGATCCCCCCTACCTCGCTACAACCTCCTAGTTGTAGAGAGTGATTGTGTCTCCCCTCAGTCTCCTTTTCATCAGATTAAACACTCCCAGCTCCCTCAGCCATTCCTCACCAGACCTGTTCTCCAGACCCTTCACCAGCTTCATTGCCCAACTTTGGACATGTTCCAGCACCTCAATGTCCTTCTTGTAATGAGAGGACCAAAACTGAACACAGTATTTGAGATGCAGTCTCACCAGGGCTGAGTACAGGGGGACTTCCCTGGTCCTGCTGGTAATGCTACTGCTGATGCCAGCTGGGATGCCATTGGCCTTTTTGGCCACCTGGACACACTGCTGGCTCCTGTTCAGCCGGCTGTCGACCAACACCCCCAGGTCTTTTTCCACCAGACAGCTTGTTTCTTTCTAAGCATGATTCCTTAGCTGTCTCCCAAGTCAAATTGGTGTGTAGTTCAAACCACAGATAACTCCTTAAACTTGAGGTGAAGATCCTGATGGAGAGCATCCTCGGTGAGATCTAAAGGGTGATTTCTGTCACTTGAGTCTCTACCATTGGCCTTCTTGGCCACCCTGGGCACACTCCTGGCTCATATTCAGCTGGTTGTTGATCTAACACCCCCAAGTCCTTTTCCTCTGTGTAGCTTTCCAGCCACTCTGCTCCAAGCCTGTAGCATTGCCTGGGGCTGTCATGGCCCAACTGCAGGACTTGGCACTTGGCCTTGTTGAACTTCATACAATTGGCCTCAGCCCATCACTCCAGCCTGTCTGAATCCCTCTGAAGAGCCTTCCTGCCTTCAAGCAGGTCTTCGCCCCTACTCAGCTTTGTGATCATATCTGGACATCAGTGTGCCAGGACTAGCTTGTTTCTGCATGAGGCACGTTGTTTCTGGCACGTAATTACCTGCTGCTGCAAAATGTCCCTTGGGAGTCTGCCAAGCCTGAGAAGCATCACTATCTCTTGAGAGCAGTAAAAACTGCAGTGATTCTTCAGTGGTTGTGCTTACCGCTGGTGTGGTGGGCTACTTCTGAGCGCTTGGCACAGCCTCTGTGGTCCTGCACTTGTGGCCACTCCTCAGCTCAAGTAGCAAGTGGGGTGACTTTGTTGTCCCAGAAGTGAGCTCATTTATATACAGTGTGCGAGATGTCAGTATTTCACACTGAGAGCAAAGGTATTTTATTATGTATTTACACAAAGCTACATGCTAGGTGGTAATCCACAAAGCTAGCACATCACACTGAAGAACTTTCATGTATTTATCCTGTTACTCGATCAGCAAAATACCACCTAAATTTAAGTTCTTTGGTTAGTAATTGTGATTCCTCCTGCTGTTGGTTAGTTATATTTAAGTTAGCCTTGCTTGCCATGTAAATTACCATGCCTGCTGCCTATGGGTGGCAGAGGTGGGAAAGTCTTTTTGGTCTTGAATTTGAGTCTGTGGTCACTGTCTCTCCTTGTCGCCTTTACCTTTGCCCCAGTTACTTCAGATGTTTCTTGTCTTGGCAATTACCCAGCCTTTGGCACTTTCTGAGGCAAGAGGTTGCCTTCTTATCAGTCCCTAGTCCCTCTTCAAGGATACAAAGTAGTCAGATTTACATAATGAAGCTGTTGATTAACATAAACAATGCTGCTATAGCCTTGGGCATTAACCCTCTTCTGACTGCCAGAGCCTGCTTCCCAAGATACTTGTCCCATTGTCCTGGCTTAAAAGAAAATGTTATTCTGTAAAGTATATCAGCCTTTATATAGTAAAGTATATCAGACCTTAATGTAGAGTATCTACAAACTGTTGTGGCCTTCTTGTTCTGTCCTGTCTCTTCTGGTCTATACAGATAATTGTTCACCTTTGTGTCTTTGGATACAAATGAAGCTACTTTTAGTGTACTTGCTAGCTAGGTGGGTACTTGATGTGTACTCTTGGCTTTTTCTTCCTTTCTGTCTCCCCTTTATACCAGTAACTCTCAAATTGGTAAAAAAAACCCAACCCTTAGCCTGTGTTGCATATATCTTGCTGAATCTCGTGACCTCCCATACTGACTCTCAAGCTGTTAAAGCTACAGACCTTCAATGCAAGTTGATTCAAGAGCAACTGCTGTGGATTTCCCTGCTAGGTAAATGCCTGATTGTGGGTTTCACTGCTTCCTGGAGAGTATGGTATAGGTAAACTTCCCACCCAGCATTCTTGGGAGTTGAGCGTACAGCCATAGGTAAATTAGCTATGGGCAAACGTTTTGCCATGCCCCTGGAATTATTTGCTGTAGCATGTTACTTCCAAGCCTGCATTTGAGTTCAGATAAAGGGGAAAACGATACTCAGAATTTCTTGGTGTAGTGATGAAACGTCCTCTTGGTGCTACCCTACTGCAGACCTGATGGTTGAAAGATTTCTGTGTTAAGTCATGACTGCTTCAAGGTCAGAATAAGCAAAGAAGAGTCCCTGTCTGCAAAGAGAAAGTGCTGAGTTCTCTAGAAAGCCAGGCTTAAATTTTTATAAAGGTATATGATGCTGTAGTATGTGTTTTAGTAATTCTGCTGCTTTTGTAAGGACTTGTGCTCCTTGGTGATGTACTTGTGCTGAAGTCATGTTGTTCAGAGAAAAACTCCATGCACCTATATGTGAATTATGTGTATTGATTACACTTCAGTGGTCTCTTTGTACACTGTTTCTAGCAGATTGCTATTGGAAGGTAGGATTGGCTGTCTTTCTGATGTGGTAAGAGAGGTTGACTGAGTCTTCCTTCCTCACAGGGTCTTGGGAATGCTTTCTGGTGTTCAGTAGTAAATAAGTAAGTCTTTGATGCTGTACCAGCCATTAAAAAAAAAAAAAGCCATGGTAGAAAGCTGTCAAGACTCCTGGAAGAGCAGATGATTCAGTCATTTTAATAATTTATTGGAAGAATGTTTAATTTTGTAGCTCCTAAAGGAAAGTGTGACTTCTAAGAGAAGAATGAGAGCCAGTCTTTCTGAAATTACATGCTACAAAAAATAGTAGATGCCTGCTGCTTAGAGGATTTGTGCTAAAAAAGGAACTTTCCTAACCCTCTGTAAAAGTGCCTCCTGGAATCTGCTTAAAGCATGTCTCCAAAACCTGTTTGTTCTGTTGCACAGGGGTAGCAAAAATGTGTAAAAGTAGACGTCAAGGTTACCTAGAGACTGTTGCAGTAGTCTGAATGTTATTTTTAAACTTGAAATATTTTGCAGGCTTCTGTCCCTCAGTCCCCACCTTTTTTACTGAGGTAGCTCTTGAAAAATAGTAGTAATACTTCATCAACGACACCACTGGAAACTTGTCAAGAACTTTGGAGCAGGAACTGGTATTGCTCCTGATTTGTAAAGAACTTGCAGTCGAAAGTTCAGCTCCTGTAGCTGGATCTCCAGCAGTTTTGTGTGCTTGCAGAGGGTCTACTGAAGGCACGGTCTGCAAGATTAGGGCTATGGTGGACAGGAGGCTTACCCATCATGGCCACAAAGGGAAGGAGGAGGCATGCTGTACAGTAGACAGTCTTTGGGTGTGTGGTGGCTTTTTTTTTTCAAGCAGTTGACATTGCTCATGTAGCTTAATTATGTACCACTTAAGATAGGGTGAATATTTCCCCTTCCCCTCTATGTGTATAACCCAGATGTAATTTCCTATAAGTAATTGAACTATTTTAGCAGTCCTAGAGAACGAACTATAACTATGTATCAGTCTGAAGAATTTTTGAAGTCTCTTCAAATAGCATATTTGCTCTTTCTTGTGCTTCCTAATCTTAAAACTAGCCAGATACTGCATCCATCTTTTTCTTTTTTTTTAAAAAAAAAAGTATTTAGTGATCAATTCTATTTGAGGACAGAAGCACTGAGATGATGACTGAGAAACAAAAAGGTTCTTTTTGCGTAACGCAGAGAGTCAGAAATTCTGGTCTAAAATAAGCTTTAACTACAAAAAGAGAGAAGGTTGCAGGGACCTGAAGAGTAACTGTTAGTAACTGTTAGCTTATGTACTGATTGTGACAAAGAGGGCAATTATGTTATTGCTAATAGAATATCTGCCTGTAAATTGATCTTGTTAACTAGGATCATGGCAGACCTACTTGGCTGCTCCCTCCTGGCTGTTATGCACAGTTTATCTTTGGAGACAGACTCCTTGCAGTCAGTCACAGATTCATGCACACCTAGCACAGATCCTTGTTTCTGTGAGGGTCAGGACTTTTCCTTGAGCCCTCTGGAGATCAGATGAGGCATTTTGGTTTCGTTTTGAAGCTTGTTTCTTATGTATTTATACTTCAATCCATGGGCATCTTGCTTTGATACAGCCTCTGTACCTGCTGTTTGAGAGGATGCTTTAGTTCTGACGGATGCTTTGGTTGGAAACCTTACCTGAACTCCAAACTCAATGCTGGGGGAACTAGTAAGCATTGAAAATTAGTCATATTTGCATACTTGGTGGTTTTATTATACTAGTGGCAAGCAGCCGTGGGTGCACTTGGGGTATGCCACAATTGACCAAAGGGTAGACTGGGAACTGAAAATACAGGGAGGAGAATCATAGAATCATTACAGTTGGAAAAGATCTTTAAGGTCATCGGGTCCAACCACTAACCTCACACTGCCAGGCCCATCGCTAACCTGAACCATATCCCTCAGCACCTCATCTATGCGTTTATAGAATCATTACAAGGAGGTGTTGCTTTGTGCCATTTTAACTGGGAAGAGTATCATGCATCTAGCAAACTGTTAAAAGATTATGATTTGGATAGGAAGGAGCAAGGATGTGATACATTATGCTTGGGTCTATGCTGGAGCAATGATCAGATATCTTATGCTTGAGTCTATGCTGGAACATTGTTGAATTGAGGACTTTTACTTTACCCTGTAATTCATCACTTAATGGCTTTGTAAAGAAGATTATCATTGATTTTGCTGTTATGGAAATGCAAACTAAACTGTAGGTTAATGTAATAGGTCTGGCATGTTTTTTGGTCTGTGCATGAGGCAAAAGGTACAACATGAAAGCAAGAGTGCAAAGTTAACTGCACCTTCTTTGTAGCAGCTCTTCTTCCAGGTAGCATATAGTTTCACTTATGGTGTTTCTCCTGAGTAATAATGGGAGTAGTGATTATCTGTACTTAGTGGTGATGACAGTTTGGCTTTAAATAATGCATGGAGTTTCGTAGCTGAGAACCTACAGAGTCTGAAATAAAACTTTTGGGAATCTAAAGCATTTTGTCTAGCATACAGAAAAATCAGTGTTCTTAAGTCTGTGCTTTTGAACAGCAAAATACAAAGGCCCGGAGGGAAGCTGGTTTAGTCTTAAAATTTTATGTACTTAAGAGTAATCCAGCTCGTCTGTTGCCAGTGTCTTTTCTTTTGATTCAAGTGATACTATGAGGGAATTTTGTCTTCCCGTTCCCCAGACCAGAGGACACCTAGGTAAGCATGCTGCAGGGCAAAGAAGCAAGTGGATGGATGTCTTGCATCTTTGGGTGGGAAAGCAATGAGAGAGCATTACAGCTTCAGTTCTGCTAGTGAAATGGAGGCTGCAATTTGTCCACCTGTAGTTTAAATAGGTCTCCTCTGCTGTGTACTTAGTTTGCGTTTGGAGGTAAAATCCCAACTGGGCATAGACTGGCTCTGTAGCTGCTTAGTGCAGACAAGGCATAGCCAGGCTGTCTGAATTGGCTTCCCCGTGGAGGTGATGAGAGAGAAAACTTGGGCTTAGATGGCTCTTCAAAGTTGTAACAGGCAGTTCTGATGAAAGACAAGCACTTCATATCTGCACGAAGGAAAAGAAAATAAAATAGACCTTAATGGAAGATAGTCTAATCATAGGAGATGATATGTTTTATTACTCTGTGGGCAGCGTGAATATGGATGAGGAAGGAGGCCTTTGCATGTGTACACCAACTGCTGCTTGGTGGTGCAGGCTCTGAGCAGAGGATGGTGGTGCCCACACTTCTCCTCCTCCTCACCACAGCCCATTTCAAGAGCTCTTAAATCATATGCTGCTATGTCTGCTGGTATTGGTCACTCAGTGGAAATAGGTATTATGTTTGTCTGCAGAGCAGCGTTCACAAGTGCCTGCTTTATAGTCACAGAAGAACGGTGTTGGGTTGCAAAAACAAGCTTACGGAGGAAGAGACGTCTTTCTGTCCTCTGTGTACTAAAACCTCTTGCATGCTTCCCCTGGGGTTTTTGGTTGCTTCACTTCCAAGAGACTGTCAATGATGTAAATGCAGGGAGGAAAAGCCTTGATATTCATAAAATACATGTTAAAAAACCACCCCAGATCGATAAGTAAGAAAACATGGGGTTGCTGTTTGCAAGTATGCCACCAGTTCCTAAAGAGGGCTACAAGAAGGCTGGAGATGGACTTTTTCCAAGGGCATGTGGTGATAGGACAAGGGGCAATAGCTTTAAATTGAAAGAGGGTAGATTTAAATCAGATTTAAGGCAGAAATTCTTTTCTGTGTGGGTGATGGGACACTGGAATAGATTTCCCATCCCTAGAAGTGCTCAAGACTAGGCTGGGGCTTGGAGCAACCTGGTCCAGTGGAAGGTGTCCCTGCCCATGGCAGATGGGGTACAACTAGAGAGTCTCCCAACCCTGGAATCATGTTCATTGACCCTCCTAATCAGTTTTGGAAAGGTGACCCCGATTCTCATCTTTGCTGTGAAATTAAGTTTTCTTTGAATATCCTGAATGTCTTTACTGCTCCTGTTTATTTTTTTTATCAAGCGTGCATCTTCCTTTGTGCCTTTTATCCCTTCTCTCCCAACCATGCAAAGGCCCTTGTGTATCCATCTTTTGTGTGCAGACTTGTCATGCTTACATGAAGCTTGGAGGAGAAAAACTAGCTTGCCCTTCGGTCAATTACTAAATCGTCCTAATTTCTTACTGACATGAAAATGAATGTTTTATATTTTCAGGCTTATGAAAAGGCTTTGAATACCGAATTGTTCAGAATTGAATGCATAACGTAACAAAGCAAACCAAAATTTCTTCCTCTCTTCAGAGGCAGAAGTCTCTTTAAAATGTGGGAAAAATTCCCCCTGAAATCCTGCACAAGCTGACTCTTAGTAGCAAGACTGAAAAGTGTTTTTGTGGTGACAGTGTTTCAGTTCTCAGGAAATATGTTTAGGATTGAAGTAGACTTGAGTAAAATGCGCTTTTCTAGGAAGAAATGTCAGATAAGGAGGATTAGGGAGTTCTAGCAACTTTAAACTTACTCTTTCAGTGCTGAGTTCCTGGAAGAAATGTCAGCACCGTTTTATTACAGTAAAACTTTTATCATCATCTATGGTCAGTTGGGCGGATTCTCTTAATTGCGCTGTTTGCCTTCCTGATACAAGGAGATTTTAGGGAATCTTGTTGTCCTGTCAGCCTCCCGAACTCAAGCAGCATAGGTTTCGGGTTTTTTTTAAACTTGACTGCTTGAGCGTATCTGGAAAAGTAATTTTGGATGCCAACTTCTGCTTAAGTAAAAGTGCAATCTAACAAACATCTGCAGATGAGTGTAAAGGTGATGTGAGCAGAAAGTTAATGATTTTGGAAAATCTAAACTGACAATCCTGCTCAGGATAAGCAGTACTTAGCAATTCTGAGGAGGGTCCAGGAGGCAGAGATCCAGTAAGCCCCCTTGTCTCTTCCTACAGAGGTTTGTCTGGTGCTGTGGGATTACTGCTGGGAGGAAGGGAGCTGTGTGGCAAGGCTCCCAGGACCTGCGGCTCCAAGGAAGTCCCTGTGTCCCGGCTGTCTGGAGCAGCAGATCCTGGGAGTCTCAGCAGTGGATCTCTGATGCTGACAAGGACATAAATTTTGCTGTGCAGCTGCAGGCTCCCAGAAGAGTTTGATTCAGGAAATGCCATCTGCTGGTATTGTGGAAACAGTAAAATTTTCTTCGCTTTTCTTTTTTTTAAGTTTGGCCTGAAATAAGAAGTAATTTCATAAAATAAGTCTTTTTCTCTTTAACCTCCAGGAAGGTGAAAGAGTTCATTAGTTTTAATGAAACTGTCATCTGTTGTGTGACTTTTTGGTTTGTTTTTTTTCCCCAAATAAACTTGACAGTATAGTACACTGGCATCTAGCAGTGTTAACAAACTCTATACGTCCTCCAGCCCTCTTTACCTTCTGTGGCTAATTTTTTTCACCACTGCATATGAGGAAAAACTCACAATCACAGTGCTGTAGTTTAGGCTGCAGCTGGATAGTTACTGTTTCTTCTCATTTCCACACATACTCGAAGTTGGAGTCAGCCTGCTGATGCCACAGTTCCACTGACAAGAGAACAGGAGGTTTCAGCCCATCTAGTCTTGCCTTTGTCTGGAGGAGTCTGGGGACGACAGAACCAGAACGTGCGGGTTGGGCACAGAGCCGGTGAATTTTTGGGCTGCGCCACTGTGTCTCAGAGTTGGGTGAGCTTAAAAGGAGGTGGCTGGGCACAGCTCCAGCATCTTGTCTAGCTGCTTCATCTCCCTATAGAAAGCCTGTTATACTGTAGTCTCATAAATACTGTTCTCTTTAGCAAAGCTGAGGTTTTGTTGGTGTGTGTTTTACCCTCTTTCTGTTTTGGTTAACTAAACATTCCTGGCCAGTTACTCATTAAGGTGGGCCACACCTTATGCTTTCTGATGGAGACTTGGTGAACAGGAGGTACAAGCCCTGAATACACGTAGGTTTTTCTGGTTTGCCTTGGGGTTCTTTTTTTTCAGGAGCTTCTTATTTTCCCTTCATGTTGTAAGAGCCTTTAGACTTTGCTTTGGGAGGACTTGCAGCATTTGTCACAGCATTGTGCTCTGCAGTGGCTCTTTTTCTTTCTTTTTTTTTTTTTTTGCTTAAAACTTTTGTGTTAGAGACAAGATCCCAAAAAAGCTAATTAAATTGTTCTCTCTCTGAGTCTGCCGAATGTATCGAAGTGCTAGGGAGCATCAGCGTGGCTGAAATGTGCAGTAGTGAACAGAAGCAGGAAGCTGGCTTGCCTGCCCCCTCATTTCACACTGCTTCCTTTCCCCACCCCTGCCAAAAAATACCCCACCCAGCAGTATGCCTGGCTGCTGAGGCATCTGCTTCTGCTTACCGTATCTGCCAGTCTCAGCACACTCTGCACAAGTGCCCTGCAGCAGATGCAATAGTGGAAATACAGAGTATGTGTTCATGTTTAACACAAACAGAAGACACAGACTGTTTAAATGGTAGCAAAGTTAAATAATTTCATATTTGAGCATCTACTAAAAGATAGTTTGCTTGTGGAGTTCTTAGGTTGCTTGTTTTCATTTAACTTTCAGTCTTTTTATCGACTAGAAATGTGGATCACTGCAGCAACCTGCATGTGTGACAGATAAATAAATAAACCAAGACAAAACCAACCATACAAAACCCCTTCACAGAACCCCACAGCATGAACTAGCTCCTCATTTTAGTTATAATGTCTAGTCATTCCTGAGACCAGTGAGGCAGCGACAGCCCTTGGTATGTCATTCTGCAGTTAGTATCTAGCATCAATCCACACCACAGCCAAAAACAGCAGCACTCCTTGCTGCTTGTTTCTTTCTTTCTCATCCTGTGTCCTGGCATTTGCATTTATGTGACTGTATGGTGAACCAGTTGAGGGGAAAACGATTCTCTTAAACCTTTATATTTATTTGTTTTTATTGGATTAGCCTTCAGTCAATTGCTTCCTCACTCTGGTTGTCTGTGCAGCCACGCGAGCTTGGTTTGCTGCATGAGCGCTAGCGTCAGCTGAAGGGAGGGCAGGAGGCGGGAGAGGGACATGATCTTGGGCTGTCCCTCCTGGTAGGCACTTGAGCTTAACAAGTGGTGGCACCTGCAGCAATTATGTGCTTATTCTGTGTGTCCATGCACCTGGCAGTGTGTGCCCAGCCTTGGTGTAGGCAATGTGCTCTTGCTGATCACATTTTTAGAATGCTGGTACTGAAGTGAGATGCAGACAGGGAAGCCAAAGAAGACTGGAGAGAGAAGGACATGTGTGGCGTCAAGGGCCCTGTGTTAGGGACATGTAGGAAGTGATGCTTACAGGAGAAAGTTTGAGAGTGCCAGCTTGGAGGTGAAGTTTGAAACTTGTAGAAATGAGACAGTACTGTCTCAGCAGACCTTGGAGCTTTTTTTAAAGTTTAATTCTGATTATGACACTTGTTAACCAGCTCATGTTTGGGTCAGGGTTACTATACTTAGCTGCCGCCATCTGTCAGCCAGCTTCCAGCCCTCTGGAAGACCTTTCCCAGCACATGAAAGTTAAGAGTGACCAAATGCAAATCGTGCCTAAATCTCATTTCCTAAGACGAGACAGCTGCTTTAGTTGACAAAGGTTGAATATGGTTTGGGGCTTTGGCAAGACTGCTGCCACAGCACCCTCCTGACCAAATTGGAGGGGCACAGCGTGGTGGTTAGTAGTTTGATGGCTACTGGGTAGGCTGCTACCAGTGGCATTGCTCAGTGTTGGTAATGGAGCTGACTGCAGTTTAACAACTTACTGACAACCTCTGTGAACAGGCAGAGTGCACTATCAGCAAGTTTGTGACACCAAACCAGGGAAGGAAGAAGCGATTGATGTGCTGAAGGGTAGAACTGCCCTTCAGACTGAGAACCTGAGGCATGGACTGATCAGTCCTGCCTATCTCAGCAAAGGCAAGTGCACCTGGGACAGAACAACCCTATGCAACAGAAGGGTCTGGACAAGACTGCAGCACTGCAGAAACAAACCTGGAAGGCCCAGTGGACAAGCTGAATGAATATACACACAGCCTTCAGCATATCAGTGGGCATTTTTCTTAATGAGTGGCTTACAGAGCATTTTAGCTAAAGTCCTCTTGCATTGGTGACTTCTTTCAAGCAAAACCACACTGAGGAGAGAAACATATGTGTTTTGGTTTTTTCCTTTTTGCTTTCTTCAGTGTTCTGTTAGCAAGGTAAGGGGAAGAACAGGTGGCATCCTATATGTGAACATGAGATCTGTCTTGCTAGATAAAATGCAGAGGTTGCTTCCAGGATGGACAGGAGTGTATTTTAGGAAGGAATTGCCTTACAGAGGACTATACAAATAATTGTTGTGCTGAACTACTTTTTAGGTTACTCTGGCTGGAAATTAGGTTACTGTATTTAACACCTCCTAGTGCTTTTTTTTAATGGTGTTCTTTGCAACCATTTTTGTTTTCCAGCTCCTTGCAAGTGTTCACTAATAGCACAGCGGGCAGAACTTTGTACGTTGATGAAAAACTACCAGCAAGCTCTTCACGACGCGGACGTCCTCTGCCGAAACAAACCCCACTGGCCTGCGGTATGGTGCTTGCATGTCTTAAAGATCAATACAAAACCTGCTTCTTCTCAGGGCTTCTTTCTGTGGTAGGGACTGTGCTGCTGAGGGTGTTGTTGGAAGAATGTTGTGGCATTAACAGAGCTGAAACTGTCTACTGAAAGCTGAGTTCTTCATGGGACATGTCTGCCAGGTCCTTAACATGTCTCCAGCTGGTGGGATTTTTGTGGTGGGCAGCTGGTGGTGTGGTTTGGTTTGTGCTGATGCCCATCAGTCTGTTAGGGCCATTGCTGCAGGTTGGCTCCACACTGCTCTGCAGAGCCATCCTTGGCTAACAGGTCCCTCTGGGATGATGTGTCCCAGGCAATGGGATGGCTTTGGTGTCCTGCTGGTCAGTGAAGAACCCCTCTGACTGTATTTCAGGATTATTCCCACCCTTTAATACTAATGGTTTATGTCTCGTTTCTACCTGCATTATGATGATTCATAGGAGGAGCTGGGAATTCTTTTTTCAGGAAGAAAGAAAGTGCTACAAGGAGCACTGGTTTATGGGCAGTCTGAAGCAAGCATCAGAAAGGATGTTGTGCTTCTCCCGTTTCTCTCGTGATGCCTGTTGTTAATTGCCAGTTGACTGAGGCTAGACTGGGTGTCCAATAGCTTGTCCCACTCAGACTTACACCTCCAATCAGTCCCTCACCCATCAGTGGCAAAACTGCAGCACAGGTTTGACCAAATAAAGCCCCTCAGTGCTGCATGGGGGTAGCGTGGGGAATTGGGGAAGGATTTTAGGCAGACATTAGCTTCCCTGTGAAGACTAAGGAGTTGTGACATGTAGCCCTCAGTGTGGGGGGCTGCAGCTACCCTCTCTGTTTCCAGCTGGGAAAGATGTGAGATGAGCAGAGAGATGCTGTCTGAAGAATCTAGTTTCTGACAAGGTAGATACTTGTCTCTGAAAGCTATCAATCTTGTTGCTTGTTAAAACCTTTATTCAAAATCAGGTCATAATCTTCTGTGCAGAGGGAGAAAGATGAGTTACGCATGTTCAAATGTTTTCTCGAAGTCTCTTCTCTGTTTGCCTTGACTCCATGGCAATGTGATGCATGTCAGTTGTAGGCGGATAAAGATTTTGTTAATCACATAGCTGGAGAATGCTAATTGAAAATTTAATTTGTCATCATGACATAACCAGCATTGTCAGACACGTTTCACTTGTGCTTGCATGTGTGCTTTAGGACTTCCACGTAAACTGTGCTGGTCCAGAATCCATGTTCTTCAGGAATTCTGGACATCTGCTTTTTCTGTCTTCCAGCATCTGATTTAGTGGCAGAGATTAGCTCAGACTTGTGTACTTTAAAAAAAGCCTATATATTAAAAGCCCCATAAAATTAATTTGATTGCAAGAATAGCTCCTGGGAGGCAAGTGGTCACCTACCAGTACTTTTTGACTTCTTGGTAACTGAAATGTAATGATTTACTGAGTTACTGGTGAAGCTGTTTGGTCCACTGTAGTCATTAGAACAGTAGACAAGTTCTCTTCAGTCATTAGGAAAACCAGGTCCTTGGACTCTGCGAGGTGGGGAGAGAAGTTTGCAGTTTTACTTCTGTATGGCAAATAGAAAGAGATCTCCTCTAGTATGGATCGTGCTTGGACCTTACCCTTCAGTCTGATGCGTGTCAGAACTGTGTGAAAATAGGAAAGGGAAAGTGACAGCAGCACTCCTGAAGTTGTAGGTATGTTGTAGCTACCTACCTGAAGTGTAGGCATTTTGTCCATAGCCTAGCTCACTCCTCCCATGTAGCTTGGATAAGGAAATTGCTCTCGCAGCTCCAAAGGATGAGGCCAAACAGTCTTGTAGCTTCCCCGGTGCAGTAGAGTGATTTTGACAGTGATGTCAGACATTTTAGGACCTCTCTAAAAAGTTTTTGTAGAGCCTGTCCAGGTGTGAAGATAAAGGAGGTCAGGGTCAGGCCTCCCAGTACCTGTTGTCTTGCTGTGTTTGGGAAAAGAAAAACATGTCTCACCTTGAGAGATTGATATGTACTGAGACTTCTTGTTCAGGTCACCAAATGACATACATTAATTAACCTGCCATACACAGTGTCTCTTATTTACTTTTGGTACAAGCCTCTTCCTTCCCAACAGTAGGAAGGTAAAGGTCTTAATGGGCTTCAGCTTGAAGGGCTATATTGAAAGAGTGAGGGAGGTACCTCCTCAGGAAGATCACATGATACCGGATCGTCTGGCTTTAGCGTGAAAATGGAAAAGTGTATTTGCTTGTCCAATCGATCTCTTAGACTAGTGAAATTGTACTTTCAGCAGAGCCTAGAAACATTTGTGTGGGTCAGAGGTGACCTGCAGGGCATACTTCTGTCTAATAAGAGATGAATGTTGAAATGGACACTGAATTTGTTTTTGTTTTTAAGGAAGCAATTTCCATAGGCAGTTTTGAATTGCGAATTGATATTCATGGGGAAATTCAGAAGTGAAGCATTCCTCTCTTGTTACTATAACAAATGAAGTAAGAGTGGTCCCCAGGCTGACTTACCCTACCTGTCGGCTGTCACTGTGTTACTCTAGGATATGGGAGAGGCAGGATGAGCTAAAAAGCTCAGATTAAACATTGGTCGGTTGCCCTAAATTTGTGAGGTTGTTGGTTGCCTTTAGCCAAATTGGTGGAAAAATCCTCTCAGCCCTGCTAAAACACTCAGCAGAAGTGAGTGTCCTGAACATAAAAATCATGCTATTCTGTCGGTGAAGAATATGACACTTCTCTCGGGCAATAAGCTCTTTGACACATGCAAGTAAAAGAAAGTACCTCTTGCTGAATGAAGGTCTCTCAGTAATCCACTGCTGTCTCACCCCCTGCCAAAGTCATGGCTGTTTTCCTCAAGGGGGACCTGATGCAGAGCAAGGAAGGATATTTCTCTGCCCATGGACTGAGACTACTGTGTATCCCACTGGGCTCGGCACCCCAGTTTCATGTACCAGTGCATGCTTCACTTTCAGATTTACTTGCTTGTATCTTGCTGCCACTTCAGAAATGATCTCTAGAGTTTTGTGTTTCCTTTGTCTGAACAGGGCCATTATGTGAAAGCAAAAGCTCTTTCTGGATTGGAAAGGACTGAGGAAGCATTGAAGGAATTTCTCTATTGTGTTGCCTTAAATCCTGAATGGAGCTCAATGAAGAAAGAAGCCCAAAAGGTATAAAATGTATTTACTGGCCACTTCTTGGCTGTCTTGCTGCTCTTACTCCTGCAGCCAAGTAAAATTCATATAATTTCAGGTTATAAGGAAAATTAAAGGAAAATTTGATTCAGTAGATTCTCCAATAAGCCTTGTTTATCATGATGCTGTGCAAGGTGCCTCTTGCCTCAACTATAGAGGGATTGTATACTTGTAGATTATGATGTAAATCTGTAGGTTTGGCTGCTGGTATGTAATTTACTGATGACACTTGCAATATGTTGTCTGGATTTGAGTACACCTGGATTTCATAGGTGTTAGTGCCTATCATAAAACTACTTCAGTGGGAAGTGGTAGAGGGTTGAGAAGGGGGAGCAGCGTGCAGCTCTGTCCTGGAAAAGTCCTCCAGTCTCTGTAGGGATTTGTCCCTTGTGAGAAGTTAGACACACTTAACCAACCATCATCAAGTTCTTTGTGACCATCCATATGGACAGCTTTTTCATACAAAGAAATGGGGATTTGGCAAGGTGCTTGGTGGGAACTGATGAGAGGGAGAAGAGGCTCTACGCTGATTTCATCTAGGAATAAAATCTGCATGAAGACAGAGGAGATGGATGCAGAGTGTGAGGGGAGCTTAAACACACCTGTGTTAACTGGTTTTGATAGGTGAGTATGGTCTGAAGACTTCTGGAGGTAGGAGTCAGAGTCAGAGTAGAGAGAGGTAGGAGCAGGAGAAAGATGCAACAGGCTGCTGCTCTGGGCGGTCCTGGGGAGTGGAAGCCTTTGGGGAAGGGAGGTGGACACCAACCAGAAGAGCACCTTGGGATGCGCCTGTAGTTGTGGTTAAGACTGCCATTCAGATTTCCTGTGGGCACTGGGGAAGATGGACTGTCGTGGTTATAGCAGGCTTCTTGGCATCCGGAAACTATGTAGCTCATTTATCTGTGTGCGTGCAAACATAAATATCTCTTGTCACAATAATAATTATTTATTTTCTTTCTTTCTCTAATTGACTAGATAATGTGTGAGATGTTTTTCCCAGCCTTTGAAAATGTGCACGATAGTCTAACAGCACCTTTCTCTAGTCGAACATCCCATACAAGATTGAAACCTGCATTTCTGAGTAGCATAAACACGCAGTTGGCTGCAGAAGACAGCTCTGTTGCTGGGTCCTCTAAGGTAATGTGGAAAGAGTTTGACGTACCAAAAGTAACACAAGGATCTGTCTGACGTATGTGATATTGTCTTTGTCTGCACTCATGTAGGCACTTGCTTTCGTGGTAAGCCTGTTTTCTCCTTTGCTGTTGGACCTCTTGTTGGGATGTTCCTCAGAAGAATAAGAGAATTAAAATTGTTTTCTGAAGAAAAAATAAATACTTTAGCCTTTTATGTGGGGGTTGATTATACTTGTGGGTGTACTTGTTTTTTCCCTCTCAGTACGCCAGGAACAGAGTTTCTAGAGACAGGAACTGTAGGGAGACAAGTGGCCTTATTTCATTCAACTAGAGGGTGGACTTCTTTGAAATGAACTGTTCTCCCTTGCTAAGCTCACAGTAGGGACATTAATCTCTTACTGATGTATGCAACTAATAGAAAAAACATAACAAAATTTTCTCATGCTGTATATAACTGTTCTTAATTTTTTTAGGACACTGTGTTCAGGTTAACAAAAACCCCGTCCCAAGAATCTGACGTATTTAGAAGCACTGATTCTCCTGTTTCCCACCACGTTCTGGATCTCTATTTTGAAGACAACAAGAAGTCTTTGGGAGCTATTCTCTCCAGTTTACCTGGGGCTGGCTTAAAAAGAAAGCTGTCCAGTGATATGAGGGATTTACAAAGCTTGGATGTCCCCAATAAGATTCAAAAAAAAGGTTTGTGTTGTGGCTTAGAAGAATGATACACTATTTTCATCCTCACTTTTTATAGGTGTCAATGAAACCATTCTCTGCAGGACTTGGAATAATATTTCGTTGTCTGGTGTGTCTGTTTCTGCTATAACAGCCTATTTACGTTGTTCCAGAGGAGTTTTGGTTCATTCAATGAACACTGTATTTTTTCCCTCTAAAATGGGCCATTTCCAATTTGTAGTCCACTAACAGTGTAGTCTTTGTTGCTGGTGCCATTTCAATTTGCTAGGTCTCAGAGGTATAGCTGAACTTCATTGTCTTTTCTATATGAAGGAAAGATGCAGTAAGCCTGGAAACTAATCTTTAACTGGCATGAGAAACAGTCACATGCAACTTTACATGAAATTTTCCAAGCAAACAAAGAAGCCTTTTAAAGAGCAATAAGCCCCTTCAGTTTTCTGTCACTTGATAGCTATGCTTACAATTGGTATGCTTTCCAAGCTTCTAACAAAGACCTCCAAAGTGGCTTTAGTACTCGGGTAAAAATACCGAAGGCAATTTATTGTATGGAGTAATTAAATAATTGGTTGAAAGGAACTTCGTAAAGGCTGCTATATTAGTGTGCTTTTTTTCTCTTAAAAAAACCAAACCCAAACATCCACATCTGGCTTCTGCCTTGAAATATTGAGTCCTCACGTGCTGCTGTCTGCCTCCCACCTCTGCAAATGATCACTACATGACCAGTTTCTGATCATGTTGCTGTGAAGAGGAAAACCCTGTACTTGCCTGTCAACTGCAGACTCAGTAAATAGATTGTGAAATCTGACCCGCCTGTATCTTCCTAGCGAAGGCCAGAGATCACGTTTTACCCATAACCATTAATTTCTGGGCTGTGCGAGATCCTGATGCCATGTTACTATTTGCAGAATTAACACAGGTTCTTGATGTTACTAAATGCTAACAGGCAAGATGTAGGTTAAAGATAACACTGTTTTTCTTTGTAGGCCACACAACAGCAGTGCCCTCTCCCCCATCCTGTCTGTGCTCGAGATAAACCAGATGCTGAGCATAAGTTATCCTTTAACAAAACATCCCAGTGTTTTTAACTGAACATAAAAAGCTCAGCTTTTTTCTTCTTTTTTTCTTTCTGTTTTGAAATGGTCAAGAATTTGGTTAATAAAAAGGATGCGGAGGCAGCATTTGTGGGTCTGTTGCAACTTACTGAGTAACAAAGATGTGGATTGTAAAAGATGTTGCAGAATCTGCTTGTATAAATGTCATTCATGAGAAGCTTGAGCTGGTAGCTCTTGAGCCTAAATACTGCTGCTGTGAAGTTGGAAGTCCATACCCTTTAAGTGTGTTAACCACACGGATATACACCACCCCCTAAAAAACAGGGTGGGCGAATTTTAAGTAAGTGCTTTGTCTCCGTGTTTGCAGAGTTTGCTGAGCTAATGAAATCGGTATTAGCTAACGCAACTCCAGTAGTCCTTTAAACTTTAAGCTGTCTGAAACTTGGGAATTGCACAGCAGCCTAGTCTAGAAGAATGTAAGCCTTTTTTTACTTGTAAGAAAAATTACCCCTGCTGAGAAATCTATAATAAATGCTGATGAAATAGTTTGACTGTGGGTAAACAAATTAAATTCTGGACTTAATGTACTTTAAAACATCTGGTCTGGCTGATGTGGGAGTGATGATGGTGGTGGGAAAGCAATAGCAGTATTTTAAAAACTAGACTTTCAAAAAAAAACCCCAAACAACCAACCATTTTTGGAGAAGCAAATCATGGGTATTTGGCTCTAAAGTGCTTTCTCTGGCCATAAACATTATCCTCTGCTCTCCAAAAGATTTCCTGCCAGAAAGTCTAAAACTTAGATGGAAAATACATTTCTTTAGAAAAAAACTTGGAGAGAGAAATCAGTTTCTCTATGAAAACACAACTTAAACACCATCGGGGATTCCAGTAATACATTAAGTATTTACTACAGTCGTCTTCTTAACCACTTAGATGCAGAAGTTTTACCTGAAAACACCACCGTCACTTCAGGTGAAATACCAACAACTCTAGTGGATGCGTCGGACTTTGAGTGTTCACTCTGCATGAGGTACGGCTGCCTTGACCTGGCATTAAGATCAGATGGCCTTTCTAGATTCAGAAAAAAACTTCATGGTGTCAGAAGGGAAACCTGCCAGTAAATCATAGTTCGGTTCCTTTTCACTGAACCTTGCATCTCGTGAATCTTTACAGATGTGGCTTTCTTCATTGTTTACCATTTCGAAAAATGGAAGCCTTTTTAATACCTCTAGATAAAACTGTCACCTGGGCCTTATATAAAAGCAGGAAAGGAAGAGATGACTGGGTCTAGTCACTCCTTTCCACAGTTTGGGAATCTGTATTGTTTGTGTTGGCACTTAGCTTTACTGTTCTGTGTTTTCATGTTCAGGTTATTCTATGAACCTGTTACCACTCCCTGTGGACACACTTTTTGCCTCAAATGCCTTGAGCGTTGCCTTGACCATAATCCATATTGCCCACTCTGCAAAGAAAAGCTGTCAGAAGTAAGTATGTCCTTGCCCCAGTTACTGAAAACGCACAAAGCTATGTTCTTCTGAAAGCATCTATGTGGGGATTTTCTGTGCTCTCCTCACAAGTGGTATCAAAAACAGTGTAGACACCAGGTCGAGAGAGGTGATTCTGCCCCTCTGCTCTGGTGAGACCCCACCTGGAGTCCTGTGTCCAGCTCTGGGGCTTCCAAGGTAAGAAGGACATGGAGCTGTTGGAGCGAGTCCAGTGGAGGGCCGCAAAAACTATCAGAGGGAGCACCTCTCATATGAGTACAGACTGAGAGAGTTTGGGTTGTTCAGAGACAGCTTCAGGGAGACCTTCTGGTAGCCTTTTAGTAAAGGGGGCTTATAAGAAAAATTGGGACAGACTTTTTATCCAGGCCTGTAGTGATAGGGCAAGGGGTGTGGCTTTAAGCTAGAAGAGAGTAGGTTCAGACTAGAAATAATGAAGAAATTTACTGTAAGGGTGAAGAAACAGTGGAACAGGTTGCCCAAAGAAGTTGTAGATGCCCCATCCCTGGGAACATTCAAGGTCAGGCTGGATGAAGCTCTGAACAACCTGATCTGGTTGAAGATGTCCCTGCTTATTGCACAGGGAGTGGACCAACTGACCTTTAAAGGTCCCTTCCAACCCAAATTATTCTACAGTTCTGTGATACTAAAATGCAGGAGTACCCACAGTATCATGCTGTGCACAGACGTCATTTGCTCTGGAATATATGTTGCCATTCCTTAGAAGACAAGTGGGATTTGGTGCTTAAGGAAAGAGAGACTTCCAGTAACACATCAGACTCATGCCTGGGAAGTCCTAGCCACAGCCCTGTTTATACCACATCTCCAGTTTGTGTATTTACGTACAATGAATGAAGAGTGATCACTCCTTGGTCAGCACTTCTGCTCCAGCAGACATAACGTGCCTCATACTTGGAATACTTCTTGCCAGTAACCTGGCAGCTCTAGGTGAAAAGAATATACATAACCTTCTGCAAAAGTAAGGAGGGACTCCCTTTTCTTGTTAGTAGTACAACTTCTGCCAAAACATGAGCATAGGGTTATGGTTAAATGGGCACTGGAGTGAACCACATATCCTCAAGTGGAAGTTTTGAGTCCTGAAGGCTGCAAAAGGAGAAGGAATCAGTACAATCCTGACTAATGTTCTGTTTGGCCTTAGGAGAGGGATGGTTTGGGAGGAAGAGATGTTACCTGTCTTCTTAAAAGACTTAAGAGTTGACTCTTCCTTGCAGTTTCTGGCAAGCAGAACTTACAAGAAGACTGTCCTTACAGAAGAGCTCATAGTCCGTTACTTGCCAGAGGAATTATCTGAAAGGAAGAAAGTTTATGAGGAAGAAATGAAGGAATTGTCAAAGTAGGCTCTCTTTTTACTACTGACAGCTGTTGTAAATATATGTATTTCAATCTAAATTACTGAAGAGGCTCCATTTGGTTATGAAAATGCATGAAATGAATGGATTTGCAAATGAACCTGCCAGATGTTTTGTATTTCTGACGTGTTTTTTTGGAGATAATCAAGTAACAATATTCTTGGATGGTAGAGAGGCACAACAGTATTCTTAAGATAATGACTTCTTCCTCTGAAGCAATATAATAGCTTTAAAAATTATAGTGGGGGTTTTTCTGGAGTAGAATTCCAATTATAAATGGGTTATACTTCAGGTCGGGAGAAGTTCAAGGATCCAGTTTTGTTGGTGACTGTGGATCTTGTGCTACAGCTCAACTATAAAGAAAAAAACCCATGCAGTTAAGCCTGAAAAAAATTAAGTGGATTAGTGGGCTTCTTCTAAATTAAAGGGCTTTACTGAACTTAGGAATTCTCTACCATCTTATTTTGAACATGGTTAGTTCTTAGGTACTATGTTATTGTGGAAAGTTATCACCAAAATGTTGGCATGTGTATTTAGGCCAGATGTCTTGGTATGCACACTTTCGGGAAATTGGCTATTATTTCCCTACTTTTCCTCACGTCAAAGTAGATTAGAAGGATTGTTTCCATAATGTATTAACAAATAGAGTCCTGGAATGTGTTTGTCTTGTAAAAATGACAAACCTTGACTGGACTCTTGTGAAAAATGAGTCTAAAGAAACAAAAGAAAAAAGTGTTGGGGCACCACTTTTTTCTTTAGTGTCCAATGACAGGACAAGGGGTAATGGACATAAGCTGGGACACAAAAAGTTCCCATTCAACATAAGGAAAAACTTCTTTCCTGTGAGGGTGAGGGAGCCCTGGCACAGGCTGCCTAGGAAGGGTGTGGAGTCTCCTTCCTTGGAGGTCTTCAAGACCTGCCTGGACACGTTCCTATGTGACCTGATCTAGGTGAGCTGAATGATCTTTAGAGGTCCCTTCCAACCCTTACGGTTCTGTGATTCTGTGAAACCGCTGGAGTCAGTGTCATATTAAGGGTTTATGAGTACAACAGTACCCAGAAGAAAGCTGAACCTTTTTCTTTCTTTAAACTGTTATCTTACAGTTTGAATAAAGATGTTCCCATCTTCGTATGTACCATGGCCTTCCCTACCATCCCATGCCCACTCCATGTCTTTGAACCTCGTTATCGTCTAATGATAAGAAGATGCATGGAAACTGGTACCAAGCAGTTTGGCATGTGCTTAGCTGATGAATTAAAAGGGTAAGGAGATGAGCTGAGAATGTCTTGTTGTTGCAGAGGCTGTTGTGGTGCTAAAGGAGTACTACAGCAAGTATACTTGTCTCTCCAAACCACCGTGGCTCCTTCCAGTCCTGTATGAACAAATACTAAAGTTGCTGGCATTTTAGTTTTGTAACTGAGGCATTCCCTTTGACACAAAGATGTAATTTTTATTGCATCTTGTTATTCATCCAGCCCCTGTTGGATAAGGAACTGTCTGAATAAGGAAAAACAAAAAAAAAAAGATAATTTTTAAAACAAGTATCCAGACCTTCCACAGCTTTCCTGCGTAGGTGGTATCATTTGAATGAGACAAAGTATACCCTTGGCTGAGAAGTCTATTTTGCTGCTGAATGTTGAATTTTTGTATTTGTCTTTACTGCTGTGTTGCAATGTCTAAACTATCTGTAGTGAGTGGGTTACATTGTCTTTATGATCTTACCTTTAGTTCATTTTTGTCAATTCTAACACTGATATGTTTCTGTCTTTCTATGTGGAAACTTACTAAGTGACCTTTAAAAGTTCATTCCAACCCAAACTATTCTATGAAAACCTTCAGATTTTCAAGTCCTTTATAGGTAATAAGTGTTTGGGTGAAGGGCTTAAAATGCATGTGAGGGGTGGAAAAAATGAGGTTATCTTGAGAGAGCTACTTTGAGATGTAATAGGTAGTTACTGATTTCAGAAGGTATGTTGGTATGATGAGCATGGGAATTTTTATGAACCCATTAGGCAGGCATCCCTTAGGAGCAGTATTTTTGTAGGTGATCACTGGAGCTGAGAGGAGGGACAGTTATACCAGGGCTTGGCAGCCTTTCCTTGTCCAGTAAATGTTTTTGGGTGTTTTTTTTTTTTTCCTCTTAAACTGGATTGTATGGTGTCAGTAAAAATATAGGAGATGCTACAGGTCTCAGGCAGCTCTGGCTATGCTTCATGCCATTTGGCATGCTATCAGTGCTGCATTCAGTAGAGTTCAGGCTCCAACAGCAGCTGATGCTCCACGGTCTTTTCCAAGCCTGTTACTAATTTTCTGGAAGCAAATACTTCTAAGAGCGAGGACAACATGACCCTAGCACATCAGTGATAACACTCCCCTTACATCTGTGAAGGCTTGTGGAAAAGCCCACGTTGTTTGGAGTCAGGTGTAAATACAGAGGACTAAGGGGTTACAGTCCCCAAAACACAAGAACTGGTTTATTAGATGGTGTCATTAAAGGCTGTTTTAAAATGAAACCCGAATGGTTAGATTTTTGTCCTGTCTGAGTTACTAAAACAATTAAACTTTTTAAGCATAGTAACTTAAATCAAACACTGATGTGGGAGAAGCCTTCATCCGTAGACACCTGGCAGGCTGCTGTAGCTTCATACACAAGTTTCATTTGTTTATCCAAAATTGCGAAATCAGCTGGGAACACAAAGTGGTGAAACTTGTTTTGCCTCATCTGCTGAGACATGGATACATACCTCCCTTGAAAAACACAGTGGTTAGACATGGTTCAATTCATTACCTTCCCCTGTTTTATTTATCTGTTTTAAGTTAAAACTGGGAGAGAATATAAATTTGTAATGTGTCAGTACACTTTATACTCATCTCCAAGTGCTTTCTTGTCTCATTAATCAAAGTCGCTTTCTGTCCAAAAGTAACTTCTCAGAGAATGACAAAAAAGAAAAAAGTCATCACTCCCAGATTAATTTTGAAATTCAGTATGAATGTCAATAAAATCATTAATTTAAAGCAATAGTTACGTGGCTGTTTAAAATACTGTTTAGTCTAATATTACTGTAATAAACTTGCTTTTTGTAATCCCCCTGGTAGAGCACCAGGGCTTAGCTGTATGCAGCTGTACTCTTCTTGCTCTCCTTCAGTTTATTTTGTACAAAGGTTGGGAGAGAATGGTTGTTCGTAGTGGTGACCTTTTTATTTTTCCCTCCTTCCCAAACACCTGATTTCTGGTAGAATACCAGGAGTCATTTCCCTGCAGTCTCATTGTTTCTTTATTGCTCCGATGTAAGAGCTGGCCAAGACCCAGTAAAACAAGTGTTTCCCTGAGGAAATATTTGTCAGACCCTGCAGGAATTTGTTACCTTGAGATGAGACTAGGTACCATGCATTCTCTGGCTTAGCAGTAGGCTGAGGTGCAGAGCTGCAAGTGCTGGCAGATCAGTTTGTCAGGGTGAAGAGTCGTTGTGCAATCAGCCTCTCTGGTGAGCTCGCTGTAGCACAGCTGTAGAGTAGGTGAGCCTGAGAATTCAAACAAAAAATTTGTTGCATGCTTGTTTCCAGGGTGTGGTGAAATCTGTACCTACTCTAACAGATACAAATGTGCTTTAACAAAGAGGGTATTTTAGATTTGTTTTGGAATTTTTGGGGGAGTTTGTGTGGAATTCTGGGGATTTTTGGATTTGTTTTGTTTTTTAACTTGAAACAAATACAAGAAAAATCTTGCTGAATGGAAAGAGGCCTTTTCCTTCTAAAGCTTATAATAGTCTGTGTACACCTTGGAATAGGAGGATAGCCCTCCCAGCCCTGTATTTGTTCCTCAGTTTCTGGACTTCCTTATGGTATCTTTACCCATCCTGTTTTCTTTGTAAACCAGGTGAATTCACCACCAGCAGCTGTCAGCTCCCAGCATGAAACATGCACCATTTAGATTCCTGTCCCTTCCCAACCCTAAAACCCCACAAATACACTCCAAAAATGTCTCTGCCCTGAACTTCTGAGGGAAAGCAGAAAGGGTGGGGGTTGTGTGGCTTATGTGAGTAAGCAGGAATGTTTTGTCACCAAAGCAGGATCCTCTTTCAAATAAGAAGCGGTGAATTAGGCCCGGTATTTGTCCTGATGTGTATAAACACTTATTGATGACTTCCACTTTTATGCCCTTCTGTCATTTCAGATTTGCAGATCATGGCTGTATATTAGAGATCAGGGACGTAAAGTTTTTTCCTGATGGACGCTCAGTTGTTGATACAGTTGGTGTCCGTCGTTTTAGGGTCTTAAGCCATGGCCAGCGAGATGGATATAACACAGCAAACATCGAGTATCTTGAAGATAAAAAGGTGATCTATGGTGCAAAGTTATTCATACCCATGTATTTCTGGATTCACTTAAACAGCCTTTCCTTGTTGCATTTCAAGCTAGCTATGCATTATTTTTAAACTGATACCATTATAAATACTAAAGCTCTATTTTGAAAACCATGGAACAAACTTTCTCTTCCTTCCCTTTCTTCCTTCCTCCCCTTATGTAACTCGGCTTGAAATGTTGCACTCCTTTCATGGATCTCAAAGGTAGTGTCTGAGACTCAGGTGCTGAGGTCTGTCATGATGTGTAGATGAGATCAGAGTAACATTTTGAAACTGGCACAGACTTGGAACCCTTCTAAGAGCACATGTCCTGTTAGAGAACAGACTGACTATTCTCTTCTAGTACTGAGCATGCAGTTAGCAGACTTCATATGCCCTCCGAGCTCTCAATGGTCCTCAAACAAATGTGGGAGTCCGCTCTTAAAATGAGATCTTGGCAATATGCGGTTAACCATACCTGTACAAGCAAGCATCCATCAGAGCTGACTGAGAGCAGAGAATTGCAGGGAGGGGAGATGTTTTTAAAATCGTCCTCTTGTAAAACCTTTATCAAGTAAGGTGATTGTGATGACTGTTGGCTAAGGGGTGTTTTTTTAGCCAAGCATTTAATGGTTATTTCCTGGACCGTCTTCAGAGCAGGTCTGTAAAACCCTGATCCCTCTTAGCATTGAGTTTAATAGTAATCTCATATCAGTTATCAAGTCCAGTCTGGTCGTATAAGCTCTTCAGTGTGCTCTCATAGTTGAATTGCAAATCTGCAAAGTTTTAGTAGGGCTTTTCTCACCTGTGCAGGATGATGCAGTTCACCAAGGTAGGAAAGGCAAATTGTGTGGAGGTGCTGCCCCCAGTGAAAAGCTGAAGTAGGTAGGCTGCTTACAAGTGAGGGCTCTGCTGTGTTTAAGTCCCCAGTTGAGGGGTGGTGGAACACAGGTGTCCAGACATTGCTTGTAAACAGTGCCAGAGACCCACCTCTTATAAGCAGAGTGAGATTTACATTGTCTTGAGAGGCAGACGTTTCTGTTCAGCACCCTGCTTTCATTGTTACATCTGATGATGAGAAATCCCAGCCCAAAGCTGCCTATTATATCTGCTCTGTCTTAGAGATATGCCTTAAGATGAGATTAGTTGCCCTCTAGAACTGTTTCTCATCAACTGTGAAGAGCATCCATAGCAGCTAGCTCAGATGTCCATCTGAGCAGCCCAGGTGAATCACACCATTGATCTGTACACATTTCAGGGAAAAAGCAACCCCAGACCGAAAAACCAACCAAACAAAAGAAACCAAATCTCACCTTTTTTTTGTAGCCTTTTTTTTTTTACTTACACTTTTTTTCTGTTCCCTAATAACTAATAGTTAGGCCTGTGCAACTAAAACTCTTTGCCTCAGTGAGGGTATTTTTTAATGACTCTTCCTGGTATTGGGAAAGCATCTACTTTCCCTGCTTCCTGTTTGATCAGATGTCTGTCATCCTCCTCTTCCTCCTCCTTGGCTGTCCTACTATGGCCTTAACAGTTCTGTAAAATACTGCTGGTCTCTAAGTGCTGTAGACTTGCTGTCTCAGTGCTTGGTGGCAGTAGTGTTTCTTTTGTTTTGCCAGACAATACACTGATATTCAGAAGTCCTTTTATGACAGGGATTCGAGGTTGTGGGTTTGAGATGATTAATGTGGTATCCCAGGACTAGAGAACAGGTTCTTCTGTTGTTGCAGCGTTTGAGAATGGATATTAATGAGGCAGAAAGTATGCTAAGAAATGTCACTTCAGAACACCTAGGGGAGGGTAAAAAGACTCCAGCATCACAGGCTTGAAATCTGAGACTTGGGTACAGCTTGCTTAGATAAGGACTCTTGAACAGCTGTAGCCACTGCATTAGTTTGCTTCACTTGCTTCTGGGGAAGTGTATGAACTCCACAGTACCAAACCTGTTTTGTTTTATCTCCCTTCTTTTAACAATAAGGTTGAAGGACCAGAATATGAAGAACTTGTCCGGCTTCATGATTCAGTTTATGATCAAGCCGTTGCCTGGTTTACATCTCTGAAAGACAACATGAAAGTTCAAATTCTCAATCATTTTGGGTCCATGCCAGGAAAAGAACCAGAGCCTCAGGTAATAAAACCTTCCTACTTAGGCAGCCTTTGTTTTATACAGAAGTTTCACACAAGACTTTTCTGACAGGTTTTTTATGTGATTTGGTGCATTTTAAACTCTTTATTTACCTGATTTTTGTATCTACTAGCATGATGCATGGAAAATGATTAATGGGAAATAATATTTCACTGTAAGTTGATATCAATTACTGTAAGTTGATATCTGAAGAGAGCAGTGCTTATAGACAAGGAGAACACCTGAAATTAAGTGCTTAACTGTCACTCGAACTGTTTTGTGGTGACTTTCTTTGCAAATAGAAGGTGGGATGGAAAGGTGGGTGGCATTCATGGGTTCTGATGCTGATGAAGTCATGATTGTGTATCTTTCCATCCTTTTTCAGAGCAACCCCAGTGGTCCTGCCTGGTACTGGTGGCTCTTGGCAGTGTTGCCTCTGGAAAACAGAGCTCAGCTGGCTATACTGGCTATGACCTCTCTTAAAGATCGTCTCATCGCCATCAGACGTGTATTGATATTTGTGACTCGCAAAAGACCCAGATAACAAGGGCTTCAGTTGTGAGTGGGCACCAAAAACATCTCACGACAGTTTTTCTGGGGGAGGGCAAAGGGGGACGGGATTGTCTTGTTTTTGGGTTGTTTGGGTTTGTTTTGGGGTTCTTTTTTTTTTTTAAAGATTCCTTCATAAAGGAACAGCCCTTTCTGACTGTGTCCAGCATCCATCGATTGCATCGGTTTGTTGTCCTGGGTATTCACCAAACCTTGCACTCTCTCCTGTTGTCCTGGTGAAATCTGAGCCGCTACAAAACTGTGCTACAGTTAGAGCGTAGCTGATAGATGTGGATAATTGCTTCAAAGTACTATAATAGGGTTGATGTTTCTAGCCTGCAAGAGAGTTAACTACTAGAATAGCACCATTGGCCTGCATGTGATTTGGATTTCCACTAAGTCGGAAAAGGAACCTGGACAGTGGATTGAAGGGGTGTTTCCTAGACTTTCTTGAAGGTAGTGAACAGAAGAGGAGCCACGCTGCCTGGCAGAAGTATATGTGAAGACTATAACCAACAGGATGCTCTGTTAGTGAATCGATAGGCAGTCTGTCATACACCCACATCACTTTCTCCTTCAGCAAATAGTCTGTGAGGAAAAAAGCTGTTTGTGGTCAAGGCATCTGAAGATGTTTATCTGAAAGAATAATAGCTACTGAATAAGCACACTATTTAGTAGCCTTAGGTAATCCCTTGTGTTGTGATTTATGCGTTGTAGCAGATTGAGTATGTACAAAATGTTTGGAAAGGGTTACTCTTGTTTATTTCAAAAGAAAAACCAAAGTAACCCTAGCTGGTCTTATCGCTCAATTCAAACCAAACCGGCTCCCTAAACGCTGCTGTGAAATAAGGATTTCACCCCAAGTACAAGGGAGGCAAGGCTGCAGCTGACTCTGGGTGCCCGCTCTGTGAGTGGGATTGGGCAGGAGGTTTCCATCTCACTCCTGACAGCAGTGTTACGCCAACCTCCCATTAGTCTGGGGTGGTCTCTACCGAACGTGTTTCAAACCAAAAGTATTGTAGTTTAGTACCGGTTGCTGTATGTGATAGAAGTCAGTCCACAGTAACACCATGAAAGGAGGCACAAACCGAACCTTTAAAGGCAAATCTCAATGCAAGTCTAAGTCAGGTGTTAACCTCCATTTGTCTCTGGTTTGTTTTGGTTTTTTTATGTATTGTTTTGTTAATATCTAACTTTGATAGCTGTTAAATTGATCGCTTCTCAGTCAAATGATCAACACTTGCTCAACTGCCAATGAAATAACAGTGTTACCAATTCAATTGGCATAGTTTCCTATAAATAAGACTTATACTACCAACAGGAAAAAAGGTTGACTTGAATTTTCACGTGCTGCAAGCATAGCAAGACCAATGTAAAGACTTATTCATGTGCAGAAGTCTTGTAAGAAGAAAAAGGCTGTTTACCTAAATGGTCAAAGTGCCTGGTTTCTTTTTTAGTTCCTTTGTCCTTATTTGTTAATGAAGATGTATTTAAGCTTTTTTTTTCACTTTGCACATGAATTCTGGAAGAAGACTGCATCAAAATGCAGTGATTGAAATATATTACCTACTCTCTTTGGGTATTGTAGTTATAACCTGTGTGGTCTGGGAAACAAAAATACAGAGGTTTTTTTTCCTTTCAGCAAATGACTACCACAAATGGTTTCTGTAACGTACCCTGAATGTACTGTAACTGCCTCTACCTTGAACACGCCTTTTCTATTTAAGTAGTTTGTAAGTATATTCTCTGAATTGTGAAGTGTGTAACTTAACAACCAATGATGTCATAACCTCTACAGTAGCCTTCTGCAAGTTCTGCTACCATCACCAAAATACTCAAAGTTCAAGTTGAATGCAAATTCCTCCAGAATTTGAAGATGATGAAGAGGAAGTCACTGAAGTATAAAGGAATTGTTCTTTATATGGGGGAGGAAATGTCAGAAGTCAGTAGTTCTTCAGCTCACTGTCGGCCGAGCTACTGAAGAGGGGGAAGTGGGGAGTGTTGCAAACTTAATTCTCAGACCAGAAGATGGACTGTATTTGATCCTTTCTCTTCAGCTTCCCATTCTTCCCATCCTTTTGTGCCGTGTTTTTCTTCTAGGCTCACTCATCTTGCTCCTTCACGTGTCTGGCCTAGTTTTGAGTATTATTAGATGAGCTGCGAGGGGACGTCGATGGTGTTTGTATATTGCTGGTCCCTGATCTTACATGTGCTTAATTTTACGTATAGAGTGTGTTTAAGAAAAAGAAAAAAAATTGAGGTGCTAGTTAGTGTCTTCTTGGCTTTGCCTCTGTAACTAATGTGAATATCTTTTGCAAAAGTGATTTTTGGGTTTGGTTTTGGTTCTTGTTGGTTTTTTTTCAAGATATCTACTTTTGAGGTACTTCTGAGAGGAAACCTTACGGAACAAGAGAGCTTGTTTACTGCTGTTCTGTAATGTGTAAAAGACACATTTTTTTTTACATGGAAAGTGACATTACTGTGTTTGTGAAGGCCTGCATAATTAATGGAACGATAATTATCGAAGAGAAAGCTGAACTGTAGAGGGATTTTTTTTTCGTCAAGGTTTAAAACGGTTTGTGAATATTTCGGTGACTTATGTTTTGGATAAATGATAACAACAAGGGAATAGTCTGTGTGTGGATGCAAATAATCATATTAGCAGCCCGAAGCTGACATTCCTTCCAAAACACTGAATGCTGATGAAATAGCAAAGCTTTAATCAATCAATCAATCGATCACCACTGCCCTGTGGTACTTGCTTTCGAAGGGAAAGTACCAATTTAACTGTTACCAAATTGTCTCTGCCGTATAATCTCTGCAGCATCCAGCAGTACCTCATGGCAAAAGCTACCTATCTCATTTCTCGCTAGAGGGAATGTCCACATTACGGCTGATCTACACGGCTTAGGTGTAACTTGTCGCCCAAGGTACATGTGGAAGCATTGGAGCTGACCTCCTGGAAGAAATAGATAGGGTTCGTTGCCTTTCTAGCTCATTACACTTCTCTTGCTTGCTGTCCAAGCAAGAATGCTGGGGTATATGATGAGTCTTTTCACTGTGGTGAATGTGGCCCTTCTTTATACACCGTAAAGAGGCCAAAAAAAAAAAATCCCTCTACCTCTACACCTGTTGTTCACCTGTAAAGCTTCAAACTACAAAATGATATATATATTTTAATCTTTTTTTTGTCTTTCAGAAGCATACTAATTGTTTGCCACTGAGGCCTTTTATCTACTGTATTTTAATATGTTCATTTGATAGTCATCGAGATCTCTTTGTACTTCTAACCTGTAGATCTTGTCATGTTTCTTACTGCTCCTTTTTCCTCGTTCTCCAGTCCACTTTTAAATTGATAAATAGAAAGCTGTAGACTCTCTATTCCTATTACATTTTACACTAGTGGAACTGGTATTTTGGTAGCGCCTTAATTTTGCAGTTGTGAAATGATTGTATCAACTCTTATCTGGGGCTCCTGACCAGATATTTAAATGAGTTTGTTTAATGTAGATAAACTTGAAACCATTTTTTACTGTTTTAAAGCTAGTTATGAAATTGAGTGTGTACATATGTATAAATATAAATTATTAATCTGCACCTTTTTGTATCTAGTAAATACAGGAGAAGTTCATGTTCTAACCACATTTGGCACTTCTTGTTGCATAAGCCAAGCCAAAACTTTTTTTAAAAATTGCAATGTTCATTTCATGTATATTTGCAATATTCATCGGAAATGTATTTAATTTATGTGATATTTGGAATAAAACAGATTTGAATTTATAAGAGCATTGCGTTTATGGGAAGGCTTTATTGCTCTGTGAGGGCAAAGAGAGAGGACTTTGGTAAACATGGGTGTGGATGTGAAGGGAGGAAGATGGAGGTCCCCCAAATGGCAGGAGGAGGTCAGAAGCCCTCATCAGAGATTGGATGGGGGAGAAAAACCTTTTCCTCCCTCAGGAATAGAGGGATGCAAGAAAGATAGGAGAGGGTCACACAGTAGACTCTTCCTTTTGTAGCTGCTTGAACTGAATACTTTTTAGCACTAACTGTGATCTTAGTAGACCCACAGAGTGAACTCTGAAAAAAATATGCTTACAATTAAGAACACAAATGCTTTATTAACGAAGTCCAGTGACTTGGTGTCTTCAGGGTGCTGTGAGGTGGAGGTGTTCCACTCGAAGGCACTAGGCACAGCTGACACCGGTGTCGGGTTGATGGGATGCTGGCAGCAAAATGCAGCTGTAAGAGGGCAAAGCTGAGACAGATTGCAGAGAGCATATCCCATCTCTCAGCTATGTCTTACTGACAGCTGAGCAAAACCACTCTGAAGGCGTTTTTGGGAGGTAAATATTAGCTACTTTCTTTTTGTTTCCTTTTGGCATCAGATTGACTTTGACCTTTGTGCCTGTATTCACTGAGTGTCTGAGCAAACAAACCAGTTACAGGACTGCTCTGTTAGAGTAAATTTCAAGTGCCTCTTGGAGTATACATGCAAATGCTTCTCAAGCTGCACTGGTTCACTAGACAACAGCATTCTTGAAACACCACTCCTTCACCAAAGGAAGGAGATGGGGGAAAGGTGACTGGTCCAACTTTCCTTTTTATTATCCAGGCCCTTGTGCACCTGAAGACTTTGAGAGGAATAGAAACAGAATAACTGTGTGAAGTTGGTAAATGTTAATAGGATTTTTTTTTTCCTCACCCTACATATCCTTCACTCAGAGATGTTGGGCCCTGGAAAGGCAGCATGTCAGATTGCCTCCGTTTTCCTGAGCCACAGAGTGCCACAATTCCTAGAGCACAGAAACCTCAGTGGTCCGTTGTCCTCTTTGCATTGCTCTCTGTTTCATCAAACTGGGGAATGTGAAATAATGCTGCTTCAATTCTGTCCAGCAGCACTTGCGTTTGGAAGGCTGAGCACTTGCTTGAAGCTGTTGGCTGTTGAGCCAAAGAATAAGAAAAATGAGTAATCTGGACCAAAAAAATCTAAGGCTCTGTATCTATGCAATGCAAAAAAAAAAAAAAGGATCTGTGCCAGCACTTTCCCTAGTGCCTCTAATGAATGTGTGTACTACACTAGCAGCTAAAAGACAGGCATGTTTTCAATCACATTTACGTTACATGGTAGGAACAAGTTGTTTCTAATTTGAGATGAATATCTCTTGCTGACAACTTTTATAGCTCTGTTCTGCCATATGTGGGGTTCAGCCTCGTCTGCTAAATTTGGGACTTTATGCATCTATGGAAGAAATGTCTTCACTTTAAAATGTTGCTTACGTTTTATTCTCATAAACATCTGCTGCTCTTTTTGTGCAACAGCCATCTTGGAGCCCTGCCCCTGTGAGGACCTGGGTTTTGAACACAAAAGCTGGTCCTGAGGGCCAGACTAGTTAACCTCAGCATAGACCCCATTAGAGGAACAGCTCTGATCCCCCCATTCCTCTTGTCAGTATATTCCAGGGGTAGAACTGAAACTTCTCAAGTTGTATTCCTGGTGTCTCTGCAGGCCTGAGGACAGTGCCTTGAGAATGTTGTACTGCAAGTGCCCAAGAGCATAATTTTCTTTAACCGTAGCAATAACCAAAGGGAAGCATCTCTGTGCAGCCCCTTCAGCCCATTTGTGTTTACTGTGGCATGAAATAGTCCCACCATCGGTTCAGCTTGTGGAGCCTGTGAGAGATCCACCTCTGATCATGGCTGCTGAGGTCTTTCCTTTTATCCCTAGCCCCATCTGCTCTTAAGGCTTTGTTCTTCCTTGCTGATCTACTGTTTTTCCTTTCAAGGGAGAAAAAAGGTAAGAAACTAGATATCTTGGAAAATTTTGTTAGCTGATGGCTCCAGTTGCCATTTTTTGGCCAAAGCTGCAGTTGGACAGGAGGTTCAGGCAGCAGGAGCCTTTTTGTCTTGTCAGAGCAGATCTGGCAGGAAAAGGCACTTTTAAAGCAGAAAAAAAGGGTGCTATCCTTCCGTATATGAGGAAAGATATCCAATTTGGAGCCTAGACTCAACCCTGCCCTGGAGCAGATACTCCATGTTTTCTGCTGGTGGCTGAGGTACCTCACAGTGTTGACTGGCTGCCGGTGTTGGCTAACAGAAGATGGTTTCTAGCAGATGGACTTTTTGCGGCTAAATAGCCATGACATTAGAAAATGCAGAAGTGCTCCGTGCCAGCTCATTTTCTAATATCTGAAATTATGTTGTTTGGACAGAAGAAGACAGGATCATCCATTACTTGAATGGAGGTCCACCTGGTAAGGGCACTTGCCCAGCACCAATGTGATTTTCCCATTCCCTCTCTGTTAATGTTTAGCAGTGTTCAGGTAAGACCTATCCCCGATGTATTTCCACGTATAAGGCTATATGGAGGTCGAACCCCATGAGCAAATATGCCTTTTAGCAGTTCTGGTTAAACCACAAATGATGTTCTGTGTTACACAGAACAGGTCATACATTAAGACCTGCAACCATCTCTGACACCTTTGGGCAACTGTTTGGAGCCCTGCCTGTACTTTCAGCAAACACTGTGCTGGAGCATCTGGAAATGATGGTGTTCTCTACAGACGCATCAACAGGTGCTTCTTCATGTGGAGCACTCTGAGATCCAACTTCTGTTTAAGTAAATCTATTGAGATCTGTTGTGAAAGTAGAACCCAAAGGATGTAGACTCAAAGCCAACGGAGACTGATGTTCAGAATTAATTCAAGGAAAGCAGAAGTTACTTACCTAGAGCCAGGATTCACTGAATGTGTATTCTGTGCATTTCCATCCCAGCCTCCTCCCCACTCTTCTTGGTTGTGTCTTTGGTGTCTGCAGGAAGTGGAGTGCAGAAGGACAAATGAGGGAGCATCCAAACCCCAAACACTACACTCTGTGGCAGGACCAGAGTGATCCTGGATAAATGATTAATGAAGTACCCAGCCTGGTTTGCTTGAGGTGCACCATCCCCAAAGCTTAAATGTATGTATGGAAAAACTATTCGGAGCATATGAAGTTAGAGTAAGTTTTTCTTCTGTTTTGCTCACTGTGGTTATGACTCAGCTGTCTACTCCCTCTGCCTCCACACAAGGTGTAACTGTGAAACTCGGGATTAAGCACATTCAGTCCCAGTGGCCGAGTAAGTCCTTCTGTAAGAGTTGGGTCATGTTCCAAGTGGCCTAACGTCCTTTCTCAACACTGACTAGTACGAGGCACTTGAAAAGTACAAGAAATGCTTGAATGGGAAAAAAAAAATCTGGCAAGATATTTCTCCCAAATCCCTCAGTTTGAGGCTTCTGTGTGTCCTGGAAAGCTTTTTCTTTTCCTCTTCCAAACTTGTGGTATATAGAATTTGAGGGAGGCTCTGACCTTTAGCAAGTAATGTGATATAGTAACGGTGTTCATAAAAACCAGTCCGTTCCTTCTTTAGTCATGTAAAATTGTGACCTCAGTGCCATGGTGTACCAACAAATTCTTCAACTTAATTGTGTACAGAGAGATCTTTATTTCTCCTCATTTTTGGTTTAGTTTTGTTTTGTCCAGTCCCAGAATTTCTGTTATTTCTGGTATGTTTACCATTGCTGGAGAAGCCCAAATTGATCATGCTTTCTTAAATGAAGGAACTGTAAAAAAAAAGTGCCTCTCACTCTTTGCACATGTGAGTGTGTTGATTGCTGTGTAGATAGCCACGGGGTTGCCTTCAGCAGCCGTGTGTCTGAATCGCAGGTCCCTCATGTTGCAAAGGTGCCATCTCACCAGGTGATGCTTTCAAGCAAGTAAACTTCTTGTTTACTTTGCAGCAATCAACTCTGCCTGTCAGCTTTGGCTAGACCTCTTCAAATACTGTCAGTATGTGCTAATTCTATAGTGTGGAGGCTTCTTGATTTTCATCTTTATGGGTAATAACAGGTAATTCCTCTTGGAGGATATGTACCAAATCATCAGTAAGAGTTGGTGTTCTTCCAGTTATAAGAGCCTGGGTGTACATCTTGTTTTTGTGGAGTTACCTAGTCCCCTTTAGAGAGCCAGCTGCTGATTGCAGTTTAGCTTTCGCTCAGCACTCTGTTCCTTCTGTGTTTAGTGCTGGAAAATCTCTTGGCACGGAGGAGTTAAATATTTCTGAGTTCTCGCTTGAGTCATCTGTCCCCATGTGGGGAGTGGGTTTGCTTGCAAGCACATACGGGATTGGAGCCGGTCCTGGAACAGGATCGCAAAGCTCACGTCTGACATGCACCCGGCTTGGGCAGAGACCAAGGAACAGCCACTGCAAAGGAAAACACACCACAGCGGGAAGAGACGTGCGGGATCCAGGGAGGATTAGCTCAAGACGCTTCATCACTTTGCCTCCATTCATTTGAGGTGGAAGAAGGAATGCAGGGAAAGTGGTGACATTTTTGGCTGGGCCTTTATTCATAAACTATGTGTGAGATTGTTCTCTGGCACAAGTACTGCCTGGCACAAAGCAGCTGTGTGTGTCCACGTGTGTTAAACCCTCTTTCCTACCCTAAATGTGCAGCTTCACACAAACTACCTGTTGTGCTAACTCCTGAGCTGTGGCTGCAAATGTAAGGGGGCAGGTGGGAGTGGGAACGGTATCTGGCAGGAGCTTGTAACCTTCCTCAGCTCTTCTTAAATTGCATGTTGTTTTGGGTAATGAGAGGTTTCACAATGAGGGACTCTGGATGTGGGAGTGGGGTGAGCACAGCGAGGAGTGGGGCTGTGAGGGAAGCAGTGTGGCCCTGGCTGGCTTTGGATATGATGGTAGTGACTGGCATAGGGAATCCTAGCAGACATCTCCTAAACAAGCACATATGCAAGTCTTTACAGTGCTCTGGCTTGATCTCCCTAATTGGAGTGTAGGGTCTTGGGCTGTGAAGTGCACAGGAAGGGAAAGGAGCAGAGGACTGGAAAAGTGATGATGAATTTTGGGTGCAATCACAGGGAAGTGTCCTGAGAGGTTTGCATTTGTCACATTTCCCGTTGAATGAAGACAGGATACGTGAGGTTTGTACATACAGGGCTGATGTTGACCCAAGAGCCTGGGGTACACTGCACCGAAAGGAGCCTAAGGCCACTAGTCTGGACTGAAATAAAAACTTACCTGGCTCAGTGACCTGTTTCCAGCAGTAGCCAAAAAACCCAGGGGAGAAAAGGGCAATACCTCATCTCTCAGCCTCCAGCACTGTGATGTGTGTGTGTTCCAGAGCCTTCAATAGATCTCACTTTTGTGGTTTTTATGACACCTGTTTGAATCAGCGGGGACTGTCAGTAACCATAGCTTTGTTTGGTGAAGGTGTCCACAGGCTGGCTGGAGGATATCTGAAGGACTACTTCTTGTTTTGGACTACAATCTTGCTAGCTTCAATTTGTGCTCTCTAACCCTTGTTTGGAAGATTAAAGATTAAATGTAAGAGCTCGGTCTGTTTAGGGCTTAGGTGGGGGACGATAGGCTAATGAAGCTAAGTTTCTGGAGGAAGTCATGGGCAGTTGTCCTTAATAGCTCACCATTTATCTCTTCTGATGCAGGAGCCAAGAGGAGACACCAGGAGCTGAACAAGGGAAGCGATTCTTCTTCCAGACTCACAATATATTTTTTCCCCGCTTTTGTTGTGCTACTAGAGCTGGCACAGAGCTTTATTAGCCCAGAGAGTTCAGACTCATCTACTTTCTCTCTTAGATCCTTCCTCTAATTCCTCATAATCAGACTTCACCTGTATAACCTTCAATGACTGAACATTATCAAAAGAAAAGAGACATCTTCATGCACAGATCTGTGGTAGGTTCATGGAAGCCCAAGTGAGTCAAGCAGCCAGGAAACCCCAAAGATGGCTAGATTTACCAGAATAAGTCAGAGATGTTTCTGCTGGCAGTAGAGTTTGCATGATGTGATAGAAGCATATTTTTAGCCTTTTTTTTTCTCTATTCAACAGGCAATTTTACCATTTCCTCCGCCTACAGCTTCAGCAAGCCAAACAGCTAGCAACGCATAACAGATGGTACAGAGAAATCTGCCTGCAGCACCCGAATGAAGTAGATGTTTCCACTGTCTGTGAGGGAGGTGGACACAAAATAAAGATGCTAATCAGCTTGAAGCCATGCTTAACAATCCCCTTCAATTCACTGTTGGAGAGCGGCAACTGAGAAGTCACCTCAAAGTTTTAGGAGCATCATCTAACAGTAGACCATGCTAGTGTTATCAGTTAGGCACCGTAGGAATACTTGACTGTTACCTAGTATTTGGGAGAGTCAGAGGTGCTCCCAGGGCTTGCTCTATGCAGCCTTTGTTCTGGTCCAGAGCTGGGCCCATGATGCCTGCTGTCTTTTTCTTTTGCCCTTCCTTTGGATCCCATGTTTCTGGCATTGGTGTGTGTAGATATATATATCTCTGTGTGTATATATATATATCTCCCAACATATCCCAAGCATGCCAGTGAGAGAAACCTATTCACAAGGTAAGGAAAAGAGAAATAATGCTGAAGACATCACTGTGTGGTTTGGCTGCTATAAATAGTGTTGATTCTGTTGTGAGCTGGATATGGTCACAGTTGGGTGTGAAGGCTGGCAGAAGACTCCTGGGTGACCACACCATGCCAGAGGGAACATGTGTCTTGCAGTTGAGGCAATTCTTCCTCTGGTACAGCCATACCTTTGGGGATGAGGGGGAAAGCTCAGAGGAATAAGGTCTGTTCAAAATAGTCTTCATTAGCTTAATTAACCTAATCTCCTTCTACGACAAGATGACCTGCTCAGTGGATAAGGGAAAGGCTTTAGATGTTGTCTACCTGGTCTTTGGTAAAGCAGTTGATACCACTTCCCACAACATTTTTCTCTAGAAACCGACTGCTCATGGCTTGGTTAGGTGTGTTCTGTGTTGGCTAAAAAACTATCTGGATAGCTGGGCCCAGAGACTGGTGGGGAATGGAGTTAAATCCAGTCAGCGACCAGTCACCAGTGATGTTCCCCAGGGCTTCATGCTGAGGCCTGTTCAGTTTAACATCTTTATCAATGATCTGGATGACAGGACCCAGTGCAACATCAGTAAATTAGCAGATGACATTAAGCTGAATGGGAGTGTTGATCTACTTGAGGGCAGGAAGGCTCTTCAGAGGGATCCGGACAGGCTGGAGCAATGGGCCAAGGCCAATTGGATGAGATTCAACAAGGCCAGGGGCTGGGTCTTGCACTTGGGCCACAACAGCCCCAGGCAATGCTACAGGCTTGAGGCAGAGTGGCTGGAAAGCTGCCCAGAGGAAAAGGACCTGGAGTGTTAGTCAACAGCCAGCTGAATATGAGCCAGCAGTGGGCCCAGGTGGCCAAGAAGGCCAGTGGCATCCTGGCTTGTGTCAGAAATAGTGTGACCAGCAGGACCAGGGAACTGATTGTCCCCGTGTACTTGGCGCTGGTGAGGCTGCACCTTGAGTGCTGCGTTTGGTTTTGGGCCTCTCAGGACATTGAGGTGCTGGAGAGTGACCAGAGACAGACAATGAAGCTGGTGAAGGGTCTGGAGAACAAGTCTGATGAGGAGCAGCTGAGGGAGCTGGAAGTGTTTAGTCTGAAGAAAAAAAGACTTAGGAGAGACATGATCACTCTCTACAATTACCTGAAAGGGGGTTGTAGTGAGGTGGGAGTCAGTCTCTCCTCTCAGTAACAAGCAACAGGATGAGGGGAAATGAGCTCAAGTTGCACCAGGGGAGGTTTAGATTGGTTATTTGGAAAAAATTCTTCACTGCAAGGGTTGTCAAGCGTTGAAACAGGCTGCCCAGGGAGGTGTGAAGTCACTGTCCCTGGAGATATTTAAAAGATGTGTAGATGAGGTGCTGAGGGACATGGTTTAGTGATGGGCTTGGCAGTGTGAGGTTAGTGGTTGGACAAATGATCTTAAAGGTCTTATCTAAACTAAATGATTCAGTGATTCATTGAAATACTTTCCTTCTGATTTTTAAATCTAGCAGTCCTTTGCTGTGTTTCCCTGCTCTTCTTTCCCTACGCCTTTTCTGTCTCTCTCTTTCCTATACTGGCAGGCAAGGGAGTTGGAAAATTAGGAGAGGGGCAGGGGGAGTCTGAAAAGAAGCCAGAGCTTGGGTGACTTTGCAGACCACCTCACTGCCATCCCAGCCCGACTTACTGCACTCCTCTGCTTGCTCCAGCCTTTTCTGAACAACACAGGAGGTCGTGGTGCTGTGGGTAGAGGAGCTGTGTGTAGCTGTTGTTACGGCCAGCACAGTAAACCTTTATTTTAGTTACTGCTGGTTACCCAGCTCTGCTCATTGCATATCATTTAACAGGAACAGCAGGCTGACTCATTACTGCGTCTGCTCTCACCTTCACTTAGCTCTCAGCTCTTGGTGTGGTCAAAAAGCCTTTTGCTTGCACTCCACTGAGCCAAACCCAAGGGCCTCACGCTGACCCTACCCTTTAACCACTTCCAGGCGACAGGGGAAAGAGCCTTACAGCAATCCTTCGCGCTGCACTGCATCCCACCAACTCTGTTCCTGCTAGTAACTGTACAGATGTACAGCAATTTTCCCAGATACGTTTGTGCAGGTGGTTATAGCCTGTATGTTCTGTGTCCCTCAGGGAGTTGTAGTATAATATTTGTACATTGGGAAAACTCAACTCTTCTCCTCAGACTCAGGAGTTCCCTGCGAGTTCCCAGAAGCAGTTTGGGAAGAGCCCTACAAACCTAGCTGCATCCATGTATCCTGATCAGCAGCCAACAGAGAAGCTTGGTCCCTGATTGGTTCTAGAAAGAGACACTGAGGCTCCATTTAATACTTCATTTCTCTTGCTAGATTTTCAGATAGCAAATCATACCTAGGCACAAGGCTGTGCCTCTGCTTGCAGCTGCACCAGTAAGCACCTAGTACCAGATGACTGAAACCAGCTTCCTCTCCCTACAGCTTCTGGAAGGTAAATACATTATCCTGCCCCATGCTTCAGACTGTCAGGACTGAACCACAACCAGCTGCTGACAGAGACCATGTTATGTCGCAATTGCCACTTATTATTGCGGTTAAAATACACCCAGAGCGTGTAAAACATGAAATAATCCCTCCCATCGTTCTAGAGAGCTCTGAGAGTTGCTGCCAGCAATGGCAGCAACAGCAGGACTCTGTAAGGTCTTGTGGCTGAAGGAACAATCCTTCCCACCACAAAATTTTATGACACTTGATTTCAGCAAGATTTCCCAGCAATACAGAAGCCTTGGTTCCTGTGACTTTGATGAAAATTCGTGGCTAAGTGGAGGAGAGGGATGTCCTTAATTCCAATTCCAGTTTCTGCTAAGCAAAAAATCTGCATTTTTAGATACTATTGATCAAGCAGAAGAAATAAATATTAAGAAAAGTAGATTGAGATGGTTCTCAGAGTCCTGAGAACTACTTGTTTTAGCAGTAAATCTGCCGTATCATCTTTTTCCCTCAGAGTATGACTAATCTTTACGATACACAGCAAGGGCCTGGGTGTCACTCTGACCCAGGACTGGTTTGTAACAGGCAGTTCAGCAGTGACTCTGGACTGTTGGCATTTTTGTCTTGTGCTCAGGCCACTCTTCAAGGTGCTCTGAACTCATCTCCAACCCTGTGTGTTCTGTGCCTGTTCGCTTTCTTGTTGGCAAAGATTGCACCACAATTTTAAAGCTAAGTAGAAGAACGGCGAAGAGCAGCGTAGACCTTGTAACTGCTGGCAGTGTCACTCTTTTGGCCTCATTACCTGTGAACAAGCCTTCCCTTCTCATCTCTTCCACTTGAACAGACCCTTCTTATCTTCCTCTGCCCTAATTCTGCACTTTCTTTTCCCCCCTACTTTTTCTGCTACAACAGCCTCTTATAAGCCCAGCCCTACTTCCTGAGCAGCAGTGAGCATTCTAGACATGAGAGCAGCAATTCCATGTTGTATCACTGTTTTCTCTTGGCAAAGATGTTCTTTTTGGGGAAGGGAGACTCGGTGTGACCAAAGCAGTATTTGGCCTCTGGACTTGTGAATGACTCAGCAGTGATTTTATTTTTGAGGGCTCCTGCCACTGCATCACCCCTCCTGCCTTCTTGCCCAGGCTATGACAGTTTTTCCTTCACCAAGCAGTGAGACATGGTGATGGTTGTCAGCTGGGGATGCAGTGCACTGCTGTTGGACACTTACATCAGCAATTTACCCCAAGAGTCATGGGCATGCCACATCTCGGGCTCTTTTCTCAAGAACTTCATGTCTTGGATGTTGTTCAGAAGGACAATCATATTACTGTAAACGACCATGCATCATTTTGAAGAAAGGTAATTAAACATCTGAGTGCCAGAGACTAGATGATCTTTCAAAGTGCCTTCCAACTCTTAAGATTCTGTGCTTCTGTGTGGTTCTGAGACTTGGATTATTGACAAGAAGGCTCGATCAAAAGCGTGGGGACAGTGACACTGCCTAGGTGAAACGCTGATCCCCTGGCTGTGTTGCTGCCATGCTGCTCTTTCTGAAACTTGAGAGAGAGGTTTTGAGACCTGTGGAAATTTAAAAATTATTTTAAGTGATGAATGTTAAGAAGTAATTACAGAAAAATAAAAACAAGCAAAATGAACAGTGGAGTATTTTTCCCTTCCTCTCCTATGTGAAACTGTAACAGAATATGGTCTCCTGGTGTAGTATAATGCTTTAAGTACTGTGTGTCCCAGTTTCACAATGCTCAGTACAATGTGTACAAAACAAAATATGAGTATGTTGTGGTTAGGCTGTATCAGCTATCTGCTTTACTGAAGATATATTTCTTCTATTTGCTATTTTCACAGTGAAGTAACTGTAGAAGTAAAGGAAAGGAAAAATCCATTACCAGTCCATTAAATTTCACAAGGTCCTGCAAAAAGCTACAGAGAGCTCTCATTGTCAGGAAGCTAAACTATTGCCTTGTTTTCCTTTTCTTTTTAAAGAATGACTTTTTTTTATTGAGGATGTTATTTGTGTTAATGGGTAGCCCCTGGATAAAGAAAGTGACTACAACATCATTTTGCACAGCTTGCAGTGTCTCCTATCCTCTGCTATAAACCCTCCAATTCTGGGATTATTGTATAGCGTTGGCATCATTCAGCCGGTGCTAATAACTGAAATTGTTGGCATGTGCCAAGACTCTATTAACAAACACTGGTTCACATTTCAAGTGACTGCTCATTTCAGCCAAGCGTGTGCTCTCTTTTTTTTGCTGTTCATGAAAAGATTGCTTTTTTACATAAATGTAAGTGTTGCTTATGTCTGCCCCACAATGTATATAGAAGGGGCATTTATTCTGTCTTTTGACTCACAAGATTCTGCTTGCACTCCCTTCAGACTGCTCACATTATTGTGGGACTTTCATTCTTCACCTACCACAGACATGGACTGTTCAAAGCAAAGACTGCAAAAAGCTTCTAGGCTCAGTGGTTGGTGTATGCTTTGCAGATTTTCCCTTCCGTGTCCTTCAGCCCAATGTAATCGTGCAGAGCAACCATAACCTTCTTCAGCCCTCCTTTTGCAGGCAGGAGCAGGCTAGCTTCCTCCTCTTCCTTAATGGTCAAAGTAGCACACCTCTGCATTTTAACATCTTCTGAGTTTGTAATACACATGCCTAAAAATGCACACTATAGTACACTCCAATATTTTCTCACCTGCCTGGGACATACCTCCCTCAAGACTGAACTTTCCCTTTAATGGAACCCAGTGCCATTGTTGAATCATGATAAGCTCGCTCTTTCTCTCCTTTCAAAATTTCTAGGCATTAGTTCCTATCTTCCAAACAAATTTCATTTCCAGTTCCCACACATATTTTACATGGTTGAGTTTCATTTCTCTTCAGTTCAGTCCTGTAGGTACAATATCCTTGTCCTCCTCTGTATCAATTCTTTTCAGCATTGTAAAACACCCCAATGTTTATGTAAACCTCAGGCTGTTAAATAGGAAGGCCTTCTCCCAAGACTGATCCTTGAGAAAAAAACACTGGACATTTTTTCCCATCTCCAGCCACAGAATTCCTTTCCAACTTGCTATTTTCAATCTTGTAATTTGTCTATTCTTAACCATCCCTTTGAGCTTTCTTGCTAGAATCCCATGTTGAACTGTGTCAAAACCAAATTAGACTAATTAATTTCTCTGACCAAGGAGATCATAGAATCACAGAATGGTAGGGGTTGGAAGGGACCTTTAGAGATCATCTAGTCCAACCCCCCTGCAGAAGCAGGGTCACCTAGATCAGGTTGCACAGGAACATGTCCAGGCGGGTCTTGAAGACCTCCAAGGAAGGAGACTCCACAACCCCTCTGGGCAGCCTGTGCCAGGGCTCCCTCACCCTCACAGTGAAATAGTTTTTTCTTATGTTTAAGTGGAACTTTTTGTGTTCCAGCTTCATCCCATTACCCCTTGTCCTGTTGCTAGCTACTATAGAAAAGAGGGATGTGCCAGCCTCCTGACACCCACCCTTTAGATATTTATAAATGTTAATAAGATCACCCCTCAATCTCCTCTTCTTCAGACTAAACAGCCCCAGTTCCTGCAGTCTTTCCTCGTATGAAAGATGTTCCAGTCCCCTGATCATCTTGGTGGCCCTGAGCTGGACTCTCTCCAGCACTTCCCTGTCCCTCTTGAGCTGAGGAGCCCCAGGACTCCAGATGAGGTCTCACCAGGGCAGAGTAGAGGGGGAGCAGAACCTCCCTTGACCTGCTGGCCACACTCTTCTTGATGCATCCCAGAATGCCATTTGCCTTCTTGGCCATGAGGGCCAAGAGATGCAGCAGTCTGGTTAGTTTCTGTTGATTGTATCACATTTTTCATTTATTTTCCAGTTTTTAGTTATCCTTTCATTTCAGGACTGCTCAAAAGCTTTACACACTATTAAGGTCAGCTTGATAGGTTTGTAGATACCTAAATAGTTATTTTTCTTCTTAAGTATTGGCATTACATTGTTTCCAGAAGGTAGCTTTCCTAACTGGATTTGTGCATCTTTATTTTTTTTTTTAAACTGATGAAAAAAGATGTGCATTGGCTCTTTCAGGAGCAAGTTAGGTTAACATCTCTGTAGTTAAGTGAATAAAGATCCATCACCTTCATTTTGTGTTTTAAGACTCCTATCCATATCACATTTAACCTCTGTTGAATTGATCTCCTTACTGAAAATTAGGACCTTACCTAGACTCTGTCTTCACCATCCTTAGCCACTAGGTTCCTTTTTCTTCTATTCATTTTACTTATGAGGTTAAAATTTTTTTTTCCTAACTGTTGGCATACTTTTTGCAAGTTACACAGGTTTTGATGACAGATATTTGACAAATCTTCCAGTAACAATTAGATGTTACTGGATGCTGCCCTGTGTTTATTCACTGTGTCTCTCTGGAAAACCTACCAGCCCTTTTAGCAAAGCATAGATGAAACTTCTCTGCTTTGATACAAAGCTCAAGCTCTTAGCTTAAAACACTGATGACTATCTAACTAAGGGAGAGTAGTTGATGTTATCTACCTTGACTTCAGCAAGGCCTTTGACACCATCTCTATCATGGATTTGTGTGGAGCTGTTTTTTCCTTGGTAACAGGGGGATTGACCTGCAGTGCTGGTCCCTGTAAGCAGTTCTTTTAACATCCCCTGGCTCTGAGGTGGACCCACCTCTGGCCCAGCCAGGTCAATCTGGGACCTCTACCAGCACTATTTAAGAAGGGAAATCTGCACCAGAAGAGGAAGTGGAGGAGTGGTACAACATGTAGGCGACCATGCAGAACCCACAGTTAGAAGAGGAGGAAGGAAGGAGGAGTGCCAGACCAGAGACACCTCTACAGCCCATGGCAAGAACACAGGCTGTGCCCCTGCAACCCATGGAGGGCAATGGCAGGACTGAGAGCCACTAGCAGTTCCCAGTGAGTGCACCCAGACGAGCAGGAGACTGTGTGAGGAGGTGGCCATGGCACAGGCGGTGTTGGAGAGCCTGTGGGTCCCTGAGACACACGTGAGAGGCAGAAAGGAGCTGCAGCCTTTGAGATGAACACACGCTGGAGCAGCCCGTGCAGGGCTGCTCGGCTTGTGAGGGACCCTGTGCTGGAGCAGGGAGGATCGGCAAGGAATCTATCTACTCTGAGGAGAGACAAGCAGCAGAAAGGACTGACTGAAACCCCCATTCCCTGCCCCCCTAAGCCGTGCAGGGGGAGAGGAGGTAAAGATGCTGGGATCAGGGCTTAGAGCCTGGGAAAAGGGGAGGGGTGGGGGGAAGGTGGTCTTAAAGGGCTGGTTGTGCTCTTCATCATTGTATCACTCTGTGTTGTTTTCTGTTTATAATTTAGTTGGTGATGGATTAAATTTATTTCTGTTTTCTTCCCCAAGTTGAGTAGTCTCATCTATTTTGCCTGGGACCATAAGTATCAATTGAACCCTCTCTGTCCTTAGGGTGTTCTAAAGGCCTTCAATACTTATGACTGATTGTGGTCCTTTGTTACTAGATGGGCCTAAACCATGACAGTCTCACATAACATCTTCATAGAAAAGCTCAGGCAGTGTGGCTTGGATGAGTGAACAGTGAGGTGGATTGAGAACTGTCTGAATGACAGAGCCCAGAGGGTGCTGATCAATGACACAGAGTTGAGTTGGAGGCCTGTGGCCAGCGGAGTTCCACAGGGATCAGTTCTGGGACTGGTATTATTTAATATCTTCATCAACAACCTGGATGAAGTGACAGAGTGTACTCCCTGCACGTTTGGTGGTGACACTGCCTAGCCATTTATGATAGTTTTGTATGCTTAACTTGTGCTTGCTTCAGCTTCAGTGATCTTGAGACATCCAGGATGCAGAAGTCAACAGTCTTGAGACATACAGGATGCAGATGTGAGCAATCTTGGGATACCCAAGACGTAGATGTAGACACAGACTAAGGTACTGGAACTTTGCAGTCCAGAACTGCTAAATGTGAGAAAGAAGCAGCAAGTTATACATATTGATACTTCACAGGCTCAGGACTGAAGAAACACCAAGAAGACAATGACCAGAAGGACCTGAAGACCCCCAGAGCCCCTCTTTGTGATTAAGTATACATGCCCAAAGAAGGTGGACCCTACGTAAATAATTTCTGAGAAAAATGATGAACAAGCATACAAATTCTGAGAAAATGAATGCATGTGTATGTAATAGATTGATATAAACATTACAGTATGCACTATAAACATGCAGTATACGTGCTAGGAAGAACTATTCCCCGTGCATCCAGCACTGCAATAAATAGTGCCTGCCTTCTAAAACTTACAACAAAATGTTATAGGGTTCTTTTTATAACCGAATTATACTGTATCAACACAAAACTGGGAGGAGTGGCTGATGCACTGGAAGACTGTGCTGCCATTCAGTGAGATCTTGATCGACTTGAGAGTTGGGCAGAGAGGAACCTCATGAGGTTCAACAAAGACAAGTACAGAGTCCTGCACCTGAGGAGGACTGCATCAGTACAGGCTGGGGGTGACCTGCTGGAGAGCAGCTCTGGGGAGAGAGACCTGTGAGTTCTGAAGGACAGCAAACTAAACACGAACTAGCAATGTGCCCTTGTGGGCAAGAAAGTCAATGGGCACCCTGGGGCACATTAAAAAGACTGTGGCCAGCAGGTTGAGCAAGGTTCTGTTTCCCCTCTACTCTGCCCTGGTGAGGCCTCATCTGGAGTCCTGTGTCCAGTTCTGGGCTTCCCAGCTCAAGAGGGTCAGGGAAATTCTGGAAAGAGTCCAGCAGAGGGCTACCAAGACAATGAGAGTACTGGAGCATCTCTCTTATGAGGAAAGACTGCAAGACCTGAGTCTGTTTAACCTGGAGAATAGAAGATTGAGGAGTGACCTTATCAACACTAGCACAAGCTGGAATACAAAAAGTTCCACTTAAAGAAAAACTACTTTCCTGTGAGAGGATGAGGGAGCCCTGGCACAGGCTGCCCAGTGAGGGTGTGGAGTCTCCTTCTCTGGAGATTTTTCAAAACCCACCTAGACAGGTTCTTCTGTGACCTGATCAAAACAAATGTGCTTTACAAGGGATTGGACTGGATGATCTCTGGAGATCCCTTCCAACCCCTACCATTCTGTGATTCTGTGATTCTAACTGCAGGCCAGACATCTGTCTGTGATTTTGAGACGTCATTACATGAGGGCTAAAACCAAGTCTAAAGTGGCAAGACATCCAGATGGAAACAAAAAGGAGAGGTATGGTACAAAACATCCTATGACACTAATCTGAAGATACCATTTGTGTCTGAAGTAATGACTGGTCTGAAAAGGCTTTGAAGACAAAAGACAAATTTGTTAGTCCAGGTGCAGTTATTACCAACTCACTAGGAACCAGCTTCATCATTAGTGGCATTTTTAGTTAAGGAAATACAAACAAGATGCTTTTGATCTAACAGATGTAACAGCTTTAATTTGAAATACAGAAATCTGTTTGTGACTTCTGGATATGGCAGGATGCTTAATTGGTGAACTTAAGGCCCACCCATCTCTCTCTTAAAACAATTCTCCTCTTCTAAAATAATAAATGTGTAGTATTTTAATTTCTAATTTAAATATCTGGCATACTGAAATTAGGGCCCTGGCCATAAATTTGTCCAAGGGAGTAGAGCCTACCTTAAATTGATTATTCTTTTTCTGAACAGTAGCAAATGTATTAGAAATGCCAGAATCAGATCCTAAACTACAACCAGGTAAAAAATAACGTGAGGTAAAAAAGATTTTAGACATTTCCACCAGAGGTCACTGTTATCATTAGCAATAGATAAATAGACCTCATTTTAGGACTCGAAAGGCTGCCATCCCTTCTCCCTTAGAGAAAACCTAAGGTCATTCGGAATAAGCATTCCTCATGTAATATCTCCCTCATCTGTCTTACAGAATGAATCCAGTGAGATAACACTTTTTTCATTCCTAAATTTGTCATAGGGATCCCAGATTTTAAAGATACTGAGACCTACCATACGTTTTCCTTACCAAAAGAATGACCTTTGCACACTGAGACATTTTCATGTGAAACGTTTACAAGGAAGTTCATGAATTCTCAGGGTACTACAACAAGAACTATAAATAAATAAGCATAGGAATTTTGGCTTTCTTGGGTTGGCACAGGATGACAACTTCACTGTGCAACAGGTTCCTTTCCTTGTCTGAGGCCTTTTCTAAACTTAAAAGACACATGAACAGGGGGAAATGTGTGAAATTGCTACTAGAAATTAAAGCATCCATTAGAATATCAGATACATGAAATCCCTTAGGGAGAGGTTATATGAACTAGTAACCTCATATCCTAACAGTAAAATTTGTTGGTAGAAAAGGGCCAGTTTAGAACTAGGACATCCAGAATGCATCATTTTAAATCACTCTGAAATACAGGGGCTGCCTGTAAAATTCTACTCTGCCAAACACATGGGGAGAGTGTGATCCGTGTTATTTGAGCACTCTCCTCTTTCGACAGAATTGCTTTCTGTCGTCTTGAAAGACTCACCAAAAAGCAGCATATTTGAATGATTACCACGCACACAAGGGTGCCTTTCCTTCCCAGATCCTTCTCTGAAATGGAAAAGAAAGGTAGAGAGGTCACTGTAATGTGCTGTAGACAGTAATTCGTAGCAGCGGCGCTGCCTGCTTAGTGTGATCGCTTCAAAGTATTCTGCTGTCAAATGGAGGCAGTCATTCCTCACAAAAACAGCAGCCTGCTGCCTCAGAGGGAAACAGGATGGAAAGAGCAGAGGGATATTACTTTAGGACAGATGCAGATCAAATGAAGCAGTGCTTTGACTCGGGCTTTCTGCCCAAATGACAGTATAACTGCTGTGTTAATGGAAGCCCTGGAGGTGAAATGAATATGGGCCCTTCTCCGGGCAGGCAATCGCTGGACCAGAGTAATTCTATACTGTGATTGAGGTGCAGATGACAAGAGACAAAAATAGACTTTACTCTGGGTGGGGTTTTTTGTTGTTTTTTTCTTTTTTTCTTTTTTTTCCCCGAACATCAATTGTGCACCTACAGAAAGCGCTTAGGTAAAATCTTCCACTCCATACCATAGAAAATTGCTCCTTAACCTCCAGGTAAGTTGGTCCAAGAGCATTTCTAGTCAACACCTCTTCTGACCTTCTCCACCTGAGCAAATTGGCTATAATAACTGCTGCAGAATACATCATCTCCCAATAGCTGCCTGGGAGCAGTTCCTACTAGGGCATGCTATTTGAAGAAAAGCCGCTGTATTTCCAGAGGGCTGTGATTATTCGGGAGAAATAATCTTCTTCAGGAAAGCAAAACCACCTGGTGAGCTCTTCCAGAGCAGCTATTGCAGCATGTTTGTTTTGGAATAGCTATTCAGGTCTAAAAAGGCCAGAGGATTACGAGTCAACCTAACATTCACATCCCTCCTGCCCCAGGATGCCTGGGAGTGTGCAATTGTGCACCTATTTAGGCAATTATGTGGATAAATTATGTGTCCAGGCACTGAGAAGTTTTAGTGGCACATGGCTCTTCTTGCTTGCAAAAGTTATACACTGTATGTAGGGTAAAATAATGGCCAGATTTGGTAGTGCTTCATATGGTTTGGACCATCTCCTGGCTATAATTAAATCCTCCCAACCTAGAATACAACTCAGTAATGAAGGAGGAGAACGCGCAAACAGGCATTAAGACCAAAATGTCTCTCAGACAAGCCCTTTTCATGTGACTGTCTCAAATAGTCCAGACAAAATCTTTTGTATTGCTGGCATGTCTCAATCATGTTTTGACCCTTAGCTATCAAATATAAGGCTGTTTTCTTATTGAAGTAGACAACTTCCATTCCTCCTTATGTATCTTAAAATCTTTACACCTCCCTTTTGACAAAGATCATTGATATCTGTGACTGTTTCCTGTGAAAAAAAAAGGTTATTGCAAACTGTGTCCACCACTATAATTACTTGACAGTGACATGAAGTGCTGCTTGTTTGTGAGCTTGCTTAAGAACAATTTTCACAATTGCTGGAAAGCACAGCAGCATCTGAGCACAGGCATTGGAGAGGTAAACCTTGTGAGTGAGAGAGGAGCAGGGACAGAAGCACAGCACAGAGCTGGAAATCCTTTTGGGGTGACTTTCCTGTGAACATGAAGAAGTGTTCTGCTGAAACACAATTAAGTGAAAGACAAATGCTAAAACCGGTGCTTTGAAAAATGAACATAAACCTTCCTAGGCCATCTGTTTTCTAAATCTGGGAGGCAATCCAGGCTGCAAGCGTGTTCCCAAACACCTTTCATAGTCAGCAAGGGGCTACTCCCATTCGAAGCTGAATTTTTTCCCAGGACTAGATGCCAGTAGTGTTCCTGAGCTAATCGAATTACCTTAGAGAATACCTAAAGGACAGGAACACGAGTGATTTTTTTTTACCTGATTCAGTTATAGTTACTATAAGGAAGGGAAATCTGTGGGGTGCACTCAGATATACCTTGTCATTGAAATCCACATCTGTGACACAGTTTGATTCACAGTCGCTGAATATTAGAAAGGCAACGTTCATGATAGTGATCAATATATGTGCTGCACTTAATGATGGCGGCTCAGGTAATTAGGAAGGATGCCTAGTATGAAGCTGGCATCTGAAACCTGCAGGTTTCCCTTCAGAGAAAAGCACAAAGGAGTAAAGCAGGGGGAATCGGCAGATCTGTATTTCAAGCCCTGTGGAAAGATCCTCTTTGCCAGTGGCAGAGGCTCTGTCAATCAGAGGAGGAAAAGGATGCTGCCTTTGAATCTCTTTGCTTTCTTACACCGTAGAGCTTTGGATCATATCAAATGAGGGATGTTGGCAAGGATGCGTGTGCACACACACCAGCAGCAGGTAAGGGCATTGTAGCCACCAGAAAGGAAGGCTTCTTCCATTCAGCCCTCGTAATCCTGGGCAGGGTTTTATTTAGATGTTTCTAATTACCACAGTATGTTTAAACAGATACCCAGAGAAATCAGCAGGGAGCAACAGCTCTCCTCACTGCCTGGCAGGGCTGATGATGACAAAGGTCATGTAATGGCTTAATATGATGCCACTTAATATCCTACTTAAGCAATGTAATTATGGGGTTTATTTGATAGAGCAAGAAGGTTTTATCTCCTGCAGAAGGCATGAATGAGAATGCCAGATGCAGGTGCTGCTGGGTTACAAGATTCATTTTTTATATTATATAGTTTTTACAGCCCTGTCCACTCGGGTGATTTTCATTTTCTAAATCCAACGCAGTCTGTCTCTTCAGTCTGTCTCAGTGGTGCCCCTGTATAAATAAGCCACTTTCCTCTAGTAGTTGGCAGCTCTCATTACAAATATTTTCTGCCAGCTGCTCTTGGAAGATTTCTTTATTTTAGCTCTTCACAACAAAATGGAGAGCTCAGACACTCATCCCATGTTTTAACATAGTGTGCCTCAAAGGAAGTGACTCAGTCTTTGTATACAGGCTTAGTCGACAGCAAAGTTTTCATACAGGAACATAAAAAAAGAGATTTATGTAACTAATATAACACTGAAAACAAACAAGCCCTCCAAATAAGTTCAAAGCACCAGGTTAACACATGCTTTCTAAATAAATATGGTGCTTTCAAATTTGTCTAGACCTCATGATCTAAATCTTAAGAGGCTCAAAGAACTCGGGGTGGAGGGTTTGGAATTTCAGAGGCACTAGGGATTTTCTGTAAGAATTCACAAATGCTGAGCTCTTGCCCCATCTTCTGAAGGACTGGAAAAGCAGAAGTAGGGTGCCTGTCACTGAGGGCAGGGAGCAGGGGCCTCTGGGGAAGTGTACACCCGTCAGAGCAACACCAGCTCCTGCAAAAAATACTGAAGCAAATAATCAGACACCTGGAAGGGAGCAGGGAAAGGAGTAGCTGCCAACATGGATTTGTCAAACTGGTCTTACTTCCTTATGTGACAGGGTGACAGATCTTGCTGACAGAAGCAAATGCATGTCTGGTCACGGCGTCTCCCGCAGAGCGCTCACAGGCAGGCGCAGCGAGTGTGTGGTCTAGACACATCTACTGCACGGTGGGCACAAAACGGGCTGGAGAATGTTACACAGAGAGTGCTGGTGATTAGCTCATTATCGAAATGGAAGTTTTGATCAAGGAGAGCTCAGCAGGAGGCTGCTGTGGCCCTGGGATTACTCAGTGTCTTTGGCAGCGAAGCCAGCGGTGCTGATGATGGACTTGAGAACAAGCCTGTCACCTTCACAGACACCAGCAAGGAGTGGGCACTCTCTGCAGTGCTGGGGCCAGGCTTCAAATGGCTTGATATATTTGAGACACACACACAAAAAAAAAAGAAATTGAAAAAAAATGCAGTCTGCTAGGGAAATGTCCAAAGTACAAATGGCAAATGCTGGAGAGGTACCAGCTCTGCAAAGAAATAAACAAACAAAGCAATAAATTCCCCCATATAAATAAATAAAAAATCCAGCCACTGTAGTGGATCAGAGGCTGAACAAGAGTCTGCTGTGTCATGCTGTAATGAAAAAGATAAACCTCATATTCCCACATGTACACGAAAACATACAAGGTAATGGTTTAGCTCTATTCAGCACTGGCGTGATCTCAGCTGGAAGGCTGTGTCAAGTTTGGGGTGCTGCACTTGAATAAGGATGAGACCTGGCTAGAGACAACTGAGAGGAGACCACTGGAAAAGGCAGAGCCAAGAAAATGCTACTCATTAGCCAGGTCTGAAAGAAATGGGTGTGGTTTAGCCTTGGGAGAGATAGCTCCTCTGACCTTCATGCCTCCTGCAGAGGAGACAACTAGGACTGGACCACTGTTTCAGCAAAGGTGATGTAGGTCAGACACAATGCAAGCCCTTCCTTACTGTGGCACGACCTCTTGGAAGAGGTTGTCAGACTTTGTTACTGGCATCTGAAAAAAAGCTGAGGTAGGCCTCTCTGAAGTGCAGAACCCAATGTTGGTCAGGGAGGTGACAAGTGATCCTGCAAGAAGGACAGCCAGCTCTGCTGGGGCGGCCCAGCAGCTGTCAGCATCTGTGTACAGGTTTATAGACATCCACAGTTTTGCTGTGATCAGGATGGTTACCTTTCTTCCAGGCTGAGCTCTTACATGCTGCTTACTGCCTCTACTAAATGATGAAAAAACTAATGGAAAACACTGCTCAAAGGCATAAAGTTGTACTTGGCACCTGGGAGGTGTCCGGGGTCAAGGGACCATCGGCAAGTAGGGACCTTGCTGTGCTACCTGCCTTGCACACGTGTCTCTGCATGAGAGTTTCTGGCTTGAGGTGTGTGTGACAATACTCTGGGTCAGCACCACTCTCTGAATTGCAGCAAGATTTATCTGCATGTTACTCAGATAGCACAATTACAACAAGGTGGGTTTATTTTGGTTTGTTTTTTTTTTTTTTTACAGGCAAGTGCCAGTTAAAATATTGAATATTCAAAGAATTAGCCCTGGGAGGGTGAAACGAATGAGAGATGGGCTGTGTGGAGTCCTGCAGTCTGAAACACTTTTAAAGATACGTGGGTATCTTCAAGTGAGCTGAAGTGTGGGACCTTAACATCTAATCTCAACACCTATCTTAAAATAGGTTAGTCTCCTGCTTTGCTTCCTCTTCCTCCGTCTAGGCAGAGGATACATTCACTAAATGCCTTAGACTTTAAAAGACAGTGATGAAAAGAGCCTGCTACCATCCTCACCTCAAGAAGAAGCATCTTTCCAGCCCTGGTGAGAACACAGGTTTGTGACAAACTAAGGGGAAGGACATTCACCTCCTCCTGACAGCCTTCGAAAGTCGTATTGTGCCCTTCTGGCCGACATGACCAAGGAACTCGTTCTCTTTATGTCTGCGGGGAATCAAGTCTGTCTAAGGAAAGTAAAAAAGCTGAGGCAGTTCAGACAAGCATGACTCAGCCACCCTGTCACAGTAAGTTTATAAAGCTGAGGAAGAAATTTGCTCTTGAGCATATTTTAATTGACACACCAGATTATATATACTGAATGAATATCTTTCAAAATAAAAGATGACAGACTTTCAACATCTGCTCTAATTCCCTGCAACTATACTAGCAGATGTAAATGTTATGTATTCTATTAGCAAATATCCTCCCTTTATTCCCTTTTTCTAAGTACACGAATGTACTTGTATATATTTTTATTACAGCTATAATAATCTATCTTAATTTTATATATTCATGCTTGAATTCTGGATTTAAACAAAAACTGCTCATGGCACACAAAATCCCGCTCGTAGATATGGGTAGGAGTTTTGCTAATTGCTTTTGTGGGGCTAGGATTTTGCTCAATAAGATTATGCATGTCTCAGGAGTTTCCAGAAGCAATATAAACTGTGAGATTGAAGCTGAAGTCGTGTTTATAGGCACCATAATTGCAACAGGAAAAAAAAAATCTGGGGGCTTTGTTGTCGTTGTTGAGCTTATTTGCATTTTTTTTCTGGAGCTGATTGAATAAGGATGGCTTGTGAGCCCTTATTTTGGCTGTCTCGTGTAATCAGAGGATGACAGAGCGGAAGAGCCGTGCCGGCAGCTTTGCTCACTGCACCCTGTCCCACAAGCCCTCAGGCAGGGCTTGCATGGATCTGAGGTGAGGCTCCTAGGGCTGGGAAGTAAAACTTCCCAAGTACTGGGCCAGATGACTTTTTAAGCTATTTTTATTTTTTCCCTGCCTGCAGCCGTTCTGCCTGAAGAAGATGCCCAGTTTTTGCCGCCCTTGGACCTGCCAGCTCTCTGCTCCTGTGCACATTCCCTAACCCCTGTCAGCTTCAAAAGCTGACCTAGGAGAGACCTACCATTCCTGGATCATTTTCACATGGGCAGCTCATCTGGTAAATTCAGGGCGGGAGGGAGCAATAACTTCCAGCAAAGCAGCAGTGATAGGTACTTGGGACTGGTGACCTTATCTACTGGAGCAGAAGCAGCCAGGACAGGATGTGTTGCATCCTTTGCCCCATCATCCACTACAGCCAATGTTAAAATGCTGTCTTTCATTGACCAGGCAGAATTGGTTTGGTAAGGCACTGCTCAAAGCATCTAGCACACTTTGCAGACAAAGTGTGTTAATGGAGTGGGAGGGAGAGGCCAACCTTCGAAACAGCAGTAGGCTGTCAACAGATGCATCGCAGAGCTCGTTCCTCCGTCAGCCTCTCCAAATAACTGAGTTAAAAAGTAAGCTTTGAAGCCAGCCTGGGAGGTAAAAACCGAAGGAGATGAAAAATTTGCATCTTTTTGTGCATTCAGTCAAAACCACTCCTGCAAAAACACATAAAAGCCCCTAACCATTATGGATTTGTATATGCAGATTTAGTTCTTCAGCTGCTTTATGGTAAGACACAGAAACCTGTCAACGGAAGCACTGTCGCTATGTTCCATTAGCATGCATTTATTTACACAACTATCAGAAAACAACCACTTAAATAAATCATGGTTAAGGAAGTGGACTACTTAAAGAATGTGTGGCCCATTCGCCCATAAAACACTAATTATCACAGCAGCACCTCGCCAATGAATCACCAGTAATGAGACACCGTTACGGAAAGTATCAATTTCCAGTGCAACTCAGACATGCTGTACATGGTCAAGTAATTGTACCAAAGCACCTAACAAATAAAACTTTTCTATGAAAATACACTGTTTTCTGAGCAAATTCTTTTGCCTAGAAGGCTCAGCTATTTTTTTGCAGTTTACATTATGAGCAAATAACACCTCAATCTGTGTGTTGCTTATTGCTGTTTGATGTCGTGGGTAGCTCTTTACTTACAACAAGAGGAATCCTGTCAAAACCTGTCATCCTCAGATATGAGGTCACTTTTGTACATCTGTGCTTCTTACCAAGAGGGAAAAAGATTCAACAAGGCCTTTAAAAGTAAATGTAATGTGATTTCATGGCATGGGTATGCAAAAGAAAATACTCTCTGTCTGACACTTCTAGCCACTTCTTGGTAGCATCCAGAGGCAGTGTATCTTTGTCACGATGCAGACAAAACAGGTTTTTCAGATTTCCTGAAAGTCTTCATGGAATTCCCATGAGGACCATATTTCCATAAACCGAGGAGTAGAAGAGGCAGTTTAATACTAGTGCAGAATGGGGCAGGGCTTTGATTCATGGGAAAAAAACCTGCCTTCTACTGAAAAGCAGGCATCTATCTTGGCTCTTCTACACATGTCAAGAGTCTCTCCTCTGAAGCAGCTGCTGTTTATATCTCTGTCCTGACAGCCCATGATGTTCTGGAGAATCAGGTCATTGCTACAGCTCATTGGAACCTTCAGTCTTATTTTAATGGGACAAAACGGTACCTCTTGCTGTGTAACTTCTACAATGGCTAGAAGGAAATCTGCACAGCAGTGTGCCTTCCTATCATCCCTCAGGAGGAAAGCAAGTGGGGAGGGAAGCCATATAAGGCTCAGGAGGCAGCAGCCCCAGGAGCTGATAAGTTCATAAAGTGGGTGCTTTGACAGCCTATCAGGTAACCTCCACCAGCACTGCCAGCTGCAGTGCTTTCTGAGATGTGGAAGTAGGCAGCAGCGAGCGGAAAGGCAGTGCTCCTGTTAAGCTAGGGAGTTTTTTACACTATGTGAAGCCCTGGTGTCAGAATACACAAAGCTTGGCAAAGATACTACTATGCTAACAAATTCCAGAGACTGGCTTCCTCCTATGTATATTAATGAGACAAAATGGATCCAGACTGAGACTCATAGTTAGTACTTATCCTTGGGGCTCTGGAAAAGAGAAGATATTATAACTTTTCTTATTCTTGATCTCTGTGCAGACTGAGGAGCTGTTACAAAGAAATAATCGATGAATGCATGGCACCAGTCGATGAAGAAGACAAAATATTTCCTCTTGTCGTCTCCAGTTTAAGTGCCTGGCTTAATTTTGAAATGCACTCCTGCAGAGATATGGATACGGTCTTCTGCATCCTGTGAGGACCGTGTTTCTATACTCAGGTGCACCAGCTTTCAATGTCTCAGATATACAGGTAGATTTCCCTGAGAAACTAGTTTTCTGTGTTGCTACTAGTTTTCTGTGTTGCTGTGTTGTTTCTGTGGGCTCTGTCACCAGCTGGTGACATTGCTCACTTTTTTGTGTTTCCAAGAGCACTTCCTTCCTAAGTGCCCGTGAAGTGTGTGTATGTAGCCGTGCACTGCTTTTATCTTTCAGTTTCTACATGAAGTAGCTTATTTTGGAGGTTTGCACTTGTGAGGGACCCATGGCTACCTGCGATGTGGTTGGGAACAGGCTAGCAAGGCATTGACGTTCTTCTTGTGTTTGCTCACTTAGATATCTTTTCATAGAATCATAGAATCATAGAATCATAGAATCATTTCTTGCTCTTCTTGTGTGAACACTGGTTTTCCTGCCTTAATCAAAACTCCTTGCTCAGGCCTTCATTGCTAAACATCCTTTTGCTTTCTTTTCCCACACATATCGGTGCTACAGATCCAGGTGTATCATAAGAGGGTAGGTATTGAGTAGTTTTCCAGGCTGAACGGATACTTGATGGGAACGCTGCTTGCTTCACACCAAAAAAGTATAAGCTTGGGAGTAGGATATTATGGGGTGTAATACATCACAGGTTCATGTACCATGGATTCAAGCAGACGGCATGATGCTGGATGGCAGGGTGCTTGTCCTCTGGAGCTCTTGGGCCACAGGTGAGGTAGGCCAGCAGCTCTCACTCAGATCTTGTTCATGGGATGCTGCGTTTTGCAGTCTCTTAATTGCTACTGCCACAATCCAATGTGTAATTGAAAACTGCTGGTGGGCAGCTCTACTTTTGGCAGGATAGGAGCCTTCCCTGATCTTCCCTGACATACTTCTGGCTGTTGGCTTTGCACATCAAGTTTCTCCCTGCAGAAATCCCAAGGCGGCAGTGTCTGTAGACTTTGTGGGCTGGTTGTTTTTAGCCTTCAATTCTTATGTAGCTACCCCCCATCAAGCCTGGGCCTGGTCCAGGGAATCAGACTCACCCCTACGTTCTTAAAAAACATCATATATCTTCTATTTGAATTATACACCCAAGTGAGCTATAAATGGAGAGTAGCTGCCATATGCAAGAACAAAGGGGTTTGCTGAGCAGTGATAAATAATAAATTGCCCAGGAAAAATGCATCCCCCTACCTTGGGCTTTGTTTTGCTTTGGCTTAGCACAATTTCCACAAAATTTTGGCAATCACACTGCCATTATCTTTTCATGACGGAGGCCCTAGGAACTTGTTCAGCCCACAGCGAGAGCCCTTTATGTACCTACTAATGTGTTGGTTCACAGGCAGACGGAGGGAGGCTGCTGATCTGAATAGCAATCAGATGCCAGCATACGCCGCCTCTCTATGAGAGCCGTGGACATTAATAACATCTCTGGGGAGTGGCTGCAGCTGTAATATAGAAAAGATATCTGCAGTGTTTGCACAGCTCTCTTCATTCATCCTGATATGTAGTGAATTGTGATAATAAGGACTTTACAATACCTAACTGACAGTCTTTTGGGGGGGGCATTCATCACAGGGCGGGGGATTGGGGAAAGAGAGAAGAAACATTTGTTTCTTCTAGATACAGTTGAAACACAGACATATTTTTAAAAGTGACCCTCTGGTTTTTGGTGATTTTTTTTTGTTTTTTTGGTACATGAAACTACAGTCACAACGTGGTCCTTTCTGAATATAACTTGAGGGGTTTTGAGTTATCACATCACAGGCCTTTAATCCTCCATCCACAACAACAGTTGTGATTAAAGCAAGCTTAGAAAAATTTATTCTTTTCCTCTGAATGTCCAGATGCAACAAGGAAACAGTTATATAGTGAAAAACTACAACTGGCTATTGGATAGTTGTGACAATGTTACAGACCACATCCTGCAAATGCAGCACATTCTGGATTAGGACCTTTCTGCCTCCTCTAAAACATCAGGAGTGAAGCATCAGTCAGCATACACTGGTGAAGTACTGGGAACTTGCTCTGGGACATAACTTCCTGGGGCTTCAGGAGCTGCTCACCTTCAGAGAGCAAAGCAATGCCCTAGGTGCCCTCCTGAGAGCATGGTCCCCAGTGTTTCCCTCCTTGGGAAGCTGCCTGTGGGGCAGGTCACAGACGAACTCTGGGTCTCTGCATTAGGTCACACCTCACAAGGGTAAAGCAAACACAAAAGGAGACTCAAGGCACAGAAAGGCATGACGTTCACAACCCAGTAGTTTTCTTTTGGAGACTTTTGGGCACTTTACTTTTTTTTAAAGTCGCAGCAACATGTACTCATCTACTGCCCCAAACATGAAGGAGAATTCAGAAACACCACGACAAAAGTCATTTGCCAGCTCTGTGACTCAGATCTTTCACTTGCACAGCAGGTGCATCTGAGAGCCAGCAAAGAGGAGGAGACACATGTCTACAGTGGCAGCCCAAGGAGGTGGAGATGACAAGGCACCTCAAAGGCACCAGAAAGTCTCCTTACAGCACAGTTTAAAGTGCCTAAACATTGGTTTCAGGACAAAATCATCAATTTCCATGAGCAAGATAACTGGGCACCACAGCAGTATAACCTGGGGCAGCTCAGTAGCCTCTGTCACTTTCAGAGAAGTGAATGAAAGATGTGAAAGTGCCTGTGGATGACAGAAGTGCCTCTGTAATTAAATGCAAGAGAGTTTACATGAATGCAAATGTAAACAGTGTCAGAACATGGAAAATTTAACGTCTCCTAGTGGTGTTGCCCGATCTTTTTATGACTTGCCTAATTGAGACTGAAAAAAACCCCAAACTCGGTTGCTGGAGTCTTTTGATTGGAGGAGAATCTCATCTTTTGCTTGAAATGACTGTTGGACTTCTAGTCCATTTTGACTGAGTATAAATATCCTGAAATGATGACTTACAGACTCTGAAACTAAAAGACAAAGAAAAGGAGCCCCACATTTATTACTTTTCAAATTCTTTTGATTTTTAATTCAAGTGACGCTTTCAAGGCCGGTGTTGCAGTTTCATGAATGCTTCAGGTTTACCTCATCTGAACATCTTACAAGTGCTCATTGTAAGATTTTTCTTCAAGTAGCAAGTATATGACAGGCGTTAAGTGTAGGAGTAATCCCGTATGCGCATATTAATGCCTTCCTACCCTTTCTGAAGATATCAGGAGGTGGATGTCAAAAAGGAAAGTCCCTAAGTATAAAAATGTCAGCGATTTCTTGTGTGAATTAGTTGTTTTGGGGTTTTGTGTTTTTTTTTTTTAGTTTATGACAGGCTAAGATGTAGTATTGGGCATGTCCTTGATGCGATTCACCAGGCTGCCTTTGTGCTGCCTCGAGCATAGTCTGGGGCAAGAAGAGCTGCACAAAACCAGTTTGGGATGAAAACTGACGCTCTCAAAAAACTGTGAGCTGCTCCGCTGGCTCAATGTTCCCGTCTGGAGGGCAGCAGCACTCCACTGCAAATGTTTTTCCTCACTGTCAATGAGCAATTCAGTGAACAACATGATCCCTCGTCTGCCGGCTCATGTTTGAGTTGGTTCCAGCTCCCAATTATCCAGACTTGGTTTAACTCAGAAAGTATATCTGAAGTGCTTCACCAACAGCAGTAACAGCAGCTGGGCAGCCAGGTTGGATGAGCGCTGCCAGTCGATGGCATGGCTGTGTGACAGCCTTTTCCCACATCGCCATCAGAAACATCCCCTTCCTCTCCACTACACAGAGAGATTTTGGAACGAGCCTGACGCAAGAGTTTGGAGGGCACAGGTGGGAGGACATTTAAGCCATGGCAAAAAGAGCTCACAATGGAGTGCCATAGGCAGCAAGCATTAATTAAAAGCAGGATCCAAACCCATCCATTTTTGTTTCACATTTTCCATCTTCGGAGACGGTAACTGCTCTAATCACAAGAGAGAGTTTGTAGGATTTTCAGTGGATTGAGAGGAGATGAGCAAAACCTCAGAGCCCTCACGGTCCTGCTTAAAACCAGGCAGATCGCAGGGTTCATGCTGGTACCTCACTCCAACTAAACATATGTGGGCCTGCACAGGTCAAGTGGTCGTCTTTGTGCTTTCACAGCAGTGCAGGCATCTGTCAGTCCTCCAATATGTTCTTCAGGCCTGGCTTACATACGTCTAACTGATTAATTAATCTCTGTGCAGCAACTGGAAAATGTAAAGTGCTACATAAAAGATAAGTATTACTATTACTAAATCTGTACTCGACGAGTGTGACTTGACATAAAGTGGCAGGTTTTATCTTACTCATTGCTATTATCTGAAAGAGGCCATTGAGAGCAAATTTCTGGAGCATAATTTATTCTAGAGACATAGTGGGATAAGTGGCGCACGCGAGCAACTTACGCTGCGTGCTCCACGGGAAATGCTTTGCCGACAGAATACGTGATGACTTTTTTTTCACACGTTGCTCCACTACCTGTGACTCAGAGGGGCTCGAATGGAGGGGCATCAGATGTGTACGCCGTGCTCCCTTGGGAAATTTTGACTAATAAATCAGTGCTGGCATATGGTTGCAGAGCCCCCAGCAAGATGTGGAGGGTGGGGTGTTATGGGAGCGTGGCAGACTGTAATGGCAGAGGCGTGACTGGAAAGCAGTGACATTTGGGGTGCTGCCAAGGGGGTGCTGGAGAGGAGTGAGAGGAGGTGGATGGTGTGACAGAGGCTGGTGGCATGGCTGGAGGGCTGTGATGCTTTTAACCCTCTCTGGTTGGGTGTCTTGTGCAGTGTTCATCGGTTGGGCATGGAAAGCAAGGGTGGTCTCAAAGACAGGCTGGGAAGTAATGTAACTAGTAAATACCTGTATTGACTAATATTTGCATCTTGAGCATTTGTGGAGAGCCTAGTGATTCAGGGAGTTGTTCCTGACCGTTACCTCTGGACATATGGTAATATAAATATTTAACAATAATGATGATAATAGTAAAGACTTTTGAAAATGGAGAACTCTGCAGGCAGGGTTTTTATTAATAGGGCTATGCAATTCTTGTGACTTAATGGCTCATAAATACTTTCAATCAATTTGAATCTATGAAGCTAACCTGAGCACATACACATCAAATTGAGCTTGTGTTGCTCCAGCAAAAAGTGGGTCAGAATCCTACTCCTGGATAAACACCTGTCGCTCTAAATGAAGTAGGTCACCCTTGTTCAAGTACTCACTGTATCTTGTAGCTGCAGTGGTGCAAAACTGTTCTCAATTGTACTTAATTTGTCAGTATTCAAATAAGTGAAATATAAAAGCAATGGGAAAGCAACCTTACTAGTTTTAATGGCAAAAACCAGGAAGAGAGAGAGTTCTTTCTGCTGACATTAAATGCCTACAAATATTCAGGTATACCCAAAACTGTCTCTGAAAAACCAATGAGGTGGTGATGTTGCACAACCTGAACTCATCCACTCCTTGTCTTTGCACTGTAGTCTAGCAGCCTAGTGTCTCAATTTCCTTGAAACTGATCTTTAAAGAAAAATGTGTCACTGTTGCCAGCTTCTCCTTTTTTCAGCCTTTCACCTTTCTTGGCATCTTTCTTCAATACAATGAAGGAGCCAATCCCGACACTGAACATATGTGCACAACCTCTGACTTCTGCCCTTGGCCTGGTTTCTCAGTCATTGTAGCCACAGCCGAACAACATGCCTGTGTCTGATGGCTGTAATGTATGCTGGAGAGTGTAAACCCACCTGGTTAGTGGTTTAAATCTTACTTTCTTAGTCAGGTGATACAAGGCTCTGCTTAGCATCAAGATCCCTCCCCTAACAGATGAGGCTTTTTGTTTCAGCCTTCAAAGCTTTCCCTAGTGTTCTCGCTGGTTGTTCCTGTTCCTCGTCTTGCAGGATTTCCCAAAGTTCTATAGAAAGAGTCTCATTTTTAAAGAGGTTTAAGTTCATAAATCATAAATCCAGCCATTGCCAGGTAATGTGTTATAGCCTAAGGAAAAGTGAGAGGTCATGAGCAAACCTCAGATGCAAAATATGTGGTTTCCTTGAAAAGTCTCAAATGCACCAGGAGAAATTTTTCTTTTTGTGCCAAGCAAGGTTTCTGGACGAGTTCCCAAGCATCACTTTCTTCTATACGCCTTGCATAGTCCCTAAATCTGCACTTAAAAAATTTAGCTGGCCTTGGAATTCACAGGAGAAACAAAAGTAAAAAGTAACTGTAAGAAGAAGGGGAAAGAAAAAGACTCTGAGAAGCCATCGCTCTTTTTTTAATTCTTCTTCAAAGTTGTGAGGAAGCAATGAGATGGGGCAGAGAAACTGCCAAATGGAGGCAAATGCAGGGGAAGAATGAGGAAGAAGGGATGCTGTGCTTCCAGTATCAAAATAGCATGCTACCTATCACCATATTCCACCTCTTGGCTCATTTGGTTACCATCCTAGATGTCAGCAGCGATGCCATACAGGCTTTGCTTGGCAGACAAAACTGGTTGTACCAGGGGGAAGCTGGAAAGAAATTTCATGTGATCCAAATTGAGCTGATGCACTAGAAAGCCAGGCATACTGTGAAGATGGTAACCTGCAGTTACTGTAGTGCCTTAGGTGCTGGGCACAAAATAGATGTTAGTTTAACCTAGTCGGGGTCAAAGGTAAGACAGGACCTTAAGAAGAACCTAATCAATGACCTCATTATGCAAGATCTTGATCCTAACGTTCATGCCAGAATTTAATACAAAGCTCACTATTTAGTTTTAGATGAAACTTTGTATAAGCCTCTCATTCCCTTGGAAATCTTACTGAGGTGGACTGTTATCCCCAGGCAGAGCTACACTTGTCCAGGCCCCTCCTTTAGCAGAAGGAATTGGGGGAACATAAAACAGAAGACAGGATGACAGCCTGAATGAGGAAAGCTTGCCAGTCCTGCTCTTGCCAGTGAGATGGGTTGGAGAAATTGTGCATCTTCTCTTGTTGGGCATATATTTCCAGCTCTGTTTGCAAAATTCCAGTTTCAACCTCTTCCCTCTCCTAGCCATGATGTGTCCACTTGTCCAGCACTCAGAGCAGGAGAGGTGGTGGGCTGTGGGGATCACAAGAGATCTACTGTGCTTGGCAACTTCCTGCCCTGTGCCCGGACTCAGAGCTCATTGCTGCCAATGTTGCCTCCCATCATGGTACATGAGGTGAAGGCTGAACTCTGTCTGCAAGTGATTTACTTGTTCCACAGCCCTGCAACCTTGCACCTCTTCAGATACTGCTCAGGCGTGCACACGAGGGAGATATTTTTATCTGTCTCAACATCCCAAAAGAAGTTTGGATTAGGCTTTTTTTTTTTTAATGATTATTTTGGAAAGTTGTTGTTCCACTTCTTTCGTTGTTTTACTGTTAGCCTCTGTGACTGCATCACTAGTTCTAAATTTGCAATAGACTGCAGGTGCTGCAGAGGAGAATTATTTGATTCAGTATGAAATTGTGCAATATAAAATTATTGAGCATTCTTATTACTGAAACAACTCTTTGTTGTCTCTTAAATTTGATGTTGGACCACTTCCATTTATTTCTGTATAGTTCTGCATTTGGAAGTACTTTGTGCCTTGGAACAGCAACCTGACATTACTGGCTAGCATTGTGTATAATGTAATGAGTGCTACACATTTATAAGCTTAGTGGGTTTGTTAGGAGAATATCAGCTTCCGCTCTTCACGCTATTACCAAAGGTGTTTTGGCTGACCCCACAGTTGCCCCAAAGTGTTAGTCATCTAGAATTTTTGGCTTCAAAATCAATACAATTTTCAACTATGTTTATATATCTTCAGCCATAACAGAAAGCAGTGGTCTCTGCATCCACCTGATGTTGGAGGCAGCGTTACCTAACAACTCACAGAGCAGACAGGAGCTTGGCTGGCTTGGGCATGCTCTGCTGAAATGGATTTTGAGACACTGAACAGAGCATTTCGCTCTTGTGCTTCTTTTGTGGTGACATGTTTGTGAAGAGGATGGAGGAAGGAAACAGAGAAAAAATTCTTCTTCTTGAGAAGCTTCATTTATTATTATTTGCACAGAACTCTGAAGTGTAGTTGCAAACAGATGTTGCTATAATAGACACTTGAAAGATTATTTGTCTAGAAATGGGGTTTTGCACCATATTTTGAGGTCTATTCTATTTTAAGGGAGGCAGGATGTGTTGTAATCCATGTGCACAAATTCTCATTAGAAAGTCAGAAAAGCCATGCTATGGACTCAGATGCCTATTGACAGCAGTGCAGCTGAAGGATTTAAGCACGACATCTTCCTTTAGCAGGGCTGCTTCCAGTGATATAGTGCATATATGTTTTTTGAGCATCATGTTAAAAAGAGACCGCAAAGGTGCACAAAATGTGATCATTGGTTCACTTCTCCCGTGAGAACTGATGTGCCTCACTTTCCAGAGAAATCTTCTTTTCTTGTATTTGCAGTTTTAAAGGCACTTTGAACACACAACCAAGCCACTTCATGTATGAAAGGAAATCTTATCAGAGAAACAGATTAGACCATGCTTCATTATAATTCTCTAAGCATACAAACAGTCATTTGACCTGCAAATACCATAGCTACAGCCTTAATAGCGTTTTTCAGTAGTGTAGCTAAACACCGCAAGTCAAGAGTTGGCTTCCACTTTGGGTTCTGTTGCGTTTCCTGGACAGATGATGGCATTGTAGCCCTGCTGTATTCTGCAAACCCAGCCAAGGTACTCCCAGAGAGAGATCTTGATTTGATTGTGCTATGCACACTTTAGCAGCTTAAGATTTTGCCTTTTGCTTTTCACGTCTTCAGCGAAACAGATGAATGCTGTAATAGCAGTACTTTCTAAAAGGAAGACATGAAATTCCTACATTTATAATAAAAAAGTGTTACCAACCTCATTGTAATTCAGACTTGAACTGTTCACCCTGTGCACGTCCAGAAACTCATTCTCTAATACTAGATGCAATGATCTCTGGAGGGAAGTTTTCCATCTGTTTCCTTATGATGTTAAGCTGTTAGTGCTGTTCATTATTTATTACATCTACTGGTGTATGTTAAGCTATGATTTTCTTCTTGTCTGGTATTAAGAATTCGACGTGGTTAGTGTAAAAAACCTGCTAGGATTTGCATATTACACATTGATATTTAACGTATTTGGGACGGGGGGAGATAGGGGACTCTAATTGCTCCCAAGCTGCTTTTGTGCTAGCAGATAATTTATATTTAATTCAGTGATACAGAGCTAAATTAACCACTTAAAATGGAGATAAATATAGACGTGCTATATATAGGTGGAATTTGCCACCCATACTCAGAAATAAGAGCTTTATCTCTGCTTGATTTCAGTGGGACTACTGCAGGATAAGATGCCTCTCAATATGAGCAAGGTAGGCAGAATCAGGCCCATCATAAATACATATGAGTATATATTTCACCTATACGGATGAAAGTGCCTATGCAAGAGAGATAGCTTTTTAAAATATGAGTATGTGGTTACCAATGTGCATATTAAGTGAAAACTCACTTTCTTATTCTGTGTATTTTCACATCTGCTGCAACTGGAAGGTGTGGAGGACTTTGGTTATTGTGCTGTTCTATGCAGAATTAATAACTAGCTCTCTCTTTGGGGTGAGAAGTGGTTCAGGCCAATTCTCTGTTCCTTCACAGAAATTACTACCTTTTTCTGGAAACAGAACTCTTACTGAGTTTATCCTATTTCCTCACCAGTTGCATTAAATACTAACAACAGTTTAGGTGTTACATTGTAGCTGGGAGGGGTAGCATTTGCGTGTTATTAGCAAGTGTTGGATCAGGAACAGTTCTTTACATTCAGCATCTTGCTCACAGAAATATCTTAGAAGATGTACAGAAATAAGATCTGTATCTTCTCACACTGTAAATAAAGTATCAGTCTGGGCTGTAAAAGATTATCTAGATTAGCCATTGAGGTTACTGTTAACAATACCAATTCCTTTAGAATAAATATATGGGCTTCCAAACTGCATAATGGGAAGTTTTAGCATATCATTCTCACATGTAGTGTCTTTTGATGTGATGGAGAATTGTAGATGAACTGAAGTGTTCGCTTTCCTGTCATGTAGCTGGTTCTTTATCATAATATAGATGTTATTAAGATAAAATCTGTCTCTCCATATTGTAGTATTGAAAAACTCAAAATTAGAAATGCTTTATCATTTCTGAAGAACAAAGACTATGACTGCTTTAAGCTATATCAGACTACCTTTATCGGGGGGAACATGAAGGAAAGCACCAGTATTTGCCAAAGCATAAGTTAATTCTTGTGAGAGTTAACACAGGATGTTTGCAATTACCAGGCAAAATAATCATAAAATGGTAAACCAAATAAGCTTTCCTAGTGCTTTTTTAGCACTTTTATTAAGTGGTAGCAAAAAATCACTTACCTGGGAACAAGATTGCTTGGTTGTATATCTACTCTTTTGACTACTGAGTTAGATGCTTATGTGAAATATGTCAATGCTGCTTTGACAAGACAGTGGAGCTACACTGACCTACCTCTCCCAGACTCTGTGTATTGGATACTAGATGAGTAAACATAAAGATACCTTAAGGTGCTCTGGAAACAGGAAAAAATCTTATGTTTGAACCCACTGAAGTCACCTCTAGAACCATTTTGGAGAGAAAGTTTAGATACAGTTACTGATGTATTGCAGTCTATTTTCTCACAGTGGCATCATCATGACTTTTTTTTTTTGGAAAAGGACTTGGAAAAATGGGGTTAGTCCCCATACAGTCACAAGGCTCTTTTGTAACCCTCAAAACCTATCCTCTGTGCTGAGTGTCTGGAAATTATCTCTAAAATGTGTCTGACAAAGACCAGCTTCCCTCCCCAAACTGGCATTGTTTGCTTTTCAGATGGTTTTAAAGGGGAGTTGTGGTACTAAATTAACAGGGGAGGAGGTGACATCAAGCAATGAAAAGCCAGGAAATGTCAACACTGAGGTTATGTACGCAGTCACTGTGTAACCATCAGTAACTGTGGGGCTGAGTTCTCATGGCTGAGAAAAAAGTATTGCAACCTTCATCTACTCAATTAAATTCTGCAGCTTTTCTAGTTACTTTTCAAGCTATGAATTTTGTGTTAAAAGATTCAGGGGCAATGCACATATTCTGAGACAGAATGTTGCTGTGATGCTGCCACAGTGTGCGACTGCCTGTTTGCAGGGTGAACAGGCTCAGGCTTTCCCGACCAGAAATTGTTCTTTGGGGTCTGTCCTGGGCTGCCTTCTTTCTCCTTCTCAGGAGAAAGAGCTAGTGAAGAGGCTGATTCCCTTGGTGTAAATGACTGTGTTGGATGAGATGAATCACTGTCCTTTGTTGGGTCTATTATTTTTATTCCATTAACCGTAAGGGAAGGTCAGAGTGGTAGCTTAGAGACACGTGAAGGTAATACCTCCTTCCGGATTTCAGTTCTAGCACTGCAGGAAAGTCCTGAACAACATCTATCCACATCCTCATCAGGCCAATACTGCTGAAACAAGGTGGAGCTTGCAGCCTCTCTGTTCTCCATGCTGGGGATATGACTGGATGCAGAATTTCATATTGGCCTCCCAAATGAAAGGTGTGGCCATGTTTGGTGGTTCTCCTAATCTATATTATGGCCTTACTGCACCATCACTCTGCAAGCACCATGTTTAGCTCATCAAGTCAGTCAGCTTATAGTGGTATAGTTATCCTCTACAGATGGCCTTCCACTACAGCTGTTTTCTCCCTGAGTTGGACACGTTTTTTAGTTCTGTCTGTGTATCACCAAGCCCTTCCAAGAGTAGACAGCCATGTGCTCTGTTTCTCCATGCTTTCATGTGATTATGTGACTATATCAATGGATAGTCATCTGTGACTATCTGGTTGGTGCTCAATGGTGGTTCAGACATCTTCAGTTCAGACATTCCTACATGTACAGGTACGTTCCAACAGCAGTGTTCATGTCACTTCAATTTCTGTCAGTTTACAGAGCTCTTAAAACCAATGTTTGGTATCAAAGTGAAGCAGATTTTAGTTTAAATGCCTTTTGGATTTTGTTTCTTTTCTTGTACATACTGATAACCAGTTAAACAGACAAATGTCTTCAAGACCCACCTGGACATGTTCCTATGTGACCTTATCTAGGTGACCCTGCTTCGGGGGTTGGACTAGATGATCTCTAAAGGTCCCTTCCAACCCCTACCATTCTATGATTCTATGAAATGTAAGTGTCCACAATTATTAGAATGACAAAGATTATACAGTACGGTTTGTAAACTGCTCTTTCAAACAGAAATACATCTACTGAGCCTCACTGAATTTGCCTGAAAACCTTTTAGAATATTTGGTGTCAGATAAAGACAAGTAAAAGTATGGAGGTTGCTTCCCTGCTTCTAACAGGGATTTATAACATGACCTCTGGCAATTCCTGCATGTTGCCTTCTATTACACTGGATATGAAGCAGTGTGACCTAATCACAAATGAAATGAAATGATTTTGATATCGGTTTGGAAGAATTCTTAACTATCAATATAGATTTTCACTCTTTTTTTTGTTTGTTTTACACTCAATTCTTCAGTGTTTTGAGTTAATCCAAAATATTAGCTGCCAGAATCACGTACTCTTGTAAATTCACACGTGCCAATCAAAGGAAGTGAGAGAGAAAAAACTGGGAGGCAGGTTTTTTTTCAGGAAAATGTCGAATATACAGTTCAAAAAGTTCCCAGATGAGTAGATAGATTACTTAACCAATTCTAATAAAAATATAAGATTTTCAACCCTTGCAGTTTGCAATGCTGCATGATGTAGCATTACTTCAGAGATCTGAGTGCTTGTAGTCAAGAGAGTGATAGGAAAAGCAGCTACATTAGATTGAGTGTTTCACCCACATACAGGCCAGGGAGGCTGAAGAAACTAGACAGACTTATCAAAGACAACACAATATTGAATGCTCACTTTCTATTTCTTCAAAAAGGTATCTTGGAAGATTCAGAAATGAAAAGCCTGAAAACAGAAACTGCCAACCCTCTCTTTCCTTCTGCTGTTTTCTAGGCAGAGAGCAGGGCAGAGTATGACCACTGTCAGGACTAACTTCTGGATTTGTCAACTACATACTCACTCGTGCATATATGAAATAGTGTATTTAATTTATCTTGTTAAATATGCTTTTAGCAGGTGGATTGAACCGTCATTGCAGTAACACTCTGAAACCGCAACTAACATGGCACTTAGGTTCTAAACACTTGTCTTCAGTCACTTATAACTTTCTGAGAAAAGTAGCTTTTGCGTTGATTTATTATGCTTCACCTGGGACCAGATACCATCATTTTGCAGATGAAAGGGAAGATTTATTAACATCCATCCACTCACTTAGCCAACTGAGACTTGTCTGACTGAGAAAAAGCCTTTTCCACTTTTAAACCCAGTACACAAATTCTGGGGACTGAGATAACTCCATACTTGTTTGGTTTCCAAAAAAAAATATCAGTTTCACTCGGTCTGAGTGAACTCTTCAACTTTCCCCTTTCTGAAGAAGAAATGACAGATTTAAAGACCAACAAAACAGCATCATATATGTCCATGCTCACATACATCTGTATGTATGTGTGCATGCATGGACCAACTTCAAAAGCAAATTTGCACAGGTAACGTCTTGAACACGGATCTCAGGTGCTGAAGGATCATAAACATGTGCCACCTCCTCTGAACTGCCCACACACAGAAAGTACTTAAGCCCATGCTAAACTGGAGTCTCAATAACTTGAAAGAAGGGAGATATTAATTATAAGGGTTGACAAATCTCCTTAGCTTTTTGACTGTTACCTGCACAGCGGTTGATAAAATGCTCAAGCTAATGGTATAAAGAAGTCAAATAACGATATTGCAGACTTACAGGTTTATCCTGGGATTAATAAATTACAGGAGTCCACAGTGAGTTGTGTTTGAAGGGATAGCAGCTGGATCCTTGAAAACAGATGGCCTTCCTTGTCTAAGTAGGCTTGATCTTGTCTAATCTTAAAAGCTAAGCAGGTTTGGGTCTGAAAGATCCACTAGAGAATATCTGATGCTCTAGGTTGTTGCTTTTCTATAGCAGCAACTGCTGCTCATAATGTGATATGAAATTTAATGAGAATTTTGAGAAAATAAGTAAATGCAAAAATTAGAAATTGATTTTATGTTTTTCATATTATTCTTGGTAGCATTTTGCCAGAAAATTGCTGCCTTCTCAGGATGATAGCAATTTAATAAAAGCTTCCTTTGCCTTAGTGCACACTGCCTTGTTCAAATGGCAAAAAATTACCAGCCCGTTGCTGTGACCTGTATCATAAGTTTTGAGAAAGATTGCTCAGGAACTGAAGAAATAAAAAAAAAATATAACCCCCCTAGATCCTCCATATTACTTGTTTTTTCATAAGCACTATTTTTTACTCTAGTTGGATTTTTTTTCCAAATGGTTGTGAATGCACTTATCTCGCCAATTTTCTTAAAAACCTGTTTCAGTACAGCATGGCCATTTAATGCTGATTGCTTAACATCATGTGCATCATAGTCCAATTCAGAACTTGTAACTGAGCTAGAGATGTCCATGGGAGGCTGCAAGGCTCTGCACAGCTTGTTTCTTGTGTGCCAAGGAAGTCGAGAGATGAGGTTCCTTTTCCAGATCCTGAACTTGGTCTAGGTAGACCTACTTTAGCAGGGAGCCTGGACTAGATGATTTTTAGATGATGTTGATCATCTAGATGGACTAGATGATGTTCCAAACCCTGACATTCTGTGATTCTGTGAACCACTCTTGGATGGAAAGGCTCCTACAAGACAAAATCATCACAGGGTCATCTTCAGGAACTCGGTGATTCAGCTCTTGAGAAGCAAATTTTCAGCTTAGCATTTTGTATTTGTTTTTGTGGGAAAGCAGCAGTTACTGAGCCAATGTTACTTGATTTTCTGAAAGCTAGGATCGGTAAAGATTTTGCCTTTAGCTTTGGTGAGAGCAGCATGAAGCCCTAAGGCAACTGGGAGCATTTGTAGGTGACCGCTGTAGCTGGCTGCTGCTGGGTGCTGAATGTTCATATGACAAACACTGGTGTTCCAGACTGATCAGATTAATTAGTCTGTCAGCATGGAAGGATCTGGTTTACAGCTACTTGACTATTTGTTATGGGGCTTTTTCTCTGAGCACTATTAACCAAATACAAATGCTTGAAAATTGTGCTATTCATGAATCAAGTGAATACGGAGAGAATAATTGTCACTTCCTTACAATGACATGATCCAAAATGCTTTATATAAGCATCTAGGATTAGAAAAATGCTGTTCTTTTCTGGTAATTTATTTTATATTGTACTGTATGATAGTCAGTGTGGTAAAGAACTATATCAATTATAACATTTCATTACACAGTAGCACAAAACATAATGTTGTATAATAGTTTGCTTGCTCTAGAATAGGCAACTCTATCTCAGACAGTAAAACCCCACTCAGAAATCCACAGTTAAATTACATCAAATATCTCATACTGTTGCAATAAAAAAAGGCATTCTTATAAAATCCAATTGAGCAAAATTAATTACTTCTACATAAGCCAGGTTTCAACAACAGAAAATTTTACAACCGATCTAAAATCTTGTAAATGCTGATTTTATGCACATCATAGAATTTCTGATGACAAAACGAAACCTTTATCTTATAATAGTTTCATAATGAAATGTTAAAAAAGACAGGCTTACAAGCAAAGATAATATACAAGTATTTCTATAGATGTATTTCCCCATCTCCTAAGGACATAATTGTACATAGATTGCACATGCACAAAACAAAACTACGTGTGTGTGTGTGTGCGAGCGATTGCTTTCCCATTGACTGCAGTGTCCCTTGTAACGCATTTGCCCCACAATGTCAGATCAAACCATTTCTATGAATTGTGAATCCCTCTGCAGATGGTGGTGGCATTATAGTAGCTAGTAGTTGCTTGCCAGAATTCATACTTGCAATGCATATGCCTTTGTTCATACAACAGAAGTAGTTTTTACAAAAAATTCATGTTTTTAAAAAATCATCATATCCTGTTCTCCAAGGTGATGTTGATGCATTTTGTCACTTTGGTATGATGAGATAAAAGGGCAAACAATAAAACAGTAAAATATCTGAAATTCTCTCTGTTAAAGAATCTCATGAAACTATAGCTCACATAGGTTTCTGTTACAGAAGCACTTTCACAAGTACTTTACAAACTACCCGATAGCTCAAGTGACCGATGAGAGCTTATACATTAATAGAACATAAAAGTCATGAGTGGAATACCAAAAACTATTCCTCAAAAACAAAACCTTTAGCAATTTTCTTAATTTTCAACCTTGTGGCAATAATCAGTAATGCAGACCAGGTAAAGTTATGGCTAGGTACTAAATTGACACCTGATTATACAATTTATAAAGGCAATTTTAAATCACAAAATCTTCATCCCTGCTCTATGTATAAAATGTGATACGACAACAGTCTTCGTAAGAGTCAAAGAGAGAAAGGAAAAAAAAGTAGCTATGTGTTTTGCCTCAAAGAAAAAAAGCCAAGTGACCCTGTGAGCTCCAAGAACGGCTGTGACAGTAGTACTTTACATTTCTACAGTGCTTTTTACTTTAGCGCTGTCTAATGTATCCTCCCCTTGGGTGCCAAGTCTTGTTGTTCCTATCTATGTTTGAAGACACTCATGAAAGTTTAAACTCCTTTGATTTTTTTGGGAACCTGGCTTAATCTGGACTAGCCCATATGTTCTGTGATGTGAAGGTCCTGCGACTCCTCCCATTCCATAACATGGGAAATAGTGTGTTTGGCACTTCTAAAAATCAGTCTTCACGAACCAACAGAAAATTAAGGCCAGTTTCAATTCCAGTCAAATTAATAGAAGGAATAAGTAATGAAAACAAATGTACTGAACCATTTAATTTTTGAATTACTTTTTTCATGTGCAATCTTCATTCCCTTTGAAGACAGATGGAAAAGGATTTCAGAAAATGTCCCAAACATTTCAAACATTTACTGATCTGTAAACATTCCTATGAGATCAGAATGAGTTCCAGCTCACTAAGGCAGCAGCATCAAGTCTTTCCAGAAAGATGAAGACTATGGGGAGGGTGAAGAAGAGAGAAAAAGTGTTGTCTAGGGGGGCAGGTAGGTTTATCAGCTACCCAAATGCTGTTACAAGCACCATGTTGTACAGCATCAACAACTGCATTTCCTGCTTCCCCAAAGAGAGACCTTGATATACTTGTCTGTGCATTGGTGGAGTAAGCAAATATTAAAATTGACACATTGTAAGAGGGTTTTCTCAACTGCACTGAATAAAAGAAAAAAACCCCTGAAGCTTTGTCAGGTTGAATAAACCACAAGGATGAAGGGAGCAAAGTGATAAAGACCTAGATTCAAGCTACAGAAACAAACACGGAAACACTTTTTTTAAAAAGTGAATGGGGTGTTGGGTCAGCCAGCCAGTGTGTCTGAACTATGTTTTTGAATGAATGGGTGATCTTACAAAAACAGCCTCCCTGATGGAAAAATGGGGGGCAATGCTCTTGCACCTTCTAAAGCAAAATAACTTTGAATGGCTACACCAACACTGTCATATGCCTTTGATCATATTTCAATGAATTTAAAAATATTATAAAAAGAATTGATGCAAAAGAGTATAAGTCATGTTTTGAAAATCAAAATACCTAAAGAAGACTCTTCCAAAACATAGCATTGGAAAAAAAAAATGTGTCTGATTTTGAATAATTGGTCCACAAAATAGAATGGTATAATTGTTCACTTAAGAAGAAGAATCATATGTGTGTATCTGTCCTATATGTTACCATTCAACCAATTTAAAAATAAATATACAAATATGCATCAGTTTTAAATAAAAACACATGTTATTTTCCTCATCTAATGGCTTAGTTTTTCACTTGCAATTGAAACTCTCAAACATTTCCTCTATCTTCAAAAATTATTTACCAACAGTAGGAAAAGATTAGTACAGAACAACTGTTTTCGTAGTCTCTTTCTGTGTACTACTACCTCATAGACTAAATATTTAACAACACTTCACTTTCATAAGAATTTAGGACTGCCAAGATTACATTTCCAGGAAAGGCAGTGAAAAAGTTGATTTCAATGGGAGATTAGCCCAACATTTAGTTTGGGTTTTTTTTTTTTTTGGTTAAAACTGACAAATCTTGGTTTCAGAACTTAACAAAATGTGTAACATTATTTTTTTCTCTTTTCTGTTCTTGGAATTCTACTATATGTCTTTGAGATGTAAATTTAACCTGGTAATTCCCTTCTCTGGCTAATGAATACTGGCTTCACCATTCTGCTTTAGGATTATAATTGGCTCAACTTGCACAGTGAGTTTAAGAATATATGCTTCACTTAATTGTTTGACTTCATTAAAAAAATCCACTATTTAGCATTGCTTTCCTTTGCTAAAGAGTTAAGTAAATCTGGGGATGTGTTCCAGTGAATCATTTCAGTGGGTTCACACCTTAAAATGTGTGAGAAGCCCCATGGGCTTCTCCCATCTTCGTATAATCATCACTGTGATATTTAAATGCTAAACAAATCTATTCCGTAACTTTGCATTCTCTTTTTCCTACTCACCTTCCTTTCCTTCCCCTTGCACACTCTAGGTCTTCCTGTGCTTTACTGGGGGCAAGATCAATCCAGTACAGCATTTTGTTTAGAAAACAACTGAATTTACATGGTAGTCTTACTGGCAATGCTGTAGGTGTAGTGCTCATGCAGTACCATGCAGGACAAGTCCCAACAAAAAGTGGGCCAGTTTTCAGGCTCTCTCAAGATCCCCTAGACCTTTGACCACCTTTTCCAGTCATAGCCCACGGTCAATAGAGGGAATCCCCTTTCCCTGCCAGCCTTGTCTTTGTTAGGTTTTGAGTGGTTCTGGTATCTCTGAGTCAATTTGGGCCAGACACTGAGAAAGTATCTCAACATTGTATTGAAACATTGAAAGTATCGGGACAGAAAGTAACTCAATTATGGTGCTAGAGCAACAAGGCAACACTTTGAGGTGAGGTTAAGATGGGCTTATGCTGTGAGAGGAGAGTTCTCTCTAGGCCCAGTTCTGCTCCTGTTCCTTGAACAAGCAACGATAATGAAGGAGATCTGATCCATAATGCATCTTCAAAGGAGCTGATAGACCTTTATATGATGTTGCTTTCACAGTGTTCCTTGGAGTTATTATTGGTTCCACCTACACTAATTCTCTTTCACAGAGCCTGACCCAGAAAAGAACTAGTCCATGTTTCATCTGACACTATCCTCAAAATTAATAAAAATGTGTGAAAAATAGCTGAAGAGGTTATTTTCTAATATCTACCTTCAATTGGAAAAGAAAATTTCACTTTTTCCTTTTAACTCCATCTGATGTTTGGCTAGGTTTGTTCACTGAAAAAAAAAGCATATAATACTGTAATATCTGCACACAAAAATTGCAAAGTGGAATGATCACATCCAGCAGTCTTTACCTGGTCTTGATACAAATGTCCTTGTCAAAATGTCAGTAAGGCAATTTTGAAAGAACCAAATGAGAGACTGGGTCAAGTTAAGGTATTTTGGCACCTGCGAAATAGAACAGTGCTCTAAAAGCTCAGAAAAGGCTGTTGAATCTTAACAGCCATCAAGATGTTGTGTAGGTGTGTTTGTGAGAGAAGCATACAAGAAAGTGCCCAAGGAAGTCTCACTCGCCTGGAACTGGAAGCAGATTTAAAGCCATGTGGGGCTGACAGACTCAGAAGGATCTCCGTAGTCTTCATAAACCTGGAAAACATATTTGCCATGCTTACCAAGACAAATTGAACTCTATTATCTCCTAGGTCCTTCTTGTGCCCATTTACATGTTTTACACTCTCACTTTGATGTTAGGATGGAGACATTTTATTACGCTGAAAATTCTCATCAGTGATTATTTCACACTTCTTTTCTGTGGTTGCATAGGGTAGCCACAACCTTGTTGCCTATCCACAATGGCTGAAGATAGATTATGTCTGCTGCAGGAAAAAACAAATCAGGATCAAGGCAGTTTACTGGTTTACTAACAGTACCTAACTGGCCAGCAGTCAGTAAACAGGTCCATAGGGATCAATGCCAGCAATACAGCAGATGACCATAGAATTTACATGACTCCAAGCACACCAATAGCTGCTTTGAAATCAAATCTTCTGCTCCATCAGGGCCACATAGCACTGCTTTTCCAGATTATTTGCTTTTAGCTCATATAGTTTAATAAATTTCTTGAAGCGTTACTACTTCATTGGAACTCCATCCAGCATTATAAAGGTATACAGAGTCACCTAGAATCAAAGTACTCGTGCTGAACCCAGTTATGGCAGCAAAGCTTTTAGCACCATGATCAGCTCTGATCTGTAATGTCTCTGGCCAGTTTCAGTCTATTCAAAATGAAATGTGAGAAGCCAGGGTAAGAATGGGTTCTCCTGTCAGAGAAGCCAATACAGAAAATTTTTATTTCTTTTTTGCTTTTTTCATTGCAAGAGCAACCTTTCAAAGATACCAACCTGGATAACTCCAGATCCAAGACACTTGCAGATGCTGGGGTTTTTTAGGGAGTGGGGAAATTTTTGGAGTTCGGGGTAAGATTTCTCTGGGAGTGAGTGTCTTCTGCAGAGCAAAGGGAACAAGGGATGCAAGTAATAAGGAGAAATTTCAAATGAATCTTCTTTTATTGTTTTCCCAATACCACCACATGGAATTGAATGACACATCTTCATTTCTTTCTGTAGTGGCATAAAACCTCTTCGCCCTTCCTTTTCACCGTTACTTTCTTCCAGTGATGATGAATGTCGTACAAACAACACAAGCATAATAAATCGGTTCCTAATTTCCTTCTAGCTGATCTTGGGTTTGGCTGGTAGCTATAAGTGAAGTAAATGTACTAGAAAAATAAATGGTAGGTTTTGAAAATACAGATCTGATTGTCATAGCCAAATAGTCATTATGCATGTTAATCACCAAAACTGAATTCCAGTGTATACTTAACTGCACACCTGTCTGACATCTGGAAAATTGAACTAATCCATTTTCTGAACGGAACTCCAACTTGGAAATCACATTTGTGCTTGGCAGTATTATGCCTACTATTGTTACAAATAGCCCTGAAGATGATTAGAATGGAAAAGAAATAAAGGCAATCTCCTTTGTTCTGCAGGCTGTGCATTTTGTGGGTTTGACAGCATTGGGAGGGAATTATTTGCCTTGTTTTATCAGTACATAGCTCACACACAGCACCGAGAGGGCTCCTGCACCACTTGCCCCAGGCTCTGCAAGCAGATAGTTACACAGTACAGCTTTTGGGAAGGTGAAGTGGCAGGAGGATCATCGGCAGCAGGAGTGGGGAGAGGGAGCAACAGGGGACAGAGGAGTGAACCCCACCATTTATCACGTTGCACCATCCTTACAACTGCCCTATTGAAAGCAGAGCAAACTGGGGAAGATTTCGTGCTGTGTCTTTCAAAAGCACTGAAAACTCCTTTGGGAGATTATTTTCTTTTCACATTAACATAGCCAACTTGTTAGTGGTACAATTTCAAAATTTTCTAAATTGTCAGGTAAGTTGTCTGCCTTGAACAAAAAGGGAAGAACTGCTTCTCATACTACAGCTTCTCAGGATCCCTTGAGCCCACCAGCATCCAAGTCCAGGTTTCACTGGCAAGCCATAAAAGTAGTGCCCAAGACTTAATGTGCCAGAGATTAATTGAACCCATTCATCTTAAATTGCATTAATCTTATGTCAGATACTTTTTATTTTTTGTAACTGTTAATTCCTCTCTCTCTAAATAAAACAGTATACCTCCTATCACTGGAAGTGGCAGTTATTAAAACATAATGTTGTATTTACTTCCTTAAAAAAAATCTAGCTAGTCTGTGGGCCAATATATTTCTTCCATATGTCTTAGTTGTTTTGTCATAATAGCAGTAACTAAAAAAAATTACACATTACAAAAACTGAATCAAGCAACTGATTTTAATTTTGGATTTTTTTAGTCTTCTCATGACGTGTGATTGAAAGTTTGTGAGGTGCTCAGTGTGGTTTATAAAACCCTGTCAAGTGCTTGTAACTTTGGCAAAGAAAGACTTCTTAATACACAGTTTTTAATGTGAAATTACCATATTTTCAGCTAGCAAGAGAGGTCTTTTTCAGCAGCTAAAATTAACTGTTGAAAAACGTTGGAAATGTGCATGGTAATGAGTTCATTCCTGTCAAAATGAAATCATTAATATTAATTTTTACCCTCCTCTGACTGACTCCTGCACCATTTTTCAAGTTGGAGAAGAAGTTAACGAATTTGCAAGGCCATTTCCTGCAATACAGGGTTAGCAGGTCTCCCACCACCAGCAAAAGACTATTTTACATCTTGACTTCTCCTTTGGAAACTTACTTTGGTGTTTAACGCTTCCTTCGATTATTTACAGGCAAAACTATCAAAATTACTGTAAGCCTGTTTACTTCTAAAACACAGAGGATGTACAGACCTTGAGACTGCCATAAGATGGCCTTTCAAAAGGTCTTGGGTTTTTGTTTTTTTTTTTTTGCCAGCTAAGTAGAGCAATACATCTCAGTTCACACTGTTCCCAAAGGACTTGTTTTCAGCGAAGTCAATGGAAAAATTCCCATTGATTTCAGCATTGCTGGATCAAGTCCAAAGTTCAGACATTTCTAAGAGGTCTCCAAGTGCAGTAAAATAATAGAAGCATTTGAAGGCTCCTGATTCACCCGAAGATTTCAGTAGGTATTTATTCTGCACCGATTTAATTACATTTAAGCATAAAAACTAAATATAAGCATGAATTTAAATGTCTTCATTTAAAAGTTCTATTTATTTTTTTAAAAAATCCCACACTATACTACAGCTGTGCTTACCAAGCAGGCAGGTGACAGGGAGTCTCAGTGAAAACAGCTCTTAACAATAAAGATGTTTAGTTTCTGTATTAAAAAGTACAATTTTAATCCCATAATACATCGTTAAACTTTTAAAAAAACAGCATTAAAGACAGTATCTTTTCAATTTTTAAATGTCCTGGTATTTTTAACTAGATGTACCTTGTTGGCTTTTGTTTTAATTTTAAATGATCAAATTTGATCCTCGTTTAATCTAACTAAATATTCCTTAGCTACCGAAGTGACTTAATGACATGAGTATGTGGTCTTATCAAAGTCCCATTATTGTTCTGACAGTATCTCATTTGTATGCAAATCCACTTGCATGCAACTTATTCTTTGGAAAATGGTGCTAGCAAGCCAGCGAGCGTCGTTTTAATTATGTGCATGTCTCTGTGTAGTATATTTGTTACTGCATAGGAACATTATGCTGCTGTAACAACTGCTGTACCTTATATCGTGCTTATGAACAGCGGTGCAGATCATCCTGCAATTTTTATCGTGAGTGACATGCTCTGTCACTCGCTGTCACCCAAGGGTAATCGCAATACATAAGGCATCCTTTGAAATATAATATTCATGGGGCACTTTTTTTTTTCATTTCCCATCTTTTTCATAATGATACACACTGCATAACTGTTCGATTGGTGCCTTACCTTCTCTCACTTTGCATATTCTCGACCCTTAAGAAAAATTAATCTTGTTAGACACAGAGACCCAAAACAAGATCCCTGCATACCTGTATGGTAGAGGACAGCTTCTGCTTAGTAGAGATAGGCTAGTGTCAGAGGACAACTGGTGCCAGTAGACATGCAGTGAGGGAAAGGAGCAGGACGTATACATATGCATATACATATGCATATACATACCTGATAGTGGATGTCAACCCAAAAATAAGGAGACTCTGTTAGGTGATTTGTAAGTCCCCTTTCTGATATCCCTGAATTGGGCTTCCCAGGAGATGTAGTCATATTTCTGCAATCTCCAGGATGGGGGAGACGGTTGCTTTCCTCAAGTCCCTATAGGCAAACCCATCCTTCTCCCTTCTTCCATCCAGCTCACAGGATAAAGCTAACTGGGTGTCATGACGCCAGCTCAATCGCTTGTGATACAATCCATGCTAAGGGAACACTCTACAGAAATGAATATTGTCAGAGTTGGAAAAAAAAGGCTTCAGAAATGCACAACTTCCAGAAAAAAAAAATTCATTAATGACCCAGCTTTGAGCCAGGAAAGTTTTATCATGAATCTTTAGAGAAAAAAGTCTATCAGGAATTTATCAGGAAAAGCATAATGATTCAAAATCAGTCAGCAAAAATACAGAGTCACAGAGAAAGTGCAATGTCCTCCTCTGAACGTAGCCTCAGCTTATATGGTTAAATGCATGTGGCTGTGACTCTATAGTGCATCTGTATGTGGTGCTGCGGTTTGATCTATTTAGGAAGACAGGGCTGGAGAAGCTGTGTAGGTCATTATCTCCATTGATCTGCAATTGAATAGATCCCTGTATATGTTTATGGAGGGGAAGTATAAAATCTGCAGACCTACAAAGTTACCTGTACCTAGAGAAACACTTTCTGTCAGCTGGGAAAGAGAGGTTCTAGTCAAACAAGACAACAAAACTTCTGCAATTACTAATAAACCTGACAAACTGATTTATGGCTGTTTTTCTTGCTGTGATTTGTTGACAGATTGTTCTTTATGCAAAAATTACCAAGGTTTAAATCTGTATCATATGGCCTCTAATTCAACTGACAATATGTTACCAATTAAATTCCGCTTAAGCTACCATCAACTAGCTAACCACAGATTGCATTGAAGAGAATGACAGTCAGATAGCCAGTAAAATAATTTGTGCCGTGATTTTGGAGGCTGGCCTATAAAGGAGGGACATTAAATAAGTATACAAAATGATAAAAAGAGCTGAGTTTTAGTTTGGGGGAAGGTGGGGTATAAAGTGAAAATGAAACTGTTCTTGCTTTTGCATTTAATGCATCTCCTGTCTGAGACATAGAGATGGGATTCCTGTCCTTGGTATCCCATACTGTTCCCACACGCTGGAGGAGAGGCACAGCAGGGGCAATGGTTAGTGGGAAGAGTATTAATGAAACTTTACCATTTGCCCTTTCATTTGATCTTAAATTACTCCTTAGCTCAATTTTGGCCAATTGTTTTCATTTGTAGGGAGAGGATGCATTTACTGCCAGGAAAAAGAATTAATCTCATGGGGGGAAAAAAAAGAAAGAGAAAAAAAGAAAGTGTTTCTAAATGAGTTTCACTTTCCCAAGTAATTTTCTTCTTCACTAAGGTGACAAAAGGGCCCAGCATACAGAGTGACATTGAACGTCATAAAGAAGAATACAGGTCTTCTCTCCAAATACTGACCTTGGCAGCACATGGCATTGGGCAGGGCATGATGCCTTCCTTTCCAAATTCACAGAGGCAACCTCACACAGAAAAGACAGATTCCAAATGTTGCAAAGAGATAAAAACTGCTACGCATCAAGGACTGTGAGAGGTAAAAAAAACCCTCCACAATCAAAATCTCCTGCTTTTCTCAGCAGCCATTAGCTGGATTTGTTACAGAAGAGGTGACAAATTCCTAAGAGCCAGAGCTCTGAGGTGTGAAGTAGGCTGAGGTTGCTTAGGTGTTGGAGGTGGGCTGATTTGCCTCCTTGGCTTCAATGTGATAGTGCCAAGGCACAGGGTTTCAACAGTATGGTAGGAGCTCATCTGTAAATGCAGCATTGGATGGAGCTTCCTGCTGAGAGTTTTATCTGCCTCCTTATCTCAGCTTTAATGTTGCGGTTGTGTATTAAGTGTGTGTGTGCTCCAGAGAATGGATAGTAATCTTTGTTTAGAAAATAGAGCCTATCACTATTAACCCTAGTGAATTGCAAATTTACTCCTTTTCCCATCATATCATCATGGCAGTCATTATTTACTTAAGAGCTTTTTAATGTTTGTCTGCCTGTACTGATGACTACAGTGTCCTAGGCAGGGACCAGGATTTGGGATCTCGTCGTGAGGTGTCTCTAATGAATGCTTGAACCTATCTCCTTCCTCTCTGTACATTGCAATACAACATCATAAACCAAAAAAAAAAAAACCCCACTGAGAAGCAACAAAAATCATAACACTTTCAAAAATACAAACATCCCTCTTACCGAAAATTACAATGTAAATCAGGCATCTATTATTTCTGTGTCAGTATAATAATTTTAAAAGAGTTTGCACATGATAAGAAGCATCCTCTAAGGATGACAAATTAGGCATAATAAAACAGTTAGGAGAGAGCATAAATAAGAAGGCATTTGGGGCAAATCCTCTGCAGTCACGCAAATAAACAGTTTGGGGGATATATGTCCCTGCTTAAACATGATAGCCAAACAGAGAGGCCATTAAAGATCCCACTAGAGGTCCCTTGTCCTAGCTTGCCTCCACAGAAAGGAAGGAGGGGAGCAGAAAAGTCCCTGGTCCTCACTTTGCATCGTGACTTTGTGGTCAGGACTGTAAGGAACAACGCTGCCATCTTCCACCAACCCATCATGGGACAGTACATTGTGTTCACTCTATGGGTGGCTGAGGTGGAAAGACCCCAGGTGGAAAGACCCAAGGTGGAACAGGCTGCCCTTCTGGTCAGAAAACTAATATACTGGGTTTGTATAAAATTAGATCTATTTATCTGTAATGTCTGTATGTACTTCTGTGAGGTTTTCATCAGCTCTTGTCTGTAGAAGAACTGCTTGAATATTCTGGTGTAACTCAGCTGAACTACATATGCTGTTGTATAAACTAAGAGTTGATCCCTGCACTATTCAATATTAACTCCTTCATGCATCAGTATCATCCAGATGTAATGTTTTAGAAATCTTGCCCAGGCATCTAAATGTGGTTCTGGAAAACAAAGAAAAAGCCAATCCTGTAATGGCAGGTGAAGCCCTTGCCGACAGCTCTGCTACAGTACATTTGTCAGTGCTCTCTGCTGCTCTGCCACCTCGTTGGGACTTTTTCCAGCTTATTTTATGGTTTGCCCTGCAGACCATGTGGGAATGCAGATCATTTTTGCTGAAGAAAAGAGTCGTGAGGGATGTCACACCAGGAACCAGGATAGCTTTCTCTTCTCTATTTGCTCTTTAAGAAGCTGACACCGCAGCAGCCCTGTGAACCCCCAGGTCTCTGCAGCCTGGCTCTACAGGGTCTGTCAGACTGCGTGTTCCCTCTGTAATTCTGTATCTGAATTCCAGGATCTTACTCCTCACAGTCCCTCCTGCCCCATCATTTCTCCTCCCCAGACAAGCTCAGCCTCAGACTGTAATGTTAATTTCTGGGAGAGAGGGGAGAAGAGCAATCACCTCACCTCAGTGCAGAGTGTTGGTTTGTAACAGGCAAGAGGAGGGCAGGATGGAGAAGTTCTAGACCACTTTTTCACCTGGGGATGATACATAGCTGACATAAGTCATGGTAGGATTTGTTAAAAATCAGCACACCTTGGCCCCAGGACTAGCCATAATAGTTAGTCCCTCTGCTGATATCCCTCTTAGCACAATGTGGGCCAGGCATAGCTCTCCAATCTGATTCTGAAGGAGAACGTGTGTCTTGGACTGCTGCTGCTGCTGCTGCTGTGGAATGTATAAAGACCACAATGGGAACCTCACTTCTTGGCTGTTGTACCCCACACAAGGAGTCTGCTTGTTGTTGTAGAGATTGCCATAGCCGTCTCTCCTCCAGGTCACCGAGCAGGTGAAAGAGTGTGTTTTTTTCATAAGCCAGATTGATGGTGGTCAGTATTACATGTTAACTTGAATGCCTGAGAATACAAGATTGCCACCACTCACTGTGATTACAGAGAAGAGATATAAACCCACCAAAACTTCATGAATGTCTTGCTGTCTTACATGGCAGCTTTTTTTCCTTCTTGTCTGATTTTTCGGATGAAGCCAGATTTGTTCAGAGGCTCAGTGATAGTGAATGCATGCATTAGTTAGACATAATGAACAGCAGGCTGTGTGGTATTTTGCAAGATTTCCCTTACAGCTCTACCAGCAAACAACAGAGATAACTGCTGCCTCACAAATTTCCATACTCTGTTTCTTTCTGGGGCTGGTCCAACTTGCACTCCATCTAGCTGGAAAATTTCGTCTGGTTTTCATGGACTTTGGATTAGACTCTTTTAAGAGGAAAAAGTTAATTTGTGCCAGAACAGGACAATTACCCACACAAGTACATAGGAAGGGTATAGGGAAAACAGAATCAGCACCACCTAAAATGGTGGTACAATCTAGTCCCCAGCCATTACGTCTGCTACATTTCCTAATTTATGCAGTGATTTAACATTACAGTGGGTCCAGCTCATTGAAGCAAATTTATATGCAGGAGCACTATTTTAATCTTAGACTTAAAATAATTTTAATTAATAATAGCTTCCTTTTTCAGTCTGTCAACATATCTCCACCTCCTGACTTTTTAAGAATTAAAGTAAATATAGAAATAAAAATATTAAATTATTACCAGGCAACCAGAACAAAGAAAACATCAGAATCCTCAAGTATAGGGATGCAAAAAAGGCCCTAGACTTTTCAACTCCATCTTGTCTACTCAACACAACTATACCTGGTTCCATCTTATTTAAGGCTTGTTAATTTAACTAAATATTGAAATGAAAAAAGATGAAAATGCTATAATAGACCTTCTCATCCTTTATTCTTCTGGTCTCTCAGTTATGAGGTTTCTTTCTCAACTCACCACTGCTAACAAATATCACCTTCATGACTTTGCCTGTGGCATTTATGCTACTGCTACTATAATTTTGCCTCCTCTTTACTGGAGACAGCTGTTCTAAACAGGCAGCTCTTGGGCAGAATGGTAAGACATTATCAAAGGCTTATTGCTGATTCTAATGGAGCTGGTCTAGCTGCTGACACAGATCATATGGCTTTACCAGATTTCAGATCCAAAATGTTGATCCGCTCTTTCAGGAGCAATGAGCCTGGCACTCTGGAGCATGAGGCTCAGACATGTCCTCACTGTAGGAAAAGGACAGACATTCAGGCTATTTCACTCCTCTTGGTTCAGAAGAGAAGGTTAGCATGTCTGTACTTCCCCTAGCTGGACTTGCTTTGGCACAGGTTTGGACCAGTTGATCTCCAGAGGCTACTTCCAATCCCTACCATTCTTTCAGTCTGTGAAAACAAACAAAAAAAGTTGCAATCAGAAACCACCATGCTAGTTCCAATAGGGCTAAAATTTCCCCAACAGTGTGCCATTTGAAAGCTTGAAGTTTTTTAATATTACTTGGATAAAAAATAAATGAGGATAAGACACATTTTTCTTTTTCTAAGTATGTACTCATTTAATGGTTAAACTTGAAAAGGGACTACTAGAAGCATCCTGAATTATAGTTTAAATGAGTTTCAAATTCCAGTTGCTTACAGCTTTAAAAAAAGTGTCTTAAACCAAATGGTCTCGGTGGGGTGATGCACGGGCAAAAAGTAAAATGACACATAATGAAATAAAGCAATTTTATTTGCAAACCTGTTCGAAAAGCTGGTACAGAACATAATGATCAAGCAAAAGCCGTCTGGCATTTCTCTTGGTGTTCTTTTGCAGAATTATGTGACCCAAGAAAGAAAACATTAAGATGTTCTGATTTCACCCTATAGGACAGAGAAATACGCTTTGGTTAATGCTTACCATAATTCTATCTACTTGGCTCAGACAGTTATATTTTTATGAATCTTGCGGTACTTTCTGTCACCCTCTAGGCAACAATATAGAGTTATTACAGTATAAAGGAAAATGCTTCCTGTTGAGCTTATACTTGAACAAGTCTTAACCAAGTGGAAGCTCTTAATAAAAGGGTAAATATACTAAGGAATAAACAGGTAGAGTGAATAAAAAGAAATATGTGCTTTATGGATGCTGAGGTTGATGGCATACACCAGCAAAACACAGATAACTCCCAGGTAAAGCTGACATGCTAAGCTACATCAGAAATCTGAGGGAGTTAGAATTTTGTTAAGTGAATTTAGTGCTCATTAAGGGATTTGCGGTGTCAGCATTATAAAGCAAAGTCCTCTCTCGCCCTCAGAATCAGAACAGCACAGTGCAGCAATAATAATTCTGCAGCCATTCCCTTCTTGGCCTCTCCAATAAAATTATTACCCAGGGACCCAATTGTTTGGCACTGCTCGGTGAGTACCTCCTCACAAGGAATTGAGCTGAGATCACCATCTCTTTTAACATGGCACATGGACTGTAGTGCCCTGTGCCACACCAAGCTTGAAACACAGACAAATTCCATCTTTAGTTTAAAGGAAAATCTTGTTGCTTTTGCCTCCCTGAAATGCCCACACGAATTGTTTCCTTGTGCTTTACATTTCTCTCCTATCATTTTCCCCCTTTGTTCTTAGCCTAGTTGTTTTGACTAGAAGTTTATTTTGCAGAGCATAGGAAACGGGGAATCACAAATATTAACCAGTCTTAGGAAAAAATATCGGTGTGTACATTTTCAAATTAGTTACGTGGAGCACAGATCTAGTTCTACAGAAAACACTGTTGAGGTGCAAAAAACTGTACTTGCTCTCTCTGTTTGTGTATCTTTCTCTCTTAGCCGAAAGCCAGCTAGATACCATTTTCATTCTCCTGGAAACTCTTCATAATGAGTATATGTGTATATTGCAAACCCTATTTCCCTATGGCCCCATGTGGCTTTTTAAGACTAGATATTAAGCCTTCCTCAGCGTTACCTTATCCTTTCGTCCAGACATCATTCAAAGGTACAGTTGACTTTCTAAATTACATCATATGTAAGTAGATTTATTTTTCCTTTTCTGCAGATATAGTTTCATTTCCTTTTCCAATTTGCATGGGTGCACAGTCATAAATTTTAAATACATTTAACCTCTTTTCAAAAGATCCTTTGAACTTCTCTGAGGTCCGTGCCCTTTAACTTCGATATACAACTTTGTACATAAAATCCCACTAAGATGTCCAGAAATATTGCTCTAAACACCTTGCTGGCTCTCCAAAAGGCCTTCTTTTTCCCTTATGAAACAGAACATTCACCTGAGTGATGCTTCTGGTAGCCCAGAAACAAGGACTTCAGCTGAGAGATGTTTGCTGGGGCTTTGCTGAGCACACAGTTCGAGTATCAAAATAATGAAGGAAGGTTGAATGGGCTGCCCTGGACCCAAACTGTGATCCTGAAAGTCCAGGGACAAACCAGCTCCCACAGATGCCCAAGGAAGGCAGAGGAAAATTGTTGATATGGCAGCCATAGGCTGATTTGCACCCATGGCAAGTCCTTTGCCACTTTTTGAGGCAATTGAAGAAAAGGATCCCACCTTAAACAGTTTTGGGTTTGGGTTTTTTTTACCTGAATAGTAAAGTTGTCATCCATGCAGATCATTATCACCCTCATCTCTTGTTCCTCAAAATTAGATGCCCCTCTCTAAGAATAACCCCTGTGGGAAGTCCAGGTCCACACCTGCCAAATGGTAATGCTGGACTATTTCCTAGACTATAAGAAACCCTTACCCATGCAAGGCAAGGTGTGGGAGGTAAAGGATCTGCCTTCCAACCTCAGTGTGTTTGCTTGAGTTTGGAGAAAAGTAGCTGCTGAAAACTTGCACTTGAGCCAGGTGATGGTTGCAACCTCCAGTCTGGGCAGCCTATCTGGGTCAGCAGGCAGGGCACAGCCTGTTTCACACACCAGAGGAAGTGACGTGGGAAATGGAGATGGTCCTGCACAGGAATGTGGGGGTGGCTGTATCCCTGATCCTAGCCCATGCCCCACAGCAGGTCCTGGCTGCTCGTAATCAACCCCATCTCACAGCAGTTCCAGAGACCCCCAAAAAGCATACATTAACCCATGTAGTTCACACACACACACACATATATATATAAATTGTAATATTTCCCAGGTGTCTCAGTGCTGGCTTTGCTCAGGACTTGCCCATGTGATGCAAACAGTGGCATGAGATGGGAAAGACGCTCGCCTCTGGCATAGAGGCAGGCAGGGATTGCACTGTGCACCACTGCCTTTGTCTCCAGCTTGCCTCTGCTTGCTCGATGAAGGCAGCCAAGCAGCAGCCTCGGTCACGCAGAGGTTTTCTTCAGGGAGCTGCTGCTACCGGAGATGCTCTGAAAGGATGCAACCTTAAAACCACGGTGCAGGCACCAAGAATTATAATTATGGTATTTATTAAGGCCATTTACAAGGCAGGAACAGTAGGTAAAAGGAAATATGTAGTAATCATTTAACCAAATCTAACACTGCTCACAAATTCAGAAATCTTCAGAGGAAAGATGGAGAGGTGCAAGGGGTATTGTGTGCTGCTGGCAGCAGTGGCCAGCTCAAGTCTCTGCCCACTGCTCCCACAGCCATTCTCCCTGACATCTGTTGGGGGTGGCTGGCAGGCATGGGCAATGGAAAGCTGTCATCGGGGACACCCTCTTTGCTGCCCCTCATGCCCCTTGTGCTTGACCCCAACCTGCAGACTCTGTGCTGGGCTCTGCTTTGGAGAATGATGTGTACCTGCCATGCTCGTTGCCAGCAGGTCGTGGCCTCTCCATTGCCAAGAAAGCCACTGTCCAGCAACAAGGCTTTGTTCGACTTGGACCCCAGGGAAAACCCACTCATAGCGTTGGGTTCAGTCCTTTTGTTTCCAGGTTAAAAACTTGACCTTCCCCTCCCTGGAGACCAAAACGGCCCTCGTAGCACTTCTGTTCAGCAATTACATTTTCTTTTTAAATCTTTCCTTGGGTCTCAGGTGACAAAAGGACTTTCATAATATAAATAGGCCTCAAAAGCTTTCTGTGCAGGGGAAAAAAAATATAGGAAAGAAAAAAAACGAGAAAAAAAAAGTCCTGTGTCTCTCTAATTGGCATAATTTCTTCAGCCCTGGTTCATAATTTAAGATAGATCAATTCTGCAGCTGACATGATAGATGTTGTCATCAATACGTGGAAGCAGCGATTTATATTTCTTCATTCGGGGACACAGCCATCCACCTACCTCTGTGGGGGTCCTATATGTGAATCAAGAGCAATATGTGGCCAGTAGAGTAAGACTTGACTTAGACTTCCAGCCATGCAACTTATTAAAATAATAAATATTTTCATTATCCGGAGAATCCATTATAGTTCTGTTTTAGCTATTGTTAACTAATAATTTGGATTAATTACCAAGTTAAATCATTAAAAATTAAATCCATATATTTTGCTTCTTTAAAAGAGCGATAGTTTGCAGCCATTTGTGTATTATGCATGTTAAGTGGGAGGGCAATGAAATATGTTGTGTTAACTTAACTTTGACAGCATCTGTATCCATGCCATATTACGTTCTGGTCTTATCAAATCTCAGAAGCTACAGTGTATAAATAGACTGTGATGATATTTGCAGGAGAGAAATCATTCACAATATTTTTGGCACCTCCTGTAGTGACTGGAGAAGAACCACCTAATAATTATAGCATATAATAAGGCAATAAAGGGGTACCTAAGTGAACGGAATCGAGGAGCACTTACACGTGCTGAGTCAGAGTGAAGGTTAGGCATACGTTAGTAATCAGACATAAACACAACTTTCAACCTAAGGAATTTCAAAGCAGATTGCAAGTTTAAATGAATAGGGAAAGCCAATTCAGAGCTCATTTCACTCTCTGCTGAAGCAACACTAGCCATTGTGCTGGAACTTAGCGCTGACTTAATGAAACATTGTCAAGTTGAAGACATACAGATACAAGGGAAAGTAAAGCTATTTAGAGAGTAAAAAATATTTACAAATGTACATTTTATTATGTTAAGAGTATTAAGCTCTGGGCTGTGCAGCTCCTCAAACTGCAAGTTACTGAGCTCAATATGGGAAAAACAGTAAGACTGGAGAAGTTGTGATATACAGGTGGCTAGACTAGATAATCCAGTGGGTTTGCCTTACTGTAAACTATGAGGTTGTGAAGAATCCCTGCATTTAAAACTCTTTGCACTTAAGCCTATAAGTACCTAATTATAGTGGAACGCTGTATTTAAATTTAAATAGCAAACCTATTATCAAGTATATTCAAGAGACTACTTCAGAGACCCTTGGACAAACAAACACATACTCTAAAGCACTGAGGGACTGATTCGGCAACATCAGTGCTAATTTAGGATCCCTTGCCCCTGTGGAGCCAAAACCCATCTGAAGTAGGCACTACTCAGTATAGTGATGAGTTGCTAAAGCAAGACTAAATAATGGTTCTTGGCTTTTTCATCCTTTGGAAGAGATATATGTCTATGCAAACACCCACTGAGAAATCATGTACATTCTATCCCAGCCTATAGAAGAGCTCAGAGCAGTTGCTGGAACTGCCCTGGGAGGAGTGCCTTGCAAAGCGTGCTAGAAGTGCACAGCATGCTGAAGAACCCGTGACTGTGCTTGGTGGCCCTCCCCTTGAGCAACATAGCAGCCTGCCCTCCGAAAGAACTGCTGATAGATTTGACTGTTTGGACAAGAGCGAGCATGGATTTATGGGACAGAAGTTGTGAGATGCAACAGCCTCTGTTTTGTTCCCAAAACCACAAGGTGTGACACTTGTGGTCTAATCCTGGACCACACTGTGCGTACACAGCTGTGTGGCTGCCTCCAGCAACTGCTGAAATCCACAGGCAAAAAAACCAGGATCTGGCCATGCCCCACCACCTCTGCATCGCTGTGCCATAAGTGGGGTAAGATGTAGAAAATGGCATTCTGGAGACACACTGTACTGAAGCGAAGCCATTTCCCATGCTGGTCACCTCCAGAGCTCCTTTCCTGTTCTTTGAAAGCATTTATTTCTTGCTGGATACGTGTTTTAACCTATCTAGGTTATACCAAAGAGATACTATGGCGGTATTTTGCGTAGAGGATGTTGACTAAGAGTGTAGTATTTCTCACCTCCCCCTTATTTTATGTTGCCTTAAAATTATCTTTACTCTTCCTCAGGCAGTTGCTATGCCACACTCAAGACAGAAAGTCTGAGAAGTGGGAAATGTCAACTTTTAAGACGATGTTCAGCTTGCTTGTTACATGCATTCTTTATGTAATGGATTTGGATTACACACTGTTCCTAGGCCTTCAGCTCTTCTTAGAAAGCCTGCTTGACTGGGCACTGTTGCTTGCTTATTCTTAACAGAGAGTTGTTAACAGAGGGAAGAGCACAATGCGGGGACAAGTACTGTCTACATGAATCATTAGAAATATATGTACAATGAGCAGGATTAGGCAGCATACAGCACATTTTTATTTCTCTAATGCCATACTTTCCTAAAGGGGAGGATTTCACTCCCTACAGGAGCTGAAAAACATGTTGACAATGGGTCATGGGATGGGATGACAGGGGAGAACCAATGGCTGCTGAGAAGTCACAGGTCGCAAGAGGCAGCATGGGAGTTCCTTCAAGAACGGGCCTGAACTCCTTTTCAACAATCTGTGCTAATTTACTGTGCCTTACAGTGACCATCATTCCACGCTTGGTGATAGATGGGACACTTTTAAGTGAGAAAGCAGTAGGTGAGGTTACTATTCGATGACTGGCAAGTGGAAAGGAATGGAGAGAGTGAGCCTGCAGAGCACAGAGGGTGCTCTGGCCACAGGCACCGACCATAGTGTTATGCTGAGATGTTTGCAGAGGAGTATGGCAAAGCAACACATCTGTCCATTTGGGCACATCACAGAGGAAGCAAAATCAGGGGTGGAAGGTTTACCTGTAGGTGAGGTCTCACATACAAGGAGTTTCAAAAACACTCTTATGGCTGGAGGAAAAAAGGGGAAACTTCCACCACTTTGGCAGCTAACCAAAGCAGTTGAGATTTTCAATTGACATTAATTTCAACACAATTAGTCTTGATGTTCCCTACTCTGCATGAAAAGAGAATCATGGCCATGATGGGAATGAAAGGAGCATCACAGTAATAATATACATGCAAGAAACATTAAAAAAAAGGTAAAAATCTTATGTGCTAAAACATATTAAAAACATAAAACATACTGCCTATGTTGCAATCATTATGTATTACTGTTTGAAATTTAATTTACTCAGTGCTGTTCATACTGTTTGCTTACTTTTTCTATTGATCTGAGCTTGGATGATGAATTCAGCCTACAGAACTTCACTTCCAAGTTTCCACACATTTGTGAGCTGCCAGTTGTGAGCATCACAATTCCACCTCATGCTTCACAGAATGACCTATGATCAGTTCCAGCTCTGATGTAAAGGGGGTCTCCCGCTAGTGATTTACTCCATAAAGACAACCAAAGCCTCCCCTGCTGTACATACCATTTCCAAGGTGATTTAAGCGCCTCTGCAAATCAACATGTGAGCTGGGACTCAGGGAAAGAATCAGGGCCATACTATAATGTGGGTTGCAAAATCTCCCTTAAAATAAGTGAGGTAACACAGGGCTGTGGCTTAAAAATAGTCAGCATAAATATGCTGTCCCTTCACTCCTTCACCTGTAAGTTAATATATTTGTTAAGAATGTTACCTGATTTCCAGGCTTAACCTTCAGTTTTATCCTAGCTGACAGAAAACCTTGTTTTCAGGTGTTTTTATGTGTCCATTAATAAATATCAGGCCAAGCCTGGCATCTCAGCTGGCCTGATATATTTTTTTCATTTTCTTCTTCATTTGCTCTGGCTAGATAGGGGGTACCACAAGCCTCCCTGACCCGGGACACATCTTTCTCCATCCTGCTGTGGAGGGTGAGGGGACAGATCTGTCAGGAGCTGTCTCCCATGTGTCTCTCCGGGCTGAAGATGTGCCACATCCACAGGGTCGGGGCACTTCTGGCAGTAGGAGGCAGCACCACCTTGGCTGTGCAAGGGAATAGACGCAGCTCTGGCCTGGCTGGCGATTTTCAGATGACTTGCTGAGAGCTGCTTACAAACATACGGATTTTCAAAGCTTTTTCTCGGACCATGCCTATGCTGCAGTCACAAGGTGTGTCTGCAGCTTATGCGGAGTAACCACCCCTAAATGAAATCGAACTGACTCAGGTACAAATAACCTAGAGTCATAAAAGTGGTCCAGAAGCCTGCGGAACCACTTGAGCCTGTGCACCACTCGGTGCTGCCAGAGCTGCACACACGTCGGGGTGCCGCCAGTCAGCTGTAAGCTGGGCCGGGTTGGTCTCCAAAAGCAGGGATATCCCAGCATGGGATCACCCTATGGATATTCCCATTGGCACTGTCGCATGAATAGCCCCCCCTTTTCATCACGGATTTTGCACCTTTCTTCTCTTGTCTGCGATGACATGGCACTTCCCTGGCAGCTACTCACCACCTAGCTGAAAAGCCCAGTATTCTGGAAAGTATTTAATGTGTGTTAACCTCTTCTAATGTGATTCAGCAAGTGCAAATCAGGAGAGCCTGCCTCCCCTGGCCAGCCAGATATCACAACCGGTGCTTCACACAGGCTGGACAGTGCGAGGCGTCTTACTCTTTTTGGGTGGCAAGCACCAACGATTGGTACTTTTTATTTTTTAAACCAGAGATCACTCGTTTTTTAAAGGCTTCGTGCAATTCAGGGATCTCCAATCTTCTGTGCAGCTCTCGGTAGACCTGTACGTAGATGGAGGCTGTAGGAGCAGGTGCAGCTTATTATACATCAGAGGAGCAATCGGTGCAAAATGGCATTAACCCAAGCTCGTCCGCTGAGCGGCTGCAAGGCTGCCGGCCCCACGGGCTGAGCGGGCCCACACCGGCACCCCGAGCTGAGGGACTGAGGCCAAGGCTTGTCCCACAATAAACCCGTCCCAATTTCTCCCCAGCGTTGCCTCCATCCCGGTGTTCACGACGCGTGATCTGCTGAGCAGCCGGCGTGCCGAGGCCCACGGGGCCGGGGTGAAGGGAGCACGCGTGGAGGAGGAGGAGGAGGAGGAGGAAGGAAGGGGGGGAGGAGGGGGGCAAGCCCCAAACCCAACTTCTGCAGGGCAAACCTCTCAGGGTACAAGTTCCCACCAACTCCCCCCTCCCCTCCCCCCCACCGTGAGGCGGCCCGGGACCGCCCCGCGCGGCGGGCGGGCGCTGCGCGGGCGCGGGCGCTGCGCGGGGCGGGCGCCGCCTCGGCCGCGCTGCCGGAGCGCGGGGGGGACGGAGGAGGCGCGGGGGAGCGGGGCGGGAGCGGAGCGCGGCGGCGGCGGCCGTGCCGAGCCGAGCCGTGCTGTGCCGAGCTGAGCCGCTTGCAAACGAGCGGTGGCACAGGGTTCGGGGTTTTTTTTTAGAGGGAGGTGTTTTATTGTTTCTCTTAGGGGAAAGCGGGAAGAAGGTGGTGGCGGGGACGGTTTGTCCCCGCCCGCGCTTGTGCGGAGAGGAGCCGGCGGCGGCGCCGGGGTGCTCCGCGCCCTCGCCCTGACCGCGGTGCAGTTAAGATGCGCCCCGGACGCTGTGTGGTTGCAGCGCGGCGGCGCTGACATCGCTCACCATGGACAGCTTCGACTTAGCTCTCCTTCAGGAGTGGGACCTGGACTCTCTGTGGTGAGTGAGTGGTGCCCCTGCCTCCCCCCGGGCGCAGGGAGCGGGGCAACTTGGAGGGGGTGGGGGGGAAACACACGGGACACGGGCAGGATCTGCGGGCAGTGCGATAGCGGGGCAGTGCTATAGCTGGGAGGTTGCAATAACTGGAGGATGTGTAATAATTGGGGAAGGGGAGTGTGTGCACTTACCTCCAGGGGTGCAATAAACTGGGGGTGCCTAATTATGAGTTGTGCAATAAGGGAGGTGCAGTGGCTCAGGAGTGCAGTAACTGAGGTGGCGGGTGCATCAACAAGAGAGGGTGCAGTACCCCAGGGGATGTCTCCCCTGCTACTCGCTCTCCCATCATTGCTGGCCCGGGAGGGGCAGAGGAAGGATGCCCCTCTCTCCTGGCTTCCAGGATGGGTCTGAGAGGAAAATGTGGTGTTTGGCTGGGGGAGGCTTCTGCACTCATCACCCACCCCACCCCCCTAAATCGCCTGTGCTCACCCGCCACTGGCACCCCGGGCTGTACTCCAGTAGCTCATCCCCCATCTCTCCTGCACGCCATCTCTTTCCCCCCGCCCCACAACTCCCCCTTGGGCCGTCTTTATTGCCCTCCCGCCCGTCTCCGCCACCTTTTCCTGCCCCTCCCCCTTCTACCCCCCCTCCCCCCGCTCCCTCTCATGCCCTTGACCTCCCCCGCGCACCCCCGTCCCTGCCCACCCCGGCGGTGGCTGCGGGGCTGCCAGGGAGGAGGGAAAACAATTTCTAGAAATGTCATTAGCGGCTGAAGGTGGGAAGCGCCGCTCTCCCCAACCCCGCACCGCACCGCACCACCCTCTTCAAGCCGCTCCTGCCTCTGCCAAGTCCCAGAGTTTGCTGCGGGAGACAGGCCTCCCCCGCCAGCCGCCGCTCCTCGCCGCCGGCCCGGTCCGGCTCGGCCCCGGGGCGGCGGGAACCTCTCTCCCCTCTGCTCCCCTCTCCTCTCCGAGGCCAGCTGGGGTCCGCGGGAAGAATGCGCTCCATGGCGGTGCCCGCCGGGACCACCCCGCGCAGCGCCGGGACCTCCGCGTGGGACCCAGCGGGAGCCTGCGGTGGGACGCGGTCCCAGCGGACCCTCCTCCGCGGTGGTAGGCGAGTGGGACGGAGCAGACCCGCACCTGTGGGCAGGCGGTGTCCGCCATCCCCAGTGCGGTGCGCTCCCCACCGGGGCCGGCTGCGCTCAGCCGGGGATGCGGAGCTGCCATCGGTCGGGCAGCGGTGTCAGCCTGTGTCCCGCCGGCTAGATCGGTGGTTTGGGCAGCTGAGATGACTTTTGCCTGAAATCACTTAATGGTATGCGTATTTGGGGTGGTTTTTAATTTTCTTGAAGAGGTTAGATGAACTGTCCCTTCTTTCAGTAGGGTGCGCGTTGGACAGCACCAGCTTATGTCCTATGTGGCAGGTGTAACAAAAATGAGGTGGACCCACAAGCCCCGTGAGTTGAGCTGCTTCTTGCAAAGAGACCTCAGGGTGATGAGAACAGCTTGTGCTGTATAATACGGGTGCTTAAAAATGCATCCATTGATAACATCCAGCCTAATAAAACTTTTATATTGCTAGGGGAACTTTAAAGAGCACATATAATACAGAATTAGTTACTACCCCATAAAAGTTTTTAATTACAGTGTCTCTGCCTGTGACACAAGTTAAGGTTATGTCCTCGTTTCAATTATAAATACCAATATTCAGTTTATATCCAAACCATAACATTTACCTCTGGCCTGATTTTAAGTTTTCAGACCATATGCGTGGTTTTACAATTAAATCACATGCTTTTTCTATTAAACAGTTGCAGGAGAAATAATACTTTCACACGTTTGGATGCTTTTTTCCCCTTTTATCCTTGAGTGAAGACAAACTTTGGGGAAATTTTCTTTCTCCAGCGAAAGCGTGCTGTTCATTAGTCTGTTGTGCAAGCTGGCTGTTGGAGTTAATATTGAATTTGAAAAGCTAACAATGTAACTCTGGAAAGCCAGAGCGTTAGAGTGTGTCTGGCGATTGCTCTTTTTCATAACCTTTTTAGCATGCTTTTCAACTATTTGTGGAGCCACTTTTCAAATGGCCGTGGTTGCCATAATGCTCCAGTCCGGGTCCAAAAAGACATCAACTATTTTCCAGCTAAATTACCTGCTTAAAAATGCCTGTATTTGCATTACAAGCAATCTTGTGGTTTCCTCGATCTTATTGTTTGTTTTTCTCTGTCATTGTCACAGTTTAAAAAGTGGGTTCAACAGAATCAGGCCTGTCTTTGGTGCTAAACTCTCAGCCCCATGTAAGGGCTGAACCCGCAGATGCCCAGAGCAGTGCCTAGTGAGGGGATCACACCTCCTTTAAGCAGAGCTCATCGAGGGAGTGGTGGGCTTGCAATTTCATGTTTGCATCCTGTTGGGGCACTAGGTTTTGCTGAGCGGCTTTGGCTTGGAGTATCTGAGATCACAGGCTGGAAGCTGATCATGAAGCAGCTGTTTTGGCAAGTGTTTTGAAGTAGTCATGTTAAAAAGTCATACAAGCAGTATTAAACAAAGACTTCCCCAAAATCCATCGTGAAGGCCAACAGTGCTGGAAGGGCTGTAGCAGAGGGCCTGGAGTTGGTCAGTCTCCCACCTCAGCCTGTTTGATACAGCTCTCCCACCATCCTGCCCGCTTTCCAAGGGGCACATTGTGGGCATTCCCAATTTGGGTACCGTACTAAACTCACCAAAACAAAGCTGGTATGTTAATTTTAAGCTCTGAAGGCTTGTCAAGATGCCTTCAAAGGAATGCAGTTGTTGTCAAAAAGGGAAATAAAATATACCACATAGATAGGAAGTACTTCATGGCAAAGAGTAACACTTAAAGAGACTTAATTTTCTCTGTGGCAAGAATGAATGTTGTCCTTTATTCTTTTGAATGTATTCATAATAGCAATTTACACACTTAATTTATGACTGAAAATCCACTTTTTGCAGTATTTGGTGAACATTTTGCTTAAAAGTGCAGTAATTAAATATTAATGTACTGTGCTGAAGTGCTTTTTTTGTTTTGTTTTGTTTTGGTATGTTCTTGGAAAATCAAAGGGGTTTTGAGATGAACAGCAGCATGATAATCAATTCTCATTGATTGTTACTTTCATACTATTAATGAATTTTCTCTCCAATTAATACGTGCTATGTCTTTTACTGTGCTGTACATTTGAAAATGTAATAATTTATTATGTGGTGGCTATAAGAAAGTATTTAACTAGTGAACTGCAAATAGAGTTTCTACTAAACAGCAGTTTTTAAAGGTTGTGTTGATGCCAATAACCCTTCTGCTTCCCAGAAAACTACTATTGTTCAAATAGTGAAAGCTGAGTACAAAAGCAATTAGAAATTTTAAGAAAACACACCAATCTATGGCTTAAACAAAACTCACACCGATTTGGTCAGCTTTTTTCTGGAACATTTTGAGATGATCAGCCCAACCTAACTGAAGGTGTCATTACTGCTGACTAACAGTTATCCACAACACACAGCACTGACGACTTTGAACTGCAGCCCCATCTCCTGTTTATCTTTCTCCCTGCATTTATCTCTGTGCTATATGTGTAGTTTTACTTGTCCAGACTTGCAGGTGTGGATACTTTAGTGCCTTATAGCTTTTTATTTGTTTACACCAGGCAAAAAGAGAAGGAAAACCTCAGTCAGAGGTGTATTATGTGACTCTTGCATGGCAGAAAACATGCTATAAATGACAGGAAGCAGCAAGGGAGCAGACCAAATGACTTAACTGAAGTGCCAGGACTAATTTTGCATTACAGGCATTCATGTTGTTATTTGCCTTATTTAACAAATCAAGATCAAAGTTCAAAGCCAGGTCCTTAACTCTGTGCTTAGGTTTAGGCCCAGCGACAGACCTGGTGAAGGCCACTTAGTAAAGGTTCTCCTCACATGCTTATGTAAGACACATGAGTAGGCTGAGTGTTTCCATATTAGTTAAAAACAATTAGCAGATTTATTAAAGCACTTACTGTGTTGTACCAAACAAGAAAATAATTTTAAGTGTGAGATGTTTGCTGGCCGCAAACAAAACAGTGTTTGTTTAGGTAGAAGAAGCCAAATGTGTAATCTGTTGATTTGGTGCTACTTATGTGATGCTTCTGGATATTTTGAGTTAGCATCAGTTTTGTAGGGGTTGGATAGTCATGTAAAAAAAGAAAAAAAAAGGGATATATAGCTGTATCGCTTCCAAGTGGAGATCAATATTAAATGCCACAGCGTAAATGTTGCCCAGTGTGTTTTACAGACCTTATATTGAATTAATAATTCATTTGCTATCTTTGGGTCTTTTCCTGCTCCATCTGAAGTCAAGAGAGTTTTGTTTGAAAGTTGCTATTAACAAGAAGTGGCCAGGCATCCAGCAGTCTTATAAATGAATGTTTTGTAACTTCTTGATCCCAGGTTGTCTAGCTTTTAGTCACTACCTTTTTTATTTGTGTAAGTCAAGGGGTTTTTTTCCTCATGTTGTGCTGTGTTTACTGGAGACAATTTTAGAAAGCTAGTTCTACAAGTGCTTCTTCAGTCAAAGTAGATACTTCTTTTCAGATAACAGGATGCTGCTTCTTTTGAGGGAGAGGGATCACTCTCAGTAGGGTAAAGTGCTGGACCACCTTACCCCTTTTGCAGACAATACACAGCAATAATGCCTCCCTCTCAGAAAAAAACCCTGAAATTAGTGTATTTTTTAATCTCTTGTCTCCTTTACAACTCCACTTGCAGCCTGTATCTTGGACTTTGTCTCTTATTTCTTTCCTGACAGCTCTTGGCCTCCTACTAGTAATGTAATGCTTGGAATCCTATTTGCCTTCTTATTTCTATCTTTGTGATGTTTCCCACACTGCCTTCCACCCGGTGTCAACTCACGGTTACCACCTTCCCCTCATTGAGAACCCATCTAAAAATTTGCTCATTCTGTGATGATTATAAGTTGTGGGCAAAAAGTAACATGAGTAATAACTATAGACTGTTCCCTTCTCTTGCTTTCACAGCATGTTCTCTCTTCCTGATGGCTGTTTTTTAGGCTGGAAGCCCTTTGGGTCAGGAATTACTTTTATTGTTTGAGGGGTTTTTTTACTTAAAGCACTGAACAAATTGTATGTGCTAAACATAATAAATAATACGAAGCGCAAGCTTTTCGTGGTCATAGTACTTTATAAACATCAGCTAAATAATATTTTTAAATCCCTTTTTAACATCCATCATGCCATGTGAGTGCTCATTTGCTGAATGTAGTGTACCATGTCTTTCTTGTTTGGTTTGTCTCTGACAAGTTCAGAGGCTTTCCCAGTTTCTAGCAGATGCGGATCTGGCCCATCACCTCTGTTTTGCAGCATCTAGTCACTTCTCTAAAGAGCAATAATTTTTTTAACCTCCTGCTTTGTTTTTGTCTGATAAGTGAAATCTTGATGCATCACTGAGGACTAACTTTATGATGCAGGAGGAGAACAGCCCTTTGGGCTTTCCTCCTAACACTCCTGTGACTTGTGGATTTGTGCTTCTCTGGGGATGTTTTCTGTTCAGAAGTTGAGGTAGAAACCTTACTACATTATTATAGAAGGATTTGGAAGAGGGTGTGAGGTGCATGCAGCATTTCCCATCATATGTGAGTATTTTGAGGAACATACCAGGTTTCTTAAAACTGGTGGAAGTGAAATATGGGCCATTAAGGGAAAAAAACCCAAACCAACAAAACTGTCTGTGGGAACATCTTGTCATCCATATATTAGCAAGAAGATCATACTCAACTCCACAATACTCTCATTAGAGAAAGCAACTGTTTAATTGCAAAGTTTTTAACCTCATATAACAAATTAATCCATTTGCATCATATTTATGACTAGGAAACAACAAAGCATGGATAAAAAGAGTTCCAGCAATTACTCAGAGCATATGTTCAGAGATACTTTAAAGTCTGGTTGTAACTTTATTAACAATAGGAGTAATAAAGTAAAATCAATAGAAATGAAGGAAAACTGATATTACATACAGCTAGAATACAGGGAGGTTAAATTCTGTGTGAGACGGTGTCTCATCTAACAGGCTGATGGAGTTGTAACTTTGAAGTGACATCCTCACAAAATGAGACTTCAAAAAGATGGTATTTTCTAGGAGACCCATGTAAAGTTTCTTTGTATGCAGACTGCCTAACGGTAAGGCTAATTCCAGTGGAAAACCACAAGTCCTTTGTGAAGAACTGAAAGTAGGAAAAGGGAAAGCTGTAACCAAGCTTACTTGGTTTTGAACAAGACTCTCTCTTCGTAAATGTCGCTCTGCTAGGGAATGGTAATTGCCATTTCAGTGCTGATGCTGTGGGCTGGATTTGCTGTCTGACTGCTCCCGTGTATCCTGCTGGTACTTGCTCTGGCCAAACCCACTATGTTCACTTTGTTACCAATAGGGTTACTCACTAGTCTTCTGTCTCTTAAAATCAATGGTAAGATGCCATTTATGATTGCTGGTGCTGCCTAAGGCCCCAGAAGAGAAAAAAAATGGACACTCATCGTTTAATACTAAGGCAATAATCTATATAAGTTCTGCATAATTTGTGGGTAACTACATATTTCCATTTAGGAGAAAGAGTGAACGAAATGTAGCGACAGTTAAATGAACATAATGGCAGTTATTAATACTCTGTGCTAAACATTTTGTATGCCTTTTCAAAGGCAAAAATGCGTAACTTGTATTCCTCTATTACAGCTTGGTATCTCAGCTTTCCTAATACCTTAAGCAAACAAAAAGCAGTGTTAGTGACTTGACTGCTTTTTATCCTCTTAGGAAGATTTTAACCTGCATGCATGTACTGAGGACCTGGATACGGATATATCTTGGGAAATATGACATTAGGAATGCAATTTACACTTATCCTCAGAGATCCTTTGTGGAATTTAAAGGAAAAAAAAATCAGTTCCAATGCAGCAGTGGTAGTCTCCGCAGTCAGGAGAGACTGAAAATTATGCAGAAGGGACCAGAAATCTTCACTAAGAAGCTTTTTGTTGTTGTGTTTTGTTCATCAATAATGATGACCCACAACTGCAAGTACTTAAAACTAAAAACAAGAGGGTTGTATCTGACAAAGCCACACCACTTCTTGATGTAACCCAGTCTTTCTGTGTGGTTGTTTTTACATGTTTTGGGCCAAAGAAAGAGCCCTTTGTGGCTCAGCCTGATTTAATTGAGTGTCAGGAGTGAACAAATAGAGGATGAAGGTGATGTCTTCTTACACTGAGTATGTTTTGATTGCCTTGAGCTGTGATGACTTCTTATTGCATGTATCACTTTTGAAATCCATTAGAGAGAAACTAACAGCCTTCCTAGTCCATGCATTGCTGTGAGGGTGCAGTCTAGGTGCCAGGTTATTAAGATGACCTATGATGGTACGAAAAATGCAAATACTACAGACAGGTGGGTCAAGACGAAAAAATGTTTAGATTCAGAAGCCGTCCCAGCATGCTACCATCCCTCTCCTTGTTTCTATTCTTGCTTTCTTTGCTTTTGTCAGTGTGAAGGTTTTAGGGAGCTTGTTCTGATGTATGGATGTAGCAGATAACCTAAGCCTCCTCTGTGGGGGGTTAGCTTTTGTTCTGACATTGCAAAGTGGTGTCTACCTCCTAGCAGTGCGCCAAGAAAAAGTTGATTCTTTCTGTCATTGACTGCTTCTGATTGACCAGGAGGGTTCATCTCTTGGGTCTGTCAATTTTAGGAGGGAATGACAAAATTTTAATGGTTTTGTGCTCCTTTGTCTTAGAACAGCAAGTGCAGTTGCAAGATGATTGAGCCTTAATCCAGAAAAAAAATGAACAGAGTTTGTTGACAGAGATACTCTGGAGAAGAGAATTACATTGATACTCATCCAGCAGAAGACAATTTTAAACATTTTTTGTTTCTGAAGTAGTCAGGGAGGGAACCTGTCATGTCATTGACTGTTTTTAAAGGACGAAGTACCATAAAAGCTAAGTGTGTATTTCTTCATTTGTGTTTGGCAAGGAGAGTGTAACATTTTCAGCAAGATGATGACCTAGTGTTAACTAAATGTCAACAGTTTAAAGAGTAAAATAATGTTACAATGTGCTTTGTTTGTGGTTAGGCCTGAAGTCTGTCAGAAATTTCTTTGTACAAAAGGTGATTGTGTGCTAGTCCATTTACTCAGGCTCCCTGTAAGAAAACCACCATGATCCCAACTGCTTTTGAATTGCTATCGCCACATTGCCTTGTGTGTTTGGTTATACCAGTGTGCTTGCAGCTAGCTTGTGGAGCTCTACCCCTTTCTCTGTGTAGATGATTCCAAAAGGGCCACAGGTTTGTACGTTTCTCTTAGGTCATTGCATCAGACAGCTGCTCTTTCAGATAAAAAGAACCTTTCTCTAAAGAGGAGTGAATCCCTTCAAAATCCAGCCATACTCTATCGTAAAAACGTGGCAAGCATTTTGGGCTGGGATTTTCTTTTTTTTTATCACTGACACTGGCTATTAAAATCTGTTTCAAACCCATAGCATTGATAGCAGCAGTGTACATATTTTCAATATATGTGTCTTAATGCATCCCAGGCCATTTAGTACAGTTAGTTCTGCAAAATCTGAGGCAAAATGGAGTTGAGATAACCCCAACAAAGGAAAGCATAGATAAATGCCGTGTCTGCTGGATCTGTGCTGGCCTTTGTAGATCTGAGCAAAGTATCTCTTTGGGATACTCATCAAGGCTTTGCACTGCACAAGAAGGTACTGGCTTGGGCGCATGGCTGCACGAACGTGATTACATACTATATGACAGAAATACAACCATTTTTTGGGGGGGTTGTTCTTAGAACTATGTAAGTACCAATATCTTGAGCTAATTACAGCTGATGTAAAGCACATTTAAGGAAACCCATTAGCAGAGAATTAGAACTACAGCAGATTAGCTATTCTTTAATGGCCTTGGCTGTAGATCTTTTGATGCCTTGGTAGCTCTTCTAACACTCATTGTTCATCTGTCTTGACTAAATGACTGAGAAGCTTCTTTCAAGTCACAATCTGGTTGTAATGTGAAAAAATTGCTGTTTTCAGCTGAAAAAATTGTTATCTGGAAAGGTAAACTCTGTTGGAGTCTGTACTGTATATGTTGTTGAGATTTAAAACATTGTTTTACTGCTCGATGTGACTGTGTAATAGAAAGAACAATCTCTAATATGCTTCCTTGGAGCTATTAATTATTTACTTTCTTGAAATACAGATCATAGACTATTCTACATGACCTCCCTTCTTACAGACTTTCTTGTCTCTCTCTTTATTTTTATATGGTTTGCAAATGCCTGTAAATTCATTTTCACTGAAACGGGAAATAAGTAATTTAGACCATTGCAGCTGTTTCATAATTAATTAATTTCAATTTAAAACAATCAAGTAGTGCCTGTCCATTGTTCTATGTGCTTTTCTGAAGCATTAAGATTCACAATATCAAAATAAGTTCCAGATCGAAGTGCATATTTTATAATCAGAGAAAAAAACCCAACCCTGGATTGTCAAAAAAAGCATTAAGAGTCCTGCCCTGATCAAATCAGAGAGTATTACCCTTAAGCAGATTTTTCAAGATTTGAGACATTAATTTAACAATTAATGAAAAGTACCAAATTGAAATGTTATATAGGGCATTAACTTCTCAGTAGAACTATAGAGCGAGAGAAACAGTGATGTAGGACTCTTTATTCATTTGTTTCCTCAAATACTCCTGGCATCTGCTAAAATGTAACAAGGCTTAGGACATTTTCTTGGTTTTGGCACTCCGTTTTCTGTGATAAAAGAGAAATATTTGCAATGATAAATAACCTGTTTGCTAATAATCAATAAATAACACATTTTCTTGAGGAAGAAAATATGATACAATGAAATAAAGAATACTGAGCAGAAGGAAAGACGCTCCAAATGGTAGACTGATCAATTCTATATGTTCCTATACTTTAATAAATATTAGGGTTTGCAGAGGAACTTTTAATGTGGCAGTTTGCAATAAGAATAAAAAGTCTCTGAACACAAAAGACACTTATGTAAGTGGTTTATATTATATAAATGTTACTGTTATTGGTGATAGCCCATTATAAAGGAACATTTTATATTCCGAAAAGCATTTGCAAATAATGGGATAGATGCAGCAGTCTCTAGTCCTGACTTAGACAACTTTCTCTTTGAAGTCAATGGAAGTTTTGCCTGAATAAAGGTGGAAGGAATTAGCCCATTCATTATTATCTGAATTACATCAAGAGCTGACTGCTAAACAATAAAATCATGATTCATAACAAAACGGCTTCACTTAATTCTTTTGTAGTCTTAATATATCTCATTATATGGTACTTCTGTTCTTTCCTCTCTGTGCAGTATTCAAATTAATAACAACCACCTTTACATAACTGATGGTTAGACATGTTTTGCTGCCTTAGCAAGATCAAAGGATTTTATATACCCTTTTTGGATAGGTACCAAGAATGGGGTGATCAATCTCCTGTGTAACCATTAAGCACAGTGTAAATATCTCAGGGTACCCAATTATACACAAGTGGTTTGCCAGATGCTGAGAGCATCATCAGTTGTCAAGAGCTTCCCAAGTCTGTGGGACAGTCCAGAATTTATGAGGGATTAGTGGTGGTCTGAGTTGTCACTGCACTGATTTGTGCTCATTCAGCTGTGCCCTGCTGTAAGCAGCCTGCATGATATGTGGAGATAAGGTTCAAGTGACAGATACTTCACTTCCCTTCAGGCACCTTTGGGTGGGAAAGAGGCAGGGATGGACACTGGTGCTCCAATTCCTCTCCCGTGACCAGAGAGGAATGGGGGTTATAGTGAGATAGCAAAATTAGAAGGACATAAGAGAGGGAGACTGAAGAGAGCAGCCCAAGAAAAGGGACCCCCAAAAAGTCTTCAATGTGAAGCTAGAGTTAACCCCTCACCAGGAAGCCATCTGCAGCCTTCAGGCTTTAAGAATTCTTTATATCTAGAGATGTAATTGAAACAAGATGTGTAACAGCTGCAAGATGTCAGGTTTGTCAAAGTAACTAGAAAAATGAGTTCTGTGACACAATTGCACATGTCAAAGTAACCTATACTGAAACACAAAAAAAACCCAACAAAGGGGGAATAAATTATCATAGGGGTTAAGAAGAGGAAGGAAAATAGCAAAATAATGAAAGCTGCAGTTAATTCTGGAGCATGGATGATTTGAAATTAAACTGCAGCGAAGGTTTCCCAGAAGAGGAAGCATCCTCTTTACCCCAATAGGAACAATAGTGAAACTCCTCATGTTCCCATCATAAGCATAATTTGTTGATGGACTAGAATGGCTAGCGTTCTGCACTGACTCCAGGAGAGGGTGGCAGCTGTGTTATGTTATCTTTCTGCCTGTGGCTGTTGTTATTCAGGCACGTTATCATTGGGCTTTGCATCTGTAGGTAAGGACCCAGATTTGCTGCTCTGTATACTGTTCAGACACTGGATGAAGAGCCAGTCGTGGGACCAAAAACATTGCAAACAAAGCAAAAGAAAAAAGGAAGTTATGGATATAGGCAAAACTGGTCAGAAAGAAAAGACAAAGTGTTATAATCGTCCAAATAAACAGCGGTCACAGCAACTGCTAGCCTGACAGTGCTGCCAAATGCATGAGTGTGAGCAGGATGGAGAAAAACCAGAACTTTCTGTTCAAGAACCTCAAAGAGAACAATTAAACAATTTTGTGCATGTTTATGAGGACTCCTCCCAAGCATAAGTGACAGCACAGGGGTACCCTGAAGATGTTAGTTGGAAACTTGAAGAGTAAATTGCACTAATGGGTCAAGAGACAGCTAGAGTCAGCCTTTTTGTAATAGCTTTTGGTAGTCCCCTTTCATAATGATGAGGATAGGCCACAAAGAGCCTTCATGGTGAGGAATGTGAGAACTCATGAAGAGCTGTAAAGAAAAGGGGCTCATAGTCAAAGCATCCTGCCTGGGAAATGCTGTTTGCTGCAGCCTCTGAGCTGGAGTTGGCTTTCATCTGTGAAGTCCAGTTGTGCAAACTGAGGCACATGTAGCAGGAGAAAAGTGACCTTGCTTGAAGACCTCAGCAGATGAGTAAGCTAAGCCTGAGACAATAACACATTGTAGTTTAGAGCTATCGTAGCCCCAGAATGTTGAAGTTCTTCAGGTTCCTTGCTGTAGAATGGTGTATCTCAGTGCCAGAGAGTTGTTCGTGGGAGGGTTGGAGCCTGAGGTCATACAAGATCAAAGGCAGTGAGTGCACTTGAGCAGTCTTCACGACCTGACACAAGGAAATGCCACCTCAGTGCACACCATACTGGAACCTGCAGAATTACCTAAAGCAACTGCTACAGGGTCAAGTTGAAGGGAACAGGTCCAGCTGCAGAAACAGTGGGGAATGTGGGTGCTTGTGGGGAGGAAGCACAAGACATTGTTCTGGGTGCAGCAGGAAACAGGCTAGGTAATTGAAGCAAGTCTCCTGCTTTGGGTAGAAGCAAGAGAGATAGTACCCGAAGAAGTACCTTGGGGGTGTGGAAGCATTCCCTGGGGATACAGGTAACCTCTCTTTTGCCTGGGAGGCCTTACCCAGTGAGTGAAGAAAGACATTCCTCAGGAGTCAGTGTACTGAAATGCTGATAGCTATTGGATTTTCTTCAAGACCCTCCAGCACCTCATCAGAATACATGTGACACCAATCAAAACTAATTAAATATATCCATTAGACTGCAGCTATGGCATACTATTCCAGTACTTGCTGCTTTGGATCAGAGCGAGACTTGGATGCTGCACCTAGATGCTAGTCAAATATGCCCTAATCCCCACTTTCAGAAGTTACTTGGAAATGTATCTCTCATTGAGAACTTTAAGGAAAATGGAATTCCGATTTTTTGAAGAAATACATAAATCAAGTGTTTTCCTTTCCTCTACTCATATTCACATGCAAAAACAGCTAATAAAATTTCAATGGTGCTTGTACTGTAATTTGGTTGACGGCAGAAAAGTCATCTGTTAAAGCTGAAGTCATCATAACTCATTAGGTGCTAATGTATCTGCTGTGTGGTAGAGAAACGGCCCAGCTCTATTGAAATGCTGCTAGTTCACCCTTACCAGCTCATGGTTCCCTCTGGAGGATTGAAAAGTACAAATAAGTTTTCTCACAATACACTCTAAGAGTATGCTAAAGTAGCTGCATTTACTTTATGCCAGAAGTCTGTTTCTGCCTGCAGAAAAGTACAGGAACAGAGTGAATCCAGAAGTTTGAGTATGGTTCCTGTATTTCCTCCTGGAAAGTCTCAGGAGAAAAGGTTGATAGTGTGCTCTCACAGATGTCCTATGTACGTGCAGTAAATCCAACATGTTCTGAACATGCTGCTGGCTTTTCTGCACACGGTAATAAACCACGGATATAAATCAGGTGATCTGCACATGCATAATAAATCTGAAGCACCTGGATGCCGGCATACAGGATGGACATGCTGTGCACAAGCTGGCCATTTTCCAGGTCTGCTGGATGTCAGGCTTCCGCCGTGACTGGCTTGCCTGGGAGTCCTGGCAGATCCACTTCTTCTTTTCATGTCAGCATTTCCAGAGCATCTCCAGAGGGAGTGGGCTGTACAGGGGAGACTAAAGCATGAACATTATTTTTTATTGTGCCTGTGCTCATTAAAGCACACAGAAAATATAAACAATATATTGTTTATATTATGAAAGTATAAGCAATATGCCACACCCATAAAGATGCTCTTTCAGTCAACTTAGACATATGCAAATTGTACCTCAAATCTTTACAAGTTTAAATCTGTTTTCCATTTTTTTTTTTCCACAAAGGTTTTGTGTGTTTTAGGTGAAAGCACACCTTCAGGGCGTCAACATCCTGAGTAAACTCCTAATTTGCACCAAAATGTTTGCTTTTGTAGGAGAGCTTTAGTTTAAGAGCTGTGAATGCATGAGTACATTACTGAGGTCAGGGTGTCTCAGCTGGGGAGAGATTGGAGCCTGATAGTCCCACAATGTGGTTGTGTATTCTCCCCCTACATCTGGGGATGTCAAAAAGTGGTGAACTTCAGGCCACAGTGGATATACTAAAATGGGCCAAGGTTGCTCTCTGCCCTGTAGGCCATCTGGTTTGGCACCAAGTACTTCCATGTGGTGGAAAGCAGGGTGGCCACATGCAAGTTGCCTATTAGAAATTCTTCCTTAACACTTGGCTATTGGAAACACTAAGTGTAGACACAAGGGTTTGGGTTGTTTTTGATCTGAGTGGGAGCAGGAACAAGCCTCATTGAGAAGCAGCAGAGAATCATGACACTGACCAGATGGGTGCTTCCTTTACCCTCACCTCTGCATTCATTTGAGAGGAAAAGGACCTCATCCGTAAGACTGGGTAACTGGTTTTATGAAAATGAAAACATTTCCCTCTTTATTTTCTCTGGCAAATGAGCTTTCTTTACCATCATGATACAGGCTGCATAGAAATGAAGCTGGGGACTTCACGGGATTGTAAATCACTGCATTTGTGTTTAAATAAGAAACATATTCAGAGCAAAGCATGATTTCAATAAAACACAGAGTGTTTGAGATATTACTAGACCCTATTGAGTTATAGTTGCGCCTCTCCCTAGGATTTTTCACAGTGGTTTTCTGTGCCAATTCAGGACACTGCCTTTAAGCTAATTAGCAATTCTGAGCAAAGTTGGAGAGAATTCATACTTTTCTCCATCTAGGAAACATGCTTATCAAGTCAACTACCCCCAGTCTGATACAGCAGGCTGCCAACAGACTTGTCACAATTTATGAAGAGGGTTTGTGGTGGAGATGGAAAGTATAATGAAAACCACATCCACCAATTAAACACCTACATTTCCTTTTAAAGTCCAAACAATGGATGGCTTTCCTTTTGCAAAAGAGATTTCTCAAATTGAAGCAACTCACAGAAGAAATATAAATTGGGAAGGAAGCTTTGAGTAGATCTTTAATGAGTCTGTGGCATACTGACATAGTGAGACGTGACACATTCATGAATATGATCTACTTGCAGAGATTCAGCTCTCAGCAATCAAGCAAAAGTAATGCAACCAAACATGGAAAATGTTCAGGTCAAGTCTTTAGTAGACGTGGTACCATTTTTTTTTCCTGATCAGTAAAGAGTACACCTGATGCTTTTCATAGTGTGTAATTTATGGTTTTTAACACCAGGAAATTAGCATCAGTCAAATTTTAACTCAAGTGAACAGAAATTGACCTTCTCTTAATAATGGCAAGATGTAGAAAAGGATCTTTGAAAATAATTGTGGACTTGTTAAGCAGAAATAGAGGACGAGGTGGAGCCTGGATATGGCACATTTGGCAGTATTGCGGCTAGAGGGTTAGCAACAGGAGCTCGGGGAGCTATTTTTCTGAAGAAAATCATTGGTATCAAAACATTTCATTCCAAGGACATAGAAGAACAGAACAGGCACCTTAGAGAAAGGGTGTCAAAATTAATTTTACATAATTTTACTGACAACGTTCAATTACCATTCAGTTGATATGGGCCAGATGCATTGAAAGACATTACAAAAACACACTGGGTAATGATAAAAACAAATGATATTATTATTATTATTAACAATGGGGTTGTATTTATCTCAAGTGATGCTCTGTGATATTTGGTGCTGGTTGCACTGAACATCTCGTCAGTAGTTCTGTAAGCAGTTCAGCTGCGTTCATATGGAACAATGTTGGTGTTCATCAACTTTGTTCCGTGTTTTTTTTCAGAGGCAAAACTATTTTGGGCTCAGCATCATGTAACAGTTATGCTTTTCTTTGACCAAATCCTATAGGCCTGTGTGGTGCTATAGGTGAAGCCCCACTTTGGCCTAGCTTGTGGATCTTGGCCCTAATATGCTGTGAACACATGCCCAAAGATTCCTGGGGAATGTGGTCCAGGTGAACCTTTTTCTTTTTGTGAGCACAGGCATCTGATAGGCATAAAAGAAGAGGGATGGAACCGCACTTATCTATGAGACTGTATTTTTATAAGCATGACAGAAGGTCAGTAGAATGCTCATTGTACAGGTACTTCATACAGCGATGCATCTAAACCTGAAGTCTGTAATCTAAGATGTGTGATTACTGAGAAAGTCAGTCAGTTAAGGCAAGAAACATTGTTTCATTACTTGTGGGGAATACAGACTATGGGAGCACAGAAGAATCTTAGGTCTCCAGTGTAAAGAAAAAGCAAGCAGCTCTGGAAGGTCAAAGTACAGCAAGTAATCCACAAAGGATGCTTGTTAGCAGGCTGAAAACATACCTAGGTTGGAAGCTGAATACAGTACCAATGTACTAGCTGCTTATCTACCTGAAACACTAGAAATCACTTTCATTGAATCTGTCATGTCTGTCATTTAATATGCCTAACGATTGCCACATCGTCCAGAAATTCCTCTCAGTTATTTGGAGACTGGAGTTTGATTTTGTTCATTGAACCAAGCAGTGCAAGTTTATGCCAGGAGATTAATTTAGCTGGTTGTGTGCCACCAAAGCAGATACGTACTTTACAGCTCTCAGGGAAAATCCAACCTAGTGGTTTATGTGCACAATTTAGGCAGAATTAACATTACAAAACCCACAATCCAGAAACCCCACACAAGCCAACTAGACACCCCAGATGCCCTTGACTCTTGGCACATGTTATCTCCAGCTATGCTAGTGCACACACCTAGAGGACGGTTGAGGATTAGCAGACTTCTTAGCCCAGTACATAACAGCCTGGAGAAGTCCAAGAGATGCTGTGGTCACATGCTGTCTCTGCTTCTTGCCAGTCACATATTATACAGCACTGGGAGGATGGCATCCAAGGAGGTGAGGGCTTTCCCAACTGAATGGTTCAGCCACTTTTCTCCTGGTCCCATGACCCTTCCATTCCTAGTTCCATACTGGGGTCAAACCCCAGGAAGAGTGGTGAAGGGCTTGTCACCTAGAAAAGCCATTGGCCTGAAAAGTAGAATATGTTCCTTGAAACTAAATCTGTGAACCCCATACAAGAGAGATACTTGGATCTGGGCTTCCCATTTTCTTATGCTGGTGTTTCAACTACTAGGATGTTATAAAAATATTATGCTGGGCTATGTCCTTTGGTTTTGTTTTCAAAGGTGTGCCCCTGTTGTCCGACCCAAATGCCCAAGAGGCACATGAATGGGACTCAGGCTGTGAGTCCTGTTTTCACGATGAAGTCTAATCACAGAAAAAAACATTAATTCTCTTAGACATTTTCCTTTGGCAAGTATAGGATTTGTCTCCCAGCGTAACCTCTGGAGTTGAGAAGCTGAATGTTGGGTGCAGCCTTCTCCCCATCCTCAGTACGGGCAGCTTTGGCACCCAACACAGCACCATGAGATCCATGTCAGGAGCTGGATGCCTAACTGCCTAACTGCACCCAGCTGTGCAACTCATCCCTGTACCCAAGTCTTTTAGAAGAAGGTTTAGATCTTAATGTTATTACATTTATTAAGTTTAATGTTATCCCACCAGATTAACTGAAGCCAGCTGCTTCTTGCTAGCAAGGACTGGTAGACATTATTTCAGAGCAGACAGGAACATTTGTCCTGTCTTATAGCTTTTCAGAGAAAGCATGTTTGCATGGAAAATATACCCAGTTTTGTTGTTAATGCCAAGATGGTTTGAAAATGCAGAAGATAATTCTCATCTAATCTAATCTATTTAGAGTATTTCTGGAGAGCCCATTACTGGTGTCTGAGTGACAAATGAAGGTCTGGATTGCACCTGCCAGGTATGTGCCTGGGGAAAAGGCATGTGCAGTGCGTAAGGGTAAAGGCATGTGTGTCCTCATGCTCTAATGCAGGAACTATCCTCTATTCAGTATTTTCTGGTGAGATATATAATAATTCTCAGTACACAACAGGTCAGATTTCTAAGAGTATCGGTAACTATGGGCTTGTCTATATGAGAGTGAGCAAAATATATGAGGATGTAAACTGAGTAGCGTGCTGTACAGTCTGCAGGGTGCTGGCATTGGTATGTGGAAAATTGCACACATATGTGCAGTTGTTTAAACAAATTTGCTTATACAGATTTTAAATATAGGTAATGTAATGCCTGTACCAAATTCTAGACGTTTCTTTTAAGAATGAGAAGTGCCACTATATGATAGAGCAGTCAAAATCAGTGGCTACTATCCAAATTTTGAAGATAGCCTTTATCTGTAATTGGCAACTTCCATCATATTCTCAACCTGGTGCAAACATGAGCTTGATGCACAGATTTCAGCGTTAGCAGTAGCAGATGATTTCCTTCCAGAAACAAGATGGGGACAAATAAGTGTCCTGTTCTGTTCTGTCAGGAAGAACATCTCTAGCTGTTTCAGCTGCAGTCTCTTGTTCCTCAGGGCCACTCACACGAAACAACACTGAGCAAACAGTGTGAGATTTCATACCTAAGGCTTCAACTGCTCCTCTGCAGCCACCTCTGGGCTGTTGCAGCAAAGTCTCTAACTGGTTCAGCTTTCTGCCCTTGCTGTCAGTCCTTTACATAAGCTCCATCAGCCACAAATAGCTAGGACAAAGTATGTGGCCATCAGGTGTGGCTATAGGGGAAAAGGAGGATGTGGTGTAAAGGATTCTCAGTGACTGAAAGTGGGAATGTGATAGTGGAAATGAGGGTTGCTTAAGGCCAGGCCACCACATAACAGCTTCAGACAGGCTGGCAACATGCCCTCTTTAAGGAAGATGCTGGCAGCTCCTCGCAGCAAATGGTCTTAGATCCTCTCCTGCTGCCCCTGACCACACAGGTTACAGAAAGAGGTTTATTCAGGGGAAGAAGAAAGAGAACAGGCTTCTCATACCCTTGAGGATGCTGCCAAGTATCGGTTGTCTGACAATCAGAGAAAACGGGGGAGTGAAGGGAGCTTCAGAGTTTACACCTCATGTTTGTTCTCCTCAGGCTCAAGAGTGGGAGGAGAGGCTGGCTGCCTGTGGAAGGTTAGTCACCTTTCACATCTCTTGGCTGTTTGGCCCCAGCAAAAAAGAGTTTCATGAGGATGACTGGAGCTGAGTGGAGAATCTTGCCTGTTACTGCTTGTGTGCCCCTCACCTCGCACCTTCAGTATTCAGTATTTTCTCACCAGTGAGGAGCAGGTAGGGAGCTGGGCAGCAGCAGAGCTACCTTCTGGAGCTTTGTTGTGTCAGAGGGCTCCTTAGTGCAGTAACCTTTTTGGCTGGTTGTGTCTGGTCTCTGAGTATGAAGCAAAATAGGGAATCTGTCAGTTAGCATGTATCCTCCCTAGACCCCAGCCTGCATTCATGGACACCGGTTATTTCTGGAACTGGGTACAGTGCAACATGTATACATTAGCAAAATCAAGTCCTTATGCTGTTCAGGAAAATCTGGCTCTCAACTGTACAGCTAAAAAAGCTATCTGTCTGAGCTACTTAGAATACTGCACAGTTTTTGCCAGCTGAATAAAACCAATAGCATTTCTATGAACAGAAAGCTTTTGACAACAGCCTTTGAATTATGAGTGGCAAGAACCATTCTCTTCATTTTTGACTTCTAAGTCATGATGTATAAAGTAGCCCTCATTTGAGGATAAGAGGTTAGTATCTTATTGACTTGGCTTTAAATTGCATTTCATTGTATTAAAGAGTATCCTTTTTTTCTATTCTTCTTCTGTAGAGTGAGAGAGACTGTAATGTATGAAATATTTGACTTTCACATAGCTGTAAGGCTAGATTTTGGACAGCATTCACCTACAAAGCTAAGATGGTATTTAGTGAAAACATCCCAGAAAATTATGATTTTACAATTATCTTATTAGGAGTTTGATTTTAATGTAGTTTTGCTGATAGCTACCTTTGTACTTAAGGATTGTAAATTAATTAGACGTACTGCTTCATCTACTCGGGAGGCAGGAGAAGAGCTGAGCTAATAGCTATGGGAGTGCTGTACCAATTTGAGACTGAGGCTAAAATGACATGATAGAGGGAGAGGTTAGTTCTCCCCCAAGGTTGTCACTCCTGGTCACATTTTAATGTGAATTTATTGGACTGAAAGAGGTTAAAGAGGTAATTCAGCACAAGAAGAGAGAAATTTCTAACATTAAATGGAACTCATCAATAGTCCTGATGTCTATGGGGAATTGTCAGGTTCCATAATATTAACCATGTAATTAACAGGATATATAAAGTGATATGCTTTCAAATAATTTCAGATGCTGTTCGATGTGTTAATATACCTCTCTTTTTTCCTCCAGTCTCTTGGAATTGCTGCATTCCTTTTTTTTTTTTTTCCCCCTCTTGTCTGTATAAAAACCCTTCACATCTATCAGAGAGTTCTAACTAGTGCTTGTTCCCAAGGGTGACTTAATGGACGAAGTATGGATAAATCCACATGACAAATCCACTTTACAGTATGGCACAGCTGGCATTCTCTGCTCAAGTTCAGCTCACAAATAAACTTGTACGGAAACTGCATTGATGCAGAGTGCAGGTCAGTGCATATTGCTTCATTGTGTCCTGGAAATGACCTCTCGTATGGGTGTTGGTGATGCACTGCCTTTTGCATCTCCCTTTCAGACAAATTGAGGTGTGAGGGATCATTTACACAGTACTTTCCCAGAGAGTGTGCACTTCTCATTGGAATTTTTGTTGCTCTTCAAACCCTCATTTCTCCATCTTTAGTGGTTAGGCTTTGAATCCTTATAGGATCTAACTGAAAATTGTTATAACTGAGCTTTATTACTTTTTTTTTTTCCCCTAATATCAGTCATCTGGTTAGGAGAAAAAAAAAAGTCTTCCCCAAGCAGTGGAATTACCAAAACTAGACCATAGTTTTGTGTCCTATAATCAAGCAGCCCTACTGCATAAATGCATTGCCAGCAATTCAATCTCCCTTATGCTCCTCTTCATTGACCTGAGGAGGAAACAACTGTAGCTGGGTGGTTTCAGATCTGTGACTGAACTGAACGGTGCTCGTGTGCTGATGGATGTCTGGCTGCCATCAGCTGGCGCAGATAAAGTCCTGAGTTATTAGCACTACGTAAACAGCTGCTGTTTTTCAGTAGGACTTTTTTGAAACCTCTATCAGATTTGGTTGAAATCGATTAGCAAGTTAGAAATGACAGCTGGGGAAGAGGGAGTGGATGGTGGAGGAGACACCATGCTCCAGTGCTTTGGTTCCCAAGGAAGCCCCACTGACCATGCAGTACATATCAATCTGTGCAACAAACTTGGCTTAAAAAGAAGGGTTTTTTTAAATCTTTATTTCAAAACTGTATTTACTTGGTAGATGGAAAAAAAGTGCAGGTTGAGCATCTGGCGTGGAGCCCAAAACACATACTTGCAGGAAATTTCCTGCTGAAGTAAATGAGGTCTTTCAGGCAAGGCAGTGGGGGAGGTAGCTGCAGTCTGTGAAGGGCAGTCGCTATGCCTGCACTGGATCTGGTGCAGCATCTCACACCAGAAGAGTCCTGACCTCATGATATTTGCAACTAAAATTACTTAAAACTACAAAAAGTTGAAGGGGAAAGCAGTGTGAAGCCTGGAGCTCAGTCAGAGACAGGTCCACTTTCCCAATGCATAAATCAACAGCATGGCTAGGGCCAAGCCAAAATCTATAGCTGCAAACCCCACATGTCTGAAGGTAACATACTGGACGTATAAGTTGAATGCTGGGTAGTTTAATGATTATATTTCGCTGTGATTGAAGAGGAAAACATCTCCTTTAGTTGAAGGATGTGGGCCTAAACATAAACCCATGTAGGATCACGTATCTCCTTAGTGGTATCTGAAGGGTTTCAAGCTGGCTTGCCCTGTTATATATAAGTAGCATATTGGAAAAGAAACTGTTTCCATACTCACCACAGTAGAAACATTTTTCTCTTATATCCTAAATACTTGTAACTGATAAACAAAATGTAATGGCATTTTAGACATATTCTAATAACTGAGTGTATTTCTATCAAATGTTGTGAAAGAGCAATATTTTACAGTTAACATTTGCAATTTGTCAGAAACTCAAGCATTTCCTCTTCCTATGCTCTGGCTGTACTATTGTTAACATTCACTTATACAGCTACTTACAGAGACCAAATAATAAAGCATTTCTAATCACCCTACAAGATCATTTTTATAATAATTTAAAACTGCCCATTACAAGCAATTATTCTGGTGCTGGAAACCCATACATCAATTATAAAGTCCTGGTGTATAACTTCTCATGGAAAGCAGTGGTTTCATCACAGCCATGAACACACAAGTGACCTGACACTTAAAATTAGTTTAAAAAAGAGAGAAAAAAATCTATCTCCAGATAATACTCAGATATCTACTTATAACAATTACAACAATGATGATTTCACATCTGTTAGGCAGACAGTTTTAATCTGTAAAAGGTTAAGTATTTGGCAGTTACTCGTTCTTACATACAGATTAGCTGCTGGAAGGTTTAACCTTTAGATATACTTAAGCAACTACTCTTTAAAATTTATTGTGTAAAACCACACAGATACAGAACAGTTTCATCACTTGTAACTGAAGAACACAGAAGTCCAGGATATTTTCCCCTCCTTTCTTATCAAATTGCTTAGCTGGCTGTGCTTCTTTCTTTGTGCCTGAAAATATTTACAAGCACACTGCTTTAATTTCAACAGACACCGCTTCATAATTAGAGGATAAAAGGAGGATTCTGCAATTAAATGAGTAGAATCACTTATTTTGACTCAATACAGGAGTCTGAAGAAGAACTTGATTATTTCTGCATGTTGAAGTATCCTATAAAGCTGGAGAGGGGGAGAGGGAAATACACGATGAATTTTCTCATGGCCTTTGCAGTTCCCTGGGAGTCAATGCAGGGGAATTATTTATGTAGTAGCAGAAAGAGCTCCAGATTTCTGTAGGCTTTTATTAATATTTCCTAAATATCATAAAACGTGGTATGTTTTAAACCTCTCGCATGGAAATGAATGAAATTAAAACTATTGTGTTTGGACTTGGGTGTTTTGATTGGTTTTTTCCTTTCAGGCTGGTGTTTACATGGCTACAGTGCATCAGTATGAAGGCCTTAATCATTCACAGAACCACTGTTGCCCAGCTCTCACTCATTCTTTGAGTAGGCATATCAGATTATCTCAGGTTTTTTTTCATGCTTCTCTCAGTCATGAGTTTCTTATTCTCCTGAAATGGCTAGAATTTGGATCCCCAAATGGGATCCAAATGGCTTTAGTGGCATTGCAGGGACAGTTTTTATGGGAAAGAATCACCTTCCTGAACAAAGTTTGCAACATACCGGGGCACAGATTATTGTTTCTTGTATCAAGCACATAAATGCTCTGTATCTGTGATTTTGGTGGGGGGTGCAGAAGGAGACAAACCTTTGTTGTGGAGAGTGCATCACTTTCCCTTTTTTCCCTGGATGGCATGCACATGGCATGTGGGCTCAGAGCACAGGGGAAGCAGAGCAGGTTGCCTCAGTGGAGAGTGTGTGCAAAGGCTCATGCTTACTGCAGAGAGGACATTTACAGTGTGTGGTGGGCAAGTGCTCCATGTAGGAAGCAGTCATAGCAGGTGTATACCTCCTGGGGTGGAAGCAAGCACCAGCAGATGCACTGGGCAGCAGCTGTGTTGCTCTACAGACCAGCTCCTTTCCTATCCTGCCACCTCCAAAGTCTTATGAGAAGTGGCTGAGGGAACTGGGGGTCTTTAATCTGGAGAAGGAAGAGGAGGCTGAGAGGAGACATGATCACTCTCCACAGCTACCTAAAAGGAGCTCTTAGTGAGGTGGGGGTCAATCTCTTTTCCCACGTAATGAGTGATAGAACAAGAGAGAAGATGACAGGGGAGATTTAGGTTGGAGATTAGGAAGAACTTTTTGACTGAGGTGTGTTAGACACTGGAATGGGCTACCCAGGGAGCTGGTGGAGTACCCATCCCTTCATAGATGAGATATTGAGGGACATGTTTTAGTGGTGGGCTTGGCAGTGTTAGGTTAGTGGTTGGACTCGATATTAAAGGTCTTTTCCAACCGAAACAATTTTGTAATTCTGCACACACTTGTAGACCTCATTTTGGTCATTTGCACTTTGGGAAATTGGCCCTTGCTTGTGCAAAACCATCCATAAGGATACATGCTGGAGGAAGCTTTTTTTTTTCATTCTTGCAGTGACATTAACCATTGTGTTTTTATGCCCCACTTACCCTGCATCATTGTAAATGTGACTGCGGTAGGTCTGCCAGCCCCATAATACTGTAGACCATTTTAAACCCATTAAAGTCTAATGGATATCTAGTGACTGCAAGTGTGCTGTGTGCCAATTAGAACATTTAAACTGGGTATTAAAAAAGAGTTAATAAAATCACCCTTAGAACTTGAAAGTATGATTGAAGGTAACACACTGTGTTTTCTTCAGGTGTTTGAACAGTAAGTTTTTAAACCAAAATTGATCTCTCATTTCTTAAAGGCTGAGGAATGTGCAGAAATATGTCTCCTTTCCCTATTTCTCATTATATTTTCCTGTATATTTAGCAAGCTAGTGGTTTTTTTCCCCTCACATTATAATGAACTCTTTCAAAACTGATAGCTAGTGCAGTCATGTGTTTAACTATAGGTTTCATTCCAGATATAGAGCAAGAACTTCACTGAAGGTACAGAATGCCGGTGGCATGAATATTTAATAATTGCACTTTTAAAGTTTTTTCCTCTTTCTTTCTCTCTCTGGGATTGCCAAACCCAAGTGTCTGGCTGCTAAACTCGTATACAGGCATCTAAATTTAAAAATAAACCCCCCACATCCTTAGTTGCAATTTCAGAATTTTAAGAAAGTGGAGAATGCTCACCTAATTTGTTAACTGAAAAGTAAATAGAACATTTTTGAGGGAGGAGGGGTTTCTGGTGGCATGCAATATGTTGCCTGAAAGAGATGCATGTTGCAAGGATTGTTTCAGGTAAGAGATGCAGTTAGTGGCGAGCTACATGCCAGGCACACCCTGGTATAAATTGGTAGGGCTCCAGTGACTTCCATGGAATTAGACCAGTTGGTGAAAGGTAGCTACGGCTGTGGCCTACATTTTCTTTAGAAATCATGAAATTCATACATTAGCCATAGTTGTCATGTGTGCAAGCTATTATTGAGGTTAATTGAATTAATTAAAATAAATATTTATGTTTTAAGCAAAACAGTTTATGTTCTAATAAGATAACAGACACATTTTACGCATCCTTTTCTTTGCTGGATTTTCTTCCCTACAGATAATGATCTTTCAATCTCTGTTCCATAAATATGCATGTCATGTTCAGGTTTCTATTTAATGCATGCATGAGTAAGTAGCACTGAATTTGATTAACTTCATTAATGATAAATAATGAAGAATACTATGTTAACTATTTTAGGACAAACACTTAGTCACCTGGCTAATGTTACTTGCTTGAGTAACCTTCTTCATCCTAATGGGATTGCACACAGGGGTAAAGTTACTCAGATATGTACGTATAGGTTTAGTGTTTTATTATGTAGCAACCTTTAGAGCTTTTACTATCTGGCAAGCAATCATTTATATCCTTTTTAAAAAATATTTATGGCTTCTTTGACTAATTGCTTCTTACATGACTTAGAGCCTTTTGCAGTGGTACCATTTGTTAAAACACATCCAGAAGCAGGCAGAGCAGAATCATTTTTCAACTTTTTAGTGTCATTTTTATAGACAAATAACACTTGTAAATGATGGATAATAGCCAGCAGAATGCTGTGTTGTATAAAATGAGCATGAATTACATTTGCTGGGAGATAGAAGGTTAACTTGTCTATGAACTAATTGAGGGGCTTCATGGTAAATGCAAAGTGGTACACGCACATTATAAACAAGACTTGAACTAGCTAAAAGAGGGATTTAGGTTAATTCAGTATTTATTTTTTTTGGATGCTACCTGATGCTTTCTTAAACAATGAACTCCCAAAGCTGTAACGAATCTTAATGAGCCTGTAGAAGATCCAGAAGGAGAGATAGAGCAGGTGTGTTTAATAAGATGAAATGTTAACCTGTCACAGTCTCGTGGGAGGATAATCTTGTGCTCCAAGTTCAGTGCAGTCTTGGTCACTTCCATTTGCAGCTTTGCCCTGAACATTTGTTTCTTGTCTTGTAAAATATTGCTTACTTGGACAGTATTTTAAAAAGTCATTACATTTTTCTGTGTTCTGCACTTCATAGTTTATACTTACTCTGTATTTTGTGGCAGAAATCAAAATAACTGCCTTTCCTTTACTCAAGTAATATATGCAGTTGCACATTACAAATATGTGCAACTGAATAACTTTTTTATAAGTGAGTGCTTGACAGATGCCAGTTAATGTCAAGGGATACAATGCTCAGTGCCAAGTGATGGCAGGATATACAAATCAATCTGGTTACAAAATTTTTTCTGCATAAACAGTGCAAGACTGTGACCGAAGAGAACCTTGTGCAAGTGTTTAACTTGATGCACGGGAGGAGTTCCAGTGATTGAAATGGAATTATTCAAGTATTTTAAGTCTATGTGCTTATGTATTTGTGAAATGGAAGCTACATGAAATAAAGTCAGAATTTTGGCTTACAGGTTCAATAGAGACCTCTGCAGATAACACTCACCCTAAAAATCCCAATATTATTGTTGCTTGCTTGCTTGCTTTCTTGTTAGTAGGACTGGATCCAGTTTGTCAGTGCACCCTTACACTCTGTGGGACACTGCTGTAGAGCGAGGAGAGTCAACCCTTGGTCTGTCCACTGATCAGAGACTCTTGAGCTACCTATTTTTGAAGCTTTTTAATTTGGCTACCTCATTGCATTGACTTCTTCAGATATGAGAATGGCAAGAGCTGTAGATTATCTAAACTGTTCTGATGGCCTACAGCTGGCTTCCGTCTCAAGAGTGGTCAGCATCTCCTCCATGATAGCATCAAACATGTCTCCAGCAAGGGCACTAGTATGGCCCACAGTGCAGCAGGTGTAACCCATTGTGTGATGGGGATAAGCCATGAGCCTGTTGTATTTGATGTGAGAGGAGTGGCATTGAGTCCTTCTGTGCCCACCCTGGCTGCAGGGGCAGACACCACTTCTATAAACTCAGTCATCACAAGTCCTTCCTTGAGGACTCTGTGTTTTTTGAAGCCCAGCACAAACAGGGAGTTTGGGATGATCTCGGGTCTTTAATTCATGTTCCCAGAGAGTTTTCCAGTACTTTGGTAGGGCTAGCTTGCCCTTGTGGGTCGTTGTAAATGCTTAACATTGTATTTACACATCCTGTCTTTAATTTTTGCAATGGTTTCAATTTAACTTTTAAATAAATATTTAGGGTGGGGATAGAAATTAAACAGTTGAGCTCTTGCCAGCCTCCATTTTTTTTTGTCATTTTTCAAAGGCACTCATGAGACTCAGATGTAAAACTCTGGATAATATCCTTTCAGTTATGGCATCTGACTTCTTGGCAGCTTCTTTGAGGAGTTGGCAGGCTTGGTGTTGCCTTTAGATCCAAAACTAGCTCTCTGGTAATTTTTTTAAGATGTTTTCTCCTTCTGCTTGTCATTTTTGCTTTCTTTACCTTAGATTTAGAAGAATTCATGCGTTGTTAATCATTTGAGTCCACGGTGCTTGCCCAGTTTTCCATGCTAGCCAGAATCCTGTAGTAAAAAGACAGTTGTTAATAGTTTTAAGATGGGCACATATGTAGATTTTAAAGTGGCCTCCAACTGTGTGTAAGAATCTTTTTTTTTTCTCCAGAGTGTATCGGGAATAAAAGTAATTTTAGCTCCCCGGACTGAGGTAGCCTGAGTGTTTTGTTTCAGTGCCGCCTTTGTCATTAAAGCAGCACCCAGATCTGCATTTTCAAAGTGTTAGTTCTTTAGAAGATAGTGTTATAGTTTTTGGAAAAGAATCATTTGTGTAGGGAGTGTCTGAGAACAGCCAGGTACTTCTCCTTTTATTTTTTCTTTGCCATCTCTTTTGATTTTCAGGATCCCTGTGGATCTGAGTACATCTTTCAGTCTCTTGTAACTCCCAGTTTTATGGTTTGTTGTTTTTTTTTTTTTTCCCCCACTGTGCCCAACATGCTGCTGCATATGTGTGAGTTTGTGTGTTTATGTGTATGGGGTGACAATGCCCCAAGGTAGCTAGTGATCCTGTGGAGCAGAGTATGTTTGTGCACGCACACGCAGTGTGGTTGGCTACCAAGAGAAAAAAATCAGTGTAATCCCTGTGCATTGAAAATATTCAAGAAATCAGTGTCTTTGTTTTAGTTTGTGCTGCAGTGTTGCTCCTTGATTCACACTCTTTATCCAGGTGAGTCTGTGGGAGGTGAATCTGGCCTAGCACAGTTTCACCCCAGTCTCAGAGACAGAAGGGCTTTAAGTCTGTGATATTTCCTTTCCTGACTTGGGAGAAATATTCCCATGCTGAGGTCAGTACTAATTGAAGCCTTTCTCACAACAGCAGCAGGAGTGAGCAGCAGGCAGGCTCCCCAGGCAGCAGCCTTGCCTTTCAGATAGTGTCAGATCCCAGGCATGGCTTAATGGAGTTGTCGCTTATCCGGCAGCCCTGAATTGAGGATGAGTGCATTTTCCCTTCATGCTCTGTGTCTGAAATGCTGGTTTCAAATATTATTACTTTCTACTAGGAGTAATAAAGAACATATAACTAGGTCATGTGTTATCTGGCTGTTTGTGGTGGTGGGTTTCTGTTGGGTGCAATGCTTTTGTATCACCACCTTCTTTTGGAAAAGGCAGTCACATCTCAATCTAGGTTTTCTTTTAGGGGCAAGAGGAGGAGAAGAAGAAGAAGATTGTAAATGCAATACTCCATAGCCAGCTGCTTCCCAAGTGCATGATCAAAGCAGAGTGCCTGGCTGAATGGGCAGAGCTGGGGTTGATGTGTTCTTCCCACTAAGTGAGCCTGAGTAAAATTACCGTGTGGATGTTAGCTAAAAGTAATCCAAAAGCTGTGATTTGGGTCAGCATTGCAAGCACTGAGGAAAGTACCAGGCTTTTCTGTGTTCTTTTGTGTCAAGACATGTTGTGGTAGAGCAAAAAGAATTAGACCAGGGTGAATATTTGGTCAGAAAAGCAGTATCATTTCTCTTGGTCAATTGTTGCAGAAATGAAACCCCTTTTGGGGAATCCATATTGAATGAGCCTAAAAAGAGTCAGCCCATGGTTAAGAGAAAGTGTATGTCAGTGTGAAAGTAGTAGAGTGAATCAATATATTTCTCTTTCAAATGAAGATCTCCTGAAGTTTGCTTAATTTAACACCTACAGGTCCCCTTATAAAAGGCACTTCACTGCTTTGCATGTATATATCCTAGCATTTAACAACTCAGGTTCATTACAATTGTATGGACCGTATCATACAGGTACATGTAAGTGTATCACTGACTTAAGCAGAGTAGTGCAATTTGCATTATTTCAGTTTTAATTGATGATGCCTCCTTGCTGTTGCATGGAGTAACGCAAGAACAGAGACAGTAATGACATACTGTGGTCAATTTCCCTGACAATATCCCAGCAAAGATAACCAAATGCATCTCATCAGTTTGGAAGAAAACTCCAAAAATCTATAGTAATCCAAGTTTCCCAGAAGCAGAGATATTAAAAACCAAGACTCTTGAAGAAAGGACAGAAGTTGCTTGTGTATGGGCTTGATTATGTTGCAGAACACTGACTTCTTCATTTTAATTTTTGACTTTATAATAAAGGCACTGTTCAGAAATTTTGACTAATTACATTCATTTTCAATTCCAGTTTCATTTAATTAGTTGTGACTCAGACTTGATTTGTTATCTTACACTTTGTTATTAAAGATAGCTAGCTATTAGAAATTGCCAGTGCACTTTGCATAACCTCCCTTTCCCTGCAGCCCACATGTAAATAAAAGTGAAGGTGCTATTAGTGAAAGGTCAGAAAAGGGGTCTATCAAGTCAGCCTTTGTTATCACTGACCACGTGAGTTGGGTAGAGGCAATACCAGAGCAGGAGAGGTGCTAAATGCATGAGATAGTCTGCATACCTTAAAGTCTTACATGCATGTGCTTGGTCCATTCTCAAAGTGATCTTAGATCAGTACAGTTGATCCCTTTTCCTCTTGGAAGAGGGTTAAGCTACCATAATATATGTTCATCTGACTGGGAACTGACTTCATTTCCTCAGCTGATTTGCCTTGACTTTCCTGAAAACCCTTGTGAAGACAAATCTTCAATTGCAGCAATATTTCTTTCCACTTAACCTACAAAATAATTGCCTCAGCTGAGATATGTCTCTCTTAACTTTTTTAAATGCTGACTTTTTAATAGCAGCTTTTTCTGAATTACATCAGACTTTCTACTTATACGGTGGGTTGCAGTGGATTAAAAGAAGGCAGATCTGTGATCTTTGACCACAAAAGATGCTGGCTTAATTCTTACTAGAAGTTTAGATTTTCATCATTTTTGTTATTCTCTATATGTTAAAGAGCAATATAACAAGGAATTAATTCCCTTTAAATGTGTCCCAGGCAGTCCAAAATGTGATGGTCTAAATCAACATATATGCTCATTGTAGGCAGCATTGCAGCTGCACAGAGCTATGTTCCACAGGCAATGGTTGCCTCTGTTTAGCTGTAGCCCTATCCTCGCCACAACAGCATAAGTTGCACTTTTTGAGTGTCATACAACTGCTATGCCCATGCAGCGACAGTGAGATAGTATAAATTCATTAACCTTGATGGCAGAATGAGGCAGAGCACCTTTTGATGTAGAACTCATTAGGATTTCACCCCAGCTTGTACAGTTTTATCTTCAGTTTTATTTTTCAGGGTATTGAATTTTGTTATAAGTACAGAAATAACGGCATTAGAAATGTCATGCTAATATGTCATACTAATGTCATTAGTATGTTGGGGACTGGAACATCTTTCATATGAGGAAAGGCTGCAGGAACTGGAGCTGTTTAGTCTGGAGAAGAGGAGACTGAGGGGAGCTCTTACTAACATTTATAAATAACTAAAGGGTGGATGTCAGGAGGTTGGGACATCCCTTTTTTCTATAGTAGCTAGCAACAGGACAAGGAGTAATGGGATGAAGCTGGAACACAAAAAGTTCCACTTAAACATAAGAAAAACCTATTTCACTGTTCAGGTGAGGGAGCCCTGGCACAGGCTGCCCAGAGGGGTTGTGGAGTCTCCTTCCTTGGAGGTCTTCAAGACCCACCTGGACATGTTCCTCTGAGACCTGATCTAGGTGAACCTGCTTCTGCAGGAGGGTTGGACTAGATGATCTCTAAAGGTCCCTTCCAACCCCTACCAATCTATGATTCTGTCTGCCAATGCCATTTATGTACAGAAACGACTATCAATTAGAAACATAACTCTCTTGTTTGGTTTGTTTTTTTAATCCTGACTTTGCTTTAAAACATAACATGAAGAATGAGCTTCAGGGAAGTAATTTGTAAAGAATTTATATGGCTCTCCTTTTTAATCAGTGAGAATGGATAGACAGTACGATTTTCACTGGAAAAAAATACTCAGAGGAGTCATATTTGGAAAGGATAAAAACGTTAATATTTTGTTCCCAAGAAGTTTAAATTGCACCTGGTTTGCAAACTTGTAAAGCACTATGTGATACATAAGACTAGCTCTAGATATCAGTGGATAAATGTTGGTAGTACTTTCACATTGAGCGGATAACTGAAAGAGCTGAATGCTTATCTTGTATTGATTCTGAGTTTATGAATGCTAAAGATAGCTCTCCATGTCACTGGCTCAAAATCTTTGATTGAAACAGTTGGGCTCATTGTTTAAATAAAATGTCATTCTGGTAATCTGCAATTACTGAATAAGCATTAGCAAAAATGGGAGAAAGCAGTGAGGTCACGTAGAAAGTGATACCCAGTCACAGTATGTATTTATTAGTGTCACCTATGAAATTTATGAGGCAAAGTAGTGCTGAAAGAATTTGCTGTCTTTCTAAGCAGTGCTCATTTGAGGAATTGCCTAAGATAAATGGGTTTGGCTAATTGAATCATACACTTTCATAGTGTGCTACATATAAAACTAGACTAGGAAATAAATATAATTAAAGTAAACATGCCCTTCTAATTAGTAATTGTTTCTGCTGTTTTAAGCAAATTTCAGTGGCACAAAGTAGCTGTTCCAGTGTAAACCTAATAATAGAGTCTGTAATAACAGGTGTAAATTAACACAATAGAAAACATTTACAGTGTAACATTCTAAATTAAAAATGACATTAACAAGTCTGATTTTTAAAAAGCTGTATAATTAACATTTATTCAACGCCTGACAAATTAGTACCATACAAATATTGGATTATTTTATTTATAGCTTATATTACTTTTCATGCTTTATTTTTGTTAAATAGTAAATAGAGCAACTGTGGTTCATTTTTTCAAAAATATGTCATGTAAAGACACTGGCAAAGGAAAGACAAAGAAAAAGAGAAGTAAAGATTTTTACCCAAAGGCATTCTTTTTGTGATGTGCAGGAATTGTTTGAATACTTAACAATATCACCCCAGTCAGTGCTCTTGGTTATGTATGCTCAGAAATAAAACATTGTGAATGGTTTAAGTTTGGAGGAATGCAAGTACAAACAGAATAATATCTATTGTGCAATAAAATACTTTGATTCCCCCAAGTGCATCCTCAGAAAAACATAATGTACTGCTAAGTGCTTAGCATTGATGTTTGTCTCTACAAATAAATATTGCCAACAGTATTTTCTTTTTTATGATGGACCTAATACAATGCCATCAACTGGTAAGCAAAAATATCCAAGCCAGTACCAAAAAAACCTCACTGAAGTTTACCTTAATTTGTGACAAAAGATGCCATAATTTTCACTTTTTTTAGAAACCTGTAAGAGTAAAAATAATTTTTGTGGTGAGAGATGGGGAGAGTTGTATTTTTTTTTCAGCTTGCCTATCAAAGGAAATCAGTATTCTTTAATTTTTTTTTTGTACAATATCTTCTGATATGTTTTAACTGCAACACGTAGTAGGAGAATTCAGATATCATGACTTCCTATCCCCAAAGTGAATTTCTTAGACTGGATTCACCTCATAGTTGCATATGCTGAGAGAATGTGAAAAAGTAGTCCTTTAAGTGTACATTCTACAGTGGACTTAAGCTCCAGCACTCAACTTTTAAGGTGGTTAGCTTCCTGCCAGATATGAGTTCAACCACATATCCTGGGTATCCCAAAAGTCCACGCGGATGAGAATCTTCCTGTGTTTTCTCTCAAAGCCTAGTGCTTTGTGTTTGACTTTATATATATACAGTTGGACATAATTACAATTTTATTCTATTCTTATGCAGAATAAATTAAAGTAGCACTCAACATAAGTGGAGTTATGCCATTTACATCACATGAAGATGTTAGGACTTTGAGTTTGGTGACTGAGGGAGCAGTTGTGATGTTTGATTACAAAATCATCTTGTTCACCACTTGCCTTTCCTGTTGTTACACAAGAGGATTCAGATCTTTTGTACATCACAGAGGTTGAGGGATCAAAAGTAAATTTCTAATAGCAAATATAAACTACCATGAGTAGCACTCCTTCTGGAAATTGTAGTGTCAGAGATTGCGGCATATTTTAGAAAAGCTCTATTTGTTTTCAACCTGTCTCCCTTTGCGTGCCCTGTGTATCTGTGTAGCAGCTAAGCATGGTTGATTTGGACATGGTGGAAAAGATTTTCCTCCTCTCACATCTTACAGATTCGTTTCTGAACTCAGTGACTAAAGGAAAATTTCTCTATCCTTTTGCCCATATATTAAAAAAAAAAAAATCACAGCAAAAAAATTCTAAATGCCAGACAGCATAGAGCCCTTATTCCATCCCTTGGCTCTAAGGCAGAAGAAGCACACCTAGGCCAGCCAGCCAGATAAGGGTCTAACCTTTATAGCACATCTGAGTCCCTCAAGATTGTGTGGAACATAGGGACTTACATAGGTCCCTAGCACAGAAGTAGTTTGTGTTTGATGTATGTTCTTACCCGAAAAATGTCTTCATTGTTGGGGAGAACTAGTCTTTTTTGGTAAATGCTAACAGGCAGGTACTTACAGAGAAATTTCATCCCATACAATAATGTAAGGAGACCCTGTTGTTCATCTGGAAGGAGTTGTGTTGTTCGGTGGATGAGGATTTTCTGTTCTTGTTTATTTTGTCTATTAAATTTGGCTGAGAAGGAACAAACAACTCTTTGTTGGTGGGGATATGGTCAGCAGCAGGATTAACCAACCTGTTCTGAAATAAAGAAGCCAGGAAGGAGGCTGTAGAGGCCTCTTCCAGCCCTTCCTTTTTCAGGTAGATAGCATTTCTAAAACCATATCTAAATATCCTCTGCTGCAAATAAAGTCATGTGACCTGGCAGACAGCACAATTCAACATTGTCTGCTCTGCCACAAGTTTTTATAGGTGGGAAGATCATTATCATGTGCTTGCCAGTCTTACCTTTTCTAAACCAAACGAACACAGTTCGTCTTTTCTATACTTCTTTATCCATCTCTTCTGTGCTACACCACCTCTTACCTACAGCAGAGGTCCTCAGGCCAGTGTGTGCATCATCTCAGTACCCAGTTACAGGTCAGCTTCAGGTGAAGTTTGTTCATGGGCAACAGGAATAGAGTGAAAGGAAAACCTGAAAGATAGGAGATGTTATGTGTGCTTGGATTGTTAAAATGGGACCCAAATGTGACCATGAATCATTCAGCTGACTCTTCTGCTGTAGGATACTTTCTGGGTCATGTCAGGTTCAGGGAACCTACTGCCTTGTACCTCCTCCCGAAGACCAATGTAGCAGTAGATGCCTGTTATATTTTAGCTGTAAGTTCTATGTGGCTTTGAAGCTGTGTCACAGAGAGATTGCTCCTCCTTGCAAGCTTTTGTGATAACAGACATCAAATAGGCTATACAATATGATGGTTACCACATTGGAAGCGAGAGGCTGTTAACTCTATAAAGTGCTTTCCTCTTTTGGTTTCAAAGAGTTAGCTAATGTGATACATTTTCAGAAGCATTTGTACAAAGTAGATTTGTTATGAGAGATGAAGTTATGGAATTTCTGTTTTGTTTAAAGAGAGAGATATGGAGCAGTATGGGGTTTTTTTCTGTTCTGTGTATACAGAGTGAGATGTGTCATAAAATGGTGAACCTAGGCTTTTAAATTGTTACAGAACAGATACATTTGAAAATAACAAGTTTAAGTAATATTATTTTCAGATTGATACTTATGTGTACCCAACTAATACGTTCCTTTTAGTTTACTCTGTTAACCCTTTCACGTTCCTTTCCTGATATTCTAAAGAAGTTTTCTTTTTCTTTCTTATAGTATGTTGTTAATATCAAATTAGTTAAGCTAGATATTCCCACATCAGTAAAAAAGTGTTCTTTAGGATTGCATAAAAGCTCAGAAATCTTTGAGAAATCCTTGTCATCAACTTACAAAGATATTGTTTTGGTTCATAGCAAAATGGAACATGAGTAGTACGATTATTTCACAGTTTTCTAAGAAACAGTAAAACATTTTACACTGAACAAATTCACTGAGCTTATTTTCTTTTACTTATATTTAAAAAATCAAATGGAATATTTTTACATACTTTCTTTTGCTTTCCATTACCTAGGAGGAAATAATTCTCTACCATTTCCTTTGTTACTGAGAAGCTATATCAGCATTGCTGCTTAGGAAATTTTAAGGAAGGCTAAATGTAGTAGCAGTTTTCTCCTTAATACAGCATGCTAGCAACAAAATATTCTCTTGCTAATAACAGTTTCTGTTTGTTTTTTTGCACTGGGATATTCCAGTTACCAAGTGTGAATTATACCATGCTTTGTTTGAATTCAAATAAAAATCAAGTTCACCCACAGTGGTCTAATTTCATGCTCTCTCCCACCCTCATCCATGTCATATTTTTCCCCACAGTGGGCCCATCCAGCAGGGTTGGGAGGGGACAGCAAGAAGCTCCTTTGCCCTTCTGTTCAGCACTATCTCAGGTTTCTGCCAGCAAGTAACACTGATGGAGTAACGCCACCGTTCACTTCTCTTACAGCCCACTCCAGGAACGTCACCTCCCCAACGTGCAGAGATGTGCTGACTTTCAGTGGGGAAAGAAAATGTGCTCCTAGATCTACCAGAGTCATTTTGTGTCTTTAAAATGTTAGACACCTTCCACAAGATTCAGATGTTACTTCTTAACAAGAATCTGGGTATCTACTGTGGGGGCTTTGATTGTCATCACTTCTAAGACTAGAGAGCCTGAGAGCATGCGAGCAGCTAAATCCAAATGGCACGATTAGCAGCTTTCTAAGTACTGGATTTTTAGCAATGTGAACACGAGTTTCAGTGACCTTCAAGGATAATGGTCAAGGCGGAGATTGCCTTGTCTTCAAAATCCTATCCATTCCTATCCTATCCCATCAACAAAGGACTGTGGGATCGTAGGTTGCTAATCTGTAAATACAAAGATGCAGGATGGGTTGCTCCTGTATAGACTTTTTTTCCATTGCAGATCTCATGTCTCAAACATCACCATTCTGTTGGTTTTTCTGAACTGAAAAATCCAGAGAACTTTCTCCCACTTCCCTCTTTTTTTTTTGTTTTAATATGTATTTTAACTCCTTTTAGTTACATTTTATTACCCTGGTGAAATGGGAGAGGAAAATTCTGGCATTTTTAATGCCCAGCCTATCAGAGAAGGATTTGAGTCCTCCTTAGTAGTTCCCATGAAACCAGCTTAAGTGGGCTTCTAGAAGGACTCAAAAATTTGGTACTATTGAACACTGGAGTGAGAGAAGGTCAAACTGAAGTCCAATGTTTTGAAACATTTCTTAAAATTACAGAAAAGAACCCCAACCCAGAGACTTGTAAATTTCCTAGCATAATAAAAAAAGGATCTTTTCTACAGAAGATTCAAACAGAAATATTCTAGTCATCTCCCAAACCCATGCTTTTAGAATACTACATACAATTTAGATCCCTCCTCATGATGTAACAACAATATATAGAATTTAAATACCTATTACCACTTTAAAAATGAAACATAGAATAATTTTACATCTTATACTATACAAGTAAATGATATCCTTATAATTTAATGTGACATGAGTATGCATGCATGAACTCAGACTTCAAATAAAGCATACAGTAAAAATAAAATGTTTCTCTCTTACAAGCTTTTGTTGATGTTGTTAAAGCTAAAATTTGCTGAGAAAAAGTAATCAGAGTGAGACAGCTGTTAGTGAGGGGATGATGTATCTGTCTTCGTCTGGTCACTTGCTTTCCCACTTTGGACTGGAACCAAGCTGTCCCCTCTAATAGGCAGCCTGTGCCTCTCTGACACCATCCCAGCATGGGCATCTCTGGATTGGCTTCTGCATCTGTCACAGCCATTAAACCTTCTAGGTAATCTTTTGTCATTTTTATGTCATTTCCTTTAGATTTGGAAATATTTAAAGAAGCATTAACCTACTTGAAAGTGAGGTGCTGGAATAGTCATGCTACTTCTGCGAGCTAAAATACAGGGCCTTATTTTGCAGTTTATTATGTTTAGGGTTTTGCACTCCATACATATTACTTTTTGGTTTGAATTTGTGGCATTGTCATGTTACCGCCACACTTTTTAAGCAGAAGCAGAGTGTAAAGAGAGGTAGAAACCAAAGAAAAAAATATATGTTTGTGTTTTTTTCAGGTGGTTAGAGATTTTTCCATCATTATGGAAAGAAAGAAAATTATTTCTTTCATTATGGAAGAGAGAAAATACCTCGCTTCCCATTACATGTCTCTTAAGGAAGGGAGTGCATCTCTGTGCACCTCTGAAAACTGACAACATGACTTATGATACAGTCATCTTCGTAGGCAGAATGAATTGGGACCGGCATGTGAAGAAGCTCACATGAATTACACCAGTTACAGGGCATAAAAGTTTTAACTTTTTCATAATTTTAACATGTGTGTGTTTTTATTAGTGTATGAACAGAAATTATTCTTTTATGCATGGGTATGCTAGTTTTGGCTAACTTATCTTCCTAATTCTGGTTTTGTATTCCTTGGGGCTACATGTCAAAGTATGACAGAGCCACACAGGGCAAGCAGAATATCACGAATACAAAGCTGAAAGTCAAACACTTTGTGTTTGACTTGTGCAGGTTCCAAGGATCTGTTGGGGATATCGTTCTTTGATCATGCATAAACCCCAGGTCCAGTTTACATTCTTCACTTTCAGAAGAAAGAAGCGAGAAGAAATTTGCATTTTGGTGGAGTATGAATGTATGCAATGCATTTTAGAGAAGCTTGCTAGCTGTATGGTGCAATCTTAAAGTTGTATACGAACCACAACTTTCTTAGGTTCTATTGCTAAACTATTGCTAAAGCCATGATTTCTTCATATGATGCACTACATTTCAGGTGTTCATATAAGAAAAAACACAAGTTTTATCGGATTTATTATTTTGGCATTTACAGAGGCTGATTCTTTTTGTATCTATATGGTTGGCATAGTGTTTAACTACTTTGGTTCTTGCTCTATCTGCATATGCAGTTATTAACATCATCCAAATTTATTTTTATCATGTAGACATGCTAACATACATCTGCTTAAAATTCAGTTCAGCCTTACCTATATGTAGTGATGGCTCCTCTGTAATATATAAAATGCTATAATAAGGTCTCCATCTATCTATAAAATATGAAAGGTAAATTAAAGCAAGACATCTCAAAACATATTGATTCGGTTTCTACAGATACCAAACTCAGTGACTATCTGCTGAAGATCCCAAGAAGTGATTTTTTTGTGAATACATAAAAACCTGATGACTTATGCGCTGACTTGTTGGGTTATTTTTTTTTTTGCACTGGGGTTGTTATGTGGTTTCCATAATGCTGTAAATCATGATTAAACACATAAAAAAATTATCGCCTAAGATCCATTTTAAGCCAAGTGAAACATAATACAATATAAAATTTACATCATTTTCTTGATTAACCCTGATGAACCTTCAGTCATTATCCATTATAGTAAGAGTAAATTGGAAATGTTGCTTTGTTAATAAAACATGTATAGACATTTTCATGAGTCATAGATTTGATGGTTATGAACAGCTGACACATTCATAATAAAATACCATACTTTGGCTTTCTGTGAGAGTACGGTACTTCATAAAGCTGAATTCCTGTGTCCCGTACTTCAGTGCTGTATTTCACTGCCTTTTGGATATCAGATAATTTTGAAAGTTGATCTAAAATAAATCGCGCAGAATGTAAATATAGGCGAGAGCTTTCACAACCTTTACATTTAGATACTGAGTCTTTCACTCATTTTTCATAGGGGTTCTTAGAGGTGACAAAAGCATTTAACAACTGAAATTAAGACTGCCGGGCTCTGGCATCCATGGCAGTCTGTAAAATTTTGCTCCTTTTTGCTACTGGGCCAGGAATGTTTTCTAATAGACACTGCTGTTATCTCTGTAGTGGCAAAGTGCTCTTAGATCTGGCCTTAATGATTCATTACAGTGTTTACTTTTGCTACTTTAAGTCAAATTGCACCAGGGCGAATTGTGTGACAACATTTTTCTACCAGTTACAGAGCTTTCAGTTTTTGTGCACTATGTGAAGTATACCTTGGTGCACTTCTCAATCCTGCAATTAGCTTTGGGTAGATGGATCACTGTTCAGAGCCCAATGGGGAGAATAGGCTGTTTCAGTTGTTAGAGAAAAACGGGAGCAAGGAGGTGGTTTTTTTTCCTGAAAAAGACCTTTTTCAAGAAAAAGATCATGGAGGCAAAATGGAATTTTTCACAATTTTCAAGATACTTGTTTTCATTTTTTTTACTACTGAAACTCCCACTGAGGATCTTTATTGACTGGGTTCCTGTTTTCAGCACACACAGGTGTGTTGAGTTTCAACTCAACAAGCATTTTGAATAAAGTATTAAACACATGATGCTAAATGTCAAATAGATTTTACAAGGTAATTTTTTTTTCTTTCATTATATTTTAAGTGTTAAGAACATCACTAGAAATCATGCAACAAAAGGTAGGTAGTAAGATCAGTTTATTGCAACATTCAGTCTGTAAACTCTTCAGGATATGCACCGAGACTATATGAATAATTTGCTCATCCTCTATAGAGATGAGCCGGATGGCCGATGAGAAAAAAATCCTATCATTTTTGACTAATTATGACTGTAAGGAGCCTAAAGAAGAAGGAAAAGAAAAAAACACATGAGCTTGGCAGATGATAACTGGAACAGTTCCCCATGCATAAGGATGCCATGGAAAGCAGAAATCATTGTGGAGAAAAACAGACAAGTGGGGCGTTGTGTCTGACATCTCTGGCAGGGAAGCAATGTAAAAAGAAACTGGATCAGATAGAGGCATCACTGAGTTAGGTAAGGCCATGTGTAGCAGCCGAGGGAATTCAGCAGTGTTAGGTTAGGAAGAATAAAAGAATCCTTATTGATCCTGTCAGCTGTTGTAATTTTGAATTACAAAATAAAGGTAACATTAATAAAATCAAATGAAAGGGCTTCACTGTGCTTTGTCTAGTTTGTGCACTTTCAGTCTTGGTGGTTTTTTTCTCTCCACCTGGAAAATATAGATGAGGGTACAAAAGGAATACTTTCTCCTATCTCATCTACAGTGTCTTGTTTCTTGACAGCTAAGATCTCCATTCAGTTTCTGGAGGTTTTAAATATCGTTTTGAGCTGTGGAGAAAAAGAAATACTCATTCCGAGTGCAAGATTATTAATAGTGGTGAATTTTTGGACATCTGTGTTTGCTGTAGGTATGGGCTAATAGATTTTTATCATGTGATGAAGTTATTTTTCCTGAAAAAAACAATTAAAAAATTGGAATTATGTTTTAATTTCTCTCATCAGGCAAAACTTCATCGAGGGGAGAAAATGTGTATGTTTTATCTGTAGCAGGGCTGGAAGAGGTGCTCTTTTACAAGCAGATGTTGAACAAAATTGGATTTTTTTTTTAATGTTCCTCTGTTGTGATGTTTACTACTCTGACTCAACAACCTAGATCCCATTCTCAATTGGCAGCCCTAGGTTTTCTCAGTATTTCAGTAGATACTTAAAATTCAGTCAGGTTGCATGCAAAGCACTCGCATTTTGTGTTAGGTGTGAGTGCCTCTAAGACAACAACTGCACGCACAATTAGTCTTTCCTCAGTTCCTTCCAGCTGCCCAGTGTGAGCCCTCAGAAGACCTGCCTCAAACGCTTAGGTGCTGAATTTGCAGATATGATGATATGTATATATGCATTTGTTGGCTGGATGCAATATATCTGCCCCTGGAAATATAGCTCCTCATTTCGGACTTGGAATTTCCAGGCAGATAATTAAAGCAATCTCACACCTTCCAGCCTGCACCTGCCACTGTGTGAGTGGCTGTCCCAGTTCAGCTCCCCCTGATCATATTCCTGTTTGGATGGTAGTGTTTCATGGGTAATACAAATCATAAACAGGCTGTAAAAGCTGAAGCATCAATGAATCCTAGCTTTAAAATTGCTGGAAGCTAAAGTTTTAAAACTGATCCTGCAAAGTGAAAAATGAAATTTAACCAGGCATTTTGGTGAAGGAAAAATAATTTATTGGATGTAAGATGAAAAGCTGTGAGAGTAAACATCAATCTCATCTTAGACACATGTCATTGATTGATGTTTGCTCTGTGCTGCTGCCTGGAGGTAAACTCTTTGAAATAGCAAAGTAGGTACTTTATCTGTCTGTGGATAGGAGCACAGTTTGTTAAGTTACTGCTTTTTTGAGACCCTGCTACATCTTTATGTTCAATCAAAGTGAGAACAGTAAATCAGAGTAATTGCTTTACCCCACGGCACTCCTGTTTGTAAATGGGAGAAAATACTGTAAAAATCCTCAAATTAACTTCTGCTGTTTAAGCTAGATAAAAAGTCTAGAAAAGTCACTTGCAACCTAGAAAGGCATTTTATTGATTATGCCACTTGTTCATCAAAGACAGCTCTTTTATTAGAATCAAACCAATAATTCCAATGTCATTAGAGAAAACATTTAACACTCAAAAATGTAAGGTTGCCATCTCTAAGAGCTCCCCATAACCCATTAACAAGTTCCCAAACAGGCATCATTTATACTTAGCTGGAAATGGAACTGGTACCCAGAAATTGGCCAGTGAAAACTATGGACACAAACAGTGAAACAGAAAACAGACATTAAATGATAGCACTTCCATGTTGAGCACAGCAATTCAGCAAGCAAAACAACGTGAATTGTTGTAATTAAATCATCAGAATTAAGACTGTTTTCTAAAAATGTTTGGGGCTATTGGTTTTTTCAAGGTCTCAGGCTGGTTAGTCCTTTTGTGTTTGAAAATACCGCAGAGATGTGGGAATGACAACACATTTAAATTCAGAATTCAATTTCCATTCTGAATTTGGTTTCATAATCACTGTCCTGCATCAGAATCGGATGGTTTTTTATTGTGTTGTATAAGTTTTTTCCCTTGAGTTACCCTGTTTAGCTACTCAGGCATAAATGTGATAATTCAGGGGAGAATTAGACCATAAAATATTAAAGAAAATGTCCTCACTTCTGACTGAAATTTAGTATATTGACTTGTGTGCCAGATTACAATTTGTGGGGAAATATTGAAAATAATTAGTAAACCATTTAAAAAATTCTTTTCTTGAAAAATTCCTGTGTTTTCATGCTTTTGAAGCAGTTCCAACTTTGTTCATAATTCAGAAATGACTGTGTTGTATAGTTTAATTTCAAAGATATGTATGTCCTCAAAGAAAACTTGTTCACAGATCTAGCTTTATAATTGAGACACATGTATCTTTTAGTCAGTTATGGTAAGGGATTGAGGGTTTTCTGATTGTTTGGAACATGATCAGCTCTGTCTACTCCCAGGGGATATTCAAGGAGTGCACCTGGAAGCTTGGGAGTGATATCATTTCCATGATGCTGGGAGTAGGTGTTGTGGTCTGATAGTGTTTTGTATGGAGCCTCTTAATTGGATTATGAAAGAAGAAGGGTCAGTTTGGTCACAAGTGGGAAAGAAGTTCAGCCCTTGTAAACGACATCTAGGTCTTCCCTAACAAAGGCCTGACAGCAGCCTGTGAGAACTCTTAAACTTTTGCCAATTTAAGAAATTGTTGCATGTTTGTGTGGAGTGTAAGCTCTGCTTTTGTTATTTAGTATGCCCAGACTTCAGGTCCTGAAAGTTTTATGTGAATTGACATGCATAGCTGCTGGGATGAGGGAGATCAACCTCCAGGGTCAAAAACATTAACTGCAAATAAACAAGCTACTTCTGCAAAATCTATATCAATATTTAGGTGCATGTGGAGAGGTAGAAGTAAGGAGGGTGGGGGATGGGGGAAGGTGTTGCAAAGCCTTCACAAATTGAGAATAATAAACTAAATCTTTGGACTGGAAGATGATATTGGAAGGTTTGGAAAGTGCAGGTTACTGCAACCTATAACAAGTTCAGTAATTGTCTCCAAGTGCATATATATGTCTTCCTCTGTTGTGGAACTCAGGTAGGTCAGCCTGAGTCACTGTCCCCTCCTTTTGCAAGAAAATGAACTGACGCAAGGCAAGGGGAGCACCAGCAATCTCACCATCAATTTACCTGCCCATATCTTTTACAGTCTCAAAGATGCCAGCTGTTACAAGGATGGTGATCTCATAGCAAAACATCAGTATCCTTCCTGAGTCTCGCCTTAGTGGTGTGGTGATCTTGTGGTTTCTGAAAAGGTCAAGCAGCATCATTAATGCATACCATATGTCTGTGATGGTGTGTAGTTTCCCAGTGAAGGTGCAGTGCTTTGGTTTGTGGAAAAGGACAACTTACTCTGAATGCAAAACTCCGGTGTTCCCTAAAACCGAAGGGCAGGAGAGTATGTTGGTGCATTGTCTCCAACCAATTAATGATGAAGGTTAGACCTTTATCTTTGAATTGTTACAAGTAGTGATATCTGAGGGAGGTAAATTGAGTCAGAAGTAGTGTGCTTTAAAAAAAGGAAAATAAAAAGGAAAAAAAAACACTTAAAACTTTAGGCTTTTATATGATTGCTTTCGGCCTAGCCTGAGACTATATAACTCTTTGGACTTTGTAGGAGATTAAATCCAGTCCCAGGTTTTTCAGATAAGGTTATTGCTCTACTCCTAGGCTGTCCCCTGAGTCATCTCTGTCTATTTCTAATTAAGGGTTGAAGGAAGCAGTTCCTTCAGATGTCAGTAGTGTTAAAAGATGCTATGAGCACTTTTGTCAGAAGCGTGAGAAGGCTGATGCCTGCGTTCTCCTCTCCAAGCTGGTCTCATGGGGAGCCATGCTCACCTAGCGCATTGACAAAGACTGGGGAGCCATCCAGGTAATCTTTAAAAAGGCATCCCAACAGGTGAAATTTATTTAACGTACCTACTCTGAGAAGTATGGCAGTCCATTGATATTCTGATCTGTAAAATATCCGAGTGTGAAATTATTCAAAGCATCCTAGAAGAAGCAGGAAAGGTAGTACTAACTGTGACTGTGATGGTGTACTGAAAGTGCTTTGAGCCCGAGACACTGGTGTTTAGACATAATTCATTGGTAAGTCCAGTGTGTTTCTTGGCAGGTCTTAGGGCTGAGATAAATCAAAGTGTGCTTTTTAAAGCCATGTGCTAAATTTAAGTAGCATAATTTTTATAATACAACATTTATCCATATATAACTTTTTCAAGTGTTTGACTTGTTACTTATGCTTCAGTTCATGTCCTTTAAGCATGAATTTGAAACAGATGCAGCATTTAAAAAAATAACTATTTAAACTCATGCCTTTGGAGTTTGACCTGTATGAAACAAAAATAAATGACACTGACTTTTGAGAGATGAATGCTTGCCTGTTCCAAGTCTTGCAAAGTTACTTCAACACTTTGGCCCATACTAACAAAGCTCTTCATCAATGAGCTGATTTATGAGTGTGCATTTAACACATTTATTTGCATATATCACTGACATGTACACTCCTGCCACAGTGAGGAAAAAATGTTGAGATTTTTTTCGTGAACTTGTTCTTCATGGCTTACCTGTGGAAAAGACACACTCTGTAAATGATTGGAAAGGTGTGTGTATATTTGGGATTTTTTTAAATTACAACTTTTTTAAAAAGAAAGAAGGAATAAAATTATGAAAAATATTGTTTTTCCATTAACTGAAGTGTTTGCAATAAAGGCAATTATAGCAGTTGGCACTATTCTCCTTGAACCAAAATAAATAAATACATTTGGTGATATACATTCAAGAAAATGTGATTGTTACAGTGTTCATGCAAATAAGAAGCAGCCTCACAAATGCTAGAGATTTTGCCATCTGGTATTACCAAAGGGATACAACTCTTTAACTTTTAGTTCTTCCCAACTTACTGCTTATAGATGATATATTGGGTATTGTCAAACGGTTTTGGCATTTGCATAATCACGCTGAATTATTGAAGGTTGTGCATTCCATTGCTAAAAGTGAACTTCTCATTAGGGAAAGAGTTTCAGAGATCTGATGACTTCTATGTATGTCTTCATCAAATATGTCTCTATCAAACACAGGGATCAAAATGCTCTTCCACTTTAGGAGTATCACACCAGTGCATTTTTACATTTGTATGAGGCCTAGTGAAGAATGTTGCACTTGTTTACTTCCTAGCAACTGGGTACAGATAAGTACCATAATTAATCTCAAGGGAGCTGCCCATATCTAGTTGACTGCAGGCTAGAGTCCAAATGCAAACATCTCAGTCAAGAGGTTCTGGAGGGGGAAACATGGCTGAGGATGAAGTGTAACTCAAGTAACCCCTGTAACTCCAGAAAACCCCGACCTAACAACAGCTATTCAGGGTGGCAAAGTCTACTTTAGACACAGAGGTTGTTGTTAGAAAGTCTTTTACCCTGACTTAATTGATGGGAGTATGCTCAGATAGCATGATGTAGTAACTGAGGACCATTGCTCACATAGCAGTAAATGATAACTGCTCTGCCTTTGGCCTTGTCAGTGTGTGCAGCAGATGATCTCTGCTCACAGAGATGCAGTGGGGAGGTCTGCACTGTCCTTTTCTCCCAGGAGGAAGGTATTTTACATGCCCCAAACTCCACCCCGTCATTGCCTTCTCGTTACACTGCTTTTCAAAGACAGAGTGTTGGCAAGAATAAGATTCATTTCTCATGAAAAATATGTGATAAACCCCAAAAACCTCAACCACCCGAAAGTAGAATAAGCAAACTGGTGGCTGGGAGGTGCCTCGAACCTGCTGTACTGAAACTCTTTGTTTCACAATAAATGGCCATATTTGAGAGCCCTGTTCGATGCTTGGTGTCTGCCCTGAGATGCCCTCAGACCCATCAGAAGGGTACTCTGCAGTTCCCTCCCAGTTAGCAGCCATAATGAGTAAATGCAAGACTCTGTGTTCATTTTGTGAACAGCTAAGGCATTGTTTTTAAATACTAATAGCATCTAACATATCCTATGTATTTTCAGCTCTCTCAAGTCTTGAATTAGAATCAGATAGCTGTTGGCCTTTTGAGTGCCTTGCCTGAGGCATACTAGGTAACGTCACGTGGGCAGGCAATGCAACATATGTTTTGCTAACTGGGAAGCTGGTTAGCAAGACACCCTTTTTCTTATTAACACATGGTGCACTCACATGACATTAATATATATTTCTACTTTACAAATTTAGAATGCCAGAAGAAAGGCATTAGCTGAGCTAAGCAAACTAGGCAATCAGCATATTTGTCACATTGTCCTGAAATAGCACATAAACCTTATTAGACACATTGGTTTCCTTTGTGAGGGGAATAAAATGTAACGGACTGAATTGGGCAAACCTCTGTTTTTCTGTGGAAATTCAAGGAAAGAATTCTCTCGTTTATCTCATTATGCATTAAACTAGAATTCTGACCTAAAAAATTTAATTTTTATTCTAGTTGTCTATATGGAGCCAGACTAGTTAATTTCTAAAAATTAATAGTTTTTACGTAATGCAATGGTTTTATTCTCTCTCCAGCTACACTCTACCAGCCATACATACGCTATGGTGCCAGTATTCATTTATTCATGCTCTGAAGTTGTGATAGTGTCAAATCCATCAGAAAGAGGAATTGTTTCAGTAGTAGTTTCACGACTTGACTGATTAACAGAGATCAGAAGCAGCAGCCTAACTGTAGAAACCACTACAGCATGTAGTTTTAACAGCTCTTTAGGGAGCTAGTTAATGAAAGAATCACTACAGAAACACATCCATGTGAAAAAAAGGAGCATTCTCATACAACACTCAGAGGATATGTCATAAGTGGAAATATGTTCATAATTTCTATTTACTCATAGCTGTAATTACTGTCTGCCTTAAGAGTACTTTCAGTCTTTGTCAAAGTTGCTTAGATATTTCCTTTGTCACATTTCAAGCAGAGAAGTTCTGCACAGGCTAGATCCTGCCCAGTGATTTCTTTTTATTCTTCTGTAAGAATTTAATTATCTGTTCTCTGTGTGAAGAAAGCACCAGCATTCTGAGAGACCTGAGCCTCCCCAGCCTGCTTGGACTGGCATTCGTCTGATTCATGTTCTTGCTTATTTTGACCATCTGTCTGCAAACCAGAGTTCTTCACTTGTAAATTTACACTGGTTTATATGTTACCCACTAATTTTTAACTCTTAAAAAGTTATTTCTCTCTTTTTGCTGCAGTGCCTATGAGCCGGATAGAAACGTGCTGCGAAGGAAAGAATGGGAAAGGAGAAATCAGGAGGCCCAGCAGGAGGATGGCACATTTAACACGAGTTACTCCCTCTTCAGTGAACCGTACAAGGTAGATGCTTCCCAGCTGGGTGTCCATTTATTTATTTATTTATTTATTCCAGGATACAAAAATACAGGCTGCAGAAGGCATTGTGCAATTTGCAGCACCGTCCCACAAGTGCTAGCCTCACAAAATTCATAGAGAATGTTTATGGTTCATCGATAATTGGATTTTAGATATATATACATATATATATGTATACACATATATAGACACAAAGGCTTCTTATAATGTTCAGCAGCACATTGGAATGAAATAAACTAGAAATATCCGAACAATATTTGAGATAGAATTGAAACTGGGAGGTAAAGGTTACTGCGCCCTGTTTGTGCAAACTTTGAATAAAACAATTGTGTCAAAGTTCCGTGTGATGATCAAACAATATAGTAAACATTGTGTTCTGGCTAAGGTTAATGCAGTGAAATATCTTGGATGTTTGCTTTTTCTTTTCCCCCCATAAATATTAGCAACAAAATATTTCTGCAGGACTTGTTTTGTCCTCACCAAAGGCAGAATTAACTTATGAGTCTCTATCCCCTGTTCTATTCCTTATGATAACAGTAGTGAGATGAGACACAACTGTCTCTCTCCACTACTTGTTTGAAGGGTCAAACAGGATCTACTGTACTTTGCAGAAACCTTGTAAACAGGACCCAAGCATTGTATCCCAGAGAGGCTGCTCCTCTCCCTCAGCTAACCCAAGTGAGTTTGCCTGTGCAGATGAAAGCATCATCATGTATCGTCCACTGTGCCCTTCCAGTAATGTTCAAGTTTAACCACTGCATTGTGAAGCCTTTCGCTCCGCACAATATCACTTCTCCTTGGTGATTTTGGTGCTTTTGTGCCTCTTTCCCGGAGTCCTATTTGAGACCTGGTGTTTAGCTTCTGCTCCTGACTTCTGTGGTTTTGCCTGTGCTCCAGGGTCAGCTTTTAACTTACTATTCTTCCAGATTACTGTTTGTTTCTAGTCCCTAATAAAAAAGAAAGATCTACCACTTTCAAACCACTACCCTTGATGGAAGACAGCTCTGTCTGCCTTGAAGCTGACCTCCAGCTGCCCGAGTTTCAGATTCATTTCAAAGGCATTTAGAAACCATGGCAAATGTCTCGAACTCCTCAAGGCTCTACTTGAAAAAAGTCTACTGTGAGACCAGTCAAGGGCTAATCCATGGAAAAATGCCTGAAAATCTTAAGTCAGCTGTGTCTTGACATTTTGTGAGGGCTCTGCTGCAATGAGGGCTTAATAATTTTCCATTTAATAGGTCCAATCAAACAGACCCCTCACAAAAAAGGGCCTGTCCTTTTGCTGTGTCTCTGATAGCATTTTGTCAGTTGGTAATAATGAAGCTCAGATCACTTATAAAAGTAGTATAGTTGGAATATTTCATGCACTTTGATTATTATCTATGTACCAATGTAGTGTGTCTCATGGACACACTAGTAGTTTCTAAGTTATTATGTCTCAAGGCACCTCTATGCAACCACAGTATAATTCCATTGACTTTCATAGAAGTGGGTGAAAAATCATGGCTGTCTCTAGAAGCAGAAAGGGTACTGAGTGGGTCTCCTATGGCGAGATCAGAATAATGTCTCCATCCATGCTTCTTATCTGTAAACACTATGTCCCTATTTTAGATAAGCATGTAAAGAAGATGGTGCATCCTATAACTGTCTTTGCCAAGGAAACATGGAAAAGACAAAGCCCAGGACAGCAGTATAACTCACTCACATCTGTGTTGGTGTGACAGTCACAGCTGCTTGGGATGACCAGTCCTTCTGACAGTATTGGCCATCAAAACTTCAGCAGTGGTATAATCTGCGTGTGATGTCTACACTGGCAGTGGACCATTGAGCTGTCTGAACTCATCCAACCATTTGGAAATCTTCAGTGTGGGGATGCAAAGCTCTGGCTTGGGTATTTTGATCTTATCATTGAGAAAGGCTAACTGCAAAAAAGGAAAGCTTTCTGTGAAAGCAAAACCGAAGCTCTGTCTTACTCCCTTTAAGGATTATTTTCAAGTTTTAGGTGTTTCCAGAGAGGAATGAAGTTACAGTAGACATTCATTGCAAGCTCTGATTAAATTCAGTATTCCTCTGCACAGTTTGAGAAACATGAGCTAAATCCAAAGGATTTGCCATTCAGGAGACCATATCTGAAAATCAAAGACAGGCTGGAAATCTTTTTAAATCTTATGTCCTCTCTCCCCTGACATGTATCACTATTCCTGTAACATCAGATTTTCTGAAAAGTCCAGACTCTTTGGGTTGCCCCTTATCCTCTTTAAAGTATCCATAGCAACCCTTTATGAAGGATTATGGGAAATCCAGTATGTTTCACTTAAGATGTCTTTTACAGGGGGTGAAAAGTAGAAAATTTGTTCTAGATATTTCCTGGACAAACTACCTTGCCTCATTAACCATATCAGTATTTTAATGAAGAAAAACATTCTGATGAACTTCCATGCAATCATCAAGTTTATTTTTAGAAGTACTGGATCTTGCAGTCTTCAAATGCATGGATTTATCTTGCAGAAGAATATCGGAGCACTGTAAGTTAGAAATGTTTCCACGGAATGCTTTTCCTACCTACTTATTTTGTGATCGTGTTTTCCCTATGCGAGTCATTAAATAAGGCCAACAATATTTCAGAACAAATAATAGGACAAACTGTTACATCTAAAGCTCCTAACAAGTTACCTCAGTTCCCATCTTGTTCCCGAGAGGCTGTAGGTGAACTCTTCTGGATGAGATCAGCTCAGAACACAATCTTCTCACTTCAAGTTGTCCCCAGTGTATTCAGAAGGAGTAAACAACAGCAACCAGTCATCAGCATGTGCTGTGGTACTGGCATTAGATCGATTTGTTGATATTATTGTGATTATCTGGTATCTCTCAATATGAGATGTCTCTGTGTGACCTTCACATCATATTTTATAGAAGACAATCTGCAGAATTTTATGGGCTAGTGATAATCTAAAAATAATATGCAGTTAGGCTTCTATTTTCTTTCCATCCAAACAGCAGCCATCAGAAAGAATGGGCCTTCTGTTAGGGAAGCTGGATTTCCTATGGATAACATTTGTACATAAATTCTCCTACGTTCATGGACCTAGAGACAGTTGGGTAGAAGGCTGCCCCACAAGCTGTTTATGCTGTAGGACACTTGTAGGTGTAAGAGCCCTCATTCCATCTGGTGATCCTTGTTGCTATCCTCCTGGCAGGGAGGGAAACCTTATACTCGTGCTGGCTGAATCAGATTGTGTATAGGCCTAAGGGCAGATCTCCTTCCATAGAGCAGAGCTTGAAAAATATCTTTCTTCAAGGTATCTACATGAGGTGGAGGGTCCACCAAAAGCATAGAAGAGATCCATTGGGTAAAAGGAAAGTTTTGTGTGCCTTCTGGAAAATAATTCTGCTGGTCAAGGAGATACCCAAGTATAGAAGCCATTTCATGTCCCCCAGGAGACATGTATCTCCAGCCTTCTTTTTTTCAGATGTATATGATGCTTCCAAGTTTTGAAGCCTTGCTAATAGTTTCCTCTTCTTTAAGATATCCATGTGATTCCTGTGAAGTGAAGGAACAGCTTGTTTTTTTTATGCCACTTAATATCTGTGAATTAATACTTCATATTTCGTTTCATAGCAGGTTATTGTCCTTGTGACAACAACTGCATATTCAGAAAGTGGCTGAGCGATCTGAATGCAAATTTGCAAAGCAATGTTTTGGATGCAAGACTTCTGAGTTTTCCCCTTCCCACTTCCCTTCAATATATATTATTGATATATATTCAACTCTATTAGCACTGTAACAAATGTTACAGAAAGCTGGCTGTAGTATATTTCACATAGTTTCAAGATATCGTCCTTGAACTTTGATGGGACAAGTTTCAAGCAAGACAAGACTGTGTCTACTGCCAGAAATACGAATGCCCCCACTGTAGTCCTCTGCTTTGAAAGTTAGCTTGTGGCAATCACTGCACTCATTTACAAGGCATTTTTACTTGTATTTTTTTTTTTTAATAGAAAACCCTAAAAAAAAGAGAAAATTCTGTACTTGGGGAGTTTTCCTGACATTTTTGTTTGAGTGACTTGATTTTATTTGAAGACTTAAAACAAATAATACCTCCAGTTTTCCAGAGTAGCTGATGTTGCCACTATAATATTTTTTGTATAAATTTAAGGAGGTCTTCTCCACTCCCTTTACTCTCTTCTTTCTCCTTCTTTCTGTTTTCCTCTAAAACAGAGAGTCTTGAGATGAAAGCTTGGCCTTTTGAAGCCAATGGGAGTTTTCCCATCCAGACCCCGTGTCTGGAAAAGAAAAGAACACCACCACTGGCTTATTGCTTTCTTCCTCTGAAAACATAAAGCAAAGAACATCACACACATGAATCTTGGCAGGGTTCAGAAAAATCTCTGCTGCATAAATGCTAATGATACACCCTTTTGCTTACAATGGCTTTTTAAAGCAAGAGTTTTCAATCTTTTCCAGTATGTTTTATTTACTCGGTTTGTTTTTTTGTGCAGCTTCTGCTTTTTCTGTCAGGAAGCAAACGGATTTTTTTAAAGACAGTGATTAATGTTAAAGAGGAGAGATAGTGGCTGTGTTCTCCCTGCTGCACACAGCAAGCACTGAGTAATGTGAAGAATTTGGAGGGTTATGTTCACTTTCTTTTTTTTTTTTTAAGAGGAGAGTGCCCCGGAGTGAGCATCCTTTGAGAGTATTTTCAAAGAAGGGACAATTGTCTGTAGTTTTCCTATTGTCCCATGAACTGTCTTCAAGTCATCTCAGAGTATTTGGTTGGCTTAGACTGGTGAATTCATTCTGTGCTTACATTGGATATAGTGTGGCTTCCCAGATTCCATGTGAAAACTTAGGCAGGCAGAGAAATAAATTGGGAATGCAGTGTTTTCATTCACGGCTGAAGGAGAGCTTGCACCGGGCTATAGGAGAAGTTTTATCACGGTCAGATTTAATCCAAACCATTCTGTGTAGTTGCAATAATAAATTTTCTAGTTTCCAGGTAATATACTTTAACTACAGCATGATACCAGTGATAGATTTCCTTTTTTATATACTCTAAGGCCCTTTATAGCTTTTCCAGTTCAGAGTAGATTTAAGATGTTGACAAGTGTCTTCAGAGACAATAAGGATTTTCAATTTCATCCCTCAACACCGTTGCTGAATAAGGCAGTGCTACCTCAGTAAGGATTTCAGCAGAAACATACAGGGAATTTTGGTTTTCTTATGTTGACTGTTGCAGAACACTCAATTTTTGTTTTGCAGACTAACAAGGGGGATGAGCTCTCAAACCGCATCCAGAATACACTGGGCAACTATGATGAAATGAAAGACTTGTTAACTGATCGATCAAACCAGAGTCACCTTGTTGGGGTTCCAAAACCTGGGGTTCCTCAGACGTCTCTCCCCAAGCCCGACGAACATCTTATTGCAGATTCGAGACCTCCACCTCCTCCTCCCATTTCCAGCACTACTTCTTCCACACCAGCAGCCCTACCTGCCCAGCATACCAAAAGTGCCACAATGGGTTGGCAGAAGGCTGGGCACAATGCCACTTCGGATGGCCAGCAGAGAGCGAGCAAGCATGGGCATCGGTCGCTAGAGTCACACAAGGGTGACTTCAAACTGGCAAACCAAAAATCCAGTCTGGAGAAACTAAAACGCTACATATCTAGTCCCACTTCCTCCTCCTCCTCATCCAACAGTGCTCAGCAAAGTTCACTGAGGGCCACGCTAGGAGAAAATGTCAACCGAGCACAGCAGCCGGCAAAGCTCAACAGTAGCTCTGAAGGAGGAGCTCAAGTGCAAGAGAGGCCAGCAAAGCACAGCAGTGGGCACTGTGTCCAAAACTTCCCGCCCTCTCTTGCTTCAAAGCCCAGTCTGGTTCAGCAGAAACCAACAGCATATGTAAGGCCAATGGATGGTCAAGACCAGGCTCCTGATGAGTCTCCAAAGCTGAAGTTACCAGCAGAGACGACCAAGTCATATAGGGGAGTGCCTTCTAACAAGTCTGACTCGTCCAGGACTAAGTCAAAGATAACCAAGTTCAGCATTCCTAAGCAAGAAGAGGTAAGTGTTTTATCCTTTTTATGACATCCCTCCATGGATGGATGATGGTGGCTTAGAACTGCAAATTGCATCTAACTCTTCACACATTTTTAATATATTGATTTACACATTTAGAAGGTTTTTTTAAAAATAAAATTCTGTACTATATTGTAAATATCAACCTCACAGTAATGTAAAGGTATCTCAACAGTAAAATGCTCTGTATCTTCAGGATTGCAACAATCTCCTACAATGGCACTAACAATATATATTATTTCACTGATTTTTTTTCTTTACTGTCCACATGAAAAGTGGATATTTTTAATTCAAATATTTTTTCTAGGTTTGGGTATTGCTTCTAACTCTTCATATTTAGTTGACTCTTTTTTTCTTTGGCAATGATTAAATGAAGTGCTTATGATCAGAAGTAGTTCTGCCATCCTCAATGATGTTAAAATCATTCCACAGTCTAAATAAATTACTTAAACAATATGAGACCTGTGGAATAGATGAGAATATAGCAATGAGACACTTCCTTTAGTTCATAGTATCTTTTTCTGTTTCAAAATGATTTTTAAGAAGTTTGAAGTTTTCTTTCTAAAGAATCACTATCTGTAGAGACTCGGCCATGCTACAACTACAAGAATGTCTGAAAAAGCTTCTAGGCAACTTTTCTGTTATCAGCAATAGATACGAAAGATTTCTGCTTAGACTTATTTGATGTTCATTTGTTTCACATTCCATTTATGACAGTAGGACACCTTGCTTTATCACATACACAGTCTGTGATTTTCTGTTTGAACTTTTTGGCTGGGGGAGAAATGTTTACTTTTGGCAGAATGAAAGGGTTTTGGTTTTTTCTTGGGTGTATTCAGATGTCTGTATGCCAATACCAAGATGGCCACATTGTTCTTCTGTGCAAATTGGTAGAACTCCCATGACTTAAAGAACTTGTAGTATTTACAGGACTGAACAACTTTATTTGGCTGAATCACCGAGACTTCCTCAGAGCAGACATAGTGATTGCTCTTATTTGACAGCTGTGGTGGATCTTGAGATGATTTTAGTCTTAACATTTTTGTTTCTGGCATTGTTAAAGCAGAGGAAAAAATCTAATTTTTGATGGAGTTCTCTGGCCTCTTAATGCCTGTTTTTCAGAAATGGAGTTGACTGTTGTATTCCCTCTTCAGTTCAGTTTGGGAAAGAAATCTCTCTGGAAGCAATTACTTCTCTCAGCTCCTTTTGACATTATACCCATGTGATTTTTCTCTAAGTTAAAGTTCCATCAGTTCGAAACAACATCGAGGTGATATGTTGTTCCTCAAAAGGAGTTGTTTTAGGCTCTTAAGCCAGATTTGATAAGCAAATTAAGCGTTCACAAGTTTAAGCCAGATTTGATAAGCAAATTTAGCGTTCACAAGCTGCCGTAATTGTGCAGATAGATCAGGTAATGGCAGATACTAATATCTGTTCAGCTATTATTACCTCTTTCAGACTCGTGCATCTATCTGCAAGTGGGAAGCATTGTTAGAATTAAAGATGCCTGTGGCAATTGTCTGGATCTTTAAAATATTCCCCCTTTACATGTACGCAATACTCTAAGGAGTGGAGTTTTGATAGACAATCATTTGTTTGTCTGAAATTCAGGTTCTACCATTTGCATTCCAGATTCACTTACCTGAGGAAAGAAAGCTTTCATTTGTTGTATGTAGTCCATACCAGAATCACACAATCACACAATCATGGAATCTCAAGGACTGGAAGGGACCTTGAAAGATCATCTAGTCCAACTCCCCTGCCAGAGCAGGACCACACAGGAACTCATCCAGGTGGGTTTTGAATGTCCTCAGAGAAGGAGACTCAACAACCCATCTGGGCAGCCTGTTCCAGTGCTCCATCACTCTTACAGTGAAGAAGTTTTTCTTGTATTTCTTTGGAACCTCTTACGTTCCAGCTTATACTCATTGTCCCTTATCCTATCATTGGACATCACTGTGAAGAGTCTGGCTCCAGCCTCCTGACACCCGCCCTTTACATATTTGTAAACATTAACGAGATCACTCCTCAGTCTCCTCTTCTCCAAGCAAAAGAGCCCCAGCTCCCTCACCCTTTCATCATAAGGGAGATACTTCACTCCCTCATCACTTTTGTGGCCCTGTGCTGAGCTCTTTCCAGCAGCTCTCTGTCCTTCTTGAACTGAGGAGCCTACAACTAGACACAATATTCCAGGTGCAGTCTTACAAGAGCAGAGTAGAGAGGGAGGAGAACCTCTCTTGACCTACTGCCCACACTCCTTCTAATACACCCAAGGATGCCATTCACCTTCTTGGCCACGAGGGCACATTGCTGGCTCATGCTCATCCTGCTGTACACCAAGACTCTCAGGTCCTTTTCCTCTACACTGCTGTCTAAGGGTTCATTCCCCAGCCTGTACTGGTGCAAGGGGTTATTCTTTCCCAGATGCAGACTTTACACTTGCCCTTGTTGAATTTCATTAGATTTCTCTCTGCCCAACTCTCCAGCCTGTCCAGGTCTCATTGAATGGCAGCACAGCCTTCTGGTGTTTCACCCACTCCCCCTACTTTAGTATCATCAGCAAACTTGCTGGCAGTGCCCTCTGTTCTCTTATCAAGGTCATTAATGAATATATTGAACAGTACTGGTCCCAGCACCAACTCCTGAGGGACTCCGCTAGATACAAGCCTCCAACTAGACCCTTCCTCATTGATCACAACTCTCTACCAATGCATAAGGGTAAATTTATACTGGAGTTTATAGACATGTAGAAGTATTTGAGACTCATTTAAACTAACCTGCTTAAGTTCTGAAGGCAATACAGGCTATGGTAGGAGGGAGTGGAGTGGAGGGTAGCTATTAAAGTATTCTCACAGATTTTGTGGGATGCAATGTTTCTGAAGCACCATTTGATACCATAATATAAACATCAGCTGAAGTTGAAGGAAGTGGAAAAAAAATCATTGTCAGGCCAGTTAAAAAAAAAAAAACACTAAGCCATTATGAAAAATGATGGATGTATTACTCATAAGAAAATAACAAGTACTATAGGTGGTGTTGAACTTGAGCTAATGAAAGACAGTGTTTAGATGTCATGTTGAAGGGATGGGAGTCCTGATGAGAAAAGTGGCCAGCTTTTTTTCCTTTATCCTGACATTTCCTTTGTTCTAACATTTTCCATCCAAGTGGTACAAGTTGAAATTGGTAGTCCACTGGTATTGCTACAGGAAGAATTATTGACCAAGACTGCAAGTTTTTTCATCCCATGTTGCCTAATTCATCCTGTCTTTTAATTTTCAATCCTACTTTTTTTTTTCATTTAAAAATATTTTTCCATTCTTGTTATTTGTATGGCACGTCTTTAGTTTTGTAAGAATTTCAATGCATTTTTAAAATTTCTGCTTTCAGTCTTGAAGGATTTCTTCTCTGCATCAAATGTTCGCTGTTTCCTATTAGGGACTGAAGTTTTAATCTGCTCTAAGCACAAAAGCTATTACAGTCTTGTGAATATTTTCAGGCAAAATGAGGCCCCTCGTTTATTCAGGGTGGGTCTAAAGGTGATGGCCAGGAAAGACCTCCTGTCTCTAATGGCCATGGGATGGCCAGAAGAGTAGAGATGTCATATAAGATGATTAAAAGGGAAAACTGGCTGACAGGTAGGCTACAATTGTGGGAAGCTATCTGGAAAGAGAAATGAGTGTGACAGAAAGCTGCTTAACAGCAGTCATGGAAATACAGGAAGCAGGAGAGGGGCAGAGGGGAAAAAAGCTTGGGGATAGGGTGTCTGGAGTGCAAGCTTTGATGTCTGCTAAAATAAAAGGTGTGTGGTTGACATAGACTAGGGAAGGCATTCAGTGTGCTCTGGGGGGTTAGTGCAGGCAATGCCATGAGGCTCATGGTCCGTTGGTTGTCTACCAAGACTCTCAGAAACTTCTCTACAAAGCTGATTTCCAGCTAGCCAGCCCCCAGTCTGTACTGCTGCTGTGATTATTCCTCCCCATGTTCAGGATTTTACATTTTCCATTGTTGAACTACTTGAGGTTCCTGTCAAACCATTTCTACAGCCTATTGAGGTCCCTCTGGAATACGGCTCAACCCTCTGGTGCTGAGGGTGCACTCTGCCTCATCATCCTGGTCATTAATGAAGATATAAACCGGTATTGGCCTCAATATCGGCTGTGAGGGTACAGAACTAGTTATTGGCCTCCAATGGGACTTTGTGTGATCATCACCCTCTGCACCACTTCTACTGCCTTTCCTTTCTGTCTGTGAGCCTAATTTTGTATTTAATCTTTTTAAAAACATACTTAAAATATGTGATGTTATGGCGATTCCATGGTCCAACCCCCCTACACTTTTCAACTTGACCTAGATGAATTCTGCAGCTGCTTAACTGAACTGAAAACTAAACTGTAGGAGGCTGTGAGGGAAAAAGATGCAGGCGGCAGAAGTAAGATGTGAGCGCAGGATGTAGATATGAGATAAAAGATGAGATGCAAAAGAGGAAAAACTGAGAGGTAGGGGGCAGAAAAGAAGCTTCCTAGCCTGATAGAGAAGTGAATGGTAAGAAATGACCATTTTCCCCAGTCCTGCAGAATAGATTTTCTTCTAAGGGGAATATGAAGTGATGAACACTTCTGTGTGATGTTTCAGTTTTATTTTGGACATTATATGGCTATAGGCAGCTTTAAGTTCCACAGAGAAAAACAGGAAACAAGAATTTAGTGTTATAAATCTGATTTGCAAGTTCGGTTATTAATGCAGTCAAGTTCAGTCTTCTGCTTCCATGAGCTTGCATTTAACTTACAGTACTTTTCAGAGCCTATCAGTGTATCTAATATCTATGCACTTTCATTTGTGTTTACCAGTTTGCAGGAGCCATCAGTGGAAAAATAAACACATAATGAAACAAAGTTAAGCCTCCCTGTAAGAACTGAAGAATAAGAAGCAACGTTGTGCAAAGTGTGTGTGTCTTCACTATGATAAAAAATCCTCTTCTGTACATCCCTTGAGCTTTTCAGAAAAACAGGGCACAAAGTTGCCTGCAGTACAATTATTATTCACTGGAAATAAAATCACTTGACTACAAATTATAGATCATTACTTTTCAATACATGAAAAGGTTGATTTTTAATGTAGTTCAATACCTCATTTAATCAATTTTGGAAAACCTTCAATATCTTGACACAGACTGAAGCTTATATTTTTTTATTATTATTGTTTTAATGAGAATAACTTGGATAGACCTGTGTGTAGAAAGGTAGCAGTTACTCATTTGGGAATTTAATCTTTAAAAGCCAGGTTCATCAACATTAATTAGAATCCATAGCCAGCCTCCCGGTCCTTCCAAAATTATCATACTGCTCTGTAGAAATGATAGCTTGTCATCTCAAGTGCTGCTATTGCACATTTTGAACTACTTAGAAATTATACTGCTATAGGTAAAGTCCTACTGTACTGGATAGAAGGGAACAGACATTTGATACCAGGGTATAGAGGAGAAGAGGAAGGAATATCAAGTGCCTCTCTTTTTCTAAAATTTTGTTATGAGTGAGACAATAACAAAATTCTAAGATGGCAATCATCATATTCTTTATATCCCAGTTCTGCTTTTTTTAATTTCAGCTTATAAGCTCCATGCTGCTTTTTTAAATTACATTGAAGAAGCCATATCTATTGTCCTTTGCTTACTTCTCGAAGGGTTACAGAGCGAGGAAATCGATGTTGTCTTCAACAATGACTAGCAGTCTAATGGTAAGAAGGATAGATTTAGTTCTGTTAAATTTGGAAACACACTTATGTGAAATGTAGATAAGATCGTTATGCTCTTTTTCCACTTCACAGAGTACTTACACAACTTTTTCTGCAGCAGAAGTAATGCACAATAGATTAAATGTTGATTTTTTTTTTCCACTTTTGCCCTGGTCCTACTCAGGCAAATTTCTATTTGCCTGGCTAAGATACTCTCTGCAGCCATTCTTGTTCAAGTGGCTATATATAGCTATCAGCATCTGGCACATGCACTAGCAAATGTTCTTTAAATCCGCAATCTTTTTCTCGCCTATCAGTTCTATCTTCATATATTAATGGAAAGAAAAAAAAAACCGCAACCCACAACTCTTTCCCGTGCTTCTTCCATCCCTCTGAGAAAAAACCCTCCCAAATATCAACTTAATGACAGTAATTTTTTAAAAACCAGACTCTTTTAAGGAGAGTTTTGCTGCATAGCACATATAATAAGTTCAAAATTTTAGGTGGAAGTTTATGTGTGAAATAACAAGTACTGCAGCATCTCATTCAACAACAGAAGTGCCACTGTAGACTAAGCTAGGAAGATTGTCATGCTTCCTCTGGAAATACCATATATCTGGATCTACAGGAAGGTAGACAGTATCTCATGAGAAAGGAAAAGGTTTTAGAGGAGATCTGAGTAGGTGCTTTTTCCCAGAGGCACAATGCCATCTTCCCCTTCCTCTGACAGAGCTGCTGGAACTATTGCAAGACTAGGCGTTGAATGCAGATTCTTCTCTGCATCCCAGGGTGTTCAGTTCTGTCCCAGAAAGGCAGAAATAAAAACAGAATAGCAGTCAAAGATGATGTTAGATAAAATAGGATGGAGAGAATGAATGCACTAGGAAAAAAGGTCCAGAGTTCTGGAGCCATTCTAGTTTGTGCCCAATGAGGCTGGAGATAGAACCATAGAATTAAGTATGTTGATACTCTTCTGCCATTTATCGACTTTATTGAAGAACTGCAGTGCTTGGAAAGTCAGTTAGCAATCACAGCACTCAAGTACTGCAAGTACCACAAGTGTGAGCCAGTTGTAGATGTTTTGTTTCCCAGATGTTCATGGGAACAAGTTAGGAAGTTACATTTACAAGAAGACACAGCTTAATTCATCCCTGTAATGGTTCGGCTGACCTTCTCCACAAATAAAGAATGTTTTCCCACGTTAAACAGGAAGAACTGGACAACAAGAGCAGTGTGGTGCAAAGATCCCTGCTAGCCATGGATTATTCAGGACCTTCGAGTGTGTCTGTGGGAGGGCTGTGCATTACTGCCTGTTTTTATGTAGGAGAGTTCAATAGACTAGGACTGCAAAGAAAGAGTGTATTAAATAGACAGAGTGGTGTTTGAAAACACTCTTAACAAACATAGTGGAGACCATAATGCATAAAGATGGATTGCTGGTATACTTTTCAAATTGTGACACAAGCCTCTGCCTTTCTGGCATTCTGTGGTCTCTGAGGCACACAGTGACCATGTGTATGGGCCATTTCATTAAACACAGTGGGCCTAAACTCTGGGGTTATTCTTGCAAGGCAGTTCTTGTAGAAGGAAAATACTGGTTTTAGACAGTGTTACTTGACTTTTAAAGCTCCCTAGTTTTATTGGTTTTAGCCTCAATGAAACAAGTTTCTTTTGCCTTTTGTGTTTTGGTTTTATTTTTTTTTTCTGGGAAAGCACTCGCTCAACTTTTTTATAGCTTTTTGAAAATAAACCATATATTTAGGTAGAGCACAAAGTTTTGTGTATGGACTGATTACCATATGGTATGTGCTATGCATTTGCTGCTATGGTGAATCACTTGTTGTTCCTCATTGTTTCTCACTGATAGGATGGCTACTATCAGAGAAAAATCTCTTGAAACTGGATGTAAACTTACAATTGTCGAGGGACTTCCTTAATGTATGCACCTGCCTTTTGGCAAGTTTTCCCTGAGGTTGTTTTGTTCTAATTACTGAAAAAAATATTTTGAGCAGTTCATTGGCGTCTTTCATAATTCGGATCCTCCCTTTGATAAAATTCAAAAGTTGGAAAAGTAACTGCTTTTGGGATGAGAGCTCAATGGATGTAAGAGTATGGTTCGTTTTGAGAAAAGAGTATTCCTCTTTTTTTCCGCTCATAGAGTAGATGGTTTGGTTTATGAATCATCTCTGGAGTTGATACAAAAGTACATGAATAAAAATGTCCACAGCCCTATATAATTGCTTCTTTAGTTCTTTTTGGTAAGCACTAAAATTATTGATGAAGGAAATACGATTTCTAGAACTATAAAAAATAGTTTTTAATTGTACATTTTGGCTGATTCTTTTTAAAAAAATCCATTGTAGTGCTTATGATGCTGATAACTGGATGTAATAAAAATCCTCCCTACTAGAAAAAGAAGTAGCCTAATAGACCTTCTTTGTGAAAAGCGCTTCAGAAGATACATGGCTTTGCTATCACTTTTCCACCTTTGGCCCCATTAACATGGATTGCTCCCAGGCCTGTAAGGCTATTCAGCAGTTGGAGAAAGCGCTCCTTTTCTGGATGCAGCTGCAGGAGCTGTGTACTGCGGCACAGCACTCCTGTAAGCACAAGAAGCTGTCCTCAGCACAAGGTTTCGGCCGGGCATTTCATCCCCATATACTTTGTGGCTCCCTAAACAAAGGAGTGCTTAGAAAGGGTTAGAGTTTGGACAGAGAGCGAGGGTAGGCTTGCTGTGGATTTCAGATTACCAGTGAAATACTTAGACACACTCTGCTTCTCAGACCTTACATTGTACAACACTGGAGTGTTGTATCAGCGTGCAGTCAGGTGTGAAGTCCAAGCCCCAGTTGCTCCTGCAAGTTGTTAATGCCAACTTAATATTCTCCTTTCCAATAATTAATAGCAGAGTAGAGCATTTCTGTCTACTCTTTGTCTTCACAGCGATCTACAAATGGTCATGTAGGATATTAACATGGTTTAAGATTTGATTATTTTTATTTTTTAAATATCCATGAAAAATATTTTACTGCTTTGTTCTATAGTTTCCCTGGTCTTTCATGAATCAGTGACATGAAACTCACCACTGAACATGCTCACGGAGGTCAGTTATGACTGATGAGCAAAAGAACCAAAGGAAAATACAGTGAGCTTCACAGATCACTGTTAATTCCAGCTAAATAAATAATGTGTATGTGCCACTTGATGTATAAGGTTAAAGAGGTCAGACCTCCAGTAATTGTTGTAAATGCATCCAGCCAGGCCAGAAGCAGTTAAATTCCTTATTGTTGGCCACATATTCACTTACGGTAAATGAAGACAAATATACTCTTAAATATCTGCACGTAACATGCTTTGTTCACCCTGCACGTCGTAAAGTTGTCATTTCCGAAGCTTTTCTGAATATGGAAGATCTATCCCTGTGGTATCACAAAATAGCTTCCTAGAAAAGTAATTAACAGAAGGCTATTTCTTTCTCTTTTTTTTTTGTAAGTTCAGAAAAAATAAATAACGTAGGCGTCTGATTTCCTGTCACTCTTGGTTAACTTTGTATGAAAATGGAGAGCTTCCAAATTAAAGCAGGCACCGGCCTGTCTGGAGAAAAATGCATCTGTAAAGAAATGTGTACATTACATATTCATATTGTTCCACATCTCTTAATTGTATTTTATATATCACAATTGCATGTTCTGAAATATGGTACCATTTTTACTTCATGAGTTAAAACCAGCATGTCAGAAAGGCCAAGGTTGCTTCTTACATGGTTTAGGATAAGCCTTTCCTTTCCCAAATTCCCTCATACATGCCCCACTCTCTTTCCATCACTGCCAGCATGTTTCCCTGAGAAATGGAGGCTCAGTGTAAAGTGGCTTTACACCATGTTTTTTTCAGAAGATAAATATACAGAAAGCATTCAGGCCAGTGCACCATAAGGACAGGAATACTGAGATCCAGCATTTTCTCTCAGAATCAAAAATTACTGTTCACATTCCACTGTATTTACTGAAAATGGCTGTAAGAGAAGCTTGTGTAGCTAGAAAGAGCAGAAAAATGAAGAGTATTTCTTGTTAATTCTTATCACTAACACATGTTTAAAGAGAGATGGGATTTAAAATGCTCTCTCTGCTTGGTAACTATTTTGAAATGAGATGTTGAAGATGAGGTTTTTTCTTTCACATAGCGGAGATTATTTGTATTCAAATACCAGGAGTGTAATCTATTGTTAATCAAATTTTGCTTTTACTTAAAGCTAGTTGTACAATTGCATTCGGATGCAGAGACAGACACAGCTTTATGTCACTGCTACGACTCCTACATCTGAAGTAGAGAAAGGGAAGACAGCTGTGAAATTATTGATTAAAACACAATTAAAACTAATATTAATACAAAGTCTGTAAAATGACCATGATTTGGCAGTTAGGTATCCTTTTCTAAGAGGCCTTCTCCAAGTTTAAGTGCAATCTCAGGGGCATCTGGTACAAGAAAATGTATTATCAGAGAGATCTGATACAAGGAAACGTACTAGCCGGTTAATTTCTGATTTCATGGAAGTAGCAGTCCAGAGCAGAAGTATGCTATCTCGAAAAAAAAGGCATGGGATGGAAGACCAAGTGCAATGTGAGAGGTACAGTTTGTAAAATATTGTAGGGAGGTAATGGATGTCTTTCTTACACCAAATTTTAAAAGTTTAGCATGCAGGAAAAGTTAGGCACACATAGACAGATGGGTTGTTGAATCTCGTTCTCTGGAGACATTCAAAACCCACCTGAATGAGTTCCTGTCTGACCTGCTCAAGTTGATCCTGCTCTGGCAGGGGAGATGGACTAGATCATCTTTCAAGGTCCCTTCCAGCCCTTAAGATTCTGTGATTCTGTGTGACACAAGAATGAGCTAGGCTCACTAAGAGTGGAGGAGTCTGAGAAAAGAATTACATGTGAGCCTGAAGAGAAAAGAATTAAATGATGCTTTAAGAAATCCACTAACAGGAGGGATTAATCACAGTCTAAATTTTTGTCCTCAAGGGAAGACCAAAGGCGAGGTGAGATGGACAGTCTGAAAAATGCCATTAAGCAGCAGTCATACTTTATGATATTGTCTGCAAGCAAGATCTTTCAGTAGCTTAGAAATTGCTAAGCAGGCCTCAAAACTTCAGTTTTTTGTTGCAGTGTGTTCCCATGAGGAAGGCTTTGGGAGCACCCTTCCTTCCCGTGCAGTTCCTATTCCCAGGAATGGATCTATGTCCAGAGGACATCCCTGACAAAGAATAGATCTGCATGGTTGTGCTTATTTCTAAAGAAGCTTGTCCTCTCTCATGAGGATAAAAATTTAGCAGTGGGGCCATCACTTTCTTCACAGATGTGATATCACTGTCTCAGGAGGAAAATGCATTACCTATCTACCCCCAAAAGCAGTATGGCAATATGCACAAGCTAGGCTTGAGTGTAGATGTAGGTTCTGTGGGAGGTGTAAGAGGCAAAACCTCACACACACATAGGATGTGTTGAATGTCTGTTAGCAGCCTCAACACAGAGATGACATCTTTTGAAACACAGCAGGTCTTTTTCCTCCCTCCCACTCAGAGGATTTATAGCTTCTGATAATACTCATTTGCATTCTCACCAATAAACAAAAAACCAGACTAGGGATGCTCCCCTTAGCCCTGTTTGCCAGTGGTCTGGGCAGGGGGACCAGCTGGAAAATTATGGAGGAGGCTGGGGTAGAGAATGGGATGACACACCCAGATTGTGCACCTTATCCCATCCCCAGTCCAAGGCTGGAAACATTTGTGGCTGGCCACAGGACCAGAGCAAGCATAGCACAAGTGTGATTCAGTGTCAAAGCAGAGAGAAAAACTGAAGAGACTGAACCCTCAATTCTGTATTCTGATGTTTGCCCTTCAGCTTGCAAAGCGGCACACAAAACTCTTCCATAACTGCACTGGAAATGGAAGTTAACACAGAGGCATAAGTAAAAGCTCCTTGCTAAACTCTGAATTAATGTTCCTCATTGTATTTCTTCTTGTTATTTAGATCACTTGAGGCAGAAACAGTTCCTGAGTGATTATGTCACTTATGGTTTACCACTTCCATCTGAGTTATTCTCTGCACATGCTCCACTAGAAATTAATAGTTTTGCCATTGCTAGCATTCAATAGTAGCAAGATCAGGGTTTGGCAGGGATACATATTTCTTCTCTACATTGTATGAACTTCCTTTGGTCAAGATACTGCTTGAAGGAAGACAGCCTTTTTTCTTCAATCTTTCTTTGTTTTATTGCAGAAATGGAGATGTAATACTCGTGGTTGTTTTTTGACATCGTTATTACTTTGAATAAAGTCAGCAATAGTAACACAGAATAACAATCAGTGGCAAAAGGTGACATTTGAATTCAGAAACTCTATGCTGCATTAATCTACTAACATCAGGATGTATCTTTAGAGCATCAAAGAAGCTTCTTGACCAGTCTGAGATGCCCGATTCATTTTTTCTCTCTTATAATTAAAGTCTCTAGCTCCCTGTTCAGAATCAGTTTCCTCACCAATTCTTCAGTGAATAAATCTAGGTGAGTGATTTCCTGACAGTTGTACATTAGAAATTATGGCATATCCCTGCACATAACTTACAGAACTATCTCAATACACAGAGAACAGACCATAAAACATACTGAATGGGGACTTCTCAGATATGCTAATTGCTGCTATATAAAGAGCATGGGATGAAGAGCTGAGACAGAAGAAGTTCAGATAAAATGTACCTACCACAAATCTATGAAGGTTCACAGAGGAGTGAATCCTGCTGCTGTCACTTCATGGCAGAGCTCCGCTGAGCAAAGCCTTTGTAGCTTAGCAAGCTCAGGCATGGAGGGCTGGCAGCTACCTACAGGCCAGCACCACAGCCAGGCAGGGACTGGGAGCTGGGTCTGACACCTCTGAGAGCTGCTGCTGGCATCAGGGACCAGTGCGATTTGGCAGCATATTGACATAGGAGCAGTTCCCACCTTCTCGGCTCTTCACTGCATGGATGTGGTGGCCAGCTCACGTTCTCGTCTGTCCTAAAATACACCCAAATGCAGGTATAATTTATTTCTCATTAAATGGACTGGATTGCATTTCCCACTCCCATCTTCTCATCTATGAGCCTGGCTTTCAAAATAAAGCTGCTCTTTTCCTTAGACTGAATGTTTGTGTATTCAGAGCATAGACTGGTTTAACTAATGGACATGCACTACCTCTCTGCAAAGCTTTGGTTTTCCATCCAGTGGTGGGAAGATGCTGTCCATATAAATGACCCTCCAGGTTTTTTGCAAAAATTGTACTACATTGACATCCAGGCCAAACTTTGCAAATTACTTCCCCATTTGTAGAGCAGCACACAAGAATTTACAGCATAGAGGGGGAGATATCATTCAGCAAACATGCTGTAACCAGGTATGAGTTATACTCCTGTAGCATTTTTAAACAATATCTTTTATGCACTGACTACAGATAGGTTCACTGAACACATCTGAAGTGGGCCATTAAATGCCACTGCTTAATACTGGTTTTTAGCCATTGCACTTGAACCCTTTGCCTTAGGTTGACCTGGTAGAGAGAAATCAAAAGTACTGTGCCCTAGTAAATAACAGCTGTTCTGCTACTTCTATTGATACACTTATACACTTTTGTTTTTCTGTACTATCTGTGAAATGCATGTCCTACTGAGGATAATAATTAATGTGGAAAGATGAAACCAAATAGTTATTATTCAATGCTTTTAATGTAGAATACTTTTTAAAAATAGATTGACTAAACAAATCAAACAGTATAGAAATGAAATGCACCTTTGCAGGCCCTGTGGGAAATTCAGCTAATGAACTGAAGAATATCAGTTTCTAGACAGGCCAGAAAGTCTGTTTAATTTAAATAAATAAATTCAACTATTTGTCTTCTTATTTTAAAATAATGGTTTTGGGCATGATCACATAATAGAACAAAGTAACTTCAGAGCAGACTGTGTGGTGTGAAACACCAAGCAAAATACAATTAACTTTAAAATGGCAAATTGTAACACTATTAAAAAAAAGATCTTCTGCCTTCCGGGTGTGACTATCTTTTAAATGTGATGATGTCACCCTGTGAGCCATTAAGCTGTTATCAATGAGCAGGCTGTGCATTTTCTAATGATTACTGTGGAGTTGAAAAAGACTCTATAATGTTCCTTCAGTTTGTTCATCATTTTTGTTTGATAATTGTCCTAAAAATCAATGACAGCTACTGAGTACAGAAATTTGATTGAACCAAGTATAAATATAGGCAGCAATTTAGACTGTTCTTACTCAATAGGAAAATGTCTTTGGATAATAAGTGGATTCCTATCTAAATTCATGAGTTCTTTTATGACATTTTGGGTTAAGCCTGAAATAGATTAATCTTTTTCTGATAAAGTTGCATAAGCTGTGATTTCTCTGGTGACCACATTTAATTGGATATTAAATAAAGTGCTTATCTTTACACCAACAGGTTTTATAGACTGGATTTTTGCTCCCCCACTCCCCCACCCCCTGCCCCGAACTATATTTCACAGATTAAGTAACAAGTAGTAGGCACACACACAAAATTATTGATTAAGCTGTGATAGACATAGATTAAAAATTAGAGTGTCTTGATTCAGGTAGGCTTTTGAGGTGCATGACTGCAACTGAGGGTTAAATGTGCACAGGATGGTGCCAAGAGCTGTGAGGACGGGTCAGTTCTGTGTATTATTCCCCTCCCACGTATTCTTCAGCAAACATACAGCAGGATGGTATTTTGTTGGGTTTGACAAGAAGTGTGAATTCTTGATAATGTTTTTGAAAAGCTTGAGGTCAGGATTCATTCTGCATTGTGCTGCACAGGAACATGGTGAGAGGTATCCTGTGGTAGAGCCTATCAGCCCTGGAAAGGCAGAGGAAAGGTTACCAGAAGCCTGGAAAGGAAATTAACCTATCGCACCTGAAGAAAGAAGATAGGGACAATGCTGAGAGATGTACCCAAATGGAAAAAAACATAGATGGTGTTTGGGAGGAGAAAGTCTTAACAGGGTAAGCAAAGCCTGTGCTTGGGAAAAAGAGTGAGACAAGGAGGACAGGATGGAGAAGGTGAAGCTGAAAGCGCAGCCCTTCTGGTACAAAGATGTTCATCTGATACTCCACTTGCTGGAGAAGTTAGATCAACTAAAGACCTCCAAAAGGGCAGAAGATAGGTATGACTCACTGCATTTCCTTTACTGATAGTGAAGGACAACATTTGGAGCTGAAAGGACACCTCTGTCCCAGAGGAAGGCAGGTTTTTGAAGGAATCTGGCTGGATGGCTTGGGCGCGTGTGTGAAATTGGTGGAAAGAAATACAGCAGCTGTATAGAATAAGACAGGAGGTGATCCACCAATATGAGCCAGAGGCATTACAGCAAGGAGGAAATAAATTTGTGTTGAGTAAGCTGTGCATAAACCAAATGATGTGGAGCTCACACTAATTGCCATTTTTTTCCCCACTGGTATGACATATTGTTAATGTGACAACACACTGATGCTTCCCTATGTAATCAAGCCTACTTTTGGCTTTCTGTGCATGGAGCTGGTAACCATTTTATAAAGTTTTTTTTTTTTTTCCTCATATATAGCAGAGAATTGCAGGAATGCTCTGCAGCCAGCTCAGAGGCTTGGACAACCCTTTCCTGGTGCATTTATTTTGACTTTGTCAAGACCAAGCAGGAAGAGATGTGGTATGGGAGTGAGGTTTTTTCCCCTAAATAAAATTGACCCATTGCACAAAGCATGTAATTGGTCCAGAGCTAATGGCAGACTTGGAAACTGCAACTGCTTCCTGAAGGCAGCTTACTTTCTACAAGTTACTAGAAGCTGGCAGTGCTACAGGTGCCATTGTTTTGCAGACTGCGATGACTCTTGGCTGCTGGCATTGTTTGGCTGAGATTCAAGTCACGAGGTGTTAAAAATGTCAAGTGTGTTACTGAAAGATAAAAATGGAAAGTAGTTCCACCAACTAATGGGGACATGCATAATGGCCTTGTGCTAATTTCAGTCTGGGGTCACTGGGCCCTCTCTTTTTTGCATAGTTGAAATAGCTGTGTCCAGATGATAAAGATGTTGACAATTATCTTCTGCATCCTCCAGAGACCACACAAAGCTAAGCCTTTTCCTTTTACTTTCTCTTCATTTTCTTTTATTTCTGGCTTGTCATGACTTTTGACATTGACATGAGGCTATTTTCGAGAGGAATTTCCTTTGCCTTTTTGGCTTTTGGTAATGTAAGCATTTTGTTAAGAATTTTTTCTTTGAGGCCTTATGAGGCTTTGTTTTTTGTTAAGACTTTTTAGGACAATGTTCTCTTTTCTGCCTCTCAGAGAATTTAGAAGCCATTAGTAAATTAGAAGCCATTATTTTCCCCTAGGCTTCAGATAAATGGTAAGTTTTTCTCTGAAACAAGCATTTCTGATATAACACCAGGAAAAGGATGACAAGTTTTAGTGCTTGTGTTGATTTTGGAGGCCAAAACCTAGATCAAAGGCTACATCAACCTGCAACCACATACACTGTCCTCTGCAGCGAGGAAGGCTGAACAAGGAAGTCTGGCAGGAGCCACAGCCTGCCTTCAAAGGTGAGGCAGGATGCATCCCAGTACCCAGCTGGGAATTCCCAGGGATATCTGCAACCTCTGCTATTAGCAAGCTAGAGGCAATGCTACCTGTTCAACTGAAGTGGTAGCAAACTGTTGTGTGACCAGCTTGGAGTCTCTGGGACTTTTCATAGCAAAGGTGTATCTGGTTTTAAGCCTTCACAAAAAACATGGAGTACATAGGTAAGCATGTAGAATACACTTAGAGGCATGGTTTGCAAGTTGGACTGCTTGTGTGTAGGTCTCATTTCTCCTCCAATAAGTAGATATGTGGAATTGTTCAAGGGGAGGAAGATTTCTAAAAAAGTCTGCTGTTAGCATGGTAGTGCTGAGATTGAAAAGGCAGTATGTAAAAGAGCTCAAAATGCATGTATACATACATTTATACATATATTTATACATACTGTGGACCAAGACCTCTACAGGTATAAATTGGCCTCATGCCACCAGCACTGGAGTTTTACCTCTTGCTGGTCTCTTATTAGATACAAAGAGGTCACCCAAGTAAGTTCCCAGTGTCCATGCACCCTAATGGCAGTTTAATCTCTGATTTAACAGAGGGTCTTCATAAAATTCATGTACGCAGATACAGCATTTCTAAATTGCCAACACAACAGCAGAAGCTTAAGTGCAATTTTTATTCCAATAAAGATGTGATGAAATTATGCCTAATGGTCTGCAGACTTCACTTTTATATGCACTTGCAATGCTCCCATTGAGTTCAACTGCTGTTGTCAAGGTATTTCAGTACTACTGAGCTAAGGATCATTACCCTTTGCTATTACAATACATTAAACTAATGCTACCATTTTTCCATTATAACAACAATACCTGACGACTGAAGGCTACCTCCAACCCAATAACTTGCAATCAAATATTTGTTTCAGATTTCAAAATGCATATAAATTCTGTGGCTTGACAAATATGTCCATATTTGATTAGCCCATACCTCCACCTTGGTCTTTAATTCTTTGCATGTGGATAAAATAAACTTGGCACTGATGAACAGTTTGGAGATATTAATATTTCTAAGAATATGAGAATTTTAGTTTATAAGTAAGTTGACTAAAACTACATTTGAAATAAGCATTCATTGACATTCATTGACATTCATGCAAACAGTGTTGGAATGATGTATCTAGACTGTACATATCCCAACTCCCAAAGCTTGTGTCCTTCAAAAGCAAAACAATTCCCAATCTGCTTCTAATTCAGTGTGCACTGGGGAATACTCATACAAGTGTCCTGGAGCTGAGCTCAGTTATCTGATTTCTGATCTTAAAGCCAACCCATCAATTTTTCTTGAGTCTTGCTTACTCTAATATAACAGAAAACACTGTACTGAAGTGCTGTGGGGAGATGGCTTTGTGGAGATTGCTTTATTGATTGCTAAAAAATTAATAATTTTAAATACATAAAGGAAAGTAAATTCACTGATTGTATACTCTTTGCTATACTTTCAGATTATTTGCTACTTAACATTTTTCTGCTGCCTAAAAGAGAAAATAAAGGAATAACTGCAAAAGGCTTGAGCAATTGACTGGTACGACCTTTATGATACAGTGGACCCCAGACTAGGTGAAAAAAAAAAAAAAGAGAGACTATGACCCTGAGTTCCCTTGGAAACCTCTGCAAACTCATCTTAAAAATGTATACACAATATCTGCCAAAGAGGAATGAGGACTTGATAACCAAAACAAGTTCCAGATGTGCACAAAAATGGACTTCTTGCTGTTTCTTCTGTGTCATCTGCATGGCACATACACAGCTAAGAGATATACAAAAGCATAGTTGATTCATACAGCATGACTTTATGATATTATTTACTTCCCAAAATCCTGGAGTTACTTGTTTATTTATATGTCTTGTTTGTCATTAAGATGGAAAAGGCACTTCATCATATCTAAAATTTTCTGTAGCCTTTTCCTTTTAAGAACCAGCCATTAAGAGTTGTTCTTCAAGATAAAAATATTGTTATGTACAGATCTGGAAAGCTGTTTTTCAAGACATCAGGCCAAAAAGTTTCATTTCATCGCTATTTCATGGTTCAAACACAGGGCTCATTCTAAAATGCTGAAGAATTTTGCTTGTGCAACAGATTCAGCCTTGATTGCAGAAATCCTAATTTGACATCCCTTTTCTATGGATGCAAAGTTACAGAATCAACTGCTTATGTACCTGTGCATTAATGCTGATGCCCACTTATTTTAAGTGACCTATTAGTGGTGCATAATGTCTAACACCGTGAATACTAGTATTGGCATCATAAATGTCTTCAAACATTTCTGTGAAACATAACATTACCTGAACAATGCAGCACCTCTCATGTGCCTTGCTGAACAGACAAGTCAAACAAGAAAGGAAAGGATTTGCTTGTGCAGGATCAGTGTCATGCAATGCTGGTCCAGGAGACCTGTGTTCTGTTGCTGGTGCTGTTACCTTCTGGTCCAGCATGGGCATGGTCGGCTGTCCATATTTCCAGAGAACAGCAATAGGAAGTGGTCAGCTGCTATCCTTAGGACTGCACAAATCACCTCATCAGTGTTGTCATACTGCATGAGAGTGGCAGAGACAGCTGGAAGTTTCAATACAGCATCTTGTAGTATCTGGAGGTCCTTACTGTAAAACACAAGCCAACTGTACATGTGAAAAAGGCATACCTATCAGCACCACTCTGCTTTCCTGGCTATGTAGCCCTTCATTATTAATTAAATTTTCATTTGAATGCTTTGCACACTGGTTTGGTGTAAAAATCTTGATATTTATCATTTGCAGGTAGTTATATACTTCTGTGAAATAGCACTGATGGCATTAATTATTTGCCTTATAAAGGTGTCCACTGTCTAGAAACTGGTTCTCGAGTAATAATCTTCTTCTGTAAGCATGCAAAGATGTGCATGCAAATGCCTACAGGAAAACTGTGCAAGTCTCAACCCTTCCATGTAAAAAGGTGCATTTCACTAAAATAGGCAGATTTTAGTTCCCATCACCTGTAATAAACAGAGTATCAGCTTCTTATATATGACTGCTAGAAGTGGAAGACTGAGTACATGGAGGTTTGAGTGCCTAAAGTAAGAGCTGTTTTCAGGCTTTTTTTATCAGACATGGATCTGTCTAAAAAATAACTATGCTCCAACATAATCATCTAGGTTTGCACAAAACTTAAACAAATTAATTCTACAGAAGGTTTGAAATTGAACAAATGCATTCACTAGGGAAAGCATAGTGATGTGTCAGAACAGCTTAAAATACATCTAAGGTGAAAGGTCTATGGACCTTGATAATCACCTTCTCTCTTTAATTATCACAGATTTGCCGACAGGAAATAGTTCCAGAATACTATGATGAGACTTTGCAGAAAACCATCTAAGCTATTTAGCTATGAAATAGCCATAGCTCAGAAAGGTGTATCTTTGGATGGAGGAGAAGAAAACAGAGCATCTTTTTCTATTGTAAGAGAGGTGCTCAAGCTGTTGCATGCGACTTCTGATGGACATGTTGCAGTTGTGAGAGTTCAACCACTCTTGCATTAATAATCTCACCCTACTTTGACAGGCCATGATGCTGTACCCTTTTTACTTTAAAAGGGTTGCATTTCTTTTCTACTAGAAGATGCTAGGTGACCTTTTAAAATGTGTGGATAAATGAAGGAGCAATAAATTTAGCACATGTCATGATCCAAAGAAATAGTTCTCACATTTTCCCCTTTTTTATCTTGTTTTTAAAGTATGTAGTTTACAAACAGAAGTGCTAGAGGACAGTTTGGAAAGTGATTCAAAACTGTATTTTATTGAACATGATAACAAATTTTGGTATTGAATTGCACGACTGAAATGTGAACGTATTAGGTATTAGTGTTGCATTATATTTCATATACTGACTGAATAAGTTTGATGAGGAAAGACAGAGGATTAACATGCAAACTACCCCCATTGTTTCATATTAAAAAGTGAATATTTAAGAGCTGAAAATGCAAATTTGTTTCAGTTACATGCCGCACATTTTTCAGTATGCAAATGTGCCACATCTGTGTATTTGTTTTGCTGCAGACACAACCAGCAAGAGTTTAGTGATGAAATCTGTTCTTAATTATGATAGCAGCTGTTGGAGCAGTAGCCATTTTTTTCCTCCTGATGTGAAGTTGTCTGATTTACTCATTTTTGTCTGCATTTGTCAGGGCTGCCAGTGCAGAGAGAGAACTCTTTGTGAGGAGTTGCAATTTGTTTTCTGTGCGAGAGCCAGTGAAAATTGACTAAATCTGCCCAGCGGGGTAGTTTTATCTTTTCTTTTCCTGCATTGCAAGCTGTTGTACCTCTGCTCCAGCACAAGAGGCCTATAAAACTACCAAACAAATGAGGGAGCTGTTAAGTGTTCCAGCAAGTATCTTAAGCAGCAGTTCGTGTAAACGAACTATGCCTTAATGAAGAAGGAAAAAAAGTCTGACATCATAGCTGTGGGACAGATGGCATTAATATAATGTATTGATAAACACTTTGGAAGCTTATTTTTCCTTCCTCAATTATTTTGTTTCCATATATAAGCCCAATAGATTACTGAAGTTTGTAAATGCCAGAGACTTTAATACTCTTATTTCCTCAATATTTCAGTAATAGAAAGAAAGAGAAAGAGTGGGAAGATTATAAAAAGATGGGAAAAAAATCTCCTTTCTGAATACACATTCTCTTACAGTAATTTGTTAATGAGGCAATGCTGTTACAAAACAACACAGAAAATGATGAATAGTGCTTCATAGCATGATGAAAAATTGGCCAAAAATTGCAGTGCAAATGAAAACACAATAAAAAGAAGACATAAGTTATTGATACTAAAACTTCTGTACTAAGAGCCTATTGAATGAAATATTTATGGTCTCCCTACAATCACAGACTAATAGTTTGTTTCACACCGGATTGTTTCCACACCAATATTTTATGCCTTGAGGTTTTGGGTTTTTTTTATTTAGGCAATACTAAATTTAAACTGGTTTCAGTCTGCTCTTTTTTTCAGTTAACTTTTCAATGCCTTATCCTGCATCAATGAAACTGCAAACTTGGCTCCAGAATGCAGCGAGAGCAGGTATAGGCCTTCAAAGAATATGCAAAATTTAACACTTTTTATTGAGAGAAACAATTTGATTTTGTTTCCATAATCAGAAAGCGTTCAGTGAATTGTAAACTTTTCACTTCAGAGAAGGATTGTCCCTTTATTTTCTGCAATTCAACTTTTTCTCTTTTGACCTTTAAATCTTGCATTTAACTAAAAGAAATGCAAGCTAATGAGATAATGAGATAATGAGAGGGCATGGGTAAACTTTATCTTACTTATAAACAAAGGATATGTCAAAGTTAAGCTATCTGAAGTAGTAAATCTATATATATAAAATGAGTGACTGATGGATTTTTTTTCTCAGTAGAAGACTATGCTTAAATATCATGGGGATGGTCATACTGGGAATCGATGTATGGGCATGGGTAGGATTGGGTAGTTGTCAGGAAAGAGTGTTCACAAGCAGATGGACATAGTTGTCCACAAGTAGTCATTTACTTAAAAAGGAAAAAAAAGGAAAGAAGATTATTCTGTTGATTCTGGTAAGGAACTGAAATAGCATAAACATGTAGGAGGTATGAGAGGAGACATAGCGCTTTATCCAGTGATGAGTAAAGCATACTGTGTTAGGGCTCAACTTGAGGTACCACTGTCTGTCTTCTCCCAGAGCAGATACCTTTGTGGTGGGTGACTGCAGGGCATTGTCACTGGAATAATGACATGTCTTAAAATTTACAGATTCTTAGGTTACTTTAGGTTTCTGAGCTTTCCAAGATGCCTATGCAAGGCAGATTTTACCCTTTGGAGCTGCATATGTTGTTCCTATTAGAACAAGTTTTAGAATGCAGCCACAAATCTCCAGTTCACCATATTTTCTTTTAAGCACAACTTCCTTCAGAAAGGTACTTCATCTCCTGCCAGGAAGCCCAAGTGCTATTGCTACTGGAATGTAAGACTTTTTTGGACTTCTTGTCTGTTACATGCATGTTTCTATGTCACGTGCCTGTTTTCATGAGGAGAACTAGGAGGGCAGCAAGAGTCATAATGAAGTTACTGGAGAAGTGAGGAAAGTCTGGATTTTCTATTGAAGGTACATGTCAAATGTGTGATCTCTGATGTTTCATTTTGACCATTTCCTGTCTTCTGGATGGACCTACCATTAGATGTTTTTAACACCGGCATAGTCATGTGAACTAGTGACTCAAGGCTCCCATTGCACTCAATTGAAATCAATAAGCTATATTTAGATGCAATTAATCTGACCTTCCTAAATGTCCATTTATTATAAGATGAATCCTTAAAAGCATGTAGCCCCCTCCGTCAACCAGCAAGGGAATGCAAAGCAGTTAGCTTACACATAGATGTCTATAGTTAGTCAAATAAATCCCCTGCTTTCTGTGTTTATTTTCTATTACTGCGGTACCAAGTATGTTGCAAACCTAAATAATTTCTGTAGTTTGAATAGTAGTCACTGAGCTTGTAGCTGTGAATTGCATATTATTCACATAGTGGAATTTTTTTTTCCTAAAATAAGTAAAGTTTACCAGAGGTTATAGGTTTTAGCAAGGTGTCTTTGCACTTTCGTATTGTGATTACAGTAATAAATATACAGAAATGTTGCTCTTTAGCATTATGTCAATGAAATTTGCTGACACGTTAAATTGAAAATAGGATACAATGAATTATGACTTATGACTTCAGCATATGTTACAGAGAGTACTTTAATAGAAGAGGTACATATGATACTAATTACACTGTGAAATCATACTATAATAATACTTCAAGTAATCACACTTCAAAGTGACAAAATTTTCTTAAAAGGCTTCTTCACGGGGATACTGTCTGTTCCAACTTTTGTTATTTTGCCTTATTACATAATAAAAGCATTTACTTTTATATTGGCAAATTTTTTCAAATATATTCTGTATAAAAACAAAGGTCTGATAATGCATTTGGATCAATGTGCAAGGTTGTAAAGCACTTGAAGGCACCGAAATCCCTGGATCCTCGTAGATGACTTGGTGTGCAAATAGGGGAGTTACAGTCTTTCCATTGAGTCAGAGAAAAGATTTATGGATGTCACCTCCTGCTATCTGATAACTTACTAGCTGTCAGACAAGATAAGGGAAAAACATGCCCAACACCTCAAACCCCAGATGGTTAAGAAATGTTAGGAATTTGGAGAGGAAATGATGCCCAGTCCCTGCTGATCTGAGTAGCAGCTTGGTAACAGCCCCCCTGGGCTAGGGTTAAAAAGAGGGACATTTTCTGAACTCCTGCTTCTCCACCCCTCTGCCCCACATCCCCACAAATATGACACATTTAAGGATAAAGGAGACAGCCCTGCGTTCCTGATGGAGATACACAGAAATAACCCATGACTCACCTCCAGCATCCCACTCCACATGGAATGTGCTCATTCTTACGACATTGGTTATCTTGTAAGCTCCATTGCCACTGCAAGATGTTTGTAGGGACTATTTTTCCTTGGCTAACGTGAGTTTTTTCCTCCCAGTTGATTTGTACAACTACATGACCCCTGGAGCTCCCGTTCAAAAAAGAACAGATAGAAAAGTGCACAATGCATAAAATCTCCATTGACGTAGCTTAAAAAGTGAGAATACTAGGTTTACTCTTAGTCCTTTCTAGAAAAAGCACATTATCTTTATTGTGTGGATAAAGACAAGTGGAGAAGTCTTAAGCTTTGTGGAGGCAAAGGTAACTTTCTCAAGAGCTTCAGAGGGTTTTTTTTTAAAGTTTGGCATATTTTTGATAGAGCTAGGTTAAGGATTGTTCTGTGAATAGTAGATTCTCCAAAGCAGTTTGTGTAGAGATGAATGGAAGTAGCTGCTTTAAGTGGAGAAATTTAAAAAGCGAAACTTTGAAAGACTTAACTCTAAAATTTCAAAGTCAAATGTTTCAAATATTTAATGTCAAAGGATTTTATTTTTTTTCCTTAGTTACTTTTTCAAGGTATAAAATTATCATCAAATCTGAAAATTTGGTTTCAAATCAAATACATTGTTTTGATAGAGTATAATTAATTTACTATTCCTTCTTTCCTTTTTGCAGAAACAACAAACCCAAAATATTCAGCTCAAACAAGAACAGTTTTCCTTACAATTTTCACTTCAGCTACCAACCTAGAAAATCCATTATTTTCACATTTTTAATTCATGGTAAAGTCTTAGGAGCTATTTTGGCCTGTCACTTCATGGGCATATTGTGTAAAATACCTTAAATATTTATGAACATATCAAACTCTATGACACAAGTACCTTGACTATCAGATTTGTTTTCTGAAGTAAACTTTACAGATATAACTCTGTATTAAGAAGAAAGTGTTGCTTAAACTGATGTCAGAAACATTTTATTATAAAACATATAGCTTAAAATAGAAGCAAGGAGAAGGCCCGTAAAGCATTTTTTTGTCCTTCCTATCTTGGGTCACTGCAGACTGAACTACACTAAATGTTTAATTCATGGCCAGGAAATATGTGATTTTTAGTAAGTTTTCCTGCTGGAGTACAGCTCTCTGTGACTTAATTGGAAATTTAATTTAATTTCAATTGAAAAGTGTTTTTCATTTGTGAAGTATTCCCATCAGAAATCTAGGATATCTTGCAGAATTAAACTCTGTATTATTGTTAAACTCTTACTTGACTATTTTGCATCTATGTTCTCCTCTAGTTACAAATCTCTGCATTTGAATTTTTCATTGTGTGTATTTGATGAGACATTCCCTTCTTTAATGCACCCATTTTTTTCCTAAAGAAAAAGTGACAATGAAAATAAATAATTAACAGAGAAGTTGGAAAGCGATTAGTTTCTTGAGCATTTGCAGAGAAAGTATTGCAGTAAACCCAGAATATAGCTGTTTTGTATACTGAACAATCCAATATAAAATGTCACATCTTTGCCCCAAGGGAACCCACTAGTAGCTTTTCAGGAGCATCAGGACAGTGCGTGCATTACATGGAGTGGACAGGAATTGCAATTTTCTTTAATATGGAGATAAGGGCTGCCATAGTGGTCATGTTTGGAGTCCTCCATCTGAATTGAAGTGGCTGACTTCTCTCAAAAAGGTGTAGCATTGCCTCTTGGGGCAAGGACACATCGCATCAGGCCAAGGACAACTAAAGCTGTAGCTGATGAAGAGAGATGCAAGCTGCATCATGTATGCCTTTGATCATACTTCAGTATGTCCCATGTTAAGCTTTAGGGGAAAAAACAATGTTAAACATAGTTTTAAACTAACTTCAATTTCAAGCAACAGTATCCTCTGGAATATGCTTAGCAAATCGAGCCCTAGCATTTTGGCTGCAGAAAATGCATTTATCAATGCATTGTATGCATTGTAAAGGGGGTAACAGAAGTGAAGAAGGAAAACAGCACAAAGCAGCAGGGGCAGATGAAACAAACAAAAAACCACCACTACTAAATCGCTGAGTGGCCACATTCCCAAACAAAAGATCCATGAAATCATTGTCCTAAGCATGATGCACTGGAAAAACAGAAGGTGGGAAGTAGGTGGATCAAGATGAACTATATATGGCCTTATTTTTATTTATGGCAAGTCCCCTTTATCTTGCTTTTTATCTCTGTTATAAAGGAACCCTAAAATTAGTGTAGAAATTGCAATTTAAATTCCATTACATTCACTGTAAAGAGATTCACTGTCAGGATGAAGGAGGAGAGGCATGGTTTAGTGATAATGAGAATCAGGCCCATTGTTCCCAAGATATTCATTTTGTTTGAGTGAAAGAAGGGGAACTTTTAGGTCATTTCAGTAGTTATTTTATTGTGTAAAAAATAAATAAAGGAGACTCTGTACCACTGGCAAATTTGATCTATAATGCCTCATGCACAAATCAGATTGTTCAAATCAATCTTGATGTCTGTGGAGAAGCATAAGAGAGACTGACAGGTAGTACTTGGTTTGCAGAGAGTAAGTCTTTGCTCTAAAACAGATTGACTTTCTTACCTCTCCTGTAGATCTAAGTGTGTTTTACCAGTGGGTTTGCACATACCAACCCCTATATTTAAGTAAGCTGGTTTTTTTTTTACTAGCTGCATTTGACAGACATATTCGTAAGCACATATCCATACACTTTGGGAAATACTGTATATTGTTTCTCAGTGTGCTCCTCTAAACCACTCTGACAGTAGTTTTCTCAAACCAGGAGCACTTACTGTCACTGATAAAAATGCTCACCGTGCTTACCAGTGTTTCAAGGGCTTTCTCCCTGTTCAGAAAACAGTAGTAAACTATATTTACTCACTTTTGTTCATGGCTTAAAGATGGCTTAAGGGATTTAACTGAAGCAACTTATCAGATAAGGCCAAATGTGAACCATATTAGCCCAAATGGTAAATATTTTGAAAAGCTGTGAGCTCACTAAAGCAAGAAATTATTATAGTGAGTATTTTGGATTTGATGCAAGTAGATGACCCCTAAAAAATCTGTTGATAAAATTTTAATTTTCTTCTCCTGTTCATGACATACTGGGGAAAATTAATGGAATTTTTACCTATTGTATATACTCTAGCACTTATTAAAAATATAATATTTATGTACAGTAACCTAATCCAATGCTAATTGTAACACTAGTATAACATTTTTCCATTATCATGCTCTTCTTACTTTGCAAATAATGGCATGTAGATCAAAAAACCCCAGGTATACGTTTCTGAGTTGTCTACTCTTTGCTTGCTTTTAATTCCATAAGGTGTGTTAAGACAATTGGTTGGCGAACACAGAAAGGAGAACCTGCATTAATAGTTTGTAGATCAGTCTCTCAAGCTCCCTGGAGAATTTTATCTTCTAGCTACAGTAATATAATGAGGTATATGAATGGGTTTTGTTTTAATTAATATTTTAGACTTCTCATCACAGAGGGTTTGGATTGGAGACAGTGTGATCATATTGCACCACTGTGTCAGAAGTGTTGAATAACACACTTATTTCTCTGCTTGTAAAGAGTTAATAATGAGTTCACAGGTGTTAAATTAGAATGATTTCAATCTGTTATATAAAATCAGGCACCAATTAATTTCTCAGCGTTGGTTAGGGCAAAGCCAGGAATAATCAGGTTACAATTTTTGTGTCCTGTACTAAATTCCTGCTTTACTCCGAGGGGCTGCAGCCCTGTATCTAACAGGTTTGGGGTTTTGTTTGTTTCAAAAGAAAGTCTAGCCTTATAGGAAACTCAATTGGTGTACGATACAACAAATTTGACTAACTGCATGTCTCACTGTCATACATAAACACCCTTTCACCCCAAATCACAGTTAAGGTTAAATTTCTTTTTGAATAATATTTGAATGCAATGCAGAAATGACGGTTCTTGGAATTAATGAATGTTACTGCTGGTTTGGGTGGCTCTTGTGTTCTGATTACAGGACTCGACACAAGGCTCTTATTAAGAAAATGTCTCATTAACACACTATTTCTAGAAGGGAAGAATCCTCAGCAGACATTCCATCCCATTCAGCAAGGTCCCTGCCACAGCCATTTAAAAATGAAATGGAACCAAGCAACCTAATTAAAATAATATCTGCAGAAGCTCTATGTGCCACTGAAGACCCATACATGAAGCAATCATTTTCTGTAAAAGGTTTCATAAATAGAAAACAAAAGAAGCATCTAGCTTCAAAGAAAAGGAAAACAAAATCCAAAGAAGGGAACAAAATGTTTATTTGTAATTAATAACACATAACATCAGCTTCAATAAAAACTGTATTTAAATTAAGATGGAGAAAAGAAGATTGAGAGAGTGTCTGATTTTGCAATAATATAACTCCAGGTAATGTTTTCCAAAAATGTGGAATGCTACAAAATTGCCAAAGGCTGTCTAGCAACTTTGGCAAGCTCCAAATCCATGAATAACTAAGGATCAAAAAAAAATTCACCCTTCCCTGAGCAGAGTTGTGAGAAGGCCTTTTAAACATCATTTAAAACCTGTTTAATTCCCCTGCAAAAGTACATGAGACTTTTGGTAGATTCAACCAAGGGTAAAATCATCTATTCTGAATTAGCAGTATTAGTGGCACTTCAGGAGAGAAATGAGGGAAATTATCCTTTCAGAGCTTGTTTTAAGAAAGCTTGCACTCAGTGAATAAGTAGCGTCTGTTAATAGGGCATCTATAAAAATCCCTCTTTTATCTGTGTTTGCATTCAGTTAATACTAATGTAGAGATAAGCTGCAAAACAGAGGAGAGGGCTTACTTTCAAGAGTTGCTCATGTGGCTGATGACAAGAGATGATAGAAGTTCTGCCAGGCATGAGCGTGGGTGGAGGATGCTGAGAGGAGCAGGTTTAACTTCACTGAGCAATCAATATACGGCATTTGAAGGTCAAAGGAACTTGAGTGTGTTTGAAAAATATATAAGGTATGTCAAGAAACTTGAGGGGCTTGCAAACTGTACATCTTTCTTTGCATCATTTTCTGGGCAGACGTAGAATTGATGTGATTTTTTTTCACAGCGCGTGTAAGAGTGTATTTTGGTAATGACATTAAGGTCACTTGTGACAGTCATTATTACTTCTGAATAACGGTGCACGTCTGCTGATACATTGCAACAAAGCAATTGCAGGTGGCTTATTGACTTCTTATGTGGCAGCACTTGTTCCGTTCATTGCAATTGATGTGATTAGCTTGGCCTTTTAAGGAGTGATATCTGAATTCCCCTGACAGAAGAAGGTCTGGAAATCAAATCATTCCTCAAGAGCACAACAGAAATTCCCATCTCAAGTTAGAGTTTGTGTACCTGGTTGAAGTACCAAACTTGTGTGGCTGAAGACAGGCCTAGGTGAAATGGAAAATTTTCATTTTGCAGTAAGTTTTGACATTTCAAAAATGGGCTGTGCTCCTATTCAGAGCAGATTTCCCCCACCCCCCATAATGTAGATTGATATTCTATACGCATATCCTCTCTCCTCCAACCAGAATACAGGTGACTCTCAAAGTTCCTTGGTCATCTGGAGGCCTAGTAGTGATTGCTCCCAGCTCACCTCCCCAGCAGCATCATTTCCTGCTCGGAGTGCTTTTGAGGAGCAACATAGTCTGGCAAGAAAACAGTCCAATTTTAAGCTTGGAAGATGTGTGTCTGAGATTCACAGTGTTTTTTCAAAAGTAATGTATTACTGTGAGACAGACTGCAGCATTCCAAAAACATGGTCCCTCTTCAAATAGCCCCTGAGCTGTAGGTGAAGCTCAAAATGTACATTATTAATTCAAATTGCCTTGTTCCAGCTGCTATGTATAAAACTGACTCCATAATTCTTATAAAATATGGATGTACTTTTTAACAGCTTCCTCTAAAGTGAACTAATGTCATCTCAAACATACTTAGGTCTGTGTCAGATACCTGTGGTCAAAAGAGAGAATTTCACTGAAAGTCCCAATGTATATTATTTCAAGTAGTGTTTTCCAAAAATGTTGCATTTTATAGATGAGACAAACATTCATCAATACTCTGCAGGCTGTCTCTTCCCTTTCCAGATCAACTTTTTCACAGTACAGTATGGTTTCTGTCCTGTTCCTTTCCTTCACTTCCTTTCTTTTCCATGAAATGGAGACACCTCATGTATCAGACATTTGCTTGGCTTACAAAGGAGGATCATTATCTGTAAGTTCAGTGCCAGGAAAGGCAAAAGTGTGCTTTGCATATATACAGCATATGTTATACATGGTTATTATTTAAAGTAAACCTGCAAAAAGAATAATGTAAATACATGGTAAGAATTTTAAAAGGCTCAGCACTGGCCTCAATTCCCACTGCTTCAAATATGTGAACAGAGGGAGGTTGAATTCAGTAAGAGTGCTCTTGAAAATCTCACCCATGTTTGGGGATTTTTTTTTTAGGAAAAGGCTAGATTGGAGATAGGAAAACAGCGAGCATGTTCTGTTCTCTGTCAAATGATGTTTGCTGTCACTGAGAGCAGAGAAAGTAGCAGAAACAGAGGATATTTAGAGGATGCAACAAAAATACCTTCCTCCCCATCAGGACTTTGATAAATAGCACTCGTTCTGCTGCGTTTCTCTCGCAGGGCATCCAGAAGCAGTAAAACGACACACACACGCACTCATTTTGTTTATATGACAAATCTTCCGTTTGGAAAAACCTGATGAATGAAATGCCATATGTACAGAAGCGCAGAAGCTCTCATTTCTCTTCAGGCTCAAAAACGCTTATTGTGCTGAAATCACGTAATTGTGCATGTGCTTTGTGTGTGTGTGTGTGTTTGCAAACAGCTGGCTGCTGCTTGGAATGGCTGTGCACACCTGGGAGCCGTGCTGAGAGAGTACAGCTCAGCCTTTGCCAGTGTTTCCTGCTGACACCTCTTGCAACGAGCCAGTGGGGATGGCCCAGCCCTAGCCTACCCTTCTTCTGCAGGAGGGGTGGTCCCACTTTGCTGCTGCCCACCCCCAGCACCACTGTTGCCTGCCAGAGCAAACCCCACCAGCCTCACCAGCTACCAGCTGGCCTGGACAGTATAAGGGACAGGGTACAGTTTCTCTTTAGTTTGTCTTGGTGTAGATGTAAGGATGTACGCACTTTTGAGTTTTGGAGTCCTGTTCCTGCTTTATGTCACCCCATAGCCAGTTGATTGTGGCCCCTGAGCTGCATACAACTTCAGAGCAGTATGCACATGGCTCACAACATGAGTTATGTCCCATAGCCTTCCAAAACAGTGAAAGCAAGAGAGGCAGAGAAGTAATCCAAAAGGAGTTATCTTATCACAGCCACATAGTGGGCTGAGGTCTCAGTCTCACCAATCCTAACTGCCTGGGATCCAGGCTCTCGCGACAGCTTCGTGATGTGGGTGGTAGGTGCCTGGCAGGTCAGTGAAGTGTTTTATAAGTGGTCCAGAAAGGCAGGGAGGTTCATAGCACCATCACAGCTTAATGAACATTGCACTGAGCTCCAGCATACCATTTAGCAAGGTTATGGCTCCAGCTTTGGCTGTACACAAAGTCTCAAAAGCACTGTCTAAATTTCTGCCATGCCACTTCAACACTTAACAGACCAAACACTTCTGACCAAAGGATGTGGCCTTTTTTGCAAGTGCTTGTCTTTCATCTGGCAAGCATGCCCAACAGCTCACGCTTCTCCCTCATTACTGTGAGAGAGACTCTCCTTCACAGAGATTGTCTCATTTCTCATACCATCTCCTCAGTTGCCCATAACCAATTCATTTCAGAGGCTGGGAGACCTTGTCTGTCAGCTTTCTCAAAGGTCCACATCTCAATTGCATTTAGCAGGACAGAGAGTGTGCACCCAGAATAGTTTCATTTTTGCATCTCAGGAGAATGCCTTGTCTCTCCACATAGGCTTCCTCTTTCTCTGGAGTGGCAGTGCCTCCTCCTCCCCTTGGACTGAGTACCCAAGTGTTTCTCTCTTTATCCAGCTTCCACATCGCATCATGCCTCACTAGGCCATACATCTCTGTGAAGGCCAAACACAACCCTCTGAAGCTTAAAAATCACCATGTCTGATCCTGCTGAGAAATGCGCAGGATGGGGAAGGGAGACAACCTCTTGTAGCAAAGAAGGAGGAGGCCTGAGTCTAGGTGACTGTCATGAAGCCAAGCACTCATTGAGTTTGCAGCTAGGGCTGAGTCTGAAGCATTTCCAATCAGAAAATTTCAAAACCATTCAACCCTTTTCCATGGTCCTAAACTCTTCCCAGTAGTCTAGAGAGAAAGCACAGGCAGGATATATGGTGCTGCCATGAATCCACCAAATGGTTCCTCAAGCTTACTGCACAGATTGATCAAAAGAAGAGCTGTTGTCACTGATCCTTGACAGCATAAGAGAAACAGAATCAGAGCTATTTATTGTAACAGCATCATCTGATATGAGGAAAGAAGCTGACTGACTGCGGCCATAACATGAGTGAAATAAGTTGTTTTTTCTCTTGCGTGCTTATATTGCATTACCTGCTATCTCACCTCTTATTTGTCTTCCTATCTTCAGTCCTTAAGAGTCTCAAACCCAAGTAGTAGCTGGTTTTTTTTTTAGGAAGCACCTGGTGTATTGGAAATGCTCTTGAAACAAACAAATGAAGACAATGGTAATGTCAGATGAGCTGGGAAGTAAAATTATTGATTCCCCAGAAGAACGTCGAGGTTTGGGTAAAATTTGTCTCTTCTTACATCCACATAGGGAAAAGGAGTGCAAGCTGCTTGGATTAATGGGGAGGCAGAAATTACATTTTTCTGGGCTCAAATTTAGATTGGAAGGAAAAGCAAAGAGAACTCTGCTTCTGATTATGCTGTAAATCAAATTAACTTTACATGTCTGCTAAGTCTTCCAAGTTTAGTGTTTTCTGAATTACTGCCTTCATGTTTACACTGTTAAAAATCTAATGCATTAGTAAGCAGCAATCATCACCGCTTTGCTCTGCATTACCAAAAAGCAAGGGGAAAAAACCAACCCTCTTTAGCAAGGACTGTCAGGGATTACTGTGTGTGCACATTGTGACAAACCAAACAGCCTCCAGGGTGCTTATCTCTGCTGCTGCTCACTTCATGTTTTATCCATTAAATGAACATGATGACGGTATCTTTTCTTATTTCTTGACATCACTTTGACCATGCTGGCAATAACATGCAGTCATCTTGGATGAGCATAATCAGCAGTTATATAAATTAGTTTTGAAGGAATAATTTTCTTGTTAATCATGGAATTAAAAAAACTCCCTGAGTCATTCTGTGTGTTTTGAAGAGAAGGACTTGTGTTCAGCAGGTTTAAATTTAATGAGAGTAAGGCAGATATTGAAAGCTTTTCTCACGTGATGAGATTTTTATTGTTTTCCTCTTTTTGTGGGAAGTGTACACATTTTAAACTTTTTTTCGACAATACAATTAGGTTAATCACATAAAGAAGTCAACTGTTAATATAGTACCACTGTGATCTATAGCTATGTTTGAAGGGTCACTCAAAAAGCAGAGGAATTGTTCAAGGAAATTAGTTTATTATAAATGTATTGGGATTATATTCAATAACAGAGTTGATGCTCCCTGGGAAAAAGCTTTAAAGCTTTACCCTTCTTCTCTGTCGTATGTCACTCCTTATTTGCATTTTTAAAACATTTTCATTGCACTCTGAGGAGTTTCCTCACTTCTTTTAAGAATTTAACATAGCTGAAAGTGATATTTGTCTCTAGTTTCCCTGGGAAACAAATAACAACTGCTACCAAGAAGACAGAACTTCTGGTTGTTGGATTTTTTTAATAAAACTAATTACAAAATTGCATATTGCCTGGCATGATAGTCTTTGAGCCTGCAGCCTCAGTTGCTTGTGGCAGGATGAGAGGACGTACATGTCCAGCCTGCCAGATGGGATTTGTATTAGCAGGAAAATTCTGGTTTTGACAGAGCTATCATAGTGTCCCACTGCTCACCTGCCTGTCTGTATTGTACAGACTGCTCTCTTCATCAAAGACTCACTCATCTCTTGTGCTTCTGATGTAGAAAACACATCAGACACAGCAAGAACTTCCTATATCCTGAGGTGGATTTCCCCTGAAAATCATTTAGCTTGCTGCCTTTATCTTCAACAAGCCTTGGCAGCCAGACAACACAATCCATTGCCATTCACATCTTGTTTTGTATGAAAGTTTCCCTTAACCTAACGGGAGCCATTTGATCCTTTTAAAACTGCAAGCTATCTTAGGTGAGGTCTTACTTTTCATATAGTGTGCTGTGGCTACAAACAATTGTTTCACCTTTGTCATCACAATCATCATCCTTTTTTTTTTCCCCTCAGTGTACTTAATTTCCCATAGGTAAATCCAATCTTAAATGTAAATAAATATAGGAAAATTCTCTGTCCCCCACTCTGTCCTGGGGAAACAGACCTTTGCTCAAAAATTATCTGTAGCCTAGAGGAGAAACCAATCTGATTTTGAAAAAAAAAAAAAACCAAAAAAACCCCAAACACAAAATTCCATCATTTTGTGGTGTTTTAATATATGTGGATATTATTAATGAGGAGATGTTGCCTATAGGTAAAGCTGTTTTTTGGGGTTCTGTCCTTTAACCCTGTGGCACCTTTGTAGGGTGGAATGAGTGCTGTCATCCCTCCCATTAGTGTCCATCTCCCAGAGACATGAAGCACTCTTATTTTTGCTGTGATACCAAAAGATCCTGGAGTCAGAGCCCCATACTCTGGTGACCAGAGTGGGCCTGTTGTGTTACCCAGAGCTTAGCTCTTCTTTCCATTTATAGCTCCATGCCATGAACATCCACTAGTTCACATCCAGTGGATGTGAAATGTGCTCCCATGTAGGTGTCTCTGAAGTCGTTTGAAATGTAAGACAGCAAGGTGTCCTCAAGGGGTGGACAGGTATGACACAGGATCTATGGGATCCAGGCTTATCAGAAGCTCAGGAGACCTCAAGGTCCTCACATGTCACCAGGCCTCACTAGAGGTCAACTACAACCACTGCCGGCCCAGGGATTGCAGCTGTAACCAGATCTTTTTTAAGGTAGAAGTGAAATGTATTCAAGAGGATTGCTTTACTTTGAAACTGGGAGTACTACATGAACTTTAGCCATCTAATGGGAGATTTTTAATTCTGGATTTCAGATTTTTCAGATTCATTTTGCTTTACCATTCTGCTTTCCTTCCATCAATAAAGAGAGGACTCTATTCCTGTATCTTTTGAGTTCATAACTCACAACCTTAATTTGCTTTTAATACAGTATTTGGAGATGCAGATTGTGTTTATAATGTTAAAAATTATTTTCAAAATTAAGAATTAAGGCCTCAATTAGAATTAAAATTATGTAATTCCAGATTGAAGTAATTGAGCATTGGCTCCATAGGCTAGTTTATAAATGTTTTTGTCTCTGGTAAGTCATCAGAGGACATTTTAAAAGCCAAGTCCATATCCAGTAGGAACGAAAGCTAGTAAAAGTTTGTTTTAAAGCATTTTTTGATGAAAAATAAAGGAATTTTTGCTTAATAATATATTTTTTCCTCACAATTATTTGATTGATTCATTCTTTTTGGGCTGAAAGTGCCAAAGCCTGAAAAATACTTGAGGTATTATGTATGAATAACTTAAATCTTTTTGCAGAAACTTCGCAAGCAATTCGAGCAGCAACACTGAGACAATAAGGCTTGCCTGGAATTTTGGATCATTAATCAGTGTTCTTTATACAGAAATGTTGCTGGAATTGGCACAGTCCCACACGTTGATGGGAAAGAACTGCAAAATGAAGAAGTCCTTTTATTTCAAAGTAAAAAATAACACTCCAAAAGCATGACTCGCAATATTATACTAAAAATAGTTGCTTTCTTTGACTTTTTAGCTGATTAATTAGTTATGTAAGAGAAATATTTATAGCATAGGAGCAGTCCAACCTGCTGCATGCCCAGAAAGCATAGCATGACATGGAAAATTTGAGGACAATAGCTGAAAGAAAAAATACTTTTATTTACTTCCTCCTCATTCTAATGACATGATGCGATATACAATTTAGCACAGAGGCCATATGACACAGCCAAAACCAGGATCCTTGTAACTCTTTCAACGGGTTCTTGGGATGGCACATTTTTCTTTGAATGAATGAATGCCCTAAAAGCAGAGCTGGTTGGTAGATGGCAGCTTGATTGCTGGATTGTAGTAAAGTGAACATAACCATGATGACATCTCATAGTAATGACAATGTCTCAGATGGCATTCCTTCATAATTTCAACTGACTTTACCTTGCTACGTTTAATATTTTTCTTGTAGAACAAGTGAAGGCACCATATGCCAAACATGTTTTCTTGTCATGGTAGCTCCACCAACTCACAGTGATATATTACATCTGCCTTTTAAAACTAGCTCCTTTTTAGTAGTCATTTTATGTAAGAATGCCAACTTTTTCTCAAAATGAGTGAAGTCGCTAACTTTTCAATCTGTTGCCAACACACTAGCAATAGAGAAGTAGTAGAGCCTAAGAAATATGTGAAATTTATTCTTCTTCCTCTTCCTAAAATTTTCAGCACTGCTTGTTTCCTTTATTAAGGATAGGCTCAGGAAAACAAACTTTTGTGCTCTGCATTTTGTCTGTTTCTGCTCCAAGACTTTTCTTCTATGTGAACTAGAAAAAAACTTTTCCAAGTAAACAGAATATGGGATTAAATGAGAAAGATGAGAGATGAATAGCTAAATAATTAGTAAATTTTGACTGCAAGCAAAACAAAGGAGGAGAGAAGGCGATACACAGGGAGTGAATAAGGACTCCTAGAGTGAGAACACACGGAAGTTCTGTCTGCAGTGTGGTGTTGACAGTTGTCTTCAATGTTATTTGCTGGTTTGATCTTACTTTTGCCCCTTCTGATTGAGCCCTTAGCTGTTAGCACTGCCCCTGACTCAAGAAGGCTGCATTCAATGAAACTCTTAACTTTTGTTTTCTTGAAGACAAGAGAATGCAATACCTATCCTGCACCTTAAAAGTTAAAATAAAAAACCCCATAAAGCTGTTTTTCGTGTGCATCTACATTAATGTCCTGTTTTTGAAGTCAATCTTTCTGTCTTACCCACATACCAGTCTTTGGTTTAGCTCACAAAGCAGTGTAAGCAAAGTAGATTCCTTTCAGATGAAAGTAAAACAAAAATTAACTCCAGAAACATATCCTATACACTCCAGACACTAATGGGCACTCTAATGAGCAGACTAAGAGCTAGTCTAAGTCAAACACCCTGAAATGAAAGTAGCAGGGTCCTTGGCATGAATGGTTTCATTCCACAGCTCCACTTCATCTCCACTGACCAATGAAATACTCTTCTTTACTCAGACTGTCTTTCTCTTACTGTGACCTTGGTGTCTCTCCCCCAGTTCTGTCTACATTGAGGCTAGTTCTTTCCTTCACTGGTAAAAATCAGCAAAGCATGAAGAAGTGAGTGGTGTAGCTTCACACTAGCTGAAGATCTCAGCTCTCCTGCTTTGACCTGCCAACCCTGGCTGTCTTATGCTCAAAAGATTTTTAGAAAGAAAAGCTGGTGGAAGAAGGATGGTTGTTGGGACACACGCAGCAGCACTTTTATGGCAGCTCCAGACAGTTTTACTTCAAATTTGCTTCAAGCATCAATGCACAGTTGATTTGATTTTTAAATGGTAATGTTTACTCCTTATTAGTACCAAGACTACCTTACAGGAGACAATTTTTGGACCAGATCTGTCCAGTGCTCACACTTTTAAGTACTCACAAAAGAATTTTAACAGGTACCTATAAATTTAATTGCTTCATAGCAATTATTATGTCTGCATTACAGAATAGTATATGTTTTTTATTACCCTTAGGTCCCTTTTTAATAGGAGTGCTGTGCTTTGTAAAAGTCAATTATTTTTGATAGTTACAGTAATTAATGTTTAATTATATTTTATTAGCCTCATTTTGTTCAACTACCTTGGAACCAATCCAAGCATTTCTAAATGCTATACTTTGTGTGTGCATGTGTGCACGCATCTGTGTACTCTTCATGTGTCCATATATGCAAAAGTGAGTGCAATATTCTCACAGAGGGAGAAATATGAGACTCATCTCTGAAGACTATAGAAATGTATGTCCCGTCCTGTTTCCCATGGCTATCAATGAGATGCCTCCTGCTCATCTTACAACTGCAAGCAGATCCCCTAATTTTCTCCTACACAGACACATATCCAATGTCACCAAGTAGATATTTTTTATGACTTCAGAGCTATATTTTCAATGGTCTTCAGTAGGCGTGTGTATTAGAGAGTTTTTTCTCATTTCTTTTTTTTCCTCTTTTTTCCCTTTGTTGACTTTCCTGTCTCATTCTACTTTTATTTCTCTTTTCTCTAGGAATGAATTTTGCTACTCTTTATTTCAAATCCCTCTAAATTTTCATTCTTTTTCTCTAATCTTTCCTTGGTCTCTCCCTTTCCTTTTCTGTCTTTCTTCCCCACTTCAAAGGGAGTAGGAAACCTCTGTCTTCCTCTGAAGTCTCTTTCCTAGCTCTCACACCCTGCCAGGTGTATACCCTGTCTCAGAAGCTATACAGATCTAGTATCTTTTTCTTCACTTTTTCTGTCTATGATGGTGCTTCTGTCCTCTTCACCCTCTCTTTCTCCACAGAGTTTAGTCTCTGTCATCTCTCCCCTCCCTCCTGAATATGAAAATTGTGTTTAATTTATTCTTTCAAAAATGTATACTTTTTAATTTATGAATTTTCATTGAATCATCATGCCCTTCAGATGTTTGTAATTTTTCCTGTGAAATGAGGATAGCACCACAGAACTGATAACAGCTGTGTAATCATTTATTGACATTTTTTGTTCTTAAAAGAAGATACCACTATTTGAATTGCGGTGACCAAATGGGATTTTCCAGCAAGTTCAGGAGACATGTGACCCATGGATGATTCTCAAGTACAAGAGAAGTCTGCAGAGTTAGGGAAAGTCTGTTGGTAATGCACACATTACTATCTGCTCTTCTTGTTTGGTTTTTCCTAGTTTCCACGGGTGATCTTTTCCTATCAGTGCAGCGGCTGTGACTATTTTTTTCCAAGTAAACATTTGTATTGGTGAGGTATCCAAAGGCCTTAATCAGTCTTGGAGCTTCATAACACTCCTCCAGGTGGAGGAACTACTGCTTAAATGGCTGCAATGGGAGCCTTCCTAGCATGTTTGCCCATACCACACTGAAGCAAAAGACAGCTGTATACAATTCCTTGAGGCTCTCATTCCACTGCCAGGTGTTTTCTGTTCCCTTCAGTAATGATTAAGTTCACTGTAGTGCATTTTGCACATAAATCAGGAACTGGAATCACCAGTGAAGTGGGGAAAGGGGCCTGAGTCGTCTCACTCATTAATTCCTCTTCATTGATATGACCGTGGTAAACCGCTGTTGACACGTCAGATTTGAGGATGAATATTTTGCATGTTGATGTTTTGTAGCCATCTCTGCCTGCTGCCCGTTCCTGCTTCCTTCCACTTTCCTGTGAAGGTTTCCAATGTAGTATGTATACTTGGACAGAGACTTCACGCTCCAGCAGGGAAAACGCTGCCCAGGAGTTAGCTATTCACACTGGTTTAATAATGCTCATTGGGCATCAGTTACAAAGAGCACACTGGAAATAAGAGAAATGAGTAGGTCATGACTACATATTAAAGAATATTTTAGAACTGCTGAGAGGAAAGCTACTCTATACAGTGTATTAGACAAACCAATGGAAACTGAAGAAAATTATCTCTTCTGAGAGATTAGGAAAAGATAAATCAAAAATGATTTCCAGCAGTATAAAAAGCATTGACAAGTGCCACAAAAACGTTGGGCTCTGAAAAACCCATCACATCTCTGGAAAACATTCATGAGAAATTACAGATGGACTATAGAACCCACTGAGGTGCTCCTAGAGGCAGAGAGCCGTCCTACTGTCTTACAAATACTATGGTAGGATGATGGCACAGGTTCACCTTGGGTTGTTTTGAAGATTTCTGTGATGGAGAGATTCCTGCCTCCCTTCAGGCAGAAGACTTTTACTAGTACACATTGTAAGATTTGCCCAGTATTTAAAAGTTCAAATTCTGCCCTAATAAATCAGAGTGGGATCTTCAGTAAGTACCTAATTATTAATCTACTGCAAAAGCCTACAATTTTTTTACCACAAGTCCATTGTGCCCTAAGGAACCCTTCCAAAACCACTTAATCAAACCCAATATGTTCCCATTAAAAGCTTGAACAAATCGGCATTTTACATTGCTTATCATCAAAAGTTTACCAACCGGCTCTAATTGCCAAATCTAATTGCCAAATGCCAATAAATGTTTGTAGGGGGATTAAAACCGAGCATCAGTCATCTACCCCTAACCCTTTGCCTGGACAAAGACAGCAGAAGGCGCAAACAGCTTTGGCAAAGGCACTACGTGTTCATTCTACCAAAAGCAGCCCTAGTGGCAGCCTACTCGGAGATGTTTACCACCACATAAGGATGTGCAATGAAGTCCTCGAGGGGGTTATGATACTATTCAGGAATTATTCAGCCAATTGAAGTGGCCCCTTCCCTCACTTCACTGTAGTAATGCTCATGGGCATGATATTAAACAAACTCTTATCATGCATCTGATTAAATAGGGGCTGAGCACTTTATTCCTCAATGTTTTAATGCAGTGTGGATTCTTCCATGGCTAACTTGCATCAAGCCAGTGATAGCTGTTTTGTAATGCGATTACAAGACCTGATAATAGCTCCCCAGTCTCTATACATATTGTCTCTATGCCAAGATATTTGTAACTGTAAAAGATATAACAAATAGGAGACTAGAGAGTGCACTCCAAAACCTTCCAAGTAGTAGATGGGAAGCAGCTTTACTACTTCTTTGTCTTCTAGAACTGAGAAAGAGAAGTCACTGGAGAATGCCCAGATGTGATTGTGTGCTCCTGTCAGCTCCAGTTCTGTGCATCTGCTTGCAGGCTTGAATCCAAGCAGTATCAATCAGATGTGCTGATACAGCACATGAAGAAACATCCATTCTAAAAAACACATGGGAATGTTGTAACTTGTGTTTACCAGGAGAAGGCTTTGTGAAAAGACTGAAAATATTGATGTTTCCAGCGTGATTGGTACTAATCTAAGCAAGCAAAAGCAAATTCAAGGAGATCACTAATTAGAAGGGATAGCACTTAAAAATAGTGAAAATATCAAGCACTGTACAAACTATTTCTTAATCTTAGTAACAAATGTAGACTGTAAAATATTAACAAAGATAATGACTAACAGATTAGAATTTATTATGCAAGACTTGATTCACCATAACCAAGAGGGATTCATTAGAAATAGATTACAATGTACAGTAATAATAACAGACAATTATTGAACATAATAAATCTATGTAAAGAGAAGGATGAGTTAATGTCTGTCTTTTCTGTTAGAGGAAGAAAAAATTCATCTGATCATGTAAACTTGAATCACTCTACTCTGTCTTCAGATTTTCCAGTGAGAACAGGTCTCTTTGACAAAAGAAAGCCATGAATATGCAGAAATGGACTCCTATCTCCAGAAGATGTTGTAGAAGAAGGCATAAGCTCAAAATACCTCTCTCTCTTTCTCCTCTTTACTTCTCAAATATTTTTTTCTGTATTAAATTCTAACTTTACTAACATAACAACCACCAATAAATGGATTGAGCAGGGATAAAATAAATGATGCTGGCAAAGGATACATTAATATTTTAATCACAACCAGCATATGCTATTTGTTAGTATTCTATTTGTTTTAATATTTTTCTTTCTTATTCAGTTCAGTTAGAGGGTAATGACAGGTAAGAAAGGAGGTTGTGTGGGATTTTTAATGCAGCTTTAAGTCATATTTAGAGCACATTGTGACATTATATTTATAATATTCAAATTTTGATGTTATTCTAAGTATTTTATTAAAAAAAATGGTTCCAGTGTGAACTTCTTTCTTAATGCTTCAATATATCAGAAATAACAATTTTTGTTACCTGTGGCAAGCTTTCTTTGATTCTACCTCCAGAAAACATCTACTTTGTAAATTTTTCAAATAGTAAACAGTTCTTTTCTAGGTTCCATCATCTTTATTCTGTTTTTCCTCCTGGCTTTCCATCGTGTACCATTCAGCGCCAGAGCTAATCTCTGAATGATCCAGTGATCATGTTAGGCCATTTATCATAACCCTAATAGACACCTTTTTCTGGATGTTTGCCAGCTGATTGTGTTGGGACCCAGCATGCTGTATTTATGAAGCTTTGTGGATCTTAGAATCAGTCATATTTCACATCCAGTCTGTGGGTTACAGATAGATGGACACTGTCTTTGTCTTCTACTGGAGACAGCAGTCCCTGATCCACTGGCTGGTGACTAATAGTACTGTTATTTCTGTTATTACTCACAGTAACTGTAGTAATAAACATCTTGCTAAGAGCTGCTTACTTAGACAAATGTATTTTCTTCTGCTCTTTCACTAAATATGTATGCTTTCAAAAATAGCTGTTTGGATTCTTTTGCTTTCAGAAGTTAAATGCTTTCATTTTAATGAGGCAATCCAGAGCAACTGGCAGATACTTACTGTTCCTCAGAATGATTGACCTTAAGCAGGATGGAACGTTTGTAAATTTAAGATTAAAAAAATCTTTGCTTTGAAAACAAAGCTCTTGATGCTATCCTGTGAATTTCAGATCTACATCTAAATTCCTAATCTCTGTAGCAAAATACAAGTAAAAGTTGAGGAAAGTTAATAAATCGCCCTATGATCTGAACCGAGCTCCATTAGAAATATAAATTTATTGCTTATAATGTACAACTCTTGGCTCTCATTAAAGCCTTGTAGAAATGTACACTGTACTTGAAAACCATAGATTGGAAAATAAATACATTCGAGCTGCATTGCTGGGCCAGTGCTCTGTATCCCAGTGGTAAACTTAGCCTATTAATAGCTAATGCTTTAAAGAAACACAAAAGCCCTAAGGCTAGACTTGTATTGCATTGTAGCTGCATGCTAGTTGCAAATATTAATAAAAGCTTTTGAACTTGTGAAGTAGCACATTGTCCTTGATCATCTATAACTGAGTCTAGACCAACTTTTGAACACGGTTTGGATAATTGCTCCTGCCTGAAATGTCTACTGTCTTTTTTAAAACAGCTTTATTCTCCGATTGACTTACCCCAATAAAAGACACACTACAAACAGGTTAAGCAGCAGTTTTAGGCACTGGGTATTGGGACCCTGATTTTCTGAACATAAGATGTCCATGCTCATCTGCTCCATTGAGGTGACTTCAGGAAGCCCCATGGAAGGTGACCTATTGAGGTTTGCAGTGAGTGAAGAGCTTCAGCACTAGACCCATCTTTCTGATTTTCTTCCCTGCCTCCTTCCCTTTGTCTTCCTCCCACCCTTCCAATGCAATCTTCATCCAAGACTCCCTGTGACAGGGAGCAAGATCTTGCACTGCCCTCTGAGGCTAGAAAAGACTATTTGCAGCTATGGAGATGATAAGAATGTCCTTTTGGGAGCTTTGCCAGGGTATTGACTCTCTGCAGCAGCCCCAGGCAGGGAGAGAAGACAAAATTCTCACCTGGCTTCTGGTTTGTTTGCTGAAACCGATGGACACAGAGACACTGGAGGAGTTTCTCCTTCCAACTTTATGGTCTGTATGAAGCAGGGCCAGTGGATACCATACTGACTCTTCACTGGCTCAGTAGAGCCAAGATCTTTAGAGCCGCCATCAGTGCTCCTGGCTCAGATCTGGGCTTCAGGGACTAAATATATCAGTCTTCCAGCTAGTTGACACTTGCATTACACAGGAATAAGAGCATCGGCATGCAGAACTTGGTATCGGGGGGTTGCTACATTTTATGTATGTTTCTGTTGTTTTTTGCATGGCATAACTGCTTGAAAACCTAACACTCAGGAGTGTTTAGAGATGAGACAGTCTCTCACTTCTAGAGCTTCCTTAAAGGGGAGTACACTTGCCACTTTGTGTGTCTTGAGTGGCTGCAAGGCTTTTGTGAATTAAAACTACAGTAACATGGAAAACTTGATTTGCTTCACTGTGAGATGACGTGAAATGAGTCACCTCAGAGGGGCTGGCAGCTAGTTAAAGACCACAATACACTCCTTTGGGAAAGTAATTGCTCAAGCGCTTGCTTTTCACAATCTCTTCTTTGAGGAAGAAAGGAAAGAAAGAATATTCTGTTCACTTGAAACTCCAAGAAAGTTGTCTGTCAATCTGACCTTTATCAATTTTGAAAGACAAACTAGCAGGCAGAGAGTTGCTGTCCAACCCAGATCTATTTGGGCAAACAGTGGGCACACGATTCTTGCAAACCCTTGACTGTTTTGATTGTGGGAGCTGTTGGGCTTGTCTTGGATCTTTCATTGCCTGCTTTTGCTTTTGTCATCAATTACTCTATTTAACTCCTGTTTATGGGACTAAATTGGTATTGTTCCTTTGTGCAATCAAGCCACTGTACTGTATTTCTTTATAATTTTCATACTGCATGCCTTCCATATAAGGCCATTTATCTCAGGATTTACAAATCTACAGTGTAATTTGTTCACAGCTAAGGCTATGCTTACTCAAAGCAAGAGCTGAGAAACAGAGTCACAGATTGCTGTCTGTAGTAGGCGTCTGGAAGATCTCAGGTTGTAACGCAAGAGGTGGAGGGTACAGAAGAGGTGGGCACGGGGTGGAGGGAGGGAGGTTCTGGTGTTAGCAGATAAAAGCACATGGTGTAAACAAGGGGTTGGAATAAAGTATCATCCATGCTGAGTGTGTGGTGATCTTTGTCCCCTCAGCAGGGTGGGCTGAGAGATCCGTACAGGCTGCCTGGTGGTGTTGCCGGTAGCAGCAACAGCTGTCAGAAGACACAGACCAGTATTTTCAATGTTCTCTGTACAAAGACTTTTTACGTGACTCAACCAATGTTACATGGGAGATTGATCATAAGGGAACTATAATGGAACGTGGAGGAAATTAATTTTGGAAAGGTTGTCTTTTGCTAGTTAAGGAGAGACAGAGTTCTCCACCATCGTTTCACCACCTTGTTCCAGGTTGTTTTCCAAAATCTAATTGTTTAGATTATGTGATTTCATTCAGACACGTACAGCAGCAGCAGCACGCTGAAGATTCCTGTGGACATCATCTCTGTAGTCCCAAGATAAAAAGTTGGACAGTAAAAATGATCCACAAATTTAAGTTCATTTAAACCTATTCATCAGTAAAAAAACCCCCAAATGATAAATATTCTTAATAATAGAAAATATCTAAGTAGAATCCCCAAAGGACTGAGCTTATATCCTCTATGAGTGACTTGGAAATTTGCCTTTAAAGTAGGGGAGAAATGAAGCCATTTTTTTGGTTATAAATTAATAAGAAGAAGCAAGGTAAACTAGCAAATATATATAAGGGCACATGCTTCTGCTCTTTTCCAGATTTGTCTGGACTGATTACAGAGTAAAACCCATTTCAGAACTCCGAGAATGTGAACAAATGTTTTTTTTAGAGCTGTAAAAATAAATTTCAGTGATTCCTTCTCACATACAAGCACTAGCATCAGGCTTGAGAATAAACATAATTACAAAAATAAATAAAATTCGTTGGGGGACACGCACCATCTTAAGTGAAGGTTTTCACTGAGCAGAAATATCCTCAGCTGGTATAAATCGGTATGGCTCCATTGACGTCAAAGGCTCTGCAGCAATCTGCACAGGCTGGGGAAGCGGTCTTCTGCAGCTAAGAGTGTTTTTCCCCAATCCAGATCTGCTGCTTTAAGAATTTTAGAAAGAACAGAAAAAAAATGCCTTGTGGTCTTGTGACAATTGCTTGTTACCGTCGGAGAAAATATTATACTCTGTGTGCCTCAGCACAAGCTGCCGGAACAGAAAGACACCTTCATTTGTGAGAATTATAACTGAGCACTTTGAACATTATTCAGTTTTACTGGGCTGTATTTACTTTAACTGGTTTTATTTATTTTCCTTCCGTACAAGAATTTACTGCATACACATAATACTTTCTCTCTTCTTTATGATTGGATTTGCTTTATCAACTGATCTCACTCAAATTTGTTTTAGCTATAACTGAGCTGTTACTTTTACATATAAACACTGAAATGTAGGAATTGCCATTTCTGGCAAGATCAGCTGTCCCTCTGCTCCAAGCATCCTGCCTCTGGCCTCAAGACAAGGCAGCGAAGTACAAAATAACCTGCCTAGGGGAGCACTGCCTCCCCAGTGTCAAGATTTCTAGTTGCTTTATACACTGAAATGTGAGGCTTTATGCTTCTCAATAAGAAAACGGTGTTTGCCAACTAAGGAAACAGAATGTGTTCTTGTTACCTATGTAAAGGTCCTGTCCCTCTTTAATCCTGCTAAGCTCCAGGCTTTTCTCATTACTTTGTGACAGTGAATGCCACAGTTTAATCGTGTTTTACCTAAAAAAAAAAAAAAGTCTCTCTTCAGTGTCATCAACTGTTCCCTTATGTTGGCACTGCAAGAAAAGGCAAATGGCAGCATCCAATTGACTTTTACTGCAATAATCTGTGACCTATTCTTCCCTCAGCTAAGACATTCAAATCTTTTCCATCTGTCTTCATCTGGAAGTCCACCCATGTCTCTTATCATTTTTAGCAGTCATTTCAACAACTATTTTCACCCTGTCTGGGCAGTTGTGTTCCTCAAAGCACTTCACAGTCTTGATCTCTCAGTTATCAAAGGGATTTATGAAGTATATTGTGCCTTCCTTTCTGCCTACATACCTACTTTTCCACTAGAAATCTAAGCAAAGAATATTGCAGAACTGGGCATTAACAGGTCTCCTCCAGTCAAGACACAACTGTCGGGACCTCAGAGCTGACAAGTTCTCACAAAACCCAGACTTAGACAGCAAGAACTAAATACTAAATGTATTTCAAGGAAGGTCGTGTCACTGACATATATCAAAGTTGTTCTGCTGACACATCACAGGACACATTTCGCTTGCCTGCCAGTTCAGCATTCCAAAACTGAAGTCCTTAATTATGTTTTTCCTGGACACACTGGCATGTAGATTTTTTAGGGACCCTATTTTTTTTTTCAGTAGCATTTTGTTCTGAATTATAAGCAAGACTGTAAGAAAACACATTTCCAATCTCTACTGAATTGCTGTGAGTTTATTCTTCATAAGAGCATGTGTCAGGGAGGGGAGCAGAACTAGAACAAAGTTTTCGTGTCATTATTTTCAAGTGAATCAGTCTGATCTCCTCTGGTTGGGGGGATGTAAGGGATGCAAGATGAAGGATCTCACTAGACGTGACTTTTTACCTGTACCTTGTGAGAAGTGTACTTGTACTTGAAATTGAGCAAAACTGAATGTCATCTTGTCATCTTCACAGCATGATGACTTTCTCTTACATATATTTAGCAAGTGTAAAGAGATTGGAGTGAATAAGCTAATGATATGACACATTCCGTAGGACACATATGACCCAGATGTAAACCAAAACAAAACAAAAATGACATTACAATGAGATGAGCATAATAGACAATGAAAAGTTTTAAATTTTTAAGATTACCTAAGCAACATAAAGTCCATAAAACTACTTGCAGCAGTTTGGGGTGGGGGGGGAATCAAACTCCAGAGGACGTCAGGTTAAAGGAAGAGTTTTGTTTGGCTGATAAGGACTGGATTGAGCGACCTGGATGTACATAAATCCACGGGCCTCAATGGAATGCAGCTGTGGTTGCTGAGAGACCTGGCATATGTCACTGCTAAACCTCTCTCCATCATCTTCAGTAAGTCATGGAGAACAGGAGAGGTGCCTGCAGACTGGAGGAAAGCAAATGCCACTCCAGTCTTCAAACTGCAGACCGATCAGCCTCACCTTCATCCCGGGAAAGGTGATAGAAAAACTGGTCCCGGGTGCTGTCTCCAGGTATTTAAAGGACAAGAGGGTCATTTGGAGCAGCCAACATGGTTTTACCAAGGGGAAGTCATGTTTGACCAAACTGATAGTCTTTCATGAAGAACCAGGTGGATAGATGGTGGTAGTGCAGTGGATGTGGTTTATCTTGATTTCACTAAAGCACTCGACACTGTCTCCCACAGCATCTTCACAGCAAAACTGAGAAAGTATGGGCTGGATGATCAGGTAGTGAGGTGGATTGTTAACTGATTGAAGAGAAGAAGGCAGAGAGTTGTGATCGGTGGGGCAGGATCTAGTTGGAGACCTGTGTCTAGGGGAGTCCCTCAGGGTCGCTACTGGGACCAGTTGCATTCAATATATTCATTAGTGATCTTGATGAGGGAACAGAGGGCACTGTCAGCAAGTTTACTGTTGATACTAAACTGGGGGGAGTGGCTGACACACCAGAAGGCTGTGCTGCCATTTAATGAAACCTGGACAGGCTGGAGAGTTGGAAAGGGAGAAATCTCGTTAAATTCAACAAGGGCAAGTGTAGAGTCTTGCATCTGGGAAAGGTACTAATACCAGGTACCAGTACAGGTTGGTGAATGAACTCTTGAGTGTAGTGTAGGGGATAAGGACCTGGAGGTGCTGGTGTACTGCATGAGCCATGAGCCAGCAACATGCCCTCATGGCCAAGAAGGTCAATGGCATCCGAGGGTGTATTAGAAGAGCTGTGGTTAGTAAGTCAAGAGAGGTTCTCCTTCCTCTCTACTCTGCCCTCGTGAGACTGCACCTGGAATATTGTGTCCAGTTGTAGGCCCTTCATTTCAAGGACAGAGAATTGCTGGAGAGAGTTCAGTGCAGGGCCACAAAGATGATGAAGGGAGTGGAGCATGTCCCTTACAATGAAAGGCTGAGGGATCTGGGGCTCTTTAGCTTGGAGAGGGGTGATCACAGAGGGGTGATCTCATTCATGTTTACAGATATATAAAAGGTGAGTGTCAGTAAGACAGAGCCAGGCTGTGCTCAATGATGTTCAATGATAGGAAAAGAGGCAACAGGTACAAGATGGAACATAAGAGGTTCCAAAGAAACATAAAGAACAACTTCACTGTAAGGGTGAGGAAGCACTGGCACAGGCTGCCCAGACAGATTGTGGAGTCTCCTTCTCTGGAGACATTCAAAACCCACATAGATAAGTTCCTGTGTGACCTCCTCTAGGTGGTCTTGCTCTGTCAGGGGGCTTGGACTAGATGATTTTTTGAGGTCCCTTCAAGCCCTTGAGATTCTTTGATCCTGTGATTCTGTGAAACCACAAAATCACCATGCAAAATATAAGTGCATTAGCCCATACAGTATTTGTGTGTATTGTTTTTACTTGTAACCATATGAAAAAGAATAAATGTAAATATTTCCTTAATTTTACTAAAAAAAAAAAAAGAAAAATAATGTCTTAATATTGCCTTAAATTTAAGAACAACTTTTCATCATGAAGGATCACTGACTGACAGGGTCACTGAAATGCAGTATCATACTTCAGAATGCCAGACTTCATATTTATCATAGAATGGTAGGGGTTGGAAGGGACCTTTAGAGATCATCTAGTCCAGTCCCGTGCTATTTATGATAACATTGTTCATTTATTTGAAACAAAAGCTGCTTAAAGTTCTTTATTTTCTACATTAAATATAAGTTTAGAATTTTTGGAGTTCAATAGATAAAAGTACCCAGTTGAAAGTGATCCCTTTCCTAGTCTTGGTAACTAAACTGAAGTGCAGAGAAAATGTGTTTGCTCAGACTAATGGCATCTACTGACATGTCTTGGTGGGAAGGCCTCTCTTGCAGAGGACAGAGTGGTTTCATAGAGATTTTGCTATATTCCTAGCAGAGCTCTTTAATATTACAATTCACTTATGCACCTTGTCTAAGAGTGTCCCCTGCCCTCTCCAAAATGTAGCCCTCCTTCTGAAGCTGTCACTGACCACAGTATTGAAAGGGAGAGTGTTTTTGAGCACCTCAATGTAATTCAGCCTGTGGCTGGGAGGGAGAAATCTCCCCTCCTCTGCTACAGAAGGGATTTAGTGAGGCAGGGAGAGGCTGACCCCATGGCCAGGGAGGTGGCCTGTGAGCAGGCTCCTCACAGCCTTCGCAGCAGTTCCTTGGCCTCTGGCAGCCTGGAGAGTAGGGAATGCACACCCACACCCCCAGCAAAGCCATCTCTGGGTTAAGACATTTCTCAGGGTTATGGCTAATGTCACTTGACAGGTACAGAGGACTCTTAACAGTGGCGATGACTGAATCTTTAGGTCTCTATTAGGGACAGAGGTCTCCTCACACAAGAAATTTTCCTGAACTGATTTTTGAACAATTTTTCAGAATTTCATTTTCTCACTCTGTCATTGGCGTTGAAATCTATTGATATCTAGCAATGTTTCAGCAAAAACAATTTTTGAAACTGCATCTCCTCTTTTCTCTGTTTTCTCTTTATTTTCCAGTACTGTCAGCTCACTCCTCTAAATTGCCAACCTGTGCTCTATGAGTGTCTCAAGTTTTGTTTTAACCAGTATTAATACAGACAGGCTGTCAGCAGCCTCATTGTGTAAATACTCCATTAGTTCCCTAAGGGAGCCATCTTGCTTTGAGCTACTTAGCGCTTGGTCTACTCGATGGCGGCTTTAAGGAGGCCAGTGTCCCTGAGGAACAAGGTTAAACAAAACCCCAGAGCTCATCTCGTCTTCGTTTTTCCCCTCTTGCCTTAATGAATGCAGAGTGCTTTTGTTGATGACTGGGAAATGGATCCCTTATATACAAAAAAGCAGCAGTTTCTATCACTGACGGCCATAAGGCTGAGTTTGCCTGGGAGAGGGCTGCAGAAATGGTTATTATGGATAATGCACCTTAGTTTGCATGTGAGAAGTGCACAGCGTCAGCAGGCTTTGACTATATCGTGCCTTCTCAGCATCTCCCCTAGTCTAATGGTGAAGCAGAAACAGCTGTCAAGATTGCCAAGAAAATATATTGAAAAGGCAAACTGAAGAGATAAACACATACAGACCGTGCTGCTGGACTGGAGCAGCACACCAACAGTAGGTACTAGCAGCGTAGTGCTACATTTCATGTCACACTGTTGTGCAAGCGCTATGTTGCCTGCAGCAAATAAACTCTCAAAGCTATAATAACAGAGAAAGTGACAGGATGAATTAAAGAGCCACAACAGCAAGCCAGTAATGGAAGCACAGAAATGCTCATTGGGCACCAGAAAGGATATCTACTAAGGCTATGGTAAGTATCCTATGACAAAAGAGGATAGCCAGGATCTCTCTGAAGAGTGTAACACTGTATGATCACAGAGTAGCGTCCATGTGGTATTGTATGGGTCACCCTAGTGAGCCATCATCCTCTTGCAATGGTCCAGGTGAATCTTAACATATGGGTGCTGTTAAAAAAAAATCAAGCACTGACTTTGAGATTGTCACATGCCCATATGCAATCCTTGTGAACTACATCTATGGCCACCAGTAGGACAGAAATCTGTATGAGAACTGCTGGGATATTCCTCAGATACTTCAGAAAGAGCATAATTAATTAAAGCTGTTTGAATTCTACTACAGGGTTTAAGGTTCTATATCCAGGTCTAATTAAAAATAGATGCATTCTATGTCACTCCCCAAAATCATATATGTGGGTGTATGTTAAGAAAAAATACATACGTATAAATAGATGTCTGTATATGTGTATGAATAAATATATAGATTCATAGAATGGTTTGTCCTGGAAAGGATCTTCAAAGATCATCAAGTTACAAACCCCTACCATGGGCAGGGACACCTTTCATTAGACCAGATTGCTCAAAGCCTCATCCAGCCTAGCCTTGTACACTACCAGGGATGGGGCATTTATGGCCCCTCTGGGCAACCTGTTCCACTGCCTCAACACCCATGTAGGAAAAAATTCTTCCTTATATTCAATCTAAACATACTCTCTTCCAGCTTAAAATTGTTACCCCTTGCATTATCACTGCAGGCCCTGGCAGAAAACTTTCTCCGTCTTTCTTATAAGCCTCTTTTAAGTACTGAAAGGCACATTAAGATCTCCCTGGAGCCTTCTTTTCTCCAGGCTGAACAACCCCAACTGTCTCAGCCTTTCCTCATAGGAGAGGTGTTTCAGTCCTTTGACCACTTTCATTGCCCTCTTGTAGGCCTGCTTAAACAAGTCTACATCTTTCCTGTGCTGTGGACCCCAGAGCTGGACACAGTACTGCAGGTGGGGTCCCACTAGAGTGGAGTAGAAGGGCAGAATCATCTCCCTCATCCTACTGGTCACGCTACTTTTGATGCAGCCCAGGATATGACTGATCTTCTGAACTGCAAACATAAATTTCCAGGTCATATCTATTTTTTCATCTGCCAATATCCCCAAGTCTTTCTCCACAGGGCTGCTCTCAATCTGTTCTCTGTCTGTATTTGTTTGTATATTCAAAGGTTACCTGAAGAGAAGCAACGAAAGGTGTGGTAATCTCTTCTTTTGGTCCTTTCCCACACTTGATTTATTAACTGTTCATTGGAACAGAAATCAGAGACCATAAGCCTTCACATCAGGATGAATGCCATGACCACCAAGCCACACAATTATTTTCTTGTCATTAAGTACTGGCTTTGTCTTACCGGCTGTCTTGTCATAAGAAGTTTGCTGAGTAAGCACCTACCTTTGCACTTGGGCATTGCATCATAACAAGAAATTTCCATCACCTAAGAAGAAGCATTTAATATTCATGAGGATATAGCTAATATTAACATCTCTGTGTCAATCTGTTCACTCTATCTTTTGCAGTTCTTCTCAGTCTCAAACACAAATTTTCCCCTTCTACCATACCTGTAGCATCAATTCATAGAGCTGAATTGGGTATTTGACATCAATCAGGTAGATATTTTCCTGAAGTTCCTAAAACAAAGAAAAAAAAAAAGGCAGAAGCAAACAAAATTCAACATCCAGAAACTGCACTGAAAATGTCTCACTGCCAGATGCTTTTTCTGAGGGAGGTCAAGCATCACTGAAAGTGCTGGGATCTACTTAGGGCTGGGTACATAAATATAAAATCCAGGAAAGTTTATAGTGGGAAGGCATCAGCCTCCAGGAAGGCACGCTTTTCCTAAAAACAAGAAGATCCTGCACATGTGGGTGCCTACATGCATGATCTCAGGCATTTTTCAATTTGCATAACAACTTACAATTACTTTTTGATTGCCAGAAGAGCCAGCATTAACTCCTGGTAGTGATGAGCTGACCTCACTGGATTGTCTCAGTCCCTTTCCTCCTTCCACCCCTATACAAATTGTAATGCTCCTGGGCTACTTTTAGCCAATTGTTTTAGTGAATTAAAGGAAATCAATTCAGGAAATAACCATTAACTGATCTCTTTTGCTTAAAACTCAAAAGGTTCAGTTCCACTATCATCACAGTCAGCAGCAGTAGGAAAATTTCAAGCAGGGCCTTGAGTAAGTAAGTTGAGTAAATGCTTTGCTTCAGTTCTCTAGCCAAGTAAAATATGTATTAAAAATTGTTTAAGAATTAGCTAAAATTAGAACATATTTTTTCACCAGAGTGAAAAATTGTTTCTAATGGAACAAAGCATCCTGCTCCAACCCAAAGGTAAAATGCTGCTATAGAACATTCTTGTCCTGAATGCAAAGGCGGTCAAATTAGACTAATAGATAGCACAAGCACTTCTATATAAAAGCCTTTGAAATACTCCTCTGACTGCAAATCTGTAGGATACTCCAGAGAGGATTGAGAAGGGTTTTCCACCCTTTCTTTTGATGCTGTTCTACTTTGTCATTGCAAACTGGTTCCTGGCACAGAGAACAGGGACCAGGCATCCCCTTTCCTGAATGAAACAAAGGAGTTATATTACTTTCTCCTTCTCTTGGTGAATGTTAAGTATTCAGCTATAACAGGAGAAATTGCATATGTCCCATCTCCACATTGCTGAGTGGGAGTTCAGCCTTGCTGTTGCTTGGACCAGGATGGATCTAAATGTAGCTGTCCTGTTTTCCTGATGAGTATCTACTCAGCACGCAACACACGACAGGGCCAGGCTCACCCAGATAGTTCTGTGGGAGATACGCAGTTTTTACATCGTGTTTAAACCAGAAAGGAAAAGTGTCATGACCCAGGCTAAAATCCCTCCTTGTAATCAATCAAGTTAGCCAGTGGATTTGATCCTGATTCTCACACATACTGGATGCTGAAAGTGAGCCTAATGGTAAGCAGACGGTTATCTGTTTGTAAATGTAGACATGATGGTCTTGTAAATATAGACTTCTGGGTTTTTTCCACCCAAAACAGTTCTGTGAGTTTCTACATAATTCTGTGAAGACCAACATTGAAATTTTCAGTGTAGTCAAATATTTCTGCCCTAAAATTTTCAATCTGTTGTCTCAAGCATGTAACCCAGACTGAATTTCCATGCAGAAGCAGCATGAATAACCGTAAGTCTTTGTACAGTATGATCCAAGCATGATGTCCTGGTAATGAGCATGAAAGCAAGCCCATTTTTTTAATTGTTAGAAAATAAAAGCATGCTTCTTAAGGTGATGAAATCTGTTACACACTTCCATTTCTATTGCTCTTCACTAACTTCTAGATGCAAAACAATCAATAGTTCAAAGGTACTGTACAGCAATGTGACCTGGACCTCTGTTCTCATAGGCAGGCCATAAAACTGATCAGGAATTTCAGTCAGTAATACAAGGATTTTGCAACATAATGGCAAAAAAATTACCTAACTGTAGTATTGTATTCATTCCAGTATTAGCAGTAGGGTTTTGCTGCATTTAATCCAGAGTTGGAGTGATGACACTATTTTAGGACGGCCACCCATGTTGCTTTGTAATACATGATAGTCATTAAATTGTATTTTGTCTTTCATTCCTGTCTTTAAATATTTTACTGTAGTTATTTCAGAGTTTTAAGGGTCAACAGATGACTGGCGGCCATCAAAATCATTCACAGGTCACATGTGTGTTGATCACAATTCTACTTGAAAAATACATCAGTGAAAATACCACAAATGTTTCTAGAGAGCACTTAACCACAACCATAAGAGTCACTAGTAATTACTGGTGCAGAAGTAAGAAGGGAATCACACTAACAGCAAGATCGGAAAAGATAACGTATTTAGAAGAGCACTTGATACATCTTTTGCCTATTTCCATATGATGCACTAACATAGATCCCATTTATAATCAAGTACCCATGCTATTTTAAAACACTGTGACATCTGATACTTGCATGCAGTTCAGAATCTTTACATGATACCGAAGACAGTAAACAAGTGACTTTGATGTTATCATTGAAAAGATTTTAGGGGAAGGCTGTATAGGTCATGAAATTCATTTCAGGAGTTTTAGATTCAATGTTATGTATCTGTTTGGGGAGAAGGTGAAACTGAAAAGTTGAACTGGAAATCTGGTCCTCTAAACACTGTTTGCTTTGCTAGTAAATATCGATTCCTCCCCCACTAGTAAACTGTTTTGAAAAAGACAATTTAAAAGTAAAAAAGAAATTATAAATAAAAAAGTACCAGTAAAAAGTAAATTCTCAGCTGAAGATACCATGATTACAGGAATGTGCTGTGGTACTTAGTGTGTTCATTTTTCATTCACATCTTTTTAAGATGATTTCTTGGATACTTCAAGTTGCAAACATTTGGTGAAAATGATGTAGAAAACATATACAAGTTTGAGATTTTTTTCTTTCTCAATGATAAGTTAAAGACCTGTCTCCAACTGAAAGAGTACTTTTTCTCAGGAGAACTACTGAGACTACCTCCCCTGTGAAAAAAATCTGGTAGATGGAAGCATTAACTAAATGCCTAGAGCATAATCTCATCCTCTAAAAATGGGGGTACGTGCGTACTTAGGGTTGTTCCTCTCCAAGAAATCTTAGGTTGTGGAAGGTGCTGGGGATGCTCTCTCCAGGAAATGGGGGAGATGGATGAGTGGGTAGAGCATGAGCATTGTCGATGCAGCGCTGCACAGAGGTCTCTGCTGGCTGACACTGTGCAGTCCTCTTTTAGATGTGGACACATCTAGTGTCAGCAGGCTGCTCCAACCTTTCTCTGAAGAGTTTCCTAACAACTTTGTCAACTGGAGAGCAGTTTCTAGCTGGCTGTGAGTCAGTTTGACACCATTGACTTGTATTTAGGTATATCAAGAATACATGTCTGTGTCTATAAGCTATTTAAGGTTTTCATTTGAAAATGTGGAAATCATGAAAATTTACATCTAAATAAATCCAGATAGCCCATACTGACATTGGAAATAAGCAAAACAAAATTTACATGTGAATTCTTCTCAAGCTGTCAGCATCATGTTGGTGAGCTCACTTGACCAAGGGTATCCTCTCCATACTTAAAGAGGAAACAGATTTAACATGAACAAAATGTAAACAAAGAGAGCTTTATGTGATAAATGCAAAGTAGAATAAATTTTTTAAAATAATAGAGGAGAAGTACTGGATTGAACAAACAGTAAATTATTTATTCCCTTTGGACAACTAAACTACTCTGAAAGAGAAAAGCTTTTATAAGAATTGATTGTGTACTAGCACATTATGACTGGAGCAATACCACACCATACTAGTTCTTCAGAGTTTTTATTTCTGTAATATTTTTATGTAATAGCCAAAACAATAAATAAACCCCAGAAATTTCTTTGTACTCTTTGTGTGGTGGGATAATGCAGCACTCTTGTCAGGCAAGAAACTATGCAGTCTGTCATTTATTCTTATTATTGACTAATATAGTATCTGATGTGGGAATGTTAATTCATGTGAAATCTAGGCAGGAAATAACATGAAAGGCTGTTAATCCCCATTAAGAAGAATAACATTGTCATGAGAAATATGAGGATGTTGTTCCATTACGGATGTTAAATGATGGGGAATGCACCATCCCAAGAAGCTCTGGCTAACGTCCTTTCTGTCTGCAGGTTTCTGTGGAAGTGCATTTATGACCCTTTGTATAACATTTGTCATCATGAACGTAACCTTTTGAAGGTTTCCCTAGTTAGCTCCTCTCTCTCCCCCTTTCTAACACCTGGCTTGGGCCGTGATGCATCTGGTCATTACCACCACAGGCGGATGGAAGACAGGAGAGATCTGTGTTTGCACACATCCAGTGCAAACATTTGGGAGGATTACAGACTCTGTCTGTAGGGAGAGGACAACGTCTGCACCGAGGAGCAAGCTGTGACCTTTTGCTTGGTTTTGTCACCGTCTCTGATTGCTCAGGAAGAGCACTTGCATTTGAGTAGTTTAAATATCACAATTTGATCATTAATTGCTGTGTGAGCACTAACCCTAAATCAAAATCTATAAAATGACAGTCGTAAACTTTGGGATACAGATTTCACTGCTGACCTCTCGGTGATATTGTGACCAATTAAAATTGTAAAGGTGTGCTCACTATGCTATATGGAGTCTGAAGTTCAGATCTATCTCCAATACATATCTTCCAAATGCTACTGCCCTGATTACTGTACCTGGGTAGGAGACTGAAAATGTCTGTAACCTCAGTGTAATTAAGGAGAGTAGTTAGAATAGGACATTTGAATGCATAGTAAAATATCACTGTGGGCATTTTTTCAGAAAATACTATTTCAAGCACTAAATTTTTAAAAGCAGTTGTAGAAAAGGACCTTTCATTTTTTAGAGATCAATCAAATTTTTATTTTCAGTCTGTCACATTCTTAGGTTTGTTCTGCGATCTTTCATATCTAGAAAGTCAGTTTCTTGATGAATTTTAAGTGTTGTGTGTTCATACATACAGTTTAGCTTGTAACAGTTTACAACTTCAGCCTATTATGAATTTTTGCCTTAAAAATTAAAGACTTTAAATTTATTGTATTTTTAACAGAACCATTAAGCATAACTGTAAATCAGAAGGCCTGGTAAAACAACTAATCATATATTTTGGTGTGGCAAGCCAAGAGTGTGATTCTTTGCTAATAATTTTATGAAGTGACATTTGTGAACTATATTTGGTATAATACATAAAACTTTAGCTAAACGTAAAACTATTGATCTGTACTTTTGCAGGCAAATACTTTTGCACAGATCACAGTGGTTCCCACCCTGAGTATTTAATAAAGCCAGGTCGTTAGGTTGTGAAGTTAATAAATGGCAACTTTAATTTTATAGACTAATCACTTCCACTAATCAAAGTTTACTTCTCTGTAGTAAAGAAAACACAGCATTTTTAATACATCACTGTTTTTACTTCTGATAACTGGCACTCAATGCATGGCTTTTCAAGTTAGTAGCAATATATTATACATAGATAGCACAATGCTTGGCAAGACCCATGTGCCTGGGAGTAGGATCCTATCAAAGCTGGCCAGCTGGAAATCCTACAAGCAAGGCTGTGTTTTTGGACTGTTCTCCTACCCAAGGCTTGTGCTGGAGCATGTGGCAAATAGGACGTAGCTATTCTGAATTCACTTGCTTGAGTCATTACAGACCCTGCCAACCTTAAGCTGCTTGAGGTGCTCCCTGTTACCACCTGTCCCCTCCATTCACTCCTTCCATCAGCAGCTCAATGGTGAGAAAATTCACCTGGAAAAGGGAAAGCCTGTTTTCTGGTCCCTTCTTGGTCTGGCATGCTTTCGAGTCTGAGTTATCCATTTGCTAGATGCCCACATCTGTCTGAGAGGTACCACTCCTTCCCTGAGGGGCAGATATCTCTGAATCCACTTCAGTCTTTTCAGAATCCACTGAATCTTTAAAAGTGGTTTTTCAAACTGCTAGCACCATGTTCCATAACCAAGCAGAGCTTTGTCTTGGGCTACAGTGTAGGCCATGTCTCCAATACCTGTATGGCAAGATATCTGGGTCGCTTCAATGCAATCGTGGTGCCCACACTGCATGATACTTAAATCTCATTATAGAGCAAGCCAGCATTTTCCTGACTGGAGGATATCCCTTTTCCTCAAGGCAAGGGAAACGAAAATGCTTGTGGTTATGATGAGAGGAACGGGGGAGCACAACAGATCAATTTTCATCATTTTGACACATCCAGGAGTGAAAAGGTTGCAGTCTGTGCAGGGACTGGTAAATTTTAAGTGCTAAAAGATCCCTCTAAAGACCCCAGGCTCCTATGTAGTGTAGTGTAGATAGAGGTGCTTGTAGTTGCATAGACTGGGTCAAAATGACGGGCTATTTTTAGTGGATTGCTGACAGTTTGGATTCTCTCTGTTTTTAATATAGAGACCTTCTTGGGTCATTTAGTTGTATCAGCTGTATTTGTATATTCTAATTTGTCCAGTTATTGTGCTTTGTTTTGGTCTATTACACTTTGTTAAGTTATGCATTTATATGTTTTTTCATCCTACTGCTAATAGACTTAATGGTATGCTCAGAAAATCATCATATAATTGGATTTAAACTTAGAAATATTTTTTCTGGTTTGTGCACTTCACAGTAATGAGTCTGTTTGTATCTAATAAAGTCCAATAAAGGTAAGAAAGAAAATAAAATCCGGGCACTTGGTACATGTTACTTTACTGGTGTGAAAAAAAACCCCAGCCCAGACTGTTACAGATCCATCTACCTGGGAAAATAAAGGTACCATTTATGCTCAAAACATCTAACGTAAGGGCAATAAAATCATCTTTATCAAGGTCACATGAAGGAAACTGAAGTTTTGCATTTAATCTGAGTCTCAACAGGTCTTTCAGAGGTGTCTGGATTGTAATACAAAATTAATTGGCCATGATACATAGGAGAACCAAGAGGGACTGGAAACAGATACAGAGAGTTAGGAGTATGCCATGCAGCCCACAATGTAATTATTCAGGCATTTCAGTCAGGAAGGAAGGAGCATATTCAGGGAAATGTAGGCAGGGCAGAGCTTACAGACCACAGGGGAGAAGATGGTCACATCAGAGATGTTGTTACCCTGCCAGGGGCTGATGGCAGGATGGGTCATGCAGCTGTCAGGTGGCAACCAGCTCCTCTTGGTCAAGAGCCCGCTGTCCTTCTCACCAGCTTCTAGATTCACTTCTGGCCCATGCTGAAGCCCCAGAAGGTTGCCTACTGTCTCTCAGCCCTCCTTGGTCTGAGTGGGATCTACTTCTACAATCACCAATGGGCAATATACCACTCAGGCCAACTGATTCCACGTGGTTCAGAAGGAAAGTAATATTTTTAAAAACATTTGAAGGGATATTTATGACCGTGGATATGTTTGTGCTGTTTAATTTGTTTGGCAATTATTGTTGGGGACGGTCTATCTGATGTGCACATCTCATGACGGAATAGAGCCTTTTATGTCCATAATGCATGACTACTATATTATAGTAACAGGCCAGACAAGGAAATAACAAATAGGAAGATAAGAGATTAGTGTAGTCTTTAAACAATGTGTATTATCATTCAGAACTGTGTGTCATTTCTGAATTCAAACTGTATTATAAAAATATGGTATAATGTTACCCAAATTATGGGATCATGGTTTCTAGAGGCATAAATACCATTGTTCTGGCATTTCAGCTGCAGTGTAAATACTTAGTTCTGCTTGTTCCATAGGATGTGGAAAAGCTAAATCAGAATTTCCTGACGATTTCAGATTTAGCAATGTTTACAGGAAGTAAAAGTTAGACCTATCTGAAGGACTCTTATGAGGTAATTTGAAAGATTAAATAAGAAAGCCAAGAGAGAGCAGGGAAGAGAAAAGAGGAGAAGACAGTGAAAGAGACCAGAGACCTTAGAGAGGTGAAGGAGAAAGGACAGAGAGAATAAGAAGCAAACCTGATTTTCAAATGTACAAATGAATCCAGGTTAATTAGGTCAATCCATCAAATTTCTAAAGAGGTAAGGAAAAGACCAACTTAAGACAGGAAAAAATTAATTGCACCTAAGATTGATGAAGATGGAATTAAATATTTTTTTCCCTTTCTTATCTGCTGTATTTGTGTATGACTTCTAGTAATAACATCACTATTTTAGTGATGCTGCTCAATTTTCATTCATTTTGAAAATTCCTAAATATTATTTGCAGTGCACATTAAGCCAAAACACCTCAGACTTACAGTGTTATGTTAGGACACTAAGTATTACTTAAACCTGTGGTATTTCCAAGTTGTGTCATTTATTTGGGATGTTTGTAAGTGAACATCAGACTAAATAAAATATGAGGCCAGGAAACATAGTTAAGGTATGACTATTATCCAGTTAACTCAAATTGACTTGCACCCAGTTCGAAAGTATGTTCAGCTGACCTGGTTAATTACTAGTTCATGAACTGTCACTCTTCCTGTTCATGGAAAGGAGAACTGAGTGTGCTTTGCAAAGCTTAAATGCCTGAGCAAAATACTGTCATTTCAGTGGCACCTGTTCAACTGATGGAAATTATTTCAGATACTTAGATTTATCAATAAGGCTCATTTCCTGTCTTCTCTACCCATTTTCTAAACGGACCAGACACATAGAGGAGAATCAGCTAGAGGAGAGGCAGTTTCTCAGTTCCACAGCAATACAGTTTATTAAGTTGCACATTGTTACCTGCAGACAGATGCAGCTAGAAAGCTGAAGGTTCACAAGTGGGACCTAAAGATCTAATGCCAGATCAGGAACCTGTGTGGCTGGCAAGAGGGGAATCTTGCAGCTTGCCCAAACTTCTGGACACACATGCTCCAGAAAAGACAGTTAAACAGACCCTGACACTCGGGAGGCCTTTTGTGCCTTGTTTTACAAAGAGATGTTTTTCATTTATTGGCCAAAGCAAACTTCTGATTTGGCTTCTGTAGCTCTTCATTTGGCACGCAAAGCCGAGTCAGTAATGATCTCAGTAAACTTCCCTTATCTGTCAAAGTCTTAACAAATGCACTTAATCCAGGTATTTTAATACTGTTCTGCATATCTAAAGCCATTTTTTTTTAAACTACACACATTCATAATATTTATTTAATCTGTGAGTTCCGATGTCATACAGATTTGGTGGGTTTTGGAATAATAGTAAATCTGTAAGCCAGCTTGTCCTACATGCTGCTGGGGATTAATTTTCTTGACTTTTTGAAGTTATTGCCCAAATCTTTCCACACAAAAAAACAACTCATTACCCCTTTTTTACTGTGCTTTATAAAGTTGTGATTCATGTGATCAGATCTATATTTTCAATGTCGACATCTGAGCTAATTGTCTAGACTGTCCTTGCCATCAGAGGGGGATTCATTGTTCTCAGTACACTTAAGGCAGATAGCTAAAACAGGTCAGATGAGTGACATGTTCTCAGTGCACATTTTTCTCTGGTGACTCTCACGTGAATCAAGATGATGTGACTGTGGATGCTCAGTGTGAGTCTTTGCCACCTGCAAGTGACATTCTGCAGGAGGAAAATCAATCATCTTTAGCAAGGAGGGAAGGAGGAATCTCATGTGTAAGAGACTGCAGCCTTTGCTGAGCAAAACAAGCTTTTGATTGTTAATTTCCTGCTACTTTTCTTATATACACCCTATGTCCAGAAGAAGCATGCATTTCAGAGTAATTTTAACATGCTGGGATTGTGTCAGACTATTTTGGGTTTGAGAAGGGAACTGTTTTGCTTTACTTCTTATTCTTCCCTTGAAATGTTTAACTGTGGTTTGTTCAGCCAGAAATTGTGGTGCATTGCCCAAATTTTCATGTGCAAAGCACAGTAATCCTTGAAGTCATGGCACTGAATTTCATTGCTGTTTTAAGACTCTTTAGCAGATTCCTCGAATCAGCTTGGGACCAAGAGGAAATAGTGTCTTGAATATTCACATTTTAACACAAGTTGTCATTCAGCAGAGTAACAGCTGTTGCTTCCTTAATGTGCTCGCTTTTCCAGGAAACCAAAACAGTAACAGTTAAGTTTTATCTGGAATTTGTGCTGATATTGTGATTCTTTGGAGGGGAAGGGGAGGGTTTATCTGAAATATCCAGGAAGAATGAAGAGCTCCTCAGTTTCTGGAGGTATTATGAAAAAGTTAAGCAACCTTTACATTGCTACTAACTAAAAGAAAACCAGCACCAGCTATATTGAAGAAGGAAAGAGCCAAAATAAACCCTCTCTGTGTGGCTGGTTGAGTGGATCTAAGGACAGATTTCATCCTTGCTAAATAGTTTGGACACTTGCCATGGGTTTTGTGATATGTGTATAGAAGAACAAAATTGTACCTGTGGTGTTCTACTGGTAACCAGGGCCAGATCCTTCATTACCTTTTTAAATTTGGTATGTATAATTGAGCAGACTTCCCAATTAATTGATATTATATTAGTTGGGATATAAGAAATCAAACTGGTAATGTAGATGAAGTTCATGATGGCAACACAGCCATACAATGCTAAAAGGGAAGATTTGGGGATTTGGGGTTTTTAACTGATGCAGCTAAGTGGATTCATTAGAAATGCATTTAAATTGGCTTAACCATATGTTCCTTTTGCTTTTCACAACACTTTCATACTGGCAGGAGTGAAATCTCCTAGAGAACAATTCCCTTACGCTTCTAAATGTGATGTTAACCAGACCTGCTTTAATATTCTTTCACTGCATAAAATAAATCTATAAGGCAAACTCATTTATCAATGAAAAGAATACAAATACTGACATATGATTACTTTTCTGATGACAGTTGAATAGGTGCTATATTTTAGCATATGATAGAACCCCAACAAGTTCATTGTGACTATTGCTCACCATTACGGTGAAGTTAACATTTTTTAGGATCTGATTCTTTAAGTGTTTCTACTGACTTTGCAAATAACTTCAAAGCAGCTGATCTCAAGGACATCTTTTTTCAGAACCAAGACTTCGGTGCCTGGACTCTTGAATAATACATCGGTTAAAGTGTTAGAAAGTGAATGAGTTAATTATTTAGTTTGTTTACTGCAGTGTTTAACACAGTTGCCAACAAATAGAACAGATAAGTAAGAAGAATCACAACCTGTAGAGATTTTAAAATACAGAACAAAACAGAAAGCATCATGTTACCATTTGCATAGATTCCTAGAAGTAACAGAGAAACCCAGCTTGCGGATTGGAAATTGTGAATGAATTCAGCAGATTTGTCAAATGACATGATTTAAAAATAAGTGATGGGTATAGCATATGTCAAAACAACCCAGCTTCACTGCCCCTGCTCTTTCTTCTGTGGGAGTCAGTAGAAACTTGCTATCTGCCTTGCTAGAGAAGGAGGTTTACCTCTCATCCCTGGGAGTAGGCGATCTCCCTGGAGCCTGCCTGTGCCCTTACCCCAATATGTCTCTGCCACTGTCCTGGGACACATCTGCAGAGCTCTGCCCAGAAGTGGCTGCAGTGACTGTTTTCTCTCCCAGTAACAGAATTTCTGTCTTATTTTGAGTCAGATGCCTTCCCTGTCTTTTATGTTTTTGCTCAGAAACACGCTGCTTCTTCAAAGCTTTGCAACAACAAGCGTTTGACAATCTGTTGGTGTTAAGCCAGGTTTTTATCAAAGCACAGCAGTGAAGTTGTATCTCGTATCATGACTGTGGGACTGATTTTTCCTCTCTTCGGTATGGCCGATTTTCCATCTTTCCTCAACGTATATATGATCTTCAGACAACAGCGTTACAGGAAAGAGAGAGTTGTGTTGTTGTTATATTGTTGTCCAGTTCGTGAACCAAAACAGCATCCCAGGCCACAGGAAGAATGCACTCTGTCATATATGAACCAGTGGGTAGTAAAAAATTTGGGGAAAGAAATAAATTTATACCAGAAATACATACCTTGATACCTATATTTATGAAAAATCATACATGAATATTGTTGCTGGAACATGGAAAATGTTGTAGCTCTACTGTTTGTTTCCAGTTACTGTTGGAAAATTAATGGTTTTGCTGAAGCAAATAGATCACCACTTGGCAGCTGTTACTGGCAGAGCAGACAGTAAAACACACATGTGCCATGCACAGTACTTCTGTCTCCTTTTCTTTCTTCTGACTATAAACGAATGAAAGTACTGGTGGGTGTTTCCAACTGATGTTAGGTTGCTTTTTGTTAGCCTGTAAACAAGACAGATACATGAGGATTGGCTGTAGTTGGTTTCCTGTAGCACCCAGCCCTGGCTGGTTCAGCAAGCTGCAGTTACACACATGGCCGAATTCAGAAACACAAACAGTTTTCTTGAAGTACATTTCACCAAGAAGGGTCATGATGAGTGCCTGAGAAGGACACTAAAGCTGGCTGATCCTCTTTATTGAAAAGTTCTCAGGCTGATCTTGTGTGTGGGAGCCAGTGTGTAGCTGTGTCACTGTAGAAAAACTGCACGTGACAGTCGTCTGGTAGTGTCTGCTCTGTGAGGTGAGGTCACCTGCACGCAGGTGAAATTTGTCACTCAGTAGCCAAAAGCAGTAACTGCTTTCATTGGCTTTAATTAAGATTCTGTTTCAGCAAGTTATGGTTTCTAGCCTAATTTGTCAAAACTAGAATTAAAATGCAGAGTTCCCTGGTGAACAACTCCTAGGGTCTTCTCCTCTTAGGTGTCTGCAGTAAATGGTGTATGTCCTGTGGCTGTAGGTGGTCATCAAAAGAACTGGGTGGGTGAGTGAAGCCTCGATGTCTTAAAAAGAAACTTGATGTCAGCTCTCATTGCCCTGACCTGTCTGTGCCATGGCTACATAAGACTGTAAGATGCATAAGGCCAACCTTACTTTGACCTTAGACAGCAGGGCTGGAAGAACCCAGGGAGGACATAAGGACTATCCTGCAAGACCAAGGTACAGTGCTACTACTCAGATATCAATTGATTGAAAAGTCAAATCAGAGTTTGCTTCACAGAGATTAAAAATAACAGTCCTGAACTGTGTCAGTGTACTTTTTTCAATAGAAGTTTACATGCTAAACCAAAAGGAAACCTGCTTGTTTATTAAGTTCTGTCAGCTTTTGTTTTCTTCATAGCCTTCAGTTTTTTTTCCATTAATCACCTAACACAATCCGTTTCTCCCATCGGCAGCTTTTATTTAGCTAGCTTTCAAAAACCTCTGTATCTCACCTCTTTCTTTCAAAAGAAAGCACCTCTGCTTCTTGCTGTAGATTTCTGTGGCTGTTCATGGTACCGTGTCCAGTTCTGGGCTCCTCAGCTCAAGAGGGACAGAGAACTTCTGGAGAGAGTCCTGCACTGGGCCACCAAGATGATCAGGGGACTGGAGCATCTTTCATACGAGGAAAGGCTGCGGAAACTGGGGCTGTTTAGTCTGGAGAAGAGGAGACTGAGGGGAGATCTGATTAACATTTATATCTAAATATCTAAAGGGTGGGTGTCAGGAGATTGGGGCATCTCTTTTTTCTATAGTAGATAGTAACAGGACAAGGGGTAATGGGATGAAGCTGGAACACAAAAAGTTCCACTTAAACATAAGAAAAAACTATTTCACTGTTCAGGTGAGGGAGCCCTGGTACAGGCTGCCCAGAGGGGTTGTGGAGTCTCCTTCCTTGGAGGTCTTCAAGACCCACCCGGACATGTTCCTATACGACTTGCTCTAGGTGACCCTGCTTCTGCAGGGGAGTTGCACTAGATGATCTCTAAAGGTCCCTTCCAACCCCTTCCATTTTATGATTCTATGTTTTCATACAGTTGATTCTCCTCATGTTTTTTCCTATCCCTGTCTCCCAGGCTCTTCCCTGTAGCTGGAGTACCTTAGACAAGGAGCATTTCTTGCAATGCTTGCTCCTCAGGGACAGCTGAGTACCGCCTTGCAAGTTTTAGTGTGTTGCTCAAGGTGAAATCAAGATCTTGATTGTTCAGAAACTACTCTTCCACTGGCAAAAGGGTGATAGACTCTTCCGCAGCTCTCCCCTGGATTTCTTAGGAGCCATTAACCCAGATTTTAAGAAAATAAAAGACAAGAAGCTATTAGTTCCAGTCTCGGCAATGATGTCTTCATTTAAACTCATGCAACCATTTTAAACTGCCTAAAGTTTAAAACCATCTGTATGTCCCTGGTTTTTGGAGGTTTGGAGTTTGTTATTTTGATTTGATGACTACAGGAAAATCAACTTTGCTTTTTTAACTACCTACTAGTCTCTCACTTTAGTAAATTTGGGATGTCTTGCTTATCACTGATATGTTGCATAGGAATCATTTATCTTCACTTGCAATGTTTAAAATTTGCATGGTCACGTCTAGCCTAGACGTAGTCTTTTCTTAGTCAAAAGACCAAAATGGATAACTCCTAAGGGTGATTCATCCAGTCTTAGTCACAGGCATTGGAATATGAACTACTCTGAGAGAGAGTCTGCTTCTTTCCGTTGTCTGTGAACAGAGCAGAGTAACTGTCCATGAGCTAAGGTGTCTAGTTTCTAAGAAGTTTAATTCATAGAATCATAGAATCAGATGGATAACACCCACTCATTACTTAGATATCATATAAAAAGGGTTGTACACCTTCTCTGCTATTTTATCTTGATGTCATTGCGCTTTTTTCTGTTGATTTACATACATAGCTTTACAAAGTAGACTCATAGTTTCTCACAATGACAGCACTTACATAAACCTCATATTTGTCTTAACATTCTCTTGCTGCCTTAAATTCACATCATAATCACATTGTGGCAGGCTCTGCATGACTTTTGCACTGTAATCTTTATAATATCATTGTGTCTTCTTGAAGTAGCTATTATCTTGCTCACAATTAAAGCTACATACAGTCACTTCTGAGTATTCTCATTACTTATCTCATCAACTGGAATACACGAGCTGTTACCAAATGTTTTATTTTTTAAAGAGCAGAATGCCTCTGTACAACTGTGATTCAGACACATTGCAAATACAAAAATAAAGGCTCTTCTCTCTTTTATTTTCCTATCATGTGAGTATTTCCTATCTTGTGAAATATTCTACTTTATATATGGTAACACTCATCCTAATTCACTAAGCCCGATTCATTCAGAATCATAAACTCTGCATTGTGTATCAATGGTGAAAAGACATATTTTGTCCTCATTGTTAGTACTCAAAGCAGCATAAATATAATCCTGATTTTGCAGCTCAGAGCTGGCAGACGAGGTATTTTCACATTGTTCTCCAAATCTTCATATCGATAGTATTTCTTTCATGATAACATTTATTTATCAAAGTTTATGCTGCTTTGACTTTTTATAAAATAACAGCAAAGATAAATGGATCGATTGACCTCAAGAGCAGTTTATTTATCCCTTTAGTCACACTTCAGTGGCAAAATCAATACTTTTCTGAAATATCTGGTATTACAGTGGTTCCAGTAAATACTGACATTCCTGAGCTATGTGAAGGGGGAACAAAAATTTATTATCAACTTAGATTTTTAGTACCTTTATTGATTTTTCTGGGGATGCTTGAATTTTTATTTATCTGTGGCTAAGTAAGTGACCTTTGTTTCAAAAAAATAACACCCAAAACAAAACCAAAAATTCTTAAGTTTAAAACCTGTGAAAAGTAAAAGGGGAAAAACCACACATCTAGCAATGTTTGTCACAAGGATTTTGGCAGAAGAGTGTGTCTGGTTTTAAATGATGCATAGCACACCACTGTGTGTTCTTTTTCATACTATCTCTGCATTTGAAACAGCATAACATGTAATTTTTTTATACTGGTATCGTTGACATCCACTTTGTGTGACAGCTAAGATGTTTCTCAGTCTTGCATTACTACCAATTATTTTCATATAAGGATGGAAGAGATGAGTGACCTGAAAGAAAATGAAAAAGCACACAACAGGTTACACATTTCATCCAATAAACAGACATAACTCCTGCAAGCATTAACAGGAATTATGCATGTGTGGAAGAAAATTTTCTCTCTCTTATCCCTAGAAGCTTTGAACATATAAAAAATGAAGGAAACAGGTAAGATTCAAGGGAGTTCCTGAGGTCGATGTGAAAGTTTCCAGTTTAGGCGATCTCACCGAAACTGTGTTTGGACAGCCATTGTGCTAAACAGCTTTTCTCAGTTGTGCTAAACTGAGAGCAGCCCACCATATCAACATTTGGAAGACAGGTACTCCCAAACCAGTCTAGTGTTTGGGACAGAGATAGCATGAAAAACCAAAGTTCAGCAGGCATCGAGAAGTGCAGGATCATGCCAGATGGACACAGGAGGACAGGAGGAGGCCATCAGTGTTCTATTTGAGCCTGACCCTACTGTGCTTAAGCACTCTGAGTCGTACAGTAGTTTTCCCAGGACTTGGAAAACATGGACTAACAGATACTACATGGCTTGGTAGATTTCATGTAACTCTGCTGTCTCATCTGAGCAGATGGACAAGGATGAAGAGGGTAGGTGGAATCAAAGGGATAAGTGGAAATCTCAAGGTATAAATCAGCTTTCCTACTGTGTTGTATCCAGGCCACCTACTGAACACCACCCATATTACTCATCTGTGCATAAAAAATGAAATGTAAATTTGAAATGCATATACAGGAGATGCCTGCTTCTGCATGTTTATATAAGACAGTGAAGCTCTTTAGGGAATTTATCTTGGAAGAAGGGTGACCTTTCCAGTAGCAAAATGCTTAAGACCTGAAAAAATTTAGTGGAAACTGGCAAAAAAAAGAAGATATCGTTTGAAATCTCTAAAGTTACTATTTCCTGACAGTTCCTTTTCTATCTGGGACAGATGTGCTTCTTTCTGAACTTCCTGAGTGTTATTTTGTCCTGGTTTAGCAGGACAGTGGATGTGAGACTAACTTACAAGTGTTTCCTACAGAATCCAGTATTGAGAACATTTTTGTGAGAGGAAAAAAGAGAGAAAGTAGACCAAAAACAATTTAGAATGACTGCTGGATGATGGAGCTTTGCTCTCCAAATATTGCAATACTCATTTTCCCAGAAGCCTTTCCTGGTGTGCTGCTCCTTCAAAACACTGAAAACTTCTGTCTTATTTGCCTGTCTATATCTCTAATGTCATAGAATCACAGAATTTTAAGAGTTGGAAGGGACCTCAAAAGATCATCAATTCAAACCCCCCTGCCAGATCAGGCCACCTAGAGTAGGTCACACAGGAACCCGTCCAGGTGGGTCTTGAATGTCACCAGAGAAGGAGACTCCAGAACCCATCTGGGCAGCTTGTTTCAATGCTCTGTAACCCTCACAGTGAAGAAATTCTTCCTTGTATTTCTTTGGAACCTCTTATGTTCCAGCTTATACCCATTGCTCCTTGTCCTATCATTGGACATCATTGAGAGGATCCTGGGTCAATTTCGTAATTAAGTACTGTCAGAATATACCATATACATTGCAAATCTGGAACAAATTTTCTGTAAGCAATATTCCTCATACTTTCTGTTCTACTTAAGTCCTGTTAAGGACTGTAGACTGAGTGTTGACTGCTTAATAACCCAAGACAAAAATATCTATTTACCAACAGGTTCAAAATTGGATAAAGTTTTGAATCATTAGACTATTTATAAATGAATTAATTTCTCCACTTTCAGTTAAAATCGGCATGTCTGACCAAGAAGAACTACCACATAATTAATAACTGTAAGACTACCCAGTTTTACTTCAAAATAGCCCAGGACACAAAGTTAGTTTGATGCTGGCTGTATGAACAGTGTTCTCCCTGCAGTTTTGCAGGTCAGTTGCTGAAAAGCTGTACTGGACTAAGTTGGTATGTGTGTATCCTTTGTTAGATATAGGAAATATAAGGATGCTAACAGACATACAAGGAGGGAGACTAAGAAGTCTCTGAATGCTTTTCGTTTCTATCCTGTTCCCTCTGTGGCAAGTGCCAATGTATGTGTTTGAAGTGCCAGCAAGGCTTCTTGCCATATGCTAGCCCATTTCAGTGATTTTGTCTGTATGTGTTTGTGTGTGTATTCATATGCATATATGCATAAACGTGCGAATGACATAAGGTCAGTGTTCAGTGCCAGATGCTGAAAGCAGTCAGTGTGGAGGAGGGGGCCAATCATAAGTTTGACTCCTTTGAACTCAAATTAAATGTGAAAATGAGTAGTTACTTGAAATGGATTTGTCAAAATAGCCAAAGGGAGTTTGGTCCTCATCACTGTATTTGAATGGCTTATGGACAACTAAATCCCTTGGCTCCTTTGAAAATCCCAAATTTAAAGGATATTTTTTAGAGCTGGAAACGAGACTCAGTGCCACTGACATACTTCTGAGAAACTGGCATCATGAACCTTCAATCTGATTAGTTACACAGGTACTAGTGAAATTACTTTATATCAAAGCCTTAAAAAAAAATTACAGGATGTATTCCACTGCTCAGAGAAATCACCACAGTAAGAAATACATTGTGCCAAGAGGAAAACACAAGTCAATATGCTCCTGCCTTCAATTCTAGGCAATCTGCCTATCAAAGTATTTTCTGTAAATTTAGAATAAAATCAAAAGGTTTAAGGGCATGCAGTTGTATCATCATTTTTAAGGCAGCCAAATTAATTCTTTCATGCAGTGCTTGAACCTAATGGAGATTGACTGTCCTGTTTTCCTATTGTAATGATGTGTACCGAGTTGAAAATGAAGATGTTGGAGGATAAAAAATAGTGCTGTGACTGCTATTGATTAGCTGTCTCGTTTGCTTCATTGTTCAGGCTCTGTTGGCCTCTTGGGCAGAAGGACACCCAAGTATAACATCCCTGACATTTTCCTGAAAAGATGCATGCCTTAAAAGTGACAGCTTTACTTAAAAAATACGGTTTTGATGTATAAATGCAGTAGTTTTAGCTGAAAGGATTCTGATGGATTAGAGCAGACAAAGAGAAAGATTTCTGAAACATACCTCAGGTCAGTCTTGTATTGAGAATAGATTTAATAGCAAGTGTCTTACATGATGATGACACTCCTAGCGCCTCTGCATTTCAGTGTATGTGGGAATGAGCAAGAAAAACTGAGTTATCTTCAAAGACAGAGCGATTAGGTTATTCTGACTAATGTGCTCAGCTTTCATTAAAGGCTTTGAGTGGTCATGAATTTGAGAAGACTTGACTGTGTGCGTTGATGAAGAAAGTGGCTCTTGAACTAAAATATAATTTTATCAAAAATACTGCTGTATTTTTAAAAGCCCCCATATAGGTTGTTTTTCATGATCTCAGTCAATAGGCTATTTGATACCATTTTGTTTGTTCTTTTGCCTGGTTTTCACACAAAATGTTTGGCATGGGAGTCATATAATTAAATTTATAAAAACAATTACTTTTCATTTCATACATATGAATTTAATACAAATGAATGTGTAGATTCAAACACAGCTCTTGCTTACACATGAAACAAGTAATAATTTACCCATCTCTTTGTCAAGGTATTTAACAGAGTCAAGTACACTAAGTGATTTCATGCATCACCTTTAATGGAATGCATGAACATATGAGCATGACTGCAGGACTGGGTCACAGCCAACATTAGAAAGGCTTCTGCTTTTATCAGTGTTATGTTAAAAAGGGCCAGATTCTGCCACACATACTGTCATATCTGGGAGAAAATGGATTTGCTCAGTAAATGACCTGTAGCTTAACAGGGGTGGAGATATTAGTGACTTGCTTAGCTAATGACTCTGTGGCAAAATTATGCTTTTTATTCAGTCCTGTAACTAGTTTGCAAAAACCTGGGCAATCTGTCAGACAGTAAGTGGAAGCCAGCCAGGAAGAAAATGAGGTTTCCAATGTACTTCAGCTGGAGGTATTGCAACGTGGACCTGACTCTACCCTTCCTCTCATCCTGTGCACCTGAGGGTGAGCCCAGGTACTGCTTCCCTTCATGTGTGATTTATAGCGGTCTTGCCTTCTCAAAGCATGCCTCCTGCTAGTTTCTTGCCTTGTGTGTCTTATCTCCAGGCTCATGACAAGGTTTTCTCAGTTTGTTCTTGCAAAACCCCCTCACAAAGACTACGTTCCATCTGGCTTTGTCATCCCATTTCTTTTCTACCAGGTCAAATTTACATTTCTTCTTTTCCCCTTTAAAGCTACTTGAAAAGTCTGTTCACACTCTCTTCTCCAATCTTGTCCCCAGTGGGGTGAATGCCTGCAGGACACTGTGGCTCCTGCCCTTCTCCCAGCCACCATGGAAAATGGGGCATCTCTGCTGAACCAATCCATAAGGTCACTGCTCTTTCCTTATTCAGGATCTCCAAGGAATTCATCTAGCTTACAGCATCCACCAGAGACTTTTATTTGTTAAAAGTAAACTCTGAAAATGCTGATGGATCAGAGACAGTCACCAGATCACTCAGTTCTGTGGCATATTTTGTTCCTGACCATGCATGGTGTCCTCTGTGTCTTTCTTAAGTTTTGGGGACAGAACCTGCTTCTTGCTTTCTGCCTCCTTACTTCTGCAATTAAAACAAAATTAGTTGAAAATTAAGCACTTGGAAGTAAAGTTGTAGCTCTTTTTGGCAACGTCAATCTTAATGACAATCTTAATTTCTTTCTCATTAGATTTATGCATTATAATTTGATGTTCCTTTATATGGTCATGAACGATTTCTCAAATAATATAGCACATATTTTTGGCTGAACTAAGAACCATTAGATACATATTTGCAGTATCTTACAAGCATGGCCATGCATACCTGTGATCATAAAATTACTCAAATTACCTAAAAATCTTCAATAGATACAGAGTGAATACAGTGAAAATGGCATGTATAGACAGTAAACGTGTTAAATTTATTTCAATGAATAGATTATCAGACATTATTAATCACAGAATTAACTGCATGCACATTATTTGAAGCAGAACCTCTGTTTTCAATCCCATGAGCACTTCTAAAACCTCAGGTGCAGGATGAAAAGCAGTGAGGAAAAAGGAGTCTGACATATTGAATGTCCATTTGCATCCTGCTGCACTCTCAAAATCTTTCTCTTTTTCAGCATTCACATTTTACCCATTCTTGCTGGGTTTTGCTTCTGACTCCTTTGTATTCTACAAGGATATTCAGAGAAGGTGTGTAACTTCGAGCATAGCAAAAACTGCTAAAATGCAGTAGATAAAGAATTTTTTCTCACTCCTGCTCTTTTCTTCCCAATTCTTTCTGTAGTAGTCTTTTTTTTGAGCCTTTACAATCTAGAATACCCTTGAGTGAACAGAGGAGCCATAGCTAATACTGCCAGAGTCAGACTTACAAATCACTCTCATGCAGCAAGTACAAACAAATGAAACCAGCCAAGGAACAGGATGCATGTGCTCAGGGGAGATGAGAACGTTTTACACAGATGAGTTTAATTATGTTACTTCCTTCATGTTTTGATCTTTTTCACTTCCATTGCTGTTGTCAACTTTGTCATCATTGTCAGCAAGATGAATTCTGTAAGGATGCAGCCCCATTGCCGACCCAATGCCATCAGCCTCTCATCCTGTCATTTCCTTAAAATTGTCTATCTGTGCCTGTCACTGCTGATCGTGGAGCACTGCTGAAGCCTGGAGTGATTTGATGATTGCCAACCCCTCCACAGGGTCCCTATGTAGAAGTCCTTTGTTAGATGTTGATTGTCCACTCTGCAAATGCTGGGGAAGCAACTGGAGCTAAATCAGGGTTGACAGAGGTTGTGCAGGGGATCATTAACAAACATCAGCTTATCTCACAGAATCATTCCTGATTTCATCCTCCTCCTTAATTGAGAGCAACTGATGAATGCATCAGACTATAGCAAACTATCCTCCTGCTGTCCAGAGAACATGTCCTCAGCCCTGGTGTTTCACTGCTAATGATGGTCTCTGGCTCATCATGGAAAATACGCTACCTCCGTGTTTCACCTTGCCACTGAGCCATCCAAGACATGATGGCAACTGCCACCCAAGGGTAACCCAAGCCCCACCACTAGCCCTTCCTCACTGTAGCTAGCACAACTGGCATGCAGCCAGGACCTGGAGGTTGTTACATAGATATGGACTGTGATTTTCTTGGTGCCTGAATTAGGAACAGCAAATATAATTTCAAAGTTAGGGACCAGCTACTTGCATTATGCCTCACTTCAGGGAGTGCAAGGTAAGAAGCAAAACAGTCCACTGTTTGTCAGGAACATACCTGGGTCCTAAATGACAGGATTTGCTTGGGAATATGTTTTAAATGGCTGCAGGAGCCAAGAATGAACTGAGGTTGCAAATTCTGTGCATCACTGATGGTAAACCTTCAGGTAGCCTCTCCATCTGCTGCAGGAAGTACTGAGGCTTCAGTGATGCTGAGGAAAACAAGGAAGACTCCAGGGCAGATCAATCCCATTAGCTTTTCCTTTGTTGCTATTTCTATTAGATTTTAAAAATCAAATACAAACTGCTAAAAAAATTAAAAATTCAAAGATGCAATACCCTGCCTTGTTCATGTCTAAGTATGCAGTTAAAATTGTGCTGAGCTTTCGAATAGTGAATTTATAGTATTCTTTTATCACCATGATGAAATGCGTAATCTTAGTTTTGTGGCTGGGAGTCAGAACAAAGAGTTTCCAGTGCTTACTTTCTCTTTTCTAACTCCTCAGGTGGTCTGAGGTCTAACAGGAAGATTTTCTGGAGCCTCTGTTCCTTCTTTATGCTTTAGTTTTGGACAACTGGCTTGAGAGACTCTCTTTTGCAGCAGTATATAGGATCCCTAGATCTGTGTTTTGGCTATAATGTAAAAAAAAAATAGGGTAGTGATAAGTAGTTAAATACACCAGTGTTCATGAATAAGATAGTCAAAACACAGGTAGCATACCTAGGTGTGCTGTATATGCACGAGCATGTGAAAGCCAGGCCTTTCATCTAGTAGCTCCTCTGTGTTTGAAGACAAGTCAAGCAAAGCATAAACCCAAATAGCTTTTGCATCATGCGACTTTCCTACGAGTTAAGTGTATTTGAAGTATCTTCAAATATATTTTCAGCTTCAGCAGCTTATTCTGTGGGCATAAAGTCTGTTCTTAATTTGTAAATTACTGTCTTCATTTATAAACTACTATACCGTATGCATTTATTTTAATCAATCATTGCAGTTGTGAATGCCAGTCTGATTTCTGAATCAGCACTCAAAGATAAATGATAGATGGTTTATTAAGTTCTCTCAGCAAGGGTTCATGATGCTTAATTTTCTTAAGTGATAATATTTCATACTCTAATCCTGATATTTTTTTATTTCTTAGTGGAGTTTAACCTAATTACATGTATGGTGTCTTAAACAGTCACAGTGTGAAGCCAGCACTGAACTTCCATAAATCACTATTTTAACTTTTTAGGAGAAACTCTTCAAAAGGTCACCTGTCATCAAAGATATTCTAGCTAGAAGTTGTAACACTTAACCCTGTCTTTAGGTTCTCTTAGCTCAATTACACCAATGCATCACTCATCTTTCTCTGGGTTTGCAATAAAAGAAGTATTGGTCTAAGGCTGTATTTTGGATCCTTGGCAGCAAGGCACGGTACATGTACTTACCTCTTTCACAGCTGGATGGTTTCATTGTAACCCCTGGTGTATCTCTCCAACATTTTGACCTCATAAAAGCATAATGTCACTGAATGCTGAGATTTTATGTAATTTATTCTGAAGATTGTGGCTTTTAAATCTTCATATGCAGTCTAATAACAGCACTCTTGTCCTCAGACAAACTTTTGTCTCTCTATTAATTTTGCAAACACACAAACAAATATACACATAAAATAAGCTGAAGGTGATTTACAGAAGCATTACAAAAAGGGAAAGAGAAGGCAAGAGGCACAGAACAAGATAACTGAAGACCAATCATACCAAAACTAGACATGCTTTTGCTGGATTTTTTTCCATTCCTCTTATATTTTTGTCTGGATTTGTTCCAGAGAAGCCCCGTTCCTTGTCACTCTTCTTCTTGTGTGTGTGCTCACGCATAAATTCAGGTCAAGTATAAAACCTCTTTCCTGCATTCCTGGTAAGAATGTATAATGTTCTTACCAATAGATAACAAGAAATCTGAACTAATTTAGCTCATGACCCTGGGGGTTTTTTTTGTTGGGTTTTTTTTTCCTGCCATTACAAAAAAAAATGTAGTGTTTGCTTAGTTGTTAATGTATTCTGTTCAGTAAATTAGAGCTGCTTGAAATTTCTACTAATCCTTTTCCATTGAGGGTTTCCCTGGACTGAGTGACGCTGAATAAAACAAAAACCACATGCATGTACAGGTTTCTGAGATTTTCTGGATCAAATATAATTTAAAGGGCACAACATTTTTAAATGAGGGGTTTGGGGTTTTTGTTGTTTTTTGTGGTTTTTTTTTTAAACTATTGTACCAAGAGCAGTGATGAATAAACAGTGTTTACTGAAAATATGCTTTGCTTAAACTTGGTCATTAAAGTATACAAGGGCTGAGGGGTTATTTTGCAATGAAAGAATCAACCAATATATAAGGATAAAAGTAGAAAATGGTTTAACACACAGCACAAAGATGTTTTTGAATGAATCAGTCTTTGCTATTTAATTTACATTTTGAGGGCTCATTAGGATGATGAATGACACTGCTGGAGAATAAAACATACTTCCTGAACAAAAGAAAATCTCTGTAGCCTAATAACATTTTATGCCAGCACTTACATTTGTCAGAAGTGGATGCTATTTATCCCTATGATTATTTAAAAATCATTTTTATTGTCCTTTGTGCTGTGTCCTCTTCTGGGAATTTTAATTCAGAGTTTGACACCTACTTATTAACTTCCGTGAAGTATGGAGTACAAAGGCTTATACTATATAAAGAATTCTAACCAGCCATGTTTATATTGCCTGCAGCTGTATACAAATTAGCTGAGTTTATATCTCTTAGAAATGGGAAAAAAAAATCTAGTTATGTTGCCTTTACCACCTCAGCAAAGTAAATGTGAGTTGAGTGTATCTGACCTGGGCGTAACAGGAGACAGAAGTGTCAAAAGAGCAAAGAGGAGGAATTTGTGGCATTAGTGCCATGAATTAGGAATCTGTATGAGTTGAAAACTTACTATTTCACGTCTCCTCTCTCCTCCTCTGGAAGGATGAGGGTGAAATAGGAATGTTAATGTTTCAAACTTCAAGCCCATCCACCCCTTAATCAGTAAATAATTACTTGCTGTCTTGCTGCCTTCAGTGCTTATACGTGCCTATACTCTAGAGTCAAAGGTATGCAAATAACAGAAAACAGACTATCTCTGGAAAAATGTCAAAATATTTTTGTCAATTATACACTATTGCAATAATTTTATTTTTATGGTTTGTCTTAGAAGGCACACTGCTTTTGTGTCAAACATTAAAATTTAGACCCTAATGAGCACAAACCATAATTTCACCCTACGTTCCCTCTTCCACTTTTCCTGCAACAGATCTGTTCAGTAGCAGTGATATCCAAACTTAAGGGTGAAACAAGTAAAAGATTTCATTTGCCTTGCTGGGGCAGTGCACCAGTTGCTCAGTTACCTTTTAGGGAGAGCATGTAAAACAAGATGACGTACAGCTTCGTTTTGTTCATTGTGATATGAGGTTGGAACGTTTGATCTTGTTTTCCTTTCCCTTTCCAAAGCCATACACCACATCTTGCAAGAAGTCCTGCTGACTGTAAAGCAGGTAGCAGTGTGCAGGAAAAAGAATTTCCTTACATCTAATTCTACAGATTCTCCTATTGATTTTTCCATGCACAAGGTCATGCCGATCATCTGGAACATGAGATCACAATTTTAATTGTCTTTTTGATTTCTAAAGAAATTGCTAGTCAGACACCAATATATTCCATAGATTTTTGATATTTCATATTTTATGGGGAAACAAATTATGGCAACATTTTGTAACACTGTGACCTGATTATGTCCAGGTAACCGATCAGTGGACATGGCTTCTTTTCCTCCTGAAGTGCTTAGAGGTTATTTCTGGGCACCAATATCAAACTGCTGTTTCGAGAGCTACTGCTAAGTCTTTGTACACCTCTTCTCAGTGGCATCCCATAGCTGGACCCAGTTGCTGTGAGTGGAAGCCCTGGGGGTATTGCTAAAGCGTGTATCCTGCCTTCTTTCTTGCCTCGTGAAGGACTGAACCTGAGAAATCAGCTTAAAGTCTGCAGGTTTGATTTAGAAAAACAGGAATCTTGTGGCATGTCTGTTTTCAGAATAGCTGTTATAGGTTTTTAAGGGATTTTTTCCCAAGGTTTGTTAGGACTCTATTTTTTTCAGTTGACACTGATTTTCTGGGGGAATTACGTTCTGTCTACCTAAAATACTTCCAACCTTTAAAACTCCCAATTTTTTAAATGTGCTCTTTGTTATCCTTCCTAAAAATATACAGTGTTGCTATATTCCAGAACTACAGTTACAGATGACACTACATGTTTAGATGTAGTTATATATTTATATATGTGCTCCTGATTGCATACTCGTAGAGCTCTATACGAGCCCTCATGATAACATACATGCATGCAAAATGCAGATTACAGCAGACTATTTTGAATCAAGACATCCCTATTTAATTCTTTCCATCTGATCAAGTGGCTGGATATATGCCACTTTGAAAAGTTACATGTTTTATATGCGTAGTGTTGATCAGGCTCTGGACTGTAAGGAGATACAAATAATGGGTGACTTTGGGGATGTTCACAGGGCAGTCTCTGCTGTGGTTGGTGCTTGTACAGACTGAGAGATCTGATACACAAGTGGCCACAGATTAAGAGCTCCTGCCTCTGCTGAGGAGATCCATCAGCTGTTTATGCAGCAGCAGCAACTGCACGATTGCAAATTGCCAAAATTAGTGCTAGTTTATTTTAATATGCCAGACTGTAAACTGTAGCAATTCAGCAGCTGCTATGCAAGCAGGGACCTCCAAGAGAGTATGGGTACAGAGAGATAAGTACAGAAATATGTTTGGCTTCTGTCTCATTCTTGCTGCTGTTTTTCTTCTGTAGCTTAGAGGTACAGATATTCTGGGTGGTAAATGAACCAATATCTCACTTCTACAAAGGCAGTGGTTTGGCTTTCCAACCGTTTTCTAGAAATGAGTAATCCCATTGTTTCCTTCTGTCTTGAGGTTATATCTAAGGCAAGGTAGCTTGGGCAGTGAGTGAGTGGTAACTGTTACGCTGCTGTGCCTGAGACCTGCGTAGGTGATTTGTGCAGATGGGCTGCTGTGCCCATACAGTCCCCATGGATTATTACAGGCATTCAGACCATAGCTGTTGACTGATTTCCCATCTGCATGTATTTAAAATCCTGTTGAGTTTATAGTATAAGTGTATATAAAATTTAAATTAGGTGGGGGCTGCTGGTGAATTTTTCCACCAGCCCTACAGCAGTCAACAGCAACCAGCCAGTTCCTGACTGCCAGGGCTGTGCCTTCCCCTGTACAGCAACACCTACAAGTCTTTGCCTGCAATCCTTGCTAGAGTATCTTGTTTCATAGCTGTATTTCTCTGGCAGAAAAAAAAAAAGCATCATGAAACAGAGAGAATTTTGCCAAGAACATTTCATTCTATTCCTCACAAAGTACTTGTTGCTACAAATGGTTCATGAGAATCCGTGTGGTTTTGGTGGGACTTCCTTTTCATCTACCTGCCCAAATGTTTGCCTGGGGTGCAGGTGACTTAGAGTGACATCAGCAGATAATACACACAGGAAGTGCTGCTTAAAGTATGGCTGGGGAAAGGGAACCAAAAAGCTAAAGGAAGCCTTCAGAATATGCATAGCCCTTTGCATCTTTGTAATTTTTCTCTAGTATTAGTACCTACTGTCTCTACATGGAAGTATGGGCATATGATTAGAAAGCAGAGATCAAGAGCAGCTTTGCCCTTTTTCTCCCCTCCAAGAGCAACTGGCACATGAAACTCTGAGATCTTCACCAAATAGTTAATTCTCCTGAGAATGAGCCACTCATCATCCATTTCATAAACAAACAAATAAATAAAAGATACAAGGATCTGATCTGTTTAATACACATTCTCTGAAAACCAGAGTGCAGACTAAACATAGTAATCTGATGATTACAAATTATTCAGTCCTATAAACAAAGCATGACAATTGATGACAATGTAGTATCATATATCATAAATGCAGAGCACCCTCTCTCATCCAAAACAAATAGTTTGGAGTATTTCAAACCCATAACAAATATATCTAATGCAGATCACTGTGAAACAATGTGTGTTTCTCTGTGTCTAATGCTGTATACAAAAGCCAGCCAAGGGCTTTTTGTGTTTTATGCATTACATTCATTTATGCTGCCAATTCTACTTTCTATTCTAGTATTCCGATTTGAAAGATCAAGATTTAATGTATTTCAGGCAATGCTTCATGCATGCTTGTCTTAAAATTATAGGAGATGGTTTATAAAGTAAATTATGAGACCTTAATATAATTCCTGAGTTGCAGATAGATTTTTATCTTGCTAGTTAAAGTATTGATCACAACCCTTATATTCTATTGGGAGCTTGTTGTGCGAGGCAAATCAGCTGCCATTGTTACCGATGCTGAAAATCTCCCTCGGTAAGCTGTGATAGGTTTATTACATAGGAAGCTTTGATCATCAGGACTCAACTAAGATATTCAAAGTTCTTATAAAGGTATCTTAGAGTCTGCAATACAAATTCAGATGTGTCCTGTGAAATGACTCCTATTCAGCAAACCCGTATGAGCCACCTTTGAAAGTGAAACAGCAAGATGACACCATTCATAGCTTGACTTTTGGAGAGGTCTTTGTGCTCCCCTGCCTTTCCGTACCTGACAGCTCGTTCCAGGCTGTATCAAAGTTGCGTAACAGAATTTGTAAAAAGCTACACAGAAGGGTTTAATGTGTTGAGAACAAATAACTTCTTTGTTGATAGCCACTGCCAGATCAAAGAGATGGAGAGTAATAGGCCCAGGACGGCATTGCCTTCAGTTACACCGGGGAACAAAAGAGTAAAATAAAACAGCGAAAGGCAGCAGAGAACAATAGAGAAGGAAAATACTAATAAGTTTAAAGGATTCCATGTCCTGAAACATGAACAAAAGCCACAGAAATAAATTCATCAAGAGCCATGTAACAAAAGGGAAGCATGTGGCTTCTCAGCTCAGAGATTTTCCAACTGTACTCCTGTTTTCTAATTTGGGGTACCACAAGGCCTTCTACTTTTTACAGGGACAGAGAGCTGGCTCTGCCACTTAAAAAATGCAGATTTGTTGTACTTGACCTAGATGGCAACGTCTGTAAGCTCTAGCAGTGTTAGAGATTTTTCTCTCCATTTAGCTTCCATTTAAAATGAAATGGGGTTACATTCAACATTTCTTCCTATACAGACAAAATAATCTTTTTGGTTTTTTTTTTTAAGTGGAGAGTTGCCTCATCTATTACAAAACAAAACGAAACAAAATCAAGAAATCCAAGAGGCAGCTCACCTTTTAGAAGCTTTGCACTGAAAGTTTTGGAAATCAAACCCAAATCAAACCTAAGGGCAACCTAACCTTTCTGAAAAAGTTCCACTTTCATGCAGCTTAGTACTGGCTTTGGTCTCCAACTCGGCAAAAATTAAACTTTACTGTCTCTATCCATTTCTTGCTTTTATTTCTCCGCATGGCATCATGTATTGCATGTGTGCTAATGCTGCTGCATACAGGATTTTTTGGCACTAAGGCAGATGGGAGAGCAGTCATCTGTAGAGCTTTGCATTCCATGCACCAAACACCCCTGTGACGCTTCACTGTTATAAGGCTACTTCTTGCTCATTTTCTGTATTAAAAAGAAAACAGTTTAAGTGACAGTAAAAAGTGGTTACTGCCCCCGAGTAACATGGTCAATGGTTGGGATCTGTACAGTTTTGTATTTCTGTGTTTTTGAGTGGTGCTCTGTTAGCCTTGAGCCATGTGGGAGAGCTTAATGCAGGCAGATGGGAACTGGCAAATGCCTACTCTACTGAAAGGACAAGCAAACTTTTTCAAAGACTTGGAATCTGGAAAAGCTGACACAATTTTTTCTTTCTATGTTTCACTGTTACTTGTAACAGGGACTGGCAAAAAGAAAATCAGAAAGCATTGTGACTTTCAGATGCAATGTCCCTTATAAAAGAGGATAATCCAGAAACAGATGGAAAGAAAAGTGAAAGACAAAAGAGAATGGACTACGATCATTTTAAGCCAACCATTTGTCCTCCAAGCCGGAGAAGCCAGTGGGGCTTCCATCAAAAAATGTTAACTAGTAACATGTGACTACTTGGGAGCTACCTACAACCATCCCCAAAGCTGGGACATTATTTGTTCTCCTGCTTCTGGTGTTTTGATTGCGGAAACAGTAGGATGCTGGCATGGAGCCACAGGAAAGTGGGGAGGAGTGCTGGGCAGCTGGGGCAGATGGTTTTACAGGTGTGAAAATATCCTGACTTCTGGAGGTTAAGTCCTCTGCGAGACAGCACAGCAGTGCCTGGTTGCTGTCTATCTAGCCAAAGACCTTTCTGTCCCCCACCAAAAAGGACTGATGTGGGCCTGTGGTACATTGGGGAAATAAATCTTTCAGTGGGATTTGAGAAGGAGAGGACAGGAAAAAGAAGGAAGCTATTTGTCTACTCTGCAAGTTTGTGGATTTGCTGAATGTAGTGACTACCATAGTAAGGCTATAGTTGATGAGATTTGACACTTGTTTGGTTGGTTTGGGCCTTTTCAGGAAACTTTTGTGGAGGGTTTTTGTGTGGTGTATACGTACACATATATATATTTATGTATGTATATCTTGATATATGCATGGTGTCATGTTCATTCTTAACTGGAAGGAACTTAAATGGCTGAGCCCTAAGACATTGGAGCACTGACATTTTATTTGAAATCGTAGGTGTTCTATTCACTCTGCAAAGCCTTTAGAGAGTTCTATTTTCAATAGCTTTGCAGTAAGCATGTTTTCATCACTCTGTCAGTGACCACGGTGTGGCTGAGCTTTTCTTTTGACTTTCAGGAATGCTGAGAGCACAATAAAGCTCTGCTGAGATTTTCACTGCAGCTTGGAGAATTGTGCCATTTATCAACTTCCGTGTAGATTTTAAGAGAATCCACCTGAGCTGACCAGAGGCATCAAGGGATTGATTTAAAGATGCAGATACATGCAATTGTTCATCTTTATTGATAAAGCTTTGGGTATCCAGTAGCAAATTATATCCCTCTTGGGCATATAGGTGTCCAGGTCATAATTGCCATGACCAGAATATGTATTTGCAGTCTTAGCAATGAGACTGAGCAGTCATTCTCAAACCAATGCATATCATGCTCTGTTCCTTAAGCTTTTTTTTTTCTAAACTCCCAATTATGATCCCTCTTTTCTGTAAAAAAAAAAAATAGTTTGTGCAAATCAAGGAAAGCAATGCAATATAAATATATCAGGCCAAAATTAACTCACTTTAAAGTCACAATCCAGACAAGAAGAGAAGTACGCATCTGCTGTGCCCAGGCGAGGTAGAAAAAGTGTTTTTTCTCTGGGTTTTGCAAATTGGTTGTTTAACTCTGCTGGCTTTATTGCCAGATGCTCACTGGCTTGCCTATACTTCAGATGTGCTCCATAAAGGGTTCTTGATCATCGTTACCCTCACAAAAGCCATTATAGTGAAAGGATGAGATTTATTTTGCTGGGGAGGAGATATTGTCAAAGCCAAAACTGTCAGATGTTGATGACATCCATGGACTAGCAAAAGGCTTTAGTAGAAAGCCAAGTATTACTCTGGTCTCCAGATTGGTGTGGTTTTTTTACCTGTTAAGTCTAGATCAGGTCTCAGTCTCTCAAATTGAGAAGGTGTCTTTCAGCAATAGGGATTAATGAGAGGTTCTTTCTCACTAGGAAACATCATCTCTGTGTAGCAGCCTATTACAAGAAACAGTGTGGTGTTACCTTCTGGAGATAAAGGCTACTCCTCAGTAGTTTGAGTTCTTGGCTGCCAGGTGAACATCCTGTAATCTTCTTTTAGCCCTCTAAGAAAACTAGACCCTTTTTGGCCATAATCTTTGAGTGAGTAGAGCAACATCTTTTACTCATCATGATAGAAAACACCCTAGTTTCCTTTGCCTGTCATTCAGGTTTTTAATTCAATGTAAATATCTTTCTTTTTTACTTAGTAAAAATATTGTTCAGATGAGAATGTTTTATCAATATTGAATTCCTCATGTCAGGCTCCATTTCTTATTCCCTCCGCCACTGCCCAAAGCGTAGATCTTTTTTTCCCTGTGAGCCTTTTCTAAATGGATGTAAATAGGCTTTAAGGAATGCCTGATAGATGTTACTCTTTCATTCAAACACTTGTGTACAGAGGCTTTCTTCCATCTGGGGCCTTTTGTAGGAGAGATTTCTGCGGAGTTGTGTACTGTAAAACCTTCTATCTGTAAGAGGTTTAACCCTTTCTGCGCGATAGTTTGTAATCACATAACCTTTAGCTCAGTGGGAATGAATACCAATTATCATTTATAAACAGTTGTTCTCATTATGCGACTATTTATGGCATCTTTTATAGCTTGCTAATTACAAGCACACAAACCAGAAATGTTTGGAGTTAAATAATGTAAACAGGGATGTAATTGATTTTCATGTTGAATAGTTTTTATTGATTTATTGTTAATTAACATTTTTAAAGGATCTCTTGGCAAAATAATCCATTTAATTTATTGAATATTATACTAGCTGATGGTGTTTTCATATTAAAATGTCACAAAAAGATTAACAGTTCCATAACACTTGTTTTTCCAACTGTTGCTGCTTTACAGATGTTATATATTCTCGCCAAACAAACACAGACAAGATATTAAATGCAATTGATTGGTCTCAGTCCAGGCCCTAGTAGACAAGTGTCCCCATCACTAAAAATACCACATTCCAGTTGACACTAATTGGCCCTCTGTGCAGCAGGGAGGACAGACATCTAATGGGAAGAAAAGCTGATCTCTACTGTTCCCTGGGTAGGGCCCTTTGGAAGGACTGTGTGGGCTGAGGGTAGAAGCCCATATTTTTGCTAAACAACCTTTCCTGCTGCAAAACCAAGAGATCATGGTGTCCATAATGGAAACTTACCAACAAATGGACTGCTGTGTCAAGCAAGAAGTTGCTTCATAACTTCAAAGCATTCATACAATGCTGCGGAAAATGTGGTATACTGAAGGCATTTCCAGAGGTTCCCACTGGCTTTTTCCAATTTTTCTCAGGAAAGAGGAGCCATGGAGTACATTCAGGGGGTTGTTGATGGCATTTTGGTGAATGCCACTTATCTCTATCTCCTGGTGACTTCATTTAAAGCTGAGGTCACTTACTCAGCACCTGCCAGGATCAAGCATGTAGGAAAGAGTAAAACTGCGAGCTGCAATCTTCTTTATTAGCATCCCATTGTATTTTTCAAACGGGCAGCAAGAGAGTGTAATCACATCAGATCCTATTTTTTCATTAGTGAAAAAAAACATGAATATACTGTGACATAATATTGATTTGATACAATCAATCTTTCCCAATAACAATAAAACCTTTATATTTTATTAATAGAACAATGCAGTTCTTCTCCATTACAGCTCCCTTTTATTGTTCTGGGTCACAGTGTAATTCTGTCATATTTGGATTTTTATTTTTATGAATATAATGTAAAAGCCTGTAAAACTGCTCCACCGATCTGCCAGTAGGTTTCATATGAGGCTCCCAAGCATCTTTTATTAGATGGAATGTTACCAGTGCAGCTGCAGACATTGATTGTTGATAGCCCATAGGGGTGGAGGGCTTGGGAAGGTTTCAGAAGGGTTCTTGACCACGGGCTTTCCATTCTTAGTTCAGGTCAGATGCTACATGGACAGGGGGTTTTCCAAGCTCTGGGGCAGCCCATGGGCATGCAATGGAAGAGTTAACCTTCTAATCTTGTCTACCTGCTATTTAAAAAGAACAAACCAAAAAAAAAACAATGTCAAAACAATACAGTGACTGCCTTTACTTATACATCCATAGTAAATTCATCTTCAACTAGACGTCAGCCTGAATCTCAGAGGCAGGAACCATTCTCACGCTCTGGCCCCTCAAGTCTGCATACAGGACTGGCACAGCCTAAGGCTGGCAGTACACTGGATATGAACTTCGCTATAGTCTTCCTTTTGGGATGTTCTTCTCTCCAAATTTACTGTCCTACTTTGTGGATGAGCTGCTGAGCTGGCTGTTCAGAGTATGTATCACTAAGCACAAAATGTATTATTGCCTGATTAGCAGCTTCTTTCTAGTGGGCTTGGCAATTCTATCAGTTGGTATTTTTCCTGTCTGCAGGTATTTTTGCTTATCTTTTTCAATTAGCCATTCCTGGTACAAGACTGGGCATCATGATATTCCAGTTGCAATGATAACCCCAATTAGTGTAGTCAGTTTCATTAAAGAAAAGCTAGATGACTTTCATCACTTACTCTTTATTCATTTTTTTCTGGAAATAAAATGTTTGTTAACTTTTCTCCCCTTCTGTTTTGAACCAGGAACAATGTTGCAAGATCCCATGGTAGGAAAAATAATCCTTATAGTAAATATGAAAGCTCCATTTCAAAAGGGAATGGGCTTATTAAGGGTAACAGTTTATTAACAGTCATTGTAAATTAGATGGATTTAATAACTTTAATTAGTGCCACACTTTCTGACACAGAGCTTGAGAAGAATTCAGCTGTTCATCCTCATTTCTTCAGAGAAATAATCAAAGGGAAACTTTATTGAGGGCACTGCTTCTCCACAACTCAATAGCCAGAGGCCACACATATGAATAAGTAAAAAGATAAGAACTTCACTTATCTTAGAAAATTTTATATATATATATATGTGCATGTGTGTGTGTGCATCTCCAGACTGTAATGGTGTTGCCTGATTAAGAAGCATTTCTAACATGCTTTCAGATGATGCTTAAGAACATGGTTTAGTGGTAGACTTGGCAGTGTTAAGTTAGTGGTTGGAGTAGTTCGACTTGATGATCTCAAAGGTCTTTTCCAGTCAAAACTCTTCTATTATTCTATGATTCACCCATGTGGGCATTTTTCCCTTTTTCTCTATTTTGTAGGTTATTGCCTGAACATTTACTGCCTGAAGCTTCATTTTAGGCCCATGGGGAAATCCTACAGCCCTGTGTTAAGGAACGCAGTGCAGTGCCAGTGCAGAGCAGGGCTGAGAGCTGCCTTGGAGGCAGAGGTGGCACCCAAAGGGTGGACATGTGGCAGCTGCTGTCAAGCCGCTGGTTGCAGACTGACTGGTGTTCATGCATGGACACGGACAGCCTGTCTGAGTTGAAGAGGCTGAGGACATACTTCAGCCCTCTGAAGATCTTAATCATGCGTGATTTATACTGTAGGCAAGATCCAATATCTTCCAGAGACTTTGTAGAAACACTTAGCACAGTCCAAATAATAACAGCACCAAAAGCTCACACTGCAAAAATCTCTTAGGGTAAAATGGAAATAGATATTTGCAGAAGATTTTTCTTTCTTTCCTTAACACAAAAATTTGAAAGGAGGAAGAAATATCACAGATAGGCAATTCCTTTCAGAGAGATTTCTTTATATATCTCCACGTGAAAGCTCTTGGTAAGGGAAGAAAAAAAAATATAAAGCTCTGAAATAAAATTTGTACAGATGTAGCTTTTTTTGAAATGACATCCTGTTTCCCAAGAACTCAGTGTAGCCTTTAGTCATCCTTGCTTCTTACATCTCTCTGTGCTTTGCATGGTAATTAGCTGCTCGTGTTATCAGCGGCACGATGCTCCCGGCTATTTCTTCAGCAGCCAGTGCCATTATCCTCAGCGGCAGCTCCTCGCATCCTCCTGCCAGGCTGTAAGCCAGCCACACGTGGGTGCAGATGTTTGGCCTTCTTCAGGCTGCACAGACTGAGAAAGGAAGGTAATGGGCACAGCATCAGAGAGAGAAGAGTCTGGAGCCCGCTTTCCCCGACAGCTCCCCAAGACTTGCCAGTGTTTCGCTGATGGTTCATTGGAGATTCAGTGAGGCAAGTTTGTTATGACAGGCCACAAAATGCAAAGGGAGGTGTATAAGCTGGGTTCATTAATGTCAGAATAAATACAAGGTAGCAGCTCCTTGGCTTAGCTGGGAATGGCAGCCTCAAAAGCTTGATTTTGTTTTAATTCTATTTTTCTTGAAGTAATTAAACTATTCATTGCCCAAGCTTACTGTGGTGTGCAGGCTATCAAGAGGGAGGAGGGACAGCTTTGCACAGATTGCTGGCGCTTCTGACATCAGCCTCATACAGGTGCTGCATCACACAGCCTGCACCAACGCAATAACATTTGGATCAGCCAAGTGCACCCATGCGAACAGCACGTCAAGTGCTCTGTGCTGTTTGGTTCCTGTGGGTAATGGAAGCCCTTCTTTTAATTCAGATTTCAAGAACCATTTAGCAGCTTTTCTTTAAAATATATATATAAAGACTTAAAATATGGCCATGAAGTTAAATTCTGGTTGCCAGATTCCCTGGCAGTGTGGATTCCTCTATAATGTGAGTAGAGATGTAGCAGAAAAGAGCTTTTAAAGTGAGAGTGGGGAGGTTTTGTCACCTACAGACACTTTTCAGACATACCTCAGGTCCCACAATAGCAGTTTGCATTGTGTTATATGATATCATGATGAATAAAAGCCAGTGTGGCCCCGGGCCAGATGAAATTGAAGTTGCTTGCTGTGTGTAGAGCATTGTGTCTTAACTTCCTCACCCTTATTCTAAAATTTTATATCAACAATAATGTAAAAACTTTACAAGTATTCAAAGCGAAAATAAATTAAGGAATTTATGTTTAGTACTCGAGAGTTGAATAACAAAGAAGAAAATGCAGAAATTAAAGCTTTTTTTCAAAATATCCTTTTCAGTGTTGCATATCTTGTGTTTGGTTTTGTGTTTCCAGATGTTTTTTTTTTTTTCCTTCTGAGAGAGAGAGATCTGAAAAGTTTTTTTTACTTCCTGCCAGGAGATATGATGTACTACAGAGAATACGTGATACCTTAAGTTTTAGTTCTGTGGTAATGGAAAGTGTAGTTTCTTGCTGATGAGTATTTACAAACTTATTTCATTACACTTCTAAGAAGGATATTTGATTTTATAACAGAGATATGTCTCTAAACCTAGTCTGAAATAGCATGTTGCCAAATTTACCTTCAGTATTTTTGTCTTCACACAAAAATAGAGAGCATAGTTTTACCATATGTTCAATGTTTTGTATATAGCATAAGATGATAGGTCATCTCATCCTTTCTCAATATGGCAATGGGCTAGAATAGCAAATAGTCAAGTAGTAAATGTGTTGCTCTGTAATCAAGGTGCTCACGATGAGAGCTTTACAGTCTCCACTGCTGTTAATGGGATAACAAGTCATAGGCGAGGGTTTGGGAAAGGAAAGGGACAAAATGGAGGGAAATTCACAGAAAATAGAGAAATAAAAATTAGCTAATATCAATTTTAAAATGCTTAAATACTCAGAGATTGTTGTGATGTTTCTGTCTGTCTGACCAGCTTTGTTGGCAATATGAATTCTTGCACTTGAACCCTTGCATTGCACAGCTCCTCGAGGACAGGGCTGAGAGCAGAACAGGGCTCTTTGCTCAAGGGTGGCAGCTTCTCTTCAGCATCTGCTCATCAGATATGAGTAATTCTCCAAAGTCTGACTTTATAGCATGCTTAGTTCCTTTGCCTTTGAAATCAGTGGTGTAACTCCTGGTGAACTGTAAAGCTGACAGACTGTTGCGCCAAAAAGAGTTTATGTGATTCATTTGTTTAACAATCAAGAGCCATATTTGGCAAAGATTTAGCAGGAGTGCTGACAATAAAGCACTTACGACTTTCTATGAATTGGCGTGAAATAACAGACACAAAAAGATATTAAATGTAAATTGTTTCCTTGCATATGCATGGCTGTTGTACTTCTGACCTTGGTTGCAGCTGGTAGGATATGAACAACTGAAGATCCAGACCTCCTCAGTCACTCAGCTTTGGCTGGAGAGTGGAAATGACAGTATCTGGGAGTAGGACTTGCACAAACTGGATAGTGGGATCATCTGGGTCTGGTAGGCACACAGGTAACCATTTTTGAAAGTGCGTTGTGATTTTTTGGGTGTCCAAATACAGACATGGTAGAGAAGTCCAATTTCCAAGTGAGCTCAGCACTTTGGAAAATCAAATTTGTTTTATATTTCTCCAGTTGGTCACTTGAAAACTCAGAGGCTTCAAGTGTTTTTTGAAAATGAGAATAGAAAGCAAGACCCACCTCCCTGCTAGCTCTTTGGGGACAGTAGTGAATCGTACTGGGCTTTTTTTCAACTCGCCCCTTTGCATGTGGGAAGACCTCAAGCCTCAGTCTCCTGCTTCCTGAGTTATTTCTGTTCTGCAAAAGGAAGAAAACCTTTCTTTGGGGAACTGTCAGGGTATTTAGTGTGTTAAAGTAAACACACAGGCAACTTGCTTTATGCAACAGTCACACATATCTTGTGGAGAGCTGCAGGAGACAAGTACTCCCTCAGCCTCCATCTGTGATGTGCCCTCTCTTCCCAGTTGTAACGGGCAGTGGGAGTGTGGGCAGGGGGTAGGAAGGGGATGGCATTGATATGGCAGTCTGGTGTCCTACACTGCGTCGTCTTTTCTTGGAGAAGTTTGAGTCCTAACAAACAACCAAGCTGAGCATGTAGGTGAGGCACCAGCTGCATGGTTCCTGTAACAGGAATAGTTGTTGTGCCTAATCTCTTTTTTCCCCTCTCCATAATGATTCTGGAATAAGCCATACCCTTCAGAATTCTCCTGTGCCCTCAGTCCCACAATGTACAGGTGGGTTGAGGGTCAGCATTTTAGGAAATTACAGCCTTCTGAGGACTGCCGTGCTGCCTACCCCATGCTCAGTTTTGCCGTAAGTGTTGCAGTCTCTGCAGCTCTCCCCTCAGCATCACAATTGCCTCTACCATATATATCATCAGGCTCCACATAGGCAGTGTCACTGCAGAGGTGACACAAAGGACGTGAAGAGGTGTTATTTATTTAATATGCATAAATGCACGTATTAGATCTGTATAGTACATGCAATAACAGTTTTGCTTAAGCTTACTCATATGCAGTATATCCAAAACAGCAGGAACTACCCCCTAAAGTGGTGTAAACAAAATCCTATGAATTTACACAATCATATTGCAAATATTACATCTTCTTGTGGTGTTGATGGGGAATAATTTGAGAATTTTAAGCAGTGCAACTTTTCAGATGCTGGAAAGTCTTGGCCTCATTTTGAAACTGCAGCAGAGGTTGGAATATATTTCATGTGACAACCGTGTCCTCAGACTTGCTATTTGTTATTTCTTTTTAAAATACAAACAAACTGTTTTCTTATTTTGTTTATAGGACAGTGGAACAGGAGACAATAGCTGCATTGAAGAAATATTGCGGGTAGGAATCCTTAAAATTACTTCTTTTCCAGTACTGTTTCCTTTACTCTAAAAAGACAAGAGAATAACAAGAATATTGTAACTACTGCTGTTAAAAAATATTACTCTTTTAGATTGTCATCCTTCTAAGGAAAAAATAGGCAAAATTACTTCCACATGAAAAATAATTGAAAAATCTGTGAAAACAACCTTCCAGAGCCTCTGGATCTCACTGCTACTTTGTGCCAGTACAGCTGACCTTCATGCATGCAGAAGCAGATAATGGGATAAATTACAAACTGAAATGTACAATGATGTTTGAGGTTTACAAACCATGCAAAGTGCATGTTTCCATTAATCATGACTGTCAAAAATCTTAATTTTGAAGGGAGGTCTAGGAAGGTCATTTTCCACCTGGATTTAATTAGAATCCATTATGTAATGTCATTATGTCCATTATGTCCATTATATAATGACAATGTGCAAAATCCATAGTTATTTCTGCATTTCTTTATTATTTCTTTTATCTTAGTAATTTCTAGTTTATTTCTGTGGAGCAAATTAATACACATCCAGACAAATCTTGACTTGAATCAGCTTTGATTTTGATTGTTTTCTGAGGCAGATAGATTTATAAACAATTAAATATCTCCATCTATTTTAAATTGTGATTTTTTTTCAGTTCTTTTTCTGAATTGATAGTTCAATAATTGGTAATGCTTATAAATCTGATATGAGTGATTGAAACACCAAACAAGGTAGATAGAATGGTAAAACATCCCTATTAATGTGTGCACTTCCACCTCTTGGATATCTGCTACCCAAATGTTTGAAATTGTTTGTAAACTGCAGAGCTATAAATATTTGGTTGAGAGATTAGTAGTGCATTAAGCCTGTTGTTTCTAAAGGCATTTATCCATTTTCTCTGAATATGTTAAATGTAGTATTTAATTCTTAAACTGGACAAATAGTTTATCGAAAGGTGACAATGATGTATTGCTTATGGCTTCACTGGCAGAGCTATTACTTAGCTAACATTTACAAAGCAGGCTTTTGTAGAACTGAAACTGTATATTCAATGAGCCTTAGCCTCAGTCCTTGCTGTTTTGTTGCAAATTAGTAGCAAATATCATTAATTCATGATATTATGTGAGGCTCGTTCACCCCTTTTTATTCAAGGCTTTTAAAATGAACAGTCAAAGAAGCTGCTCTTACTCCTTAGGTTGTAAAATTTGGCTTGTGCAATTAGGCAAAAAAATGTAGAAAGAGACATGGTTCCTTGCATGCAGGCACACATGGATGTGTAAAAGACCTCAGCTGAGAAGAAAAATGCACTGTATGACTAGGGATGGCAAGGTGCATCTCAAAATCAGTGAACACAGCTGCTTCTCTCCTTTTCCCTTGAGAATATTACTCAGGAAATACTTTTGTGAAGCTTCATGATGAAGCATTCAGGACGTTCTTGGACGGATAGGACACTTTTATTTGTGAGGATTTATTCACAAAGTCTTCCCTGAAAAAACAAATAAGACAACCACACAGTTCAAAAGCCACATGTTGCTTCTGTGTATCACTACCTGCAGAGGCCTGGCATGGCTAAAATAGAGACCATATCATTTTCGTCTCCTCGCTCTTGTCCTCACATGAGTACTCAGTCATCATGGGTAACCTGTCCAATCTGCCTATCCTCCAGGTCTGCAACCTGGGTATCACTTTCTATTCTGGACTTCCCTTATCTTTATCTGTCTAAGACTATGCATAAATCTTGCAGACTGTTTCTCTATAGCATTTCTAGCTGAAGCTCTTTATTCACAGAGGTATAAGTCTCAGATCCAAATTCTCATTACACACTTTGATTGCTGCAACATCTTTTCCTTGGTTTTGACAAATGCAGTGTTACCCACCTCCATTCATGCTGCTGTGCAGATCATTTTCCTAGCTTGACATCTTGCCCAAAGACATTTGTCTTCACATCTCACCACTGTCATCTTCTTTTCTACCACATCAAGTACAGCTATTTGTCTCTGATTTTAAGGCCTGAAGTCTACCAAGTCCATGCTAACAGCTCTCACTTTAGCTTATCTGGTGATGCCTTCTCCATCACGATGTTGCTAAGTTTTACATCAATTAATTTCTGCCACAATTCTCGTCAGATATGAAAAGAGCCTTGACACTTTTGCAATTACCTACCTTCAAATCCCCTCTTAAGAATCTCCTTTTTCACAAGGACCGTGGAAAAAACAATGCTGAGCTCAGGGCTATAGCACCGTTTCTCGTGCTTGAACATTATTGTTCAACTTGTCACTTATGGTGTCCAGTCAGGTCAGATATATCCATTTTCTTTCTTATGTCCTGAAAAGTGAACTTTCTGTGTCAAGGAACAGCTGTGTAGTACATAAGCAGTGCTTAGGTACTCTCACAGTACAAATCCAGATCAGCAGTGGTTGTTGTTACTGACAATTAGTGAAAACGGTAACAATAATAATGTGCTATTGCTACTGACTTTATAAATTACTGGCATCCAGACTTTTCTAGCTCTCTCCATGCTCTGTTTTTGTCCTGAGCAGATCCATTCAGTTTTTACACAGATTTTTCCGTTTTCTGAAACAGATTGTTTATAAGGAGTACCATTTCCATGTTTCTGTTGGAGGTGCTATTTACATTGTGAAGCCAAAGTTTAGCCTCTTTTTGGACAGAGTATATACAATTCCCATACAGGTGCCCAAAAGCAGACAGTGAAAAGCCACAGGAGCTGCAATCCTTCTGTTCCCCTCAGAAAAGTTGGCTGATGTACTGAAATATGTTTATTATTGAATGAACTACTGTACTGTATGGAGCGTCAGCAGGAGGAAGAAGATACTTTAAATTTATCTTTTTAAGGAACATTGCACCTTATTTTAGCTGTTACACACACAAAGTAGAAAACATCCTCTCTTTCTAGATAGCATGAATCAGGCTGTGGCATTTCCAAGGGATAAGTACTTCCATGACATGTCCGTGTCTCCCCAGTCAAGACAAAGGGAAGCAGAAAGTGTGCCCCAAGTCTGCTCGATCTGCTTCCCTGTATTTCCTTCCCCCAACAGGTAAGAGGAGGAAAGTGCTGGTTTGTGAAGAGATCTTGTCACCCTCTGGTTTCAGGACACGACTAGAGCTAACACCTGGAGCTGGGCTGCAAAATCAATTTAGGCATAGCTTTAAAATCACCAAATCTTATTTTGCACTACAACAAGAATTTGTAGACTTTGTGCTGTCTGATGAAGTGCAGGGTACCACAGCTTAAGTCTAGCATCTTTTTTGTATGTTGTTTTATCAAACGTAACAGAGTTTTGTAGACTGTGTAAATTGACAGATCTTTCTGCACAAAACTGCAGCTTCCAGAGAAAACCCCCAAGAAATGAGACACAGAACCTCTTCCAGTCCTGAAGGAGGTTGATTAACAATACAGTAACCCTGTCGATATTGGAGCTGTTGTAAGGACTCCTGCTGAGTTTATAATCACTGCAGGAATCCTGAACCTCATCCAAACCCATGCACTAATTTATAGCAACTTCCTCAAAGCATAGTGACTTCTCTGTCCAGCTGCAGGCACGCATGTTGAGGACAGAGAAACTTCTAAGACAGCTTTCAATGTAAATAACATCCAGTAAGACCAAGTTACAGATGTAATGTCAAATCAAGACAGAAAAGCCTCATTGCTTGATAGTAGCTGTAAAAGGCAATTCTTTGTAAGTTTTTGCATTGTTGGTAGAGGACATCGTAGAAAACTTTGAAGCAGAAAATAAGAGTTAAGACTACAAAAATATCCTTTATTCCACTGTGCTTGGAGCAGTTGCTACCTGAGCTCCTGAGATACTGCCAAAGCCAACCTATTCACTTCCTCACTAAAACACAGGCTTGCTAAACAAGATTAGTAATTTTAATGGATTTCTGTTTGATTGTATTAGTACATGGAACTGTGTATTTTGTTGTGAGTGGTGGGATTTGGAGTAAACATTTATTTTGCTGTAGTACCTATGAAAAAGGAGAGCAGCAGGAGTCCTGTCTCTCCACTAAGTGTTGCAGCCAATATCAGATGCACTCTATTTGCTGTGGATTTAAAGAGAAAGGGCGTGTGTCAAGTGCAGGCAGTTCTTGGCTTGTAAGATCTAAGTGGAGGGGGATTGATCTGGTTACTCTTACAGTCTTAGCTGCGATTTCCTGGAGTTACCATAGCTTGGTTGAAAGGAAACCCAAAGGCAGGCTGAGCTTTTAATTATTGAAGATGTTTCTTGTGAATTCCCTGGGATTTTTTGTGTTGATGTGAGAGGTGTCATTGAACTGGAGAGACAGGCGTAGTTTGAGTGCTCGGCCTGCGAACAGTGTTTGGCTTCAGGCTGCAGAGAACAGCGGGAAACTAATGGAGCAACAGGAAGACAGGGAAAGAAGAAACCACCTCCTCTGGGGTGACATGGAGCAACGGAGAGGCAGGATAGCATGTGGGATGGAGGACAGGTACGTTTCTTTTAGATAGAAAAAGCAGTTGGAGAGGCAGTGAAAAAGACTCAGACTCTTCCTGTGAATATCCTTTCCAGTGAAGGACAGTTCTGCTTGGTACTGTAAGCCTCCTGCCCAGGGCTGAGCACCAGCAAGTGCCCTTGCAAATAGGTTGTGACACACCATGACCACAGGAGACCCTCTTAGGGAAATGTGGCATTTTAAGTGTGATGGCTTTGATGAGTAATTTGCTTGACTCTCTCTACCCTGTGAAACTAATCAAGAGCGTGTAAAGCACAATATTTCATATTTGAGCAATGTAAAAACTGACTGAAACCAGAATCTAATTCTGTATTTTTCCCCTTCCCCACTTGGGATCCCTTGGCTCATTAGCAGGCTTGCTAATTCTTTAGCAGAAAGCATTAAGGATCAACCCATCAAATATTCAGGTTTTTTTTTCAAACCTGAACATATGTGCTGTGAGATCAGCTGCACTCCATCAGCTGATTGAATTAAAACAAGAGCAGAGGTAAATTAGAAACTGTCTGCACAAGACAAATCCTGTGAAAACATGAAATCCTACCAAACACACTGTCACTGTGAATAAGCATCACAGTCAGTGGAGCACGTGTCAATACTTAGAAGGGAGAAAAATCAGTTTCTTAGAGGTAGGTTGTTAGTTCAACAACTGTGAACTGCTGCCTTGTAAATGTTAATGACTGTAAGATCCCACTGACTGCAGTTAAGCTCCTAGTGGAGTCGGACATGTGAAGAATTACAGAACACAAATATGGTAATCAGCAGTATATTTCTAAACACTCCTCTTGCTTTCTGCAGCAGTCTAGGGGTGGAACAAGACCCACTTTGCTGCATGGCACTAGTGCAATAGCTACCTCTGCTCTAGCAGTGTGTTTTATTGTGGTCTCGCTGCTGGAAAGAAATTGCTGGCCAACATTGGAAGGAAGATGAGAAGGCTGCCCTCAGCACAGCACCTTATGGGGAAATTCAGGTTGGCTTCTGTGACTGAGCCCAATGAGAAACTCCTGGAAAAGTTTCATGAGAAACACAGCAACTTCAAGCAGAAAAGAGGCAATGGGAGAGAGAGGAGATATGGAATCTTAGAAGCAAACCCAGTTTGCTGACATTACCTTTCTTGTTCAGTTTCATTGAAAACAGACACACTCCAAAGTGTCAGAAACATATTAAAAATGTATCAGATGCATAAAATATCAATTGCTTTCATTGCAATCTTTCAAGAAAACTTTCAGAGCAAGGCTTTGCTTTTAGTATCCTAAATTTCAGAGCAATTACAGCGTTTTTTTGGCTGATGCATGCTGTTCATTGCATTCCTTCAGTATTGTTCTTTTTGTCTTTCCTATTCAAATAAATAAAAAGCATACCCAAGAGTATTTGGAAAACATGTCATTTCACCCAAGGCACTAAATCCCAGAAACATCAAGACATAGTTCAAGCTATCTAATCCAACCTCCAATACTCACCTATTAACGTTGCCCTTCTTACCACTCAGTGGCATTCAGCTCATTTGTACAGTATCTTTTCTACGGCAGATACTGTCTGCAGTGAATTACCTAGGGAAGTTTTCCTCCAGCTAGTCTGAGTACCACTAGTTTTGAGAATGGCAGCACTGTGGAGCTTCAGCAAGCTCTGTCTGGAGCTTCTCCAGCTTCTCAGCAACAATTAGCAGTCCATGCTATACTTTGTGCTGCTAGAGAAAAATTAGCAGCCTAGCTAAAGATATTTTGACTTTGTCCATATAAGCTGCAGTGACTACAGTGGAGGCATACCTATGTACACCATCATCCCCTTGACTCCTCATACCTTGGCAGCTTTCGTGATGTGCCATCGGTATGTGGTGCCTTGGAGTTTCTCTGTGTGTTTGCTGCAGCCAGGGTCTCTTCATTACCCCTTTCTCCATCCAAACGGCTGTGGGGAGATTCCTCACTTTTCATAGCTCCTGTCCCTTTTAGGCTTTCTCAGATCATCAGAGTCTCTCTCCAGGTGACCTGTTACTTGTTATCAGCTCATCTGAACGGAAGCTGCTCCTAGTTTGGTCACTATGCATGACACGTGTTTTATTGCCCACATTGTGGTTTTCAACTATCAATTAACCTTCAGAGCCAATGCATTAAAACCAGATACGTAAACATCACTCCATTGTCCCTTAACATATAGAGTCTCAGGCACAAAACACTGTAAAATGGCAGTAAAATACTAACAGTGATAATGTCAACCAACCATTAATTTGCTGCATATCAACAGTCCCTCTCAATTGTCACACTTGGATTTTTTGTTGCTGTCACTTTTGTTGTTGAAAATAGTGTCTCAGAGGACTTTGAGGTTTGAAGTATGCTGTATATTTAAACCTTGAACTTAATAAATCTCTGTGTCAAGGAAAAAGAAATCACCTTAAAAAGGCAAAAGCTATAAATAGTTTAGTGGAAACAGGAGATCAAGATGGAAACTCTGATGGTGGGAATAAGATTTACAACAAATGTCATTCAAAGGTAATCAGCCTTTTGGTCCTCCAGGTCCCAAGGCGGGACACAGAGGTACTTTCTGTGGCATTAGCCACCATGTGCTGGGGCCCTGACATTCTCAAATACAGCAAAATCTGACCTTTTTTGGAATCAAAGAGGAAAAAGACTTCTTTTTAGAACACAAGTAGATGATGTGCAAAGGCTTTGTGTTAGGAAAAGGCAAGCTACTCTAAAAAAGCTGGTGAAACACAATCGTGCTAATGTGGTGGAATTAATTTTCAAAATTGCTGTTTTGTAGTGAGTGCATACACCCTGATATTTGACAAAGCAAGAGAGAATCCAAAATGAATTACCCAGTCTCTCTGCTATAAAAAAATAATACTGTAAAATACTTACTAATTTTTCCCTCTGTTTAGAGTGTTCCACAAAGCTAGAGAAGAGGCGCAATCACCATCTTGTTCCAATAAAGAGAAATGATTCTTTGTTATTAATGGCAAAGGGCCAGACAGATTCTCGTTCTGTATATCCCTGCTGCAGCTCCTCTGAGGCCAACAGAATTATGCATATTAATACCAGAAAGGATCTGTGCTATCAGTCCCAATGAAAGAAGAAGAAATTTGGGTAATAGCAGGGATCCACACTGCTGGGAGCCTGGGGTTTGATGCCTTCAGCTGTCACTTTTAGAGAACAACCTATTTTTTACCCCATCGGTAAGATTCACTCAAATTGAAGTGAGACCACAAAGAAGGTGTGACTTGAGATGATGGCGTCCTCCAGGTAACTGTATGGTGACAGTGGTTTCTTCCTTGGTTAAATGTGCACTAAGGAAGTAGACTCATCAGACAATGCAACTAGATGCTGGTATATGATGTTTTCCAACCCAGGTTGATGTTCCCATTTTCTTCGCCATGTTTCCAGGGATGACTCTAGAGTAGCGGAGAGAGAGACAGAGGGCAAGCTGTTGTGTGCGTGTGTTTTGGGCTGTAGACTGCAGCTATGGTTGCAGAGCCAAGCAATCATTGCTCCACGGTTCTCAACGCCTAAAGACACAGCCCTGGTTTGCCCCATGAGCCCACAGGGTGACAGACCTGCTGCCATCCCCACCTTAGGATATGTCTCTGAAAAGCTGCATTAGGACAAGTTGTGTGTTTCAGTGGCTGACATTACACAGGTACTTCAGCTGTGCACCTTTTGCTGTCTCCTACACTAATATTTTCTGTAGACATGCTCTTACATCTAGGAAATTCCTCTATGGTGCCTGATTTTCCGCAACTGGAGATGATCAGCAGGAGCTCTCACACCACTGCCACATTTTGCTCTGACCCAGGAAGCGTGAGCTTTCTGTTTATGTCTGAGAGAGGCAGCTTTCATCATCGGGCAGCTGAGACAAATATTCTTTTGTTAATCTTATTTAATCATATTTAGCAGCAACACATGAGTTAGCAGTTAGCTTCACTTGGCAAGAAGACATTAAGGAAACTGTGGGAGAAAAGAGAGGTCTGCTAAAAGGAAATTAAATCGCTTTCAAGAATATTCCATTGCAGTGTCTATACTAATGAGTAAAATGGAATAATAACTGTTCTCTTACCCAGAGGCCAATCAGCATAGCATGGCTCATGTCCAAAGAGCCAACTGTCTTACAGCCACAAAGCAGAGTGGCTTCACCCACACTGCCTGTTAGGAGAGACTCCCAGCTGTGCAGATACTGTCTCTGCAAGAGTTGACCCAAGTCAAAACCATGCTGGTGTCAGCGATTTAATGATATGCACAGTTGTGGGCTGGCACTCAGTTATGTGGTCATGTCAGAGTTTTAGGGCTTCCCTCTGCCTTGTGCAAAAGCTCAATGAGCTTGGAGAACATAGTACCAGCCACAATGCAAAAATTGTGATTGAAAATCTCAAGCATTTTCTTATTCTATTTATTTTGGCATCTTTTTACCATTGCAGTTCATTGCCCTTGGGACATATTGGGTTGGTCTTTTTCTTTGAAAATGTGAAAGGTGAAAACTGTTTTTGAAGGAAAGAACATACACAGCCATTTGTCTGCAGGATGCAAAGTGCTGTTAATAGACTATTTTAAGGCAGGCTGACTGAATACTGATCAAGTTTTCACTAACCAAAATGCCATAGTGTCTGTCCTTTACGCTTAGCACTAAATGCCATTTACGGTGTATGATGTGTTGTGTCATTCTTAGAGTTATTTTGAATTCAGTTCCTTAGGAAGTAAAATCCTGTCAGGTGTGCTTCAGAAGTGAGGTACTTTGAAAAGACCCAATTATTTCATGTACAAATTGTTGATGTTGCCTTATATGATGGGATTCTGATTCAGTCATCTAAACAGTACAGGTTACAATGAAGATGGTGATAAACCATCAGATTTATTAAAGTTTCTGGAAACTTAATTTTTGTCAAAAGAAATAATTTAATTAAAAATATATATATTTGCAATAAAATTGATTACACTTAAAATCACCCAGACATAAAAGGGTTTGCACACAAACTTCAGTTAAAAAACAGGCAATTTTATATAGAAATTGCAAGCCTGTCACTTTACCCTTGGAGGGAAAAAAAGTTATTCAGAGTAGTGACAATAACTTGGTGGGAGAGAAAGTGGGCTTCATGCAGTAAAAAAGTTTCTCTCCAGCTGTGTGGGTTTTCCACAGGCCTTTTTTCATTAATATTATCAAGTTATTTGTTATTTACTCATGAATGCTGTACAAATACTGAGCAAATTCAAGACATTATTAATTTCCTAGCATTGCATGTACGCATATGCAATGGTTCATTATAGCCCCGAGTTTTCAACATATTCCAGTGTAAATGAGAAGAGCCCAATTAAAAAAAATTGTAGACCCTGATCCAACCTTTGTTGACTTCAGATCCTGATGTTGAATTGAGCACCAAAAGAGAAAATTATGCCTATTAAATTGAGTAAACATTTTCTTCATTTATCTGGGTGGGTTTTTTTTGTCAGTGAAAACTATTTTTTTGCTAAAAATGCCAACCCTTAGAAACTTAATGAGTATTAATGAAAAGCTGGAATAATTTAGCATGGACAAAAAGAGGGTAATTTTCCTTAGACATTTTGTTAGTATGAACTGAATCCTAAAAGGCCTGTTCGCCTTGTGTTTTGTCAGAATAATTCTCATTATAAGCAATAGGAACCAGGTATATATACATCAATACCAGAATAGACTGCTAAATATAGTTGCTGCCGTGGCAGCTGGTTCCCTCTCTTGTTCATCAGATGGGGAAGCTGGAACCTGCAGCAGTCTCACAAGTTAAGATAACACTTGAAGATTTTTTTTTCCCTGGTAACAGGGCCATGAACTCGATTTCACGCTTCCAGGCACTTCAAGCTTTTCCTGTGCGCATGGTCAGTCTTCACCTGCTGTGTTTGGACCCACCACACAGGGCTAACTTCCCTTACCATGATCAGGCTACTCAAATTTGCCACGTGCATCACATTTTCCAAGCTATGTAGCCACTGTAGGTTCTACAATCATTCAAAAAAAAGGATGGTTTTGACTTTTCCCCATTAGTTGGAGAAGCAGCAAACATCTCTAGGCAGAGCAATAAAAGATCTCCATGCTTTGCCTCTTTTAAATTTGCCCACCATTCTTTGCTGTCACTCCTCAACTCTCTTGCATCTGAAGATGACATTTCCACCCTGTCTTCGAGGCTCAGTCTGGCTTTCCCTCTCCCTCCCCTCCTGGGCAGCAGTGTCTTTCATCTTCTCTGGTGTCTCCCTGCTCAGAGAGCTGCCCCCAGGCTCTGTTCTCCTAAACAAGCTGCCTTTGTCTCTGAGCCCCTGGAGTCTCACAGGAGTCACATAGGCTCTGTGATTTTTTTTTTTTAAGACCAAGGATTAGTATCTGATATCTTTTTTCTCTTGTCTAGGATTTTCTGCTATCCAAATCTAGACCCCTGTGGAGAGATAGCGGAAAGAAATGGCCCTTAACCTTTTGTATTCAGGTGCTGATAATCTTTAGCTATCGACCTTTTCATGAATAGACATTAACTTCTTTTCCTTGTCTTCTTAGCACACAGAGGTTAAAGCATTACCCAGTAAAAAACAGCCATAAGGAATTAATAAATTATACATAGGCAGATTCTCCAAATCATCAAACATTCTCTTCTCTAAAGGATGTTCCCTAGCACTTATTGTTTCTGTGATATATGTGCCTTTCCATATCTTGTTACCTAAGCTTTCATGGATTTTTTTTCTTTTTTTCTCCTTTTTATTTATTTTTTCTTTTAGTAATTTCAGTGCATTCTGATTTAAAACAAACCAATAGCAGTCTCTTTTTTACCTCTCTCTCTGTCTCTCTTTGCCAGCAGAACCCACACAGGCTGGACAAACAAGCGGAGAGAGTTCTCAGATGAGACAGACACAGACCTGGAATCTTTGGTTTCAGTATCCCATCTCTTGAACCCATGATGTCAGGGAAGGAGTCAGTCTGCCCAGGGATGCCTGTGTTTTTGGTACTCTCACACAGCCCCTGGCAGCGTTTCTGGCTGCAGCAGCTTTGTGAATGTGCAAGCCTGTGGGTCCAGCTTAAGAATGTCTGTTCTCACATGCTTTACTTGGCAAAAAATTCCATAATAACTCATAATAATAATTCCATAATAACTCATTTGGCAGTGAAAAATCCACACTAGCCAAGTAGTGTACCAGAGTACTAACAAGCTCAATACATGCAGAAATGGATTGATCCATAATGCATCTTTTCTATGTGTTCAAGTGCCTCTATTTTGACCAAGAGCCACCCAATTGGTAATTGTTGCAGAATCTATCCTAGGAGCCATGTGGGATTTGGGGCCAGCAAGAAGTATCTAATTGTGATGGAACCATAATGATATGGGATGTTGCAACCTGTCCTCAAATTTTCCACAAAAGATACCAGTCTTACTAAATTTTTAAGATCGTGTCTCACCCTATACATGAGATTTTTCTGCTGCAGTGATAGAATCGGGTCTTAAAGTTAAAACTTCAGAGTGTTTAAAATACAAAGCAAGAATTTTAAAGCATTGTTGGCTTGGCAGATACATTTTTATGAAGCTCATATTCCAGAGTAAAAGTACTTTAAGAATACTGCAACTTAAAGTGTGTTAAAGTATATGAAAATAGAGTGTTCTGTGAGACAAAGATGAGGGGAATTAAATGTGGAAGTCAGTAGAGGTAAAAAGGAAAATGTAGCTGACCACACACACACGTCTGTCCTAGCCATTCCTCTCCAGATCACATCTGCTTGACTCTACTGCTCTCTTGCTGTTTGTGAATCCAGATGGCTGCAGGGTCAGTCCAGCCAAATACTGTACTGTTTTTCTGGTGTGCAACAAGTCAGGCTTCAGCTTCGAATCACCTTCATGCCACTGCCTGCTCTGATTCACTGACTCCTGGAAGGAGCAGGCACCTAACCCAGAGTTCAATGTTGAAGGCAGCCAGTTTGAGTAACCCCTGCAAAACAGACACAGCACTGATAGCTAAACTCTTTGCATTAGTTCCAAGCAGGAGTGAAGCATGAAACTCCTCGCAGGTCTAAAACATGAAATATCTTACAAGGATCTGCAAAATTAGATACTTAGTTTAAAGAGAACACCTTTGGTCCATCTGACTCCATCTAAAGTGGTGATAGCCAAGAGGTATTTCTGGTCTCACACATCTCATAGTGTCCTGAGTGTACAGCAGGGTAGTGAGCATGTATAAGTCAGTCCATGCAACTTTCTTGCACCCTAGTTTCAGCTCAAAATCCCCTGGATGCATGGGTTGAAAGGAGTCTCAATATAGCTCAGTGGTTCTAGGACCTGGGTAGTGGAAGGACAAGGAGCACAGAGAGCAATGTATAGCACTTCAAGTGAATTTAGACTAAACCAGGAAGAAGTCGTTATGTTCCAGAACTGTCCAATATTTAAGTCATTTATCTCAAAATAGAATTAAGGTGTGAGAAAGCTTATAAAATGCACAGCTGCATTTCTCTGCAAAATTACAGGGTTTCTTCTATTTGGAATAATGACTGTAAATTCCTTGGTATCACGAAGACTATTTAAGGTCACATCTACCAAAGCATATTTAAAGAAAGTTCAGACCTTTTGTGTCTGGCACTTACATTTCGATTATCTGTCTGGAGGCAAAGCTCCTCATTTTGATATGTAATGAATAAAATGCACAAGTGGAAGGAATCAAGATAATGAATTTGCAGGATAATTTTACTAATTATCTTGTTGCTGATCATAGAACCAAGGCGCTGCAAGTCAATTGTACCACAGCTATTAATATGCAATGCCTAAAGCTGTTCTTGTAACATTTATTACTCATCTCGCTGGTTCTACACAAGTTGATAGTTTTCTATTAAATTTGTAAAAGTAGAGTCACTAACATGTTCCTTGTTCTAAGCATAACATGTTAAATTATACAGATTTACCAAAGTCTAAAGTAAATGAGAGCATTTAAAATAAGATGTTTTCTACTGGGTGTTATGTGATGAGTTGAGATGGAATTTATCTCACCTTGTTGACTTATTTTAAGATAAATGTCTAACCTAAGTTATAAATTTAATCTCCCTAGGTAGTCATGAGAGAGAGGATGGGGCAAATTGTCCTCTGAAGATGTCTCTCTCCTCATCGACTACAGAAGGATCCCAGTTGATTTACTGAAATGAACAATTATTTTATGACTAAAGCTAAGAGGGATTCAAGTTTGTCGTTGGGAAATCGTAAATTGGAAAGTTTTCAACAAGAAAAAGGCCAGAAACAAGTAATGCTACCATGGGGTTGTTCAGCAATGCTTAGAAGATAGGTGGAGAACACAAGCATAGAGTCTGTACAGATTGTCTGCCTTTGGGAACAGCTCAAGAACATGGAAAAGTGTCTATCAAAGGGAGCCATTGATATCCAAACTGCAGCAACGAGACAGACAGACTCAGGAGCCATAATGGGATGCGTAGTGTGGCTTTCTGAAATGAAGAAAATGTGGACAGAGACGAGTGAGGACAAAAAATTTTGAGATTAAAAATACATGCAAGAAAGATGTGCAAAAGCGAACACAATACTGGAGAAGTGATGGGTGAGAGGAAGTAGTCCTACCTATCTCTTCTGCATCCCACACGACCAAAAGGAGCTCAGTCTACTCAGTATCCAGAGCAGTGCAGAGTTGGCTTGCTGTATCACACCACAGATTTCTTAAACTGAGCACGTGGCCTTTGCTGCTGTGCCCTCCTCTATGCTAAAGTTCAGATGTTGCCTGTTACTTCTCCTATCTGGAGGCATTAGAAGTACAGAATTCCATAGGGTGCTCTAAAGGAGGTGCTCTGGGAAAGTGGAACAGTAGATCCTGATGCTGTAACCTCATTTCTGTGTCCTCCTGGCTGGGATCTGTAGACACCTTTTCTCTGCCTTGCTCAGTATTTGTTTAAGTAGACTTAGTCTCCAGCCTGTCAAGAAGGACAAGGAGTAGCTGGAGAGAGTTCAGCGCAGGGCCACAAAGAAGATGGAGTGGAGCGTCTCCTGTATGATGGAGGGCTGAGGGAGCTGGGGCTCTTTAGCTTGGAGGAGACTGGGGAGTGATCTCATTAATGTTTACAAATACATAAAGGGCAGGTGTCAGGAGGATGGAGCCAGGCTCTTCTCAGTGATGTCCAATGATAGGACAAGGGCCAACGGGTACAAGTTGGAATATAACAGGTTCCAAAGAAACATAAAGAGAAACTTCTTCACTGTGAAGGTGATGGAGCACTAGAATGGGCTGCCCAGGTGGATTGTGGAGTCTCCTTCTCTGGAGACATTCAAAACCCACCTGGACGAGTTCCTTTGTGATCTACTCTAGATGGTGTTGCTCTGGCAGGGGATTTGGACTAGATGATCTTTCAAGGTCCCTTCCAGCCCTTGACATTCTGTGTGTGACTACCAGAAATCTGTGTGTGACTAATTTTTGGCACTGCACATGTAACAGGGAGTGTCATAATGGAGATATAGTTTTTGCTTAGAATATAGTAAAAATGTCCCCTCTCCCCAATTCAGGCTGTTCCTGCAGCAAGCTAAGGTACCATAAAGTTTTTGATAACTAAATCCATTTGGTGCTTTATCTCTACCCTCAAATCATTTCCCTTAATATTAGACAAAACTACAGCACAATAAAAAACCCAATAATGGTCAGGCACTTGGCTTAATAAAAAGTCTTTTGAACTGCTATTGTAACATAGAAAAGAGGTCAGCTATTTCAGCATAGATCTTAAAGTTAGCTGTAAATATTTGTAATATTTACAGAAGAATCAAAGCTGTCTCTCTGCCAACCATGCTGCAAATAAGGATCCTTCAAGTAAGAACTTTAGAAGCCCTAGAGGACTCTGCTTTAATAAGCAAGTCATCTAAAAGCACTGTTGCAGACAAGCAGAGGGTACACAATAACCCAGAACAGAAATGATCTGACTGCAGAGAGACACTGGAAAGCAACAGGTTCCAACTGGATAAAAACCGAGACAGTTTTGTAAAATAAGCATTTCTCATGCCACCTTTTTAGTTTCTTTTTTGTATTTTGGTTGAGCTTTTCTCTCCCATAAAAGTTCGTCAGAAACATTAAAAGCAGAAATCAAGTGCTATTTGCAGGTTTTGTTTTTGTTGTTGGATGAAACTGAGAGTATACTGTGCTATAAATAAAAGCTTGTAAGTAAATTCCCAGCACATTAAAACCTGCCTAACAGGAGATTAAGATGGTCTGAAGTCACTGACTCAGATCATAAACAGTGCCACCGTTAGCTGAAATGATTAATCACTGTGATATGAAAGAAAAGAGGAAATTTGTTAAAAAATAAGCAGGGGGCAGGATGCTAACTCCAGGGGCACTCTGATTGGCTCTTTAATAATGTATAACGAAGCGTGTGCCAGATCAAAAGCAAATCACATGCAGCTGGCAGAAAATGAAATGGCATTAGGCAAAGTATTTGTCTAGCTATGAGGCTATTTAGGAAACTGCTGTCTGTTAATGTAACATCTATTAAAGCTTTTCAAATTAATTTTTACTCGTAGAAACCCCATAAATAAAACATGGTGTGTGCACTTTATATATATATATATGCATGCACACATAAGGAGATATCCATATGTATGCATTATATATTAATAATACTGCAAACATTTAGTCGCAACTTTGGAAAATTACCAGGTGTTATTAGCTAGTTAAATCACTTTCACATTCATATCTTAATTGTTACCATGTGTGAGTATGTGCTGAGTAATTGTCACCTGGTTGTGTTACAATACGATTTTTGCTGTGACAGAACCTGACAAAAATCTGTGGTAGAGGGAAGAGAGGAGGTGTGCTGATGTTGTGTCCCTGATGCTCATGATGTTCAACAAGGACAAATGCAGAGTCCTGCACCTGGAGAGCAACAATCCCATGCACCAGTGCAAGCTGGCGTTGACATGATGGAGAGCAGCTCTGCAGAGAGAGACCCGGGAGTCCTGGTTGATAATAAACTAACCATGAGCCAGCAATGTGCCCTCATGGCCAAGAAGGCCAATGGCATCCTGGGATGCATCAAGAAGAGTGTGGCCAGCAAGTCGAGGGAGGTTCTGCTCCCCCTCTACTCTGCCCCGGTGAGACCTCATCTGGAGTCCTATGTCCATTTCTGGGCTCCTCAGCTCAAGAGGGACAGAGAGCTGAACAGAGTCCAGTGCAGGGCCACCAAGATGATCAGGGGACTGAAGCATCTTCCTAATGAGGAAAGGCTGTGGGAACTGGGGCTGTTTAGTCTGGAGAAGAGGAGACTGAGGAAGGATCTCATTAATATGTATAAATATTTGAAAGGTGGGTGTCAGGAGGTTGGGACATCCCTTTTTTCTATTGTATCTAGCAAGGGGACAAGGGGTAAAGGGGTGAAACTGGAACACAAAAAAATCCATTTAAACATAAGAAAAAACTATTTTACTGTGAGGATGATGGAACAGTGGCAGAGGTTGCCCAGAGAGGGTATGTACTCTCCTTCCTTGGAGGTCTTCAAGACCGACGTGGAAATATTCCTCTTTGACCTGATCTAGATGGACCTGCTTGAGCAGAGGGGTTGGACTAGATGATCTCTGAAGGTCCCTTCCAACCCCTACCATTCTATGATTCTATGATTTCCTTTTAAAATCTAGAAGGTGCACACCTGTCTGCTGAGCTCCTTCAGCTTTGACTGAGCCAGCTCAGCAGCAGTCGTGGGGAGTCAGGGAGCGATGCTTACACAGGGGAGATGCTTTTCCATCACCATTGGGTCTTTAAGACACTGTACTCATGGGTGGCTGAGGCTGAGCTAGTGCACAAGCCTCGAGGCACATGCTTCTGAATCTGGCTGCAGCGTGGACCTATTTTTCATCTGGTTAAAGCCTGAAGCACAGGGCCTGGTCTGAAACCACAAGGCTGTCTCTCTCTGGCCCCATGGTCTAACCCCTAGGCTGGAAACAAGACCCTTCATTGTAACTCCTTGATTCCTGGCTTGTGTTTTTCTGCCTCACCAAAGGTCCGGCTTCAACAGGACAGAGCAGGTGATATTCCCTCCCGAAACTTAGTGCAGTCTGAAGGTCTTCTGGGGAACAGGAGCCACCCGAGGCTGATGAGACCCCTTCAAAGCCTCCACTCCTGAGGTCAACCCCAGCAGCGGAGCATCAAGCAGCCTGTCTGCCATCCGCGCTCTCTGCTGCTCAGTACTTTCAAAGCAGCGTTGCTGTGTGCCATTACACAGTGAGCGACACCACTTTGCCGTCACGCTGCCTCATTCTTGTCACCACGCAGTGGAAACCATCAGCTGACGGGAGCAGCACACGGGGGGGAAAAACAGAGCTCGTGCAGACTGGCAGCCCCGCGCCTTCCCGCAATTACCAACAACATTTCGTTTCTGTCACCGCTTGCTAAAAACACGGCATAGCTACTGAAATAAGTGAGCACTTAAGGGAAACCCAGACCTTTTATATCTGCCACTTATTTCCTGATTATCTTCCTGGAGGTCAGGCCCTTCATTTTGACACTTAATGAATAAAATGCCCACGTTGCAGGAAATGGGATAATGAATTGTGAAAAGACATAATCAGCAATGACTAAATAATTAAGGGAATTGAAATGTAGAGTCATGTGGGAATGTATTAATAATAACATGATTTTTCCATATGCTAAAAAATTCTGCCTGTTTTTAGAAAATCAGTCATCACACATGCTCTGTGGTAAAAAAAATATTAATGTAGACTAATAGGAACTGTAATTAGATGTTCTGCTTTTAAACAGCTGAATAAAAGATGAAATCATATAGAAAGTATATTTAGATACAAGCCAGAAAGTAAACTGATTATTATTCATAGTGCTGTTAATAGGAGCTGTAATTTATGCATCTAGTGGGAATCATGTTAGGCAATTAGGAAAGGGAGTCACACTTGACTTCCCTTTATGCATTTACATATTTATATATTTTCCTATATCTTGCCAATGTCTCCATCTTTCCAGTTACCTTTAATCCACATAACTATCTAGAATAATACCTTTTACAGTGAAATTCTCCACTGGAATTCAGAAGTTGGCTTTCACCTAGATTAAAGAAAACTGCACAAGCTTCTCTTTGATCATGTTTGTCTCCTGACATTGGACTTCTGCAGGTCCCCGGTATTACATGAAGAATGGGAGTTTTTAATTTCTCTCAGCATTTCACCTTCAAAGGCTTGCAGCAGAAATTATTATGGCAGTTGGTCAGAATTGTGCCCGCTTCTGCTCCTTTCTGTCTGTATTACCCTCTCCCTGCTTACCCAGGGCTGAGGTTCTATTGCTTAGTCTCTGTAGCTAGCTCCTAACAAAACCTGGGATCCTATAATTCACCAAACTCCCAGCACTGAAATACCATTGATCTGGATTTTGGTTCCATTTGGCATTGGTGTGGTTGTAGAATATATGATCTTTAATATATATATATATATTTCATATTTTGAACAGTTCAATGCAAGAATGCTGTATGTTTATTTTGTGCAATGATGTGTTTATTGTTTACATCTGAAAGCATCCTAGTATTGAATCACGTGTCAAGGCATACTCAACCATCCCATAAAATGTGGGTCAGCCAGAGAGGGTCACATTGCCAAATACATTTGAACAGATGGGCGGGCCGAAGTACAGAGAGCTGTTGTGGTTTGATCAAGGTAAAATAAGCAAGACAGTGGCAGAGCAAAGATTAAAATTCAAGGCGTGAGTTCAGTGAAGGATTAAGCACCGAGTTCATCTACTTCATTTCCAGACATATAGAACATATACCTCAGATAATCTGCAGTTATCAAAGTTTGGAAATATTCAGTACACAACTTTCAAAAAGAAGAGGGGACGAGATTCCTCAGGAACAAGAAAGGAACCTCCAGGGACCTTGTGAGGGGCTAACCAGTGGGCAGGAGGGGGATTTCTCCAGTAGGAGCCATGCTGCCACTGAGTTGCAGGGTCAGCTAACCAGCCACCATGAGTACTCAGGAACAACACGAGGTGAGAACCTGAGCCAAGTGCTTGCCCCCACCAGATAAGCAAAGTCTTTTTTTTTTTTTTATCTCTATTTAATCCTGACCTGGGCAAAACTGCCCCATAAGCAAGACACCAGTTACCCCCAACTATGTTTGAGATGATTTCACAATGAGCCTTGTAACATGTTACCAATCCTAAACTTTGAATTATTCTGACTCAGTTTTACTTGCTGTGTTCTTTTGCTAAGGCTGTTCTCACCGCTTTGCTGGGAGTGATGCCTCAAAGAGAAAGTGCCAGAGCTTCCCTAGGGTGCAGGGTGCAGAGCACTCTTCCCCATTCACTCTGCCCCCCTTCAAGCACTCCTAGAGATGAGTACCTTGTGTCTTGACAGAGCCTTTTGGCTGCAGGGCTTGTGTTTTGGCTGCAGACCATATTTTGTAATTGGGCTGGCGAGCACTGCCTCTCCTCCTGCTCAGGGCTGGGGATGACAGTGCCAGCTACTCCCCCTGCCAGCCGGGCTTGCAGATGGCCCCATGAGCTACCATCAGCTCATCCTCCAATGTTCCTCTCTTACCCCGTGTCCTGCTAAACTGTCTTTAACAGTACTACTTTTGGCAGATGTTATTCAGTAACAACCCCCTCTTTGTCACACCCTGCAATCCTCCTCACCTTTCCCATTCCAGAGCTGGGAAACAGGAGGTATTCCATGAGTAATGTTACGTTAAGGTACAACCCATATTAAAAAAAAAATAGGGGTTAAAACCAGTAAATGCATTCCCATGCATTCCAATAATGCTCTTTTTTTCTCAGACAGAGGGTGGTTTTCATTTCCCCCCCAACATAAGCATCCACAGTGTGCCTCCCTCCCCAGCCATCCTGGGCATTGCATGGGTCTGGCTCGTTGCATTTGTTCTCCATCAAAGTGCGATATCTTGGGATGGATTCTGCAGGCTTAAAATAGAAACATTCCTGCATGCTGCTGCTGCTGTATCATTGGGTAATCATTAAATAAATTCAGTGTTTTACTGCATTAACAAAAACACATGATTGTTTAACAGAGTATATTACAGAAGATGGAGACTTTAATGGTCTCTATGGATTTTTAGTTTGTAAGAGTACATTATGAAGCTGTCTTGGTAGGGTGCTGTTTTCATATGTGAAAGAAGTTACTGGCGTTATACATCATTTTTATATCTTGTTGCTAGGCAACATATCATAGTGCAGTTATTGCAAAGGTGTCTGCTTCCTCGTTAAAAATCTTCATGTTGCTCCTTAATTCTGCAAAATTAGCTCTGTTATTGATCTTATCCTGCTTCCTCGGATATCTATTGATTGAGATTTCATCCGTTAGGTTTTGGAGAAATATAACAGGGTTTTTTTTTTTTATTAACTGAGTTTGGGGTTGAAATGTGAAGCATGTGCATTAGTGCTAATCTTTAGTTTCCCCCTTCATTGCAATTTGTTTTCATGCAGGGAGCCGTGTGTTTCCATTCACTTGGGATTCAAAATCAGAGAAGTAATTTGAGTGGTAGTGTATTTAACATATGGCCTATGACACCTAGGCTTAAAAAACCAGCTGCAACAAAAAGCAGGGGCTACCTAGGGTGTTCTGGGAAAGATCTAAAAATTCCCTTTACAACTCTTTTTTTTCCCTCTCTTCAAAATAATCCATGGTTCCTGCCTCAGCGTAGTGCTATTGTGAACTCTTGCTCCATTAGCATTTCCAAATCTGGGGACAGTTTTGCCTCAGCTTGGGTCAGGCTGTGCAAGATTTGGGGCTTTACAGGGCTGAGCTGACTTCATCCCCTCACTTCTTTCTCGCCTGGAGAAGGCAAATCTATTTCAGAAAAATGCAGTTGGTAATAAGAGGCAGTATCGCTCACAAGTATCTTCCTCACAACAAAATAACATATTTTTCTTCCCGAGTGCCAGCATTTATTCTCTACGTTACCACTCCTCTCAGGCTTCCTTGAGTTGGAGAGCTGTCTGCTGGGGCCATATGTGGTCCCCAGAGGCAGGGGTGGCTCTGGCACGTGTTCCCCACAGATGCCTCCATGGGCTCACATGGATCACAGGCACATGGAGGGGCTGCCAGCACCAGGCAAAGGGGAAACTGGCGGCTTACATGGACTTCTGTGTGCATCAACTGTCTGTTTATTATCCTCATCCCTCATACCTTTGTTACTGGTGTATCATAATAATTTGCATTAACCAGAATTAATACAGTGGCAGTCGGTATAGCTACTGTTCATTTGAGGCAAATGGTACTATTATAAGATCAGGTTTTAATTAAGCTGGTTTGGACAAAAGATGGCACAGCATTTAAAAATGCTGTTCCTCGGTACTTGCCCATACAACAGCATCCAGTAAATCAATGAGATTTCATCTAACTTCTCCCTTGGAAGATATCATAGAATGGTAGGGTTGGAAAGGACCTTTAGAGATCACCTAGTCAAATCCCCCTGCAGAAGCAGGTCCACCATATCATTTGGCATGTACTATCAGGGCAGTAATTTCTAAAGACATGTGCTCCAGAGCAGGAGAGGAGTTCATTCTCTTATTTTTAAGCTGTGGAAGAGCTAAAAATAGATCTAAGACTTTGTTATACTTTAAAACCTGTTTCTTAAAGGGAAAATATGCAAAGAGTTAACTTATAATGGGATTAATTAGTTCTGCAAAAAGTTGTAAATGAAAGAAAATAAATTTGCAAAGGCCAAAATGTTGAACTTCACAACCAATCTACTTTCTTAAAAATGTCTGCAAATAATTTTGGCAGGATTTTAAAACTGATGGTTACCTGTTCACTCTTGAGCAACCACCTACATGCAGATTTCGCCCCTGGAATGCACTGGGCTGTTCCTGAATGATTGTGTGGCTCCATTTGTACCCTACATACTTAGAATCATAGAATCATAGAATGGTAGGGGTTGGAAGGGACCTTTAGAGATTATCTAGTCCAATCCCCTGCAGAAGCAGGTCCACCTAGATCAGGTCACATAGGAACATGTCCAGGCGGGTCTTGAAGACCTCCAAAGAAGGAGACTCCAAAACCCCTCTGGGCAGCCTGTTCCATTTCCCTGTAACTTGCAAGGGAAAGGATAGGGTAGCCTCAAACTACCTTTATATTGCTTCTAACCAAGCAATTTGCCTTTAACATTTGGGCTCCTGGATCATACAACAGCTTTAGCTCTCTTCCTCCAACATAATTAGTGAAATCATTAACATTGTTTTCCCACTAACAATTCTTCTGCTCTGCACCACTGGCTGACCCTGATAATAACGAGTGATAAATATCCAACCTGAATATCCTTTCCTCCCCATCTCTGACCTCCCTGAAGAGACATTGTTAAAATGGATGCAATTCACTGTAGACCGAGATGCGTTGCCAACATCCAGAGGAACCTTCCATCCACTTCAGAGAAGAAAGGAGTTTGGGGTAATCAGCCTCTCTTTTAATATCTGTTTATCCATACAGTCATAATCTGTTTAAGCAGTTTTGCCAGTTGATCTCTTCTTAGGTCCTTTGGTCTATATAGAAACCCCTGCAAAGGTGATTGCATCCCCTTACTGCCAGTGAACTGTTACTAGAGGCACCTTAGCTGGATTATTGTTTCAATCGTGGGAAATTTCTGCCATAGGTAGCTGAGTCAACTCAGTTTACCACCTGTTGATTCTTCATACAAAAGACAGAGAATTCTTTTGTAATACACATTCAGATTAAAGAATTATCAGAGACAGTGCCATGAGACAAGACCATACCTGGGAGCACTAAAACAGCTGTTACTTCTCACCTGATAATGTGAGAACAAAATAGGAGATACCCCAGAACAAAACAGAAAATGAGCCTCCAACCCATATGCAACATCATGTCCCATACCTACATTATACATTATTTCACTAGTTTATAAAAAAATCAGTTCCATTTTCCAAATGGACTATAGATCCATTGGCTCTCATTGCTTCAGAAAAGCAGCAGGATAGATGTGGAGCAAAATTCCCCATTGGTCTCCTCTTCCAACGAGCACAATATCTCCACTCACGTTCATCTGCAGATGGTCAGCTCAGGAAGTGACACTCTGCCTCTGAAACTCATTGGTGGGCGTGAAACTGCAAGTAGCCCGGTCCCTGCTCCAAGACAACCTTAGCCATGCACCATTACACCCACAAAACACTATACCTAGGTTCTGGGGAACAAGGGTGGGGTTTTTTTTCCATATTGTCAAGGAGACACATATTTCTGGCTGCCACCACTGGCATGGTCTGTAAACCCCCATCATCTGAGGTTTTCAGGGCTCTACAGGGATCTGTAGAAGAAAAAAAATGAACAGGACCAGGAAGAGCCATATTACCAAATTCTAGTTGCTATGAACTTTATTTAAAAAAACCCTGGATGCCTTATTCCAATAAATTGTCTGCTTCCCCATTAACTCTCTGAATGCCCATAATTCTTAGAAAACTCACTTCTGAATCAGAGTAGGCAGGATCAGGATAATTTTGTTTCTCTGATGTGACGAATCCACCAGCCCTGTCTGATTCCTTTCTGTGAATCTTAATCTCCCAGAACCAGAGCCAAATTTGACACCTGGTGCCAGCCAACACCTGATAGTCCAAGGCTTTTTGGCCAACACTCTTCAAAACATCTTAGCACCAAGTGCACAACTCTCTACATAGCTGAGTGTAAGAAATACACGGACTGGACTGCTGCCCAGCAGCCCTATGATCAGCTCAGTCAGAATACATCTATCAGCTTTATAATTAGAAACCCAACAGCAGGGTCTCACCAGCTCATGTCCTGACATTTTTGGTCTTGCCACTTTCATTTGAGTCTGAGTTTACAGGGAAAAAAAAAAGCAAAAACATGGGACACTTTCCCTGGCATCTGTTTTCCTATATTGTCAAACATGGCATTTCTTGGCTTTTGCTGGTCATGCCTCCAACTTCTTTACCATATCTCATTTAGGATACAGAGGTGGATGATTTCTTTGATCATCCTGACTTTTAAATGTGCTGTGATACTTATGGGAAAATCAAATGAAACTAGAAAATATGTGTAGTAGCAGCTGAGCTGCCAAAATACTGTTACATAATATTAGTTAGATTAAGACTATTTTGCCAGCCAGAATTAAATTATTGTTTCCTCGTATTGCTTCCTCTCTCTGCATCTGTATTGAGTTTGATCCTGTGTACTTGGACTGCTAGCACTTTGGGGTAGGAACTGCTCTTTCAAGGTCTGTGTGGTTGCTGAGTAGGTCCAGACCAGGAGTCTAGACCATAACTAGGCATTTATACCTCCTGTTCACAATTATCATGTAGTTTCACATCCCTGTGTGAGATTACTTGCAGAGAACTTGTGTTGCTAGCTAGGAGAGATCCCTCATCTTGGCATTTCAACATGTCTTGTAACAGCCTGAAAGGAGCCTTTCCAAGAGAATGGAGGAGAGATCTAGGCCCTGTTGGCTTGCCCATCCTTTGAAGCAAAAAGTTCAGCCTCACCTCAAATTGCTTTGTAAGTCCAAAAGATTCTGAGAAGTCTCAAAAATCTTAGGTTCTTTTGCCAAAAATTATATAGCTATAGCTTCACTTCTCCAGAGGTGTTTCTCCCCACAGAAGTCTTCCCACCTTACCAGAATATTCCAGCTTCAGGATGATGTTCCTTGCAGGCTCTTACTATGTCTTCTATTTTCAAGCCAGTTTATTCCTATGCAAACATGTACAAGTAAATTTTGTACTGTATTCCAGTTCCCCGTGAGTTATTAAAGAGTGTCCTTCAGACAGACCTAGTTCTCCTCTGTTTGCCATGGTACTCAGACCTGCTTCGTAATGCTTTATTTACCCATTAACTTCTCCAAGTCCTCAATTCTGGTTGGTAAATCAGAGGCCAGTGCTGATAAATTTGTCCCCTGTTGCCCTTTGAGTGAGATTTCTCCTCCCACATCTGGACTGAAAATGCAGCTTGTTTGTTAACAAGAACAAGGTCTCTGCAGACTGGCACATGAAGGAGAGAAGCAGCTTCCTCTGCACTAACTGTGATTTTTCACAAAGAGTTTTCCATACAGACTCCATGACCCACCTCCTCTCCCTGATGACTTGAAGCCCAATGCTCTGGCATACTTCAGAGAATCAGAGTGGTAGGGATAGCCTCACTGGTGAGTTACCAAGTGGTAAATGGCCTTCCCTTGACAACCTGACTGCTGGTGCCCCTGAAAAAGTCTGGATGGGGATGGTGCACCTGGGGCTGATTCAGGTGTTTCTGTGTTAGAAAACAGTGTCTCCTACACCAGAAACTTGCCCCAGAGAAAAATCTTTGTGGACAGCTCCTCTTCAAGAACCACGGTTAATGTTGAGTAAGTTACCTTCCCCCCCTTCTGTAATTAGACATCCTAATTATGTAGTTTAATCTAATTAAAGTAATGATGCAATTATACAATAATTGATACATAATCACATGCAAAAACCTGTGTAAGTATTATTTAACCAACAGAGCAAATTCTAGATAAACCTTTTCAGTCTTTTAAAAGTATATTGTTTAGCAGACAGCTTGAAGAAGGGATTTTACCTACTCAAGTATTTTTAAGTCCATACTGCCACTAGCAAAATTACTTTTTTTTTCCTCTATGGGCATTCCACTTTCCATTTACTTTAACAGGAGCTGTCTCAGAGCACCAATAGACAGAATTAAAGCTTAAAGCCTCTGAAAGATTTATCACAAGTATCTCATCCAAAGATGACAATTAGGAATGCCTAATACTGGATTGTCTACTGTTAGAGATGGTAAAAAAAAAAAATCCCACTGTCAATTGCAAGAGAAGGCAGCTCTTTGGTACCTGTACTGGTACTTTCTCAGTAAACTTTACTGCTTTTTTAAAAAACTTAATTAAAAATTACTTTCTCATTATCCAAAATAACTGTGCAAAACATGCCTATTACACATGCACCACACTTAGACATATAAACTAAGTCTAAGCTGTGGATCCACCCAAGGTCTCACGCACCAAAATCATGAGAATGTGCTGATGTATGCAGGAGTCCTGGCTCTAATGGCATGAATGGGAATCTAGTTTTCTGTATTGACTCATTTTTCCTGGAATAGATAAACTGAGAAGCATAAGTTTCATCGTGTGAGGATGTTAGCTATATCTGTAACAGCTGAAGACCCATGTTCTGAAATGACATTAGAGACCTGGGGACTTGTCTGATAAGAAATGGGATTTCTTGTCATCCTTGGATAATATTTCCTTTAACCTACTCCCCATCCCCTTACTGTAGTGCAGTGAACTGTGTACCCTATATGTCTTTTTCCCACCAGTGATGGGGCTGAACACCAGCAATATTTTACCTATGTTTTGGAAAACACTGTGGGATCACACATATCCACCTTGATATAATTCTCTATAATTAATCCACTGTGTCTGGATGTGTGAAGAAAAAGAGAATGGCCTGCCTCTTTCTTTGTTGCATAACTCATGCTTTAAACTAGGTGTATTTTCTTGCAAGATGTTATATAGCAAGATTGTTCAAAATGCCCCAGTAGCTGTGTCAGTAGAACTATTCACAGGGAAATTTCAGAGGAAAATGTGAATGTTCCCTGATAAGCAGCCACTTGGGCTTTTTGTTGTTGTTGTTGTTGTTTTGCATGACTTGCTGCTAAGGATCTACTTTTAAGTGTTATTACCCATGTGTGTGGAAGTATAATTTTGATTTTATCCATATTCTCTAAAATGCCAAAATTGCTGAAAAAAACTTTTTAAATTTGGTTTCAAATTAAAATATGATGGGTTTATTGTTATCTTTTAATTGTCAGTGTTCATATTGCTAGTATAAGTGTTTGGATAATCTTTTTTCATGATAGACTCTGAAAATATGTTAAAAAAAGGCCTATGACTGAACAGTTGCTCATTCATGGTGATATAAATTCAGTTCTACATATGGAAGTCACTGAGAACCTTCACATACGGCCCACAGTTTTCAAGCTTAAGAGGAACTCACAGGTGCTTAGGTGATGCTCTAATCACTAGTAAGGGTCATATAGAGAGCATCTTGGTCTTCCACATTTTTCTTCCACCCACTTGGTGGTTTCCAACTGAATGTAAGAGAGCATACTCAGCTGCGCAGCATATAAAAAAACTTTCCAATGCCAGCCTGAGCCTTAGTTCCTTTAACCTAAAGGGTGAAATTGCTTCAGAGGCAGAAAACTAACTATTCAAAAGCCTTTATTGGGTGAAATTCACATGTTGATGGGCTAGAGAATATTGGTAGGTCCTTTCAGCATCAGATATCTGGTGACTAAAAGAAAGCAAGGTAAATGCAGCTAAAAGCTATGGGAAAATTTGGCAGGCATACAAAAAAACCGTACCCCAACCTATTTATATTCCTAGAAAAAAATCTGCATAAAACCTTAATTTCTGGTTATTTCACGTCTCTGCTTACATTTGTTGCTAACAGAGCCTCTGTAATGTATCTCACATGTAACACCATTGTGCTAATTTTCCACCAATCTTTGTCCTCATTGTTTTAGCAGTAAACTCACCTATATTTGGTGTAGGAGCTTGAGCCGAATTTGACAACAGTTTGGTAATTCTGACAGGCCAGGAGCTGCTGTCTTCGGTCAAGATGCAATAACAGACAAAGTAGAACTGATCTCATATTGCTGAGTATGATTTAAAGGAGAATCTTTGAAAGAAGTATAACTGCCTGAATTACTACTCTTTTATATGTTTTTAAATGAGAATGTAAAGGCCAAGGGCATTTTTTCCTATTTAATACTATTAAATCCATCATTAAATCTCTCACTGAACACAGGGTGAATTTAATGGTGCCCTCAAGTGCCGATGCTGATGCTTGACTGTGTTAATATTGTTGTATATACAGATACAATAAATAACACTTAGCTAAGGTAGTATTCGCAACCTTATTGGGTATATCAATACAAATAGCTGTACTAATGAGATTAAGCATCAGAAACCAATGGCTATGTGAATCTAGGCACAAAGGCTAAAATATGGATAGGGATTCAACACATTGAACCTATCATTAAAAGCAAACAGACTCTACTAAAAGCTTTACTGCTGGTTGATATTAAAAGATTAATTTGAAAGTGCAGTTTTTATCTTTTCTCATCTCAGTTTATAACATGATCTGTCTCAAAACTTCAGTCCATCTTGTGCATAGGAATTATGAGTGTTTCTGTTTGCTGAGCAATCAGCAAAACCCTTGGCAAGCCACAGTTGACTTTGGTTGACATAATTCAGCACTGGGGATGGACCATGTTCATACCACTGGTATGTTTTATGTCTGATACTCTGAGCAGAGTTGCATTAGTTGAGTCACTTCTGGACCATTGTTTCTTCTCTCAACATATACTGATTGGATGCGATTGTCTTGCCCAAGCAGATTGTTTTAAGCTGCCTGACATAGTTCTAGGATCCCATTTTTCTCACATAAAAAGCATGAAATGTTCATTATTATAGTGCTCTTTTACATTTGTAGTAGTCTCTAACTGTCTCCATTTCATTTTAAGGGTGTTCTTTATTTATGCTTTTGTTACTGGTAGGGAAAAAAGCTCTATGTTGTGATCTTTCTTACAATGGGGTTGCATGTATACTAAAGCTTGAAAGATATATCCACTGCTTTGTTTTACCAAGAAACTTTTTCAAATTAAAAAAAGAACTAACTTAAAGGACTATCTTTAATCAACAAGGGTAAAATCCTTCCCTGGTAGGAAAGTCATTGAAAGCTTAAATGGGAATTAATTGATATGTAGACATCATGTGAATCTTCTTACTGCAGTGAATTGCAGTTTGATGATTCTCGTGAAGAGAAATCAAAAGAATTTAACATTTGCTGCCACAAAATGACCTTTTGTGACTTTTAATACTTTAAATTTCTAATGTTAAGGCAGCTGCTCCTGATGCTCTGCTCTCTAAAAAATAGGTAACATAATTAAAAAGTCATAATGGTATGACCTGTTTCCGTTTCGTTTATGTATTACTTTAATTTTTCCTTATTATTTCTGTGAGATTAAAAAAAAGAAAATAGATACCTCCTCTGTTTTTTTTTTAATTGACAGGAAAAGAATGTTAATTGTGCTGAAAAGTGGATAAGTAAATCATGTGTAGTTAAGAGCCCAAAAATAAACAAGCATTTGTAACCATCTTGCTTCCTTGCATGCTTCTGTGATGATGCAGCCTATAATTTCCTAATCACCTACTGTTTGCTGGCAGACATCTTGAGGAATGTTTTAGAGAGTTGTAAAAACTTTTGTTAGCATCATTTTTTGTAACATTCTAGCTGTAAAACCAAGCTGTCTTCATACTAAGAGTCTGGTACAACATCAGTGGAGAATACCTGGAGATGATGAAACAGCAGGATACACTAAATTGATGTAGGCTTTCTGTGCATATGAGAGTTTCATAAGTTCCATTATTTCATAACCAATCTACTTAACAAACTGCTTCAAAGATCTGTTTCTTTTTCTTTCCATTCATTTAATTCAGTTTCAACCAATCTGGATAAATCTAAATGTATTTAGGTTTAGTTAAAGTGATTTAAAACCATTGCTTTTTTTAAATGGGTGCATATTTCTTATGCAGACAATGCCTACAATAATGAATAAGATACTAGTGTTAGTCTGCTTCTTAATGAAATAAGCAGTATAATGGATAAATCCAGAACATGTGCTTTAGGAGCAGAATTAAGGCTTCAGTGCATGTTTTCACACCTTCTACTGTTTTTTTCCAAATGGAGTCACAGAATGGCATTGTCACCCTCAGTGCCATTTGTGCTGGGACAGGGATTTTCTTAAGGGATTTTCTGACTCAAAATTCTTTCAACTTTAATTCCAATTTTATGTGTTTTACCTCCTAATAATAGTATGGTACTTACAGAGATTACAGGGGTGCTGAGATGCTTAATTCAGGTTTGCAGAATACCTTGCAAATAAAAGCCACTGTGTACAATAAGCACTAAATATTCTTCCAGGGCTTAAAGCAGACAAAGACAATGATAGCTTTGAAGAACTCAATATAAACACTAGATAGGCATGAATTGTACGGCTAAAGAACAGTCTCCTTCACTGCTCCATGAGTATATTTGCAGCTAGGGAGAAGCACGATTTAAAATTAGTTTTAACAAGAAATGCCAGATTTCCTAGGGACAACAGGGGCAAACGAAGGGTCTCTCCCTGACAGCTTCCCAAAGGCCACTCCTTGTATATCTGGGATTTGACAAGTGCTACTTCGTGCTCCTGGCATTTTTCTACACAGCAGCAACAGACTGGCCTCAAGCCCTCTGCTCACTCTTGCTGGTCGTTTCAGGGTGCAGGACTGGATCTTTTCTCTGAGTCTGCCACAGTACAAAACTGCAGCCTCTGAAGCGCAGGGACTGTGATTGTGCCAGCTCTGCAAGCAAGAGCAGTGCCTCATGCACTCACGCTCTGATGAACCTTGTCACAGGACTTCTCTCCTAAACATCCAAAACAGCCTGCAGATTAATGTAGAAAAAGTAGTCTATTCATACCTGCTGATTTTTTGCTTTGACTCTGTGAAACAGATAAAGATTATAACAGAAGCCCAATGTACTCTGCTTGCCAAACCCTTTACTGTGATGCAAAAGGCTCTGATTATCTGCTTTCGCCTCAATAAGCTGTGCAAAAACTGGAACATAGCAGCAGGACTTCGGTCATACCACTTTCTAGGCTTTATTTTTGCCTCTGTTCTCAACAATGAGACCTCCACCCTTGTTGTGTACACTTTGCATTGGCCAGGGTTCACACTGTGCATGTCTGGGGGTCTTAGAAGTCCTTGAGGGACTTTAGATGGTGAGTGCATCCACCAGGACTTCTCTAGTAAATTCTTCAGCTATTTTGAGGAGTCCTCCAATACACATTTTCTTCCCATTTTCCTATCCCATATGCTTTTGATACATACTTTGGACAAAATCCTTCAAGCATCAACACTGGAAGATGTCAAAAAGAAAAGGAAATCACCAATATAAAATACAGTCAGATGATCTAGCTCTCAAAAGTTTCTGTCAATTAACAGATCAATAAATTCAGCAGTTCAAGGTGCAGTAGTAGTTTTGAGGAGGTTCAGCTACATGTTTTATCCTTGGTAGAGAATATAATATCCTTGGTAGAATACCTGTATCATTGCACTGTGCAAACATTGTGAATTAATTTTTTACTGTTAATTCAGTCCCAAAGTTATCCAGTAATTTAACTAAGAAGGACTATCTTTTGAATCTCTGCCCACTTGTGCTGGTATCTTTACCACTGTAAAGGTCAACAAAACATTCTATTCCTTGTAGCTTCTGAGAAAAATCATATCCCACAAATACACAGTGTCATGTACACGTTACAAGATAATGCTCATCCCAGAGAAATTATAACCTAGATGTGCATATAGGAATTGAGACTACATACGGGGAAAAGGAATTGCTATTAACTTAGTTTTCCAAATGCAGCAGGATCTGGCCAGCGTTTTACATCACAAAGAGCCTTGGGAACAGGCCCACCAGCCTGTCACTCTAGCACCAAGCCCCACTTCGCCACCTTGCTGGATTTTTTCCAGTGTGGGCAGCTGATTCTCTAGGAGAATCCAGGTTGTTTTCCTGAGTAGCTCTGGAGGGAGGAAGAAGATGTTTGCACCTGACTCCCACTCCTGATGAGGATTCATTTCCCAGGCCCTGGGATGAGAGGTTAGTAGTATAGATACCCGATATCCTCTTTCCTCTATGCCTACCAGAGGAAGGAGAGCATGTGCATTACTGAAGACAACAGGAAATAAAAAGCCACTCTGAATAGTGGCTTTGCCTACATGGACCTACTGGAATACTGTTCTACACAGTCTGGTCCTGACTCTAGGGGATTGAGGCTTGGCACCTGTTGGAGAACAACTTAGCTTTCCTCTGGTGTTCAACTGCTCTTCCAGGCTGAGATAGAATCCAAATGTGAGTTTTTAGAATAAAAAGATGACAGTCAGCCAGATACGCTTTTCACAACATTAAAACTGGAAAACCCAATACTGGTGTGTCTATACATTTAAAGGAAACATTTCAGATGATCACAGATCACCTTTCGAGAACAACAATATCTCTTAATATGAAGGTATTAAAAGAGGGGTTTATGAATGCTTGACTTTCATCCTGATTTGTAGACAGACACGATACATAATATGGTAATGCTCTCAGATTTGGCGATAGAGTCATAACCTCAGAAATGGTCTAAGGAAAAATATCAGGACAGCCTAGCTGAAATAATAGCACTGCAGTGAAGTAATATCAGAACTCTCCCTCAACTTCTGTGATTGTAGCAACTAGAGAGGTCCTGCACTGATCCAGATCTCTGTGCTAGGTGTCATACAAACATGTAAGAAATACAGGTTTGCTATAGGAGGCAAAAGGCCAGATTCAAAACCACTTGGAGGCACTTCAGGACTGAATTTTGAGGTCCCTTTCATCCCTTAAGACTCTGTGATTCTGCGATTCTGAGAATCTGAATTCCATTTCTAGACAATATAGGAAGTCAGTTTCAGATGATGCTCCAGATCCTAGGTCTGCTGATGTTCCTCACGCTGAAGTCTGTCTTTCTGTAACTATAGCAAGAGTGTTGGGCAGGTTCCTTCATCACAAGGATCCCTCAGTTAAATCCACATAGTTAATTGTGAGGCATCTAGATCTTATACCATCCAGGACAACAGGGGACAACTACAGGCAATACATTATTGATACATAAGGAAAGAGCAAACTTTAGTTTCTCTTTTCTAAAACACAGTGGAACATCCCTTTCTTTTAATTACTGCTTTTGTCATCAGTACCTAGCACTCACATGTGAATGCAAATGGCTCACGTATATTCTCAACTTATAAAGCCTGCATTTACAGCCATAAATGCTAAAGACTTTGATGGACTGAAAAAGAATCTCCAAAATAAAGAACAAAAATCCCACTTGGGTACATTTTAGATGTGAGTCTGAATGGTGTATTTTATCACCAAGTCTGACTAGTGTTCTGACTTGTGTAAGAAGCCAGATAACTGCTGCCACTCTCTAGTTTTGAACACATTGTCTTGTATTTGACTGAAGCATATAATTCAGAAAAGCACCCTTTCTTGATCTTAAGACTTCAAGAAATGGAGACAGGCGTTTCCATAGCACTGTGTCCCAACAATGAACCACTAGCTCATCAGAAGTCATTCTTTCTTTTCCTAACTTCTGTTTGTCTTTATGTCTTTCTATCATTTGGCTCATGATAGAAGAAGTTAGTGGGTTTCTTTTTTTTCTCTTATTGTGAACTTACAACATGTTCCACTGAGACCTGTTGGGAAATTTCGTATATGTGGACTCCTATTATCCTTCATTTTTTTCAATCATCTCTTGTGAATGCTGTTGAAGTTGTTGAGTAGAGGTTCTACTTTTTATCTTGGGACACTTGACAGTTGGCTACAAACAAGTTTCCTAAAAGTCAAGTTAAAGGGGTTTTTTTCCCTATAAAGATGCTTACGCAAATCAAGCATAATAGCTCTTAATCTAACAGGCTAATCTCTGTAAATAACTGTAATTTTTTTTTCTATTTTTCACCTTATCAGAATTTCCAGCATTTTTGAAAAAAATGCAATCAAATTAAAAGGCTCTCCCAGCATTGATCTCAACAATTTTGCTGTGCTATCTCTCCATTTACAAATCCACAATAATGGAACAAGCTCTTTGGGTAAGAGCATGAGATGTTGGGAGATTATTTTCAGTTGCTTGTCCTCTAGTGATCTTCAACTCATTTCCAGGTCCAATGTCACAGTCTATCAGGTATTTATGGTATTCTTCATTTGTGGACATGAGTTTGTCTGTGCTCAACTCTGGACACCTCTGTACTCTTAGCTGAACTGGTCTCTGTTGGCTTCAGCCATCATATTGTGTCACTGTGCTACCATTAGAATACAAACTATCAAGATTTAACATCTTTCTGTCAATTCAGATCTAGGAGGCACATGATCCAACCTTGAGAACAGATGGTTGAATTCACATATACTGAAGCACACAGTGCTACACTGATTTTGTAATCTCATTCAGAATAAATGGCTTCTATATGAACAGATTCCCCAAGTTGTCAGAGCAGCATAAACAAAATGGTTTGCTAATTGCAGTCAGATATATCCATGAAGGGTTGTCCGGGAGGGATTTACAGGCTGCTTTACTTACAGAACCTTTCTGTGTTACAGCAAGGAAAAGGGGAGTCCCTACCTTGATGCTCATCTATAAAGTCTGAGGTCCCAGCCTGGTGTGATTTTCACGTGTAAATTGAGCACATTTCATCTAATATTATTAAGAAAACACAAGTGTGAAACTTCTTGGAGCTGTGCTTTATAAAGCCATCATTGAGAGCAATTTCATTTATAACACTTGAATTCTGACTTTTTTTTTTTTATGGTCTTTTCTTATCCTCTCTGTCATATTTTCACACCGACCAAGAAGTTTGTCTTAGTAGCACAGAACAGAAGCTTTCTTTCTTCTTGTTATGTTTGGGAGCCTTTTGTTAGCTGAAAGTTATTCTGGTAGCATCTTAAACCTTTACCCAGAGCACAAACTATTTTCTTCATGTAATGCCTGCCCATAATTTGTGGACAGAGCACACAGGCACTACTGTGTTACCTGTAAGTTCATGAAGTTTGAAATAATTAGCTGACTGAACAAAATGAGCTAACATTATCAGTTCATACCTACTGGTGAATCTCTGCTCCAGATGTACAAAAAAGTTCTTTGTATGAGCCCTAGAGTTCTCAGGAAGTAAATAAGTCTTTATGGTATTGCCAGTCCTCTTAAACTGGCTTCAGGAGTATGAAAGACTGAAACTAAGAACAAATTAGGCCAACTCAGTTACCTGCTATGTTACCTTCTGTACAGGAGATGAACCAGGACCACTAATGTACATATCAGAAAGCTTCCAGCCTCCCACAAAATAAGAAACTTGAAAAATTTGTCTAGTTTTAAAAAATCTAGATTTTTTTTTTCCCCCACAAATCTTGTTTCCATGACCTCCTTAAATTTAGCAATGTATATGTGTTTGCAAGAAAGGGATGTTTATAATATAGTAGAATATTATATGCATTTGTGTTTAAGATATTTCCCATGATGACATTTTTATCTTCTCCAAGCTGCAGTTTGGAAAACTTAGTAAATTTGTCTGATTTTTAGCTTTTGGCATTTTTTTTGTCTGCTAATTTGCCCACATTGATACAATCGTCCACCAAAAATAAGGTAAGATTGTTACCAGTATCCTAGCCTTTATTTTCAGTAGCCTTTGTTTTAACTTCTTGAAATGTTTCCAGAGCAATGGTGAGGTCACTACCATTTCTTTGTTAGCAGACTGCAGAATTAACATGCTTGTTATAACCACTGAAAATGTCGGCTATGCGCACTTTTTCATTATTATCTGAAATCATGCAGAGATCTGGACCTTGAAGTATCCTAGGTCTTTTCCTTTCCTCTTTCTCCTCCCCCCATTCCCAAGAGGCAGCTATTCATCTTCATTAGCTACTTCTGTTAGCTTGCTGCCAACTGCGACTAGAAAACTAGCTGCATCAGTCTTGCATGGCAATTCAGGAATTAGAATCCACAGTCCTTGGGTGCAGGAGGTTAATGCACTAATAAAGATTGTACCTTGATTAACCACATCATCTCAGCTTGCCCGGGCAAGGCTGGTTTGCAGACAGTTTGTCATATCATATGGCCCAGTGCATTCATCTAAAAACAGAACTTCTTAGCTAAGAACAGATATTCATCACTGTAACTAAAGGAGAAATTTTGTCCATTTGGTTTTCATTTCATTGAAGATTGTTTAAAAGTTATTAAAGAAATCTTAAAAATTCTGTTCTATTTACCCATAAAAGGGTCACGATCTTCCTTTTCTGACAGTTTGAGATAAATCTTTAACACTTGCTCTTAGATTCGAGCCACATTTCTCTTCAGTATCCATAGCTCCTTCTGGACTTATGGGTTCATTTAGTCCTCCAAAAATGAATAAAAATTTGCAAGACTCTTTGTTAAAGAATTATAGTCATACAATGAAGGACCTAAATATGTCAGTTTGATAAGTAAGTAGCTGTATCCTTCTTTTACATTTATCTGTGCTAGATTGCTGAAGCTTGACTAAACGTTGCAGGTTATTTGGAGAATGGTTCCACTAAAGCAGAGATAATGTATTCCAAACAGAAACTTATTGCACTGGCACTTGTGATTTGCTGTAGAGTGAATTGATCAACAGATCACGTTGCAAATGTTCATGATTTGGAATGGTTTAGTTCTGTAGATACCAAATATCTGTAGATTTAATGCTGAACACATTCTTTAATGCTGCAGTCTGCAAAATATCTGACTTTTTCCTTTTCCAAGGGCCTAGTGTCTCCATTTTTTCTTTTTTCATTAGCCCCAGCCCACAAGCGTGCTCACACACATGCACAGACACAGAGAGTCCTGTTTCTATCAAGCAAATTCAGCTGATGCCCATCTGTGAAGGTCTGAAGAACCATGCACAGCACAAATGACATAGTCACAAGCCACACATTTACCTTTGTTTCTTTGCTTAGAACAAAAAAAAAAAAGTCCTTGACAAGCATTCTCTCCTGGATTGTCATATGTCTTTGGATGTTATACCAATGCAGCCAATTGAAAGGAACTCGTAAGACAGAAAGCAACAGGGCGTTTGAAGGGTCTTGGGACTGGAGCCAAAGGGGAAATGTGGTAGAATGTGTTTTGCAGCAGATTGCTATGAAAAAAAGTGATTCCTTGAAATCATTTTAGCAGGAGTAGGGGAGATAGAAGAACTCCTGGCAGAGGTTCAGTGCAGAACTGGCACCTAGCTTGGCATAAATGGTTTCTTTAAAGCTGTTTCAGCTCCGTGACAGGGAGCTCATAGTAGTTCCCCTATTTCATCCTTCAGATAGTGAGTGAAGTCATGTTTGCCACTTATCTCAAATTTGGAAAGCATTTTGCATCATATATGATATAAATATTAACTATAAATTAAAACCTGCTTAAGTGAGTGGATGGAAAAAAGGTAAAACAGGAAACAGCAGAAGCTGGAAAATGGCAAGATATTTTGTTGGGTGGTGGTGGCTCTGAATAATGTGTTACCAAAATGCTAATGGCAAACTAAAAGATGCTGAAATGGAAAGAGGAAAATGATCAAGGCTTATGAAGAAGCAGCTTTATCTTTCTGTTTTACAGGTGTATATTTGAAGTTTGAGTTTAAAAAGTTGCAACAATAACATGTACTAGATGAACCAATTTTAAAAAAAAAAAGAAAATTTGCTGAAAATTTGCTGATAAGGTTCATGGGAACCTTATCATAGTGAGATGCTGTCAACTTCCCCATAGTCTCCAAAAGTTTCAGTGTCAGACTCTTTGCTTTGGATGTTTGATATTAAAATCATAGCCATATTGTCAGCTAGTGGCAGTGTAGCTTCACTGAACTGAAAGGGATCTTTGCAACTGACAGCACTTAAAGAGAGTCTCCTGTGTTTAAAAAAAGTCTATTTTACGAAGACAGAAGAGTAACTGGATTAGAGTTTCTCAAACTGTGTCCTGTGATCACTCGCTAAAAGGTCTTGGAAAGTTATGTGTTAGCTTTGCGTTGCCTTGACTTCCACATGAATAAATATGTCTAATGCTTCACTAAAATCTGCATTTTAGTGTGAGTAATTACAAAGAGAGAACCTCTGCGGTTTCCGTGAACTAAACCAGCAGAGTATTTACAAAGGAAAATTGTGTCTCACCAATCTCCTATAATTCCTGCAACCTGTCAGTAGAACAGTGGATTAAGTTGAGCCAGCTAAAATAACTTTCAAAAGGTGTTTGACAGAGTCCTTTGTGAGATGCTACAAACATTTCTTAAATCATCATCTGTGGAGAGACAAAATATTATGAATCAAAAATTGGCTAAGTGAGCAAAAGCAAAGAGGAGGATTAAATAGTCAATATTCTTAATGGCCCAATCATAAGTTCCTATTTTGGCAGCAAATGAACACCAAGATAATACACGTGACTAGACTTTAAATCTAGATGGTACTGATCTCCCTCCTTTTTATTAATTACAATTTTTCTGAATCAATTCAGCTATTCCCGATATCATGTAAGATTGATGGCACTAGATAAATAGCATTGCCTTAATTCTAGAGTGAATAGAATACTATTATTTACCTCTGCATGGTACTTTTCCTGAAAAATTACCTACAAGCTAGGATTAAAAGCCCCAAACAAAACACTGCCAAGCAGTCATTAATCCACAAGAAATGTCTTGTTACTTAATTGTTGCTGCGGAAACTGAATTTGGAGCAAGGATACGCAATACTATAGATTTCTTTATTTGAAGGCTTTCCCTTCAGTAAGAAGAAAAGCCAAGTTGGCACGTTGTCTAAGATTAACTAGGCTTGGACCTTTATAGCTTGTAAAACTGGACATTTATGTATAACTGTTGAAAAGTGATTTAGTACAGGGGAAGACGAGCAGAGCTGTAGAGTTACAATGTGTGTGTGAAATGAGACGTGCCATCACCACCACTGCAAATATGTCAGTGTGAAAAAACATCACTGCAGCCTTCACAAGAAGAAACATGGATTAACAAAAAGAGGGGGTCTCAGAGCCACCCCTCAGTCTTGTAAGTCTGGCCACAGGAGGAAGAGGGCAGTTATCATCATCTCAAACAAGCAGTTCAGCACACGTGCTTATCCACATGTGTTTTTAAGCAGTCCAGTCAGGGCTTCCTTCTTTGATCCAGAAATCTGGGTTTTACCCAATTCTGGAACCCAAATGGCTTCTTGGTGCTTCCTTTAATTAACGTTGTTCAGGACTTTAAGGTTAACTGAATCAAGTTTGGAGAAAGATCTAAATTGACTTTAAATAAGACTGTTATCTTGTAGCAGCTGGAAAATTTTCTAATGCTGAGTATTTTGGAATTACTTTTTTGTTTCATTTATGCTAAAAAAATATTTTTTTCTCTTTCTAGTTTCAAAAATCTTTTGTGTCAAATAATGTTCTAATTCAAATTTTCCTCAACCCATTTGAAATGCTGTTTTCAATCCAGTAGGTGCCTTATGCTAATTCTGCCAATCCCAAACTCCAGACAGACAAGTTAGCTGAGCAGAAAACTGAAGCTGTGTATGAAAGTTTATTTTAACCATAAAAGTTGTGTCCTTTCTATTTAGTTAGTTAGATTTAGTTAGTTACATTTTCAAACATTTCACACCATGTACTAAAAAAAGTTCTTGATATAATCACGTCACCACTAGTGGTTTTAATCTGTCTCTAATATCTTCAGATAGAGTCTAAAATCATGAGATCTGTCACGCAGGAACTTACTGGGGATATGTTTCTGCCTGACTTTGCAAAGTATGACACTTGCAGGACACCTAAATCCTTTCTCCTGATTCTGTTCTTGGCAGCCAGGTGCATGTATTTTAGTGTTTCTCTTTTCAAAAAATATTATACTACATTTAAATCTTACCACTCCTTAGCAGTGACAACCTATATTTTGGAATATTTTTCATGTTAGCTTTCTGATGCTTTTTTTTTCCTACTTTGATTCCATTTTACAGTTGTTGGAATTCCAAAGAGTAATGACAAATATGCCATATGACCTCAATTCAAAATATTATCCTAGTAAATTCACATTTGGATATTCATGATAATGGCAATTATTAACCCTGGCAAATACCAGTGGTCTTCTGAAATCTTTGTGTCAGAAAGGGTTACATTAAATTTAAAGTATGTAGAAAGCTTTATTATATACTAAACTCAAACTAAAAAGGGAGAAGAGAAGCTAGCTGGGAAAAAAAAAAAAAAAGACCATTACAGACATTTTTCATTTAAGTGTGGATGAAAAATAATCTTGGGGAAAAGAAGAAATGAAAGATTTTGACATGTCAAAAAAAAAAGGTCACCCTTATTTTTAATCAGCCCTCTGATCCTTTCCCTGGTTGGAGGCATCATTGTCAGACACAGGCAGGCAAGGTGGGAGGGAAGAGCTCTACTGCTGTAACAGATTGGCTTCTGCATTGCATATAGCAGACCTCTCAGAGATATTTCCCTGAAGGTGACAGTGAGGGTCAGCCATGGTATAACCTGAAGGAACTGCTTCTTGGGCAAGTGGAAATCCTAACTCCTGAATAGCATATTCACAAGTAGGAAAACTTCAGGTCAATGTCACCAGACGTTCCCAGTCTGGTTGCCTCGATTCTTGAATTGAGAGATAACATAAAGCATTGCCCTTCAGAAGAAAGGGACACTTAGTTCATTCCTTTAAGTAGTTTCAGTTCTCAGCACCTCAACTGGTAGGGAAGAACACTTTGTTTGGGAATGGGGTTTTACCACTGGAGAAACCTCTTTAGTCTGTGTGCACAACATCCCGTTTTCTAGAAAGTAAGCAAATGGTCCTGGTAAGGAAAACACAGAGAAAAGCAGGTGAGAAAGCAATACTATTTTAGATCATAGCCTTAGAATTAAATATCCACATTGCAAATCTCCTTTTTGTCCATTTATTGTTTTAAATCTATACCATTGGACTATTTTTCAATATGTAATTCCTTAATATTTTGAAAACAATGGCAAGTGTGCCAGGTACTTGTAGCAAACAGCAATCTGGTTGCCTGTTACTTGTTGCCTGAGTTTAAGGAACTTAACTGTATATTAGAAATTACTATATACTACTATTGCTGGCACTTATCAGGTAAGGAAGTCGTAAGATGAACAATCTGCCTCAAAGAACTGAAAAGCAAAGTAATTCTTGTACTGAAACTGCAGACCAGATGATGCTCTGATTAGAGGCATGCATGTAGATTACAGAAGTATGATAAATCATGTAACATTTTTAGTGTCAAATGAAAGAATGCAGTTTTTATTATGAAATAAACTGTTTATCAAGAATGCATTAAAGGTGACATTTATTACTAATAAACTATGTTGAAAGGGCTGATCCTTTCATTGGCAGAACAGAGACTTTCCTCTATGTCCCAGCTTAGTCAGTGCTGGGTCAGAAAGTACTTCCATCAGCACTAATGAGGGATGGGCAAGAGACTCAATCGCTCCTTTTTTCAAACCAGAACACTTTCTTTTCTCTTTAAAAAGGAATGAGTCATGGAAATATAACTCCAGCATTATTTTGGGACTGATAGTGAATCTCAGCACGACTCCTTGCAATATCACTGAGAAACAATTCCACAGTCAGCTAATGGTATCAAAACCCAGTAAAGAATCTGCCAAACAAACTTGATGATAGTGTCAATGAGCCCCTTGCTTCAGCAAGATGCTATTTGCTCTTCACCTCTTGAAACTTTGGGACGACTCTTCAGGGTTACCATGTTCCACTCTTCATATTAGTTCTGTTAAGTTACTGTGTACCAAATATTATGGCTACTAGTGCTGAACATGCCAAAAAACATGACCATCCTTTTACACCCTGCACTAGAGAGGAATATGAAGCCTCTCTCTTAACAAATTTGTTGTCTGGAATGTTTAATTTACACCTCCCCAAAAGCAGCCTTGCTTTGGAGACAAACTCATTTAGGCTTGAATGATAACAGTATTGAATTTGTGTCTACCTGCTACTTGAAGCCACGTCAAGGATGACTGCATGCAAATCAGGTCAAGCTGTGTACGTCTCTTAGCTATTAAAAAATATCCTTCAAAACAACACAGGGAGGAGACAAAGGTGGAGTGTGGCTCACCTTGTTTAGGGCTTGCCACATGTCTGTGCCCTGCAAGGCACAAATACATTGCAGTTTGGAACTTGTTCAACTCCTTTACAGTGATAAAAGCAATTTTAGGAATTAACCATTGAGCAAGTGTTAAGCATTTGTCATTCTGACCTTATCTGTGAATTCTATTTTGTGATTAGTCCATAGTGTGTACCCCATTACTTGGTCATGAATTTAATATTTTTTGTTCCTATACTTCAAAAAATAGCTCTTCTGTTAGTCTCAGCAGCCAGAATGCATTCCATGATTAAAACGTGGTTGTGAATTGTCAGAGAAATCAAACTTCTTAAACTTAAGATGCATTAACAATTCAGGAAAATGAAGCAGTGCTTAAAAACAGCTCTCAAGAGTCTGTGATACAAATCAATGTAGTTCATGTATTGTCTGAATTACATATAAACTGGGCATTTCCTAAGGGTTGCAGTAGCTTAAATATTCCACTACCCAGGCACTCTTGTTACTGATATACTATCATTGCCTTATATTTCAATGTCTTTCTAAATGCAGTTTGCTGTACAATATTGTTTTTCAGGAGATGACCCATTCATGGCCTCCACCACTGTCAGCTATTCATACACCAGGAAAGGCAGAACAAAGCAAATTTTCCTTCCCAAACAAGGTAAGACATGCAACATCATGTAGAGCCATGCTTCCTGCACCTCAAAATGTGTTGTATATGAGCACTGACTAAGCAGATGAGGTCTCTGGAAAGAGCTGGATGCCATGTTGATGACCTTCTCCATGTGAGTGCCAATATTCCCTGCCTTCCCCCTGCTTACAGTCTCTGCAGGGCTTACATGGTCTTGTTTGCATATCTCCTGCTAGCAGCATTGATACTGGTGTGTACGTCATGGGTTCCTCACCGCAATGCAAAACCGCAGGTGTCCCTGGTGGGATGTACAGATGTGGTGCCTTCTGTGGGCACCTGCTGAGCCTCCTGGCTGATACCTCAGGGCACATACAGCTGCTGTGGGTCAATGAAGCTCCTGCTTTATTTGGCTTCACTAGCTGATATTTATTTTGAAACAATTGAGGTGTGAGGATGGGCTTTGCTGCTTTTACACTGACCTCGTCAGTTGGAAGCAGAGAAGCAGACATACATACTCTGTCACCAACCTGTCTTCAGGGCCAACTTTGCTTGAGGGTCGGGCAGCCCAGTGCCGTGATGCCCAGAAGAGCCACAGAAGTATTTTCCAGGGAACTATTTGGTCCCTCAAGGGAACAAGGCCACTGGTCAAGCTGACAGCTCCACTATTGTATGCATATCCCAGGGAAGATACAGTGCAGCATGGTAAAGCTCATTGGCACGAGCTTGGGGAAAACACTTTATATATACTTGGTAAGTCAGGAGAGAAGACAGCTATCCTATGCGAGAGCCAATAAAAATTTCATATTGTATCACCATATACTCTTTGCATGCCACAAACATATTTCATGAAGTATCCAAGCTTGAAAGACTGTACTGTTGCTGTTTATATGACCTTTTGCCTGTTAAAGCAAGCTCCTTTGTTAACTTTTAAGTCCATTCTGCAAAATTTAGTGCAGGGAATAATTATAACCACAAAGCCAAGAAACCGTCAGATTTTGCCTACAGTAAAACAGCTTTTCCATGGATGAGAGTGTCATGATTTTGAAGTACCAGAGGTGTAAACCAAAACATCTCTGACATGTTATGAAAGAAAAAGAAGGAAATAACTCTCTGTCTCTTTACCCACTGAATGCAGACAGATGATTGAAAATGGTAGGTGGCCTAGCAGCTTGTTACGTTAAAGTAAGTCCAGTGAGAGATAGACGGATCGACAGCTTACAAGCAGGTGAGGCGCTCAGATAGGGATGACAAAAACAAAGTGATACTTGCAGCAACTGCAGTTTCTGCCACAGTTATCACCACCCAGTGTGCTGGCATGGCACGCCTGCAGATGTGCATTGTTGAGGTAGCACCTATCAGCCTATCCGGGTGGCCTTCATGAATACACTTCCTCACAACTAAATGTCTTGTGGTAAATACAAGAACAGCAGATGCCACATGCCATAGGACAAAGCAGCCCACACCATAGGACAAAGATATGTGAATGATGGTTTATATTGACTTCCTCATCTTTTCTCTACCTGTTCATTTCTCTCTCTGGGAAATATTCTAATAGCTGGAACTGCAGAGCCATTTCAAAGATGTACCATTCATTTTTAAAGCGTCTTTTCTAGGTAGTTTCCCTTTCTCTTGCTAAAGTAGTGATTCCATTTTATTTAAGCTTAGGATGGACAAGATCTAATCCAATAACATATGAGCATACTTCTGTACATATAATAACATCACGATTGTTTTGTGTCCCGGGTGGTCTGCAAGGTCAGATGTTAGAATGCTTTGTATGAGATGGGAAAGAAGGATCTAAGAAAACTCACCAGCATCTTGGAAAAATCCTGTGTTGCCAATGATTGATAATGTTCATTTTAGACACCACCTCTATTTTAAAATATTTTTAAATAATCAAAAGCTACTTGTGTGGCTTACTCCGAATCCATACAGTTGCCGACTTTAGAAGGCATCTACTTTTCTCAGGCTCCAAAATGCAAAGAATGGTTTCCAAAGTTTTCAAACTTGTGTTTGAAACCTGCATAAGCTATCTATTGCTTTTCACAAAGCATGGTGTAAAATATTTATTCCATCTCGTACGGGAAGTCTCCATAACTCTTAGCAAGCTTTCTCACAGGTAACCTGTGTGGCTGTCCCAACTTGTTAAAGCCTAAGGACTACACCAAACTTGTAGATCGCACATTATTCAGATAAATGAGCCTGTCAGCTAAGCAGTGGCTACGGCCAGCAAAGAGGCTAAAAGGCTAAATTCAGGGCATCAGCTTCATCTCTTAGTTCCAACCGTACCGTGGTACTGTGAATTCATTTTCAGTCTTTATGGCAGTGGTGAGATACCAGTTCATTTGCAATGCCTCTTCCAGGCAAAGAAACAAATAGACTGCAATCCTTTTTAACTGAAGACAGTTCCCAAGAGTAAAGATACTTATCATTTTGGGAATGGGAAAATGAGAGGCTTGTAGGACTTCTGCACTGTTGCAAGGATGCAAATCATCCTTACTTTTCCATCTATAAAAACTGAGTGTCAGCATCATTAGTTCACATTCATGCCACATTGCTTTTAACCTGCAACTCGAGTAATTAGTGATCTGACTGCTTGAAACTTGAAATTTATTAATTAGGCTATTAAAGTTGCAAAGGCCACAGCAATTGTATCTAGGCTGGTTTTGAAATCAGTAATAAAAGCAAATAACTGAGGTTTATGTATCACAAATATAACAGAATTGCTATGTTTGAAACGACCTGTGGGATGTGTCCATCTGTATAACTATGCGCTCAGTGGATGGAGGGTATGTATGGATGTATGCTGTACCTGTGTATGAAATCAGACCTCATTAACATGGGAGGTCAGCACAAATGCACACAAATGGAAGGAAATTCTGGGTCAAGTTTGACACGTGTGGCAGTGCCTGGTAGGTTTCTCAGGACAGCACTACTTGGAGAGCACATTTAGGGAACTGTCCTTTATGTAATAGAGGACATAAAGTTATATTTCATCCTTAACTTTGAATTTGCTTTCTCTGTGGAATTAATTTGTACTTTTGAATTTACTAGGAAGGAGCAATGATGGTCTCTTTATTTCGTGTTTTTCAAAGCTTAAGGATAATTGAATCAGTATGTGACGTGACAGGCTGTGTGCACTTTTCTTTCTCCTATCTCTGTCACATTTTGTTATGTACAAATGATCAGACATTATTTGATTGTAATTTTATTTAAAACATCTTAATAAATAAACTTTAAATGAATAATTAAATTTGGTAAATAAGAACTCACTTGATGCTTGTATGAGTGAGCTTTCATGTTCAGGCATTAATTCTCTGCTCTTGTGCATTAAAAAAAATGCTGTTAATTCTGCTGCCTACTTTGTTCTCTTCATTTTTAGTGGGATTTCACATCTTGCAAATTTGATCAGGTGTTTGATTTCTAGTTATGTCTATATAATATTATGGCATCAGTCATCATTTTGTTGTTTAAGAATGAATTTATCCACTTCAGAAGAACTGGTGTCTTGTCACAAAGCTATTGGGTGATTATCCTCAGCAGAAGCTAAGTTATTATAATAATGTTATTCTTTACATGCTCATTTTCTTTACTTTTTAATTTCTTGATGATTTCAATAAGGTTGACCAAATGCATTTAGAATATAATCTCCAGAAGTGAAGACTTCACCTTTAATTTTTAAGTTACATAAATTCATACTTTTTTCCACTCTCACTGGGGGCATTCTCTATTTTGCTATGAGTTTTTTGTTATTAAGAATAATTTGCTAAGAATCAAGACACTTATTCTAAAGAATCAGTTAAAAGGAAAAGTGAAAATATTATAGCTCATATTTTTTGCTGACATCAAATTTCAAATGATGCAGAGCCAATGCCAGAGGTACTGCGATAGGTCTTTAAAGCGAAGGGTGCATTCTTCATGAGGTTGATGAAAATAAGAGTGAGAAAGATCCTTGTGTAGCAGTTTCAAACACTTCTACAAACCTGAGGGTATTTCCAGCAAAATTATCGTATTCCCTCAAACTTCTACAGGTATATAAATTCACTATTGTGGAAACTGAACATGCTCTAATAGCCTACTTTTATTGACAGCCTGGTTGGCTACTGGTAGAGCAATTGAATTCAAGTGTACATGCCACTACATCACCACTGCATGATAATCCTGACTTCTTGAGATTATATTCAGTAACTGAAAAAAACAGGCTTTAATATCGCTTCAACAAAGTACTCACAAAAAAATTGAGGCAATTTGTCAAAAGCAGACAATTTAAAATTATTGAGAAATTATTGTCAGCATATGAAATACAGGACAGATCTTTTCTGCAGTTGAAGGTAGAAACTATTAGGTCTTGCCCAAAAATTTTATGTCTCGCATTTCAGGTGCGTAGGATGGCAGTGAATTGCAGATATGTATTATAGCAGAACAAATACAGATCAAAACTATGCAGTCCGGAGAGCCTTCACTTCAAAGCAAATGGTGCAGAGGGATGGGTTTTGACTACATGAGCCCTCCAGACCCCAGTGCCTGCAGTCCAGCCAACCCATTTTTAGAGATTCCAAGAAATTCTTAGGGTCCCAAACCTTTGAGGCATGTTTCTGAGTGACTGAGGAGCAAAATCTCAACCAAATCAGAGCATCCTTAAGCTTTTTGGAAACTGAACGTTCCTTTCTTGATGAACTGTCTCCATTTGGCTCATCACTCAGCTTCTGTGGCTGGGGACACAAGGACCAAGGATCTGATGCAGCACTCAGTTCCTCCCTGAAAATGACCATGTGTGTTGCTATGGGTTCCTAATCTCTCTGAACAGTCTTTACTGCCATTGTAACTGCAGCATATATATGAGGTGATATTCCTGTGCATGTCTGGGTTATTTAAAAGCAGAGTTACATACAGGATACTTTCCCTGCCACATTGCATAACAAAGTGTTCGTTTTCCCCTTCATTTAAATTATTTTTTGTTAAAGTTTATCTTTGTATTTCCCTCCTGTTTATAGGGTTCTTTTATATTTTTATGAATGCAAACAAATCCTGAGAGTAACATATGTAAATATTTGCGTGAGGAAAAAATGGTCTCATTTATTGCACTGTATTTATAGATATCACCATTGTGATACAAAGTTGACCTTGTAATCTTGGAGACCCAGAACTAAAGACTGTGTTTCCATTCTCTTGTGCTGTCAATATCAACATGTGAAAAAGAAAGACCAGCTGTGATACTACCTCAGGAATCCAATGGTCCGTGAAACAATATTGGTGTTCCCTCTGTCTTCTCATCTAAACTTGTAGACAATAATAGACAAGTTTTGCCTAATCAATACATGAATAGTGAGCAGGCAAATAATAATAGCTATACAAGGAATTGCACCATTAAAGATTTGTTGTGAAATAAGTTTACAAGCCTTAGAATTAATGAATTTTCATAGAAATATTGGATTGATTCTTGTAATTGAAAATTACTTTGGAACTGAATGAACAATTAACAATGGTGTTTGTATTGTTAAGGTAATGTTCAAGCAAGTATTGCAGCTAAAAATTGCTGTTATAATAACATACCATACCATTTTTTTTTCTTATTACTGTAGGAGTCACAACAGGGATCTACAGGACACAGCAATACAAGTGAGTACCAATTCCTTTTCTCGCTACATTGGGTGGAGGGGAGGACAATGACCATGAAAAATAAGTGACTGACAGCATAAGGAACCAGTAGCAGACTGGAGAGTGCAGAGCCTTAGCAGGCAGTATTCAGCTATGGCCAAATGTGGATGACTGCACGATCATCAAAATGTCATCTCTTTTGGTGAACTGGGGAGTATGAAAAGGATTCATTTTGTTATGACCATTTCATTATGTAGAAGAGAAAGATTGAAAGGGCAAAAGAGGGACTTTTTTAAAAGCTGGAAAAGATATGACCTAGTTGCATAGGCAGATCCAGACTGACAGAAAATTCTGCAGGAAGACTTGTCATTATTTATCTTGCATAGACAATGGTATATTTTTTGGCTGTTGCACAGTAAAAAGCTACATAAATCCTGCCAAACTAACAACAGATAATGTCTCAAAGACCATATGGCTGTGGGTCTTTTTGGCTAGCAGTGTAGGCAGTGTGTGTGGAGGTTGATGTGTGCTTGTATGGCTCCTTGTTGGCTTTTCAGTGAACTCCAATTTACAAATCATGGTGCAGATCAGCAGCACTTTAATTACATTTAGTTATGGTAAAAAACTTAGCAGCTGTATTGAAAAGAAAGATTGAATTGTTCTGTGAAACAAAATATTAATCCCCTCCCCTGACACCCCTGACTGTCATTAATGTTGTCTTGCATATTAAAAATATATGATCCTATCCTGCTCTCAAAAGAAAATCATCTCAACCAAAAGAACTATTTTGCTAGCTTCCTGACCTGTCAGCCAGTATAGACCCCTGTTTGCAAATTACAGGGCTGCAACCAAAGATGAAAAATGCCCTGAGCTGGTAGGTAGGGCTTTGAAAGTGCCTGGTCCCCCACTGCGTGAGGGAGAAGACATCCAATGAGACAAGGCTGAGAGAAGTAAGCTATTAAAATGATGTGGCTCTTTGCTGGGGAAAGGTCAGCATGTGGAAGACAATGTTGTGAAGAAACATGCAGTGGTGTCACTTAATTGCTGGCGTCGGTTTGATATTGCTGCAAGTACCAGCACTAAGGAAATAATAAAAGGCAAAAGAGATGAGGTTCTGTCAGAAAATAATGAATAATGTAATGAGAGAAGGAAGCATAAAAGGACCATAATCAAGAGGACTATGCAAATACATGCAGAGTCACGAGCATGATAAACACACTAGCTGAGCTGAGGCCTTCATGATGACATCAGAGGCCACAATGTTTGGCCAGCTTTGGTCATAGTTTCATTTTAAGTATTTCATTCTTTCAACACTTGGATAAACAGATAGTTCTGCAGATCTAAAGAAACCTGCTTTCCTGAGGATTAGGAAGTTGGTCCTACCTCCTTACAACTTTGCTTCTTACTCCAGTGGTCTCCAACCTCACTTTACTTGCAAATCCCCCATCTGCCCTCCCACACCACAGTAGGTCCAGCTTCTTCTTACTTCCTCATCCATCTTACTCAGCAAAATCAACATACATTTGCAGCTGGGCTGGAGCTGCACGTGGTACTGCTTGTCTGATGGCAACCAAACCAAAGAATAGCTGAACCTGTGCAGAAACATTTTCTTTATTACAGACAAAAGTTAGGGTTGTTGCCAGACACTCAGACACTTCTAGCATTGCAGAGAAAAATTTACTACCTTTGAGACCTCTGTGTGTGAGGACTCCTGTCAAGATGCTGGAATGACACATCAAACAAATAAGGCAATCCAAGAGGGCATCCCTACCACAGGAGATAGTCCTCCTTAAACATCTCCATTGTCAGTCTTTTCTACAGGCTTCAGTTCTTCACGGACTGCTCCAGCATGGGCCTCATGGGGTCACAAGTCCTGCCAGCAAACCTGCTCCTCCTCCCAGGAGCCTCTCAGGAGCCTACTGCAGTGCAGACTTCCCACAGGGTCACAGCCTCCGTCAGGCATCCACTTGATCCAGCATGGGGTCCTCCCTAGCCTGCAGTTGGATGTCACCTCCTCCATGGCCTCTGTGCCTGCAGGCACAGAGCCTGTCTCACCATGGCTGCACCACAGACTGCAGGGGAACCTCTGGTCCAGGAGCTGGAGCATCTTTTCCCCTCCTTCTCCACTGACTTTAGTGTCTGCAGAGTTGTTGCTCTCATATATTCTTATTCTTGTCTTTGGTTGCAGTTGCTCTTTGGTTGTTTGGGGTTTTTTTCCCCCTCCTTCTGATACATGATATCCCAGAGGAGCAACCACTGTTACTGGTGGACTTAGCCTTGGCCAGCAGCAGGTCCATCTTGGAGATGGCTGGCATTGGCTCTATTGGACATAGGGGAAGCTTCTAGCACCTTCTCACAGAAGCCATCTGTGTACCCCCCCCCCCCCCCCCCCAAAACCTTACCCCAAACACCCAGTACAGGATGTGAGGAAATGCTAGCAAATTACACTTATGTGTGAAAGGAATCTCATGGTCTATGTACCGTGTAATCCAAATGCACATCTTCAGAGTTCCAATTAGCTGTTACTTCCCATTGCACCATGTTTTTGGGGTTTGTGAGGTTTTTTTGGGTTGGTTTTTTTTTTGGAGTGGCTCTTTAGCCTGTAATTTGCAATGGTTTTACTCCAGCTGCAAACATTGTCTTTCTCATGGATAACATTTGCATTTCTCTCATTCTTCCCCCATAGAGAAATCAAACAATTTTAAAATCCATAGTGACTGAAGTTATACTGCTCTGTTACAATGAGTATTACCCAGAAAGGGAAAGTTGGCATGGTTGAGTGATTCACCCAAATTCCAACTGAAAAGAGACAACTCCTTCTCTGGCCACCCACTATTCAACAGGGAAATCCTACAAAAGTTCATTTGAGATTTGTTTTCATAGAATCATAGGATCATAGAATGATAGGGTTGGAAGGGATCTCCAGACATCATCTAGTCCAATCCCCCTGCAGAAGCATATTTGTCTAGATCAGGTCATTTTAAAATGAGAGAAAACTGGACACATCTTCTCTGGCTATATCTAAAAAGATTAGGGAGGGAGTCACATGAGATGAGGTACAAACTAGCAAAGAGCTTGCAGCTCTCTGACTAAGGATCTGAGGACTGATGCTTTCCACTGTGTGTTTCTGGAGGCATGTGTATACATATACACACTATCACGGACAGACATACATATACTTGTCACTCATTTCAGGAGATATACATTGTACTTAGCCCCTTAAATTAAGTATACTAACAGCAATCCCATAGTGTGGTGGGTAGCACACTCTTTGTCAGTCCTCAAGAGATGAAGAAAAACAGAAGACCTGATCTAGGTGGACCTGCTTCTGCAGGGAGTTTGGACTAGATGATCTCTGGAGGTCCCTTCCAACTCTTCCATTCGATGATTCTATGAATTTGCATATAAGAAGCCAGAGCTAGAGAGGATTTAGCAAATGCCAGTTTCCCACAATGGTACCTGCATGCATTTGGCAGATTACGTGGAAAATGGGAAAAAAATCTTAGTCTGGCAAAGAGTCAGTGTGAAAAAACACATTATTCTGATAGGTAATTCTCTTTTACATATGCTTATCAAAAGGTCTTCTGTGCTATTGAGCTGTGCTGAGTCTATACACATTTTTCAAATGTCTATGATTCAGTCAAGTGAGAACAAAGTTGGTAACAACTGATAAAGCATTAGTGGCCAGATTTTCTACTCTGATAGGCCAGACTGATGCATTTCTACCATCTGTACACACTTCGTCTTCCCCCTCCACACAGAAGTATGTTAAGTGACGATTAGCATAAAAGCAGCTGCAAATGCTTACGGTAGGGTAATTCATTAATATCCAGTTTGGCTAAATCACAGAGATTCCCTTTTCTCTCTCCTTACAGTACTTATGCTGTTTCCCTTGTTGCTGCATTAACATACATTGCTGAAAGTAGAACTGATGTGAACTCTGCTGGCAAAGCACTCAGGAATCCATATTCCCACTCACACTCAAACAAACCAGTGTTCATGATAATAACTCATCCTTATAAAAAGCCTCAGTTACAAATAGAAAATCTTTGAATATATGCCAACTGTTACTGTTGGTTTCTTGTTCCAAATTACCATAATGCAGATGAGCTCCAGGCACCCTGAGGCTGACAAACATATACTGTAGCAACAGCTTTCTAGCCAGCGAGTGCATCAGCTGGATATACTTTCTGAGGTCTCTGATAAACATGACCTAGAGATTATGGAGTGAATGTGTTTATTACTGTGTGGATACCCCAGTCATGCTTAAATTTTAGGTGCCCTTAGAATGGTGCTTTTGAAGTCATCTGGAGCTTCCGTCATCCTCTTCCTAAACTGAGTAGACACAAACCCTTCCAGAGGGGAGAATGAGATCAAGAAACACCATTTCAAGGTGTCTGCAATACCTCCTCTACAAGACACTCGCTTTTAGAAAGTCTCTGTCTAGAGCAAGTCCTTCAGCATGCTTCTGTACAGCAGTAGAAGGACATTGGTAGCAAAATCCCGCCTCTTCTGAAGGCAAGAGCAAGTTTTCCAGAGGTGCTCCTTACAGTCACTGCTGGCACCCCAACACTGTATGGAAACTGAGGGTGAGAACTTTGTCAGCAGCAAATGAATGGTAGTGCTCACGTGCATTAAATTGGTTGTGGGCTGATTCAAAACCCCTTGAATGAGTAGAAAATCAGACACCACCATAACAGCCTGACCAAAATAAGCACCTCTCACATTTTTTTCAGAACTATTTTGGTTTCAGAAAGCTCATTAAAAGATAATAGAGAAGAACAGATGCATCAGTAAACCAGTCACACTCAACCTCTGTGCCTCCTTGTATACTCATGTGTAGACAGCTATTAGCATCCAGCGACACACAAGAAGAGCAGCAGCTGCACAGTCACTAGGTCCAGAATTCAAGGTGATTCAAGTGGACTGACATACCTTGTACATCCATGGTAGAGCTAAACAAAACTCTCACAGTGATGTGCAGCTTTCTCAGGTTACTTGGAGAGCAATAATTACAGCAAATAATATCAACCTTACTTTCTTGAGGGAGGTGAAAGGTGGGAGAAGAATTGGGCCTTACGTAGCAACAGCAATATCAACCTCATCAGCTAGCAGCCTGCTAAGTGTCTGTGCAACTTAATTGTGTTCAACGAATACATGATTTTGCACCCAGGAAGGGGATTGTCACAAGCTAATATGCTATGCCAAGACCCACTTGAGTTGTAAAGAAATGTGAAGAGGCATCCCCTGGGCCTCTGATACTTCTCAAGCATTTGGGTACCTGATTTCTCCTGGATTGAGTGCCTAAGTCAAAATATGCAACACACCAAAGAGGGCTTCCCAAGCCTTCATTTACAGGAGCTGAAGATTGGATTGTTAATCTGTCAAAATGAATGTGAACCAAAACATCCATTTACAGAATTGTGTCCTAATCGCTGCCTTGCTAGCACCTGCTGATGTTGCTTTGCTTTGTGTGAAATAATTACTGTTCCTGGAGCAGGTTTTTGGAGCATGTGCATCTTGGATGGGGTATACTCTCAGTAACAGGGTTGTATGGTCCTAGAGAAATTTCTTTCTCCAAGGTCTGCTGTCCCTGGTAAAACTTGTGTCCTCTAAGCAGCCTCTCTTGTGGAGTTTCCTTGCCTGACATTTCCATAGTACAGTGACAAGAAATGTCAAGGAAGAGTTGACTCCTCACCTGCAAATGCTCCAGCAATGCCCCCACAGCCCTGTGATTGCGTTGGCAGTAAGTCTGCATGTGTGGCAAGAACAGTCAGTGTTAGTTATGAATAAAGCTTTGATGCATCATATCTGAGCAGTTTCCATATTGACCCATTTCTGATGTTATTTTCTTCTTCTCTTTCAAAGGGAAAAGTGATGTAGAGCCAAAGAGTCCAGAGAAAAGCGCAACTCATACATCGTAAGTCACTTCTGCATTTAAGAGCGGAGAAAGCAGCTGTGTTTTTATCAGATTTGTTGGGCAAAATGGAATTTGTTTGTTTTCATTAAGATGAAACTCTCTCACTGATGTTTTTCTTAAAACAGCTTTTTAGATAATGACTAAACATTAATTATTCCTAGAGCTTTTGCATGCTAGTAAGTCACAGATCTTTGCAAGTGAAATGGCTCCATATCATGCCAAATCTGAGCCGGTTTTTATGAGTGTGCGAAGCTAGCCTTTACAGCCTGACTTCAACATTACCTTAATGCTGTCGGAGTTTGTCACACTTGCTAAAAAACATCATGTCACATATGCCTTTGATGTACTGATGTAATTTTAAAAGACTGCAGTCTGCAGCTTCACCTCTGAATTACTTGAAATCCAATTACAGCTATCTCTGGTCTTTCGCGATTTTGTTGATGTTTTTGAATTAACAAAAGAAGTCGAGAAATAGATAGGAACAGGCACTTGTAATATATCAGCGTTCACCTTCACTCTAGTGCAACAATAGAAGCTTTTACCATTTTTTACTCTAGATACAAAGAGCTGGATTGTTTTGCCAACATAAACCAGTCTATGAAACAGATGGGCTGCAAGTTTAAAAAAAAAATTAAAAATATAGCGTCAGTCTTCCAAATCGAGCCAGATAAGTGAATTCCTTTAATAACTACCGGGCAGGAGCATTATGAGTTTCTGCGAAACCATTCACCTTTTTAATCCCATTTGAGAGAGGGAAGTTCTTGTAACAGTCAGTCATGTGAATTTTAGAGTGCATCTTGCCCATAATTTATGTTTTCCAAATCCTGTTATTTAAATCCAGAGCATTATATCATGTAAATCTCACAAGGTGTCACCATTTGTTACATGGCCAAAAGCGGGCACAGAAGGAGGTACAATAATGGTGATTTATTGGTGGATGTTTTGATTTCTGCTGCAAATATGCATTTAAAATCTTCTGGAAATTAATCTAGAAAAAGATTTGACATGGCATTAAGAAGTGGCTTGTCCTGCAGATTGTGTTGTGGAATGTAATTACAGTATGTGAGCATATTTAGCCAAACCTATTAAATGAATTAAGCATTAGCAGCCTTATGCTTTCTGATAGTATGATTGCTGGGAATGGTTAATAGAATGATTCCAATAATTATCATTTTAAAAAATAATATCGCAATAAAGACTAAGAGAAGAAGGGTTTTAATGCCATCTGGAGGTATTTTTGAGAAATGAACACATTTATTTTTGCTGCTATTTGGCAATATGTAAAAGAGAAGCCATCCTCCAAAGTGGTTTTTCTAATTAGATGGTCTTTTATTCATGAGGAATATTCTTTACTTTTCTTTGTTCTCCTTCATTAGATTGAATCCCTCTAAAATCTTGGAACCCACAATAGGCGTATCTCTGAACTCAAAATATGGGTTCAGAAGTACACCTCAATATGTTTATGGTTTTGCTTTGACATTGCACACTGTCATGTAGTATGCTGTATTAGATACTGCAGACTTCAGAATCTGTTTAGGTGTGAAAGTTCCTTGCTTAATAAGAGATCTTAGTACAACCTTCTGAAACTGTGCTTTCTGCTAGATATGGTACACTTATAATGCTTATCTTTAAATTGATACTATATGCCAAGGCTACCTCACAGCCAGTATTGGTTCCTGGAGCAGTTTTTAGATGTAGAAGCAACTGGTTACCACTGAGAAATGACTGCATTCAAGAAGCAGAGGCCCCTCTAGTTAGAGAAATTGTTTGTGTGGAAAAGGAGGCAGGAGAGAAAGGAGGGGATGAGGGGAAGGGAACCAGAAAGTGCTGTGACAAAAGAGAAAGAAGAAAATGAGACCTAAGAAGGAAGAAAGGGAAAATGCCCTATTTTCAGAAGAGATACAAAACTGACAGCAACAGAAGAGAAAACCAGGAGTCGGACTCTGGAAACAAGAAATAAGGAGAGCAATACAAGCAAAAGCTCTTTAGCAAACTAAGTGTATGTATTACTGGATATAGGGCTGGATATCTGAATGTTACAGCGAAGTAAATTAATTCCTGTTGATGTGTAGGTGCACAGTGGCACCCCAGTTTCTTTCTGCTGCCTTCTGTTGGCCTCCCCTGGGTCTCTCCTCTTTTCCACCTTCTTCTAAGACAGGCTTTTATTCCTGGTTCTCAGGCAGTGATGAATACAGACCTTCTCTGTTCTTTTGAAGATGTAGCAGCTCGCGCCTGTGCACAAGATGCACAACCAGAAGGACCTGCAGTGCACAAGCACACATGGATGCATAAGCCCATGTGCCTGGGTCTGTCTGCAGTAATGGATGTACTCTTCCCCTGAGTATGTGGAAAAGACCGTGCTGTTGTACAGCTGGACCACAGCCTCAGACAAGGGGGATGTGCAAGGGGAGAGGTGTGCAAGAGGGCAAAGTCACTGCCAGGGATTCCTGTGGGTAAAAAATATCCATCATGCAAGGTGTTTCTCCTCTGAGAGTGTCAAAGGAGTGTGGTTGGCATCTCCCGGCAGGGGTGCTGAAAAGGACCAACACTGATGTAGGAGAGGTGGCACATTCAGGCCTGATCAGGAGAAACTGTGGATTCGTTTCACTGTGAATCAGTGTTTCATTGTGAGAATGTAACAAGCAGCAACAAAAAATCCCACAAAGCGAGTCATGTTGGCCTAGATAAAAATAACAGAAAACATAGGGAGGAACAAATTAATGATTCTTTCTTGCAAATGTCTTTTTTATTTTCCTCAGGCATGCTACAAGCCACACACTCAAACCAAGCTTATATGACTCAGTGGCACTTAATTCATCCCTGGTGCAGATTTACTACCTCCATCCAAACATTATTTATGCAGCTTCAAAGGACAGGTTGATTACCCTCCTGAATCAGGCAGTGAGGTGTTTGTGAATCAAGCATTTACATGAAGTCTCCCCTCAAGACCTTCCTCTTGCCTTATTCACTGGGCTCTGGGTTCTCAAAAACAGACACAACCCTGTGACCTGGGGCCAAAGGTGCTACCTGTAACCTCTGAGAGTATAGAAAGGTAGGATGCAGGACGTGTGGTGGTCCTTTAGGAAGGGTTTAGGTACAGTAAATGCATCATTCTGAATAGCATTATGCATAGGAGGTTTTTCCTGTATGTGTTAAGTCCCTAGCTATACTCAGTAGGACGTAACTCTCTACTGATATTAAACATTAAGAAACCAGTACACATTAGATGATACACATCTAATTGATGCAACATCTTAGTGAGGCAGATATATAAGGGCAGTTACTGCAATGCTAGAAATAACAGATTGATGTTGGAGAACGAGAACGATGCAAAAGCAGGGAGGAAGTCTGAGCAGAGCTATATCCTTTTGCACGATATCCTTATGGCTTTCACCGCCTCGGCGTGCACAATAATCACCTGAGCTGGCACTGAAGAATTGCAATAAAAGGTACAAACAATTCAAAAGTGTTAAGCTGTCTGGAGTCTTCCCCAGTTGATTCATGTTCCTTGTAATTGAATGCTTTTAAAGCCATGAGAATTCTGGATTTGAAGAGGCTTTTTTGTTGTTATACTCGAAGTATATAGCTCTCTATGGGTCATCTGGTTACAGTGAACATTTATAAACTTTTAGGACTTTTCAGAAATATCCACCAACATTTTGTTCTTTTGGGTTTGTGACAAAAGGTTCAGTTTTCAACGGTCAGAAAACATTCCCAGATTTTGTTAAAAAAAACCCCTAATTTTTATTAAAATCCTTTCTCCCTCTGGTTTGACCAGTTGTAGTCTGAAGGGTTGCTTTAAAGAGTAGAGTGGGAGGTTGAAGAAGGAATGCTCTTTTGTTCTGTAATATTTTCAGATACAAGATTTTAGTCTTTGGCAAAAACTGGATACCTTCAGTAAACCTTGGAACACTGAAATTAAAAACTTTTCGTTTTATAAAACTTCTTTGCAAGGAAAAGTGGTTCCAACCAGTGCACATGTTTCAGAGGGCCTTGAGATGCCATAGAAATGTATCCCAAAACCAGGGGTCTGTCATCTTCCGTCCTCGAGCAAGCAAAACGTGACGACGATTCAAAAAATGGCACAAATACACAAAGTGCTCAGCAAGACTCCCGCTCTTGGAATGACTTTCAATGCACTGGCTATTGTGATGTTCTTTGTTACCTTTGTGTTTGTAAATGATTTCCAGTTCAGACTACCCAAGGTTAATCATGCCTGACTGTGATTCACTGTTATGCATTTACCTCGACATTTCTAGTGCACTTACTTAATGATATCAGGGCTAGCAACTAGCTACTTCAGTGCTGTCTCTTTATTATCCCTCCCACAATTGTATTCATGCTGAGCTGCTCCAGATTTTTCCCTCCCTTTTTACAAGAGAATTAACCAAGATTGAGGGAGGCTTTTATAATTTATGGCAGTTATGCAAGTTTTGTCCTTTGCTAATAGTCTCTGAGAATCGCAGCGATATCTGTGTGTGTGGGTTTGCTTGTTTGCTTTTGCCAGGCAGAAATAGATGTTGGCTCTCTTCCTTCCCTGCACCCATCCCCATCATCACTTGGAGAATAGTTTGCTCAGGGGAATCTTCATTAACAGTACTAAATTCAGCAGCTTCCAAGCTGCCCATTTGCAGACATTAGTGCTACAGTCTCTTGCCCATCCAGCAGCTGCTCATTGTTCTCATCACCCTGATTGTCCTTGAGGAAGAATATAGGAAATGGATACTTGGAGTAGTGTCACTGTTGTTCTTGCTTGAAGTTACCTATGAGCATCATCAGTTGGTTTCTTGCCTTTTCTTCCTCTCTTCTGTCTTATCCTTTATATCTTCAGAATGAGTCACAGATAGTTTTTCAACAGCCAAAAACTCCTGATGCTTTCCCCTTCCAGAGATGGGAAGACCAAGGAAGAGGGGTTACAAGGTGCCTCCAGAGAACAGAAACAGACAGTCTCAAATACAGGAGATCAGCTTGAGCGAGTGCTGCCGACATACTGTCCAGCTCTTAGCCCCCAGGGAGCTTGGCTTCTCATGTCTGGCTGACGTGGGGTGTTGACCTTAGGTCTTTTAGGCAACAACTGCAACCTGATTGAGCACTGGAGTGGAAGAGGAGCTTCACTTCACTGAGAGGCATAGTGCAAGTTATTTAAAGTGAGCCTTGGCTTTCTCCCATTTAAAAGTAGACCACTATGAAGACTATCCCATTAATATTTGTGCAAAGTGTTGAAAAATGTAATGATCTGTAAAAAGGATGACGAAGGATTACTCACCCACAACAGTAAAGAAAATGAGTGGTAGTTTAGTTTTTAAAGGCAGACTTGTATAGTAAGTGGTAAATGTCCAGAGGAGTGACTGGTGTAGGGACAAGGGTAGAGTGTGAGCTACTTCCTCTCCCAGGCATCTACAGATCTGATAAGCATGAACAGCACTTGCTCCATCACCACTCCTCTGTCCTCCCCCCAGAGTTGAGACAGAGATCATCCAATTTAAATTAGAAGGATTTAACTTTTGTCTTGATGAACAGGAGAGAAGGGTGGCAAACAGGTGAAAGCATGCAAGCTGCAGAGGAAAAAACCCTCCAGTGATACATGTTCAAAATCCTGCTGCTTGTTTACCAAAAGAGCCATTGATGGGTCAAGTCAACTGAACCAGAAAACAGCTAACAGATGGGTCTGAAGGGCAATAGACAGGGTGAAATCCATGCAACTGTGGAAGTAGTTTCCAAGATTGACTACAGCTACTCAAACTTCTGTGGGATATAATCCACTTATAGTTTTCAGAATAAGATACTAGGTCAGTTTCCCAAACAGACTTCCACAGCTCAAGTTGTGAGCATTTTAGATGGCAAGGACACTTGCAGCAGCAGACACATTACATCTTTAGAGTAAATTTTTGAGATGCATTGTATCTGAAAACACCAATGCATTGATGGCCTTTAATGTACATCTGTGATATTACTGACAGAAACCTTGCTGCCTCTGCTAAAAAAAAATATTTAAAATAAAAGGAAAAAATCCTTACTAAGGTGAATGAAGGCAGTGTTTTTCAGAGCGATGAAAGTCTTGAAAACTGTAGAAGTCTGCTGTTTATCCATGAACCAAGTCACTGGCAAAAAAAGAAGGCTGGCTTCACTGCACTATTCCACCTGTTTATTCGAGCCTCGGCTTACAGAGCTAACCCATAATATTGCCAGACTGTCACTGTGCTCAACCAGTTCAGTAAAAACCCATAAAGTTTTAAAACATGCTCCACAGCTCTCAAATTCCCATGGAAAAGTTCTTTTTTTCTGCCCTCTCCCCTGAAGAATTGCTCTCAGTCCATGCACAGAGCTTTTCTCTGTGTATTAAATATATAGTCTGTAAAAAAATACAATTCCACCATAACTTCCCGCTCCAAGAAACAAAGTGATTTCACCTGTGGGATGCATCAGAGCCGCTGCAATGTTGTCACAATGCTGATTTGAACCTTGTCTGCCAATTCCTAACACTTTCTGAGCACAGATTTTTTTCATTTGCAATGTACAATGCTGTGGATAGTTCACAAATATAAAACCCTATTGTAAGTTGATAGCAACAAAACTATGTCCTTTATATGCTATAGACATTTTCTTGGAAGATATTTACTCACACAGGTCTTGACTGAATTTGTCTGTGAGGCTTAGAAAAATTAAGGAGGAAGAATGGTTATTATTCGTGATTTTAGTTTTGCTGTGTAAAAATTACAGGCAGCAGCCGAAGATAAGTATAAAATCTTTAAACAATATATGAAGTCCTATAAAAAGGCCTTAAAAATGTGATGTCCATGAAAGCAGATGAGATAGGGCTTATTTGTTTGGTTTAGAAAGAAAACATCTGGAAGTCCAATCTGACCCTAATTGCAGCTGTGGTTTTCTTGGGATAAAATTTAGCTTCGAATCAGACAAAAAAATGCTTTATCTAAGATGTCAACAGGAATGGGACTCTATGGGAATGCTAAATAAAAGCACTACTGAGATCTGGGGAAGTTTTGTGATTGACTTACATGGGGTGAGATAGGGCCTTTGCTGTCCGTTATTTCACCAGATATAGCCAATAGCTTGAGATAATCACCCTTATCTCTGCAGAGCTCAGCACAGAGTTTTATTTATAAAGTCCCTTTGATCCAGGCCCTCTTGTTTAGCACCCTCACCTTTACTATCTACCTGTACTCTGCACACCAGAAAGAAAAACAATTAGCCATGGGAAGCTGCCCTTCTTTTGATGTCACCCTTGTCTCAAAGCTGAAGGGGAAAGGGGTTTAATACAAGAGAAACACTTGTTTTGAAGCAGCAGCTACTGTCCTGTTGGAAAACTTACTATGATGGTGGGCATTTTTTTCTAATTTCATATCAAGTAAAAAATGCTTCTGTAACATTGGTATTCATTTAACATCACTTAGAATAAAACTGACCAATTTAACTGGCAAAAATATCATCCTGCTTGAAGAAATGTTTTCCTGAATTGCACCGAAAGCGTATTATTTTTCTCTTAGGCACTGTTTTCCTTGGACTTTGTCTTTTGTGAGGGACTAATTGGGAATCTTGAATGTATTATATATTAGCTCTGAACACGGTGGTTAAAGAGGGGTTGCCAGGAAAATCAGTAGATGCGAATACCTGAGAAGTCTATTTCATCGGAAATGCTGCCAGGAAGGCAGGCACCGCCGACCCTGCTCCATATTTTTTTTCTCTGAAGAAAATGATAAATGGAAGCTCAGCGTCTCGCACATTGGAGTAGTGATGTGCCTGATGGTGGTTTTTTTTTTTGCTGGACTAAAATTCCTGGTTGCCGGGGTAACACGTTTTGGAAATTCTCTACCCTGGGCGAAAGCCGCTGCAACTTGAAACCCGCCAGGGCTGATGCTCGGCAGGGACACCAGCACTGAAGGATGTAGGGAGCTGCTGGCTTTGCTGAGGGATTTTAGGCAGAGAAATAAAATAATAAAATGAGTCCAAAAGAAAGGTGATCAGGAGCGTTCAATACTTCCACGGTGTCATAATCTGATTTTTTTTTTTCCCACACCATCACCCTGTCCTGTCAGCCAAAGGACAAGGGGGGTTACCTCATCCTGGGGTGAATTGCTGGGTGATGGAAAGACAAGAAGTGTGTGTGTGTGCCTGGAGGGTGGAGAGAGGAGGAGGAGGTGGAGAGGAGGAGAGAGAGAGAGATACAGGGTTCTGGCCACCTGCCAAGAAAAATAACTAACATTTTGCGAAAGAGAAATCCTAAGACTGAGGTCATAGTATGGAAAAAGTCTGTTTCACAGACTCTTGAGCCTGAATATAGGCCAAGTTTTTTTATGGTCTTTTTTTTTTTTTTTAAATGCAGGCATCCTATTAACATTTGAACACTAAAGCTCGTCCAGGAATGGAAAGATTTTGGAATCTGAAGTGCCTTAGTTTTCTACTTTGCTGGTACACAGTTATATTTTTTTAATTACAAGAAAGAGAGATTTTGAATGAGAAGCTTCCTCATTTTGCTTTTAACTTATTTTACAACTGTGAAGACCAAATTAAGGGAATCTGTAGAAGTGTCTGTTTCTCCCACAGAGTGACCAACTGAAAAAAAAAAAAAAAAAAAAGACTTTTCAAGCTTGGTGGACAACTTTTTATTTGCCATGTAAAATACAAAAAGATACTGAAACCTGAAATGATGATGAATTTTTCCTGTGTGGAAAACTCCTACTGTTCAGTCATGAATAGCCATGATTTTTTTTGTTTTACTTTTATAGTAGCAAGCTGACAGTTTCATGACAAATTACTTTTCATACCTAACTAAACAAACTATTGAAGTTCTTTTGCCTTAATCTCTGGATTTGGATTAAATATGTGGATATTTTTTACACTGGGGGAAAAAAAATAACTCTTTGGATTTGTTAGGATGTTATTGCAAGCAAGTTTTCTGGTCTTTGATTTGCTAAGCTACAACTGGAGTCTGCCTTCCTCAGGGTAAGAATATTTCCACATTATCATTTCACCTGTGGTATGTTAAGAGGGAGAATATTATATCTCAGTGTGTATCTCGGCTTTGTGCATTTCGTTCTTTGTTTAGCATGCAGACAAGCTTCTTCTCCCCAAAGAGATGTGGAATATATTTATTGGCAATTTAGAATTGATGATAGATTTGACAAGCAAGCAGGGTGACATACCGAAGCTATCAAAGCTGGAGATGAATCAGGACAAAGGTTTGGATGAGGTATATTGTTCCTGAGATTCAAAAAGGTTGTACTTAACTGATCATTCCAAAATCAAAGCAACTGTTTCACTGACTTACAAAGATAAAAGCTAAGTTTTTCCAAGAAGAAAAAAAAAACCAACATGGTTTGATTGGCCTACAGACCTTTTAAGGTAAAATTACAGCTGGTGTTTCTGCATGGTGATATTTATTAGTTTTGTAAGATATTTTGTCAGGATTCATTTACACTGATTCCCTCTTTCATGGCATAAACTGTATAAATTGTAGGTAGAGAGAAGGAATCTTTTGACATATTTTTTCAGAGATATACTCCAGGAGATGTGGTACATTGGGTTTACTAAATTAAAACAGACCTGGTCTGTTGCCTGATATGCACATGCACTTACTTTGTACTTAATCGTGTGAGAATGTAGTGCAATTATGGGCGAAAATCCTGTACTTTCCAGCTATCAAAGCAAAGCAGACAAATCAGCAGAAATAATCTCTTAAAAGTATTTAATAACATCATACAGACAAAGGATGAGCAAATCATCCTTTTGCACCTTGTTTGATGACTAACTTTTGTGCCATTTATACTGGCTGAGGTTTGGAGGTGTAGAGGGGACCTTCTGTCCTGAAATCCCTTTGAGAGATGAGGCAGGCCACCCAGTCATGCAACCTGCTTCTACATAGTTCAGGTGCAAGCCCAGTACAACCAAGTGTGAGGAAAAAGACTGGTTGGGAACCTCAGAACACCACAGAATGTAACCTGCTCTGTACTATTTTTAATTGTTGGACTTCGGAAAAAATATCATGTCACTGATTATGTAAAATCCACATTTTCCCCACATCTTATACAGTAAATGTAATATGAGATACAAACTATAATACTTGCAATCTCTGTAAGCAACAACAGATTCTGTAGACTTTCTTCTATAGGAGAAAGGATGAAGCCTTTTGCCACGAATTTACTTAAAAAAAACCCTGATCTCTTCCTCTGTCACAGAGTAAGGTTTTAATCTCACAAATACTTATCATAGAATGGTAGGGGTTGGAAGGGACCTTTAGAGATCATCTAGTCCAATCCCCCTGCTCAAGCAGGTCCACCTAGAGCAGGTCACACAGGAATGTGTCCAGATGGGTCTTGAAGACCTCCAAGGAAGGAGACTCCACAAACCCTCTGGGCAGCCTGTGCCAGGGCTCCCTCACTCTCACAGTGAAATAGTTTTTTCTTATGTTTAAATGGAACTTTTTGTGTTCCAGCTTCATCCCATTACCCCTTGTCCTGTTGCTAGTTACTATAGAAAAAAAGGTATGTCCCAACATCCTGACACCCATCCTTTAGATATTCGTAAATGTTAATAAGACCCCTCCTCAGTCTCCTCTTTTCTAGACTAAACAGCCCCAGTTCCTGCAGCCTTTCCTCATATGAAAGATGCTCCAGTCCCCTCATCATCTTGGTGGACCTGTGCTGGACTCTCTCCAGAAGTTCTCTGTTCCTCTTGAGCTGAGGAGCCCAGAACTGGACACAGGACTCCAGATGAGGCCTCACCAGGGCAGAGTAGAGGGGGAGAAGAACCTCCCTTGACCTGCTGGCTACACTCTTCTTGATGCATCCCAGGATGCCATTGGCGTTCTTGGCCACAAGGGCACATTGCTGGCTCATGTTCAGTTTATTATCAATCAGGACTCCCAGGTCTCTCTCTGCAGAGCTGCTCTTCAGCAGTCCAACACCCCGCCTGTACTGGTGCATGGGGTTGTTCCTCCCCAGGTGCAGGACTCTGCACTTGTCCTTATTGAACCTCATGAGGTTCCTCTCTGCCCAACTCTCAAGCTGGTCGAGATCCCGCTGAATGGCAGCACAGCCTTCTGGGGAATCAGCCAGTCCTCCCAGTTTGGTGTCAGCAGCCAATTTGCTGAGGGTACCCTCATCCAGGTCGTTGATGAAGATGTTGAACAAGACTGGCCCCAGAGCTGATCCCTGTGGAACCCCACTGGCCACAGGCCTCCAACTCGACTCTGTGCCATTGATCAGCACTCTCAGGACTCTGTCATTCAGCCAGCTCTCAATCCACCTCACTGTCCACTCTTCCAAGCCACATTGCTTGAGCTTTCTGATGAGGCTGTTATGGGAGACAGTGTCAAAAGCCTTGCTGAAGTCAAGGTAGATGACATCCGCTGCTCTCCCCTCATCTAGCCAGCCGGTTATGCACTTATAGACAAGCATGATGCTTTCCCACAAGACTTCTTTCAGCATTATTCATTGAAAGACCAAGAGTTCCTGTGGGTGCCTAGACCTCTCCCTGAGACATGCCTGTAGGCTTTGTTGCTATCTGAATGATTAGCGGACACCACTCTTCAGCAAGCATGGTAATGTAAGGAGCCCTGCTCGACCCACAGCGACCTCCTATAATTGATGCTGAGTATTCCAGGGGTCAGGAACCAAATTTCCAGCTTTAAAGCCTATGAGATAGTGGAATACAGAGAGAAAGAGGAAGATTAGAAGTACAGTAACTTCAGAAGACTGATCAGCCAGATAAGATTTTAAGAGTTTCCTTATTACATGTAAAACATAAGACTAAAGAAATATAAAGATATATATAATACCTGAGAGGTGAGCTCAAAGCCTGATGGTGAAGGTTAGATTGGTAGAAGGACCTAGAATATTGATATTATGCCCAACTTGCATGTATTGCCTTACCACAACAATAGGTAGATCATCTCCAGGCATTATTGAAAGATTATAAAAAGTAACAATCATCCTCTTAGAATTATTTTTATTTGCTTGTAACTGGTAGAAATGGCCAAGTACATCTTTAGCATGATCCCATTTGTCTCAATGATGTTGCAAAGCTTTGAATTCAGTATAAGAACAACTTTTTCTGTGCCCTGAAGAACATAAAAACCTTGATACCTAGCTGGAAAGCAAATACCTCTTGCTCAAGCCGCTTATGTTTTTTCTACTTTAGAAAAATTTAAAATCTCATCTTATTTCTTTGCATGCAGCTGTTATCCACTCAGAGTTTTATCCAAATAAATCTCTGGTTCTTTTCAAAGAACATCTTCCATATGAGTTACATTAGCTTTAAAGACTCATCAAGAACAGAGCAGTCAAGGCTGACACTCTTGGTTTCCAACAGAGAAGAAACTACATGAATTCTATCCTGCAGTTCTGCAGCCTAGCTAATTAAATATTTGACATCCTAAGAAGCTACTGCCTCCCAAAGCCAAGGCAAGGGAGCCACCACGCCCTGTTCCCATCTTTGGCCACTAGACACAGTGACATTCAGAGACTTTACACCCATCACACCATGTTACACAAGTCTTCTCCCCTCCCCAGACCACAGAGTTGCTGAAATTAAGTACGATGAAAAATTAACCCCGCCTTTGTTGGATTACACAGCTGGGTAACGTGTGGCCTCATTTACTTGCTTACAGGAGAGTTTGTGTTAGCTGCTTTGGTAGTGAGGGTTCTGTGGATGATGAAGACGGCAGCCTGGTGGCATAAACACTGGGGATCACCTCTGTAGCACCACATCCCTGCCTGTTCTCTGGGTGTCCTCGAATATCTCAGACCCTATGTACAGGATCATTTCTGATTTCTCTTTCCCTGTCTTGCTACCTGCTGTTTGTCACATGCCATCCACCACCCCTTCTGCTTTTCTTTCCTTCCTTTTTTGTTCTTGCAACACTCTTTCTGTTGCTCTCCTGCCATCCTATCTGCGGTTTTATCAGGTTCATCACCTGCAGGCTCTCTTCTCCTTGTTTACCACCTCTACTGGCTCTCACCTTCTCCATTCTTGCCCCATAAAACACATCCCCTTGTCTCCTGAAAAATAAAAGAAATAGACACACGTAATAAAGGGATGCACAAATATACCCACACTGTCTGATTCCAGGATTACTGCATTTTCCTTGTCATCTGTTGCTTTTTCCTTTGTCTCTTAATTTCTCCATCATATCATCTTTGCTTCATGGTAAGTCAATGGGCTGAAAATTATCTTTCAACTCCATTGCAAGGTGCCGTGATATTGCCTCAGTCTTCCTTTGGTGCACATACTTTTCCATTACTTCTCTTTTAAGAATTGCAGAGAGAGAGAGATTAATGTGGAGAAAGTTTTACTTAGCTACAAAATGCTTTCCTTTTATAACTTTCAACATGATTGACAGATAGGTTTATTTAATCAAATTGCCTTTTCTGTCAATGTATTATTTAATGAGGGAGTTCTTTTTTTTTTGATTGCATATGAAATGTGGAAGCATTTGAGAATTTCTGATGTGCTATTTACTCATCCATTATGTTGGGAATCAGTTTAATTTCAATGTCAGCAGTGGAATTAATAATCATAACAGTTATCTGTCACAGAATGATCTAGTTGGGGATTTTCTCAGCAAACCATGCTATATCCCCCACCTTTTCACCAGAGAAGGGAATTTTAAAAAATAAGTCAAATTGTAACGTGTTTTTGTTTTGATTATCCCTTCCAGGCTGACGGTAAAGGCACATATTTTCAGACTCAGCATTGAGTCTCTGTTATTAAATCCTCTAATGGCATAATTTTTACTTATTTTGCTCTTAAACACTTTCATCAAGGATGACTCCCCTGTTAAAGTGGACTCTCCCTTCCTTAAAAAAAACCCAAAAAGAAAACCCCAGAGATAATGCAAAATCCCCTTTTGGCAGTCATGTTGAGCTGATTTTGTTCTATTTTTGGTGTTGCACTTTACCATCAGATGAACCGACTTCCCATGTAAGAGCAGAGAAGTGCCTGAGCAGATGAATGGACAGAGAGACATGAGGGAGGTGGACAGAGCTCAAATCTGATTCTTATCTCTTTAGGTTTCCTTTGGTTCTGTGGTTACCTGCAGCCCTACATAAGGAAATAAATGAATAAAATCTTTCAGATGATACATTTGAAAGGTACCAAGTCATTTTATATGGCTCCAAAGTAAGAGCAGTAGCTGTTAAATGAATTGCTTTTTAAATAAAACACATAAGAGAAATTTTTAAATCCTTCATTGTTCCTTAAAATGTTTTAGTACCTCATTAATCCTTGATTAGTCTGGTTGTTAAGAGGCCATTATTCTGTGGTAATAAGGTGTAGGAAATTACCTCTAGGACTATAGTCATGTCAGGCAGACCTGCTATAGTTAACATCTCATCAGGTGCTGTGATCAAGTGCCAGTGGTGTAAGTTAGGGACTTATGATGGTGGTCCTTCTGTGATGGGGTGTCTGCTGAGATGATGTGAGTCCTCTGGTGTGGAAAAGTAGAGAAGACATGACAAAATATAACCCTCAGCAGCCTCTGTCCTTCAAGGTCTCCCCTGTCTTGCCTTTGGCAGAGCATGAAAACTGCTATAAAACAGTGGAATAAAATTACTTTGCAATTACATTCATTTAAGTAATTTCAAACATGCCTGAAGCTCACACAGATGAAAGTCCACTCTTTGCTGTACGATTTGTTAAGCAGAAAGTGTCATAGGAGATTTGCTACTCGTCCAGCAGATTATCCCCAAACTAATGACCTCCTCAGGTCATTAGTGTTTCTTTTGAACACACAGCCCCTCTCAAATCCTACTACAAGTGTTGGTAAAGCTAATCATTATTACCCTTTTACAAATATTACCCTTTTACAAAAATTAACCTTGGGGGCTATTTTTATTTGATGCAACATTAATCAGCATTCTAAAAAAGAGATGTATTTGAATGTGCCAGGCCGCATATATTTATTTTTCAGTATGTATAATGCTTTTTTTGCCCTAAATCTCTTTGAGGTTGATGCTGTGATGCTCACAGTGTGTGGCTCCCATTCATTACCTATACAGGGAGCTAGTGCAATACGACAACATCAGCATCTTTGAAGAGCACCGAAGATGCTAATATTTAAAAACAATGTGCTCAGTAGTACTTTCCTCCTTATTCCTTCCTGGGTTTCAATCTTCACACAGCAGATGAGGCACAGTCCTCAAAGGATGGAGAGCAGCTTGGCACCAGTGTGGCTGCTGTCACTGTGCCAGCGTGCAGGGGTGACACCCCGCCACATGTGCCAGTGCACATGTTTGGAGTGTTTGGGTTTTGGAGTGCATTCACACATCAGAGCCCTGCTCCCAAGAGGCTTGTGCTGTGCCTGAACCCCTAAAACACGGCTATGAACTAGGTTTCAGTCCTAAATATCCATGTTTTAAAATATCTAGACACTCATTTCAATGTGCTTCCATCCAGGTTTTCAACTTTTTCAAGCCCCCAGTGTGCTTGCAGCTTCAGGCCGTGTTTGGCTCTGTCCTGTGCCCCAGTCCCAAGCAACACACACTAGAGATGGACCCCAAGCACCACCTTAGAGATGGACCCTAAGCTGCAAGCTGCTGGAGAAGGGCATCTGCCACCTGTCTCCATTTTTTGTCGGCCTCAGAGTCAAGGCTGTGGGGAAAAGTCTTAATACTTGGTATTTCAGTTGCTTCAGACATACAGAGTAACTGCTGCAAGCCCTGGACAAAATGCCCCCTCACCCCCAAACCACCGGACCCCATAGCACCCTAGAGGGCACAGGCACCCCTCCAAACCAGTTTTCACCCACCTCTTCCTGGTATGTCAAAGGACACCATGTCTCAGCACAGCACTCAGCTTTGGCTGATTTGGGATGTACCAGATTTTAGGTGGACAGGCCTGGTCTCTGCATGGAGTACCACGCTGACAGCAAACTCCCTCTCTGGCTGACAAGCAGTCTCCTTCCATTTGCTGCTAATTATTGTCATGGCTTTTGCAAGGATGGGGGAAAAACTCTACCAAAATCAAGTATTTAAAGGGCACTTTGGAGTGCAGTTTCAGATCTCATGAGAACAAATGGAAGGAGCAATTGCAGCCCAAACCAAAGGCTATTAGGAGTTAATAACAACACGAGTGTAACAGTAAGGAACGCCAAGAGTTAGCAGTCCCAGCATGACAAAAGTTTATTTAATCCTACTCTAAACAAGCAATATAACAAATCCTGGTTAGGAATGAATGATCTCTCACATGTAGCTTAAAATAATCAAATTTTGATTAAAATACCAAAATAGGTCAAATGTTACAGATTCTTCTGGAAGAAATTCAAATCGTCCAGTCCCATTTTATTTTTTATTTGTAACATTTTACAGATGAATAAATGTGTTCTTTACATGAAACCTGCTTGCCTCATTTCAGGCAGGAATCCGTAGCTGTCAGAGGATTACAGACTCTTAATTGTTGACGTATTCTGCTCTAGTAGCTCTGCTGTGCTCTGATAGAAGAGAGACTATTTCATCTTTTCACTTCCCACATTTTCTTTGGCCTTCTTGTATTTTAAATTTCCTCCAAGCACAAGCTCCAAAGGTGAAGTAGAGACTAAAGAGCATAAGATATCAAGTCACAGATATCACTGAGGCAATGCCAGTGTGTTCCCAGTTGGAACCTGGAGTTTTCTTCCCCGGTTCTGAATGTGATTGAACAGTGTGACTCCTCAATTTTGTGTTTCCAATTGAATGAGAATAATCACTTTTGACCTCATGGGTGTTGGGAAAAATACTTACACAGAGATCTCTTACTAAAAAATAGTGTCATAGAATACAGACCGATAATAAATTGATACCTGTCTTGATAGGATGAGTCCTATTGCATACTAGTTAATGATCCTAGTAATAAGGAGAGTAAGCTCTTGTCCTTTGGTGTTCAGACAGAAGGAAGAGTTGGAGAAAGTATCAATAAGAAAATTCTGGCAGATCTTTTGTTTATTTCCAATTCTTCTCTGGCTCCACTTTAAATTGCATGCAAACTTCAAGCACAACATATTTAAAAAAATATGGAGTGAGCACTGTTTGCTGTGTATTTCATAGAATCATAGAATGGTAGGGGCTGGAAAGGACCTTTAGAGATCATATAGTCAAACCCCCCTGCTCAAGCAGGTCCATCTGGATCAGGTCACACAGGACTGCATCCAGGCATTTCTTGAAGACCTCCAAGGAAGGAGACTCCACACCCTCCCTAGGCAGCCTGTGCCAGGGCTCCCTCACCCTCACAGTGAAATAGTTTTTTCTTATGTTTAAATGGAACTTTTTGTGTTCCAGCTTCTTCCCATTACCCCTTGCCCTGTTCCCAGATACAACAGAAAAAAGTGATGCCCCAGCCTTGTGACATCCACCATTTATATAGTTGTAAATATTAATGAGATATCCTCCTCAGTCTTCTATTCTCTTGACTAAAGAGCCTCAGTTCCTGCAGCCTTTTCTCATAAGAAAGATGTTCCAGTCCTCTGATCATCTTGGTGGCCCTGCGCTGGACTCTCCAGAAGTTCTCTGTCCCTCTTGAGCTGAGGAGCCCAGAAATGGACACAGGACTCCAGATGAGGCCTCACCAGAGCAGAGTAGAGAGGGAGAAGAACCTCCCTTGACCTGCTGGCCACACTCTTCTTGATGCATCCCAGGATGCCATTGGCCTTCTTGGCCACGAGGGCACATTGCTGGCTCATGTTTAGTTTATTATCAATCAGGACTCCCAGGTCTCTCTCTGCAGAGCTGCTCTCCAGCAGGTCAATCCCCAGCCTGTACTGGTGCAGGGGATTGTTCCTTCCCAGATGCAGGACTCTGCACTTGTCCTTGTTTAACCTCATGGGGTTCCTCTCTGCCCAACTCTCAAGCCGGTCAAGATCCCACTGAATGGCAGCACAGCCTTCTGGGGAATCAGCCAGTCCTCCCAGTTTGGTGTCATCAGTGAACTTGCTGAGGGTACCTTCAGTCCCCTCATACAGGTCGTTGATGAAGACGTTGAACAAGACTGGCCCCAGAATCGATCCCTGTGGAACTCCACTGGCCACAGGCCTCCAACTTGACTCTGTGCCATTGATCACCACCCTCTGGGCTCTGTCATTCAGCCAGCTCTCGATCCACCTCACTGTCCACTCATCCAGCCCACACTGCTTGAGCTTTCTGATGAGGATGTCGTGGGAGACAATGTCAAAAGCCTTGCTGAAGTCAAGGTAGATGACATCTGCTGCTCTCCCCTCATCTAGCCAGCCGTTTTGCCCTCACAGAAGGCGAATTTTAACAGTAAAAAATTTTCCTCTGTTAGTGTGAGGATAGTAGTACACTGAAAAATACAGAATTATTTTTTTAGGCTGATAAAGACTTTGCTGGAGACAGTCTAAAGGTCTATAAAACTTCTGGGAAGTTATTTACATATTTCAAAGGTCTTTATTGTCAATCTAATACATTTTGAATATTTTATTCAGTATTTTCATCAGCCATCTCTGCTCTCTTCAGTGTGCTAAAAATATTTAAGTGCCTGATAAACCATGTACATCTGAAGTATTTTCTCATCAGTAAAAAATCATTTACCCTGAAGGTAATATAGGGGGCTAAATTAATTGCTGATGAAAGTGGTTTCACCAGAGTGACACTGATGCTGAAACTAACCTAATACACTTGGTTTAGGAGATCCACTTTTGACTATTAACATTGTTACTACTAAAGTGAATACTTCAGAAATCAATTGTCAGCCTTTGTGCATATGACTTTCTAAATACATATTGCATAATATAGCCACAATATCTACTTACAAATGTTTTGCACTTGTACTAAATTAAGACATTATTATTGGTAGGGTTTATTCTTACTTAAGTGTCAAACAGAAAATTAACCATCATGCTGTCAATATAAAGTCCTGCATATTTTATTTCTATGGCCAAAAGTCTGTCTGATAGGATTGTTTTGATTGGACTCAATCTCACATCAAATCATGACAAGTTAAATAATACTTAATGCCATTTTTTCAAAACTGGAGGTCAAAGGTAGATCCTGTAAGAAATTATGTAGAATTCACTTCCTGGGAAATCAGCATTAGATAATCATAATTTTCAAATATAAAAAACAACCAATCGATTGCATAATGGAGCAGATTTGAGCAAATGGTCTTAATTTCAATCTGATTTGAAAAACAAACCCACAAAAAAACACCAAAGGAACAAAACCAACACAAAAAAATATAAATACTTGAATTTCAGTTATGTGACAATTGAGAATCCAGTTCCTGCATGCTGGCTTCATACCAACACTTTCTTACAACACTGCTGTAGTACGGAAGTTTGATCCTATGGATTGACAGTTGATGAGTATGAAAAAAGTAAAAGAATCCAGTATGTTTTGTGGATGCACATGAACATCATACTTTGCAAACCAATTTATATTAACTTCTGAATCAGCATGAACAACTGATAATTTGTTTAATACAATAAAAATTATATGGATCAACTGAAGAAAAAAAAATAGTTCTGTTTATTTTCTCAGCAAAATGTAAAAATACATTCAGGGCTAATCATTTCATTTACCTCACTCCAGAAGGTGCTTGGGCAGCCCTGTTAGAGCATTAGATACAAGTATATTTCAAAATAATGTTTTGTAAGAAGAAAATTAAAGGATAGCCTTTCAAAAAGTGTTGAAAATAGTAATTTTACATAGAAATTAAACTTTTCCACTTTCTTTAGGGCAAAGTATTTATCATATCTAGCAATTGCCAAGCATTTTGGCCTGTCGTGCTGTTCTTGATGTCTGAACTATTTGTCAGAACATTCCCTTCAGTTCTAAATCCCTCACACAAGACTCTAGTTAGAGCCTCGTCTATGCTTGAGTCTTTGTGAAAAATGATTGTCGACATTTTCTTCAAGATGACTCAACATTTCCAAAGATTTAGTATGGCAGAAAGCATTATCAGACATCATTTAGACTTCCAGATGATTATTTTTTACAAGAATGGTTGTGGTAGTTAGCAGCTGGGTGGTAGAATTTGACAATCAGAATACAATTGTGGCTAATTCATTTTTATACACTACTCCTATTAGTTAAAAAAGGATATTTCTTTGGAAGTGACATTATGGCTCTGACATATGATTTTTGAATATGACTTTTTCTGAGAAACTGCCAGCATGGTACTGCCAGCATGCCAAGCTGGTGTCCTGAAGAAAATTTAATAGCAGCGATAAAATGAAAGGGGAAAATAGAAGCCTTTCTTGCAAACAGGGGTTTGTAATAGATATTCTGACACAATATGAGTGATGAGGGATGGAAAATTCATAACAGTGTGAAGAAGTGGAACACGCACTCTGTACGTAGAAGACTGACCTATAACTCATAAGATAGTGTGTGTCGAGTGAGTTACGAGAGTTGTTCCCTGGTGTATATTTACAAAGAGGCATTAGAAAGGAGATACAGCATGGTTTACTGTTTGAGAGCTAACTTCATAATTTTGTCCAAGAAGTGGGGTTTTTTATAAAACAAAAAGCACATGTGTGCTTTTGTGGTTTTATATATATATATATATATTTCAATCCAGGTGGTGTGCAGGATCTGAATGCCGAGAGCAAAGCCTTTCCTCTTTCTGAAGGAGCAGCCCTCAGTTGATTAATTCTGCTATTAAAATGTCCAAAGGAGATTATTTCTAAGGAAAAGGAAATTCTATTTTGACTCCTACAAAGGGTTATCTCAAAGTGAAACAAGCAGGCCAGAAGTGCTTGATGCCATCAGACCCCTGGGCAGCTGAAGGTCTACACCAAGAAGCCCATGGACAACCCGAGCATACACCCCAACTAGAGTTGCAAAATGTAATTTGAATTAACAGGATCCCATGTGAGCAACTGTCCCTTTAGTGCATGTGAAATCAAGGAATTATCTGACCACTGCAGATTGCACACATTTTTTTATGCCCAGCAGTGAAGTTCACAGCCCTGTGCTTGCCCCAGGTGCCAGCACCAGCCCCCATCTCCCTTGTCTCCGCAACATGTATGTCCCAAGCTCTGGCACTGCCTGAGCAACTCCTTCCCTCCCTCCCTCAGCCCATCCACAGGAACATCTGACAACTCCTACAGTATTTCAGTGGGACTAGTATCAAAGTGAAGATGTTTGCCTCATTGGATTTATCTTCTCCCCTTTTAGCATCTTGTGTTCACAACAGAAGGAGAGAGGAGAAAAGAGAACTCTCTGGCTAATTCACCATCTCCTAACATGTTTGTTAGCATGCTGAGCTTAGTAAAAATGTTGGAAATGCTCTGGCCATGGAAGTAGCCCCTTTAGGAGCAGCAGTACCACTTTCACTGAGTTGAGCACACAAGGTGCAGGTCTCCATAGTGAGGAGTGACCCATTTGCCTCATGGAGCAGACTGCTGCTTGGTGTTTTGGCTGAGAGCTTTGGTTTCCTTTTGTAGTCTGCCTCCTAAGGAAAAACATGCATTTTTCCCTATGCCTAGCTTGGCTGCAAATGAAAGGCACTGAGAAATTGGCTCATGGGAGAGATTTAAGACCATTCCTGCAGAAATTTAAGGGCTGGAAATTTTGACAAAAATCACAGCAGCCTCTATATATGTAATGCATAGGACTCTACAGCTCCCTCCTCAGCATCAAGAGATGGCACATCAACCTGGCCACACAGGCTGGCTTTCAGGTCTTTCTGCCCCTTCTTTCTTTTTCTTTTTTTTTTTCTTCTTGCCACACACTGAATTAATTATTTGACAATATATTCTGACATTGTATTATTTAAACAATAGTGGAATGTAATGATATGTAATTAGGAGATGGAATATCACAGTGGTATGAAGATGATTTTGGCAATGAAGGTTTTTTTAATAAAAAAATAATTACTGTAAAGCATCAAGCTATTGCCTTTTCCAGTGCATGAGCAACAGTGTCTGTGAATGAAAGGAAAGACCCCTGGGGATGGATAGTGTGGTTTGCTACCCCTGTACCCGGGTTGGAGAGTCTCCCAAGGCACTGTTCTTCCGTACCATGGGAACCTAGGAAGACACAATATATTTTGAAGTCTCTGCAAAGTGTTGATTTTACAATGAAAGTCCTTCCACTTTTATAGGGAGGAGGCTGGTTTTGTTTAGGGAGATGCCTGAGAAGCATCTGGGTTTGTCATGAGTCTCTTGTACCACAGACCTGTCAGTTTTCTATATTTTATCCTCTCAGCCCATATCTTAAAATTAAATGATATGCTTCCTTTCACAGTGGCCGACTGGGTTCTTGTCTGTTTATTTGCTTTCTTTAATCATTTTTTTTTCTCCATCTAGTCAAATAAACCTGTAAATTCAGCATGTACACTATGGAACCTCGTCCAAAACTATACTGTCTCCTTCCTGACAGGACTGACAGAGAGTATAATCACTTGTATTGTCCAGAGTACTGTTTACATAAAGGAGCAATAAATACCTGTTGAAATTTTTACTGGAGGCCTCCCAGATGGATGGTTCATTTATTATTACAGACAGGGTTTCATTTACTTAGTTATTAAAAGAAGCAGGCCGCTACAGCCCATTTATAACTATATTAAAACTAAATGAAGCTATAAGTATTGCAGACAGGATTGAGTAAAATACATACAGTGGCTTTCCAGGAAATGGCTAGGAAAAGTATTTAAAAGGAAATGCTGAAAACTTTGGGGGTCCTGTTGTGTCTTTCACAGATGTGTCTTTACTGTCTGGAGCTTGGAAGGTTCTGGAGGATCTATAGTTCTTGTATTTTTCTATCCTGACACTCAGTGCAGTGTGTGTATTTTGCAATAACCTCTCTGTATTTTCCTGTCAGCCATGTGCCATTGGGCCGAATTAGCCTGTTCCTCCCTGCTCTAGCCTTTATTGACATGAAAAGCCCCAGCTGGGGATACCACATAGTCTTTTTTGTTATCCCAGAGCCAGAATATCATTGAACATCAATTGCAGTTACAGGAGGGGATGGAGCTGCTCTGCCAGCACCAATCTGTAAAGCAAAGGCAGATTCATCAGGTGGATACCAGAGGTCTTAGTTTTGAAGGTATCTCCAGAGGTACAGCACAGCCAGCCATGAAATTAAAATAAATGTTGTAGATGGTCCTTGCAGCGCTTTTCTAGCACAGAGAAGATTTCACTAGACATAATCATCCCTGCTTTGAATAAAGATAAATCTGTCACTGGATGGGAAGCCCATGGTTGCCTGGGAACTAGATCATTATTTTGTTATGTCCAAGCTAGACAAATAAAGGACAGTCCCAGCAAGGAAAGGCTAGTGTCCCAAGAAATTCTTGGTGGGGTACAAAAAACTAGAAACAAGGAAGCTTGAAATTTTTTAAGCAGAGATTGCTAGGTTAGCAAAAGACTGCATTTCCACAATCAAGGAGAAAAAACAACTTTGATAAAAGGTAGATCAGCTTCAGTGGTGAAGTAAAAGTAGCAATTAGAAATGAAAAAGCAATCTCTGTGATAAACATGAAATACATGTAACGCGAAAGGGGAAGATAACAATCAATCTAAAAGATAAATTATAAAATCCTGAAGATGGATAAAAGGAGCAGAGAATACCAGACGAAAGTTCAACACCAATGTGAATAAGGATTTTCTTAAGGTATATAAAGAATAACAGCAATAAAGAAATTCTAGCAATAGCTCGTTATTGTCTGGAAATATTAAAACTGTTAATAATATCAGAGTCAATAAACATCTTTTTTATATGAGAAAAGGCAGTGTGCCTAGTAGATAGGCAGGAAACTGAACAATGTCGAGAGACAATAAACTATTTAAACTCAGTTCCCCTAGGTAACATCAGGTCTTCCATGCTACCATATAGACAGGAAGGCCACAGGCTAGCAAATCCTGAGGGTCATTTGTGATGTACCTTGAAATGTGGGGTAAACCCTAGGAGAGAGTTAATGCTGGGCAATGTGCCAAAATGCAGAGAAAGAAAGTTCAAATTTTAAGGACAAGTCACCTGGTACCTCCTACTTCACACAAAGTTGGGTTGGGGGGGGAGGGGAGCCCAAACAAGGGTCCTTTAATACTCTTGAGGAACTGAAGGATAAGAGCATAATTTGTATTTTATTATCAAGGGAAGAAACGAATGTTCATATCAACCAAAGATTATTTTGTTCTGTGAGGAGGTGGCAACTAGGATGTGGTAGGAAATTCAGTTCACCAATAGTAAAATTTTGTGTAGGATGGTAGGGAAAGAAGCAGTGAGGATGGAGCAGTCTGAATAATTTAATAAATCAGCCTCACTTAAACAAAAAAAGTTTCAAACAAAATGTTGTATGTCCCAGAATGAGGAATGTACTCCTACTACATGTCCCAGAACAAGGAATGTCCTCCTGACTCCATTCTTAAGTGGAGACTCTACCTGGGGAAGCTGCAACTCTGAGAGGTGGAGATGAGCAGGCAGCTGAAAGTCAGTGCCAGCAAGATGACCTGGCACAGAGGGACCAATGGCATGAGCCTCAGGCAGGGCCCAGGGAATCCCACAGGGACAAATAGCTGCCTCTTTCCCCTTTGCTTTGATGATACAAGACACTTCTCATTTTGGCACAGCAAAGTTTGAGAACCTCTCACCTAAACGATCTCATTTCCCTTGTGCTGCCAGTGAAATAGAGGTGAACACCACTGCAGCCTCAGGGATGAGCGTTTTTAAATGAACGGTCAGTGTTATACAGATGACTGCAGTCATCTGCAAAGGAGAACGAGAATAAAAATGTGTGGGATAATGCCTCCAGCATAAGGACAGATGCATATAATGCTGAGGATTAGGCAGAAAGAGGCTATCTGTAAGGAAATAATCACTGAGTACAAAATCAGATTTTGTACCTTCAGCAGGGAGACTTGGCAGTGGCAATTCTGTCTCAGATACGTTAAATTCCCCAAGATTTCTGCCTCAACGGCTGACACACAAGGTAGCAGTGCAGTTCCTGCACTACTTATTTCATTTTGCATTTGAAATAACTGTTTTGTAGATGATAGCATCAGCAATTGCTAGGAAATCAGATGGAAAGAGTTAGTAAATAACTGCTAATCACACCCAGAGAGCCAGGGGGAAGCAGGGGGAGGGAGGCAAGAAATGGATTGGAAAATTGTGAGTGGAGCATTCAAAACTTTTATTCCCCAAATGTGTTTCCTCCTGTCACACAGAGCATGATTAGCTATGAAACTCTGGTAGGTCCTCAGAGTGATTGGACTACTTAGGCGGGTGCTTAGGCGTGATCTGCCATTACATCGCTCATCAGTCTTCCTTCTCTCTGAGTATTCATGCATTTTTAGGTGGCTTCCTTGCTGAGGGAGTGGGTGCCCACAGGTTCATTTCCTTGCTTTTCTGAAGAATTTCTCACATTTTTAAGGAGCTACTCTGAGTCCTTCTGCCTAAAGATCATTCTCAGGAAGCACTGTGGACTGCAAGCCACTTTCTTGCCACCCTACCAAAGAGTTAGAAAATTGAGAGTGAGGTTCAATTGCATTTGTTTTCCCTTTCTTCAAAGGAAAGGAGCAAACACTGTCACTCACCAGAGCAGCTGCTGCAGAGGAAACCTTATTTTAACTTCTGCTCATAGGAGAGAGTGATGACCATATCACTCAGAGAGGACTGCCTTGCATTTCTAATGAGACCGCCAGCGTAATGGGAATTTAGCAGAGCATTTAGCCAGTTTAAATGGTTTTGGAGAGCAGTGTAGACCAGCCTAGATGGATTCAAGCCAAGGACAGAAAACTTTTCCGTCACAGCATCTATTTTTTATTGGAATTGCTAATTCTATTTCTATAGACTGAGTCCGTTTTTCAGGCATTTAAATTCTACACTCTGGAATTAAATCTCACATTGATATATATGCTTCATTCCAGCATTAAGTACATTAATATTTCACCAGCCTGATTTTACTGGCCTTCTCCCTCTGTTTTTAATTAGATTTGATGGTATTCTGTATAATCGTGTTTTCCTGCTTGTTTCTGTGTAACAGAACTTTCACAAACTGTTTGTTGAGGGTTTTACAGCTTAAACATCATATATTCAGAGTGAATTTTAGGTGCTGCAAGCAGTGCCTGCTGAGGTCTTACAAGCCGGCTGAAAGCTCTATTACAGCACTTATAAAATACCCTCTTGATCTAGTTGTTTACCTCAATATATAAGCTTTTGACTTTATTTCATATAAAACACAAATAAATACCACACTTTTCAGATAATATAAATGCATGAGTTTTTTTAAAGGGAAACGTTTGCATCAGTTGCAGCACTAAAGTGAAAAATAATTTCAGCAATCAGAATCTAATTAATTAAAAATTGCTACTGTATAAAAACAGCTACTCCTATATTTAGGATTAGTAAACAAAGCTGTTCAAAATACCTGTTTTGGCTGTGGATTAGTAGCAAATATAACTGGCCATCTGTTATGTGGAAGTAACCAAGGTAATAGCAACAACATTAGTTTATCTTATTTTCTTTGCTTTTCTTTCTTTCTTTCTTTCTTTCTTTCTTTCTTTCTTTCTTTCTTTCTTTCTTTCTTTCTTTCTTTCTTTCTTTTCTTTCTTTTCTTTCTTTCTTTTATAAAGAGGGAAACAGGTTCATCTGTTTCTTATGAATTCTCCATACTTCTTACCAGGCATATTTTTCCTTGCATTTTTCTCTTAGGAAGCGATCAAAGACAGCCAGAAAGGAAAGGTACATTTGTCTTGTTGGAGCTTAAGTTATCTTCTGTACGTGAGCACTCGTAGCTGAACTAATCCCAGACACATAAGGGCACAGTCTGGATAGGAATGGCAAAATCCCACCTGGTGTTCTCTCTCATTTTGCTGGGAACAAGAGTTAAAGGTCTTGCAGAGTGTTATGCCTCCACAAAGGTTTTGGTTTAGTTTTCTACAATATGAAGCAATTCTTTTATTCTCCTATGTCAGTGCATCAGTTGTGACTTTAAATATCTGGAGCCAGCCTGAGAGCTTTCTAGCATACTGTTACTTAGGATATCTATTTTCTTTCTGTGTTTCTGGTGATATTGAAACTAATGTCCAGTTCCTGAAAAGTCACTATGCATTATGGGAAAGAAAATAGAATATCAATATTGTGCATTAAAAAATAAGGTAATTTTCCAGAACCGGTCTTATGCAGATGAAACATTGTGGTGGCATAAACTTGAATGAGCACTTAGTTATCTGATTTTCGTATTTCATCACAACTCTTTGCTTTGTGGGGTTCCTCTTCAGCTAAAATCAAAGTATTTTTCCACTACTGAGGTTCCTTTCCTACATAATGAGCAGAAATCACAAAAAATCCCTAATAAACACAGTATTCTAACTGAGATGCTGCCTAGCATTAAAATGGAACAATATACTTGATCAGATTAACACATTCATGAGATCTTTCACAAATTGCAAAGACAGTGACTGCTGAATTTATTTAAATGACAACTGCAACACACATATACTTGTGACCTGGTCTTGCAAACCATTGGCAAGTTCATCCTAAAGCATTAGTGTTAATGATTTAATTACTATCAATATTTTTTCCTTTCCCATCTCAATTTTTTTTGTTCTACTTACCAAAATTATCACGAGGACCATATGTCGTATAGTAGTTGAGACCACCAAAGGGACATAAGTAGATTTTTGTCCCTCATTTTCATGGCCTCTCTTGAAAATCTTCAGGGTCTCTTCTCTTGTCCTCTGATTTACCTGCCAAAAGGGAATATCTAATCACAAAACAAAACCACAGAGGCATTTTTGGGGAATTTTATATTTCAATAAGTAGTTTGCAGGGGGGAAGGAAAGAATTCATTAGACTAAGGAATGTGAAATATATCAGAGTATATATCAGAGTTAAAGTAAAATGCAAGATGTGGTGCCTGCTGCTTCTTTCATGTGCACTAGCAGATATGAAGGATAATTCTGGGGTGGGGCTGTGCCTTCACCCTGGAAGAAAATAGATATCCTTCTAAGTAGGACTATACTGGAAGGGTCTTAGATTGACTTCAGGTAGTAAAAGTTGCAACTAATTCCCAGCTGGCTGTTGAAGACCACCAGCTATAGGCACCAGACCATCAACATCTTCTTCCCTAGCAGCGTCTTCTCTTCCAGCTCTTTCAAATCCCAAAATCTTTGACCTGGGTCCTGATTCTACACTCACACTTGAAACTTGATATTACTTCAATGTTACTTCTCAGAGGAGAAATTAGATGTCTTCCTGCTATCCCCTGAACTCTGGCTGGAAGAACATAATCCTTGCTCAGAACTTGACTTTCCAGCAACAACAAATCAGGAAAGAAGACAGACAAAATGGTGAAGCTGTAAGTCTTAACTTGACCATTCCCTTTAAGCAAGGTGATTCCCAACTAGTCTCTGATGGTCTTCCCATCCCAAACCCCAGGTGCTACTGGCCAGGAGCATCTCCTAGCCCTTCATATGCTGGGATGAGCAGGAGTCCCACAGAGCCCCTTTGCAGTGGGGCACCTCGCTCTGGCAACCTAGTAAACCAATGCACTGAGTGAGCTGTGCCCAGATAAAACAGGTCAAGCTTTCTGACCTAAAACAGGTCAAGCTGTGTAGGAGATTCGGACACAAAGTCAGATTGAAATTGGCAGATGTTGGGTGTCAGTGCCCTTTCTGTCTCTTTTCCACTGCATGTAAGTAACCCCTCACCCCACTCCTTTCCCACCGTAACTGAGTGGCCCAGCACCACAGGCTGAAATCCCTTAATTGGTTACTGGAGAAATAAACCAGCTGGCTTGCTGAGGCATTTCTCAATATCCCAAACTCATCCTCATTTCCTTTCATTATGTCTCTACCTGTCACGCTCTTTTGCGGTGAAAGGAACAAATGCATTAATTAGAGTGCAGTGAGCGCTCCTGCCCCAGCCTCCCACCCCTTGCTGCCTCCGCGACCTCACTGAGATTTCACTAAAAATGTGTAATTAGGTTCTGCAAAGTGACTTCCTGACTACATGCGCTCTTTTTCAAGTGCAGAAGCCTTAAGTGGTGGTGTGTGTTTTTCAGAGCTGCTTTGAGTACCACTTCATTTTTCTAGCTTTTGTTTACAAAGTTATATTTACTTATCTTTTTTACCAGAGCCTGAGCACATAAAAGCCAAGATCATTTAAAAAAAAATATTAAAGGCCACAGACAATGTCACTTACTGGCCTGGAATTTGTGTATTCTGAAAAAAGTGTTATAGCAAATAGCTACAGATAGACTGTGTTGAAAAGGCTGTGTTTGTACGTGAGCTAGCATCTATTTGTGCATCCTTGTATTAGTGTGTCAGAAATATGTAAAGAAATTCCATCCTGAGCAGGGATTGATTTAAACATGATGTGAAGTGCTTTGCCAACATAGGGCGTCCTAAAGCTCATTCTGTGCTGAACCTGTGACAAAAGGCTTTCCAGATAAATTACAAATTAACATAGTGCCTCTTTGTGAGCTTCAAGTCTTTTTCTTCTCTTCTGTTTTGCCTGGCTTCAAGTAGGATCTGCTGGTCCAGTTATGGGAATGAGTTGTTGAGGAGAAGTGTTCCTCAAAAGCATCCAAACTCAAAATTGATCTGGCTTCTTTAAGACACTTACTGCAAACAGTAAACTGAATATCTCCTCCTCCTCATCCAGAGTGTGCTTCAGCCTGGGCTGCGAGAGCCGCCTGGTGTCCAAGGAGCCTCCCTCCCCAGGACTGCTGACAGGTGAAGCTGAAGTCAACAGTGGCAGTGTGTCCTGCTCTGGCTGTAGCTTTGTAGATCAGAGCTGAGAGTCTCAGCTGACAGTAAAAGCAGTCTGGGAACCAATGAAGACTCTTAAGTATGGAGCTTATACCTGCACAGCTCCTGCCTTTACAAGGTAGAATTCTACGTTGACAAACTGCCTTAACCTGGTACATCCTTGTGACAGATACATGGACCAAGCGGGCCAGATCTATTTCTATGAAAAAAAAGTAAGCAAGCGTTTTACAATGACCTGTTTTTTCCTATCCCCAACACTAGGAGGTTGTTTGTACGCTGACAGTAGTTCCAAAAGAGGCTGAAAGCCCCAGGCAAGCAGTGCTTTTCTTGGAGAGCAGTGCTTCTGAAATGGGAAACAGATAGGGAAAATAAAGATGAGCTAAAACATACAAGCAAAGAGAGCTTGATGGGCCAGCACTGCAGTTTCTTGTTCCTTTTGTGTATGGTTCCTGCTTGCACTCCTGGTGCCTCACCTTATGTCTACTCATACCTCCACACAAACTGAAGTCTTTGAAGAATCATAATTTCTTCTAATTACAGACTCACAATATACTTTTTTTTTTTGTGCTGATATGAAAAACCAGGACATAAATTCATAGAGCTACCTAGAACATTTCATTATATACTTTTGATTTCCCTACTTCTGTTTAGGAGAGGAGCTGAATTACTACATCTTGAATTGTGTACTTTAGTACTATTTCACTAGTAGAAATTTGCACACTCGAACTCAAGGGAGCGCAGGCGATAAAACCCAGAGTGCACTGCTTTTCACACAATAAGCACATCTCTGGTTAAATCCCTATCAATGTAGATTTGTTCACTTTTCATTGCACAGTACCCAGTCCCAGATCTCAGCTTTATGTTTTCAAGCACTGTTTTCTCAGGGATGACTTAAACAGATCTAATTGGAAAAAAAGTGAGCAATTATAAGATCGTTTGGATCCCCATAAGTCACAGGATCCAAAGCCAATATGGGTCTTGTAATGTTTACAGAAAGCTTTGCCTCTCTGACATCTTTTAGCTCCTAGGAGCTATAACCCATGTCATTTGTACCTGTCCCATTTGCTCACTTCACAGCAGAGCTTTTTAGCTTGGCCAGTGGCTGCATTGATACGACCACCAGAGTTTTCGCTGACTTGGAAGATGGCAGAGCGAGATTTTTCCTGCCTGTGGACATATTTCTGGATAAAACACAGTCAAGTCTTGCTGTGAGATTGTCAAGTCCCTCTGACTCAATGAGTGTCCTATATATTTGAGGTGTCTGCAATTGCAATGAGGTTTTGCTGAATTCAATATGTTGGTTTTACAGCAGAAAAAAATCTTGGCACAAGTAGAAGGAAACGTGGGGGGAAAAAAGCAAGGCAAGAGTCTTTAAGATATAAACTAGTAGGAGTTAGTGCTCTGACCCCCAATCCTGTTCTCATACACCTACGTTCCCCAAAAGGTGCCATGGGGAATTAGGGAAGCAGCTGTGACAGCAGCAACAGGCAGGGACTGTGTGTATGGGGAGGAGCTGAAGAGAGGGTGGTTAGGCTCAGTGCTCTTTTAAGACACAGCACACCATGTCGCCCATGTAAGAGTCACGCTTTTCAGGCACGCTCTTGGAAGATCTAGGCACAAGTACAAGGAGGTGGTTTGAAATTACTACATATGTCTTTCTGATATATTTACACTCCGGGGACCACCCACATCACAAGATGTGTTTGAATTGCTCAACAAGCTTACTTCTGGAGTCAAGATGAAATTACAGATTCTCTTTTCCCAGAACGCAAGAAAAATTAGTATCTTTCTGAATTATTGTTATTATTATTATTATAGAGGTGTATTTTAAAAATAGATCCCATTCTTGAAGGCCTTTCACACACCAGGGGAAATCTTTGCACCTCTTCAGCTCCTTTAACTACTGGTTACTTAACCATACCTTGTAAAAAAATGCATGGGGGTAAAAACAAACTCTTCTTTGTGAGCTACTTTAAGCAAGTTGAGGAAAGGATATGTGAAAGGAGGATAAAATCCCCATTAGAAAAGATGCTTTATTTTCTATGTTTATATGACAGTGAAATCCTTGCAGATACTCTTGAGCACTCAGACAATATATATTAGTTTTAATTGTTTCAGTCAATGTCAATTTTACATCAAACATGCAATAAAGTAAAAATGACCTTTGGGAAACATGACTGAATCTTATTTTGTGCTGCAGTACTGCCAGTGTAAATATCTACTTCTGTTTTGTAAGCTCAAAGCCAAACGGAGCAAAATTTTCCTCTCAGAGAGACTACTGACCTGTCAGCATCAAAAATATTATTTTTAGCATATAAAAATTGTTTTTCAGTGATTGTAATAACAAGAATCTTTGCAAAATCCATTATTACTCTAGTAAACATTTTCCCTTAGGCAGTAATAGTAGGAAATGAATTAAGAAGTTAGTTGATAGCAACTGGATAAGAAAAAATTATAAAGTGTCAGATCCACGGAGTTGCTGGGATAAAATATTTTTTCTTTCTGTTTAAATTATTACATATTTACAGTAGTTCAGAGAAAACATCAGACCTAAAGCATTTTTGGTAAATTACAATTTATTTTACTACTTGCTTTCCAGAATGCTAGAAGATGACCTCAAGTTAAGCAGTGACGAAGAAGAGAATGAGCAGGTAAGAATGAGACAACTAACATGTCACTTGTAGCATGTTTCATGTCGAGTCTGAGCTACTGCAAATATTTTGCTAATGCTTTTTCAAAACATATATAAAGGTTATCAAAATACATGGCAGTACTGTAACTGGAGTAACAGATGTTGCTGCTTGGAGCCAGCCTGCGTGTACTAACTGCTGGATTGGTGGGGAACAGTCTGCAGGGCTCTTGATTTATTACCTTGATGCGACCCAGAAGGTTTTTGTATCAGTCTTCTCCTGATTTGATTTTGGTTTGTTTGAAAGAGCAGCCAAGAAGGGGAGAAACAGGAATTCTGGATTAAGGGTTCAAGCCAAACCTTACAATCATAAGCTGGTCTCAGTGATTAGCTTCTGGGCTGCTTGCCTCTTACCTGTCTAGGACCTTGACAGTATTATCCCCCAGCCCTTGCTTCTCCTCTGAGCATTTTCAGACCTGTCTCTGCATGGCCCATGCATGCTAAGAAAGCTAGGGGCAGCTGAGAAATCCTTGGCTGTGCGTTTGCTTCACTCCATAACACAGCAATTTGGGAACTTGCCTGGGTTTTAATGACCCCAAACTACCTGACTGGGAGGAGATACATCAGCCAAAGTTTTCCATGTGTCAGGAGAGCTGGGTTTTAGCTGTCAGTGGGAGGTGGCTTTCATTTTTTCCCTAAGACATTGTGGTATTTTGTCTAAATAAGTAAGTACTCACTCGAATAGAGCTGGATCTTGACCTTCTTGTGGCTGGCTGAGTGCCTGATAGCGAAGCAGTGCTTGGCTCTCTTCTCAGTACACTGGCATGGGTGATTTGGTCGGGGATGAGAGGGCAAGAGACATTGCTCTCCCTTCTTGCACTAAAATGAATGTCCCATGCCTTCAACAGAGCATACAAGGGCAGTACTGCCGCTGATGACATTTCTCAGATGGATCCAGGCCTGGATGCAACATGATTTTTAAATGTGATTATTTCAGTCAAGGTTAACTGGAGCTACCTAGACTTCTGACATTCAGGATATTAGACAAACAATTCTAGGTAGGTAGGCATGAATCTCATACAGGGTTTTGTTTACCCCTTGTTATTAGAAGTCTCTATTTTACAATATACTCCAAACTTCAAGTAAATCAAAACATTTTATAAAAAGCATTTGATATTAGGCATTGTTTCATTTATTTTGAGCAAAGCGTCTTGGTATTAAGAAGATTCAGCACTTAGATTCAATTATTTACATATTTATACAATTTCTTTTCCATTTAATGCATTTCATCTTGAAACACTTCACATTTAATTACTCTTCCTGCTTGTCTAGATAGTTTAAAATACAGCACATAGATAGCATAGGGCAAAGCAAAGCGAGGGACAGAAGGGATGTCTGAAGAATAACAATAGCACACCAAGATGCTGTGGTGCTTGCAGTGAGGGGATGGGTAGTAGGGGAGGGGAGAGGCAGCAGTAGGGAGAGGTGGCATATCCTTTGGATAGGAAGGGAGATGGGATCCTGCGTAATGGATGTCAGTGTGGAACAGGCTGGCAGAGCCAGAGAGGTGAAATTCTGATTTGCTCCATAGCAAGCAGAAAAGGTCACCTGAGAATGTTTATCATGCAGGAGATAAAAGAAATTAGTAGGTTTAGGAGGAGGAGGATCATGGAAAAATACTGCTGCTTGGGTGTGCATACATGATACCTTTCGTTTAGTGCTATTGCTTACCCCTATTAATGTCTTGTATGTGTTTGGATTGCTCAGTATTAGGTGTGTGCTACACAAGGCCTTCTCTCAGTAACCAAAGCTTTAAGGTACAGCTGATATAGCCCTGGTCTTTCACCTCAGTGCTTGAATAAGCTCTGCAGAGCCAAGACAGAGATTGCCACCCACATGGCAAAGAGCAGAGCTGAGATCTCATTACTCACTTCTAATTGTCACGAGTCCTAGCATAAGCAACCTTCAGCAATTACTTTATGATTTAGTCCCCTTTCCTAGTCACTTTTTTTTTCTAATTTGACTGTATAGATAAAAAAATCTCCTGGAGGCACAGGCTGGCTCCTGCTATATGAAATGCTTTGCAGAACCTCAGCTGAGACCTGCAGGTTTGTTTAACGAACAATTCTAAATAAATATCCCTGACGGGTAAGCAAAACGCTACATTTCCATCTACCTAACAGGAAACAGGCCCAAAAAAGAATAACACAGAACCCCTCTGCCAATAAATGCACAGATTATAACATGGGTCTGTGTCTAAATGTCAGTGGGAAAACCTGTTTCCTTTTACTTCCTAATTCCAAGGCTCTTTAATCTCAGCTCTCCTCCCGAGCTCGGGAACAGGAAAGAAAGACATCAAAAGTGAAGGGACAGAATCAGTATAGGAGTGGTTCCCAGATACTCCTTATGGAATTAATTAACCTTTGAGCAATCAGACTCATTTAAGAAAGAGCTGAAGGTGAGCTGTACAAGAACTGAGAAGCTTTTTATTTCACTAATTTCTGAATAGGGAACATTTAGGGGAAAGATTTTGGAGGAGATTTTGCGTTTGCATCTGAGACTGCCGAGCAGCAAATGGAAAGCTTCTGAAGCAATGCAAAGGGGAACAGGTGTTCCCGTTTTTCCAGGGCTGGCATTTGGAGGGCTGTGACTGACCCAGGGAATGTGAGCCATGGATGAGGGAGTCCAAATGGAAGACAGGGGCATGATTAAGAGCTTTGGGACTGCAGTGGGCAAGGCATTCCCAACCCTTCCCTCCATGCAAGCAATTAAGGTAGTGAGATTCACACACTCAGGAGAGGCAAAAGAGGCTGGGTTTGAGCTGAGTGTGTGTGCACCCACAGTAATTACATTATCCACACATATTAGTCTCTTAATTTTAATTACATAAATGTATTTTTCCTCTTTAATGAGCATAGTTTATCCATTTAAACTGATCATTTCAATTTTACAGACAGTGATCATAGGATCTAATATGCAGAGGGAAAATTTCCTGTTGGCATATTTTACATCACACAGATTGAAGAAAATATACTTTTTAATCCCCAATCAATATCTGAAGAGCACACAATTAACGGATACCAAGGTAGTTAACATAAATCTGCAAGTTAAAGAGCCAATTCATTTTGATTTATTTAGACATAGAGTAATAATTTCATCATCGTCTCTCCCAGAAAGCACCTGAAGCTTTGTAGCATGAAGATGTCGAAATTGTACTTAAGACTGTTCAGAGTACCGAACTGTAGTGGTTATTGCATTTTGGTTCCTTGAAGTGTGGCATAGCACATGAAACAGTTATAATACCCCATTATAATACCCTGCTCTTCTCCGTAGAGGTCACTGGATAACTTTAATCAGTCTTGGGTGAAATATTAAAAAGAGATTGTCAATTGTAATATGAACAATTCTCTTTTTTCCCCCCATTTGTCCTTTTACAATACGAAAATTTTGTAATGGAAAGTAGTTCCTTTAAGGGGAAAAAGATCCCTGCCATCATTTGTGCAATTCATGTCAATCAATAGCCAAATAAATTAACTGACTGGTACGCATATATGGAATAATAATCTAACATATTTTTGCAACCCAAGTCTGCTTCCTTGTACGCATTTTGTTCTGCGCGGGATCAGGTTGGTTGCCGCTGAAGTTTTGTGGCTGTGAAAATTTATTACCCGCAGAGTCAATCTGCATTCTGGCTGCCAAGTCTGAATAAATAGAGTCATTGTGCTTGTCTGGAATATGTAACCAAAGTTCATCGAGTCAGCTTGACTTTCACATCCCATGGGATTCATAAAAGCCAACACCCTGGTATGTGCTCTTGATTGCTGCCAAAATTTTGTAAAATAGTATAAACAGAAGTTGAAGAAGCAATCAAAACGTACTCCCAGGGACACGGCTCCATGCTCTAGCCCCTGATGTATCAGAAAAAGAAAGACCCAATTTTAGTTTTTCTTTCTTTGTTTTGGTTTGGGGTGGTTTTTTTTCATAACCATGTGACTGTCCCCCTGTGGCAGCAGTTAAATGTTGTGGCTGAAGACACCCTCCACACACAGTGCACAGGGAGGCAGCAAACAATCCTTTCATATTCATTCATTTTGTTCATATGCCCTTCACCAGAGGAAGAGAAAAGGCAGCATTTGCCTGCAAGTGGCTGCCCTCCTTAAGAGGGGATGGGGACAGGTGGCCCTGCAGGGTCTGAGCAGTGTGAGTGAAACCGGCCCCTCCGCAGGCAGGCCAAGACAAACAGAAAGCCATGTCCCTTCACAGGAGACATCGAGGGAAGAGCAGCCTCAGGAAAGTTTACCACAAACAGCTTCAGTGTGGTAAAATAAAAGTCTCAGCAGCCTGGTCTGACTCGCCACCCAGAGCTACACAGGGCAATGGCAAACCAATGCCATCTGTATGGCAGGACTGTCTGCAGCATAGGAATGTAAGACCAGACAAAGCCATCCTGTCATTGCAATAGGGCAGAAGTCCATCTATGTGGTAAACAGCACTCGATATGGTCGTGTCCCTACGTAAACAGCATTAGGAAGTGATTCTTTTTTTTAAATCATAAAATCACATTTCATTTCTTTAATGGCAGTCAGAAACAAGTGAGAAAGAATGAATGTTAAGGCAGTCTTTTTAATAATGTGTAGGACTTTTCCATCTCCCTTCTGGATATGGACTGATAATTGATAAAAAGACAAACATTAACCTGAAATGAACAGTCATGCATTCACCTTCTTCCAGAAGAAGTAATTTTTAGTAAAGTATTTATAAGCATTATTTCTGCATATGAAATGTAATATTCCAGCAAATTTGAAGCTGAGATGAATTTTGAACCAAATTGAAACAGGGGCAAATCAGCTTCAATCTTTACTTCCATAAGACCTCCTCTGTGATGGTGGCACTTTCTGAAGTCAAAGATCAGCCAAGCAGAGCACAGAGTCAGGTGCATCTTGAGAGAAGAGTTATACTGGGCAAATTATAACGCGACATTGCATAGCCCTATTCATCATTAGAACTATTTTTAGGTAGTGCTAATTGAGTTCACATATGCCATGTCCAAATGTTTTAACCACATTAAGTCATTTTAGTGTTGTGCTCCATTTTATTCACCTCTTCATCAATGCAATACTTGATGCTTGATCAGAAGGGAAAATGAGTGAAAAAGGAGAGGAGAACACTCAGCACTGAAAAAAAAAGTACAGAAGCTGCATCGTAACTGCAAATGAATTTCTCTCAAAAAAAAAAAAAGCCCTGATAAACATGTAAAAAAAAAAATCTTTCTGATAAGAAGTTTCTCACTCCACTGAGCACAGGAAACTTATTTCATGAAGTCTGGCTATGTGCAACTCTGACTGTAACCAAAACTGAACACAGCAGAGATAAGCAAAACTGGGAAAATTAAGTTTTGGGTTAAGGGATGCCTGGAACCTCAGGTGATTTTGTACTTAATCCAAATGCTCTTCTCAGCCCTCTGTCACTCTAACATGAGTGTGTTTTTAGGGTGAAGGAATAGCCGCAATAACAGCCTTATTCAAATTGGGTAAGTCCATTATTTTCAGTGTATTAGAGTAGCAATCTTTTTGCTATCCAACCTAACTAAAATCCAGAGTAAGATTTACACCAGCTGAGCCAAGCTTTTTTGTGGTTTGCCAGCTCTGGTTTTAAAATCTCTGTGACATCTAAATTTGCACTTCCACAAGGCATGACAAGACCAAGATTGCCTCACTGAAACTGTCAGATCAAACAAAATAAGAACTCAGTCTTGTCCTGCCAAACTTGGCTCACATCACTGCCTATCTTATAAAATCAGATTCAGTGTCTGGCATGCACTGCCAGGCAGGATCAAGCTCTAAATTTGAATGCCACCATCATGAATGGCAGTGAAAAAGGTTAGAGATCAGTTTGGCTGATCCCAAAGTTCTGAGAAAGTCAAACATGGCACTCCGATCTCCATGTTTCTCAATAGCAAACCTTTAAAAATAGACTGGAAAATAAAATGCAAGAGCATCTTCCTTGTCTCTTCATATGGATGTCGTGACTAAGCTAAGTTTTAGTCCTAGGAAATCTCCAAAGCCTGCCCTTTTCCACTATTATCTCCTTTTTCCAAGTCTAACAGTTTTTCTCTCTATCTACCTTAACTTCCTTAACTTCATCTTCTTGAAATCCTTGGTGAGGCTGATTTCCCTTGTGAACTTGAATTACTGTACTGTACTGTGTTGATGTGTGGGAACATATCCCAGTGCAATCAATTCAGCAGTTTCAGCTAATTTAGGCCATAAAAGAATAGATCCCACATCTCCAGGCTGGCTTTCACTTTTCTGTGTCTCTTGTCAGCTCTTCACCCCACTCACCTCCCCTCCTGCCAGAGAGGGCCCTTGCTGAAGCCAGCCACCATGCATGAGCCTTTGCCCCATTCAAACATGGCCACAAAATGTCTGTTTGCCTTCAGGCAAATTCACTCCAGCGTGCCTGTGAGAGAATGGTTAAATAACCAGCAGTCACAAATAATTTAGCGCACAAATGAGTGTCATTTGTAATATTGCAGCTATTAAAAACTGTAAGAGGAGAACATGCCCTGCTTGTATCTCTCTCACATATGTGTGCATGCAAACACAGACTCCAAGCCTCTCAGATAGGAGCTGCCTTTTGCTCTCTGTAAGGCAGAAGGCCAAGATCACTTCACTCCCTTTGGCCATTCAGCTCAGGCTTGGGTGGTGTCAGCATGAGAAGCTTTGTGAAGGAGATGTGGTGCACAGAGATGGATGACAGCAGAAGCAGAGAAAGAGGCAGCTGAGATGGTGTCAGAAAACGAAAGGAATGTGAAAAGGGAAAGGGATTAAGGGAATAAAAAAGAAATGAATGAATACAATCAATTGGGAGAAAAAGGACATTATAAAGGGAGTAGCAGCTATATTAGAACACAATAAGAAATAAGCACGAAGATTCAGCAGCCAATCCATCAAAACTAGAATTTAAGAGAAATGGACTGAGGAACCATTGCTACAATTTCTCCTGCACCTACCATGAAATGTCTCAGAAATAATCAGGAGTTTAGCCACTGCTTTCAATCAATTTAGGATATTATCCCCATCTTCTTTCTTATTTCCTAAGCACAATCCAAGCAGATACTTGGGTAGTAGCAAATGCTTCATAGTCGATTGACGTAGCACCTTCCTGGGAAGAGCTACCACCATTTGGGGAATTCAAGCTTGTATTTCCCATATTTTCACATATATGGGCTTTTAGAAAAAATCTACTTTAATTTCTGAGCTTTCAGACTTCCCAGTAAATCTTGTAAAGCCTGTGGCACAACACTGACATTTTTGCCTGTGATATCTTAAGTGTAAGCAGCACTTCAACCAAGTTACGTTTTCTCAGATAAGGAGAGTAATTCTATGAAGACAAAGGCGGTTTTCCAAGGTGACTGCTGCTTTGCTTGCAATGATTGAGACTCCAGTGTCATTGAAAATTAACCAAGGACTCTCCTTCTGCTCATCTCCGCTGAAAAGATTAAGGTTACTCATCTGCGTTGAAACTCCATGTGGTTTCTGGGGCTAGACTGCAGGAGAAATCTGAGCAGATGCAGGACAGAAGACTCAACATTTACAGATGTTTAAAATTCTCTGCATGGTTAATACCCATGCTGATTATACAGTAATTTAGAGATCCAAATCACTTAACAAGTATTAACTACTTAATACAATGCCCTTGAGAGGTATTGAGGTAGAGCTAAGCAAGAATTATTATCTCTGTAGAATTGACAGGGAGACTGAGACTGAGATGTGGCTTGTCTGAAGCCACATGGCAAGTCAGCTGCAAAGCCAGGATTAACTCTTGGGTCTTTCACTGCCACGTGCCGTGTTCAAGTCACTAGACTGTGCTGCCCCTGAAGATTAGTAAGGATTAATGGGCGAAGCAGAGGAGAAGGAACAATGTATGCCAGAAATATAATAATAATAAAACTCCAGGGTGAAAAATGAATACTGAGGTGTTGAAAGGCTCCGAGAAATCATGAAATCCAGAAAGAGTTTTATAGTTTCTTAAAAGATGTGGCTCTGATGATAACCAACTCTAAAAGGGCAAGGAAGGGAGATCCTTTTAAGTCTTAAATATTAAATAAATATCAACCAGACAGTGAAAATCACATTCACACATTTGTATTGCAAATTTACAGAGAAACACTCAAGCTGCTGTTTACAAGTGATTTTAAATCCCTCAGAAATTCACACTGGAAAGCAATCCTTAAATGAAGCTTCTAGGAACAGCAAGGAACATAGAATAATGCAGTGAAAGAAGGCACACTAGGAATCACTTACAATAAATTGCCTGACCTGAGCTCCTCGGGCAACTTCTCGTGGCCAGAAGACACTCATGGGCATTTCAACAGGTCAAGTCTGTAGATGTGAGAGGGTTTCATTACCTCTGTTTTGAGCCCTGAGAGAGCATCAACATTGCAACTCTGCAGCTCTGCACTCTTCAAAGAACACCAAAAACTGAAGAGAGTTTCAAGATGAGGAAAGAGGATACCTAACATATTCGGAAAACATGCCTTAGAGTGAGAGAGATCTGCGCGATGAGCTGAGCTTGTCTGAACCAGAGCTGGTGACTGGCTTGATCACAGTCTATAAACACCTGTGCAGGGAGGAGAGCTGTGTGGCTGGAAGGCAGCTCTGTCTCACAGGCAAAGGTATAACTTCCAGCACAAGAAGGTGCCTGTAAACAGAGTTGGACTAAACTCACATCATAACACGGAATGTGAAATCCTGTGCATGTGGTCGGACTGAGGTGTGGGTTCACCATAAAAGGATTATCCAAAAGTTTTGCTCTAGGTCCACAACAGCTCTCAGATCCGAAGCAGAAAAAAAACTCTGGAGAGTCCTGTGGCCCAAGTTACAGCATGTAGTCGGCTTGCGCTCTGTGCAAAATTTGCATCCTGGCTCTGCTAGTTTAGGAATAAACTGCATTTAAGATTAAAAAAACCAAACAAAACATTAAGAAATTAAACCAGAATCAGCACAGAAGACTTATGAAGAATGAAATGTGAAAGAAGACAGATACAGAAGTATTTATTCTTGTCCGGTTCCCAAGTGACAGTATATATAGTAATGACATCTTTCCTTAACCCTGGCTTGGAAAAAAGTGCATCTTAGTTCACTAACTGCTGTCCCAATACAGGGCAACATCCAGCAGCTTGGGTGGTTGCTGGTATGGGAGATGCTGACTTAGAGCATAAATGGTTCAGTGCACAGTTCCAGGTCAAACCCTACCACCCAAGGAAGACAAACAAGTTGCCCTGGAAACAATGTAATTTAGTCAATTGAGTAGAACCTGTTGGTACGCTGTCACCAAAGAAATGGTTCAAATTCTCACCTTGTGCACACCTGTGCCGTCTCAGTGAGATCTCTGGTATAACTGTAACAATTGCTGTAACAGAGCTCTCTCACGATAACAGCAATTAATTCTCAGGAGAGAAAAAATGGAAAGCAAGATGTCAATGGTCAATTTATTGGCCTTTATTTGCCAAAGCGTGCTGTGGGCAAGGCGTAGGAAAATGCATCCACAGTCAGCCTGCAGTGCCTCCAAGATGCTCTTCCAAACCCAGTAAAACATTCTTCGATAGTTCTCATTTGCTTCTTATCAAAAAATGCCTGCAAGCCCAGCAGTTTATGAAGCAATTCTGTTCCAAACAGGTTCAAAAAAAAAAAGGAAAAGGAAGAGAATAAAGAAAAGAAAAAAAGAGGGATTTCTGGGGACACTCCTGTATCTCCAGCTCAATAGCTTTATTCAACTCGTTCTGCTCGCTGCTCAGTCCCAATTACAATGATCTAGCTCACTGCTCAGTCCCAATTACAATGAAAGTATTTAATTTCCTCTTTGATTTCCCTTCAACAACAGATTGCAACTTGTGACACTTCAAGTAATTTTGGTAGCTCATTTAACACACACTGAAACCTGAATATCTGCTGATTATGTTCCCAAGCTCTGGCTTGTTGCAATAAAGGATGGGGAAAGGAGATGCAATCTCTGGAGACTGAGAACTTGAACATGATTACTGCTGGCTGAAAACTTGTTTTGTCCCAGTAGTCTTGGGGTACAGCTAGAATCTTTCATGAATGATTAATGAACTACAGACAGATCAATGAAACTCCACCCTAGATGTATTTGTAACCAACTCAGGCGGGGGTCAAAGAAGTCTAACTAGGTGGTATCCTGTAATTTGCAACTCTTGATGTAGTGAAACGGGGCAATTCATCTAATTTAATGTGGCTGGTTTCTCCAGCCCAAGTGCCTGGGTCAGCTAAGAAATTATTATTTTTCCCTTCCCTGCTTCCTACTCAGCATTGAAGTTATTATGTGGTGGATTGGCCTAAAATATCTGTGTCCATATTGAGAAGGACTTTCCTCCATCAGTAACCTGCACTGATTCAAAGAACTGAAAATGGAGGATCATACTTTTTTTTCTGGTGAACACACTCAATGACTTATCAAGAGAACATTAAGCTTCCCATAAAGCACTTTTTAATGGTAAGTCTTGGAGATCTTTCAATTCTGTCAGCATCATCAAACCTCCAAATCTTATTTCTTATCCCTAATTTCTATAACCAGCATAGTCACTTACTTCCAGGAATAATAAAGACTGTAGAACATATTCTCATCTTTCTTGATGGATGATGTGTTGGCCTCCGTAAAGTTGTTAACGATGTAAAATAAAATGCAAATTAAATAGCACAATCAAAATCAAGCTATTAAAAAATAGTCATACAGGCAGTATATGATGCAAAGTACCACCCTTTGCTTATATTGTTACACGGATAATACCAGCATATTAGAAACACAATAAATCACAGAAAGCTGTTTCTGTAGCCAGGAGTTTCTCAAACTGGGGGTCACGACCCCCCATGTTGATTCATGAATGAGTTTGAATGGGGTCACAAAAAAACTGTTAGCAAGAGGCAAGGGCAGATATCTCCCTCTAAGTTGAGCAGCCCAGTCCTCTAGCAGGGGAACAAGAGAGCAGATTGTAATTAGTGGCTGCAAGTATTTATACTTGCTAGGGAACCACTAACTACCTTTAATTACAACAGCTCGCTTTCTCCAGGAGAGGGGAGCAATATAGGCTAGAATTAAAATTGCCAGATAGTTACTAACTGTCTTTCATTGCAGGCAATAGATCTGTTTCTCCAGGGAGGAAGAATAAACTTGTGACTGGATCTTATTCCCCCATCATTTAGAAATGAGGCCATTACCAGCTCAGGGGGTCACACAAATATGCAATCAAACATGGCTGTATTTTCAAACCGTGTAAGAAAGAAATCAATAGTCTCATTTACAGAGTGTGTGACCACCAAGCAAAGAGTGAGGTGCCCCATGTAATCTGCATTGCATCCTGGTGAAGAAGGACGTTTATTAAAGGACTTAAAATGAGAGGCTAATTGAAAAAGTAGAATGATCTCACTGAAAAGTACTTACACGTTTCTCTCTGTTGCTGTACCTGTCATCTGAACTCACTTTCTTGCCCAGAAGGGATCACCTTTTCAAAGCTGTCAGCAACTGGATGTACCAAGATGGAAATTGAAGATCAGCACTTGAGGCTGCAGTTCAACACCACGTGGCCTGGCTTAGTTAGCATACCAAACAGATCAAGACAAGAATCCTCTCCTCTTCCCTCCTGAGGGTGGATTTCATCAAGACTGGAAGAGAAAGTATCCAGCTCTTCTCCCTCTCTCAAATTAGAGATTTTAGTGAAGGGATTTTTATCACAAGATTAATATGTACCCCACAATCCAATGTTAGGGGCTTTTAGTGTCATTATAGTCTGTGTTCACTTTCTTCAGGCCTCTGTAAGGTCCTTAAGCCCATGGCTACAGAGCAGTCTATCTTCTTCAGTACCTTCTGACTACTGCAGCCACCATGTACCTTGCTACAGGAGCACTCTCAAGCTCCCCAGAAGGGAGTCATAGCAATGTCAGGTGAAAGTGGCCTCACTGGTGGACGTGCCGTTATCCCAGCAGCATACATCTCCCCTGCACATTGTACCCAAGGTCCTGTTCACATTCTCACTCTGCATCCTATAATATAACACCCTCTCACTGGGGAAGCAGCTCAGAAGAGGGATCCAAGTTACAAAGAACATGGGGAAAAACAGACAGAGAGATCGCAAGGCGAAGGAAGGAAGGAAGGAAGGAAGGAAGGAAGGAAGGAAGGAAGGAAGGAAGGAAGGAAGGAAGGAAGGAAGGCCTTGACTGGCTTGAGAGTTGGGTAGAGAGGAACCTCATGAGGTTCAACAAGGACAAGTGCAGAGTCCTGCACCTGGAGAGGAACAAGCCCATGCACCAGTACAGGCGAGGGGTGACCTGCTGGAGAACAGCTCTGCAGAGAGAGACCCGGGAGTCCTGGTTGATAATGTGATAATATGAACATGAGCAAGAAATGTGCCCTTGTGGCCAAGAAGGCCAATGGTATCCTGGGATGCATCAAGAAAGTGTGACCAGCAGGTCAAGGGAGGTTCTACTACCCATCTACTCTGCCCTGGTGAGGCCTCGTCTGGAGTCCTGTGTCCAGTTCTGGGCTCCCCAGCTCAAGAGGGACAGAGAACTTCTGGAGAGAGTCCAGCACAGGGCCACCAAGATGATGAGGGGACTGGAGCATCTTTCTTATGAGGAAAGGCTGTGGGAACTGGGGCTGTTTAGTCTGGAGAAGAAGAGACTGAGGGGGGATCTCATTAATATTTATGAATATCTAAATGGTGGGTATCAGGAGGTTGGGGCATCACTTTTTTGTGTTGTATCTAGTGGCAGGACAAGGGGTAATGGGATGAAGCTGGAACACAAAAAGTTCCACTTAAACAAAAGAAAAAACTATTTTACTGTTAGGATGAGGGAGCAGTGGAATAGGTTGCCCAAGGAGGGTGTGGAGTCTCCTTCCATGGATGTCTTCAAGACCCACCTGGACGCATTCCTGTGTGACCTGCTCTAGGTGGACCTACTTTGGCAGGAGGGTTGGACTAGATGATCTCTGAAGGTCCCTTCCAACCCCTTCCATTCTATGATTCTAAGGAAGGAAGGAAGGAAAGGAAGAAAGCAAAGCTGGATCAGTTTTCCAACCTATTACATTGCACAAGCATATGAGTACCTGCAGTGTCCTGAGTCAAGTGTGGGAAACATTAGTGGCTTCTTGTCAGGGAAAAACTAGTTCTGGCTGCTGACAGAAGAGAAGGAGGAGAGGTAACCAAAATGGTATCTGTGAAACTTGGCCATGGAAGGGGGCTCTGATAGTGAGAGGAGTTTTGGGCCCCTCACTGCAAGGACATTGAGGTGCTGGCATGTGTCCAGAGACAAGCAATGAAGCTGGTGAAGGGTCTGAAGAACAGGTCTTACAAGAAGCAGCTGAGGGAACTGGAGATGTTTAGTCTGAAGAAAAGGAGACTGAGGGGAGACATGATCACTCTCTACAACTACCTGAAAGGAGGTTGTAACAAGCTAGGGGCTTGGTCTCTTCTCCAACAAGCAATAGAACAAGAGGAAACGGCTTCAAGTTGCGTCAGGGGACATATGGATTGGAGGTTAGGAAAAACTTTTTCACTGAGAGGGTTATTAGACACTGGCACAGGCTGTCCAGAGTGGTTGTGGAGTCACTATCCCTGAAGATACTTAAAAACCATGTAGATGGGGTGCTGAGGGGTGTGGTTTAGTGGTGGGCTTGGTAATGTGAGGTTAGTGGTTGGACTTGATGATCTTATAGGTCTTTTCCAACCAAACAATTCTTTGATTCTATGATTTTACAATTCCATGATTCTGTAATGCTATGATTCTGTGATCCAAACTGGGCAGCTTGAAACTCAAAATGGGCATAGCTTCCTGCTAGTGAGGGTGATTAGGCATGGGAAAAGATGAACCTGTGTTGGTCCAGAGCACTAAAGAAGAGATTATGCCATAAAACATTCTTAAACCTAAGGGTTGTGTCTCTTCTGCATTTGTGTGCAAGACATGGGATGAAATGGTCATAATGAGCCTCTTGCAGTGGAGAGAGTAAAAATGATGCCAGGCCACTGGACTGGAAAGGGGTTGCTCACTTTAAAGCCTGCTGTGTACTCAGTGGTGTGGATGGTGTTGAACCCAAAGAGCAAACAGATAAGATGGCCTATTGGAGACAGTAAAAAACACCAGACTTCCTCCCCCTTCCCTTCTTATTTTCCTAACACTAAGCAAAAACCCTCCTGCAAGCCATGCCACATTGTCTTCTGACAATTTGGAGTGTGATATACATGACAAACTACTTCTCCCCAGGGAATTCAGGAGGCACATGTTATTCCAGAAAGTTCCCTAAGTGGAAATCCTTCTTCTAAAATAAAGTAAAAATGCTTCTCAAAGCATTTCTGAACCTCTGTCAGATCTGTATGGATCTACTCAGGGGATCTCTTCACACCTTTCTGTGAAATGCTCCATAACTGCAAAAGTAAGTCAGGCTTTATGAAGCTTTTCTTTGCGGTCTGTCATCAGCATTTTGACTAGCCAGAAAGGCTACCTCCGTGCTTTCTGGTGTTGAGCAAGATGCCTGCAAGCCATACAGCTTGTCTGGACATAGGGATGCAGCCCCCAGCAGCCCAAGAAGCCAGGGAGAATGGTTTCAAAATGTATTTACTGAGAAAATTGACATTAACTTCCCTGCCCCTTGATTCTGTCCTGCTTAGCTTTTTATCACATATGTGCCAGGTGAGGTACTGCCTGGACAAGTACAACTGGGAAGGGGGCTCTCTGGGCAGCTCCAAGTAGAATGGAGGCTTGAAAGTAGATTTTGAAAACATTATAGACTTCATCTTTGCTTAGCAGCTGGTTACTGTACCGAAGCCATGAATCACACCATTTGAAGTGATTGAAGGAGGGGAAAGAATAATAATAATAAAGTGGCAAACTAGCTCAGGGATAGGCTTGGGAGTCCTATTAAACTTGAGAGGCTACAATTTCTATTCCCAGACCTGCTGGTTAACACAAGAACAAGCACCATGCTTTCCCACCCCATCCAAAGAGATGTACTAAGCAAAAACTGAGGAGCAAACCAGCAACAGGTCAATCCTGTACTGCTGTACTGCGTAGTCAAAAGTTGCCAGCAGATTAACATGGCAGCGCTTATGAATAGTCCACAGCAGCTCTGGCAAGCCTTGCAAAATTTATAATTATAGCTACAGGCTTCATCGCAAAAGGAACCAAATGTGTGATGATTGTTTCTGTGGAAGAATGGGAGGAGACTAATGGTAAAGGAGAAGGAGTGGGAGTGCGGAAGCGGGTAGAGGGGAAGGCAGAGAACTGAGCCCTGCTGAGTTTTCAGGGACCCGCAGAAAAAATCATCTAAATAGAGTAGTTCAAACCTCAAAATACTGTGCGGTGCTTTGAAAATCTCCTGGTTTATGGCATACTTAGCAAAGTGTTCTTACATTTACTATGCTGGAATGTCTATTTGACTGTAGACCCTCCGCTACTTTGCTCGTACTTTAACATTTTGGACACGTGACAAAAATGTGTGTAACGCATTTTTTAAAGTGTTGATTGTGCTCGTAATTTTCAAGTCAGAATATAAAATAAACATCTCTGCCCTTTCTTCCAGCAGGCAGCACAGAGATCTGCTCTCCGCGTTCTATCTGACAGGTACATTTTGTCATTTTTATGAACTATAAATTGCTTTATGAAACGTTGAGCCCTATTTATTGTGGCATATAACTCATAATCGGATTTTGTCCCCAAAGTATCTGTGAACTGGGATGTTAAACATTTTGCATGCTTGGATTTGTCATGCATGTGTAGAGTTTATTACTGCAAAAATCACAGTCTTGTTGTATTTCATACAGAGTATGCAGAATCCCTTGTTGTGATACCAAACGAGAGATAAGGAACTTACTGGAGAAGGCATGAATGATGCAGTAAATTCTGAGCCTTCGAGTTTGCTGAGATATATCTGAGCTCATTTTTCAGCAATAAGTACTTCATTTATTCCGAGATGTTCTCTTTTGACTTTTTCCAAATCCTTTCCCTGGGAATTACTCTTCTTTTGATGAGATTCTCTGTACATTTGATGCACAAAAACAATGCCCTTTTTTAGCACTTAAGTTTTGAGGAATTAGTGTATTTTGAGAAAATTAATTCCTTTTTTTTTTCCTCACTTTCTCTGGAACTGCAGCAGTGCTCCAGGCAGATAAGCAGGGGACCAAATCCTTAGACAGTGTTCAGGTTTTACTCAGCTCTTTTTCAAGCAAAAAAAAAAAAAAATCCATTAACTTCAATGGGAAACTTGCCCAAGTGAGGAATTCAGGATTTGGTCCATAGTAAATGTTATAGTTGGCCTGTAGGTCTGCGCAGGTATTTACCTTAAATGACTTTTATGAAAGAGGATTGATTGAAATATAAGGTAGCTTTCTAAGACGGTCCTGATTTCTTTTCCAGTTTTGGGAACGGGGGAGGGAAGAGGGAGGAGAGACTGTACATTTTAGTGCCTGTGAAAAAGAACTAGCAGATTTACATTTATCCACAAATGAGGTACTGTGTCATGCAGGCTGACACAGAGTAAATTTCCCCATGCCTTGTTGGCAGCCCCCTCTGCTCCGTCTGGCCCCCCGCACCCCGCCTCCCTGGGAATAAGCGGTAATTGACTCTGGAAGCCAACTCAGACCAGGATTTCTCCAGAGCAGAGCCTGTCACTTAGGCTGAATTATATGTTGTGCATGGATGAATAACATTTCTCTCTGCTCGGAGGCTAAGACCGCCAAAATTATTGACCTTCCCCCCCCCGCTCCAAGTTTACAAACACCATTTTGTTTAGGATTTTTTTTTCACCCTTTAAGGCAAAATACACCCCCAAGTGGAATTTATGGGATGAGGGCAAAATTGCTGGCATGGTTGTAGGGCATTTTCTGTAACTGGGACGAATGAAAAAATAACAAAACAAAAACCCCAGAAGGAATCAGACTCAGAATTATGCCCCTCCTCCTGGAGGTGTGCAAGCTCACCCCCAGGGCAAAGCAGCTTTCCCACAATACCATGACCAAAGGAAATGTGGGAGTTCTTTCTCAGCATCCTTGCCCTGGGCTGAATGAGGAACATTCCTGCAGAAATGCCCCTGGAGGTAGTTAACAAGACCCAAACCCTGCAGTGTACTATCTGTCTGCCCTAGAAATAAAAGTGGTGGTGATGGTAATAAATGGTCCCTACCTCATTAGGGTAGTGAGGGAGCTGGGTGCAGGCTGTCCTCATCCTTGGTGCAAAAGAGCTTAAATGTTACCCATCATACCTCACTTTTAGTATTTACGATGCGACATTCCCCTCTCTGACCCCAAAAGCATGCCCAGAGACCTACAGTTTTCCCACCTGTTCATCTACCAGGACACCCTCCTCCCCCCTCCCTCTGGACAGGGTTCTGGGAAGGCCACGGGTGCACCCTGCAAGCAAACAGGAGGGCAGGGGGCCAAAATCCCACACTGTGATGGCAGTTTCTGTCTAGTCTTGGCTGAAGTGAGGATGCCTATGATATTGCTGCTTAGTACTCGTGTCCCTGTAGCAACTAAGAGCTCCTGGTCACACACGAGTGCTTCCCAGCACCAAGGGAGGTGGCAGCTTAAATAAAGCTCTCTGTAATTTTGCCCATTAATTACTTTTGAAAAAATTATTTCCAGCAGTTCTTGCTGCGGTTTTTGCTTTCAGGTTCTGTTAAGAAGGTAGCAGTTAGAGCAGTTAGCTAAACTGAGAAAAGGAAGGGGAGGGGGGCAGGGAGGAAAGAGTTTTTATACTTGTAGCCATTGATTTCTTTAGTGTATTGCACTCAGTCTTGTTTTCAGAATGACACAGTAACCCCTAGCAGATTTATGTGCAAACACAAAGATTAGTGACCCAGAAGTTTGACTGAAACAGCTTTTCTGCTTCCAGAAGACAGGTTGCTCTGCACATGCACTGACTATTTTGTCAGGAAAGACGCACTGGCCCCATTGGCTTTTCATTCTATCATGAAAAACTCTCAGTTGTTTATACAGCACAGCTTGGTTTTAATTTTATTGTCCTTTTCAGTGAAGTGGTTTAACTGTACAGACTCTCAGTTTTTAGGACAGAGCAGAGCAAGAACTTAACTCCTATGCCTTAATGGTATAGTGCTAGCATGCCATCAATTGTCTGACTTACATATCCCCTGCCTGAATAGCTTTCAAATTAAGAAAAATGTCTGTAACTAAAATATTCAATGTGTTCTGTTGTTATTTAACAGTAAGTAGTGTGGTTAAGCCGGGTCTTAAACCTGCTTAATCCCACTGAGCTAAATAGATTTTATTATCAACTCCCATGGTTCCAGAACTCTGACCTTAAGGCTGAAAGTTAAAAGCTAATTTTTTTTTCAGTCTGTTCCACTAACCCAGAAGCTTGCTGGATAAATTTGCAATAGAGAATGTCCAGCTGTAAATTACAGCTGTTTGTAATCATACCCAAACACAATGCTCATTATTATTCTTTTGTTCTTTTTTGGCTGAAAAGCCCACCATGAGGGAGACCGAGACCGCACAGTAGTTAATCCACATATTACACTTACTTGCAGCTCATATTCACGTGCAAGATAACATTTTCTGTGAAGTAAAGATTTACAGTGGTCCAAGGGCACTTTTACTCCCCTAACTATTTTTATTTCTTTGTGCTGTAGTGTAGGCCAAGTGAGTCTGCTGAAGAGTTTTGAATGCTTAAAGGGAAGCACGTTACCACTGCTGAATTGCCTCTCTCGTTGTAATAGGGGAAAGATAGCTCATTCGCTGTGGTGCTTGGATGGCACTTAGGATACATGTTTAATTCACCATTGCAGTCTGTTATCCTTTCTGTGTAGTCACAATGGAGGAGGCAGGCCAGCCCCACTAGCTCTGTCCATACCAACCTCAGTACAGGCTTGCAGGGTAGATGGAGAGCTGCACCCTCTCAGCCCAGCAGCCATATGGCTGTGCTGGCAAGCCTGCTCATCCCAGCCAAAAAATCCTGTAAAGGGGCCAACTCACTATCTTACGTTCAGTACCTGATTAATATATACATGTCATCCAGACCTGAACTGTAAAGTACAGGCTATGATAGACCTTTTTGATTTACCACCTTGGTCTGCTAATAGACAAGGCATCTCAACAATAACAGGTTGACCTGGGACAATCCAGTCCATTCCCCTGGTCCTTTAAGCAGCCACAGGCTCAATGATGAGTCCAGTGGGATATGTAGTTGGGTCTTCTTCAGACAAAGCCACATTGAGATACACCATTTGGGTTGGGAGGCCTGGGGAGCAACTGCCTGTAAAGTGTTAAGCTAACAATAAGAAGCAATTTAGGCTTTTACTAGATCACTCAAAGCAGAGAGGCATCTGTCTTATCAGCCTTAAAACTTTCAGCAGATCAAGACAAAGATTTATTGTTCTTAAATATCTGCTTGAGCTGTGATGAATCAAAGCAGTTAAACTTGTGATACTCTATAGTAAGCAAATAGTCCAGCAACAGGTAGCGAAAATACTCACATGCTTCGTATTGCTCACATATTTATGTTTGCCTTGGACCAAACTTTTTGACAACACTGCCTTTCACACTGTGAGAGTCCTCCAACATGAGAAGCTACATGGTCAGCTTATCAGTGGAGTTACTCAGCTATCTGACTGGCTGGAAAAGCTCAATCTGCTGGGTCTGTGTAATCACTGATAGCTGAGGGAAAGCCTTGGCTCGGGACTGCTGATCTGGGTCCCAGCAGAGAACGACGGAACTGAGATCACAGGCTCCACAGGAGTCAAAGGTTGGCCAGAGAACAGTGTACACACACAGTGTCCACTGCCACAGAAACAAAACACACGACTCTTGCAGCATTAGCACATTGCTTAAACTTTCAGGATTCTCTTTGAGAGGAAAAGAGAATATCTCCAAAGGGGGATATGGTTTTATCATTTATGTCTCACATGAAAGCTTGGCTGTTAGAAGCTGCTGGTGTCCGACAGTCGCAGCCCTCCCACATGGTACAGGGTAGCAAAGGGCAACTGCTGCTAGAAATAGTCTAGAATTTCTGAGGCCTCCTAGTTACAGAACTTGAAGGAGGAAGTATAATGATATGTTTTGTATAAAGGATATTATTTCCAGTATTGGAGACTGCTGTGAATTAGTGGAAGAGCCTGGCGTGAAAAGGAATAGATATCGCTCTAAAACTGGGACTCCCTTTATTTATCTTGCAAGCAACATCTGTAGCACTCTTCTGTTCACTCTTCGATATTTTCCCATACTTTTACTATTGCTGCTGTTTGCTTAGAATTGTTCCACCATAGCACCAAAGACATAATTTGGATGTATTGCAGTGCTGCATGAAAAGGTGGACCAGAGCTGTCCCAGGAAATTGTAACAATTCTGAGCACCAGCTAGCAATACTGAATATTGAAATTCCTTTAGTGTTCAGAGAAAAAAAGAAAAAAAAAAAAGCTAAGAAGTATTTCTTTCTTCAAGGAAGTGATAGCATTTTGCTATATTGCAACAGCCAAATATTTCCCACCTCCCTGTGTGCAACTCCATGCATTCTCAATGGCTCCCCAAAAGACGATTGGTTCTAGTTCCCAGAAGCATTTTCAATTTGAAAAATACCTATGTGCTAAAAGAAAGGTCTGAGTAGTAATTTCTCATGTATTTTCTTTGGCTTACTAGGTCTTTTAAGAATCAGTGTGTGGATAATTACAGAATTGATGTGAAGGGGAAAAAAGACAAGGTGCAGGTCTGTGGTCTTTCATATATTAGTAAGGAAAAAACAGGTCCCATTGCTAGCTGGCAGCATGAAGAATATGCAAAGTGCTATTGGGAAGAAGAGTGTATATGTGTGCAGCATATGAAGTGCCTCAGCATATGATTAACCTCACTGGGTATGTAGTAAATAGTAGATAACCATGATCAAAAAAGTATTCATGTGATTTATCAAACCGAGCAACTGTGCATTTTGCAGTGAAGCAGGAGGTCAATCCTGAAATCTAGGGCAAGTAGAGCAATAGGAAATTGCAGGGACTAAGAAGTTAATCATACCGTTGGACCGCTTCCATCTGGTTTTGAAAGACAGAGTCAGTAGAGTGCTAGTGAGGATGCTTCACGGCAACAGATCAGGAATTAATTTTTTCTGCAAATCTTCAGCTATCATTTGCGGTAACACAGGCTTATAAAAATGTAATTTAATTTCTTGGGAATAAATCACATAGGACAAGAAGTGTGAGAGTGGTTTTTTTAATGTGTGCATCTGAGGAAAAAAAAAATGAGAGAGTAAGAGAAACAGCAAAAATCCAAGAGGAAACAAACATTAACAATATGAAACCTGGAAGGCATAAATGGCTGACCGGTTAAATTGTGCACATAATTGTCTTTGAAAAATCAGTTTGCAGTTGGGAAACTTCTACATTTTTATGATCCTTGGAGGCATAATCATGTCTAACCTGTCCGTCCATCTTCATCAGTGTGGGTCAAGGGAGCACTGACTTAAAGTATTGTTGAATTGATGACCCGAACACTGCCCCCATATATCATGAGTACATAGCTATGGGCAGTGAATTTGTTAATGAATTCTGTTTTTCTTATTATTGGTGTTACTTATGATATTTCAATGAGACCTGAACATTATGCTCCCCTTGGGCAATGACAGTCCCCCTAGGCAATGAACATGTTGTAAAATAAAGGGGATTTTAACCTTGATAGTAACTGATAGCTAAAACTTGCTTTATTCGAAAAGGTAGGAGGACAGTTAGTTGATAACATTATGGCTTTCTTACTACAGCAGTGGAATAAAAGAATAGACACACCTATACTAGAAAGGTGTATTGTACTGCAAAAGTGAAATCTCATAAATATATTTGTACCTATTTCCTGCAGTCTGGAGAAAGAGAACTCTGGTTTACAGCATCAATAGCAGGAAAACAGGGACTATACTGTTACCACAAATCACCATGCTTTCATTACCACCTTATTTTAAGAAAAGTTGCAAATTCATGGCAAGCATTGGCACCTCAGCCTGGTCCAGTAACATGATGGTAGCTTGGGGGTACCACTGACCCTTGTGTGTTTGTGAATCATGTCCTCACTGTAGCTCAGGCAGTCTCCAAAGCGGGTGCAGCAATGCAAAGGAGAATTTTCAGTTCCCTTTCAGTGAGGCAGTAATCAAGGCAGCAGATGGAAGGAGATCCCCCCTTCAAGCTTTAATCACTCAGTAACCAGCCAGGCACAATAGGGTTCTCTGGCATTAGTTCCAGGGATGACATGCTCCCTCCAGTTTGTTTTTCCTGTTTTTCCAAAGGTGGTTTAGGAATCCCATCTGAACTTCTGGGTTGGCCTTTGTCCCCACTAAGCCTATCTGCCTTCTGCCCTCTGTATTCTTTCATTTAGTTTCAAGGGCATTTCCTCTTTGTGCTTGTTTTTGTTCTAACCTTGGCAACAATAGTGGCAAAAAGGAAAAGGGAACCCTGGTTTGCTATGGAGAGAGTGGGAGCATTCTGCAGTCCCACGCAAGAGCTATGCTTGTTCCCAGAGTGAGCAAGGGACTCCTCAGCACAATGTCTTCAGGAGGCCCCAGTGGGGACAACACATGGTCTGTAGCTCAGTTGGCCCTTTGCTCTTTGAGGGATGAAGAAGACACTACACAGAAGTAGAACTGGGGACAATTCCCTCACAGGCAAAAAAAAAAAGTTATAAAGGTATGTACAAAGAAAGAGATGCTCTGTGATTTCCCCATGAGGATGAATGTCTGACTGAATCAGCCCTGAAATGCTCCCGTCTCCTCCTTTTTTTGTTGACTGCCTCAATTTTGATGTGATTGCAGTAAAACTTTTATCCTTCCTTCTCCTCTTGGAGAAGAGTTGGATTTCTTTTGACATTGAGGATGGGTTTACACTGTTCCGGGTTTCTCACATTGCAGAGAAAGAAAATGTGAGTGTGATCTTCGAACAACCTGGGTTTCATCCCAGAGAAAAACTGAAACATTTGTGAAATCTGACAGAGCTCTTAGGACAGAAGACTAGTTTCCCACTTAGCTATTTCATATATGCTGCTGTGAAGGCAGAGCAACAGAAGGTAGGGTCTTACAGCTCAGTGTGGTCCACTAAGTCTCAAACAAATGCTTTACCTTGAAAAGCATCACACCTGAAAGGTTCCAGGTATGTTTGGTAGTACCTCTAGAGAAGTGCTTGACTAAGAAAGCCTTGGGAAAGACTCACATCCAGAACTGCCTGAGAAAAGGATCAGATTCACAAAACTGTTTTTGTCTCCTCCCAGACTCTTATTCTTTTGCCAGTATTTTCATCTTCCTCCACAATTGCATGCTGGGTGATACATGCAGTCCATCTCATGGCCACCCATGATATTGGCCCAAAAAAATACTAAGTCTTCCAAGAACTAGCATCCTTGGTACTTGTGACCAAATTCCTATTGAAAAGTCTGTGAAGGGGATACTCTTCTGCTGTTCCATTACAAATCACTGTAGGTCTTACTTTTGGAATCCTGGAGATCTGAGGGGCTGCAAAAGTCTCATCCCATCCCAGGAATTGTTTCTTTCCTTCCTCCTACAAAATAAGCTAAATCTAAACAAACAAAACCTCCTTTCTTTCTATACAGTAGATTTAAATCTAGATACTGAAGCAAGACCACATTAAGAGAATTTCTGTGCCCTGCAGAGCTCCCAAAGTAGGGACTTGATCTCACATTCCTGATATACCCAGATGCCAAATTAAAATTGTTGTGAGTTTTTGGTGAGCAAGGAATGTTATACTTAGCTGTAGGGCTTGAGCTGGTGAAAAAGGAATACTTTTTCCATGTGTGTGAAAAGTCTTTCATGCAGACATGGGGAGAAGGAGGTATGTTTATACACATTTCAGGCAATGCTGACAAATTGGCTTTGCATGCAAACTTTTTGGCTTACCCATGTAGTTTGTGGCAGCAGGGAGCAATTTTTTTTCATGGTAAATGTGAAAAGTAAATAGAAAAATGACAAGTTTCTGGTTCAATTTGATTGAGAGGTTTTTTTTCTGCATGAGACAGAATATTAAATCATAGAATTGTTTTTAATGTTTTGAGTCCCACAGTAATTCTCTTTTTGGTTCATCAGTGGCTCTCATCAGCCCACACTAGCAGTGATTCTTACTTTATACTGACCATAGACTTTGAACTCTCTTTTAAACTTCGGTGACCAGACTTTCACCAGTATAAAATGCAATAGCTACACTGATCTCAGTAGCATTATCTGAGTTTTCACCCACTGAGGATTTGACTTCAGCACTTGAGAAATATTTCCAGCTTTTAAAAACCACATCACTACGTACTTGCACTTCCAACGGTTGCACAAGTGAATCATTTTGAAGGAATGCACTCGGTGTGTGGATCAGACATCAGGATTCGGTTATGGTTCCACTTCAGCTCAGCTGGACTATTCACCAGCTCCCCTGACATTCTTGCTGGCAACCTGATGAGTAGGGCTCCAGGGAAGGTACTCAGGCTCTTGAACCATTGGAGTCTTTTTGATGCGAACCAAGTCCCAAAAATCTCAAAAGTTTTCCAAAGTTGCAAGGTTTTTTTGCTCAGTTAGCACTTCAAGGAGGTCTATCTGGTCACATTTTCTTTACAAACTATCAGAACAACCACTTTCTGGTTTATTTTTCTTTTTTATTGCTTTCCATGGAAAAAATCAGAGTTTAAAAGATTCCTTCCAAACTGGAATAACGTGAAACTTCAAAATCCTCCTCAAAATGGGAGACCTTCTTTCTCTCAAGGACTCTATTTATAGTAGGCTGCCCTTTTTGCAGTCAGAGAGAGGACAGATCATATTATGACTGTGTGCCCTCGTGTGTTTTTAACTTAGATATAAAATTAGATCTGGCTCGAAACTAGGTGTAAAGAGTCTAAGTTCAGACATTACATTTTTACAACCTGAAAATGATATCATTTTGAGAGGCAGAAATAAATAGAAATTACTTAAAATAAATTAGATCTTTTTCCATGGGATATGATTTAAATGTGACACATGCTATCCTAACATAGTCTGCAATCTTCTGGTACTCTAACAAAAAAAGAAAATTATTTGTTTTAAAGGTAGGTATTTTATACCTTGTGAAATGTACTTTACGTACTGGTGCATCTTCTGAATTAGATTGCTGTAAAAATTTTAAAGGTCTTTTTCAGTCTTGACTCGGGCACAGAACTTTTCTTCATGCTGACAGACTGCCTCTCACACATTCACACAGAAGAGAATAGGGTCTTTTCTGTGGCAATCTAGCAACCAAATAATTCACAAATAGTTCTCACTTATTATTTACTGGCACAATCAAGCATAACTGCTCTAAATGAACAAACAGTTTGTCAAATTAAAAAAAAAAAAAAAAAAGAAAAAGCCAGCAGGGAATTGGGGTTAAAGCATCCCATAATTCTGATTTACACAACAGTCAAATCACCCCGGAAAATTCATAGAGACCTGCCAAGTAAATTTCTTGCTTTGCAATGATCCTTTAAGACACTATTTTGCTCTGGCTCTGACGTCACGCATACCCAGGGAGATCTGTGTTGTTTCATACCCAGGCAGGTGATGGCTGCTGGCAGTGCAAGCACTGGTGAGGGGCCAGCTAGAGCCTGGCTCCCAGCATCCCTTTGGGAATTTGCTTGCCTTTCCTGTCTTCTTCCTTCCTACAGCCTCTTTAGAGAGAAAAGAAGAAAACCAGACACAGAGCCTCTGTTACAGGCATCTCCCCATACTCAGCCCTAGATCTCCACTATTTCCCAGAGCCTCTGTTGCTGGTTCTCTGGATGCACCTCATGGAGTCTTCCTGTCTTGTTTGCCCAATTGCCTTTTCCCTATTCTTCAAAATCACCCTGATCCTGGAGAACCTCCTGAGCACTCTCATCTCCCGCCAATCTCTTCCAACTGCCCCCAGTCTCAGGGGCATGCGGTGTAATACAAGCACCTCTGGTTTGCAATGTCATGAGCAAATTCTGGCAGAGGTTACCCAAGAACCACCCACTGTTGAAAGGTTGACATGGCCTTCATTCTGGGAGGGAGGCAACCTCTCTTCCTGCTGTGCAAGAGAAACAGCAGTGGTGGGGGGACCCACTCGTATTGTTTTGCAGCCTCACAGACACCAGCATGTGCCTTTGGCAGACACATGGTGGAACATAGCCCAGCTGGGCAGCAGTAGCAGGCTGGCACTGCCATCCACCCAGACAGGGCTGCCTCTCAGCTGCTGGCCCCACAGTGAGGTGGTCACGCCATCAGCCAGACATGGGGAATTCCTCTCTGCACCTTGAGTCTTCTCCATTCAGTTTCCCACAATAACCATCACTCTTCCCTGATAAATAGTGCTCTCAAATATTGATTTCCTGAAGCCACTTCTTTTAAGACCATGATGTCCCTTTTTCTAAAACTTAATAAGCTTGATACTGACCACGTGGACTTACAGTGGGTTTGTAAATATTTGTATCTTCAGTATTACTCCTTTGATAGCAGACACCAGGACAATATTTCCCACATTAAAAGGGCTCTTGGGCAAGGTTTTGAAACTCTGGCCAGGCAAAAATAGTTGCCTGAAGGAAGAAGAAAAACCTTGGAGAATTACCAGACTCTTTTTTTTTTAATTTCGAGACAAATGGACTTTTCAAACTTTGCCCTGAAAAGAGATCTGGTCACGACCTACTATAAATCTCATATGGCCATTTAAAACCTCACAGTGCTCAGGTTAAACAGCATTGCACCAGACAAAACCTCCAAGGCCTGGGGACATTGCTGCGGTTTTTCCCTTTCAAGCTTGTACATTGTCCCCATAACATATTGCCAATGTTCACAGGACCAAATGAGACTGTGGCCTTTCTTTAATGTACTCAGAGCTCTTGTGTCAAAAGCCTGTGAGGTCAACAGGAAAACATGGAAGGAAATCTCAGCTGAGTGTTGATCTTTCCCAGGCTTCCTGGCAATTTCCAACTTCTCACTCTATTGTTTTCACTTAATAAGATAAAGTTTGTCCTCTACTCAATATATATATATATATGTGCACACACATAGCAAAAAGAGTTACGACTCAGAAAATGAGCAATTTTGTAAAAGCCTGGCAGATTCCCAGTCTGCTGAACCTGATAACAAGCATAGTCATTTTTCCAGTTTGAAACAATTTGGTACAAACCCAGCTCATGCAAACAGCTCTCAGGATTCCAGCGTAAAGAGGTACAATGTACAGAAAAGAGGAGTGATGGGTTTCTGACATGAAAGCTGTAAACTACTTTTTTTAAATAGGAGTGCTGAAAGGTGGAGCTTTCAGAATAACCTAATTTGGGACTCCTCCAACTGTTTGATCACCCTCAGCTTTTCTCCTCATCCTCCTACTGAAGGGATTCACAGCAGGGAAACTCTCTCTATTAAAGGTGGAGAGGAAAGTGGCAACTGCAAAGTTGGTTATGCAAACCTGGAGAACAGTTTGAGAAGACAGAAAAACCTAATCACTTCTCAGAGATTATAATCTCTACAGAAACATACTGTGAACTCTGTGACCTCTGGTTCAACTACTCTTTTTATGCCATTTTCTCTATTAGCATGTTATCTGCTTGTCAGTTGCTGCCAAATTTTAACCTCAGACCACTGATATTTTCTGAGTATTGCATAAAAATGTAAGAATTTACCTAAAATAGTTATAAGGGATTTAATGCTGGTGGAAAGCTCTAGGTTGGTACCTGATTATCCAGGCATTTCCCCTTTGTGATGCAAGGATATCTGGCCCTCTCCTGGAGCCTTGCATTGTCCCCATGTGTATTCTTTATGTGTATGCAGACAAAGGGCACTGTTAAAGCAGGCAAGTGCCTTAGCATTAGATAGTTAGCTAATCTGAGTTAACACCACATCATTTTCTAAGAACTGCATTTTATTCTTTTCTTCCATTTGGTCAAAACATAGCATTAACTATTTATTACTTTTACAAAAGCCATACCAAATTTCTGTTATTGGCCACTATACATTGCTGTCCTCCTCTGAATATATAAGGTCTAGCAGGTTGGTTACAGCAAAGTTGCTGAATTACCCCAATTTGGGATTTATGGCCAAAAGACTAGTATCACTGTGCAGCAGCAGTAAATTGGGAATCTGGTTTGAATTGTTCATATGTCTGTAATTTACCACACCAGTCTTTTAAATACATTACAGCAAACTCTATGAATACACCACTGGCCCATGTGGAGAAGTCGTACTTACAGTGCCACAACACAGTCCTTGACTGCTTTGGAGTTGAGCTGCACTAGTGTTCAGTTGTTGAACTGAGAGGTTAGCTTGAAAGTACCGGTAACTGCAGACTCTTTAACTGCATGGATCTGCCAGTCATTTCTCCAGTTAATCCAAAATCTGTAAGGATTGAAAAGCAGTGAAACGTGGTTAATCTGGCCAACATGAAAAGGGAGATCATGGAGGGAAGGTATCATCTGGAAAGAGAAAAGACAAGACTCCGATAGGTTAAGAAGTTCTGTGCTATCTTTTATTAAGGCCATACCATGCATGAAATAATAGATTTTATTATACTATTTTCAAACTGTGAGAGGCCACAGTTTGATTGAGTCAAAGCTTAGCTTGTGTGAATGTACTTTCTGCACTTGTACTGGAAAAAATAATTATCCCCAAAAGTCATTCTTTTGTTTCAGAAGTGACACCCAGCTCACATGGCAACTGCGATTTTTAAATTAACAACATATGTTTCCAAAGCTGAGATGCAAACAGGGTTTGCTTAGTTAAAAAGTGACTGTCTTTGGTTTATCTTTCACCCAGTAAAGGGCTTGTTAAAGATACCATTGCAACCTTGAGGTTTGTTTGGGTTTTTTTTTCAGCTTAATTGCTAACTAAGACAGCATTTTGATAGCTTTGTTTCAATCTTAATACCATCTTGTAGAAGGTAAAGTTATTTAGTTGATTTCAGGACCACATGACTGAGAAGTATCTTAAGTTACACACATCTTTGGTTGATATGACTCATCTTACAACTGGACTCAATAAGTGAGCTCTGTATACAAAAAATGAGCAAGCAAACATAAAACACATCACCATATTAGCAGAACCACAACAAGATAATTAACAATGGACAACAGAGTCATCAAATCAAAGTCACAGTCAAGACTGAAATTGACGAATCAGAGCTTTGAGTTATCAAACAAACACATTCAATGCAGAAGGTAATCAGCTTTAAATTATAAGCTTGACATGGGATGGAACTACATCCAGTTTTGCATCAGGAAAAAAAGTGAAGAGAAACCAGCTCAAGTTTCGACCAAGATCCCCACAAACATTCAAGTCAATGCAAGGCATTGAGTAAGGCAATCAAAGGCTATATTCTTCAGTCCTTGCCAGTGGTGCATGGAGAACTGGTGCTGTTACTGGGAAGTACACCCACCAGAGCAAACTCATTAGCAATGCACAGTTTAGCATTTCCTTTTCATGTCACATGATTATTATGTATGATTAGTCTTCTGCTCTTATCTTCTGGACATCAAACTCAGATCAGAGGTCACTCTGAAAATCATAGGCTGTTGCAGCTTTTAAATTATTGATGCAACATTTATGAAAATACTTTTTGAAGAATTACTATGTAAGAACTATTAATAACTTTTTGGAATACTTCACCAGCAGTAAATGGTAGATTTAAGAATCTGGCATTTGCTGCTACTCTTGAAAACAATTAATAGAGACCTTTTTTCCTTTTTTTGGCCAAACACCAAAACCCTTATGCACACGTGAAATAAAGAGAGATCCTTTCCTTAAAGGAAAAGAAAGCCTTTGGACCTGTGCATCCTAAAGACCTTTATTTCATGTGGTTGCTGCCTGCCAGCACAACACAGCAGAAGTCTTCTTCTTGGTGATCCAGAGAGGTGGCAATGCTTCTCACATCCTTTATCCTGTGTGTTTCACTGCATAGATGGAGCCTGGTTTCCTGAATGTGGTCAACATAGCCTGGTATCTAGTTTGTAGATTGCTGCTGAATATACCTGTGTGGCCTTGGAAGCAGGAACCACAGGCTCAGGTGTGACACATCAGCCACCTGGTGTCTGAGTCTCAGTGACTAATGACAACCTTCCACTGCAGGGAAAGCACTTAAAACTTACACTCAGCAGGATTCACCTCCTTGGGACTAGTTAACCTTGTCAGCTGCATAGTCTCTACACGCCTTTTCTAACAATAGTCACTTCTTTGCCCTAAGTTAGGAAACTGATATGAACCCATTCACAGCTTGCTCTGATGACTTTTAATCTAAGACTACAGGTGGCCTTTGGGCTTTTTATCGGATGAATTCCAATGGTTATTAAACAAAGTTTTCTTGGGTCTTCTTCAGATCTGGGCCAATGTATCTCACAGCCTTTATTCTTGTGTCACACTGGCCATGATGTTTCGTCCTGTAAAATCAATGATGGTAACATGAATAATAAGTTGCTGTATTTGTACAGCATCAGTCTTATTTCCAGTTGGCTATACTGCTTTTCTTTACATCTAGGCTCATACTGCCTAACCCTGGAGAGCACAGAGAGAGTCTGCAAAGTTTTAGTCCATGACATCATCCCAATAATTTGTTACCACAGGCGCTGTCTGACTAACTTTATTTCCCTGTGTTAAGTAATTGCGATATCATTTCTTTAAAACCCTTGACAACAAAAATCAAAACAACTGTAAATAATCCACAGACATATGGAATTGTTTTGAGAAAGAAAGTAAATTACTGAGACTCTCTAAAAATGGAAAACTACCAAGGAAACCCCAGAAGTCTCTTTGACAGTCTGCTCTCAAACTTTTCACTTGCTTTGATGTTGGTTGTAATTTATGCTCCTCAGAGGCTCTTAGATGAAGGAAATCATCTATTTTAATAATGTGAAACCTTCTTCTGGGCATCCGAGATGGGAATTCCTGCTCTGTTTCCTGTTCCTGTCTGACAGGGCCAAAGGGGGAAGGAGGGCTTAAAAAACCGCATGGCTGTTAGTGATCAGAGCCATGGCATCACCTACCATTCCAAAATATCTGCCCAGATGTTACTTATCTCTTACTGATGAGGTTATGTGTTTAGGAAAGCTGTTGTTTTTAAGCTCACCATCCACAGCAGTGTTATTTCCCTGTATTAGTAATTCATAAGGATAGGTTATGTGGTGATGGTTATAGTACAAAAGCAATTATTGAAATAGTCCCTTTAATTCAAAATTATTTTAATTACTAGTGATACCTGTCCTTTTTTTTTCCCCTCATTTCCATCTTCTAAGTCTCTTCATGACTCAAAAATTGCCACTAGGCTATCACCTTTGGTAATTGCCATTCTCAGAGCTGAGTGAACAAAGGAAAAATTAAACTGGAGTGTGTCAGGCAGGCAGAATAGGAAATATATGTTCCTGCAGGAAAGCTACTCTCTTCCTAATTACCCTGCAATTGCCAGGTTCAAAATGTAATTTATGAGTAGCATAGATAGAATGGCCACATTAGTGCATTATTTCATGATGATCTTTTCTACTCTTGATTTCAGAATGGAAGGATTTTACAGCACTCAGTGCATTGGCATTGTCAGCAACAGTTCTGGGCAGTGATGCTAAACCGCTGCACTTGAGAGATGCTCCCAAAAAAATGTAAAGCAGTCTCCTAAGAGCAAGGTTTTATAGAAGGAGAGAGATGCTGTAAAGTACAGTTAAATAAATAAAGCGTGATGTGATGAGCAACCTCAAACACTGCTGGCCACATTTGGAAACACACAGAGAAATGTTTGAAGGACAAGGAAGTTTCCCAGCCTGCAGTGGTTCCTGCTGCACCTTCCACCTGCTGTAAAATACACCAAATACAGCAAATGAACCTGATAACACCCCTAGAGTCCATTTTGCCTTCACGAGCATGGGGTAGCCTGCAAAGGGATGGAGCAGTGGGTAAAGCCACTGACATGTGACATGGGGCTGACAAGTCAAGTTGGGGCAATGACTGTGTAGCCAACTGAGTAAGCTTTAAACACATAATGGGGGGACACTCAGAGCTAAATGGAGCTCAGGAACATTTCAATGCCCACGTAGCTTCTTAGGTTGTCTTCATACTACACTAAGCTTTGTGTTCCCAGAGAGCACCATAACCTGAGCTAGTCACACAGGATCACAGGATGGCTGAGGCTGGAAGGCCTCTATGGGAATTATCAGCTAAAACAGTTACTCAAGGCTGAGTCCTGTTGGGTCTTGAATATCTCCCAGAATGGACACTTCACAGTCTCTCTGAGCAACTGGCTTGAGCAATGTTTATCTACACAGCAGAAAGTTTTTTCTAGTATTTAAATGAAACTTCAGATGTTTCAATTTCTGCCCTTTGCATCTTGTCCTGTCACTGAGCACCACTGAGAAGAGCCTGGCTTTGTCTTCTTTACTTCCTCCTATCAGGTATTTATCTCTCCCAGTCATCTCAGCCTTTCCTCATGGGAAAGATGCTCCAATTCCTAAGTCTTCCTGGCACTTTGCTGGAGTCGTTTCATGTCTCTCTTGCACTGGAGAGCCCAGACATGCATCCAGTACTTTATATGTGTCTCACCAGAACTGAGCAGAGAGAAAGGATCACTTCCCTCCACTCTTCCTACTGCAGCCTAGGGTGTTGTTGGCTGCCTTTGCTCATGGTAAACTTGTTCACTGAGACACTCAGGACCTGGCTTGCAAATCTGCTCTCCAGGCGGTTAATCCCCTTTGCTTATACTGGTGCATAGAATCACACCTTGGTCTTTCCAAGCTCGGACCACAGAAGTCCAAAAATTATATCTAGTGTTGCATGGAAGCACCTTGCTAGGCAGAAGATGTGTAGTATTCATCTACTAGACAAATTTCAGTCACCAGACCCAGAGACTTTAGAAAAACTGGCTCTGCAGGCTTCTTCTCTTAACACCTACAGTCCTCCTCCATCCTCTTTTTTGCCTGCCTTATGTCCCAGATCTTAATTCACAGATTTTTTTCATCCCTGACATCTTTCCACTTAAACTACCATTCCATTTTGAAGTCAACATCTCTATAAAGCTCATTTTGTTGTGAAAGTTTATGCTTTTTATCAATAAATAATACCAGAATCAATCCTGGTTGTCTGCAGACTCAGGAAGACAGCAATGCTTTGTTTCATGTTTAGGCTGCTTTGGAAGGATTTCTTCACAATTGTGGGATGACAAGTTAAGATGGGATTCAGATATCCTAATATAGTCATCTAAAGTCACTTGGACAGGCACTGAACAGTGGCACAGAAGCAAATAAGTGCTATTTCTATTCATTTTTAGGGGGAAAAAAAAGAAAGCAAGGTAACAAAGGTAGTGCAAGGGGAAAGGGGATAGACAAGGAGGAAAGGAGAGGCAAGGGCAAGGCAAGGAAGTGAAAGAGGAAAGGCCAAGCACATAGGCAAAGAGGAAAACTACTTTTCTGATTCTTGATGTGACATGCAAGCATCAGAGTCAACTGTCTGAAGGTTCAGTGCCTCTGAGCTGTACATAAAACCCACCAACATCTTTCCTTGTTGCAGCCTAATTCCATAAGAAAGTGCTTGCCCCTTCCCTGAAAGAGCATTTGGTTATACTGCTTGGGAGTTTCACTCCTAAGTATTCCCTTTCAGTTCCCTGCACAGAATGTAAATAGAGTGCTCTTAGGAATGGGAGATGTCTGCCTTGATTCATTCTTCTGAGATTTTGTTTTTATTTTTCCCCTGAGGAATTGGCTATTTTTAATGACTTTTATGATTAATAAAACTGTCTGAAGGCCTTCTGGGGTCTTCAAGCTAGTTATAAATAAAGCCATCTAGCTCCTTCCCCTAGTGTCTAAGCTAATAGCAAAGACCAAACATTTGATCTTTCTCCTCAAGCTGAGGCTTGTTTAGCACACTTTAGTGGTGTGTCAGGGTAATAAAAAAAACCCCAAATAGTTACTTTCTTACTGCACTGACTATGGAAAATGATACTTTCCTGGAAATCTATCTGTCCATCTTACCTTCTCTGCAAAGCTCTTGTGCAGAATCTCCTGCTTTCCCCCAGCTGTTTCCCAGCTGCAGGCAGGTGACCTGATACGAATTTGAAGAAATACTGAACGTATACCCTCACAGCTGGGCACTAAACTCCTAGCAGCAGCACATGTTCACTCCTACACCTTTAACAGCCTCCCTGCTGGATCACACTGCTGGACATCAAGTGATACTCTGAAGAGGCACACCACACAGCACATTCTAAACCATGCAGGACCTCAGGCTGGCAAAAGGGTACCTGAGATACTACTGTACGACCAGAGTGCCAGAAAGAGATTATTAGCTTGGAGGCAGAGAGAGGAAGAAGACAGTGACAACTTCTTGTGGCACTGGGAAGAGGAAGCAACTCAAATGAGCAATATTTCTCCCTCTTCCTGTGCCCTCTCCCCACTGTCATGTGGGCATTTCCATTCTGCCTCCCTGGCAGAGGCAGGGAGAGCAAAAGGTACATTGAAGAATAGGCAAAGGCACCTCGACATACCTTAGTGATGTTGTAAATTCACAAGAAACCTAAAAAGATGCATGGTAGTTAATGAACAGCAAAACATATGAGATATGGTTTGGAAGGTATATTGTGAGATATAAGTTTAGCTACATCAAAACACAGCATTGTGTAAGACCATTTTTTTTTAATTAAAATGTCATACAGCTCTAGTGCCTTTCTTACAATTTGGTAGGACATTTCACAGCAGTAAAGGATTGATAACATCCTGTAGGAGAGTGCAGCTGGGGAGCCGCTCAGTCCAGACACATTGGTACCACATTGTAGATTAATAAAACAAATAAAATTATATTTACTTTTTAATTTAATTCTGTCCTCCCCTCATCATCTGAGTGTTCATGAATAAACCCCAATTTTTATTTCCCCAGAAGACATCTAACAAAAAGATGTAATTCACATTCGATTTTTCCTCTGACTTGTAAAGGGCAATTTATGTAGATCTTTCTTAACATAGATTTCTGTATTTGTGTTTATCATATATCTTCATTTTTTTTCACAGACTATATGACACCCAAGGAAGGCACAACAAAGGTTACTAGTAGGGGCTGCTCTCTAGTTTTAAATCCTTCATCAAATATTTACACACTATGTTCCTGGATTACAGTAGGTCAGATCCTGATACCCCTCACTAGACAGAACATTCTTGCTCTTCAGGAGCACTTCTGAGTGCCTCAAGCTGTAAAATACAAGGCCACTAAGCCAGAATAAGGAGTCAAGAGTCAGAGCCTGGTCAGAATGGGATAAAGTTTTTTCCAGTAGCTCAGACCCCTGAAAACCTAAGGCTGCATCAAAAGCAAATATTCAACAGATGAAAATTGGTTTTAAACATCCTTTATTTTGAGCTAGCATGTCAATAACAGTTAAACATCCTGGGCAACTCTTTGTAAAAACATGTTAAAATAATTTTGGATGTTACTGGAAAACAGGCTGTACTTACATCAGAAAGGAGAACAAAAGAACCTTTTACAAGTCTTCAAATAATCTCAAACAAACTAGCTTTTAACATCCTCTCTGCTACAATTCTGGGCTTTATTAGCTGTTTTGCTTCCCATTCCCGAGTCTGCCTAATGTCTTCTGTAGAACAACTATGCATTTTTTTCCAGGCATTTGTCATTTCTTGAAGCATATAAGAGAGAGTACTTGGATTCAACTAACAGGCCATCTAAATGCTGCTCTGCATAGAGGGTGATATATGCTGACAAGGAGTAGAAGTCAAATTTTCTTTATATGGTTCTTTATGGTGAGCAAACCTATTTAAAACAAGCTCCTTCTCAAGGCAGCATATTGATTAGAGCTGACGGGTCGAAAAGACCTTTGGGAGACAACAGAATATGGCTTGAGTCAAAGAGTAACACTAAAGCTGGCAGCAGCAACATTAAGAGTCAGTAAAACCTGAGAGAGTTTGTCTCGCGCTGAAATTTATTGCACCCATTTGGACAGCCATTATGGTAGTTAGTAATTTTATCTGCACAAGTTCATCTGTATTTGGACTCTCAGAGCTGAGCTAGAGGTCTTGCAAGGCAGAACCATGCCCAGGGCCCCGCTGACTGAGGCAAGACTGCTGTGCTAGAGCGAGATATAACTGAGTCTGAAGATTACAAAAGGTTGTCCGTTTAGATGGCCAGCCACAACACGAGTTATGTTAACAGTGACTCTGCAATAAAGTGATGGTAGACCAACACAGATGAGGATTTTCCTAGTCTGTACTGCAATGGTTGTCTTCTTTGGCCTGCTAAAGCTATCACTCACAAGCAAAAATTGAGGTTTTCTTGGATAGATGTACCTCTATACTTCGTGTTTTAGGAAATAAATGAGTCAAGAAAAGCACCACCCAGACTGATTTCCAGAGAAGTGGCATCAAATCCTCCTGATGAGAAATTTTGAAGATGGTGGATTAATGCCCCTCTACAGAACATTTTGCATTGCTCCTTTGCCTAACCTAATTTCTGAAACTACCTGTGACTGATGTTCTGTATCTTCACTGATGATCTGTTCCAGTGCTTAATTATCTGTATCTTTTCAGTATCTCTTCCAGTGAGTTAAAGCCTATTCTACCAAAGACTAAGCCTCTGGAATCACCCTTGGAATGTTAGTGGAGGATCTCTTCCTGCAACTGGTGGTACTGATATCATTGCATCTCACAGGGTTTCAGCTTCTTATAGTGCTCTACTGAAACAGTGGAGCACTGAGTTAGGAGTAGATACAGGTCTTCATATTGCATACCACCTATAGTCCTTAGAACAATCAGAGAGAGTTGACTGAACCCTGAAAGAGATGTGATGAAGAGGAATCTGAACTAAACCTCCTTTGCTTCCCTTACAGATCACATGGTGTTTGGCATACCAAGCATATTGTTTAAGTGATTTTTAGGATCATAGATGCCTTCTAGTCCATCAAGAGAGATAGGAATCTCCAGAGGGCATTTTTGATTGCTGAAGTTAGGCAGTAGTTAGGTCACCCTGTAAGTTTAGGGCAGAAAAAACTATATGCATTACAAACTCACTATCTTCTACCTCCCTGGTCAGCTATATCAAGATCATAGAATCATAGAATCGTAGAATCATAGAATCATTTTTGTTGGAAAAGACCTTTAAGGTCATTAAGTCTAACAATCTGACCAAGAGGGTCCAGTTCTCCCTTGATTTAGCTCAATTACATTCTTTTTTAATCTTTTTAATCCCTGCACAATAGGTGGAGTCTGACTACATGGTTCACATGATATGTTCACAAAGTCAGAAACTTGACTGAGGTCTTCAGATGCTACACAATTGAGCTTTAACCAGTTCTTAGTCTCTATCACTCTTTACACTTTGTATTTCCATTCAACCCTTACTAAATCAGAGTCTTTTTTCTGATTTTCATTGATTTCAAGTGTAACTTCCTAGGTTTTTATTTTCCTAAAGCACAAGAGTCTCTCCTCCTACTGTCATATGTGACATCAAGATTTTGTGAAAAAAGGACCCTTATGGAGCTCTTCCTCAATCTTCAAGAGTCATTGGTCCAGAACTCATTCTTCAGATAGTAGAATTCAGCATCTTGAGTGCTACTCTGTGACTAAAAGAACTTGTGCAGAACCTCATGACATCTTTACTTTCATATTAGAATGAAAGGTTTCCACTGAGACCTTCTGACAACTGAGCCCTGAGCTTCTATTCCAAATCTGACTTCACAGAATCATGGAGTGGTAGGGATTGGAAGATCATCCAGTCCAATCCCCTACTAAAGCAGATATGCCTAGATCAAGTCACATGGGAATGTGTCCACATGGGGTTTGAAAACCTCCAGAGAAGGAGACTCCACACTCTCCCTGAGCATCTTGTGCCAGGGCTCCCTCACCCTCACAGCAAAAAAGTTTTTCCTTAAGTGGAACTTGTTCTGTTCCAGATTCATTCCATTACCCCTTGCCCTATCATTGGACACTACAGAAAAAGGTGTTGCCCCAGTCTCTTGACATACATCTTTCAAATACTTGTAAGTATTAATGGGGTCCTCCCTCAGTCTTGTCTTCTTGAGGCTCAACAGCTCCAGATCCCACCACTTTTCCTTTGATTTATCAGGTAAACTGATGAAATGCAGGCGTGTTTCTAAGTCATGTAATGGGAACTAGAACTAATGGGAAGTAGAACAGAGCACATCTCTAGTGATAGTTACCTTCAATAAACCTGATCACCCCTGGGCAAATCATAGAATCATAGAATCACAGAATGGTAGGGGTTGGAAAGGATCTGCAGAGATCATCCAGTCCAACCTCTTGTAAAGCAGGTTCACCTTGATCAGGTCACAGAGGAACATATCTAGATGGGGTTTGAAAACATAAAGAGAAGGAAACTCCGCACCCTCACTGGGCAGCCTGTGCCAGGGCTCCCTCATCCTAACAGTAAAATAGTTTTTCCTTATGTTTAAATGGAACTTTTTGTGTTTCAGCTTCTTCCCATTACCCCTTGTCCTGTCCCTAGATACAACACAAAAAAAGTGATGCCTCAACCTCCTGATACCCATCATTTAGATATTTGTAAATATTAATGAGATCCCCCTCAGTCTCCTCTTCTCTAGACTAAACAGCCCCAATTCCTGCAGTCTTTCCTCATAAGGAAGACATTCCAGTCCCCTGATCATCTTGATGGCCCTGTGCTGGACTCTCTCCAGAAATTCTCTGTCCCTCTTGAGCTGAGGAGCCCAGAACTGGACACAAGACTCCAGATGAGGCCTCAGCAGGGCAGAGTAGAGGGGGAGAAGAACTTCCCTTGACCTGCTGGAGACACACTCTTCTTGATGCATCCCAGGATGCCATTGGCCTTCTTGACCACAAGGGCACATTTCTGGCTCATGTTCAGTTTGTTATCAACCAGAACTCCCAGGTCTCTCTCTGCAGAGCTGTTCTCCAGCAGGTCACCCCCAGTCTGTCCTGATGCATAGGGTTACTCCTCTCCAGGTGCAGGACTCTGCACTTGTCCTTGTTAAACCTCATGAGGCTCCTCTCCACCCAACTAAACATACTGACATTCTCTATAGACCATTGGTAGTTGTATGCAGCAAGGTCTGGTGCTACCAGGAAAGGAATTTCCTCAAGTGAGGAAGGAAACGGATGGAAAAGAGGAAATATTGGAAAGTAGCAGTGTCCAGAAGAACACACTTGGTTATTAGAAGAAAACAATGAGTGCCAGAAATATATCCAAAACTTCACTATTATTGGATTCAGAAAACCTGTACCCAACCACAGTTTCAGTCAGTAGTACCATATATCTACAGGTGGTCAAAGTTCTTTTTCCTTCTTAAAAAGTCTGTCTAGTTTTCTTACCCCTTCTCTGGGCCTTATGATCTGATGTGAGGGCTAGATTCCTAGAGGAGAAGAATGGATGTATCTTCCAAGAAAGTCGTTTGAATAATGCTGTTTCCAGGGTATGGTGGTCACTCTTAGCTGCCATAAAGGAGAATCTTCACACATCAAAAAATGTCAAGTCAAAAAACTCATGAGGTTTTTTCAAGCCAAAATAATGTGTGTTCAACATTCCCTTTTAGATGTCCGATTCCAGGACAGTATGTCTGATTTTCACCCAGTCACAGAAGCTGACTTTGACCAGACAACAGAGGTGATGTCAATAGCAACAATAGGTGATGTTCCTAACGTGACCAAACTGATAAAGAAAAGAGAGTAAAATAAAACTTATAGGGTACATATGAAGGAAAATACACAGGAGCCATTGCCCTTGGTATCAGAAGGAAATCAAAAGCAGTCTGACTGAATCTTCTCAACAACTTCATCCACTTACAATTTATTTCTGGCTCCTGCCCTGCCCCCTGCCTCCCCCATACTCTCCCTCCTCCTGCCTCCAAAAATGTCTCTAGAAATGGTTTCCTGATTTCACACTGGAGGCAGGAGAATGTCTGTTCATGGACTATTCTAAAAGCTGTTCATCATTCTCCAGACCATTGGTCCAAGGGCATGGTCCAAGGACAGTATAGGACACATAGGCTGAGCCTGTCACTTTTTCTTTTTAAGTCACCATACTTCGAGTCATTAAGAGACTAATCATACTACCAAGGTGAAAAAACTCTATCACTCCCTTTTTCTACTAAAGAGTTAACTTCCCTGGACCAGAGAATCTCTCTGCTCATATTCAGCTGATGCAAGGTCAATGACAAACACACCGAGGAAGTCAGAGTTGCTTTATTTTTCTTGTGAGCAGGTCAAATAAAACACTGCTGATGCTCCATTTATCTGGAGCGACAAGCAAACACTTGGCAGCAGTGGAAAGCATACACTGGAATCTGGCATCAGGCTCCTAGCACAGCTGTCAGCCTGCTGACTAATCACTTCATACCCACACTAATGCTGCTCCAGGTCTATTGGACCCTTTCATCTCAGATAGCTCGGCACACACTCCCCCTGATAGAGCTATTTATACAGAGATGTCACTATTAATTGTTATGTAGCATTTTATTTTAGGAGAGCTTTTTCAGCCTGAGTTTTTGTCAGTAGTTTTTCCTACCATATTCCTTCAAGGTGGTAGCTGTGATTTTGCTGCTTCCAGCATCAACTAGGCCTTAACTAGATACCTCCTTGCCAGAGTGAGTTTTCTGGAGGGTTTTCTGTATATGTATGTACAAGAGCTTCATAGTTTATGTTTCTTAATAGCCCTTTTCTCAATTTGTTTTTCTTTGGTGACTATTGTGGCAATTAAGCTGCAATTGCACAGGGCACACCTGACTCTCTAAAGAGACCTGATTTAGCTTAGGTTTGCATTATCAGATGATACATGTAGTCTTGTCAGCACAAACTATTTAAGCAACTCCCAAGGACAGTGTTAAAATATAGGTGGAGCCTATGAACACTGTTCTTGGCAGCTGTGCATTATTAGTTGTAGTGTGCAAAGGTGATGTGGCTAAGGTATTGCAGTGCTTTCACAGAAGCATTATATATTGTGACAAGCTGAACAACCTCCAGGACTCTCACTCATGACTCCCATTTCATACTTCATCCATTATAGGAATGAGGTATGAAAACATTTCTCTGTTTCCTAAAAATATTAACAGACTCCTGGGAAATCATTTACTTGGAGAAAAGGAAGTGCCCAGCCTCATTTTTTTTGCATTCAGGCCCAAACAGATGACCATGGCAGGGCCAAGCTGCTTTTTTTGTTAGTGAATGGTAGGTTTTGACAATTGGTAACTGTAAAGAACTCAGACAGTTAATTGGTTTCATGCTCTCAGTTAGCAAAGGTACAAAAACATAAATTTTAGTCACTTCCATACTATGTTCAGAACAAGGGCATTCAGGTGCTTTCTAAAGAATAATGAAGGACATCCCCTAACATACTGAAGGTGGGTAAGTTTGGTTATCCCCATGTATGACTAGCATGGTGACTGGCCCAAAAGGAAGATGCATTGAGGCAACAAGCAATAGAACACGAAAAAACAGCCTCAAGTTGCCCCAGGTGAGCTCCAAACTGGATATTAGGCAGAGTTTCTTTACTGAAAGAGTTGTCAGGCATTGGAACGGACTGCCCAGGGAGGTGGTGGAGTCACCATCCCTGGAGGTATTTAAGACATGGGTGGATGTTGCACTTAGGGAAATGGTCTAGTGGTTGATAGGGCTGGGACAAAGGTTGGACTCGATCTTAAAGGTCTTCTAGACAAAACGATTCTATGATTCTATGACTCGTTCAGAGCTAAAACAAAAGCAGCATCTAGAACAGCTGCATATTCTAGAGTTTATTATATCATCCCCCGTTTCTCAGCACGATTTTGTCCTGAACAAATGGACAATGTCCACATTCATTCTGTAGGCTATCTTTACGTGCTACTTCTTGGCATTCTACAATTGCCTCAGAAAATATCCCCATATGTTCTGTTACAACTTTGAGATGGCCTGATCTGCAAACCCAGATAGACTCCCATGGTAAGCATGCTTCAGATGTCTTTGCTAGAACACGATTTTTAAAATACACAGGGATAACAGCAAGAAGTGGGCTTTTACATTGCCTCTGTGATTCATTCACAATTATCGACACAGGAATTCCCTACTGTGTGCATGGAAGACGTGCAATATCTTCAGTGCCAGGCAGCAGAGATAATTATACAGATCTTGGCACAATGTTCTCAGTTTGCACTTTGAGGAAGGACCATGTGGAATTTGCTTCTCACAACAAAGGGATAAAGAGTTTTCCCTAAAAGACCTTTGCTGGCTTTTAGGTTGGCTTCAAGGGAAGAAGGAAGTGGTGTTTCACATACTTTAATCTTGAATAAAAATAAAGACTTTGCCAGCAGAGCTCCTTTAAACCATGGAATATGCTTTCATCACTGAGTTTGAAATATGATTTCAAACTTGGTCAGATTTACTGTTTGATTTAAATCAGTGTAGCCTAATTGAAGTCAATGGAGCTATGACAGTTTATACCAGCCAAGGGACTGGTGTCTGTTTCAGAGTATTATTTTCCCACAATTGGCCTTGATCTTTCAGACAGTGATAGATTTTCTCAGTATTTCAAATACTGCAAGCATTCATACAGCCTTTCTTAGGATTTTCTTGGATGATTTTGACATCTACCAATTCAGATTGTCTTCTCCACATTTAACTCTCAGTGGTGACAGTGCAATCCCTAACAATGTCATTTGTTTATTCAAGTCAGTTCTTCACCCCAATAGTTGCATTCCTCTTTTCTATGGGGAATCAGGGCCACTTGGTAGTTGCACAGTGATTGATGGATGGTACCATAGAGTGAGATTCATAAGATAAATAGTTCAGATGATCACAACCATGCCAATAACACTGGCTAAATATTGTCCCCTCTCCAGACACGAAAACAAATACAGCAGATAGTGTCTGATAGTATTACAGAGCTTTTTTATTAGAAGGCTCTAGATACAGCTCTTGTAAAATGAAACTACACAGACTGAATGGACTCCAAAATATGAGACATCAGCATTTGTGTACCTTTTGTTGTGCCTGGAAAATTATTTCTGAGGCTCACTCTAATATGTTTTCTTGGCACAGGCTTTTCTTCAAGGCTTTATTCTCCCTTGCTTTGCATCCTTGATGATCATTCATGCCTGTGTAAAGTAGGTATAAAGTATCGTCGTATTGTAATATAGTAAAGAACTGGAATCTCAAACTCTTCAGCATAGGAGGAATTTTTCTCTTTTGAATCCATCTAATAGTGTTACCAAATACCTGCAGTTTGGTAAAGAACTACATCCGTTTTACTTGTACTTTGATCCAGTATCCATGCTGTCTGTCTTTGAAACACTGAGACTGAATTCCTGCAATGCAGCATATGCTTAGCTGCCCAGGAACTTCTTGTGGCCAGCACTAACACCATGATTTATTATCATGGAAAGTAGTGCAGCTCTAAGCAGCAGCTTAATATGAAGCAGAGAGTAGGACTCAGATCCAGCGTGATTAACCTCAAGAGGTCTCTTGAGGGCCACTGAGGCAATCTGATTTGGGAATCTCTCTCCACTGACTAAATAGCAAATGCCTGCACTTCCCTGCACAAGTGTTTAAACCACCTTGGTACTGTTCAAAAGCTGTCTGTGGCCATGCAGTCTGATGGAGATAACAACTGGTCACGACACGACTAACATCTCAGGCTTCTCCAGTGGTTGAAATGTCTCTGCCTCTCAACTTGGTTCACAAATTAATTTTAGTGAGGAAGAAGTATTAATCTCCCCCAAGCACTGTGTTTCTGAACCTACACATCTGAGCAAAAAGATGAGGTTACAAGCTATCTCACCATTTTTCAGAGAAGGGTGATTTGCCCATTAGGCAGTGCAGGAAAATAGGTTGTTGGAGACTTGCACGACATTTAGGTCACCAAGTCCCATGTAGCCAGGATGATGGTAAATATCTGATCAGAAACTTCATATTATGTATTTCTTATTAAGTTATCTTATTTCCAAACTTCTGGCAACTTTACAAGGTATTTACTCTCTCTCTTAAGTCAGAAAGTGTGTGTTCTGATCAAGGGCTTTAAAGAAAAGTGGTTCTTACCCAAACTGTTGTTTAATTGCTTAAAATAAATATATAATTTCTATGATGTAGTAATTAATTCTGGGGCATAAGCCAGAAGCAAATTACGCATCAATGTGCTACAGTCATTAAAATGTAAATCGGTCTTTTACTTTGACTGCATGATCTTGCTTAGATGCTTTAGAAAGAACACTCCAAAATGCAAGTCACCAGTTTTTAATAAGAGTGCATGAAGAAACATGTAACTGCTTTCACCTTGGTCACTATAATGTAATGAGGATCCTTATAAGAATATGCTATATTTTAAAATGGAAAGGGAGAAGGGAGTCAGGAGACTTCAACAGTATCAGTGTGAATGGGAAAATATTGTAATGTTAAATTTTTGTGGTATATTGGCTACCATTAGAGCAGCAAACATAGATTTCCAGATGTTTGTGAAGAGTCCAATAGTTATATTTTATATCTAGGGCTGCAGTAACAATTTCTATTCAGCAGCCTAGAAAAACACTTCATGTCACAACAGGAAAGAAATATGACTGTGGGGGGTTTTTTCTCCCTCATCCCCTATATAGCAATTCTGAATACTTCAGTCAATGCCAAACAAAAATGATGGCTTAAAAATTAAAACCACAGTCACCAGGGGCAAGACATAAATGTGCAGATGTTTTGTGATGTTGAAGAACTTTTTAGGCAACGGTCACAATGCTGTTGTGGGAAGGACTGGAAATCTATCAGAGGTTCGGACACTGTCAAAAGCATTCCCTAAGCTACACTGTCAGAAAAGGCAGTTACCTTTTCATATTCCCTTAAGAAAAAAAAAGGGGGGAAAAAAATCAGAACCAGAAAACTTGCTGACAATGGCCTTTATATAGCTCTCACTATTTTATTAGCAAGGGATTGACTGTAATCTGTTGCTATAAGTGAGCAACTTTTATCCAGAGTTTACTGGGCAACCTGTACGGGTGGAAAACTGCATTGTCCCAAAGCAGTGCGTAAAACACCATTTTTTCTTTTCTGGGAAGGAAAATTTTTACAAGCTTATGAGCTGTTTCTGTTTCAGGCCTGTCTGTGCTTTAATGCTGTTATACAAATGACTTCCTGAAAATCTTGTACTAACCACACCTACCTGACTAGACAAAGAGACACCAAGAACAAAAAGAAAAATAGCAGAGGGCAAGTCTTTACAGGCACTCATTGAAAGTGGTACATTTACTGCCCATGCACAATGACAGACCTCTTGCTTCTCGAGAGCTGTCAGGCAGTTCTGTGAACATGCATGTAGCACCAAGCTGTTCTGCCAGAGCATGAGTTTTCACTGTTGCCTCTCCATACTACCTAATGGCTACAAGGATGGAAATATAGGTCAAAACTATAAATGGATGCCAGCTCCTCTCTCCTTTATTTTGTTTGCTTTAATTAGTGAGGTGCACTGCCTGTCCCCACTGTGTCTTGAAGGGTGCAGAAAGTTCTCCAACAGCAGCAGGATTTCTCAAGCAACCAGAAACTCTGTGGAGCAGGAAAGCTATGGGCAGCTATGCTGTTTCCAAGGAAAAGGCAAGAGGGAAGCTACAAGTAAAGGCAATGTGGTGGGAGTACTGGTTTGTGCAAGACAGGTGATTCAGTGGGGAAAGGTTGGCATATGTTAGGGGAGGCAGAGACAGAACCAGGAAGTGTGTGGCCGTGGGGAATTGTGGAGTTGAAATTGCATCTCTCATGGCCTGGCCCCTTTTCAAAGCCCTAGAAACTGCCTTTCAAATATGGCTTGTGTCAGGTGTCAAGTACTAGTTTTTCAGCATGAAATGCACCATTAGCAGGTAAAGACAATTCATTAGGTGCAACATAGCAGAACTGTAATTAGTTATTAGATATTATTTCTCACAAAATGCATCTCCAAGATCACATTGCATTAGCCACAATATTGGACTGATGGAGCATAAACAAGGCTAATGATAAACAGCAGTGAATGGAGTTGGGAAGAGCTGGTTATTAGGGTACCGGTGTGTTTTATGTGGGGCTTATTTAACAGTTTCATTAATGATGTGGAAAAGAAAGTGAATAACCATTTAATTAAGTTTGCATTTGATACTAAATTAGAATTTGCTGCAGACACCTCTGAGGGCGGAGAAATAAATCAAAAGGAGCTGGAAGTATGTGCAGTAAAGAAGAAAATGTGATCTAGTATGAAGGGAAAAAAGCAAACTAATCTCTGGAAGCAAATAATCTAAAATGCAGCTATCAGTGGAGGAATTCTAGAGAAAGCAGAGTTGAAAGAGATGTAGGAGTGTTAATGGACTATATATTCCATCACAGCTCGGGTATATGTTTACAGAAGCAACACATCAAGGAGCAGGAAGGTAATAGCCCTTCATTGCAGGACTGTAGTTAGAACTCATCTATAATGCTGCACTCTGTTTTGGGCATCCTGTTATCAGAAAGATATAGACAAATTGGAATGAGTTCAGAAAAGAGCCATAAAATGATTCCATATCCCTGGAGATAATGACTTATGAAGAAAGATCAGAAGAAGTAAATGTGTAAGGCCTTGTCTGAAAGATGACTGAAGTAGGGCAGGAAAACAGTCTGCAAATATGTGAAAGCAAAAAGGGAGGAGGATCATTTATCATAGTAACTATTAGTAATAGGATGAAATAATAAGTAACAACAATAAATTTTAAAAGGGCAACTTCAGGTTGGAAGTACAGAGAAATTTCTGACAGTGGAATTTGGGTTAGTTTGCAGAGAAGTTTCCCAGGGGTAAAAGTAAAAGCTGCATTCAAGTCATTTAAAATCAAATTGGACAACTCACTAGAAAATGCACCCTGCTATGGGGAACAATCTTCCATTGCCTGGGGAATAAGCTGGATGACTTAATAGGACATTTCACACTCAAGTCTTTATGACTGTGATATTTTTAATATGCATGGTCAACGATTTCAGGAAAGTATACATTTCTTCTGCTGTCAGGTCTGGTAATACAAATACTTGCATGCAAACATAACTTATAGGAAGGCAAGTAGCTCTGCTGGCAGCACTGCACTGCTGATGTGCAAAAACACAAGCCTAAGCTCTTCAAGTTTTTTCAGGATCAGAGTCTTAGATCTTTCAGTTTTCAATATCAAAATGGTGTATACAGGTAACCACATCATTTACAGGTAGGTGAAGAAGTATGCAGGTCAAAAGATAGAGGTCAAAAGCTTCAGTGAAGATGTATTATTATTGTTATTATCATTATTGTATTGCTACTTATAAATGACTGGTACTGTGAAGTTTAACTCCATTTGTTAACTGTTCACCTTTTTCATCTCCTGCTTTCACCTCTGTGCAGACACTGTAAGACTGCTTTCTATACTCTTGTCTCTTAACATTTGATTTTTTTTATATATCCTAAAATGTCTGTTGATTGAGAAAAGATACAAACTCAAGTGAAAGCTTGACCCTCCTTCAGATGAAGAAGAGATGGCAAAGGCTATGGATTTAAATGGATATGAGGATTATCCAATATTTTCCCCCAGTTATAATAATGTAGCGGCAGAGACAAGCTCTCAGATGTTCAGATAGATACACTCCCTAAAACACCATGTTTTTACATGTGGGTGGTTTTTATGTTTTTGTTTTCTTCTCTTCCCTGATGTGTGTGGCTAGCAGCCTCGTGGTGCCGCAATCTAACACCCGAGCCTCAGGACTCTCCAGCAAGGGGTCAAGCAGTAGCAGCTCCAGTGAATCCGAGACCAGCTCAGAGTCTGACTCGGAGAGTGAAAGCAGCTCCAGCGAAAGTGACGGCAGCAAGCCCTCTCATTACTCCAGCCCAGAGGTAAGGGTTTCTGCTCTTTATTATTTCAGGTGGCAATCCTTTATTACACTCAGTCAGACCTTTTTCCAGCCAAGCCAACACAAGGAGGCTGTAGGGAGATGCACAAAAAAAAAAAGAGAGAGAAAGGCCCAGTGATCCTCTTCCCGGCATGTTGTAAAATCCAAGTGGCAGGGGATCATGGGGCAGATTAAAACATTGGAAATAAAAATGAAAAAAAAAAAAAGAAATAACCCTGTGATATTTTCCTCAAATTGGAGAACAGTGGAGTGCCTTGCGAGGCTCACAGCTTGCTTGGAGTTTTATGCAACTCTGCCTACATAGCAATGGCTTGCATAGTGCCTAAGCCCTGATGTGGGCTCCCAGCACCGCAAGGGAACTAAAGGCTTCTCTGCACAGGGAAGCTATTAAAAAATCAGTTTGAGAGTGGATTTCTAAAGTAAAATAGTTGGTTTTCACTCACATACTTCTCTCACCCCACTCTCTAAGTGAATTACTGTGCTACTGTTGCCTTTGTGTGCCTTGTTTTAATCCGCCTCCAAAACAGACTGAACTGAATTACTTGTGGTGCAAAACATTAAACCCTAACTTCTTACCTGGAAAGCTAGTACCAAAAATTTCCACATGTAGATAAACCCTAGCCAAATTACAACTAAGCTGCCAGTGCTATGCCACCTTCTGCTTTCACTTCTGCAGAGTACTCAACAGACATGACAAGACTGCTTTCTCTACTCTGCTTTCCTACCAGCACTGACACTTTTACATGTTTTGGTCAATACATACCTTTAGTAGAAAACCATGAGCTCCACAACCACATACAAGTTAATGTATGTAAAGATATTCAAAAATCTAGCGGCAAGGTTGTAAATACACATGAAATACAGTCAGTGCATTTTCCTACTCCACATAAAGCATCCGATCACCAGACTCCTCCCTGCAAAACCATGCCTCACCTATTCTCTCACCCTGAGCAATTACACTATATCGCCAACAAACCTTTCCTCATATTTTGCTCAGTTATTTGGGGCCATGTTTCCTATCAGGCAAAATGCACCACTTGCAGAAATGTCCTTAATATTATTTATTTCAGGTTCTGTCACTCTTCTTCCTTATTTAACACTTACCTTCCTTTTTTTCCTTCACAGTGCTTTCAGATTCATTTCCAGTTAATTTTTCTCTCACTTTTTCCCTTTCCTATTTCTCCCTCTCTGATTCTCTTTCCTTTCACCACTATTCTCTTCTTTCCAGTCTGTCGTCCCTTTTGTCCTCCCTTCACTACCCCGTGTCTTATTTCCCATTTTGAGCTCTCTCATCCAACCCATTAAGATCTTGTTCTTTCTCTGCCTAGTTCCCTGCTGGAATGAGTGCAGAGATCTCATGCACGGTTTCTCGGCGTCTCTCCTTCTGCAGGATCTCAGAAAGTATAATAGGGACAAAGGGAAGAAAGAACCATTGTTTTGGGGGAAGGAAATATCAGATGAAAGGAGGAGAAGCATAGTACCCAGGAAGGGAGGAGTGTTTACTATCGAGGCAGATACCTGTGCTACTTGGACCTGAGAGCAGTAATTCCTGAGGGAATGCAGGAAGCTAATTAACTTAGGCGGGTCATAAAAGTCAAGCAGGGGACCAAGAGTCATGGAAACATGGATGAAGTGCCTCCTCTTAAGTATTTTATACGTATCCTCTTGAGATCTATGGCACCACTTTTGTACAGAGGCTGACTTATCAGTGATAATTGTCACGAAACAGCTGCACTGCTCCAACAGATTGCTTGTCTCTTTGCATTATATTTGTGTGGCTTCCCTTCTAGGACATGCTGTATGAAACATGATTAAATGGAAATGTAAAAGACTCAGAAAATGTGATGGCTGCAGTGGATTTCATAGGTCATACCTTGATGGGATATGGAAGAGGCATCGCATGGATAGCTTCAGGGTGTCCCAGAGAAGTAGGATACCTGTGCTTTCCCCAAGGGGCCATATGACTGATGCCACCAGTTCAAGATATGCTTATGTGATGTCTCTGGAAGTCCTGTCTGCTTTGCATTTGTGCTTTAACTTACATTTATGCAGTTAGTGAAGCCATCTTTCTAACATATATGCCATGTCCTTACCCAGTAAATGGAGAGAGACAGGTCCTTGGAAGCTCTTTGAAGGGAGATCTTGTTCACTCAAATTTAAGTAGTGGACTCAATTCCAGTCCTAGTCGTAAAATTAATTTCATTTATTGAAAAAGACAGAAAAAGCAAATACATCCCTGCTTTTGCTTTAGCATAAACTGATAAATTCAGGGATGATGCACTTGAGTACTTCAGGACAATGCCAGGCAGGAAATCTTTATTTCCAGACTGGGAGGAACTTAATCTGGAAATCTGAAGACCACCATAAGGCCTTCAATCTTTTTTTCTTTTTTACATAGCTTCATATATGTATATACTCAAAGATTTTTATTTCTTCTGCATTTGAGGTTATATAGAAATTCAATTGCTGGTTTGTTTCTTCTGTATTTTTCCCTTATCTCATTTTGAGATCTTTGAGTTGTTCTCAGGTGTCTAAATGCAGTCGCCTAGAGTGTAAAAGCAGCTCATTGTAAAGCACACATATAAAGCAGATTAGATTAATTGCACCCTAAAAGTGTCTGTTTCTTTCCATTGACTATTTAGAGCCTGAAGTGACTAGCTCAGCTGTCTACACTTTATGTCTGCAGTAAACTAAGAATAATGACTGAGCTAGCGCAGGAGACAACATTCAGACTAGTTTCAATGATGTGGACAAATTAAGGTGCCTCATACATTAATGCAAGTAGTTGCAGTTTTGTGGACTGCCAAACATGAAATTATGAACAAGGGATTGAGGCTTCTATCTCCCGTTCCTTTGCAAAGTCATGAATTCTTTGCATGACCTTAATTAACATCATAAATGAAGACTCTGAAACACAATGACATCTTGTCTTTGCAATTATTTCAGATGGTAGAAAAAAAAACCTTGTGTCAAGTCCATAGAAAGAGCTACATTTCAAAAAGCTACATTTCAAAGAATTTTGTTTGTTTGTTCTTTGTTCCATTGAATTATCCTGCAGACCTTTAATAAGGCTGAATCTAGTTAGACAACTGGGAATTCCTGCTATGCAGGTAGGACTAGAGGAGGGAATGGGCAGGAAAGAAGCAGGAAGCCATTGCATGGGACAAAGCATCAGTGGCTAGTCAACAGTAACCAGGCCAGAATAGAGATGTGTCCTGTCTTGGGCCCTGCCAACCTCACACACCAGATGTCATTCACAGGCTCCGCTGTTGTGACTGGTTCACAACCATTAAAGTTTTTTCCTCTTTTTCAATGATTCACATATACTTTTTGTCCATGTTTATTTCATGATATACTCAAGTCCCAGTGTTATGACTGATCAGGTCAAAGCTGATGGGTTATGCTCTTCCCCACTCTCTCATCAGCTCATGACTTCTGTTCATCAAGTTCTTCAAGTCCCTGGACATCAGTACCAGTGGCTGAGGAGCCACTGCCTATGAATCCCTGCTGCTCCCTCTGGTACTCTGTGGCATTGGTTCTCTTTAGCTTGGAAAACAGGAAGAATGCGTGTATCAGACTAGCTGACTGGTGAGAGTGCTCTTGCCACCTCACCAGCCTTTCTTTACTCATAGATTTTATTAGGGAGGCAGGGGAAGAAGAGTTGTAGTTTTCAGGTTGTGTGGTAGGAGTGGTAGACTTTCTTTATCTGTCTTGTTTTTGCTTCCTGTCTTAAGTGTAGCCATGATTCGATTTCTTGGTTGGTACACTCAGAGGAGAAGGGAACCAACTGTAGACACTGTCTTCACCTTTGCAAACAGGATTCATGGGCTATAGTTGTCCACTAAATCTAAACTCTGCCTTTCAGAAAATTGTTCCTGTCAGGAACCACCTCTTATGGTATATGTGTGCCAGGCCTACAACATGGGATTTTCCAGTTCCATTCTGATAAGAAATAACAGCAGCATTAACTGTAGCAATAAAATAGTAGAAGAAGTGATAATAATAATAATCATCATCATCTTCTTCCTCATCATCATCATCATCATCATCATTGTCTATGCCTTAAATACAATGAAAAGTAACCACATTTTCATGAGGACTGTCCTGAATGAAATTTTTTATTGCAGAGCAGCACAAGCAAGTTATCATAAGGGTAAATTAGTGTGTGGATTTATAATAGGTGGAGTATTCTGCAGGGATGACAGATAGCTCAGTCTTGCCCTACAATAGGCTAAGTACCTGCACATTTTATAGGCTATCTCATCTCTCAGTGAAAGTGGTGTCATGGTTCAAGCTTGCCTAAAGCTACACTTAGGTCCCTTTTTGTAATAACAAGCGTAAAGTGACCCCATTACACTTATATTGTTTAACAGCCCTTTACTCCAGAAAGTGATTCTGGATAATATTTTGACAAAGGTTTCTTTTGGATGCATGCCACTGGTTGTGCTTGTAGCCTTGAAGAGATCTGAGAGATGTAGAAGTACTGTGTGGGAGTCATCCCACCTAAATTTGGACACTTCTACTGTAGAAACCTACATCTGCTCATCACCTCAGCCTCCCCTTTACAGTTGGTGGAGAGGAATAGACATTTTTAGGGCCCAGCTCATCAGGCATACTTCAGATGTCTGTTTCAAGAGGAAATTTTTCACACCCTAGAAGAGCAGTCCACTGACTAGAGAAGGAACTCATTGACTAGCTCAGCTGTAGGTGTCTATGTTGTACAGATGAATCCACCCACAATTCTTAAGGAAGTGTATCACATCCTTATGTTTCTTGGTGAAGCCTGGCACATGTGTACATCTGTGGTACATTGATCACTGAAACTATCTGTGTCTCATAAAGTTTCCTGGTTTGGTTTTTATGCCAGCCCATATTTCATTGCAAGTCAGCTTCGTCACCAAGTCAGCTTCATCATAGACTGTTATTCCTATTACTGCTGCCCATCTGGGCACCACCAGCTTTAGTTCAATTAAGAACTGCCGAGTTATCTAAAAGGCCCCAAGAGCAACATATTTCCATGAGACAAAAACCAAGGGACAGAGACCATTCTGCTATCTGGTCACTCTGGGTTTGTATTCATATATGTTTCCATCCTTAGGTACTGCTGAAAATTTTCCATTTTGAGCAAACTGACTTTTCTTGCATAGAATGATATGTGACATGTTCAGAGAGGTGATGTGGACTGGCAAATTTCTTTTTCTCCCACAAATAATTGTAGTTAAGCATGTAAATTAGACTGACTAAAACTTTCAAGTGAATTTTCCCAGTCCCTCTTTTTTTACTAGTCCCAGTCTTCATTCTTGTCTGTCATGATTTTGTTATCTTGCAAGGTGCCATGTTTTAACAAGTGATTTCAAAGTATAGTACTTTTCAGCTAGAGCAATCAATTGAATAAATTACTTCCAAAAGTAAATTGGCATCACTTACATGTACTGAAAATCTCAACTATTCCAAAATTGCATCAGGGGCCAAAAATCATGAAAAAAGGGTTTAAATTCTGATTTTTTCAATTTGTATTTTTTTAAATTTACCTGTTGGGCTGCAGGCTTTTTACTTTTAGCAGATGTATCATAAAGGAATTTTTTAGCAACACATCTTAAGGGGTTTTTTTCAGCAGCCACAAGGATTTAAATTATTTAAATAAACCCCGGAGGTGGTTTATTTAAAGCCCAGGATTCTGAGAGCTGAGGCTTTAACTAAAAATGACAAGTGTCCTGAAACTCTGGACAAAATTAGTAAAGCTGGCAATGTTGTTGATCCCTTTTATTAGACTTCATAGTTGTCTTATAGGTTGGTGAGACTGTAGTTATTCTTCCCAAATAGCAGACTTATCAGTCTACGAAAGTATCGCATTGCCAAGTTATGACATTGTAGCAGTTAATCACTGTTTTCTGCTGGCTTACTGCAATCCCTTGAAATCCATATTTTGTGAACCACTGTTTTCAAGAATTACAAGGTACATAAAGAGACAGAATGGGATGTAACAGAAAAGCTGGAAGTTTTTTTGAACTTTCAAGCTGCCCTCGCTCTGACCTATACTTATAAGTAGAGGCATATTCTTCCTCATGTGTTTCTGATGTATATCCTCTTCTTAAACATACCTATACAGTGGAAAGACTTCTGTGTATAGTGAACCTTTTACTATATGTCTAGTAAATTCAGTTATGTGCAGTATGAATGACACCAAACAAAACTTCATATTTCTACATATTTTCAGGAGAAATTAAAAAAAAAAAAAAGCTGTTTATTATAGATAAAGAGTTAAAAGTTGTAAACATATATCTTCATCCAAGAGAAGTACTGCCCATCCATTTTCAAGATTCATAACTCAGGAAAGAAATTCCTCATGTAAGACATTAGAGAGTGTGCTTAAGAAAAAATAAGCTTAAGGCAATCCAACAAACTTCCCATAGGTATTAGCTAGCTTGATAATGAGTACATTAGACAGTTTTGTGAGAAGGAATATTTGTGTTATATGAATTCCAATATGTAGCTTATTTTAGGAGTCTTCGCTCCATCTAGGATGAGTACAGCCCTCAGTGAGTGATTCTGGAGATGCCCTTGGCTAATCAGGAAACCTGTGTTGCCCTCAGGCATCTTTAAATAAGAAGTTAAGAGACTCAGTTTTAAGTTAGATATTCCCTATTGAGCAAACTTTCTTCCAGAGCATTGATTGTTTTCATGTTAGACTTATGATATGCTTTTTCATTATTTATATATGATAGCCTACTGGATCAAATTTTAGTTCCAGTTAAGGAAATGAGGAGACTTCTCACATTGGCTTCTGAAGGGTTAGGTTATGACTGGCCATCTACTCCATTATTCGTTTCTTTGGGGTTTTTTTTTTTTTTTGGCTTTCCTCTTCATTTCATTCTGTTACATTACATTCAGATTGCTGGGTGCAAGAAGCACTAGAAAACATTTGCATATTGTTCTAAAATAGCATTGTCTGAGCTGTGGTTACATTTGAAATCATAATTATCCCACTACTTCACTGTCCAAACACCATTATGTTTTAGATGCTCTCTTACAACTTGATCGTGTTGTGACAGGAATGAAGAGAAAAACTAACAGCAGCACAATACTCACAAAATGAGAGCTTGACAATACTACCACACAACAAATGTTTGTGGGATCTTACAGGATTATAACATCAATACCAGACAGATTACATCAACTGCCTGGTTAGCCCTCCAGCTCCCCATCAACATGCCTCTTTGTATGTTTTTTAAATACCTTTTGTATTTATTGTGATGCTACAGGACACAAAATCCATATCCCTAGCTTTCCTACTAGCTATTGTCCCTTAGCCTCAGCCATACCCCTGCCTTGCTTTCCTATCACCATTATGTTTTCTTCTATTTGGAAACTCTGGAGAATTTCCCAGTAAAGCCGATGGCAGTAGCGCTGCATGAATCATCCTTAGAAATGATGAATCACAGAAGCTGTCCTCCTTCCCAACCTCATTCTGAAACCAGAAATATCCCCACTTGCTCGGCATGCCCCATATCTCACCTCACACTGCACAGGACCACTGCCAGGGGGTTGCTGTGGCATGGGACAGCTCTCTGACCAGAGGAAAATCTTTGCGGTACCAGGAGGGACCCAGAGTTTTGGTGTCCCTGAGGGAGCCCCAGGGAGGAGGCAGCAGTGTCTCAGCACTAAGCTCATTATCACCTCTTTCCCTTTCAGCCTGAGCCACCCTCATCCAACAAGTGGCAGCTGGACAAGTGGCTGAATAAAGTCACTCCACATAAAGCACCCATCTTGACCCACCATGAGGGCCCAGCACTGGAGGCCCATCCCTACTACGGCTGTGTGAAGGCAGAACAGCAGGAGAGCGAGAAGATCCCAGTTGCTGGCTCAGCTGAGCATCGCAGTGGGGAAGGTCGTGCCATCGCCACCGCCGCCACTGCCACCACTACTGTTGGGGACGGACCACGGCCTAGAACTGCCAACAAAGCACCGGGCAGCAAGGGCAGCCGGCAAAAGTCACCTCCTGCTGCTGACGGTGGGCCTCCGAGGCGGGCAGCAGGGAAGAAGGCACCACGGCGGGCCGAGAGGACCACTGCTGGGGACAGCCCCCACTGCCCCGGTGCGGAGGAGCCCCTCAGGAACCACAGCTTTGCAGAAAGCACTCCTGGTGCCGAGGCACCAAGGGCCTGGCCCGGCAGCAGCAGCGGCGGTGGCTGCAGAGCAGGGCACCGCCGGGAGCCTCGCTCAGCCACAGCTGGTGAGAAGCGTCGGGCTCGGGGCCCAAGCAAAACGGCACCCAAATCCAAGGAGTTTATAGAGACTGAGTCTTCGTCCTCATCATCCTCCTCTGACTCAGGCTCTGAGTCAGAGCGAGAGGAGCCCCCACTGCCCAAGGCACCAGCAGTGGCTGGGGCAGAGCCACGCGCCAAGGACACAGGGACCGGTGCCACCAGCAAATCCCACAGTGGCTGCAGTGCCTTTGGCTCCATTAATGCAAGGACTAGTAGTGAAATAGCAAAGGAGCTGGAGGAACAGTTTTACACCCTGGTTCCTTTCGGTAGGAATGAGCTCCTGTCTCCTCTGAAAGACAGTGATGAGGTAAAGTCACTGTGGGTCAACATTGACTTGGCTCTTTTGTCCAGGATTCCTGAGCGTTTGCCTGAAGAGTCACTGGCCATGAGCGCTGGAACAAGCCAGGCGGCCAGCCTTCCACAGGGTAGTAGTGCTGACTCCCCCACAGAGAAGAGTTTTCCAAAATCTAGAAGGAAACGCAAGGTGAGTTTCAAGGGGACTGATTAGGGTGGGTAGAGGGGTCTCCAGCAAGTGGGAGGCAAGTATCACTTGTACCCGCATCCAGTGCTCTATGACAGTGGCACCTTCACAGCTGGAATTTATCCCAACTTACCAAATAGGAACCAGTCAAGTTCCATGGAAGATGTTATCCCAGGAGGTGGTAAAACTTGTGGCCACAAGGGATCATAGCCCCTTGGAGAAGGCATTCACTGCTGGCATGCAGCTTTCCATGCCTCAGCGATGGCACTGCCTTCTTGGTAGGGTAGGTTTCTTTCCCAAGACTTCTCTCAAAACCTGAGCACTAAGAGATGGTGCTTAGGTTGGCAAAGGGATGACTATCAGCTACCTTGTCGTGGTCTGCATGGTATACTGAATGTGTGGAAAAGGAAGACAGCATCTTTTTTATCCTTAGATTGTCAATAGGACACAAGCATTTCAGTCCTGGCAGGGAGCCCCAGCTTTGTGGGGAATGCACTCACAGAGACTTGGGACTTAGCCAGGTCTACAACCTGGCTCCCTCACACTCCATTGTCTCCCTTTTATCTCAGGGCTCTCAGACAGGTGTAGAAACGGGATTATAGTCCATTAGCTGCCCCCTCCTCAGCGGCACTATCACAGCAGCCAGGCAGTAACAGCCCCCTGGTCAGATCATGCTTCTCCCACACTTTTTGACGTGCTAGTGCTTCCAAGGACAAGGACTCCTCCACCCCATGGCCACAATTGTCCACTGAGAACAGCTTTCTGGTCCATTTGTACTGATCTGACCAAAAAGTCACTCTAAACTGGAATAGCCATTTGAACAATTTCTGGAGAGTTTTAGCATGCAACCATCTGTCATCTTCCGAGTTACTATATGTGTGCAGATTGGTCTGTACATTTTTAAGGACCATTTACCTAAAGCAATCTTTCTTCTTTTTTTTGTTCATTTTGTTTGTTTGTTTCTTTTTTTTTAACATCTGAAAGGTGGCAACCCTGTTCTGGTCACAGATAGAGCCATAACAGAAAATCCTGATAAACTTTGAGAAGCCTTTGTCTGCATTTTTTTTGGGAAGTGGCATGGAAGGAATTCCATAGTACAAAATTAAAGGAAACAGGTCAAGAAAGAATGGCAGAAGCAAAATATCCATGTTTTAGGCCATAGGAGATGCCAGTGTGATAGTATCAGACTATACACTCAGAAGGAATCAGTAGGACATGATAAAAGAGAAAAATAAATGCAGTCTTTCTAGAAATGCTTAATCCAACATCCTATGGCACATGTTATCTTTTACTCTTCTGTCCTAAAACACTGCTGTTGGTGGTGGTTTTACTGATTTAATAAATACAAGGCATTCCTACCACATTGCCCCTCAGCCTGAAATTAGACCCTCCATGAGACAGCTGCTGTGCAAACTAACGTGCAATCCCCCTTCCCCAAAGACTTTATAAATAAGACTAATAAGAATGGATTATCAGACATAACTGCAAATTAGGAAGAGATCCTTATCATTTTCATCTCTGTCATGATCTCAAGGAAATGGGCAAAGCAGAGACAGAGGAGGATGGTTAAGCACAGAGGTGTGAGAAGATCTTTGGTTCTGTGGAGTATAAGCTATCATGTTAACCCCATAGCAGTAGTCACAGTGGCAGTGGATAACACAGAAAATATTGTTGCCATGCAGCAAGGCAATAAAAAACACAGAATCAACAAATAACAACTCAGCCAGCACTGGAAAAGGATGTGGACTCTGCAAACTGGGAAAACTGGGATCCAATGATAGTACCTCAGGATTATAACATGGAATTAAATAATGGCCAATTACATTAGCTATTTTCATACTAGTAGGCCAGATAGTGCCAGTGGTGGCACACAGCCACACTTCTTGTTTAACTGTTAACATGCTTGCTAGCATGGTTTTGGCCCAGAGTGTCAACTCCTTCCAGTGTCTGGCTCTTGCTCATGACCAGTATAAGGTCCCTTCTCTACAGGCAACCTGAAGGTGGCACACCCTGGTTTGAAGAAAGAGCTATATCAGTGCATGGGTGTGAGCTGTGCCTCGCCACTTGGCCTTCAGAGCCAGTTGCTGCTCTGTTGTGTTTACTAGTACAGCCACAGGCACCAATGTCAAGAAAAGAGGAGAGGCAAAAAAGGTATGAGTTTGAGGACTAGGCAAGAGAAAAATGGACAGGAGATGTGCAAAGAGGGCAATATAAAGAAACAATATCCCAAGGTATAAGTAGGAAGGTGGTGGAAACAATTCCAGTTTTATATTCTACTGCTTTTTTCCCTAGACTGTCTCATTAAGTTTTGTCTTTTTCTTAAGATGTGGACAATACCTATACTTGTTAGGTATACGCTCAGAGAAAATGCTATCATTAATACCAAAATGACAGAAAATACCAGCCTCAAGTTGCTGAAATACTTTTAGATCTGTAGGATATCCAAAACTTACAAGATTCTTAATTTTCTCTTGAATCAGTGTGAGAATGAGGAAGAGTGCAGAGACATCAAGAAGACTCACTTAGAGCGAGAGAGTTCTTCACGATTAGCTGCCTCTGCCCATAGCACCACAACAGCAAATCACTGCAATATGAATGAAAATAGGTAAGCATTTTCCTTCTTATTTACCACTGAGTCATACAACTAGTTGCAGTTTAATGCTGTGTGTTATTTTTTCCTATAATAGGATTTATTTTTTAATTATCAGATTTTATGTTGAAAAATTATCCACTGCATTCTCCTTTCTTCTGGTTTAATGAACAATTTAGCAGCTCCTGACACATTTATATACTTTCATTTTTGTCCTATTGCACAAAGAAGTTGTGAGTTCAAGTGTGAGGTTCATGGAATGAGTAATTATAGTTACAGCAGTGCAATTGTCTGAGACATATGTGTTGTAGGTACCAAGTCACATAGGCAACGATCTTATAGCCTTTTCTTTCCTCACTGTGTTACAAGTTGCAATCTTAAAGTTTGACTGTGTAAATACAATTATCTATAATCTCTGTGGAAAAGATTGAGGAAAATATTCATAACAATATCTGGAATACTCACTTCCAGAATATATTTGAGATCAAATATTTTTGAGATTACAAGCAATCTATCCTGTGTAATTAGTAAGTATTTTAGGACAAGGAACTCAGGCTTTAAAAACAATGAGCTTTTCAAAGGTTGCATGGCATGAAATGATGAATATTTAGCATTTGCTGGCATGGTTTATGCACATAGACCTCTGTCAGACCTCAATTATACCGACTTTCTGTGGAAGCTTACAACAATCAGACTTAGACATGCAACTTTTCAGAGTTTAGCTGAATGCTGCTTAGCAAGTGCTGGTCATCAGTATTTTTTTTTCATAGAATCATAGAATCATAGAATGGTAGGGGTTGGAAGGGACCTTTAGAGATCATCTAGTTCACCCCCCCCCGCAGAAGCAGGTTCACCTAGATCAGGTCTCATAGGAACATGTCCAGGCAGGTCTTGAAGACCTCCAAGGAAGGAGACTCCACAACCCCTCTGGGCAGCCTGTGCCAGGGCTCCCTCACCTGAACAGTGAAATAGTTTTTTCTTATGTTTAAGTGGAACTTTTTGTGTTCCAGCTTCATCCCATTACCCCTTGTCCTGTTACTAGCTACTATAGAAAAAAGGGATGCCCCAACCTCCTGACACCCACCCTTTAGATATTTATAAATGTTAATAAGATCTCCCCTCAGTCTCCTCTTCTCCAAACTAAACAGCCCCAGTTCCTGCAGCCTTTCCTAATATGAAAGATGTTCCAGTCCCCTGATCATCTTGGTGGCCCTGCACTGGACTCCCTCCAGAAGTTCTCTGTCCCTCTTGAGCTGAGGAGCCAAGAACTGGACACAGTACTCCAGTTGAGGCCTCACCAGGGCAGAGTAGTTTTAAATACTTTTCTGGAAGTGTCAGGGTATCTCCAGGTGAAACTGCTAAAATTAGAGAATATTTGTATTCATTGTAGTAGAGTTTTCTATTGTACACATCGCTGATGACTTTGAGCAATTCTTGTCATTAATACTGAAAAAAATATGGGGAATACTAATAAATATCGTGTTTATTAAAAAATATGAGTTCAATTTCTTTGTCCTGACATGTCACATATGTTTCATAAAGTGAAAACAATACACAGAACAGTTTGCTTTATTAAGGGTGATTGCAGGCAGGCATGCCATTCCTGTTACTGTAGTGTCATATGTTTTGTGTTGCATTCATTTTTAGAGAATAGCATGGCTGTCATAGCTTGCTGTGTCACAGGGTTAATTCTTTTCTTCCTAGAAGCAGGAAAATAAATTGTGTTTTGCTCAACATTACGTTCAGTACTCCTGGTAGCAACTGTATGTTAAAGAAACAAAGAAGGTCTTAAATGTATGTTTGCCTCCTAATTCTTCCCTGGTCTGCCCTCCTTCCAAGGTGTTTCTGTGGTTTATGCTGCTATAGGATGCATTGTCAAATGATAATATTCCCACAGATGAAGATGAGCTACTGAGACTGTAGCCAATCTAGCAGTGCAGATATCAGTATCTCTCTTAAAACCAGTGACTGCTCATTCTGGCACATCCCCCCTTCATAATTCACAATCATCTTATGCCATCATAGCAGCTGACACAAGTCTTCTGTAAATTAACTCAAGAAGCTTGTGTGAAACAATTCATTCTTTTTCTTTTTATCTTTCTCTCTTTTTGGACAGTTGTTGTTATTATTACTATTGTTATTGTTATTATTATTAAGCTCCCAACAAGGCCACACAGGCAGTTTTGTCACACATCTGAGGGCTGGTAGCAAAGAGAGGAGCAAAACCACCTTCAGACATAAGCATTTTCTACTGAATTACAGTCTGAGGTGTAGACTAAGCAAGGCCCTGTTTGACAAGAAAGGCTGCAACATCAGGCAGAGATGCCCCAAATATCTCTCATCGACATCGGATGCTGCAGTCTGCCCAGTCCTAACAGAGGACAGCTCACTGCAAGTTATTGTGCATGGCTTTTCTGTATAATTGGGCTGCTGCCATTTGACTGCTCACAGTATGTTTAGATGGGCCCTACCCGTTGTGCCAAAGGCCATGTAGAATGTCTGCAGCACAACTAGAAGTTGCAGCTACTCATCACAAGCTCTAGGCCAAGCTTTTGAGGCTTGAGTACACTTGCTTTTGAGGCTTGAGTACACTTTCCAAAGAGCTATGTCTTCTCTTGGATGCTTTAGGCCTGCACTTTGGCAGTGATGTCTAAACATAGCTCGCCAAGGCATGGGTTTATGTTTGCAAAGAGGAAAAGAAATGACAGCATCAGCCTGCACATTGAAAATAGTGGTAAAGATCTCATTTTTCTAACAGGGAGAAGAAGGGTCCATCTTACATGCCCAGGTTCTTGGTTTTGTAAACACCATTGGTTATTAGAGCAATATAGTTCATGTTGTGTTTTAAGGGAACTACACTGTGTGAAACAGGAAAGGTTCTGAATTATGATCCATGGTTTCTTTCACAGCTAGTTTTTAAAGACTTGCCACATAAATGGACAAATGTATGATAAGAGCAGGTTTCATTAGCTCTGTCTGCTGAAATTACGTGCAAATATAAAGTATTGCTTATACTATATTCTTTTTTGTGGTTCTGTTAAGTGTATACTGTCTGATACAGTAACTGTAAAGGAGTGACAATTGTCCATAAAAAGTAATAGTCTGAATAAGAGATAATGTGACAGGGAAAGGTGTTGTGTTAAAATAGTCTGTCTGACCTTAATAACAGTTTTAGTCTTAATGCAAACTCTTCTCTTAAAAAAACCCCTTTTATTTGTGTGTGTTGCTTTAAGATTTTCAGCTAAACTTTTCTTTAAAAACTTCATCTGAAGTTTATTTCTGGGCATGTTTTTACAGTCTGCCTGACTTCTCCTCATCCAAAGCTTCTCCCAAATAAATGAAAGCTGAAAATGCTGTCTGTGTTACAGCTTTCTTCTTTAGAAGACAGGGCAGCTCACATTTCTCTGCATCTAGTGTTTGCATATGTTTCCTTTTGTCTGCACTGCCAGTCTATCTTTCTTTGTCTTCAGAATCTGTATTAGATTAGTATAAACAGTGCTACCAAAGGCTGGGCATTGAGCACAAAGTCAAGTCAGTCATCTTTAAACACATTTCCTGTTTTAGTTCACATATGGTTTTATTGCCATGGCTTATAAATTGTCACCTGTAATGGTGAAATAGGGCTCCATAACCTGAACTTACACTTCAGAGCCTAATCTTCATCTCCAGTTGTCCCTTAAGAAATGGTGAGCAAGTGGCCATTTATCTCTGTGGTTTTTTTCAAGTACTCTGATACAGACTTTATATTAAGTCCAGAATTACAATTTGCCTTGAAAGGAAAAAGGCAAAACATGATACAAATTTGTAAATGAACTCTTGGTCCCAATACTGTAAGCTTGTTTCCAGATAACAATAGACTTTATCCTGCCAGCAGGTTTTAAATTCAAAGTTTTGGTTATATATAAAACATTTACCTTTCTCAAAGCCAGCTTTGTGACACTCCATTACTGTAATTTCCATTTCCAGCTTGGCAATACCAATAAATAAAAATGAGAAAATGCTTCGGTCACCCATCTCTCCTCTCTCTGATGCATCAAAACACAAATACTCCAACGATGATTTAACTTCCTCCAGCAGACCTAATGGCAGCAGTCTATTACCTTCCATCTCCTCCAGCAAAAAACATAAGGGTGAAATCCAGTCACAGACACATCCCGGAGACTTCAATGTAAGTTTATGTTGTTGTTCACAATGTAAAGCCTAGATGTATATTGTTCACTTTGCATTGCAATCTGTGATAGTCTTGCAGAATGTTATGCAAAAAAAAAAAAAAAGTAATAATGCATGTTGTGTTATAAGTTCATTTTTTTCAGGTTTGGAGTTTAGCAAGGCACAGAAGAAAGGAAAGAGGGCAGGTTGTTAAGTGAGCAAATAACAAAGGCCACATAAACAGAAAGTAAAAGGTAATGGCCCAAAACAAATGGCTTTAGGACTCCAGAGTATTGCTTGGCCACAATGCAAGCTCCCTACGTCCAAAAGCATGGTGCATAAGGCCTCTTACCAAAACACAGCCTAACCATGAGTGTGCCTGTAGACAAGTTCTCCTACATCTGTTACAAGCAACTTTCTCAGATATTTCTGCTTACTCTAGATGATGGTGAACAACTTAGTCCCAGCCTCACAACTCAGGTCCATCAAAGCCCAGGTATTCAAGTACTTAGAAGAGAGTCTTGCTCTTGTGTCCAGAGCACTCATGCAAATATTACTGCACCACACAGTAGCTGCTCTTTTCAGAGCATGAAGAGAGAGGAGTAGATGCTGCCTCCCTTTATGCATGAGTTCTGTGTTGAGGATGCTGGAGTACAGAGACTGTTAGCTCTTCTGATTGAGGGAATTCACATATCTCACCCTTCGAAGTCATACCCTACTCACCAGCCTAGAGGACACTGACAGTAGATGACCAGGAGCAGAAAATTGTCACCTCCTCCCCTTGAAGCTGTTCTGCTTTGTATGAAATACCTACACAAAGCAATTTGAGTGCCATCACGTTTATGTCCATTGCTGGAGCATATAGTCAAGGTGTTAGGGCACTCTGCTGCTATTAGAAAGGCCCATGCTCTTCTTGCTACAGAAGCAATTATGTATTTTATTCTGTATGTATTTGTTGTGGTTTTAATTTCATACATAAGAGGCTTCAAAAACTGAAGTATTAGTTCCTAAGCAACTTTCAGGAAAACAACTGTCTGAGTTGTAACAGTCTTCCAGCTGCTTTTGTTGTGGGGATAACTGGCCCCACAGCATATGTTAAGCATAAATGCATATGCTTAGTTTTTTCTTGAGTTGAGGGGGAAATAGTAACTATAAACCTAATTTTGGACACATTTTAAAAGACAAGTTATCATAAATTGCTTGTTTCAAGAATATCTCACAGATGCGTTTGGTAAATGGAAATAAAATTGATTACAGAAAAATATTCAAATAAAAAGGCATTTTAGCATATCATAGGCATTAATTCTCTTTTTTTCATGGAATAAATGTGAATTTTTAAACCTTTTAACTTCTAAAACATAAGTTTAGAGGTTTATAACCCATTCAGAATTATAATGATATGATTCTTCATTGGATATCTCGAAAACAATTTAAATTCCTTCACAGGCAAATGTGCTGGAAATCAAAAGCAAAAAATGATTGCTTTATGATCCACACCCTTAGCAAATGCATTTCACTGAGATTTTCTGCATAGCCTAGCAATGCACCATTTGGTCAACATTTTAACAACCTTTGCAATAAAATTCATATGTATCTGGTTATTCACCTGAAAACTTTAGCCTGCTTAACTATCTGGGTGTGCTATATAGAAGATGAGAGCTCATGAACTATAAATGTTAAAGTTAGATTTGTTTTATCTCATCTTCCCATCCAGCACATAACTGATATACCCAAGAGGTCCTCTGAATTTCTGTCAGAGATCATGAGCCAGGGAGTGGCTTTTACCCAGTAGAGCTTTTTGTCCATTTCCCTATAACTTTTCTGTCTGTCACCTGATGAAGAAAAAAAGTGTTTTCTGGCAGTGGTTATCAACCAAAACCAGCCTGGTGCCCTCTGCTTTGCACTGTATCAGTGCATAGTAGCCCACACAGCGAGTCACTTGGTAGGACGAACAGCTTACAAGGCCACATGAAGAACGGGACCATAGCTGAGGGAATACATTGAGACGTTGCCAAAAGACAAGTGCTTCTGCTGTGGCACAGAGCAATGATCTTTCAAACTGATCAGGGACCCAGAGTGGAAATAGACCTGAACCTTTGGCTCTAAATTCATACCACACAGGTACATCAGTAGTGCTACCTGAAACGAGTCAAAAAAGTCAGCCTTGTTCTCCTGAGGCAAGGCACTAGGCTAGTTTGGAAGCTGGAGACTAGAGATACAACTTGATCTTCTAGATGACCATAACAGATCTGTTCTTTAATAATTTCACTTACTTTCAGAGTATTTTTCATAGTTATGAACAGCTCAGCTCAGTTTCTTCTGTATGTCACATTGAAATTCAAGCTCTTTGCAAAGTGCACTGAGCAATATCTGTGAATTTGTGGCTGTCAGTGACACGGCAGTTGTACATACTCTTCACTGAAACAGTAGAAAAACTAGCTGCTAATTTACAACGCAGTGCAAAGATGACCTTTTTAGGGGTTGCTTTTTTGAAGTTATTGGCCAATTCCTCAATGTCTTCTCTGCTGTTTGTTGTCTAGAAAGCAATTCACATCAATTCAGAAAACGTTCTTCTCAGCAATAAGCCACAGTCCCAAACAGAGCCTTGGTCACCTCTGTCCAGCACACCCAGAGACTGCAGAAGGACAAAGCTTATCTTTGATGATATGTAAGTACAGATGACTTTAAAATAAAGCAACGACATTTTCTGCATTTAAAGAGATAAAAATACAGTTTGCCCAAGAGGAACTGGGACATGGCCAGAAGTGTTATAGTAATACTGTACATTGAGAAATAAGTGCAACACATTATATAAACTCTTTATTTTTTCATCATAATTTAAGCCTCTGATCATCATGGAGCAGTGAGGACTGGCTGTTCCCTAAAGGACAAGGAGCCAAGGGGCAGAATGTGATGGGCAGGGCAGGGCCTGTGCCAGCCATAGATTCTTTCAGTCCCACAACACCCAGCAAGATGATCAGGGCAGGCAAGGCTGGACTGTGAAAGGGATGAAGACAGGTACACTTAGAACGAGTTACACAGGGAGTGATGCCTCAAACCTGAGCTTAAATGGATTTCTTTAGCCCATGAGCAGAGAGGAGACACCCCACATGAGGCAGGTCAGGGCAATTAAAGCTTTATTAGTACCCTTGGGGCTCTTGCATTAGTTATGTGCACAGGAGACCATTACTATATACAGAATTATAGCAAAGTGAGGTAAGAGATGCACCCTTCTTCTGCACCTTTTGGAGCAAGGGGAGAGAACATATGGAAGCCTTGCACCCCTGAGCTGTGACAGCTGCTGCTGTCATTGCTACTGCTGCTCTGAAAAAGATATCATAATGACAGGGCAAGTAGGAAGCAGCAGTGGTTAGCATGAGTACCTGGAGGGACACCTGGTCCTCCTCACCTCCACCTCATCCTTCAAACGTCTCTTGCTCTCCTTCCCTGAAAATAATTTAAGCTTGTGATTGCCTTTGTTTTCTTTTTGGTAAATTAAATTTGATGGTTTGTTTCCTAAGGCAATTTAGGATGTGATATTATTTAGACAACGGTCGAAGGTAAAAATTAAGGTTGAAATCCTAGTTTCTAGAAAATCCAGATTCTTTTTGACTGGTAAAGTTCTGTCCTGAAAATATTGATTTGTTTCTTTTTCTGGCGAGTGTAGAAGAGGTTCTGTTCAAGCTTATGCCTCAATCTGCCTGGAACTCTATAAGCTGTGTGACCTTGATGCAGCTTTCACACTCCCAGACTTTAACCCACAACATCTCTGACTCTTTTGTACCAAATGAAACCCTAGGATAACAGCCTTGTTTCCTCAGGAACTGCTTTCTACTGGAACTGGCATTTCATAATTAACAATGACAACAATTACAACCATAGTAAGGTTTGTTTGCACTACCTGGTCTTAGGGACAACTAGAGAGACAGCAGCCTCTCATAAAGAGAATCCATATATCCTACTACAAGACAATTAATTCCCCATAGACTTCAAAAGGGTGTAACTTTTGTGTGTCAGGAAAAGAAGGCTGGTGAGATTAATTTCTGTGCGTACTCATGGCAGTCATTAAGATATAAATTGAATAGATGTTACCAATTTTTTGTCCCTTTTGGAGAAAACTCTCCCCTGTGTATATATCCTTATTTTCCCTCCTTCTCCACTTCCCTCCATGTTTTTAACTCCTCCAGCACATTTATTCAACAGTATCCATTGAGGAAATTGTATACTGTTTAGAAGTACTATCTAACTCTTCATATCTCTCCATATCATACTTTATCATCAATAACTATTTACTTGCAACTTTTAAATTTTTCTACAGTTTAAACATGTACATATAAAGTGGAAAGGTATCAGTGTGCCTGATAAAAGTCCAAATTGTGAGACATGTTCATCTGGAAAAAAACAACAATCAGAAACAGCTGCAAGAGAACTATGGTATCTTCATGTGATTTCCCCTCAAGACGCTGACTAAAACAGGGAGACTGGTTTGAGGTTTTTTTGTTTTCCCCTAGAATACTATCATAGGAAAACTGCTTTTTTTCACCATCTCTAAGAGTCTTTTATCACTTGCTTTCTCCATTAGTGATACTTGTGATTTCTCTGGCAGGCATCTTCAATAAAACTGTTGCACCTTTTCAGAGACAGAGATACAATTGAATTGTTTGTGTATAGTGCCTTCCATGTAGACTGTCACCAAGCAACTTGTGGCCAATTAGTAAAAGCAATCTAAAAAGCCAAATAAGATCAAACACAGAGTCAAATACATCTTAATTTGCCCTTAAAACCAGAAACAGTTAAATGCCTGTTGTGCTAACTAGACAAGGGAGCTTTTCATGTACTACGGCCATCATCCACAACCTGTATCTAGGAAACACCAGCAACATACCAGCTATACTAGACCTTGATTCGGAAATTACTGTGCAGAGAAGTCACTGAACGGTAGCAGATTAGATTGACTGCAAACATTAAATGTCAACACATTTGACTCACGTTAGAAGGGTCAAATGAAACATGGCAGCCAGTGTCTTTCAAATTTGTATAGTACCACAGCAAGGGATTTGATGAAATGCAATACAGTAAGTTTAAAATTACACAGTAATCCTAATGGCAGCATTTGTCCAAAATGTTGCCCATGAAATATTTCATCTCATAATCCATGAAGTTCTGAATTACTGTAATCCAGCCAGGGCTTTAAAGTCTTCATTTTAATCAGACTCTATAGTTTTTAAGAGACTAAATCCCTTCTATTTGATTTAAAACAACAACTAATTTTTTTGACCAATCAGTGTCCTTTTACTTTATTTTCAATTTATTTTCTCCAGATCATTGACAACAGCTGTCGCTAGCAATAAATTGGAACACAAGTAGGTCAATAAAAAGTGTATCTTGCTTGGCAGAGTGCTGTATACACATACATCCCAATATAAAAGTAAATGTAGCTAACAGTCTTCAAGAGGCAGGCAAAACCCTACTTCCCCTGGTTTACCATTGTTTACTGCCTGCTGTAAACATGCTCTGAGGTACCCAGCATGCCACAAGTGTAAGTGACCTCAATGCTGTTTCCAGTATTAATTCTTAACAAGATTTCTTGGGTTTTTGGCCATTTCTGACTCTATGAAGAGAACATTTTCAGGGCTACATAATGATGCTTCAAGTCAAATTCAGTCCTGCTGTAATTTGACTGAATGATAGAATTCCCAATAACTGTGTGCAGGAACCAAGTCTGTCATCTTTGAAGTGATAAGCACAAACATGCTGTGGGTGCCGAAGAGCACAGTCCTGCACCCTTCTTAAAATGCTTCATGTGTGGTATGAAACAGAGCAGAGCATACCCAGCTTCACAGTTTTCCTTATAGCTAAATCAGAACGTGCTCCTCAGGATTACTTTCTCATTTGCATTGTGGATTGCCCTTTCAAACTTGCATTGTGGTTTTTCTTCACTTATACTTATTTTCCTTTTTTTTTCTTGGCCTTATAGAAGCAAGACAGATTTATTTTTTAATTTGAATCTTGATGAATGTTTGTCCAGCCTTTATAAATTTAAGTGCTACACACACCCACCAGCTTTCCATTGTCCATGGGACACATTCTCTTGTGAGATAGCATTCCCCTGTGTGTTTGTCAACTAATAAACCATATACCCAGAAAAATACTCAGCTTTTGAAGGTGTTATACATAGAGCTCATAAAGAGCTCAAAATATAACTTCTTGGTGCATCTCTTTGTTGTGGCTTGAACCCCAAATCTCTCCTTTTCAATCTCCTCTTCCTCTTTCTTCTGCCTCAGAGGGAAAGGAAAAAGTGCTCTTGGGTTGTGACTCCCGTACATCTGGAAGTTGCCTCACTTTGCATTGCTCAAAATGCCTCCAGGACCCCTGGACTTCTGAAGTATTTAGAGGAACTTTTGTAATGCTGAGAACATTCTCAGAAGCATAATTAAGAAACAGAGCTTACCTCCTCTTTCTTCTCATCAGCAACCTGAAAAATGGTTGGTCAGACAGATCAACATCTACTGCCACTGGTTCCTCACAAATTCATACACTTACTTTGGATTGTTCACTGTTTCTTGACTTTGGGGGACTTCAAGACATCATCTGACCATCCCATTCTTCCTCTTTTTCCCTCTTTCTTATGGCACTGAATTTCTCCTATGTTCACTGCCCATGAGAAAATAGCATTAGACTATTAGACAGCAGATGCTGCCTCCCATGTTTAGATAATTAAGCTCCCTGTTCTCTGCAAGACCACCTACCCCCTTTCTTTTTAGGAGACTTTGTGAGAACTTGGTCTGGTGGGAAATAAATGCTTAATCAGCTCTAGCAGGAGATTTTCACTAAGTATTTATAGCCACCATTTTGTCATCAAAGAAAAGCCAGAGCCATGGACCTAATTTGAACTTACAAACTACATCCATGCCCCTCCTCTGTTTCTATGGGCAAGTAGTCCAGCACTACTTCTGTTTGTGTGATTAAACTGTCCCCACTCTCCAAATCAAAGAACATTTACTGCTTCCTGAGAACAGTCCCTGGACTGTGCTGTCCTCCAGCTGTGCCCAGGCATTTTCTGGGACCAAGCTCAAAACTATGCCAAGGAGAGCGTTAGCAATTAAACAGCACAGATGATTAAATGATCAAGCTGATATTCTCACCCTGCTTATTTCACCTGCACAGACACGGACAAGGAATGGTTTTATTGGGAGACTCAAATCTGAAATAGTTTCTTTAGGTAATTAGATAATTTTGCCATGCAGGAAAGAGAATTTGTTTGCATCAGTTGATTTTAATGTGCTTTTTTTTCTTACACTACAGCTTGACTAGAGAATATATTTTGTCCACAATTAATTATTACAGGGAGCAGGACAAGGGTCTTCTAAACAGGCTCAGCAAACTCTCCTCCAGGTCCCAGCAGCAGAGCTGAATCTCTCAGATACCACAGTGTCTCCCACCAGTCTCTCGTAGCCTTTCCTCTCTTCTGCAGCTGGTGAGCATTGAGCAGAGGCCTACAGCAGGTGATGGACACCTTCCAAACCTTCCCAGGCTTTGACTAGTTTAGGTCTCACACTGAATATGAGGAATTCTCATGTAACCTCCCACAGTGTTTACCATTCTGCTATACCTCTGGTTCTGGACAGAGCTTGTTTTCCTCAGGTTTGGTGGCAAAGATTGGTTTATTCTCAAAGAACTAAAAGTCCATTCCAGTGTAACTCAGGGTTTGTCTTCTGCTGGATCACAGAACAGTGTGGGTTTTTATCATCCTCAATGCCAAGATTCACAGCTGTCGTGTGTAGGAGACATTCTAATGCCTGTCTTTGGAGCTCAATTCCTAAGTCAGCTTTGCTATCCCTGTGTCAGTGGAAAATATCTTTACAAACATTTAAAATATGTGCTTCAGGTCTGTTTTCCACAATGGACTTCCCTTTTGGACTAGAAGGTTCACTGTAATGGCCCTAGGATGCAAAGGCTGTGGTCCCCCAAGGAAACCTGGAAGCTTTCCTGTAGATTCCTTCAACATATAAAAGATATTTTCATCTTCCAGTGATAACAAACCACACTAGCAAATAATCATAACTTACTTAGAGTAAAGGTAAGCTGTTAAAATGCATTTTTAGCCTTGGAGTACCCTGTTGATGTTGACAAGCAACAATGAGTCATGGGACTGAAGAGGAGTTGTGATGACTTAAATGCACATGAGAAATATGAATTCCCAAAATCCCTATCAGATGCTTTCCTCATCTTCTAGTGCCTGATTATGATTTCTTTCAAATCCTATGGTTTCTGTAGTTTCTTAGGCATTTCAGGAGAGGAGTCCTGGATCATTGTTGTTTCAGCTTCTTTCAGCATGGATACCTCATTCATTGACTCAAGTTTCACGTGTACTGTCACACAACAGTTTCACTCACACCTTAGCTTCTAACTCATCAGAACCAGGAACATCAGAGCTGGTTTCCAGGTAGACCCTCTCCCAGAAGGATCTTTCTGCCTTGGTTTTAAGCTGACTTTTGAGAATTCAAGGTGTGATGCCATAGTATTTTAAAACAATATGGATCTGGGCTGCTGTGATCCTGCCCTCTTCTTCTAGGTCTCACTGTGAAGGCTTTCACCCCATCTTCGACTGAACAGAACATCTATTCCGCATCTATTTAACATACATTGAAAGAGACACATCTGTAATTTATCTGAAAAGTTGTAATGCTTTCTCCCTCTGCTTTTCATACAGAGGCTCAAATCCCTATTGTTAATACTTCTTTCACTCCTCTGTCTTCACTTGTACACTTTGCCCTTTTATGTTTTAGTCTAGATATTGATTTCACATGGATATCTCTAAGTCATGAGTCTGGGTCATGCCCAGGAATTTGTAGTAGATTTTGACTCTTTATCGTGGTCTCTTATATTTCATGACATTGACGTGGTTAATTTGGAGGATTTTGCATTCTTGCCAAGATAGGAGTCCCTGATAATTTTTCTTTCTTCGTTTCACTTAAATTAGGGGCCAGGTTTTCATTTGGACTGCTATTTTTTGCAACAGTAACTCCCTCTCTAGGTATCTGTACTATTCATCTACTCATCTAATCTAAGCTATTGACCTTGTTATACTAAGCCCAACAAGATAATAATTGTGTAGTTGTATGATTGAGTAAATTCTTCTTACATTTGGCCTGACTCCAATCAGATCCTTTGTTCCTGTCTTTCTGAAATGCCTACAGCACTATCATTTAAATGGGTCACAAATACTCTCTCTGCCCTTTCCAATTGTATGCTCTTCCATTGAACTTCTCAGATCTGCTGGGTCCCATAACAGTGTACCCACCTTGTACAGTGCCACGGATTGTCACTCACCATGTGTGCCATGTGCCAGATGCAGCAGTACCATGTCTCATAAAACAGCATTCATTTTAAGTCGTGGAACAGGCGGAACACCATGATACATCAAGAGAGAACACTGTTTTGTATAGTAACAATTGCTCAGGTTTATCCTTTACTCCCAAGATGACCATCCTTCTCTGTGACTCAGAGTGTCAGACATGCTCCTGATATGTGTCTCAGTATGAAGCAGCAAATAAACGGAGCTGTATACATCTACCTTTCACTTTATGTGGTTCTCTTGCTCTTACAGGATTTTCTTTTCTTGGACAGAAAGTTCAGGGCCTACTGGCACAGCTTCAGAAGTGGACATGGGCTCACCCTGGCTATGTCAGTTTCTTCTGCTTTCTCAAGTTACTCGTTTTGCTGTTATACATCTTTCCAGCACACCCACCTTTTTTAAGTTGTGAAATCGATCCTATATTTAGAATTATGATTTAAGCTGCTTTTATTATGTGCAATTGTTGTACACTGAGGATGCACAAGCTTGATTTTTTTATAACACTTCAGCAGCTTTATCTCTGAAGGGTTTTAAAATATGCACTCGGCTATGTTTATGATATTTAATTGAACTTTTATTAGTTTTTTTTAATGTATCCTCATAAAGCACCATACTATGGTAAGAAATAATGTCCAAGTGGTAGATTATGCAAATGAAGCAGAAAATGCTATAGTTTAGTATTTTAGTATTTAGTATTTATATTATAAAGTATAAAAATTAGATGAAAAATGTAGCTTTGAATGCAGTTATAATTAAAATTGTATATTGGAGTCTAAGCTACACCATACTCTGTAAATACCAGTGGCTGCTCTGAGTTCCAAGGAGATTATGTTGCAGTAGATGCTGATAAATTACTGTATGTAGTAAGGCTTTTATTGATTCACTTTGTTTGATTCTCTTCCCCTTTTTTTACTGCATGAGTTTACATTTTTGCAATTATCTGCTGAATTGGAGTAAATTACACTCAGAGAAGGCAGCAAAAGACAAAGGTGGCAGAGATGCGCCGTAATGGCATAGAGCTAAATAGGATGAGGGAAATACACAGGCATTTCACCTGGGTAATGGTAATACCGCTCTTAGGAGCTCAACAGCCTGGAAATTCTGAAAGGCTGCTTCTGGAAGGAGAGTAATTACAATGCCCACAGGCATCTGGGCTCATGCTGGGATCCCTCGAAACATAACAAGCAATGGAAAGGCTGCCTTTCCTGCTGGCTTTTGAAGAGCTCCCAGAGAAAGTGGTGGCAAGGCGAGTGAGAGAAATTCTGGACAGTAGCGGATTGTTTGATAAATTTCATCCTGGATTCAGCCACAGCCATGCTACTGAGGCTGCCCTTGTCAAAGTCATAAATGGTTTGAATGCCATCGCTGAAAAGGAAGCCTGGCCTTGTTTGTACTATCAGATCTAGCCATGGGGGGGTTATTCTGCAAAAGGCTGGATTCTGTTGCAGTGCCTAGGTGACTGGCTAGTGTTGACTGAGAATGCGTTGAAATGGTTCCAGCGGTACTTGATTGCTTTCCCCAATCAACATACTAGGATAAATTCTCCTCGAGAGCAGCCAGCTTCACATAATGACACATGATCCCAGGGAGAATTCACCAGCGGCCTGACTTAGTTGGCACTGATGCTTTACGCTCTTTCTCTTGCTTTTCAGAGAGATATATGAGATGCATTAGAGCAGTGTATTAGAACTCCTTTTTGGCTTTGTTGAAGAGGACTATATTTCTAAAAGTACCAACAATCAGATATTCGGAAACAAAAGACTTTCTTGTGCAGTCAAGATTATTAATAGAGATAAAACACTTGTTTGTACCTGTTAATTTGAAGTCAGATGTCCTTTTTCTTTCTTTTTTCTTTCAAAAAGAAAGCTGAATTCTGTTTGTAAATCTGGAGTGACAGTGCTGACACCAATAGATACATACAGTTGTAAATAACTGAAGAGGAGAATCTGACTCAATTGTTGGAAAAGCAGAACTCACTGAAAAACTTTCTGTGGACTTCAGTTTACATTCATGACCAATAGGCCTAAAAAAGAGACTCCAGTGCTTCTTCTACTGCTCTCATCCACTCCTGTTCAACCAGCAATTTGGTACCGTTTTAGTCTTGTAGAAATTATCTCTGTTCTCTGGCTTCTCAGGCTGTAGCAAGGCTGTCATCTACAGAGAGATTGCAAACCTTAGACCAAAGATCTTTAAAAGTGGTTTAGCCACAGAACTTTCTGAATTTTACCAAGGGAAAAACAGATTTGCTTCTCCTCAAGATGCCTCTCATCAATAACATAGAGCATCTGAAATTAGCATCCAATGAGATTGCCTGCAAACTCTCCATTCTGAGATTATAGCCAGTGTAACTAAATAAGCCAAGCTGCAGAAAGTTTGGCTGAAACTTCACATGTGCAATAGACGTGGGTTCTCAGTCACTATAACTTGAGAGTCTGTAAAATCAGAATATGCTTAATAATCTTTTGTAAACTTCATAGATGTGAAATGTGTAGCATGCAAAAGAGCTATCCAGAGTGAATAATTTATGCATCAGTCTTCATATGTCCGTGTGCTGGGGTAACCTATTATATTCAAGGAGTCTATAGATGAAGGGTTTCTTCTGTTTATTTACTTCATGACATAATTTAAAGCAGTACACTGGATTTTAAAAAGACAAATTATTTTTATGTGTGGTGAGGACCTAAACAAAACTGAATTTGAAACCTTTCTCATTTAAAAAAACAGAAAATAGTTAAATCCAAGCACATCCCTATTTCATTACTAAAACAATACATGAAATGTATGCAGTGTACATAAACATACATTGTCTATAGGACATTTCAGCTTTCCATTTTCACCAAACACAAACATTAGTAATCTGAATAGGAAGTTTGTTAACATTCAGTGATTAATTGAAGAATAGTACTTCACAGATGACATAAAGAGATCAGAATTTGAGTTGGCATGTTTATTTTCACTATTGGAAAAGCTCTGTTTAAAAAATAGAACAAAACATGCCTATGCATTTTTTTTCCCGATGCATCTTAGTTTCTGTTATGCATCCCCCCATTTGTAAATCAATCTTGTATTTGTCCTATGGAAATACCTAACATTCTGTGGATGTTTAGCCCTGGCTGGGTGCCAGGTGCCCACCAAAGACATTCTATCACTCCATCGCCTAAACTGGACAGGGGAGAGAAATATAACAAAGGGCTTGCAGGCCAAGATAAGGACAGGGAGATCACTCAGCCGTTACCTCATGGGCAAAACAGACTCAACTTGGGGAGAAATGGTTTGATTTATTAATAATCAAAACTGAGTAGGGAAACGAGAAATAACAACTGAACCTTAAAACACCTCCACCCACCCCTCCTTCTTCCCAGGTTTCTACCTCCTCCCCTCCAGCAGGGCAGGGGATGGGAGATGGGGGTTACGGTCAATTGGACTTCCCCGCTGTTTCCTTTCAGGGAAAGGTCTCCTCACACTTCCCACTGCTACAGTGTGAGGTCCCTCCCACAGGAGACAATCCTCCATGAACTTCTCCAACATGAGTCTTGTCCACTGAGGAAACAGCCCTTCAGGAACAAAGTGCTCCAGCATGGGTCTCCCATGGGGTCACAAATCTTGACAGCAAACCTGGTCTGGCATAGGCTTCTCTCTCCATGAGTTCCCAGGTGCTGCCAGGAACTTGTTCCAGGATGAGCTTCCCACAGGGTCACAACCTCCCTCAGGCAACCACCCACTCCAGCATGGGGTCCTCCTGGGGCTGCAGGTGGATCTCTGCTCCCCCATGGCCTCCATGGCTGCAGGAGCAGGGCCTGCATCACCATGGGCTGCACCACAGGCTACAGGAAAATCTGTGCTCCAGTGCCTGGGCACCTCCTCCTTCGCCACTGACTCTGGTGTCTGCAAAGATTTTGTTCTCACATTCTCACTCTCTTTTGCTGCTGCTGCAGTTTAGCACCTTCTTCCCCTTCTGCAATATGTTAATCACAGAGGCATTACCTCCACTGCTAATTGTCTTGGTCTTTGTCAGCAGTGGGTCCATCTCAGATCCGACTGGCACTGGCCCTGTCAGATACAGGGGAGGCTTCTGGCAGCTTTTCACAGGAGCTTCCCCTGTAACTCCCTCGCTAGCAAAACCTGGCTACACAAACTCACTACATTCACATTGAGAATATATTTTTTCCTTTAAAATGGTCCTTTAAGTAGTTTCTTTTTTTATAATAGCCTCATCCAAAAAAAAAATTGGCTTAGTACAAATCCACGACTTTAGTTTTTGCACATTGCATTGTGGTTTAACATCCCATAGCAGGCCCCTCAAAGCAGGTTTCTTGATTCAGTAGTGTGCATGCCTTTTGCTAGTACCCTTATTGCTGATCATAACTTGGGAGAATACATTCTGCTACAAGATGAAAACTATTTTACAATTGACTTATAAATAAGTAGACCATAATTACATTGTGTTATCTCACTTTGTTTTTTCAGCCTCTTACCATGCTTTAAACAAGCAAATTAGGCTTATAGTGCTGGGTGAGATACAGGAGGATGTGTTGCAAAGGACACATTTTAATGACCTGAGTTTGACATGATTATGTAAAGGTTCATCACTTTGATAATTTCAGATTACTGAGACCCTGCTTTGTTGATTTGCTCCGTTTTGCTTTGCTTTTTGGAACTTCATAGCAAAGCATCTTACCTAGGTTATTGCACAAGACAAAGAGAGACAGGAGTTAACATTTAAGAGCACTTTCAATGTTTCTGAAAACAGTTATTTTACTATATCAAGCTAGCACTGTTTCAATGTCTAATATTTCAGAATTGACCAAGACTAAATCCAGATGGTTCGTATCATTAAGATAATGTTAGCATCTTGCTGGGCACGGGAAGTGTTTGCAGCTGCAGTAGATTATAAGATACTGGGGCACAAACTTGTCTTTTTTCCCCTTTCTGACCTACTGGGTAGAGTAAGCTGGGGAGAAGCTGTGTTTCTCTGTCAAGAGGCACTTACTGGTATCAGTTATGGATCTGAGCATGTTCTTACTGCTATCAGAAGAATTTTTTACTTATACATCCCACCGACTCCAGTTTTTAGATCTGTATCTTCTCTGACACAAAACATTGTTTTTAAACAAATGTGCTGAGAAATCCTTCTTTTAAAAATAAATAAATAAAAGGTTAGGAATGTGTACTGGTTTGAGCTGGGATCGTTTTTTTCATAGCAGCTTGTATGGTGGTATGTTTTGGATGTGTGATCAAAACAGCACTGGTAACACAAAGCTGTTTTAGCTATTGCTGAGCAGTGTCCACACAGCATCCTACACCATCCCACTAGTGAGTGGGCTGGGGGTGCATAAGGAGGTTGGAGGGGGCACAGATGGGACAGCTGACCCCAACTGACCCAAGGGATATCCCAGCCCATATGACATCATGTTCAGCACAAAAGCTGAAGGAATAAGAAGGAAGGGGATACTTTCAAGAGTGACAGTGTTTGTCTTCCCAAGTCACTGTTACACATGATAGAGCCCAGTTTTCCTGGAGATGGCTGAACACCTGCCTGACAACGGGAAACAGTGAATTAATACCTTGTTCTGCTTTGCTTTACCTATTAGTCTCTCTTTATCTCAATCCACAAGTTTTCACACTTTTACTCTTCTGATTCTCTCTGCCATCCTGCTGGAGGGAAATAAGGAAGTGGCTGCACGGGGCTGAGTTGCCTGCCAGAGTTGACCTACAATAGATTGTTGAGTGGCAATAATACCATATCATTTATAACACCAAACACTTGAACAGTAAAAACATCATAATTCATACTCTGACTACTCAGGAATGTCTCAATGTTTGTTAGATAAGGGCAAAGGGATGACATTCTAACCAATACTAAAAAAAAAAAACATTTTGCAAGGCAAAACTCCCTTCTCTGAGAGAGATGAGGACATAGCAGTAACCACATTATAAGCTGAGAAGAACCAGAATGTGTCTTAGCTGAGTAGAAAAAGAAGATAGCCATCTTCCACATATATGAGACTGAAAAATCTGCAAGGTCTACAAATGTGAAGATTCTTATGTGAGGCAATAACTGAAGATACAAGGTGTCATGGGTTTGTGTGGAGCCATTTCTGGTAAGGGGGAAGGGGCTGCAGAGTTGCTCAAAACCTCCCTGTCTCTGAGTCAGACCCACTTCTTGGGCTGAGTCAATTGGGCACCTCCACGATCACTTCTTAAGAAGAAGAAGCCAGAAGAGGAAGGTTCTTCCTGTTCCTTCTTGCTGTCCTTGCTTCATTCTTTTCCGGCTGGCAGTGGTGCAAGGAGTTGGAAGAGAGAAATAAGTGACCATGCGGACCCCAAGGTCAGTGAGGGAAGAGAGGAGGAGGTGTGCTGGAGCAGAGACTTCCATGCGTCCTGTGGAGAGAAGTGGTGAAGCAGACATTCATTTGCAGGTCATAAAAGACCCCGTGTCAGGGGTAGTGCCTATGCCCAGAGGAGGCCATGGTCCTGTGTGAGGGATCCTCAGCAGATGAATTCGTCAAGGACTGTGTCCCATGTGAGGGACTCCATATTGAAGCAGGGGAAGAGTGTAAGGAGTCGTCCTCCTCTGAGGAGAAAGAAGTGGCAGAGCCCATCTGTAGAGACTGACCACATCCCCATTCCCTGCCCCCTCCCCAAGCTGTTGAGGAGGGAGGAGGTAGAGATATTGGAAGCAGTGAGCTGGGCCCGGGAAGAAAGGAGGGATGGGAGAGGGAGATCTTAAAGTGCTGGTTGTAATTTTCTCAGTCATCCTACTCCCTTTTTTGCTTTTTGTTCTGCTTCTTATGGGTAGTAGAATAAACTTTCCTACTTTCCTCTCTAAGTCTAGTAGTGGAGTCTGTTTTGCCATAATTGGCAGTGAGCCCTCCCTGCCCTTGTCTCAATCCACAACATCCTTGGTTATCTTCTTTCCTCCCATCTCACTGGGGCCTCCACCGTCCTAAGGAGGGTGGGGGTGAATGGGGGGCACCAAGCGAGAGACTGTCATGGTGCTTCTTTGCTGGCTGGGCCAAACCACGACACAAGTTTATGGCCTGAAATGAAGTGACAAACAGTTATTCTTCCACAATGACTAAGAAAAGTGTAATAGGGAGATCTTGTAAGAGGAGATGAAGAAACTTGTTTCAGCCATGAGGAGCTCACTGAGGTAGTGACCAGACATTGCCAAGGAGTCTTTCATTTGTGTTTTCAGTTTGAATGGAAGTCTCGATCAGAAACAAACTTGTGAATTTTAGCACAGAGACAGCAGTTGGATTTGTGCCCTGCAGTCAGTAGGTCAAGTAGGTTAAGGAAGGAATGGAGTCCCTGAGGTCTGTTTGAGGAAAAAAATCAGTGGAGAAATTGGCACAAGTGGTGCCAGTGGAATTGCAGCAGACAGCCCACTCAGAGATAACTCCAGGCAGCAAAAGTAAACAGCACTCTTAGCATGCCTACAGATAAGAGGGTAGTTGTGGAGGCAAACAGGTTCAATGTGTGTTTTCAAAGTGGAGAGATTAAACACACGCTTATTTTGAGAGGAGAGAGAAGCCAAGGCAAGTGACAATGCACAACAAGAGCCAGGGAGAGGACAAGATAGAATAATTTGTTAGACTTAGTGCTTTATCCACTTTGCAGATCAAAACCACACTAATTTGGGAAGTGGTTTATATATCCATTAAGAAAGTGTTTTACTAGTTTGGTTTTTTTGCTTTTTGCGTTGTATCACTGACTTCTAAAGAATGACAACAGTCATAAGTGCTGTTGTCTCCATAGGCAACAATTCAGAAATAGAAGATGCATGGTTACATGATAAGTGTATTTTCTTCATAAAAAAATGTTCACAAATCAGGTTTAAAATAAGAGGAAAAAAAATAACCTTAAAATATTCTGCGCTTCAGAAAATAATAAAGTGTCTTCTTATTTTCCCCTGGTAGGCCACGCAATGCAGATTACTTTATGCAGGAAGCTAAACGGAAGAAGCATAAAGCAGATGCAATGGTGAGAAAATTTTCTTTCCAGTTATGTTGCTCCAAATTATTTTTGTAATGCAGTTTCTTCATCAGTGCAGTATTGCTGGGGTAATTATAAAATCTATTAGAAGGATGGCTGGGCTTGTTAAATTAAGAAATGTTTATATAATCAAATGTTCATAGCCCAATAAACTATGACTTAACAAATAATGACTTACTGAGATAAGGGCCTGGATAAATAAAAATTTCCATTTATTCCTTTGCTTTAATTATTAACTATAGTCATAGAGGCCATGTAAGAGATCCACATACCTATCTTCTCAGTTTAACTAGCTGGCTAGGTCCTATAATTGTATCTCCAAATTTGGTTTGATGGCTGAGGTATTTCTACTTTTTCTAAAGAAGTTTGGCTCTTTAATATGAAAAGAATCCTGGTTCCATGGTAGACATTTCCCAACGTAATAAGAAGCACTCAAAGAACCTGTGTAACCCCAGAGGAGTGTCTTGAACTCAAAGGACTGTTGCAACAAGCAGATTCTTGGCTCTGGTTTTGACCTGTCTAAAAATGTATCGGGGAGGAAAAAGAGGAATCTTAGGTTATATGGAGCACTATAAGAGATGCTTGTCTTTCCAGTCAGGTGAGCGATGCAACAAAGTACACAGTACTCCAGGGAAGCTCCACTTGGCTGTCTCTCAGGCTTTCTCTAAGGATACTCTGTCCAGCACTATGAGTAAGCTAGCACAGCTTTGAAAACATTAGGCCTCTGGGATGGCAGATGCAATATATGGGATGGGACTCTGCATTAATATGGCCATCTTGTAGGTGGGAGTAGCTGCAGTCCTGCCTTGCTCTGTCAAACACTTTGCTATCACAGCAGTAGAAAAGGATAAAGGTAGCCCAGAGCCTCTGTTTCTCCACCTCTTTTTCTCAGCAGTGCAGAATCTAAAAAGGACAACTAAGCAGAAGCAGACCCTTAATTTAGGGCACTAACACTGAGGTTTACACTCTGCCTGTGTTTATTAGGACAAATTTCCATGGTTCATTCGGTTCCGTATTACTCAAAAGTGAGTCTTAAATCAGAAAATGTTGCAGAGAAGTAAAAATGGTGCATTTTAGTGTGTTGCTTTAAACAGAATGGAAAAGAGCACTTAATATGCAAAGGAAATTCTTAACCTGAAGAGAAATGTTTTTATAGTAGAGTCCCAGAAACTGGAGGTGCAAGCATTATTCTCTGCTCTGACACAAGTTTTTTTTGCATGAAAGTCACTTAGGCAATAGCCTGTCATCAGTATTAGGTGATTGAAATATCCTTCACGTTCAGCTTCCCTACATAGTGAACCAGCACCCTACTTACATCTTGTGCATCCCCCTTTGCACGTATGTCCTCTCCCTCCTTGACTGTGTAGGATTCCTGGAGGAGTTGCCATTTTGCCAAGGTGCTTCCTTTGAATCACCTTGCTGGGCTCCATACCTCCTCCTTTGGCACTGCAATATATAACATAGACACTTAGAGTGAGCAGCCTGGAAATTACTCTGAGTCTGTCCACTCCTTAGTCCCCCATCTGTGAAACTGGGATAATAGCACTTCCACCAGCACAGGAGCACCGGGGAGAGAAATATCATAAAAAGTTTGTGAAGTTCTCCGGTATGATCGCAATGGGAGTCATATAAGAACCTAAAATAGATTGAAGCCAGTGTGCCATTCCAAAGTTACTATTTAAAATCTTTATCCCTTGGAAAAGAATAAGGTCCATTAACCTTTCACTGTGTGCATCAGATTTCAACCAAATGCATCCAGTCTGTTAATGGGCTTTATGTACCACAGGAGTTCTGAATGAAGGAAAGAGAAGTCAGGACAGAGAGGTATTAGTATGATCCATCTCTATCCACATCAAAAATGAAATTCTGAGAGCAGATAAGTGTTAGGTAAGTGTGAACATATGAACACTATGCACGTTTGCATATACACTGTCATCAAGGACATATACACACACACACACATAGATATATATATATATACACACACATAGTCAAAGAAGCACTGAAAATAGGAGAAGAAATGGGGAAAGAAGACAAGGAAAGAGTATGAGAGGCAGCGGAGGGAGCAGAGCAGACCCTGCTTTTGCTATAGAAAGCAAATTCCTGACAGGAGGAGAGCATGGTCAAGCAGTGCTGAAAACGATGGGATAAAGACGAACTGAGAAGCATTATGAGCCTTTCAATAGGTTAGTAGGCCAAGTAGTTAATTCTCATTCTCTTAATTCAAGACAATCATTACCTTTCTTTGTTGAAAAATACTATGTTTGCAAAGAATTTGTGTGAAACCCTTTTTAATGAAAGCTGTACAAAAAGTATGATGTAGCATTTCCAGCATTGGAAGAGCTTTGACAAACATTTGTCAGGAATGTCCTAGGCAGAGCTGATCCTTCTTTGGATGCAAAAGTGTGGACTAAATAACATCTCATAGGCTTTTTCAGTTCTGCTTTCTGTATCATTACGATTCTCAGTGATGCATAGAGTTTGATGGGTTTTTAGCTTTCTCGTAGGAAAAATTGTGAATCTGAAGATACACCAACTTGTGTCGAATTTACAATTGATGTTGAGAAAATCCCATCAAATATAACTATATCTTGATGATTACGCTATTTCTCTGTGTCCCTATTTTTCTCCCTCTAGGTGGAAAAGTTTGGAAAGGCACTGAATTATGCAGAAGCAGCACTATCGTTTATTGAGTGTGGAAATGCAATGGAACAAGGCCCAATGGAATCTAAGTCACCTTATACAATGTATTCAGAAACAGTTGAACTCATCAGGTAGGAAGGGAGGAGATGACCTCAGGGGCTGCTCTGTGCAAATACGCTCATCTATGTTACTGTGGAATTCCCTAGATACAGTAAAATGGGAGAAGTCCTCCCAAGTGCCTGGTCAATCACATGCAATGTGTATGTATTATCTGTGATTTCTATGGAAATTCAATCAGGAAACTGTATGGCACGAAAAGAAAACCCAAAAGCAAAAATCTTTTTGTATTACTTGAGTTGCAAATTACTTGAAGAGTTTCATAAGTCCCATGCTACTCAAAAGAGTAAAAATGATACATAACACAAAAATATGCTCATGGAGAATAGGATCATAGGATCACAGAAGAGGTAGTTTGCAAAATGTTGCTATGTGTTTAAGACTGCAGGTAGAAAAATGGACACTCAAGTTCCATTTGGTGTATATGCTCCTACTCTAGGACTTCAGTGGAGTCTCAAAAGCAGTCCAGCTCACTCTAAAGCTACTCCTGCCTTTAGTTACCTTCATGGCCCTCCAAAAAGGACAATCTGGGATTCAGTCCTGCCCCCAGTACCCGTGAAGAAAGTTTGTAGCTGAAGTCCTTTTCTCTATTACAATTGATACTAATAGCTAACACTGTAGAGAGTGTTGGTAGAGGAAACAAAGGTCAAAACCATGCCAGCAGCTGAGTGACAAGAGAGCGGGTCCAGCCACGCTGGCACTGACCATGCTGCACTGTTCCTCGGGACAGTGAACAATACAGCTCTCACCAGGGCGAAGTTCAATAGGAAGTAAATCAATTTTTAATCATATTCATAATGAAGGAAAGCTTCTAAAATGATTGCACCTTTTTGGGTCTAGTGTTGATGTGAAGATTTTCTCACATGTTAACAATTCTGTTGGCGTTTCATTCCACTTAGGGCTGGCTTCTCATGCATTTCAGTGGCTTGAGGCTAGCTTTCTAACAGGAAGGATATTGAACACAATCAAATATATTTTTTTTTCAGTAAGAGAATGGTAGATCCCATTTCTGCAATTGGGTAGAATCCCATTTATTCCTAACTTTTTTTCTTTTTTCCCCAAAAGGCAGAAAGCTCCTTCTTTGTCTCATGACAGTAAATACATGGTCCTGGAAATGAATTTTGCTTGCAGATCCGTAGCTTTCAATAACACATGTAGCTATGGTTGTGTGTTAGTGTGAATTGCTGTTGATCTCACTCGCTGCAGCTCAGAAAAAAATAAGTGGTTTGCTAGGTATGCCTGTTGAAACACAATGTTCATACCGAATCTTTGCACAGATATCAGCAATAAAGTTTGAAAGCAAAGCTAAGAAAAACCACAAGCTGCTAATTATGGGGAAGAGGTATTTTTCTGGAAGCGAGCCCAGAAGTGCCGCGTGTTGTCCTCACCTTGTCCATTGTTCAGGTATTCAGCTGGAAGCTGAGATTTCCAGAAACTAATTTGTGATTGCATAGCACATACGCTCTTGAAACAGCAGTGCTACCTCTGTGGATGTTTAATATTTATAGAATTTGAATGTAATGTCATATGAACAAAAATAGCTCTAAGCCACATGTTCTCCCTCTGCTGTGCTCTGCTTGGAGGAGTGAATCTGGGTAGACACGCTCAGAACTGGCAGGGTGAGGGCAGCACCAGCTTCAAGGCAGGCTGTCAGCCTTCAAACGTTATGAAAACCTTTCTGCGTGAACTCTGTGTAACTGGGTCCCTGCAGCAGTGGAGGTTATTTCGGTAGGACAGCATCACCTCACCAGCCAGGCTCCCCTCTGGCCTGACGGATGTTCGAGGGAGTTACTGCTGTTTAAAGAGTGCAGGGAGGCACTGCTAACTGCAAAATTGCTCTGAAATGCAACCATGAAAAGCACATGTGTGTCTGGTAACTTGAGCAAATATGTATAAGGGGGCAGATGGAGCAACGTCGGACAGCTTAGCTCTCTGATCAGTCATATAAAGCTGTCTCAGTTAACTCACATGGGCTTTTTTCCTTTTGCTGAAGGTATGCAGTGAGACTAAAAACCCACTCAGGCCCCAACGCCACACCAGAAGACAAACAGCTGGCAGCATTATGGTTAGTAGACCAAGATTTCCTCAAAAGGCTCCTTTTCTGCAGCGAGACAGTTCTTGAAAATCAGATGCTGGACGTAGCCAGATAGCATTATGTTGCTTATTGAAATTAAGAGAATACTTTCTGCTCTGGGAAGGTCCAGTCCTTGTATCACTGCACCAGGTCTGCATTCTGTCTCTGTAAATAAGCAATTCATACTTATTGACCATGACAGGTCAGCTATGGTACGTCAGCGTAATTAATTTTTAAATGCCTGATGGTTTGTTGTTTTTATGAGTGATGTACTTTTGTACCAATAGCTCGGTAGTTTCTTTGGCGGCTGACATTTTAGGCTCAATAATCATAAATTCCATTTACATTATATGAAGGGAGATGCAGTGATGGTGATAATTAAGGCCCTTGGATTACCTTCTAAATTGAGATTTCCAGATATATATATATATATGCACGCACCTTAGATTCTATAGGGCGGTTGCTGATTGCCAGTAAAATACTAAAATGCTATTAAAATCAAATTTTAATTTAATATCTATGTAGTTAATACATAAAATACCTATTACATGGTTACTGATTCTCAGTAAGTGGACATTTACAATCAGCAAGTGTGTTTTTAACATCTATTAACCATCTGTTAAAAAACCAAATTAAATGCATCTCTGGCCTCTATAAATAAGGAGTCCTAATTAATCATTTGTATCCAAAAAAAAAAGAACAAAATATTCAGAGATGCAATTTTCTCCTCTATTTTAAATGCCCTTTCTTTGTCACCAATTCCCTGTGCCGTTGTGGGGAGGAGGGAGCACAGAATGGGTTTGTGGCAATTGCTTTAAAAACGTTTAGGTGGGAAAATGATTAAAGAACGGTTATAATTTCTCTTTTTGAAAAGGGGAAAAAAAAAAAAAGCAAGCCATATTAGGAAGGGTTGCTCAGAGAACCGCCGGAGCGCTTCGGTGGAAGCGCATCCAAATTCACCCAGCCGCTGCATCTGTTTCAGCGGAAAGGTCAGGGCGAGGGAAAGCAGACGGTGCCTTCTCTGGGCGATGAATAGCAATCCTAACTCACCGTCTGCCAGCCAGCAGATGAGCTGACACCATTTGCATATGTGCCGTACCTGTGAAGGTGACAGAGGGAGAGTTATGGTGGCTGCGAGGCCACCGCATCCCCTGGCTGCTCCCCGCGCCCGGCGGGCAGGTTGCCAGCCAGCCGGCGCGCCCGGCTCCGCTTCTCCTGGGGAGAGACTGTCCTCCAGCGGCCAAAGGCAGAAATTCACCTGCTGCTGGAAGGACGGGAGGCAAACAGCCGGAGAAACCCTGCCTCGGCCGCGTTGATGGTTTTCAAGAGCGATTTCGCTGCATGTTGGAGGGCTTCGCTGAGGTTTGGGCAGCTCCCGGGCGCGGGGAGACGGGGAGAGCTCTGGGCGTCCAAACTCCAGCCGCCTTCTGATGCTTCGCCTTGGCTCCAACACTAAATATTGTTTTGTAAAATAAGGCCTTTGCTACCAAAGGAAAAGCAAAACATACCAGATTTTCTTTTTGCTGTGAGAGCTCTGTTACTGAGAGGCAATTCCACACTTGCTGATCAAAAACCTTCCTTGGAAAAGATGGTGGAGAGCCTTGATCCAGAAAACGGTCTGATGCACACAGAGCCAATGGCAAAGAAAAGAGTTGGTGTGTCCTGAATGCTGATTATCAGCTGCCGTGATGTATAATTCTAGTTAAAAGCTATTGCTCTCATTTAATTACATACCATTAAAGGTGTGTGGCACTCTGCACACTAACGAGGAGCACGAGGGTAGACAGTTCCAGTACAGTCCATTGAGTTTTTCAGCCCACTGCTGGTTTCCTCTGAGGAACCAGTTGGGCAGGTGGCCTAGGAATAGCCTCCAGGCTCCAACATTGTCTCCAGTCTGGTTTCCCACAAAGAAGCCTGAGAAATCTGGGCTGGTCCAACATTTCCCTGTTTTCCAGCTAGCTACGGCTGCTGGATGTGCACAAAATATACCCCTTATAACTCTAGTTTGTTATACAGGCTCCAGGCTGCTGTAATAAAGGCCATGGGTAAGATGCTTCCAAAGGCTGCCTTCGCACTTACAAAAAGAAATACCCTAATATGCCTATCCCAGGTTCTAGGCCTGTAATGATCTTTTAAAGGGAGAGGTCTTTGGTCAATCCTGGAGACTCCATGTCTGTGTCAAGGCTTGGAGACTCAAACCTGCAAACCCTTCTGAGCAGGGTTTGTTTGGTACCTCACCAGTAGCATTTGCAGGTGTGAGCTGTCCTGGCCATTAACACCCAACCTTGCTCACAAATCCATGGCAAAGTGTGAAGTACTGTAAATAAATGGTGATAAAAAACATAAGCAAGGTGCTGTCAGCCTTCCTCTCTGTGTCAGTTTGAGAGTTTAAAATAATTCGTTGGGATGGCTGCTGTGGGGGTCCATGGTTCACCTTCTGCTCTTCCTTTTGTTCTAGTTACCGCTGCCTGGCCCTTCTGTATTGGAGGATGTTCCGACTCAAGAGGGATCATGCGGTCAAGTACTCGAAAGCACTTATTGAGTATTTCAAGGTGCATTCTTTATGGCATGTTTTTAGAACACTGTGGCACCACGTAGCATCTTACTAAAACAGTAGCTGGGCTGGGCTTAGATCTTCCCCCGTGAAGTCACTTTGGCCATAGATACCCATGGCAACCCCTGATCTCTAGTCAGTTCTTCTAGTCAGGGCCCCTCTTTGTGAAATACATGCCATGTCCTTCCATGAAAGATGAGAAATTTATTGTACCAACAAACAGGTATTTTCAGATTACTCTTGGTCAATTGCCTAGTGATATCCAGCTCTGCTGCAAATAGGTTTTGCAGATTTTGCTCTAAGAACCTCCTCCAGGATTATACTTCCCACTAGACTACCTGTGAGTTGAAGACGCTGATGTAGATCAGTCCTCAGGCTTCCACTTAGCAGGATCAATAGGTAGAACAGTGCAGTGGGACATGTTCTTACCAAAGGAACTGGCAAACAACCCACACTGACTTCAGTGGGAGTTGTATGAAAGCTTCGGAGGGCAACCAAACCACCTGCCATATACTTGACACAGCACGGATGGCTTCCCCTTCCTGCTTTGCTTTGTCTGCTACTGCTCCCATTTTCCACCCTCTGACAAGTCCAAACCCTGCTTATTTCCAATAAGACAAGAAATCATTCAAAGTGTTTTAATATAATTTATTTGACAGGCAACCTTCTCTGGAAAGCATCTCCATTCAGGTGGAGTTCACCTAGCAGTCTATTTACAAGATTTACAAGCACAATATTAGCCTTTATCTTTGTAATTATATATGTATATGTATGTATGTATGTTTGTAAACATACAAGTGTTTTAAGACAAACTGCTTTGGGCACCTGAAGAGCCATTTGTCTTTGAACACAGGGCTCATCTGTTGGGGGTTATTTTGCAGAGGGAGGTACCTGGAAATGAAGAACATCCATCCTTTGACATTTTGTTAATATTCAAATACAAGCACGAGTGCTCATGGCCCGATTCTGAACACATAAAACAGTGGAGGAAATTGATAAATCCATTATTGTCAAACTGAAATTGAAGTTACTGTAATTGTTTAAAAAAATTTAGCAATATATAATTCAACATGTTATGTTTCTTTAACGATGACTTGGTTTCAAGGGAAAGAAATATGTGCCTATTAGTGTATTTTTCTTTACCAGCTCAGAGAATGCCTGCATTAAGAACAGGATGGTCAGGCTCTCAACCATGTAATATGTCTCCTACTAACAGACAGAAACTATTTCACAGCAAACATAAGGTGAACTTATACTCTACTATAGCTAGGATGAGCTTGGGTTTTTGCAGAGCTCCGGCTGATGTAAGGATACCATAGTTTCACATTAAAAGTATGCTCATCTTTGAAAGTAAAAATGAAAACAAAAAAATCCATTTGCTATAATTTTCAGTGGAAAACAAGCCAATTCTCCACTCATTTCATATTTGGTATCTAAAAGCTTTCAAAACCAGGTGACGTGAAATGCTGACTGCATTAAGAACTTCCAAATATATTATCAATCAAAGAAAGATTTTAACATGTGTTGTAACACATATTTGGTGGGAAAATTAGACACACTTTTCTTTTAGAAAAGGAAAAAAAGTATTATTTAAATCTCTCTTTAAGTATTTTATTTCCATTCTAAAAAAAAAGTTAATGCAGCAGATAATTAAAAAGAAGCCACAGACACTCAAGGGCCAGACACATTTTAGAGCATAAAGTAACCAGGACAATGTGTAGCTGTGAGCAAAGTGGGATAAGAGATGGTCCCATAAAACATTACACTTTTCAGAGTCCTTACTCCACCTTTCTGGTGCTGAGAAGAAGCTGGAACAATATACCTAAACCATGAGAAAAAAAGTGTGGGAAGTTGTACCTGAAGGCAGAGGCTGGTTACATTTACAGGGAAGCACCCTTGACTCCACTTCAATTTTCATACTTTCCTGCCTCCATCTCTGTAAGTAAATAACACGTGCTCAGTTTCTGTTACACTAGAATGACGGAGGCCAGTAGTTCCAAGACCAATCCAAAAAGAAACAAAACAAAACAAAACTAAACTGTAAGGAGATCAAGAGCTGAGAATTCCCAGGTTGGTTCTATTTAGGATGGCAAATGAGAGCTTTTCATTTCTTTCTTCTTACACCTTGTCCCTTCCTGCAAGAAAACAAGAAAAACCATTGAAAGGAGAACTCCCTGTGGGACACTCCTAAGCTTATTTTTCATGCCACTTACCTGGGATGTAGAAGGCCAAGTGTCAAAATGTAGGAAGAACGCTAGGGCACACACATCACTAGTGTGATCACTGCTAAAGTACAGCCAGTGCTGGTGTGTGCATGAAAGATCATTGTAGAATCATGTCAGTTGGAAAATACTTTTGAGATCATCAAATCCAAACACTAAAGATGTGGGAACACAGGAGGCAGCTCAGAGAACACAGTAAAACCAAGAAAAAGTTTTTGAAGAGAGGCTCAGGAAAGGCATCCAGCTTACCTGCAGAACAGGTTAAGAGAGGATGGGGTCACTCTGTGGATGGAAACCGAGCTGATAATTCCAGATGACATGCAGTTTTGCTGGCACTGGACCAACAGAATCCAAAAGCTAGCAATGAAGTTAAGAAAATCCAATCTCAAAACCCTGAAACAGAATCTGTTTTTCTAACCATGAGGCCTGGTAAACTACGAACGGACGCAGGAGAACAAGGAGGATAAATAGCATCTTAGAATTTCTCTGAGACTAGTTATCCTTTCTTAAAATGAGTTAACTAAGTATAATTTTTAAAGTAATTTAGCATCTGGTAAAAGTTCCATGATTGGTAGAGAAAGGAAATTGCAGACTGAGTGTCCTGGGGGATCGCTCCTAGTCTTGAAATCTGTCAAGCTCTGAAGCCCCTTGTTTAGCATTTTCCCTTCCTGAGCCATCAAGAGTTTTTGTACTGCTGTAAATGCTTGTAACTCCCACCGCTTGCAACACCTGCAGCCTTGCATTTGAACAATATACATAAACAGATCTTGAGCTGCAGGACTTGGTCTCCTGTGGTTGTCAGGAGGGGAGGGTTGTACTCTAGCACACAATTATCTGCATTTATGGTTTCAGGGGATAGTGTGAGGAAATCCCTTTCCTTTGCAGAATCAGAGACTGGACATTGCTGAATATGAGGACAGGCTATGGATGAGGTGGACTAGTTTTGTTTCCTAGGCTGCTGGCTTTTACATCCTTCTTTCTCACAGGACCCAGATTAAACCAGTCACTGCACTTGGGAGAGGAGAGGAGTTTTTCCACAGGTCAAATGGGCAGTAACCTGCCAGTAAATTCCAACCATCTCTTGCAGAGTAAACACCAGAATCATTTTAGCCATCCAGTTTCCATTTTTGCAGACACCTGAATTTGTCCTGCTTAATAAACAGTGCTTATACAAAGTAGCCTCTCCTCAACCAATGACATTTGTGGAGTTCCTGTGCTACCTGATCTATGTGAACCTGCTTCTGCAGGGGGGTTGGACTAGATGGTCTCTAAGGGTCCCTTCCAACCCCTGCCATTCTGTGATTCTATGATTGTGAAATTCTTTAGCCTGAGCACAATATACCATAGTCAGAGCCTTAATGACTTGCATGTATACAGGAGGACACACTAAATGATCCAATGTCCCCTTCTGGGGGCTTCTGGGGAACCCTTCAGCTTGGAAAAAAACCCAGTGTTCAAGAGCACTCTCTGCCCTTGTGAATGCCCTTGTATTCAGACCAAGGACAACAACTCCGAGGGAAGCAATTGTGAGACAGGTTCTTGAGCCTGATGGTTAAAACACTCACCTGAGCTAAGGGAGCTGCAGAGTCACATCCTTGTGGTCAGCCAGGCTGAGCAGATCTGCATAGTCTCACAGGTCCTAGGGGAGGGACATTCATCTTTTGGGGCAGGAGAGTGGGAGGAGAGTGATTTTCTCTATCACAAGAAATTCCAGTCTAAACTTCACAAAGAGTCTTGGCAGCACTTTCTTCTGAACTCCCGGGATTTCTGTGAAAAGCTTCAGTTTCAACTAACACATTTTCCTCATCAGCCTCCATCCCAGGGTATTTAATAGACTGTGATTTGAGTGTGCTGCAGCGCTGCTTCATCACAACACCACGCTAGGCTCAGTGGGTTTATTGCATCATGAGACTTGAATGCTTCCATCTGCACATTTTTTTTCTTTACTTTTACACTGTTTAATGTTCTTTGTTTCATAGTCTTACATAACTGGTATGCATTGTCAATTATCTTTTCCTTTACAGAATTCATCAAAAGCTGCCCAGAACCCATCTCCTTGGGGTGCCAGTGGAAAGTAAGTCACACAGAAACTTACAACAGACCGGCAATCGGAAATTACATTTTCATACCTGCAATATGTTCTGATGCTCTCACATTTTTAATCCCAACTCCTTTTAAGTAACTCTGTTAACATCTGTTTCCAGGAGCACAGGAACTCCATCACCCATGTCCCCTAGCCCTTCTCCAGTCAGCTCTGTAGGATCCCAGGGGAGCACAGGGGCACCTTCCCCTTCTCCTATCATCAGCATCCCACAGCGCATCCATCAGATGGCTGCGAACCACGTCAGTATCACCAACAGCATCCTGCACAGCTATGACTACTGGGAGATGGCTGACAACCTGGCCAAGGAAAACAGAGGTGAGTGGGTCAAGGCGATGGACTGTTCTAGAAGACTGTTGCTTGATTTTTGTCAGGAAATTAGCTATTTTGATAGGAATCCTGTCTGCAAAGTAGAACTGCAGAGGTGATTTTTCCTTCATTCTGTTACAAAATGGCCCAAAAGGCCAATTTTCTTAGCTGTCTTGCTCAGAAGCATCTAACTTATGTCATTGTTTGACTAGTCAATACTGGTGACAGACGTGTCACAGACATAGCTGTTGGCAGCATTGATTGCTATGTGTGTCATTCTGGAGAGAAGGGTTGTTGGAAGGGAAGGCAGCTTCCTGTCCCACAAAGCGGTCGAGCTGGATGGAATGCGTTTAGCCAGACCACGTCAAAAAGCAAGAACATGCTTCCATTCTGTAGAAGGAATGAAGAGACCCTAGCCCTCCCTCCAGCTGAGCAGACACAGATGGGAACAAAGTGCCTCGCTCCCCCTCATGAGCAAACTTCTCTCAGCTGAGCTGGTGTCCATGAGCAAGTGCTTTGGCATCCGACTTGATCATAGAATCATAGAATGGTAGGGGTTGGAAGGGACCTTTAGAGATCATCTAGTCCAACTCCCCTGCAGAAGCAGGTTCACCTAGACAGGTCACATAGGAATATGTCCAGGTAGGTCTTGAAGACCTCCAAGGAAGGAGACTCCACAACCCCTCTGGGCAGCCTGTGCCAGGGCTCCATCACCTGAACAGAGAAATAGGGGTTTTTTATGTTTAAGTGGAACTTTTTGTTTTCCAGCTTCATCCCATTATCCCTTGTCCTGTTACTATCTACTCTAGAAAAAAGAGATGCCCCAACCTCCTGACACCCACCCTTTAGATATTTATAAATGTTAATAAGATCTCCCCTCAGTCTCCTCTTCTCCAGACTAAACAGCCCCAGTTCCCACAGCCTTTCCTCGTATGAAAGATGCTCCAGTCCCCTGATCATCTTGGTGGCCCTGCACTGGACTCCCTCCAGAAGTTCTCTGTCCCTCTTGAGCTGAGGAGCCCAGAACTGGTCACAGGACTCCAGATGAGGCCTCACCAGGGCAGAGCAGAGGGGAAGAACCTCCCTCAACCTGCTGGCCACACTCTTCTTGATGCATCCCAGGATGCCATTGGCCTTCTTGGCCACGAGGGCACATTGCTGGCTCATGTTTAGCTTATTATCAATCAGGACTCCCAGGTCTCTCTCTGCAGAGCTGCTCTTCAGCAGTTCAACCCCCAGTCTGTACTGGTGCATGGGGTTGCTCCTTCCCAGGTGCAGGACTCTGCACTTGTCCTTATTGAACCTCAGGAGGTTCCTCTCTTCCCAACTCTCAGTCCAATCAAAATCCCTCTGAATGGCAGCACAGCCTTCTGGGGAATCAGCCAGTCCTCCCAGTTTGGTGTCATCAGCCAACTTGCTGAGGGTACACTCTGTCCCCTCATCCAGGTTGTTGATGAAGATGTTGAACAAGACTGGCCCCAGAATCGATCCCTGTGGAACTCCACTGGCCACAGGCCTCCAACACGACTCTGTGCCATTGATCACCACCCTCTGGGCTCTGTCATTCAGCCAGCTCTCGATCCACCTCACTGTCCACTCATCCAAGCAACACTGCCTGAGCTTTCTGATGAGGATGTTATGGGAGACAGTGTCAAAAGCCTTGCTGAAGTCAAGGTAGATGACATCTGCTGCTCTCCCCTCATCTAGCCAGCTGGTTATGCACTCATAGAAGGCTATCAGATTGGTCAAACAGGATTTCCCCTTGGTGAAGCCATGTTGACTCCCCCTGATAACCATCTTCCTTCATATGTTTAGTCTTTGATTTTCAGACTAATTTATCTATTTAAAGCAGGGGCTGGGCAGGATTCAAATCAAAGTGAAGACACTTAAGTGTAGGTGTGTACACGTGAGTTGGAGGGCTGATCTCCCATTCCAGTTGATGGAGCCTTGTTCAATACAAATACCAGGGTTCAGAGAGCTCCCGAGCTCACCCTGAAAAGAAGACAGGGCTACAATTCAGTTGCCTACCCAGAGCTGCCAAATGCCCTGTAGGTATCCTTACGTATAGTGCCACTCCAGAAGTCTCCTGTATGTCTTGTGTGAGATTTGCCAGTCCAGGCTGTATGTACCAACTGCCTGAGAGCATCTCAAATGGGCACTACATGCTTCTAAGTAGGCAACTGAATTAAACCCCTAGGAGCTAGTTTGCCAAATCACTCCTTAGGCTGCATTGACCATGTTGTACAGGTCTCTATTGCATAGAAACACAGAATGGTAGGGATAGGAAGGGGCCTCTAGAGATCATCCAGTCCAACCCTCCTGCTAAAGCAGGCTCACCTCAATCAGGTCACACATGAACACATACAGGTGGGTTTGAAAACCTCCAGAGAAGGACACTCCACACCCTCCCTGTGTCAGGGCTCCCTCACCCTCACAGCAAAGAATTTTTTTCTGAAGTGGAACTTTTTGTGTTCCAGCCTATGTGATGGTATTCCTCTGTCATGGTAGCTTAAATACCTGGCATATGTATAGATAGACACTTGTGTGTAGACTTTTTGATTTGGTTGTCCATAATCTCAAAATAAATCTTGCCCAGCACCTGTTTGCTTTATTGAAACTCAATGGAAACTAATGAAAAGCAAAGCCAAAGAACTCACTGTTTTGTTCTTTGAAAACAATTCTGCACCAGCCTGTAGCATCATGAACCACAAGGCTTTAAAATTAATCTCACCAGCACTAAATTTTCATTCCCGTTCAGCTTGGCTCAATTTGCAAGAGAATAAAATCTGTTACAGGGCGACGAGTAGCAAAGATGACTTTGCTCTTCTGATCCTGAAACTGTCTTTTCTCCCTTAGATTTTTTCAATGACTTGGATGCATTGATGGGCCCTGTCACCTTGCACAGCAGTATGGAGCATTTAGTTCAGTACACGCAACAAGGACTTCACTGGGTGCGGAACAGCGCTCACCTGTCATAATGACTGCGTGCCATTGACATAGACAGTATACCCTCCATGGATAATTCAGTTATTCTGGACACTGTGCTACAGAAATAGCCAACCAGGGCATTGATCCAAAACAAAGGTGAATATTTCTTCAATACTGAGCAAAATTTTTCTGAGTGTAGACACGTATGTGTGCGTCTGTACAATATACAATGGAGTCTCTTCAGAATGAATTGTTCTGTACCACTCTCCAAACATTTTCATACACTAGAAATATGAGAAAGAACTGATCTTAATGCACAAAACATACCCTTTCTGTTCCTGTGCTGAAAAATTCAGAAACCAAAATCTCATCGGTTGATTGAACCAAGTGCAATAAGCACAGATCCCCGTTCAGGAAAGCTCGCAAGAGATTCTTCACTTTAAGCTTGTACTGAAATCCCATTGACTTCAGCAGAGCTTAAGCACATAACACAAGGGCTTTCCTGAACTGGAATGAATGAGGGCAAATAGTAGACGTGGAGAACTTTTACTGTGAGCACGGACACGTCACAGAAGTTTCAATGTTTATGTACCATCCAATGTTACTTCCCCACAGGGGCAAGCAGAGGAGTTGTGTAGCCCACATTAAGTTGGAGAAAGATGTAATTCCTTCATGTGCAATAAGTTCCAACAAATTGCATGCATTTCTTTATCTCCTGTCTTTATAAATAACTTTGCCTCTTGTTCAGCTCCTCACCAACAGTATAACCTAGGGTATCAAGCAAAAAGCCTGAAAACAGATATGCTGACAGGAAGAACTTAAAAGAGGTGGTGGAAAATTGCATTCTGTTACTGTCAGTAAATAGATAAATGAAAAAAAAGAAAAAGCCCACATGGCAAACTGCAATCCACTTAGTAAAGAAAATGTGTTAATTTCAGCTGCGTACACACACAGAGAGACGCAGAGATAACAGTTGTTGACTTTGCATGGGAAGGCTTCAGCCCACAGATTTTGAAATTCATATCTTTTTCATCTAGCAGAAGCTTGCAGCATTTTCTCCTAAGTTGTATGGGAGCATTACATGCAATTTCCTTTATCTGGGAAGCTGGGTTTGCTGCTCATCAGGCTAAGAACTATTTCCTATCATAATCCTCTCACTCTTCATGCATAATCCTTAACTAGGCTTTAACATTTCTTGATTTATGGGATGTTTTCAGTTCCTGTTGACAGACTGTGTTTTTCATGCCAGAAGGATTAATCCCACAATAATTGGAATTTAATTTGGGTCAGCTGAGGTCATGGCCAGTTCATATCAACTGTGCTTCCATTCAGTGCATTTCTGTTCACTTTCAGTGGTTTCAAACATTTAGATTTCCTTTTGTGTACCAGAAATACAATTATTTTGCAATTGGGTTCACAGCCTTTACTCAAATCAGCAGCTCCGGTGACTTTCAGCAGACTGTCTTGTCCCAGTCACTTGTTGGACCCTTTGATCATTGTTTACTAATCTAATTCACTTACATGTTAACGAAATGTGAGTACAAAATACTCTTTCAATAGAAGATACAAGTAGCCACTGATACCGATGGTTGATTGATTGGTTCTTGCTGCCTTTATTTTCTTTCCCCATTTTTACAGAGCTGCATTTGGAAAAAAAAAAAAAGAAAGATACCAAACATTGTGGCACATTTTCTCAGTAAAACATCTTTGGTAACACAGGCTGTATGCATCCTGTGATAAAGAGAGGGCTCAAGAGCACACCAAGCCCCACTCACCTGCATTTTTTTCTCCCAAGCCTTCTGACCATAACTCCAGCTGTTTCTCAGACTCAGAGCATTCACCCCACTCATTCAAGCAGCTCTTTGGGGTAGCTACTGAGGAACTGGCCAGCCCCAAACCATCTTGGGCTGATATTTATGATGCTCAGATACTTTCCCTGCAAAAGAAGTCCTGAGCTCAGGCTGTGGTCACTTCTTAGCACAGACTTGAGTGTTACAGTGTGGCTGGCTTTAAGAGTGAACACAGAACTGCCTTTGAAAGACAAAAATACACGTCCTGAGTCCTCCCATCACTCTTAACTCTGGCTGTTACCCACCCCAGAAGGAACACCATTTGTTTGGTCACAAGTATCATGGAAAACTCAATTGGTGCCTTTCTGTTTATCACTCGCCTGATCTCCAGCTGTGAAAGTCTGTCCTGATTTACTCGTAGCAACGGGTTCTGTCAGATGCTTCAATACCATATGAAGGTACTGTGGGATTTCTCCTCTGATCAGGAAAGTGAAGTTCCAGTTAGATTAGCTTCTGTTTTCTTTGACGGTGCCTATGATGTTTATCTTCAGATAAGTTGGAGGGTTTGGGAGCCCTTACTGCTATTTAACGTTGAGAAATTTTAGAAGTGACATATGTTACTTGCCTTAAATGGAGTTTAGTTTTATTGCACATGTGGCATTTGAGTTTCAAATATGGAACTTTGAAGCATGTTTATTTTACTAAGATTGGGATATTTTTCTTAATCACAATGAACTCTTTGTATGGATGTAATATGTTCAAGAAACTTCAACAAAATGCAAGAATTAATGCTGTCCTGTTGTAACATTTCCAAGTACTAAGAATCTCTTGTAGATGATTGTTCTTTCTTGTACATTGTTTCCTATATTGAATTATTCCAGCTAAAATACCCATTGCTTCCATGGAAAACACACACTGGTTTTTAGTTTTAGACACCATCTGTGCTGTCCGAGGAGCACACTGAGCCTTAACTTCTGGTGGTATAACAGGATGAAATAGAAGTCATTTAAACTAACTAGACATGTGACTGGACTAGAGGTTTTGGCCTTCTCTCCGTAGGGTTTCTTGCAGATATATCATGTTAGTGAGGTTATTTAGACTAGAATCCTCCTCTGTGCAGCCTACTTGCCGTCTATGGTTGCTGCAGTTTAGATGACTGAATGTGGCATGATGACAACAAACACTTCATCTTATTAGGGCCCAGTCTGGAAAAGGGCATGCGGTTTTTAGGTCTGGTCCAGTTAAACACATGCTCCACATTAAGACCCTGAATAGTCTTAGGCACTTTGCTGTGCATTGAAGGTGCTCTGTGTATTCTGGATGGAACCAGTAGAGACCATTGTTCTTTGAGGTTCCGTGAAAGATGCTGACTTGTTTCAATTTTATACTAAAAGTCCAGGAACACACAGGCTTCATTACACCATCGCAGTGTTTAGGTTCGTTTAGTGAGAGCAACAAGTCCTTCTGTACAAATACAGGAGGATTATGCCTGGAGGGAGAGGTTTGCTTACAAACAGAGGCTTCTGAATCAGTCAGGGTTGGTAAAGCAACGGGAATGGATTCAAAGGAGCCATATATTGCAGGTGCATGCAACAAACGGAGAGCAGCCTATAGGATCCTCACAGACAGCAAGATCATACTGATCCCTTGGTCTGAATCCTTTGTAATATTCCATGGTGGCATGAATGACAGGTAAGAGGAAAGCATATGCAGAGGTTCAAGTGTGGCCAAAAGCAAAGCATAGTCCTCTCTGTCACGTGGCAGGACAACTCCTTGTTTGCCTGTTTCTTTTATCCAAATATCACAGGGCTCCAAAGGAAGAGGTTATTGTGAACAGATGACCCCTTAAGTAAAAGAGGTTAGAAGATCAAGCCCTAAGTGTGGATACAAACACATATGTATATACTGTAAATCTAAATAGTAATAAACATCACTCAGCATGAAGGATATTACTAGTGCCTACCATTGGTCATCAAATACTCATCACTGAGCAGCTGTATCACCTCAGAAGTGCAGTAACTGTTATCAAAATAATTTGTGCAGCTAATTAATTTATAAGAAATGCACCATAGTATTTCTTTTGTAAAACAAACATGCAACCATTTTTCATGGCTACTGATTCAAATCTACATCACTGAATTGTCAGGATATCTTTTTTTCCCCCCCCCTCCCTAGATGAGGACATATGCTTAGACCTGGCTAATCTGTGCTTAGTTTATCTACCCAAGAGACTTTAGTAGTCAACCAGCCTTAACGCATGTACAGTATATACTATTCACTGACTTAGTTGTAGGTTTTAATCCAAATGAAATTGGAATTTACAAAGTGACTTGGATTAATGGCATCTGCCTCAGATATCCTGCAGATGTGACAATAAATGATTCATTATTTTAAGCAGGAGAGGTTGAATTTTTATGTAAATAACAGTGGATTAATTCCTTGATCTTTTTACAAGTCTTGTTTTTTGTTAAAATGAAAAGATTGTCAAAGCAATAGGTTTTTTAACTCTCCTAAATTTTCTGGAGGGTCATGGGTTCACGGTCAAAGCTATATAAAGGACTTCTCCTTCTGCAATACGCCTTGCCTTTACATAATCCTCTTAATGCTTAATATGTCAGAAAGAAATGTTTCTTCTTCACGGCGAAAGCAATGTTTCCCTCCCCCATTCAGGGAGAATCCTCAAAGTAAAGAACAAAATCTCCTGGCACAATAGAAATACAAACAATGCCTGAAGAATATGGACTTGTTAAGATAACAATAGAAGCCTGGCTGGCACAGACCTAACATGCCTCTCATTTTGGTATCTTTTTGTTAGCATTTACATCACATATTTGAACTCATTGTGTTTGAAACTAGACAATTAGTCTGATTTTCATGTCTTAAAAAGGCCTGGTAGGTCTGATCACTATCATAATTATAATGGTTACGTTAGCTTATGTGCTGTACATCGAGGGCTTGGAAGACACCTAAACATAGATAAATTTGTCATAATGCATTCAGGAAAGCATTGGGATGACCTTACGTCTAGTCTGTCTTGAAAACTGGAGAACAATCCCTCTCACCCAGTACTGTCAGCATGAAAATTTGGCTACTTTAATGTCTCTCAGAAAGATGCCATTTGCCCTCAATAAGGCCAAGACTCCATTTCCAGCGTTACTGGTTGCCATGCTGTGAATTGTTCTTAAGGTCAATTAACCAGCTGGGAAAGTCACTTTAGGCAATGTTTCTGCTTACCTCACTAAAAGCTATGTAGAGGAAAAGCACTGAGATTTGGGGCAGACAAGGCTTTGTGGTTCTTTCAAAAGACAATGTTTCTCCTTGGTGAAACAGGCGGGATTCAGCTGGGGCTCACTCTTCAAGTAGTTCCTCTGCCTCCACTTGCTGCCTGGCTTTATTGCTGTTGGTAGTCCACAAGTACACCTCCTAGGGGTGTCTTCTACATTGGCAGTCCAAGTTGCCTTTCAAACAGGCTGCTTGAGCATGGAGCAAGTAACCCACAGGTTATTTGCAGGGCCTTGCTTTCCCCCACAAAACCAGCAGCAAATACAGAAAAGTTCCCTCTCTCTCCTGATTTGCGTAGCTTGAATCTCAAATGCTATAGCTCGAATCACAGAATCACAGAATCCTAAGGGTTGGAAGGGACCTTGAAAGATCATCTAGTCAAACCCCCCTGCCAGAGCAGGCCACCTCCTACTGTAGGTCACACAGGAACTCGTCCAAGTGGGTTTTGAATGTCTCCAGAGAAGGAGACTCCACAACCCATCTGGGCAGCCTGTGCCAGTGCTCCCTCACCCTCACAGTGAAGAAATTCTGCCTTATATTTCTTTGGAACCTCTTATGTTCCAGCTTGTACCCATTGTCCCTTGTTCTATCATTGGACATCATCGAGAAGAGCCTGGCTCCATCCTCCTGACACCCGTCCTTTACATATTTGTAAACACTAATGAGGTCACCCCTCAGTCTCCTCTTCTCCAAGTTGAAGAGCCCCAGCTCCCTCAGCCTTTCATCCTAAGTGAGATGCTCCACTCCCTTCATCATCTTTGTGGCCCTGTGCTGAACTCTCTCCAGCAGCTCCCTGTCCTTCTTGAAGGGAGGGGCCCAGAACTGGACACAGTATTCCAGATGTGGTCTCACGAGGGCAGAGTAGAGAGGGAGGAGAACCTCTCTCAACCCACTAAGCACAGCCCTTCTAATACACCCTAGGATGCCATCGGCCTTCTTGGTCACAAGGGCACATTGCTGGCTCATGCTCATCCTGCTGTCCACCAAGAGCCCCAGAGCCCTTTCCCCTACACTACTCTCTAAGAGTTCATCCCAGCCTCATCTCTGCTGCCCTTGAAAGACTCCAGGGTTTCCAAGCAAAACAGAATGATGAAAAAATGTGGGTTTCCTCTGTCCCAAGGCACGTATTCCTTTTCGGGAGTGCATACAAAGAACAGCATGGATCATAAGGCTCTCAGGTCTCATGTTTCTCATATGTACTAACACAGGGATACTTAACAGTTCTCTGCTTCTTAGGGCTTTATGAGAATTAATTAATGTTTGCAAATCACTTCATATCCTCAGAAGGAAAGTGCTGTAAAAGAGCTATGGAAAAAACTGCTAAGTACACTGGATGAATTTCACCCCTGAGTCCAGAGCTACAAGACCCTCAGAATCCTTAAATACCATGTAAGCTCTCAATGTAAGTGCCAGAGTATATTAAACTTGTGCCTAGCGCTGATGGGAGTCAGAGGCTAGGTGAAACTGCCATTCCCAGAGTATCTGTATCTTTGATTCTGGTAGAGAGCAAGGATCACAACAGTACATAATGGGACAAACAGTGTAGGTTAACCAAGGGCTGTGTAGCCATCCTAAGAATTTCAGATCTTTTTATGTTTTTGAGCCACTTTGTATTTCTGTGACAGAAATTTGCCTCCCTAGTTGTACCAAGTGTGTTTCTTGTAACAGCCTCAGAAGTATTCAACTCCTTTGTTATTCCAACTGCAGCTTCAAATAACTTCAAATCAATGGAAATTTTCTGTTAGAATGGTGCATTGCAGAGAGGACTAGTCACTTAAAGAAACACTTTTTAAAAATATCTCTCTCACAACAAAATATGTGTCTGTGATGCACGTTGCCAGTAACTGATCTGGGAAGTCAGAGATACATTGGGAGCATGGTGTTCAGAGAGGTACCTTCCCGAATCACTCCATTGTTAGCCAGCATCCCCAGGTCAAATCCCGAGCTCTGTTCTGACACGTTACTTCTAGAAGTCATTGATAAAGCACTTCATCAAGGACTGAACACCAGTCAAATCAACAGAATGTTTCTTTTACTGTTCATAGTATTCAGGCAACACTAAACAAATCTTTCCTTCTTTAGCACTAGTTGTCTTTTTTTCCTTCACTTGGCATTCTTAGATACAGAATCCTCACCCTGTAAACAGACACAAAAGGAAACACTTCCTGCAGGAGCAACCTAGACATAGACAGGCCTTTCCTTGTCTTTTTCTAACTTCCATTTTCTAAAATATTTGTTTTGAAAAAGGGTGTTTTCATTTGTGGTTTATTATAAAATCAGAGATTGGTTTGGGTTGGAAAGGACCTTCAAATATCTAGTTCCAATTCCCCTGCCATGGGCAGCAACACCTTCCACTAAACCAAGTTACTCCAAGCCCCATCCAGCCTGGCCTTTAGCACTTCCAGGGATGGGGCATCTGTGGCCTCTCTGGGAAACCTGTTCCAGTGCCTCACCACCCTCACAGGAAAAAATTCTTCATCTAATCTAAAGCTCCTCTCAGTTTAAAACTGTTATCCCTTGTCCTAACACTACATGCCCTGGTCAAAAGCTTTTCTCTGACTTCTCCAGTACCCCTTTAGGTACTGGAAGGCTGCTATAATGTCTCTCTGGAGCCTTCTTCAGGCTGAACAGCCCCAATTCTCTCGGCCTTTCTTCACAGGAGACGTTCTACAGCCCTTTGACTATTTTCATTGTCCTTCTCTGGACCTTCTCCAACAGGTCCATGTCTTTCCTGCGCTGAGGACCCCTGAGCTGGACACAGTACTACAGATGGTGTCTCAACCAGAGCGGAGCAGAGGGGCAGAATCACCCCCTTGACCTGCTGCCCAAGCTGCTTTTGATGCAGCCCAGAATGCAGTTGGCCTTCTGGGCTGTGAGTGCACATTGCTGGGTCATGTCCAGTTTTTCATCCATCAGTAACCCAAGTCCTTCTCCGCAGGTCTGCTCTCAGTAAATCCCCCATCTGTATTGATACTGGAGCTTGGGCCAACCAAGGCATAGGACCTTGTACTTGTCTGTCAAGGTCCTTATGAATGTCAAAGTCCCTTTGGGGGTCTGCTTTCACCCATGTCCATCTTCCATTTGCATAAGATGCTGTATAGGAAGATGGGAACTTCTGGCTATCCCCAGAAAATCACAGATAGCTAACCAGTGTCACGATCCATACAAAAATTCTTTTTTTGTCTCCTCAACCTTTCATTTGTCTTCCTGGTCCCCTAGTCAGCTCTTCCTGCAGTTCCAAGTATTTTCTTCCCCGACCACATCTTCCAGGACAGGCTTGTGACACACAGGACAAGCTAGAGCTAAATTAGCCACAGGAAAAAGAGATGGTGGGCAGTGCAGACCTGCTCCGAGCAGCTCAGGATCTTTCTGCCTTCTTCTTGTTCCCACCCTTCCTGTGGAACTGGTGTCCATCTTCTCCCATTATTCCTAGCAAGAGAGTTCAGTTCCCTCCGAGTGCTGATGACTCTATGCATCATTTTTCGCCAGCTCTTCTTCTCTGTGTGGAAAGGAAAGACAGTAATCTGGGGACTGAAAGCACTCAGTACCAGTGACTCAAATACCCGGTGTGAAAAAGCAGTGTAGCTTGGGGGGGTTATGGCAGCATCTCCTGGCCCAGCACTGCTGCCTGACATTGACCCACTCGAATGAACATTGCCACTTTATGGCCCTGCAGTAGAACCAGCAGGAACTGGTGGTTTCACACCGGTGCAAGGACCCTTTTTGGGCCATTGAGGACACACATTCAGCTTTGTAATAACTCACTGGGGATAAATAGCATGAGAAAGTGCAATGGGAGAGAAAAAAGGTCCTGATTTAAACACCAAAGTTGGGATTCACCTCATCTTGTACTGAAGGTCTAAAATAAGGACAATGAATTGAAGTGCTAGAAGTGCTTGTTTCTGTCCTCTGGCTACAAAGGGAATTTAGGTGATTAGCTCAGATATAAAGGCACTATAAATCCCACCCCGGGTTTACAATCCTACTGTTTCTCATGAGAATGCCTGCTGAAACTGGTACATATCTTCAGATACCCCAATGCAGGATGGGGCCAACATTACATTGGGAGGGAGTAAATATGCAGGAAAATAGGCATAAGGTAAATACATTCATTTATGAGATGTTTAAAGCCTATGTCTTAGACCATCTCTTGCCCACTCTCTAATTCACAGGGCCCAAATCCAAAGAAGTAAGTAGTTCCTGGAGGACTGAATATGCACCTTTCTTCTATTAAGATTACTGAAATATCAAGAAAACATATTTTACAGTTTGCTAAACACTTGCAGGCACTTTTTCCATATGTTGTCTAGAAGCAGAACTGGCTTCCTTAAAACAGAAGGAACAGTTTTTTCTGTAGATGGTGGAAGAGATGAGGTTGGCCATGAGCCCACATGAAACCAATCTTGCTCTTTTTTATGGAAATTCAAGAACGATTTTCAATTCATTATGTGAAAACGGCCATTTTATCCATGACAAAGAGCCTGTAGGCCACTTGGGGCCACCTAAAGCGGACCAGGGCTGGCCAGGCAGCGTCCCTTGCAGTCGGTGGAGACTGAAAGAGCGGTGTTGTGCGAGAGCTTCAGTTGAAGGTGTGTTTGCAGTGCCACTGGCAGGATGTCTCTTTTGGCAGCAGGAGAGGCAGAAGCAAAGGCAGAGGGGTCAGGCACTGGGAGAGCTGCTCTCCGGGAATCCTGAGGCTTAACGTCTGGTCCTCCTGTGCAGCAGCATCGCTCCGCTCTGACCATAGCAGGTGGATATGATAACTGTTACAAGAAATCATGACTGCACACACACACACACACGCTTACTGCCTACAGCAACTCCCCACCACTCCAGACATGTTACTAATGGAAGCCTGGGCTGGAGCTTTGTGCGCTGACCAGGGCCATGTTACAGTAGGCATCCTACAGACACTCTCTTCCACGGAGATGCCATGACAAAGAAGCCAAAATCAAACCATGTGGTGGGTGAGTGAGGGAAACAAATGAGTGGGGAAGACAGTACAGAGCAGCCAGAATAACAGGAATGCTTAAACTTGTCATCACTTCTCCAGACGATTGCAATAAAGGATTCCCTCCCAATTTCTCACACTGTGTGTAGCACCAGTGGCTGAAAAAGCAACGTGGTGTGCCCAGTGAGGGGCTCAGCCAGCCACGGGCACACTGGCAGTGCAAACGGCACATGGTGGGGCACTGGTGAATCTGTGACTCTTCCCCACCTCCCCTTTTCACACGGTGACAGTCCCTGGCCAGGTGAGGTGAGCAAAGATCAGCCTGTGACCAGAGTTATTCTTTTAACAAGCTGCAGAGATTCATTTCTGTGTCTCGTTTATAGCAACAAATGTCAGCAGATTTTTGTGTAAAATTCTTTGAGTCAGGATGGCTTTTATTTGCAGCTCATAAAATACTGCTGCCCGAGGCCTCTCCCCACCCAGCCAAAGCTTTAGTGGTTTATCTTTCCACTGACCATAATCCCACACTATGTCCCCATACGGCAGGCAATATTGTTTACACAGGTTAATAAACGGAGTATTCTGTACAGTAATTTATGCTGTAAAGTATGTACATACATCATGGTAGCAGTCACAAATGCTTTGAACTGCCTTATCTAATAGATTGGTTAGCGTTTCCCTCCCTTGCTCCAGAAGACTTTAAATTCTTTTTATCTTTTTGCATTAGGTATTTTTTCAATTCCTGCATTTTGACCCAATTACTGACCAAAAAGAATTTGGTTTTTTTACAGTAAATAGAGATCTAAAATTCAAGTAGAAATAGCAAATTCACTGCCCATCCAACTAACATAGCTCTGATTATTATGATTAAAAATAAATACGGTATACTCTTATCTGTGTATCATAGTATATGCCAGAAATCATATTCCACTTGTGATCAACACAAACAAGAGCTTTAGTAACTTTCACCTATTTCATTCTGCTATTGTGAGACCAAAAAAAAAAAATAAACTACTTAATCTAAAATTAATGTTGCCGTGAGAGCCCTGGTCTATATTCCTTCCTCAGGCAAAACTCACGCTGGCTTCAGTGGGAGCTTTACCTAAGTAAAAGTACAACATAGGGACATTACAAAAACAAATATATCACGTACGAACAGTACATGTGCTTTGTAGTCCTTCCTTTACTCTTTAGCAAGAAACATAGGGTAAACACTACATCTGTAACGGTCCTCTGTCTCGCTCTTTCATTTTTGCTGTACAAGTGAAAAACTGATGTTCAAAACCAACTGGGTTTGTTCCATTCGCTCAAGCAAAATAGAAATCTTTTGGGGATCAGTTCCAAGTCAAACTAGAAAAGGCAAGAAAGTTTTGCTTTTGTTTGTTTTCATGTGAAATTATGTTACACAATTAAACAGGTTCATCCGTACAAAGGCAATGAAATTATTAATGACTTGGTTTCCTGTTTGGAGATTTTGCTATGTCCACGGTTCATATAAAACTCATGTAGCACAGTTTCTGGGATGGTGAAAAATCCTACTGTAATGTAACAGAATGAGCCTTAAGGATTTGTAAGAATAAGCACTTTTATATTAAAAAGCAAATATTAATTCATCAGTAAGATTACTTTTTTAATGTGACAATAAACCATGAAATCAACATCCTTCTGTCTCAATTATGCCTCATCTGTCTCTTCCTTAAGCCTTTTTCCGAGGGAGAAAATTGCCTGGTTTTGTGTTACAGCTTTCGTGTTCCATCACAGCTGCCTGTGCTCTCGCCTAAGCCACCAACTCTTCGCCACACTTGCATCGTGAATGAGCTTGTTTGAAACCCTCCTATAAGGAAGAAGGAAAGGCTCATTCAGCAAAGGAGATCTCATTAGCAAGACACCAAATTTAACTGGGATTTCTAACAGAACCAATATGTGAAGAGAGGCAGCTCTTTGGGAGAAGGAGAATAGAGTTACTGTTACTTTTTAGTGAGGTGCAGGATGAGTACAGAACCAAGCCAAACTTTTCTTTATGTAGATGTAGAAGACAAGCCCTCGTACCTTAAGACTACTGACATCTGTAAATAGTGCCAGGAGAGCCATGATCTCAGCAGCTGCAGACACAATTTATAGTCCAGTATTACGATAAAACCACAAAAAACACAAGTACCGAGTCACTCTCCATCCTGACATCCTCTGTCCACACACACTCCCACATATATTGTTCACCAATTATTTCCCAGATCCTACAGCTTCTTCCCACATAGAATCATAGAGTGGTAGGGGTTGGAAGGGACCTTTATAGATCATCCCATCCAATTCCCCTGCAGAAGCAGGTCAACCTAGATCAGGTCGCACAGGAATGTGTCCAGGCCATCTCTCAGAAGTACATATTCCAGTATGCTTTTAGGGGTCAAAAGTTAAATGCTGCTGTTTTAACACCCCTATTTGCAAGTGGTAGCTTATGGTGGTTCTCTTCTGTTCAATCAGTACCTAAGGATCCGGGGGTTGGTATTTCTTCCTGGGGAAATCACATTCTCCTAAGTAGCATAGAATCATAGAATGGTAGGGGTTGGAAGGGAACTTTAGAGATCATCTAGATCATCTAGAGCATCTGACAGCTCTGGCAGGTACTGGCTGAACATCTCAGGGGCAGAAGAAAAGAGCTTCACCAAAAATATTCTGCACTTTTCTGACTCACCTCGCCATCATACACAAATATGTGCATTTAATGGACTGTAACCATCTCATACTGAGGGACACAAATGAAGGGCTATTTTGGGTGGGGAATGTACTTCAGGAAGAAGCTCTGGCTTACGACATGTTGCAGTTTATGACGTCTAACACAAAACATGGCTGCTCCCCATCATTGCCAGAAGTCTCCTGTTGGTTCAGGAGAACAGGCAATGAATGGTCTCCCCAGGCACTGCCATCATCAAAGGATGGAGACAACTTCCCCATTGTCTGCAGCACCTGAGGAGCTGTTGTACCACGAACTACAGCGGCAGTTACGTGCAGCTGTGCTTCCAAGACCACCAAGGCTCGGAGTGAGCCCACTGCTATCTCCCACACCAGTGCTGGTTCAGTCCTACACACCACATGCAGCTCCATTAACTTCTGCTGGGTTAGAGCTGCTTGCTTCAGCACTGCCTCCCTCCCTGAGTGCCTCAGCTGGTAATCCTGCAAAATACTCAAGCCGAATTTTATTTCTTGACTTGTTTCTCAAAAACCTCCTCTTCTCAGGGTAATACAAGGTCAGGAGAGAAATCAGGCAACACGAGGCTGAAGACTTGGAGGGCCCACTTCAATGATCTTGTCTTACCTCCCAGGAAAACACAGGTCATAGTATTTCATCAAGGGATTCCTTTATGAAAGGCTAACATCTTGATGAAGAGAAGCCTAACCTTTTATTAAGGCACCCGGTCTTGCTTTAAAGACACAGAGCAATGAAGAATTTACCACAGCTCTAGGACTGCTATTTGCTAAAAACTCTGCCCTAGGGCTTTACTTTCAATGATATCAAAGCCAGCTGCAAAACCAAACAGAAGAAAAGAAAACCCAAAACCTGAAGGCAGAGTATCTGTATAGAAAGAAAGGAAAAAAAGATTATGGGGAAATGTTACATTTTATGGGAGTTTCTGCCCTTAATTTGAGGAAAGTACGTACAGACAGCAGTATTTGCTGTTCTGAAATAGAATAGGCTGTGATCATGTTCACTAGACATGCAAGCCCACAGACAAAACACAAAAGGAAACGTTTCAAGAAGTACTGCTGAAATGCAGACCTTTCATGAAATGTAGTCCTTTCACATTTGCATCAAGCTCACATCCATAATGATGTGGCTCTTTCTTTAACTTAAGACTAGGAACCAGCAGCATGTGTGGATGTGTCTTAAAATGAAACCCAGGCTACTCAACTGTCTGGTTAGGGATTAATAGCCCAAAATCTCCTGTACTATAAGGAATTACAAATCAGTAGAGATGTACTGTTAGAGTGTCTCCTAGGACCATTTATGCAACTCCTGACAGTCTGAGTTTTTACTGATTTGATTTTCTGTACTCATTTTTCCAGCAACAGTGTTACAAATCAGCTGTAAGAAGCTAAGGTTACATATGTCAAGAACTATGACTTGATGGCATATATGCCTACATGTAGTTTAAAATAATGGAGAACTCAAACCTACAAATACAGAGATTTCTTTTTCTTTTGCTTTTTTTTTTCCTGTCCCTCAGAAAAGAATTTGTCAGTCCCACAGTGCTATGGGCAGCTTATGATTTACAAATCGCTCCAGGTAAAGCAGAGAGAATGGACATAAAGCACAGGAGACTAATCATTTTGAAAAGCAGGCAGGGAAAGGCTCCCCATCTTTTAAATACTGCCTTGAGGGATATCCCCAGCCCTCCCACTGCTAGTATGCTTCTCAAAAAGTACTAAAAGCAAGCTTTTGCAGCCATGGCTAGTTAAGAGTTTAGGCATTGTAACAAGATACGTCACTGTAGGTCCCTTGCCCCAGAGTACAAAAACCCCAGTGTCAGGCCCTAGGCCACCCTATGCACTATATGGAGGAAATCTGGATTACTTGGATGAACTTGGATGAGTGAAGAGCTCCTGGATGATTATTTGGAAGAGCACTTGGATGACTAATTGGATGAGTGAAGAGCTCCTGGATCGAGACAAGCAGCAGCGTCTGAGCAGGACAAAAAAACTCCAGTCCCTTCTAAAGCATCAGCACCTACACAGGGTCCCAGAAAAGCCCTTCTACCCAGGTAGATCTAATCAAGGCATCTTCCTACACACACTCTTCAGGGTACTGAGAAAACCTTTTACGAAACGAGTGAGCCAGGAAGCAACAGTTCAATTATTTACTTTGTTTGCAGGTCACTGTGGCAGGTTATTTGTTAAAACCTGCAAGCAAGCCTTTCTTAATGAAAACAGGCCCTCTCTCAGGAACAGACCCTACTCCAAGCTGTACATTATGACCAAGTACTTATTTATAACACTAGTGTTTGGAAAAAATGACTACAGAAAATCAAATCCTAGAATCACAGAATCATAGAATGGTGGGGGTTGGAAGGGACCTTTAGAGATCATCTAGTCCAACCCCCCTGCAGAAGCAGGGTCACCTAGATCAGGTCGCATAGGAACATGTCCAGGCGGGTCTTGAAGACCTCCAAGGAAGGAGACTCCACAACCCCTCTGGGCAGCCTGTGCCAGGGCTCCCTCAACCTGAACAGTGAAATAGTTTTTGCTTATGTTTAAGTGAGACTTTTTGTGCCCCAGCTTCATCCCATTACCCCTTGTCCTGTTGCTAGATACAACAGAAAAAAGTGATGCCCCAACCTCCTGACACCCACCCTTTAGATATTTGTAAATGTTAATAAGATCTCTCCTCAGTCTAGACTAAACAGCCCCAGTTCCTGCAGCCTTTCCTTGTATGAAAGATGTTCCAGGTAGAAACTCACATTGCCAAGGCAATCTTCCCAGTCCCAGCACCAGTCACAGTTCCCCCCCTGCCAAGGGCCCAGGACATGTACCACCGCAGCACATGTGCACCACCCTCACATCTGTTCTTGCACATCACACACTGGCAGCAGCCAGACAAAAAAAAACATTAGGTTAAATGATCCTTGGATGCAATCAACAGAGCAGCTATTACTGGTATCCTAAATTCACTGATAAAATGAAAAGAGAGGAAGTCTCTTCTATAAAAGATGTCTCAACTTCAAGGGCACAAAACAATAAACAAAATGCCATCAGTTCTGGCAAGTGGATGCAACCTGACCAATCTAGACTCAGTGCATTGTTTTTATAGCTATCTTCATGATGCTGCATGGAGTAAAAACTTCAGAAAGGTTTAGATGAAGCAGATATAATTTGTTCTTGCTTCATGAGAACATAAATTTTGACTAGGAAGAGATTTAAGGATCTAGTTTTAGGTCTCCTTATCCAGCCTGAGCTAATAGTTTCTAATCAAAACGAGGTATGGGCTGTCGTGTATTAAGTTGTTTAAGACACTGCAAGAGTAGAGAATTTAACCTTAAACTCAGTGAAGGAGAAAAAAGTTTTGTCTTTGCTTGTTGCTTTAGGTCAGTCTCACAAAGCTCCTCATCATCATCCAGACAAAGCCACAAGAAAAGAATAAAGCCGTATTGTCTGTCTCCAAGCATAAGATAGGGTAGATTGATACGCACTTCACATGCTTTCATAAAGCCCCTGTGAAAGCATCAATAGGTGCTTTGAGAAGATATAAGTCAGTTGGAACCCTGAAAGCAATCCAAAATTCACTTTTGATTACACCTTTATTGCGCGTGTGTTCTGAAAATTTTACACTAAAGAAACAGAAGTGACCCACTGGGTTTGCTTCTCCAGCTCAGCTATTCTATTCACCTTTCCATTTGCTTTACAAGTGCCAATTTAAAACATGTGGGTCAGGCACAACTGGCTCATAATGAAGAGATGACATTCAGATTACATTGTATTTATTAAAGCAAGAAAAAGACTCCACTAACTGGTGGCTTCCTAATTGTAAGTAATGTTGCAAATTGATCACCATCTTAGCTGCCCTCTCTAAGATGAGCTGGACAGATCCTAATACCCCTACTGCTCCTTTTCAAGTAAGACTGCAGAAACGAATGATCTGTGGATTTCAACACAATGTATCACAACCTCAGCACTAAAATCCTCTCAGTGGCACTTTCCCGGGTAATATTCTTCACTTGGTCAACTTTCAATTCACTCCCAACTTCCTACCTTTGAGAATGTATTCATTTCCAATATTACATCCTAATATGGAATACATCTTGGTTATCTAGTCAACACAGCAAAACAGCACTTTAGTATGAAGTAGACTCAAAAACCAAGAAGTGCTTGAAAGTCAATTCCTTGTTCTGCTTCAAGAATGTTTGGGATTTTAACTCTAGAAGACGGGACTTTGCAAACAGGGCTCTTAGAGAAGCCCTCAAGAGTTCCATGGGAGAGAAATCTTCAGCTCCAAAACCAAGAAAGCTTTCTGCAACATCTTAATGGGATGGGGAGAGGGATCATCTCTATAACTGAGATGTGTTTTCAGTATCTGGCTCCCACAACAGCCCAGCCCTGGAGGTCACTGTCTAATTCTACATTAATTATTTGTGACTTTTCAAGCAGCAATCCACATGAGCAAGGAGGCATAGAGAGAAAACAGTGTCTCACCAGCAGGGCATTTAGCACATACAGGCAAGCATATTGATAGTAAAGTAGTTGTGGCTCTTTTGACACAAAAGGCACAAGCTTGCTTTGCTTGTGTTACAAGTCCATGTATCAACCTGGGATGAGTGGGTTGGAAGGGGCACAACTCCTGCTAAATATCAAAGGGAGCTCCACCTTCATTTTGCTGCACGTGCTTTCTCATCCAGACGTGTCTCACAGGCATGCCATGGAATTCCAGATGACTCTACTTTACCGTCCTTCACTGTGTCGTGGATGTGTTACCAGAAAACTAGACTTTAATGATGACCTGAATGGCCACAAAGTGGTAATGATAAACCTTGTAGATCTGCACAGAAAAGCTCTTACCATGGAGACTGCATGAGCACTGTGGGTAAAGCATGTCACAACTACTAATACATGAAAAGGAAGCCGCAAATAGCTTGAGGATGGCATAAAAGCTGACAGATGGCAAAAAAGAAGCATTTAAAAGGCCCTTTTAAAATAAGGGTAAGACCTTTCTTCTTGACACGGTAGAAATAAAAGGATTTAGGAACGTGAGATAAGGTCAGGTTACTGGATAACACAGACTTCCTGGATAGCAAGACATTTGCCAGACGAAGTGAGACAGCATGAATGTTAGAGATGCCAGAGAGGAACTGCTTACAGCAATTAAGGTCTGAGGTGATGAGCTCAGCACCAACTGCCTAAGAAACACTACAGGCTTCTCAACTAAGACATCTGCTCAGGGTACAGCTGCAATCCAAACAGCTAACACGACGTTTGACTACTCAGTGAATGAGATGGTGAATAATGCAGAAAATATTCTCCCTTTATGCCAATCACAGCTGAATTCTCCTCCAGAATACTGCCCATTCCCCTCCCTAAGTTCTAGAAGGTCCTGCAGAAGCAAGTGCAGGTCAGAGAGTAAGTATGAGAATAAGCAAGTTGGGGGTGGAGGCAGAAGCAGGGACTGTCACAGGAAGAGACTGAAAGGAATGAGATTTGTTTGTCTCAGGAAGGAGACAGATAGGAAGGCACACAGTAAGATAAAATACCAAATACACAGAGAAGTATCTGACACTTCTCTTTACCTTGCTGCATAACACAAGAATAAAGGAACATTCAATGAAATGAAGAGCTCGTGTATTCAAAGCTGATCAAAGGAAATTCTCTTCCACATAATGTGTAATTGGACAGTGGCAGATATCACCACAGGAAGCACTGAGGTCAAGAACTGTGCAGGATTCAAAGAACGATTGGATGGCTATATGGATCACAGGAACATCCAGTCAGAACAATTATGTTAAACTTTGGGAGAAGTAAAAAGATAGGCTTTCAGAGTTTAAGTACCTGACTACAGGAGAATTAAAATGAGGTTTCTGTATGGGTAGACTATCCCGTGTCTTTCTCTGAGGTCTTTCTATCTTTGCAAGCAGTCAATGCTGGTTCCTTTCAGTCCAGATCATCAGTCTATGTGAACTACACAATTTCTGTTTTCCCACTGTGACTTCAGAGACACTGAAAAGTCTTTTCCAGCTGCAACAATGCCAGCAAATTCAAACCTGCCTTTTGCCACTAAAGGCACAGCTATGGCACCATCTCTAGTGTATCAGTGCAAGGCATTTTTCTCACAATGCAATTTCCTTTGACACAGAGCGGCCACAACTGCAGTGCTGCAGCCATGTAGATGCAGAGTGACAGAGCTGGCTGCCTTTCACACCTCACCCCAGGATAAAGCTCAGTCTTGCCTGCTCCTTTTCACTGTCTTGCATTCTCTGCTACAGAAAGGGCAAAGTTTCACCTTGACTTCAAAGCTTAATCTACAGCCCACTGTAAGGAGGCTTGTGCACTTGAACTTCCTCTTTCCTAACTATGTACCCCTAAGGACTAACTTCTCATACAAGTGGCATAGTTTGACTATGGTACTAAATGAAAGTAGTCCAAGCATTCTGTCAAGTTCCATATAGTGAATCCATATGTCTATCACCTTCAGGACTTCAGGGCTAAGCAGGAGATACGGGCTACATGCTGCTTATCCCAGCTGCAGTGGCAGCAGTTCTGTATCTGCACAACACGTCAGTAAATTCACTTCAAATGCCTCTCTGATGCCTAGACAATCAAGTACACATTTTCTTCATAGTTCTAATAGGCTTAGGTGCCTGAAACCTATTCCATTGCAGTTTAAACGCTAATATCTCCTTTTGAAGATACACATGCTTACAGTTTTCCACTCCTCTCCCAGCCTTATAAACTACCTATCTCAAATTCAGGTTGTTGCTGTCCCATCTTCTCATAAGCAGCAGCCCAACAACTTTTCTCTGTTTTTACCTAGACCTGAAGATAGCATATTTTCACAGGGCAAGATCCTGAGCAAGATCAAGAGGGCAGAGCAACATTTGTATTCCTCCGCCTCTTTTCCTTTCTTCAAATGCATGTTGGGGGAATTCACATTCATTATGACTTGTGTGCAAAGGTTGTTTGCAAAGGTTGATCTTTCTACTAGCAGATAGATACAGTTGAGGAACCCACACAAACTGAATCCAAATAAAAACAAACTTCAAAACACTACGGGTATTGCCAGGGAACTGTACTGATCATTACTATAATTTAAAAATCTCTTTCAGGTCTTTTTGACCCGTCAGAATGAGCCTCTTAACTTTGCCTCCAAACTGAAATTATCAAAACCATTAGAGTTTAGTTGCTTTATAATGCACCTTTCTCCAAACATAACCTTCCTGAGACAGTGACCTATGCTCCATGCAGTATTCTGGAGGGGCCTAATAACCATCTTCCAGAGGACTGTATTGCCTCTTTCATGGTGCATTATAGCTCACTGTTCCATCGGTCTAGTGTCTTGTTTGCCTTTTTTATTGCAGCTGTGCACTGAAGTGACAGTTCCTATGATTTTTTTTTTCCACAGTAACCCCTTTCTCTCTCTGATCAGAGTGCTGGATGTAACACCCATTCCCTACATTTGCTCTTTGTTCCCAGACTAATTACTTTTCATTTTCTATACCAAGCAGCATTTGCCATCTGCTGGCTCATCAACTAAATGATCCAAATCCCTTCTGAATCCTCTTGCATTGTTCCTTATCACTTCTCTGTGCTTCCAGTTTTGCCATTCAACCGGCAGAGATTTCTCACACACAAGGCTCAGATGAGGCACAGGAGCAGACATGGGAATCCACAGGATCTCCTCACACCTTGGGCTGAGCATCCCGCCTAGATTTGCCACTTGCTGCATTCATATAGAAAAGAAGGGTTAGCTTTGGCAAAAATTAGGCTCACATATGCTTCAGGCTGCTTGAGATAAACGATGGCTTCAAGCCCAGGCCCTGTGCTGGAGGACAGTACAAGACGGTGTCTTACACCAGGGATTCCAAAGATTGTGGATGGGCTGCTGCAGCTTTCAGAGGCCCCATCTGGTGTGTCCACCACACCACTCTCCACCTCACAGCTCTCACTACTAGTTCTGCAAGGAGAAGCACACATCTCTTCCTTGCACCATCCTGTATGTGTCTGCAAACATGTGCACACAGGGTAAGTGGAAAAGAGGAGCAAAATGAGTCTTCACCCATATAGAAATAGGCAAAAGTATAAATTCTCTCTCAGCCCAACAGCATGATTTCTGTTTTGAATCCCCTCAGGAAATGTCCCATGCATGGAAGGCCAGATGTCTGTGTAGAAGAAGTAGGGGTCAGCTGGGGACACACACTCTTTTCCCGGCTCTCAGCACCAAAATAGTGTGGGCTAAGCGCTGATGCTTTTAAACTAGGGTTTATGGGCAAGCCTTATGCTGTGCTGATGCATGTGCCACATGGCAGTCTCCTGGAAACTTTCCTGCCTTAGCAACAGCAAGCTTGTCTTGCTAGTCATAGAAAGGTAGGGGTTATAAGGGACCTTTAGAGATCATCTAGTCCAATCCCCCTGCTAAAGCAAGTCTATTGCCTTTGCCTTATTTTGTTTGGCATTTAAGAAAAAAGTTGTTTCAGATTACCCAGAGCATATAACCTTTTGGATCTTTTCTTGTTTTCCCTTGAAAGCAATGTATGCATGTGAGGCATTGTCAGTTGCCTGTCCAAGACACATTCAGGTAAGAGAAGAACTGGACAACTTATGCATTTTCTTGCAATTTTTCTAATCATTTATTTATGTGGAAAGTGATCACAAAGTGGCCCGTTCAGAAAGTTAAGATTTTGCAGCTGGTTTATGGTCCACCTGTAAAAAGATCTATTTTTTCTTTAAAGTGCTTTGACTTTTCTGAATGACAAGTTCAGATAGACTGGGCTTCATTTCCAACAACACATGTTGCTGCCATTTATAGTGGTTTTACATGGCGATTTCAGTTAGGAGTACAAAATGTGGATAAATCTTTAATAAGCTACAAACATCAGAGGAAATAATTTGTGCTATGCCTTTCTCAGGCAGCAAAGCAACATAACCAGCTTCATTAACTTGGCCTTGGCTATAGCTGTGGCTGGAGATACTACAGTTTGTAAAAAATTTTCCACATACTTAAAATCAGCTGGAGTTCTAGGTGCTCAGCATTTCTGAGAACCCTTTTTTACCTCTATTTGACCATGGAAAAACCAGCATTCGCTCTATACTACGCATACTAAATACTCTGTTCTGCCGAGACAGAGTAATGGGAAAAAAAGTTTTGTTAATTCATGGATGGGTTGGATTGGTGGGCTGAGGCCAATTGCATGAGGTTCAACAAGGCCAAGAGCTGGGCCCTGCACTTGGGCCACAACAGGCTACACTACAGGCTTGGGGTAGAGTGGTTGGAAAGCTGACTGGAACAAAAGGACCTGGGAGTGTTAATGGACAGCCAGCTGAACATGAGCCAGCTGAACATGAGCCAGCAGTGTGCCCAGGTGGCCAAGGCGGCCAATGGCATCCTGGCTTTTGTCAGAAATCGTGTGGCCAGCAGGACCAGGGAAGTGATTGTCCCTCTGTACTTGATGCTGGTGAGGCTTGAGTGCTGTGTCCAGTTCTGGGCTTCTCACTACAACAAGGACACTGAGGAGCTGGAGCATGTCCAGAGACAGGCAACAAAGCTGGTGAAGGGTCTGGAGAACACGTCTTATGAGGAGCAGCTGAGGGAGCTGGGGATGTTTAGCCTGCAGAAAAGGAGGCTGAAGGGAGATATGATCACTCTCTACTACCTGAAAAGGGACTGCAGTGAGGTAGGGGTCAATCTCTTCATGTTGTACCAGGGGAGGTTTAGACTGGAGATTAGGAAGAACTTTTTCACCAAGAGGGTTGTTTGACACTGGAACAAGGTGCCCAGGGAGTTGGTGGGAGTCACTATCTCTGGAGATATTAAAAAGATGCACAGATGAGGTGCTGAGGGACGTGGCTTAGTGATGAGCTTGGCAGTGTGAAGTCAGTGGTTGGACTCAATGATCTTCCAGGTCTTTTCCAACCATAATGATTCTGTAAGAAGTCAGAGGAGTTCATCATAGGCATGAACATCATAATAATCCTCTTTTCAGTCTCAGATGTCTGGGAATGAAGCTCCAAGCCAAATCTCATGGTTTTGCATTTGAAGAGTTTGTATTCCAAGAGGAAAGTGACAGTCAATATTCAGCCTTTTTAAACAATAAAACTCCTACAATCTGTTTTAGACTTGTTCCTGTATATTACAGCTGTGTGACTTGTGCAGCAGACAGCCTCACAGAACTGCCTGAAATTCAGGAGTGTGATCTCAGCACGCATCTGTAATATTATTCAGTCCACTGGAACTTTTGAAAACCTGCTTTAGTCCAACACTGAGGCCCAGCCTGGCACCTCAATCTCGCTTTCCCTTCTGGCAAATTTGCTTCCAGTGAAAGTAAGACAATAATCTTGCAAAATGGGAAGAATAACAATGTTCCCTCAATACAAGTATGATTTTCCCTATCTCATCATCTGAAGCAACTGAAATTCTCTCCAAGAGCATTGCAGAGGCCTCTGTCTACATGCAGAAAAAAAATCAAAACAATCCACAACCCAACCTGTATTCATCAGTTTCTTCCCTTGGCACACTGACATCCTTCAGCACAAGCTTTTTTCTTTTCTACTACTAGCTTGGTTGTTACATTCATGCCATTTCACCCTGCTGACATGCTGTCCTCTTTTCCCCATGTTACTATGCACAATCTACTTGTTTATCTGTTCCTGAAGTGTTGTGGCAATTCTGTCTCTCTCTGGGACTCCAGACTGGGCTGAGAGCCAGAGCAGACCAGACGAATCCAAGAGTCTGCTTTCTCAGAAGCTGTCAGTGGGTTTCCCAGCAGCCCAGAACAGCCAAAGGATAAAGTGGTCCCTATTGTCCTTAATGTGCCTTTGATGAACTGAGATTTGCAGGACTTAGAGGAGTGTCCAGAGATGAGTTTGAAAATGTCTTACTTCCCAAGTTCTTCTCACTTCAGACTCATTAAGTTCTCCCACAGCACATTTCCCAGGTAGACACTATACTCGATACTTGGATTTGCAGCAGACATTTATTTTGCCTTATCCAGTTGTTTCATTTCTCTCTAACCCTTTATTTTCCTGTACCTTTTGCAAATAAAGCAGAAACAGGTTCTGATCTTGCAGCCTGTAACCTGGCCTCACGTAAGAAGACCAGCAGAAAAGTGAGAATGTAAGAGACTGACTCTTATGAATAAGATTCATCTTAGTTAGTATCAAACATTCCAGAGCATAGAGCTTCACATATGAGCTAGTCACCCTAGGGTCTCTTTATAATCAGTGGAGACAGGTACACTCAAGGCTAGCTCAGCTGTAGGTATCTAAATTGGGAGAAATCAATTCAATCTTTCATTTCGGGTTCCAATTGCATCTTCTCTGTCAGTATTCACTAAAACCACTGCATCCACTTTGCTGATGTCAATGACATTTTTCAACCCTCCTATCCTTGGAGATACCACAAGACATATCACTCAAAAATATGCCAGAGTGTTGCTCTGGCTTCCAAAATACCTCAAGATAATCCCTGGCTGTTAACTGGAAGTTGCACTAGAATCTCTGTAACTTGTTTTTCCAGATACAGCACTCACCATTATTCAGGTACCTCAAATGCTCAAAGACAGAACGAATGTATTGATGAATTTCCACCACAGAAAAGATGAGCTCTTTGATGGCTTCATAGAGGAAGAACCCCAACAATAAGACCTTGCTGTCTGAGCAGAGAGAGCAGTAAGCCTGTTTGAATGCTGACAATGGTAGCCATTAAAACAATGAAAAAAACCCCTCAACCAAAGAACCCCTTAGCAGCACCAAATGGAAGTAAAATGTACGTATTTCCATACAACTGAGATCTCAAACAAGTCTGAGAAGGAAGACACTGACTCCAAGTAAAAAAAAAAAAAAAAAAAAAACCAAAACACTCAAAACAAGAGTAATTGACCTTGTAAGAGAAAAAATGCTTCCCCTGCCTTAACACGGACTACCTGGAGTTTACAGCGGAACACCAACATTTCAGAAAGTAGGATGTCGTTTCCAACTCAGCTTGGAGCGTTGCTGGACACAGATCTGGAGTTTACAGGCAACCTGTAAACAGGCTGACAAGGGCCTGCAAAGTCCTGCAGTCTTTCTGCAGGGAGTCACTGTGAAGAAAGATCCACATTTCTAAATATGGAGAAACTGGGGAGTTAGGTGAGAGACACAGCTTCAGGCATCTTTCCATTACCGTCATCCAAGATGCCTACCTAGGGTTTTGTTGCTCATTTGGGTTTTTTTCCAGTTGCCTAACAGTGACTTTGTTGTTTTGAATTGATCATTCTGTGCTGTAGAAAGCACCTGCTTTTGGCAAAATTCCAGGTCTGTGTCCAACAACACTCCAAGCTGAGTTGGAAATGACTAAGAAACTACAATAAGAAACATGGCAATCAAGGACTCCATCTGAACTTCTCTTTGGACATGTGGAACATAATCAATAAGGGATGGCATAAAGACATCCATTATATCATATCTATATTTATCTAGTACATAATTATCTAACAATATCTTTGAGTACTGAGTCACGGTTTCAGATTCATTGAAAATGGGACTGCAGGTGGCAATCCACTTGTCTATGTTTGCTCTTCATAAAACCAATTTTGTGTTCAGGGAGCTGCTGAAATGGAGATGCCAGAGCACTATCAGGATGATGTAGAAATTTTTGCAGATGTTCAATTTTCATCTAAAATAAGTTCCGCTGCAGTGTCCTAGACTTTTCAGCACAAAATTAGCCAAAATAAAACTTATTTTTACGTAGTCTTCCCACTTCCAAGGGCAGATGCAGCCCTGACATATGACTGGGAGAGGACTTTTCAGCACTCAGCTATGACCACAGAATCTGCACCAGTGAAGAGTGTTGTACACATTGGTGGTAATGAGAGAGGGAAGGATTGAGGGATCTTTAGACTTTTGAGCAAATCCATACTTTGTGCAAAATAGGTCTGGCCACTCTTGCACCACTTCAAAAGACTACTTGGGAGCAAAGTAAGTTGGTAAAATAAAGCCACCGGAATAGGCTCACATGACAGTATTTTTGCTCTGCTTAGCCACGCGGGATGAAGACACCAAAGTATTCATTGGTGACACCTTTCCTGTCAACCACTGGTCTTGTGAACTGCAGCAGTAAGGTAACCACCACATGGCTCTATCGTTAGCAAAACGCCTGGAGCTGTTGACTCTGATTCCTCCCAATAGCCTTTTCAGGTTTGTCTCTTTTTCACAATTGTTTTGCTTCCCACCATTTTTTACCTAGATCTTTGGTTTTATTCTGAGAGCATCTCCTGTGCAGCAAGCCCCACAGGCATTGCCCCTAATGCCAGGCCCAAATGCAGACTGCTGCTCTCTGCAAGTTTTATCTTGTTTTATCCTTTCAGCACTGTTCTTAGCAACATGCTCAGAAAACAAACAAACAAACAACAACAACACAACAAAACAAAAAAGAACCACAATTTCAAGTGTAGGTTATCCTGCAGAGGTTTCTTCTTTTTTTTTCTGTGATGTTTAAAAATCATGCATGAGATACGGGCATTTCTATTTCCAGCTAGAAATCTTCCTTAGCTTCTTTCACTTATGAAACGGTAAGAGTGGCTCTGCTTAGCAGAACTAATTATGATTATATTAAAATATATATTCCACCTAAAAATACCTGACTGCATTGTGGTTTAGGAGCTCAAGAAAATTGTTCCCACAGTGAGAAAGCACATGTTCGTAGGGACAGGCCTCACACAACGTATTAATGCCAGAACCAAACGCTGCAGATGAGAGGCTGGAAGAGGAGGTTACCATGAAACAATAGTGTTTGGTCAGGAAACTACTGCAATAATCCTGCAGCTTGTACATGTCAATATTTAGGGCATCCCTACAGCAGGCTGCGTTACTACAGCATTGCAGGAGTTGTGAAATGCGTCTCTGTCGTTCATAATTATCTCTACCCTGCGAGCGACGTGCGAAACTGCGGATGAACGCGTACCCTCCCCTCCCTCCGGCTGATCACTCAACCAGTGGGGTTTTTAACACCGCGGCTATTACACTCCGACCCCGCAGCCTCTCTCAGGGCCCTGCGGGGAACCGCAGCGCCCTTTCCCAGTCAGAGCTTCCTCCCAGCGACCGCCTCCCTGCCCGGCCGCCCCTTCCCACCCACCCGAGGCGGCGGCTCGGCCAAGCCCTTCAGCGGCGCGATCGTGCCTGCGTGCGCAAGCCGCGGAGCCACTGCGCTGGGGAAGCAAGGCGGCTGCGGGGGAGGCGCGGGGGCAGGCGGGGCGGGCTGTGCCCGCAATGCAGCACCGCCTCGCCGGGAGAGGAGACGGGAGCGGCGGGGCTGGCCGGGCTTGCCCTGCCTTGCCCTGAGCTGCAATGCCGGCGCCTCCCCGTTAGGTGCTGCTGCCGAGGGCCGGCCGGGCTGTGCTGTCCCGGCACCCGCACTGCTTCAGCTCTTCTCCCTGCTGCCTGAATTGAAACCATCGCCGCATCTACTAGTGACAGCAACCTGGTCTGGGGAGGTCCCCCACCGGGGATGACCCTGGCGAGAGATCCTCGGTCACAACTGGAGAGAGAAGTATCGCTATAATCACCATACGACAAGAGTCCACCAACTGCCCCATTGCAGCCATTAATAATTCAGATGGTTATTTGCCTGCTGGGAGACTGCTGACACAGAAGAAGCTACAGAAGCTGCAGGCCAGTGACTGAAATGGAAAATCACGAGAGCAGCAATCGGTTGTCAGCTTCATGTCATCGAGCCTCACCCTTTGTAGATGAGATGGGAATGGTGAGCCTTCTTTTAGTGGCTCTAGCAAAGTCAAGGAATCAGCAACACTTTTCCCCTTCAACACAACCACCTGCAGACCAACAAACCAACAAGCAACGGCATAGCCAAGGCTGTTCTTTCTCTGGGGAACAGCAAGAGATCGGCTCTCTGTTGGCCCTGGTGTTTGTATATACTGTGACAGCCCAAGATCACTCAGGGAAATGAGTAAGGACTAGAAGGAATACACAGAAGTATCAGCATGGGGAGAGATCTTCTGTTGGTGGTTTTACATGCCCTTTCTGACAATAAGAGAGCCAGAGCTGTTCCGTATTTATGGCAGCAGCCTTCAGCAGCCACAATCCCTGCTCAGTCACAGCTCCCATATTAGGCTGCAAGCAGCGTGACCCTGGGCCTCTCATATTTCACCTGCAAATTCCTTTGCACTAAAGTTGCTGGAATTACGTCAGATGTACTTGTTGAAAGCTGGAGCACATTTTGACTCAGAAAGTTGGATTTATAGGTAAAGGTTGTTCAATAATAACACATTCAATAATAATAATCACTGAGATGCCCCAGCTAAGACTGCAGTCGTATTGAACAGAGACCCATCCATCCAGTGCCTCACTCCCCAGCCCCAGATTCAATTCCAAACTCGGTGAAGACAGCAAGACTGCTTTTACTGAAGTCAGCATGCTTTGAGCCAGGCTTCACCCTGTAAATATTTACCAATGAATAAGCACATGACCCGGTTCCCAGTCTGGCAACCACAATCCAAGATGTTTCCCTGCCAGCTCAGGAGCTGGCTGGTGCAGATGCACTGCAACATGAGGGCTTTACAGGACATAGAAGATCCTTCACTCCTGTTAGTATTTGCCACTTTTCCTAAACTTCCATATCTTTATCTCTTTTTTAACATGAATTTCTTTCCTTCTTCTGTTCTTTCTTAAACTAATTGAGCCTTTTTTAACTGATGTCATGTAATCTTTGCAGAAAGTTTAGCACAGCTACTTCAGGCTTTTTGCTGTTAACACTTACCCAGCTTCACAAAACAAAACAGCTGTCCCCACATGTCTCTCTAAATAATTGTTGGTTCCTCTTCTAATTTGCTTATACGTCAGCTTCTATTTAAAAATAAAATAGAATCATTGACTAACCATTCTAAAGCTGTTCTTGCTAACCAAAATTAATCCCCATTCCACTTATCTTTCTGCCTTTTTGCTCCATAACTGCCCCCTTGAGAAATAGCTTTGCAAGGAAAAAATAATACGCAGATCAAATCACCCAACACTTTTAACAGTTATTTTGCTCCAGACTGGCAAGGACCGAGATTGGTAGAGGTTTTTTCTCAGCAAACCTGGAAAATGCTGGCCCAGGGAAATGGATATAATGAAAATGGATACTTTAGATAACATATATTTTCTGAACAAGGTATTTTTCTGAACTTTTTTTTATTAACCCCAGGTAATATAATTGCTGATTAAAATTAAACAAAAAAACAGCCAGCCACAATGTCTCTAAAATTTGACAGATTAAAGATGGTTAAAACTCTACTTAGTGGCTTCCCTCTGGCAGGGAACACACACATTTTGACGGGACTTCCCTTAAAATACTGACTGAAAACCAAATATTTGGGGTTTTCTCCTGAAAATTCCTAGGTTTCCTAAAAATATCTAAGTGATATGAAGAAACTACATCCTGGCCAAAAACAGCTCATGGTCAACCGACCAAGGTAGACCTGAACTTGAATTTGCTTATCCTACCTGGATACATGCCTGGAGCATAGTATATAACTAGCTATGGGGAAACGTCTGGACATTCATAAAGGTCTTGATTTTATCACGTAGTACAGAGCACAGAAACATCTGAAATGGTAATGTTTTTTTCACAGAAAAGGATAACTGTTCCTCTGTTCTAGCAATGCTGGTGGAGAAAAGAAGGTGCCACATAAGCACATTTCTTACAGACACACACGTGCCGGCTTCATCCTTGAAACAGAGTCTATGTGGGTAGAATGATGGGCTTCCAGCCAAACTGGAGTTTTGCCCAGTATCAATGGAGACTCATAGCAGGATCTACTTAAGCAGATACAGTTGTAGAACTGGGACCATTTGCTATTTGTAAAACAAACTTTATGTACCAGAATTAGGACAGGTAACTCAATAACAAACCAGTCTTCTGTAAGTAGCACAACTAATAAAGCCATGTTTCCTAAGGATTTGTCATATTCTCCCTACAATAGCACCCACTTTCCTTCACAAGAATCCTCACATACTCTATGTTCTCTCCCCACAGACTCATTTCACAGTGTCCCCAGTGCTCTCTCACGAGCTGTAAGCAGGGAAGAACTGGAGAACAGCCCAGACATGCTGAGACTGGTTTGACATAGAGCCTGCTGGTTGGTGTTAGAAAGCTCAAAACCTTGAGCTCTCATGCTACATCATTACTGTTCTAATAAAACTTGTAAAGCTGAGATTCCTTTGTGAAAGTGGGATGAAAAGGCCCCCGGATTTTAAAGTTATCAGGGAAGTGCAGGTAGCATTGTTGCACCTCTTTTAGAAACCTGGCTAATTAAAAATGCAGAATCATACCCGAGGAGCCTGTGGCTGTTACTCCAATATCTAGCAAACAAGGATAACAGGCAGGCCCTTTTCCTCTGAGAGAAAATCCCTTCTAGTGTGAGGCTAGCGAGGCCTGAACCTGGCTCAGCCCCACTTCATCCAAGGACCTGACAGCGTAGGACAGGGCCACAATCCCTCACCCACCCTCCAAGGGCCCTGCTGGGGAGGGGAGGACTCCGCAGAGACGGCTAAGTGTAGGCTTCTCCGCACAGCCCAGCCGAGGCGCGGCTGCGGTGCGGGTCCTGCCAGAAAAACCCGCACCACAACCCAAGCCAAGCCGGGCCTTCCTCGCGCGCTTCTTCCCTCAGCGGCGGCATCGGGCGGCGGAAACGGTGCGGGATGCTGCCCCTCGCCGAAGCAGAGGCCGCTTCCCACTCCGCCGCGGCGCGGCCCCAGAGAGGCGGCCTGTGCCGGGGAGAGCAGACCTGCCAGCCCTCATCGGGTCCTACCAGCCCTCACTGGGTCCTGCCCGCAGCCACCGCCGCCTGCTGCTGAGCTTACAGGAGAAGCGGACGCGCTGCGGGCGGACGCACGCGCGCTCCTCGCCTCCGCCGGCCGGGCAGCCAGGCAGCCAGCCGGCTGATGGCTCCTGGTGGCCGCTGAAAGCGAGAGGGCCGAGCAAGAGTCGGCACGATTCTCTCTCGTCCCGTCCCGGTGTGAGTCCCGTCCCGTCCCGGTGTGAAATGTCCGCCCGCGCCGCAGCTGCTGCTGCAGCTGCACCCCACGCTCGTAGCGCGCCCGTCGGGCCGCCAGGGGGCGCCACCGCCCCGCGCCCTCTGCAGCCCACCCATGCGGGAGGTGGAAAGCCGGAGAGGCGCGCGAGCCGCTCGCTCGCTCGCGCCCGCCCGGCCCGGCCCGGCCCCGCCCCGCCCCGCCGTCACGTGCCGGCCGCGAGAAGCTCCCCAGCCCTCCCGGCGGAGCGGCGGCGGCGCCGCCGCACGCGACTTTCCGCGGGGCGCGAACCGCTAGGGGGCGCCCCGGGGGCGGGCGGACGGGCCGGGCCGGGCCGGCTTGGCCTGCCCGGCGCGCGCCGCTTGTTGACCGAGCGGCGGTTGGTGGCGCGAGACTCTCTCGTGACGCGCTCGCAGGAAGGGCGGGGGGAGGAGGGGCTGCTGCTGGGGACACCGAGAGGGGGAAGAGAAGGAGGGGGGAGAGAGGGAGGGAGGAAGGAAGGAAGGAAGAGAGAGGAGAGAGAGCGCGGCCGCGGCAGAGAGCTGGGCAGGAGGAGGAGGAGGAGGAAGAAGGCAGACAGGAGGCGGTGGTTGCGTGCGTCCGTGCTGGGGGCAGCCGCGATGTGAAGCCCCCACACGGCCCGGCCGGGCAGGCGGCGGCGGCGCTCCGGGAATGTGCGTCTGGGACGCGGCGAAAGGTGAGCAGCGGCGCGGGGCTGCCGGAGCGGGCGCCTTCCCCCGTGCGGTGTGGCGCGGCGCGGCGGCCCCGACCCCCATGGCCGCCCGGCGCTCGCGGGCGCGTCCCCGCGCGCGCGTGTAGGGGGCGGCTCGGGAGTAAGGAAGGGGGAGCCCGAGGCAGCCGCGGGGCCCGCAGCCCCTCCCTGGGCCCGCGGCCTGGTCCTGCCCCTTCTACCCGCCGCAGCTCTTTTCCCCAGCGCGGGGCTCGGCGGGGCGGGGAGGTTGGGGAAGGGGAAGGGTGGCGCGCGGGGTTATGTAACCGGCGCGGGGGCCTGTCTCAGTCCCGCTTGCCCGCGCGCGCGGGAGGCAGGGAGCGAGGGAGGGAGGGAGGGAGGGTGTGCGCGCGGGTGTGGGGGCGGGAGGGGGACCCCTGGGTGCGCGCGCGCGCGCGCTGCAACTTGCCGAGGGTGTGCCAGGTGTGTGTGTGTGTGTGTGTGTGCGTGTCTGGGTCAGACACCCCAGCTCGCCCCTCGCCCTCCCCCCGTCACCCGCCACGGCACCTGTGTGTGTGCGTGTGTCTGTCACATGGGGCCTGCGCCTCAGACACAACACGGCTCCCGAGGCAGAGCTGGAGTGATGCTGCCAGTGTTTTTGCCAGCTAAGGGGTCATTGCAGGGAAATAGGTTGGAGGAGGAGAAGGAAAGCCCAAGCCCTGGCGCAGCCTTGCCCTCTCCAACACCCCACGCGGTGTGGCACTCGGCTGTAGCTGCATGTATCTGTCTGCGGTTTTCCATTGGGTTTGTCACAAGTTGTATTTGCTGAGCAATCGTGCTGGATATAACCAGTGTGCAGAAGGGAAGAGGAGCTGTGCTTGATGAGTAATCCTGTGCTTACAAACACCGAGGGATAGATATGTTTGCTAGTGTTTCTTCACTCCTTCCACATTTAAGGTTGATGCTATGCAGTTACCATTGACTTGACCTGTGATACTGAGCAAAAAGCCACTGGTGGGAGATGTGCAGTAATAGCAGGTTAACCTTAGGAAGGGAGAAAAAGATAATATCCCAAGCACGTGATTTTTTTTGTAGAAAAATCTGTGTGTTCTGTGCTGTAATATTCCATTATTTCCAATGCTTTAAGATTAATGTCAATGCTTTAAGATTAATGTCAAAGTCTTCAAAATGACAGAGTTGCGAATACTTCTGTGTTAATGAGAGATTTGCTTCGTGAGAAGATGAATTTATGTTTGTTCCACATCTTGATTTAAATCCAGCTCCAATCTCAAATTTGAATCTGTAGTCTAGAGAAGCAAAAACAGTGGATTGTAATTTTACAATCCTAAGTCCTCATTCATTTAGATGCTGCTGTTGTTCAGATAGAACTGTTTTAAACAGCTGCTGAATTGCCATTAGTTGCAAGAGGTTATCATTAAAATTATTTCTGGAATAGTAAAGGTTTATGACACAGAAATCTGAATCTCTGACAAATTCTTTGTCATCTTCTCCCAAGCACGTAGTTATTACCCATTCCCACCATATTGGTATTTCAGTCTGTTTTTTCCACTGGCCGATGTACCAAATCCCTGTTAGTAAATAATCCCAAGCTGTCATGCTGGAGGTCATTGGTAGGACAGCATTAGTAGAGGCACAGTACAGACACCTGCCTTGTGACTCACTAGTGTTTAACTACTTGAAGAAAGATTGTTTTAAAAGTGAAGCTCTAATAGGAAAAATACATTAGTGTATTTCAAGCCTCAGTAGCACAGTCTTAGTGATTCAGGAATTTGCCTTTCAAACGTAATAGAAGTCCATCTTTCTGGGTAGTATGTACACATTCTTACTTAGTCACAGCCTGTTCTGATGCAGCGATAGTGGCAAATTTTCAATCTTTCTGTCATCTCTTTCAGTTACAAGAGAGATGAAAAAAAAACAATGACTCCAACACAAAATGTGCTTTTGAATAGGTAGAAAAAATTAATATCATTACACAGACTTTTTTTTTAAGAAATCAGTTGTTCAGGACAAGCAGGAAAAGAATAACTGGCCTGACCCTGCTGTGTACTTTCCCCATTTAATTTGTTGGCTATTGTTTATTTCATGAAGAATGAATTTTTTTTTATTGAATGTTTTTCTGGCTTAATTAAAGGTGTATATTATTGTCACTGACATCTCTTGTCAGCTCCTAGCAGCATGTTTGCCTGATATAGCTACAACAAGGGAGCTAAATATCCAAATGTTGAAACCCTCTCTCAAGAATACAATGTAGATTAATTTGGTGATAGTGCCATGTGTTTACCTAAGCGTAGCAAAATGAGGAAAACCTGGAAGCAAATAGAAATGAGAGTGGCCACAGACTTATTTAAAAAGTTGAAAACGAGAAAGCAAATCTAAATATATGCAAAAAAAGTATGAGGCATTTTCAGACATGTGTAATGTAGTATACTTGTGGAAGTGTCATGTTTTAAGACATAAATTTGTGTAGAGCTTCTCCAGGAGAGCAGCTTTCTGCTCTATTGTGGAAATCAGACAGTATTTTAATTAGAGACACAAACATTTTTAGGAAGGAGGACCTCCCATGTCTATGGTAACCCCACTTCTGTATATTTCATGGAGAATGACTGGTGCTCATAAGATAGAATTAGGAAACTTCTTATTTCTCACTCCTCAGTGGAAGAGAGGTGAATGTGTAGAACAGCTTTAAATTAGGAGTTGTGATGATAACTTCCATTCCTGTGGCTTGTATTTGCAAAACTAACTGAAGGACTGCTGCCACTGTAGTGAAGGAATCTGTGACCATTACATTCATCTAGGCGACACTTCTATTCTGGTATACACACTGAAAGAATTGTTTTATTTTCCTTACTCTTTGCTGTAAATGCTGAAGCAGACCATGGTCCCTGAATTTTAGTGGTTGCTTTGGAGGAAAGTAATATTTTATTCATTTTTTTAAAACTAATTTCCTCTCTCAAAGCTTCAGGTCTCCCAGTTGATAGTCTGTCTATTTAACAATGCTGAAGCTGGTGGCTTGAAGTTTGGTTGCTTGCCTAGTTAAAGCTTAGCCATGTTGTGGTTAACTCTTCTATGTTGGATTTACTTTCTGTTCTCAGCTATCCCCAAATACTTTAAACAAATCCCAGTGTAAGGAAATTATTGGCTGTAACCCTCTTTATTTGGTGTGCTTGAATTCATGCAGACCTTTTCAGCTTCTTGATTTATGAAAGTAAATAATCCTGCAGAAGGGGAAGCTAATTTTGCCCAGGAGAGGACACTGCTCCATTACCTTGCAGAGTCATTCTTGCAAACGCAGGAGAATTAGTTTGAGTGCCAAAATGTGAAAGCAGTACTGAAGCTGCCCGCATTAGGACTGAGCAGTGCTCTAAGGTTTTTCCATGCTGACTTAGAGGTTGGCAGTATGCTGGCAGGATCCTGGGGACTGTTGCAAAAACTTTTGGTCAGCTTCTATTTGTCAGTGAATATCTAAAGTAAAATAAGGTTCTTTCTACCATGTTCATGACTTCATCTTCTTGAGGTGACTCAAAATCAGCTATTTGTCCAGGGCATGATGAGTCAGCAACTTGGACAAAAGGTTATACTCTCTTTACATCATTTTGGAAATGTAGGAGCTGTTGCTGTTTATAAGTTATGGAATTTCTGATAAGCCTTGCAGATAGGAGGATCTGTGACCCTGTGGCATCCAGGATAAATTATTAGTGCAGTTTACCAAGTAGAGTAAATTATTTTACAATTTTGTACTTTTGAGTGCAAGTCCCAGTTGAACTCAAGAACTAAAATAATAGTCTATATTGAAGGCATACCATTCCTGATTTCTGAATCTTCCTATTGTTTTCAGGAAACATGAGCATTGGGAAACTGGAAAGGTTGACTTTTCAGTCATTAATTCCTAGATATCTGTGCTGAAATTGCATTATTCAATAAGCAGTTCCAAGAATCCTCCTATAAAATAATACAACTTTTCACTCTAATTTCTGGCTTATCAGGAATTTGAAGCTGTGTAGCCCCTCCATAATGATTCTGATAATTACTGTGTTGGTTTTTAACCTAAGTTCTACAAACTAGATGTTTCCTTGCTGTAGGCTGTTTTTTTCTCTTTGGCTGTCATGGTTTTGTGTGGAGCCATTTCTGGTAATGGAAGGGGCTGTAAAGATGGCTCCTGTAAGAAGCTGCTCAAAACTCTCCCCTGAGCCAGACCCACTTCTGGGGCTGAGCCAGTTGGGCACCTCCACGATTACTTCTTAAGAAGAAGCCAGAAGAGGAAGGTTCTTCCTGTTCCTTCTTGCTGTCCTTGCTTCATTCTTTTTCTGCTGGTGACGCAAGGAGTTGGAAGGGAGAAAGTGACCATGTGGACCCCAAGGTCAGTGAGGGAAGAGAGATGTGCTGGAGCAGAGACTTCCCTGTGTCCTTTGGAGAGGACTGGTGAAGCAGACATTCATTTGCAGTTCATAAAAGATCCCACGTCAAGGGCAGTGACTGTGCTCAGAGGAGGCCATGTCCTGTGTGAAGGACCCCATATTTGCAGAAGCCACAGCTGCCAGGAAGAACCCACACCAAAGAAGCTGGTTAAGGACTGTGTCCCGTGGGAGGGACCCATATCAGAGCAGGGGAAGAATGCCAGGAGTCGTCCTCCTCTGAGGAGAAAGAAGTGGCAGAGAGCCCATCTGTGAGAGACTGACCACATCCCCCACTCCCTGCCCCCCCCCCCCCCCTTTCACCAAGCTGTTGAGGGGGAAGGAGATAGAGATATCTGGAGCAGTGAGCTGGGCCTGGGAAGAAAGGAGGGATGGGAGAGGGAGATCTTAAAGTGCTGGTTGTAATTTTCTCAATCATCCTACTCCATTTTTTTCTTTTTGTTCTGTTTCTTATAGGTAGTAGAATAAACTTTACTACTTTCCTCTCTAAGTTGAGTACTGGAGTCTGTTTTGCCCAGAACCATAACTGGCAGGGAGCCCTCCCTGCCCTTGTATCAATCCACAGCATCCTTGGTTATCTTTTTTTTTCCTCCCATCTCACTGGGGCCTCAGCCATCCTAAGGAGGGTGGGAGTGGATGGGGGGCAGTGAGCAAGAGACTGTCTTGGTGCTTCATTGCTGGCTGGGCAAAACCACACAGTGGCCTTTTTATATCAATCTCTACTAAGTAGTAGTGTAACATTGTTGCTTCCACTTCAAAGTTACTTAAAATACCCACTTAAAACTTAGGCCAGTAATACAATTGAGATTGGAGTTTTATTTAGGGATTCTAAAGAATTATAGCATTTTTGTTTGTCCTAAGAACTTAGAACTATGTTCTTTTTCCAGGAAAACACAGAAACACCGGACTCTTGTCTTTTCACATTCCTCTAAATCTAAGAGGAAACTTGAGAGTATATTGGATCGGTTCAGGTCAAAAGTTCACCTAGGTAATAGTAAAGAAACAAATATGCTGAAATACTTTGCCTTTATATTCTTAGTTCCTGTAGTTTGTTACCTTTTTTTTTTTTAAAAAAAAAAGAGGTCTTTCCATGTGTCTGTTCAGCCCGTATGGACTTGTAGTATCTTTAGCATCTTGTGTCACAGAATCCACAAATAAATTAGGCAATAGATGAGAAAATATTTCCATTTGGTTTGATCTGTCCTTTTACTAGTTTCATCTGATTCGTCCTAGTCCTGATGGTCAGAGTGGGTGATAAAAATAATATCCATAGACTAACAAATTATGTAGAAAACTTGAGTAGAAACTTAAAACTTCAAAGTAAAGCACAGAAGCCATATCTTATGAAGATTTTACTACAGAAAATGTTTTGAAACTTTGAGAGTTTCAAAGGCAAATGCAGAAAAACAGTTGGGAACTTGACTATGCAGTTTCAGTTGGAATCAAGTAATGTCATTCAAAAGCTGCTGTGAACAGAAAATATTACTTATTTAAATACTGAATCTGTAGCCATCAATGCTTTTACTAGTAAAGTCACTTGTGTTTGCTGCTCTATGTGATTAGTGCTGCCTGTGAATAGAGAGATGGCCCTCCGTAGTATCTGACATGAGCTACCACTTGAGATTTATAAAGTAGATGTCCTATGTCTTCCTTTTCCCTGAACAGCCTGGCCTGATCAGCAGCTGCTCAGTGTACACTGAGAACATTAAGTTGAGCATGAAGCACAACTGCTCTGGGCACTTCTCCTAAAATAAAAACCCCAAACTTGTAGAGAGCACAAGGGGTACCTTCTCATTGCATTAGGTAGAGCATTGGCCCATAGAGCAGAGATGCTTCCATGCTGTTTTCTGTTGCAAAAGTGGTTGATGTGGGTAGTGAGGAATCAAATTGATCAGCAGCAAAGCTAAGTTTTGTTTGTGTATATATGTGCACACATCTGCACACATAAACACACACACTCTCACATATACACAGGTGTATCCAAACAAATACATAAAATCAAAAGTATGTAGTCTCTTTTGACAAAGTTTCACCAGTCTGCTGGCCTGAAGCCTGGGAAATCTGGAGAACCTGAAGGTAGTATATGGCAGAGGTTTACACCAGCACAGTTCCTCTGAGTTCAGTGTTAACCAAGTCAGAGGATTCTGAAGTCTGAAGGCATTCAGCAGCAACAGCTTTTCTCATTATTTGAGAGGCAGGATCATGGTTTACTTATGCCACCTGCTTGACCTATGCCGCAGTGTAGGCTTCTTGTGTAAGACATGACTTGAGGGACTGGATTGTTCTAATACTGAGGAATGCACGAACTAAAAACTTATCATAGAATGGTAGGGGTTGGAAGGGACCTTTAGAGATCATCTAATCCAAGCAGGTTCACCTAGATCAGGACGCATAGGAACACGTCCAGGCGGGTCTTGAAGACCTCCAAGGAAGGAGACTCCACAACCCCTCTGGGCAGCCTGTGCCAGGTCTCCATCACCCTCACAGTGAAATAGTTTTTTCTTAGATTTAAGTGGAACTTTTTGTGTTCCAGCTTCATCCCATTACCCCTTGTCCTATTGCTACCTACTATAGAAAAAAGGGATGTCCCAACCTCCTGACTTCCAAAACAAGTTCTATTGATTTATTAGGTAGAAGAATTAACATCCAACTCTTACTTTTCAAAAGAAAGAGTAACAGAGTTCTCTCTTCTTAAGTACTATAGACAACTAAACATAGGAGCTAGAAGGGAAAATATTCAACTCACATACTCATCTCATTGTTTCAGATACTCAAGTCCAAAAGAGAATTTCTTTCTAAAGATTTACAATCCATTCACTATGTTACTGTTGAGAGTCCTAATTTCATAAGCCATGCTGCTTATTCTGATTAGTGAATTTTATTCTGGAGTCTAGGTGTTTAGAAGCTGGCATCAAGATTGTGAGTGGGCTAAGTCCTCTTGGGGCTGAAGCCCCAAAAAGAATATAAATGCAGAACAGAAATAATGAAGCCTATTGCTGAAGTCTGCAGAAACTTGACGGTATTTTGTGGCAATAAGAACGTTTGTATCAGAGAGGTAATATCTGAACTTTTTAGAACGTGTATTGAGCTACATAGTTAAATATAGCAATGAAGGTTTACAAAGAAGAGCCACTCATCACTGAGAAACTCTGAAGAAGGGGAGGAAATTTTACCAAACAGTGCAGAATTGTTGAAACTGAAGACAATCTTCTGTGAGCAGAAGGAAAATTCAACCAAGTCAAACCACTGCTTGTGACAAGCTCTAAATGGACTAGCTGCTACTGAGTGTTATTCTTAGAGAGGAATGAAACTTTGACAGTTGGTCTCAAGTTTAATCTGGCTTGCTATTTTTCTAACAACTAACCATCTCAAATGCCATGTATAAAAGTAAAAGGAATACCTTCTTGGAAACAGATTGCTCAAAGCTGGTACAGACTGTGCAGTGATGCTGGTTTCTGTACCTCATGCACATGGTTCCTGAAGTTGTGACAAAACAGTCATGTGCTGGACTCTTAAGTCAGATGTGAAAAGTCCTGTACAGCTCCTGTGTAAATTGTTACCTACTGTACAACTGCTTTAGGTCACTATGATGATTTGCCAGCAAAAGAAATATATATATTTCTTAGTTGTCACTTGTATGTAAAGTATTTGGTCCTTCACGTTAAAGTAAACTGATTTGAAATAAAGACAATTTTGAGTTGTAAAAAAAGTAAGTTTGAAAACTGGATTAGTTTAGTAAAGAGTTCCTATGTCTCTTTCTAGGGGAACAATTGAACTGAAGGCCAGAGTATATTTTCAAGTGAAGGTATGTGTGACACAGTTTTAGAATAATCATGTACACATAAGGAGTTGATTCTGAAGAAATTAGATTTTCCATGCTTTATGTGGGTTGCATGGTATTTCACCTTTCTAGCAAATGCCATGGATGTTCATATTTTAGAAAAACGCTATTTCTAAATTTCTTCTACTTATTAGCAGTTTTGCATCTAGTATTTAATTTGCCAGAGACATTAATGATTTTTCTTTCCTAATTTATACTCTTAGGTTTACTCACAGGAGATGAGGGTAGCGTTGGGTGGTTTTGGGGACAGATATTTTTAAAATGTCTTTCAGCTAATTTCATTTTTATTCCTTTAAAATATTATGAAATATTTTAATTACAAAACAGAACTTGCTGGTTGACATTGTAACATTAAATGCTCCTAGTTAGAAGTGATTGTTATGTGGGCGCATGTGGCTTAAGATGAGGAGTAAGCTTAACCACTTCTCAGCTGTTCTGTTGTATCTTTCTTTGAAAAGTCTTACACTACAGAAAAGGTGAGGTAGCTTACCCTACTTTTGTACTGGGGGAAAAACCATGATCAGGGCTAGGTAGTGAAGAGTAACTAGTACACTGCAAGTCTGTATCCACATTTACACCACAGTTAGTTGATTATGGCCACAACCCTAAAAGTCCATTTCTAGAGATAGCTGATATAATATTAAGATCCCACTCAGATCCCACTTAGATCAGGGAAAGGTACAGTCCCATCCATTCTTCTTTTCTGACCTATCTGCTTTGGATTTGTCTGATGCTTCTGTAAGTTTAGCTTGCTGAACTGGCAGGAAACTAACCCGTAAAATTATGTCGATTTTCTGTTGATTTAGTGTGCTGAATTGCACATAGCACCAGTATGAACACAGGGGTCATGTGAGTTTGGAGGCAGTGTAGATGTTGGGAAGAAGGGTTAAAGCCTGTTAGGCCAGCAGAGGTCAAAGAGCAGAACCATCCATTTTAGTGGCAGTCAGCCATAAAGTTGACTCAACTATATCTTGTGAAACTTGACCCTGACAGTTTATTTCCCACCTAGAATAAAATGCAGTTGCTTTACAACATACTAATTAGTTTATTTTAACATGGAACAGTGGTGTTAACTCTGAAGCATCTAAGTTCACAGGGATTTAAAAATACAGTCTCTTTAAAAGAACGAAACCTTCTGAAGTTTTTTTTCCTTTTAATTCTTTTACTGGATTCTGAACTTTTCAATATGTGGTAGAAAACTCTTTTAGACCCTGTAACAGCAGCTCTTTTCCAGAAGACTCAGCCAAGAGTAGGACTCTCTTGTGCTGAGAAATGTGTAAACACGTAAGACAGTTCTTTCCTCAAAGAGCTTGCGGACTAGTGCCAAGTGGAGTGGTGAGTTTGATGTGGGAGCTGGAATGTAGATGCATGAAACTCAAACAGGCCACAAAATACCCACTTGATGGAAACAACTTTTAAGCCCTGCTGAGCTGGGATGGATTCAATCTACAGTTCAAGCAGAAGATTCTGATACTCATTAGTAGTGTCTCGAGATACCCATCCTTCTGTTAGCAGTAGAGTTACACCTTCAAGCTTACGGCTTGTGCTGTTTGATTATGTTAATTAAGTCAGGTTCTTTTACATTAGAGACAGGATCTTCACTCTAATCAGAAATGCAAAGTAACCATTAGAATGTGGTACATTTTCACTCAGCTTTCAGTTACCTGATATTTGATTATCTGGATTAGAAGTTGCTTGTGCCATACCTTTAGACATAAGTTTGTCAGGGTTGTTCGTTGAGTCATAGTGCAGCTTCATTTTTGCTTTGGAAATAGTTCATATGGTTTCCTGCAGCGCAGAGCCATTAAGTGTATATTCTGCCAGATTCAACTTGGCTGCTTGAAGAGGCAATAGAAAGGTCTCTGCACCGTATACCTGGAAAAGGGAATGCTGAAGAGTATGGCATAGACGACTCAAGTTTGGTATGGACTTGTACTGACCTGGAATTAAAAAGCATGAGAATCCCTGTGCCTTTCTTATAGAGTCACTGAGATCTGTATTCAGTGCTCCCAAACATTTTTCCCCTTAGTATATGTGGGTTTGGTCTGGGTTTGTCGGTTTACCCGTGTAATCCCAACTGTCCAAGGTAATGGAAAGCCACTTTTCTTATAACCACACCACCCTGAATTCCAAGCATTTTAAAGTAATAACTTTTCTGCATTAGACTGTGTGTGCTGCAGATGAGATTAAACCAAATATTAACTTAACATCAACAGTCACATCTGCTGTCCTTGTTTTGTCGTCTAGAATCTCACAGTTGCTGTGCAACTCTTCTATACACACAATCATGTTTATAAAATTAATCAAACTTTGTCTTAACATTTCATTCCATTACCTGATCTGTATGCTTTGATTAACAGTCTTTAATAATAGGATTAAGTGGTTCTGAATTGGGAAGCATAATGCTAGGCCTCTGAAGCAGTGTGCAAAGGAATGTTACGTATCTTTTTCCAGTGGGCTGTATGGATTACTTCTGAGCTGCCAGTTGTGTACAAATCATCAAAACTCCTAGTTTCTCTTCTAGCTTCAGTTTTGAAAAAGAATTGCCCAATAAAAAATTGGATATTAGTTAAAGAACACTATTTTAGAAACCATTTGTATGTGCTCTAGAAAGAGAAGCAAGGCCAAGTTTTATTAATAAAACATAAGAACTCTCAGGAGTTCTTCACTTGACTTTTCTTCTTGAAAAGTTGTTTCTCTTGTACTGAAAACTTGGAGCCTATTAGCTTTACAGCTTTTGCACAGTTTCAGAGTTTGTGGATTATTTTTTTTTTAATTGCTGAAGATTTTATTGTGTTCACAGATCCAGAATATAAACATTTCAGTTTTGGTTAAAAAGCTTTTTGTTGAGTGAGGAGTCACTTTATAGCTTGTCCTTCAAGCTCTAGAGGTACCCTGAAAACTAGTAACTATTGAGGTACACTTTTACAAAGTCACTGAGCATTCACTGGCTAAAGGACAGAGCCCAGAAGGTGGTGATCAGTGGCACGGAATCAAGTTGGAGGCCTGTGGCCAGTGATTTTCCACAGGGATCAGTTCTGGGGCCAGTCTTGTTCAACAAATTCATCAACGACCTGGATGAGGGGGCAGAGTGTACCCCCAGCAAGTTGGCTGATGACACCAAACTGGGAGGACTGGCTGATTCCCCAGAAGGCTGTGCTGCCATTCAGCAGGATCTCAGCTGGCTTGAGAGTTGCCAGAAGGGAACCTCATGAGGTTCAAGAAGGACAAGTGCAGAGTCCTGCAGCTGGGGAGGAACAACCCCATGCACCAGTACAGGCTGGGGGTGACCTGCTGCTCTGCAGAGAGGCCTGGGAGTCCTGGTGGACAGCAAACTGAACATGAGCCAGCAATGTCCCCTCTTGGCCAAGAAGGCCAGTGACATCCTGGGATGCATCAAGAAGAGTGTGGCCAGCAGGTCGAGGGAGATTCTGCTCCCCCTCTACTCTGCCCTGGTGAGGCCTCGTCTGGAGTCCTGTGTCCAGTTCTGGGCTCCCCAGCTCAAGAGACAGGGAATGCCTGGAGAGAGTCCAGCTCAGGGCCACCAAGATGATCAGGGGACTGACACATCTTCCTTATGAGGAAAGGCTGTGGGAACTGGGGCTGTTGAGTCTAGAGAAGAGAAGACTGAGAGGGGAATCTCATTAATATTTACAAATACCTAAATAATGAGTGTCAGGAAGTTGGGGCATCACTTTTTTCTGTTGTATCTAGTGACAGAACAAGGGGTAATGGGATGAAGCCAGAACACAAAAAGTTCCACTTAAATGTAAAAAAACCCTATTTTACTGTGAGAGTATTGGAGCCCTGGCACAGGCTGCCCAGGGAGGATGTGGAGTTTCCTTCTCTGGAGGTCTTCAAAACCTGCCTGGACATGTTCCTATGTGGACTCATCTATGCAGGCCTGCTTTAGCAGTGAGGTTGGACTAGATGATGTCTAAAAGTCCCTTCCAACCCCTACCATTCTGTGATTCTATGATTTGTACTCTTGAATTTGTGGAAACAAAGAAAACTGTTCTAAAACAAGTTAAATGCTGTAATCACAAGAAAGATGAACTCTTGTATGAAATTAGTCTGCTTATGATGGATATTTTAGGTCCAGTCTCTTGATTTCCCTCTGCCCCCACATCAAGGGTTCTTCACAAAACGTTTCTCATACTCATCCCTTCACCATGATTCCTATAGAGGGAGCATTGTATCATCCTTATATCCTTACGTTTCATATTTCAGTGAACCAGTTAACATGTTTCAAATCTTGCTTAACTTTTCCTCTGATTTAATATATCCCGTGCCAGATGTCTCTCATGGTCATTTGTTCCCTAGGTTTCATTAACACAGCTGTTGAGATTTTCTTCTTTCTGAAGGAAAAATCCACCCTGTACACACAAGTCTTTAGCAGCGGGGATTCTCCTTAGGCCAGAAACCTTAGTTAATCATTCAATCCCTGGAACTACAAAAGAAGAAATTAGTCTTCCAGGATTTTATATCAGAAATAAGAAAATAATCCATGACTCTCAAAATCTGAGCCAGAGGCATCTAGTAATCACTCAAGTGCCATGTTGCTAACTTGTGTGTTTAGAATTTCTGTGAACTGGCTTGAGTCAAAAGTCACATCTGCCAAGGAAATGCTAAATCGTTATCAGATGTTTTAAGTAGGCATTACAGCCTAGATTCTCCATTTTTGCAGACTCTGGGAAGACAGCTTTGGAGCAGTTGATTTGTTGTATTTTTAACACACTAAGCTAAAGTAGTTTTGTTTCTGATTTCTGGTTTAAATCAAATTAGGTACATAACCATGATTATGATTTTGATTAGCCCCATGGGTCATGATGTTCTGATCTAATGGCTTTTAGGCTAGAGATCTTAATTCCTCACCTTACAGTGTCCTGAATAAAAATTCAAAATATACTTAAGTTTCAAAACAGCTTACTGTCATTAAGGTAGTTCTTCAGTTTCTCAGGCATTAGATAGTCTAATTTAAGCAAGAGGTTGTCTGTATAGGGGTCAAAGTAACTATCAAATCCTGTCTTCTCAAGAACTTGGTGACTGGAATAAAGAACACCTTTGTTAGACTGATGTGAGGACTTACAGTGTGCATTTCATGCAGTCTTGAAGGTTCTTTTGTCTTTTTTTTTTCAGAGTAAGAGTTTATTTTCCTGTGAGATTTTCATAGAGTTATGGAACAGCCCAGATTGGAAGGGACCTCGAAACCTTTCATGAGTAAGGAAGCCTACATGAGGATATCCAGTACCTTGTCAAGTTGCAGCTTGAAAACCTCCGATGATGAGGACTGTATTATGTCCCTAGAGAGGTTGTTCAGTGATTGATTGTTTTTACTGTGAGGATTTTTTTTCTTAAATCAAGATGAAATCTCCTCTGGTACAACTTGTACCCATTGTCTCATGTCCTCTTCATGTCGCTTCTTGTGAAGAGAGAGCCTCTGTCTTTTTTCTAGCCACCCTTTAACTTTATTGTCTTTTATTAAGAAGCGAAAAGGGTAATCAAAAGTTCAAACTCTGGTGAATCATATGAGCTGATACACTGATACTTGTAGTATCTAAAAACATTAGATGACATTTTCATGCTTTTTTTCCCTTCAAACTTACACTTTACTGTTTTCTCCAAAAACTTCTTAGCCGGAAGTGATAGATTTGCATTACAGTGTACTTCAGCTGATGCAAAAATACACATTTTCCATGTGAAAGGGGTAATCTAGGCATTTTCAGTATATCCTGTCCCCCACAGGAAAAAGTCAATTTTTTGTGGTCATCTAACTGATCTCCTCTTATTTTTCTCACTGATCCTTACAAGTCTGTGTTACCTATTAAATGGAATCCAAACTACTAAAAATTAATTTTTCAAAGACTGCTGATCTCTGTAAAAAATACAGATACTTAGAAAATACAACATACTGGGGAGGAGTTGCTTTATTTTGGTTGTTGCACAACTCATCCCTATGACACGTGATTAGTCTTCATAATTGTATACCTATGTTTGCTGAGGTGGATCGAGAATTGACTGAATGACAAAGCTCAAAGAGTGGTGATTAACGGCACCGAGTAGAGTTGGAGGTCTGTGGCCAGTGGGGTTCTACAGGGATCAGTTGTACAGCTAGTCTTATTCAACATAGTTATCAACAACCTGGATGAGTGGACAGAGTGTACCCTCAGCAAGTTGGCTGATGACACCAAACTGGGAGGACTGGCTGATTGCCCAGAAGGCTGTGCTGCCATTCAGCGGGATCTCGACCGACTTGAGAGTTGGGCAGAGAGGAACCTCATGAGGTTCAAAAAGGGCAAGTACAGAGTCCTGCATCTGGGAGGAACAACCCCGCGCACCAGTACAGGCTGGGGGTCAAACTGCTGGAGAGCAGCTCTGCAGAGAGAGACCTGGGAGTCCTGGTGGACAAACTGAACATGAGCCAGCAATGTCCCCTTGTGGCCAAGAAGACCAATGGCATTCTGAGATGCATCAAGAAGAGTGTGTCCAGAAGGTCGAGAGAGGTTCTTCTTCCCCTCTACTCTGCCCTGGTGAGGCCTCATCTGGAGTCCTATCTCCAGTTCTGGGATCCCCAGCTCAAGAGGGACAGGGAGGAGAGTCCAGCAGAGGGCTACCAGGACTGGAGCATCTTCCTTACGAGGAAAGGCTGTGAGACCTGGGCCTAGAGAAGAGAAGACTGAGGGGGGACCTTATAAATGTTTGTAAGTACCTAAAGAGCGAGTGTCAGGAAGATAGGGTGAGTCTTGTCTGTAGTGCCAGTGAAAGGACAAGGGGTAATGGGCAGAATTTGGAACACAGGAAGTTCCACTTGAAAGTGAGAAGAACCTATGTCGTGGTTTAGGCCCATCAGGGAACAAAGACCACGATTAGCCTCGAGTACCGAAGAGGCTGAGAATTGCTCAAGGGCAGGGAGGGCTTAATTGCCGCTTAAGGTTCAGGACAAAACAGACCAGGCCACTCGGTTTGGGGAAGAAAACAGAAAATAATTTAATGCAACATCAACTAAAACATACCCCCAAAAACCCAAAACATAACCAAAATGAAACAACACAGAGTAATACATCAATGAAGAGTCCAACCAGCCTTTTTAAGAACACCTTCTTGCCACACCTCCCCTCTTCCCGGGCTCAGAGCCCTGATCCCGGTGTTTTTACCCTGTCTCCCCCTGAACGGTTCCGAGGGGCAGGCAGTGGGGGTTTCAGTTAGTCTGTTCCCGATAGCTTCTGCCATTTGTCCCTCCTCAGGACGGATGAACTCCACACCAGTCCTCCCTGCCAGTCCGTGGGGTAACTCACAAGCATGGCAGCCCTGCACGGGCTGCTCCGACGCGCACCCATTCCAAAGGCTGCAGCTCCTCTCTGCCTCTCGTGTGGGGCTGCTCTGCGGCGCGCAGGCTCTCCAGCACGGCCTGGGCCATGGCCGTCTCCCCACACAGTCCCTCGCCCGTCCGGGCTCACTCACATGGAGCTGCTGGTAACTCTCGGTCCTGCCATGGATCTCCATAGGTTGCAGGGGCACAGCTTGCATTCTCGCCTCGGCTTGCAGAGGAGTCTCTGGTCTATTGCTTCTCCTTCCTTCCTCCTTCTCTGGCTGAAGGGTCCGCGTGGTCACCTCCATCTTGTATCACTCTTACACCTCCTGACTCGCATTTCAAATTCCCGTCCCCTAAATAGTGATGGCAGAGGCGCCAGATTGGCCCAGCCGGGCCGGAGGTGGGTCTGAACCCAGGAGCCGAGGGAGAGTCCGCAAACTCTTTACCGGGTCTTCACTGCAACCCGCTCCCCCTGTTACTAAGCAAAAGTTGCTCCTTGCTAAACCAGAACAACCTACTTTTCTGTTCAGGTGACAGAGTACAAGCAGACTGGCACAGGTTGCCCAGGGAGGGTGTGGAGTATCCTTCTCGTCCTTCTCTAGAGGTTTCAAAACCTGCCTGGACTTATTCCTGTGTGACCTGATCTAGGTGGACCTGCTTTAGCAGGGGGTTAGACTAGATGATCTCTAGAGGTCGCTTCCAACCGCTGCCATTCTGTGATTCTGTTATGTATCAAATTACAGCAACTCTAAAAATAGAACCAGGTGCATCATGATCTTGTGTTTGCAGAGGTTATGAAATATACAACTGAAACCTGGCTTTTGAGTTAGTTGTACCTGCTTTGACCATAATTTTATGGTTGCCTAAGTTGGCATATTTGCAGTGTTCCATAGAAATAATTGTATTTATGAAAACTTTCCTGCGTTTGTGTCTTGTTCTGCAATCAAACTTACCTACATTTCAGGGTGATTTGACTACATTTCAGCATATGCCTATTTGGTAGCTCTAGAACAAAAGGCTTTTCAGAGATGAATGCTAGAATTCAACTTTCACTCAGGTTCAGATAGAAATATTAATTTCATATATCAGATGGTCTCCAGAACAGTGCAGTAGAAGGCCTGGATAGGAAAATTACCAAAATACAGTGTTACTTCCGTCCACAGCTGTATGCGTTTTCTGGTAGGCTGGAGACTTAAATGAAGCTTCTGTGACCCTTTACTGGGTGATGCTGCAGATAGTCCAGAGAACAGGTGTCTCCTCAAAAGAAGACCATGATGCAAAAAAACTCAAATGCAGAATGTCGTTCACGTCTTTCTGTGTATTGTCTGTGCTTTTGTGCATTGTTATGGAGGATAAAAGAAATTGAAGTTTAATAAAATAAAGGTAACTGGCTTAAATCTTACTTTTAGATTCAAACTCCTGTTCTCACACTCTTAAGAGTTGATAGTCCTAAAAGACAGTGCTTTTATTTAGGGAACTGTTTAGAAGAGAAAGCAAGAGATGTAATAGCAGGCAGTGACCTCATGATCTCACTACATCATTAATCAATATTTTAAGATCAGTGTTGCAAGAGCTATAGTTAATGTGAATCACTTGGGTGCAGTGAACAATTGGCCACAGTCCAAAATGTTTCTTTTTCTCTCCACCGGTTCTGTTCTAGCCAACTAATAACTCATCTGGGGACACTGCTGTGCACAGCTCATTGTCCAGGGATAAGTGTGTTGCATAAAGGAAAACAGCAATTTGGCTGATTGGGTTAATTTGTTTGTTTGTTTGTTTAGCGACGTAAACAAACAAAAAAAACAACTATCCTTTAAAGAACTGGCTTTTCATTGACCATAAGATGACCTTTGGTTTTCTTGCTTTTGTACTACATTGGTGCAACAAGTGTTTGGATCTTTTATGATTAGCTGTAAATCCATTGGTGAAATTAAACTAGTCTCTGGTACCAAGAGGTGTTTGCCTGCATCTCACCATGCAGATAGTATCAAATAGGAAATAAAAGATTGTTCCTGACTTGGGCAATATTTTGTGGGAGCGGTAGCAATTGTATTTAAGAACCTTTTATTGCTCCTCTTTTATAGCAGATGTGTGATGAACAGGAAGAATTTAATAAATCATAATGGAAACTCAACATCGTAATGAGTTTTTTGTATTGTTGGTGAATAGAATAAAATGTGTGTGTGTGGTTTTTTTGATACACAGCAGGAGCAACTGTATACAGTGCTACAAAACTGAGGAACTAGCTTTTTATGCAGTTTTTCATTTCTAGGTTAACTAACTCCTGTGCTTCAGTGAAGCCCATTGAAAAGTGTCATTGAAATGCCACTTTTGATATTACTAAGCATCTAATTGATCAAGCTTTGTTCTTCCTACACAGAAGCTTCAGTATGAGGCGGGGTGGATGGCGGAAACGGGCTGGCGATGGCGACGGCTGGGGAATATGGGTATGTTCAAAACCAAGTGACTGACTGGTGTTTTCTTTAAGAAGGATTTACAATTTTGTGATACATGCTAAAGGTATGCTATAAATGAAACCCTCTTCACATGAAAACAGATAATTAAGTTTGAAAGAAATTTTTAAGACTACCAGGTTTAAAACTTTTATTTATGTCCTCATTTACAATAATCCACTAAATTGCATTATTAATGAGCACAGACCCTTGAGTAACTTGAAATTACCATTTAAAAACTAAGCTAAATTATTTTAAAACTATTTATGATTGTCTTCACCACATTCTATGTAACTGGACAAACAATAACTGAGGCACCTAATTTACATAAATATTTACAATACTACTGTCTCATGTATATTTAAGAACTGAAAATAGATGGAGCTTTATGAGTATTCTCTACATTGTTTCTTTAAGCAACAAGCCTCCAATTTAGCATCCAAACTTACTTCATTCCCTTATTTCTTTTTTCACCTTTCTTTTTATTCTATAAAAATTGTTATATAGATAGAATCTTTTTCTTATAGAATAAAATAAGCATGGAATAAATCCCAATATGAATTTAGGCTGGAGGATTTGCTATTTCTCGTTTGCAGAGAGAATAAATATCTCTTTTATATGTCAACCACAATCAATTTGAAGGAATGCTGCTTACCGTCTCAGTCTTACAATTGACCAGTTTCTGTCTGTAAATGTTAGAAAATAAGACTAGCATCATAGGTTTTGTTTTGTTTTAACTCAAAAACTAGGGTGGTTACATGTCGGCAAAGGTTAAGAAACTGGAGGATCAATTCCGGTCAGATTCAGCCATACAACACCAGAGGGATGGAAATTCATCAAGTATCTTTAGTGGAGTCGCCATCTATGTCAATGGCCTTACAGGTGAAGCTTTTTTTTTTTAATGAAATCATTCTGTTTTTTTCTAGTGTCTGTACTTCTTCTAGTATGGAACTGCAAAATAGATGAGTAAATACATGACAATTACCATATACATTTTGTAGAACATGTTCCTTTGTATTTCATGATTAAGGTTTTCAATATAAAATCAAATTTAGGTCCTGAGTATAAATATTACTTTATTAAAACATTTACATGAAGGAATAGTTACTGATGGAAATAGGAGTAAATTTTGCCACCTTTCTGTGGTCTTACTTGAAACCTCTTAACGTCATACTCCTACATATGTTACATTTTTACTATTAGTGGTTGCATTAGACTTGAGTGTGCGCATTAAATTTATGTTTGGGTGGATATGTTGGGGTTTTCTTGCTCAGTGGCATAATGCTTGAGGAAGTGAACCCATTAATAGTGGAAAGAGGAGCAAGAGGTAAGAGATATATATGCATTATCCGTGGTGGACTGATAGTGCATGTTAACAGGAGTAAGGTTTTTAATCTACCATAGTTACGTTGATATTTCTCCTGGGTTCTGTAAAGCAGCTTAATAACCTTTCAGAAGCCTCCCAGAAGCCTTTTTCAGGGACCGATGCCAGGAATGTTGTGACTTACATAACTGATGCATACAGCTTCTATGATATGGAGCAGTGCTGGTTTGAGTGCAGGGCTCAAATAGACTGGAAAAAGTTAAGGTGGACATTTTAAACTATTAGTAATGAACTATTAATACATCTGAATTGGTTATTTAATACAGGCAGATTGTCTAGTGAAAATCTAGCATTTACATGTTCTTCAAGGTATTGGTTCTTAAATAGAGCTCTACCAGATGGTTGTCAAAAATGCTGGAGTAGGGAGGATTAACACATGGAGAAAATGTGTGCTGTTTTTAGTTAAAAACAGTTAGTTTAGAGGTATAATCAAGTATTAGAAACATTTTGAGTGTTGACAGCAGGCCACTGGAATGAATTGTAACTGTATTCTTATTAAAGAATTACCTTTTTTTTTAACTACCAGGTTTTACCATTCTGAGCATTTTATTTGTGCTGACCCAAATGTTTTGGTGCCAGTGAGAGACCACTGTGCGAAGATTTTCCCAAAGCTAAAATTCCCCCCTCCCCTTCCCTATTTGCAAAGTAAATACTCTTTTCAACACAAACAGAGGGATAAGAAGAGATGGTAGTTTTTCAGATGTTCTCTTCCCTGTAACAATTCCAAGAATAACCTGGTAAGGAAAGAGTGGGTTAACTGTTTCAGTAAATTAGAAATTGTATAGTAGGACTTCTGTGCTGTTGCTAAACCGTTTTGATACTCATTCTTTTCTATTACTTCTTGGTATAAACTACTCTCCCAAATCCTGCTGAAAAGATAAGTGAGTTAATCTAATTTTGTGTTATGTTTATGTAAAGTGATTTTTAGTGCAGTTTAGCATTAAATCTGCCTGAGTATTCCTTTCCCTTCCTGCACTATACAAGTTTTGGAAAGATCCTCTATAGCAAGTAGATTGTTTTCATTTTGAATCAGTCTCTTCAGAAACACGGTTTTCAACATTGCTTCAGAAATGCTTTTGTGATTTGTGTTTCTTAAGAACTTGTAAGGTTTTTCAGGAGAATAACAATGGTTTGCACTCTTTCTGATCATGACATCATATTTCTCAGTTAATTTTTTTGTACTCTATTTGCTGACATAAAACAGGAACATTTCTGCTTTTAATTTTATAGATCCCTCAGCTGATGAATTAAGAAGGCTAATGATGTTGCATGGAGGCCAATACCATGTGTATTATTCCAGATCAAAAACAACTCACATCATTGCCACAAATCTTCCAAATGCCAAAATAAAAGAATTGAAAGGAGAAAAAGTAGTTCGGCCAGAATGGATCGTAGAAAGGTAAGTTTAGGTCTGCTGGTTTTGGAGATTTCTCCTTTTAAATAAAGAGGAAGAAAAATCGGGAAAAAACAACATTCTAAAAGATTGCACATTGAGATTATGGTTTAGTTTAAAACAAATCTATCCTTGCAAAAGCCAAGTAGAAATACCTCTGTTGCATTTAGGATGTGCTTCTTACTGATTGTTCCTTAAGAAACTTTGCTAAAAACGTTCAGAAAGTCTCAGGCATGTCATAAAACTGAACATTATCCCATTGATTCCATTTAATATCCAATTGGTTGACCAGCCTTAATGTCACTGTGTTTAAATAAGTACCAGATGTTTGGTTTTTAATCTTTTGCCTTATGTGTTGTGTAAGTTTCATCTGTGATTAAAGAAGAATTTCAATTGAAAAGTATTTTCATAAAATTCAGATTAATCCATCAAAACATTTCTTATGTTGTGACTTTGCAACAAAACTAAACTAAAATGAAAAAACCCGCAAGTTATATTACAAAGAATTTATGTTCTTTGATTCCTCCATGTACTGGACTATAAAAGATCAACTGAAGTTTTCCTCAGGTTCTTGAAAAAGATAGCCAGGCTCAGAGCAGTTAATATGTCTGTGTCTGTCTTCTTCCATCTGAGGAGCCCATGGGAAATAGAACAGGAGGGAATATGTTCTGGAAATTCTGTCAGTGTGATGCTATCCTAGATGACCAGCAGAAACAGGCAAGGAACTGTATTGCGTATATACTTCTGAAATCCTATTTGCGGTTCCTCTTTTCAGTCCTTTGGATTCATCTGTTTCATGTCATGTATCTTAAGGTAAATTTTTTAAACTTCAGTTAGAAATGATGCATTCCCCAGTTTGAGAAAGTCTTTAGGTACATTGTTTAAACAGTTCTAGGACATCACCCATGAGTTTAAGGACTTGGAAAACTAGTTGGTGGTAGGTATAGTACCGTTTGGTTGGTTTCATTGATACCATTGAAGCTTACTATGGTTTTAACCAAGTTGGAAAAATCAATTTGTGTTCATTCATTAGAGACTTGGTAGAACCTCATGTATGAAATCTAAACTTTTCTTTATGATGTCTTGTGTTCAGGTTCTGCATCTTTTGGCTTTGGAATATTGTACTGTAGATTAAATCAGAAAAACTGAGTATAGACAGATATGTGGGGTTGGGCACAAGGAGACAGGGGACTCGCAGTCTCAGTAGAACAGGTTTCATGTCAGAATCTGGAATAAAAGCTAATTTCACAACAACTCCTCATTTTTTCCTTTCTTCTTTAAATACTCTATCTCTGTGTATGGAATACCAACTGATATTCCCCTCAGTGTATCAATTGGAGGAAATATGATGGATTTGAGTTTATTTAGTTTGGTTAAGGATTCACGCAAAAATGTTACAGTCAAAAATTTCTTTTAAAGCAGTGTTGTTAGACCTTCAGTCTTGTCGTCAAGGGTTGCAAAATGAAAAGGTCATTTGCCTGTGGAGCTTTGATGTATTTCTTTGTGCGCACACGTTATGATCTAGTCCTTAATTACATGATCGCATGCCATCTTTTCTCACTATTGTACCTGCAACATTCTCTTCACAGAAGAGATTCAGTTCAGGTTGCAAATTGTTAATTCAGTGGCTTGTTTCTTGTCTCTCTAACCCTGTTCCTTACTTACTACATGGAACATTTTGCTGATAATGGAATGAATAATTAATTCCTTTTATTGGTGTTTATCACTACAGCATCTGTCTGCTATCCAAAGATTAATGAACTTATCTCTGCACTAAAATGGCTATTATTTTCATTTTTTGTTTGAGAATTTGAATATTCTTTTAGCAAATGTTCTTAGACGTTTATAACAGCTTTTTGGAGATTGAGGATAACTAATTGCTAAAATGAGCTACCAGTAGCATTTTCAGATCCCTTATTTTTTGATTCTCAGATTGAGTTAATGTCTTTCTTAAAGATCTATGTTAATATAACACAAATGTGAAGAAAATTGTTTAAAATCATTTGCTCAGAAAAATTAGTCTGTTACATCTCAATTCGTTTCTTTTTCTGATGAGGATTCAGAATGCAAACCAAACAAATAAATAAATAACTAAAAGCTACCAGTCTTAAAACAATACAGCTTTCAGAAGAGATGCCATGTTACTTGAACACAGTAACTGTCTGGAAAGCAGCAAAGCATTGAAGGGGAAGGAGATGGTTTTTATATCTGTATTGGAGGCAAATGAAGCAGGCCTGCTGTTGAATGGTGAGGCAACCTCAGGACAAAGAATATGGTAAAAGTTACAGTTCTCAGTGCTGTTTTCTTTAGTGTTTCATGGCAATGTCTGCAGCCTTTAAAGCCTGTGTGAGTTGAAGAGTTTGGAGAAAAGAAATGCAACCAAAGGTATAGGAAGTGTAACTTGTGGTTCACTGAGGGAAACATAACGTACAGACCTCTACAGTACCAGAGAGAGTGCATCCAAGGGAGCTGAAGAAGCTAGTTGACACCAGTGTGACACAGATGCAGTTTAATGTCTACATTAACAATGTGGACACTGGGGATGCAGTGAAAGTAGATATCTTCAGCAAGTTTGTGGATGAAAGCTAATAGAAGGGAATACTTGATATACTGGAGAGCAGGGCTGCCCTTTGTAGAATCATAGAATAGAATCATAGAATTGTTTCAGCTGGAAGAGACCTTTGAGATCAAGTCCAGCTTTTGTCCCAGCCCTATCAACCACTAGACCATTTCCCTAAGTGCAACATCCATTTGTATCTTAAACACCTCCATGGAGGGTGACTCCACCACCTCCCTGTGCAGGCTGTTTCAATGCCTAACAACCCTTTCAGTAAAGAAATTCTTCCTCATATCCAGCCTGAACCTCCTCTGGCACAACTTGAGGCCGTTTCCTCTTATTCTATTACTTGTTACTAGAACAGACTGACCCCCTGCCTTGCTACAAGTTCCTTTCAGGTAGTTGTAGAGAGCAATAAGGTCTCCCCTGAGTCTTCTTTTCTCCAAGCTAAACAGCCCCAGATCCCTCAGCTGTTCCTCATGAGACATGCTCCAAATCCTCTAGTAGCCTGGTAGCCCACCTCTAGATCCTTTCCAGCACCTCAGTGGACACAGCTCAGCAAACTGTGAGAATGAGATGACAGAAACTTTTATGAGGTTCGACAGAAACTTTTATGAGGTTCAACAGAAAAATGCAGAGTCCTGCACATGGGATGGAATTAATTGCATGGAAACAGACAGGCTAGAGATTCACTAGCTAGGGAAGGGCTTTAGGATCCTAGTAGACTGCAGGTTGACCATGGAGCAGCAGTTGTGCACTTGCAGAGATGAAGGCTAACAGCATACTGAATTGCATTAGCAAGACCGTAGCAAGCAGGTCAGAGGAAGTGACTCTTCTAATTTATTTGGCACTTTTGAAGCTACATCTGGAATTCCGTATCTGATTTTAGGCTTTTCAATAGTAGATTCTGACAAACTAGAGTGAGTTTAGAGAACCACCAACATGAACAGGAGCCTGGAACATGTGACACATGATGAGAGGCTGATGAAGCTGGTTTCATTCTGCTTGGGGAGAATACTAAGAGGGGATCTAATTGTTGCTTTTTTATTTATATGGAGGTTACAGACAACATGGAGCTAGATTTTTCTTCAAGATACACAGCAAGAGGGCAAGAAGCAATAGTTGCAAGTTGCAGCAAAGAAGATTTTGGCTAAGGAAAAGATTTTTCACCATGAAAGAGTAAGCAGTGGAACAAGGTGTCTAGAGAGGTTGTGGATTCTCTGGCCTTGGTGATCAACCCCGGGCAACCTGGTCTGACTTTAAAGATAATCTTGCTTTGAGCAGTGTTTGAGCTAGAGACCTCCACAGGTCCTGTCCAATGTAATTTTTTTTTTAGTGATTATGAATTCTGTGATCCAGGGAGTGTTAAGTGGGAAAGGAGTTGAATCTAAAATAGGATTCCTTTTGCTGCATCTTAATGTAGTTGGAAAAAAAACCCAAAAAACAACTGTGTATTGATCTGGTAGTTCAGCTACTCCAGTAGCAAAAATCTTAACATGAGCAAGTTGTTAAAAAAACATATTTTAAATAATCTTGAAATAGCAGTAGTGATTTTGAAGCCAGGTTCACACAGTAATGAGAGGAGCAGTCAAACCAGGCATTGTAAAAGCTTAGTTGCTGCATCACTACTTTCTGTACAAGAAAACTTTGAAACTTTTACCATGTGTATTTTTAACTCTGTGTAATGTAAATGATACTCCTTTATGCTATATATTAATGTATGAAGCAATATTTAATTGATACATTTTTAGGACTGTTTTTACTGTCCCATTCCCATAGAAACCTTAGCAGGTCTCTGTGTATGTGCGTAACTAGTTTTAATTAATCTAATTGGGAAATGAGATCTCCCAGTGTATCCTTCTCTAATTGCAACAAGAAAGCTCCTAAGGGCTTTTGTTCCACTGTCCAATTCCCTTGACAGTATTACAGATTTGAGCTAGTTAAGAAGTACATTTCCAAGAGAGCATTCAGATGTTGAAGAGCAGAAAACCACTGTGTCACTAAGGTGAATTCTCTTTAAAAATTTGAGTCTGATTGTATCTTCAAAACTGAGTACTAATATTAATCTTTTATATGAGGGAGATTGCTCTGCAGTAAGAACCTTCAGCATTTCTGACCCAATGTTCAATAGAAAGAGTTGTATATAAAGAAGAGGTGAGTATAGGCTGGGAAGGGCATTATCTCTACTGCCAGCAACTAGCATCAGGGTGGAGAGATGATGTCATGCTATGGTGTATTTTTGAGGGGATTCCACTTGAAAGTCCATAACTTCTCTAAGGAATTTAGCAGTTATTGAAGTTTAATTGCAGTTTCAGTGTATGAAGAAAGAAAAGAGGGAGGCACGGTGTAACAGGAACGATTGTGGTAGATATTTATGGAAGGTCTAATTGGAAATTATTCATCTGTCTATCTTTCTTCCGTGAATTTTCTCACAAGAAGGGGTAATTACTCTTTTGGAATGGAAAAAGTAGTTCCTCTTTGACAGTGAATTACATCCTAACTGACCACCTTCAGATTCTACGCAAATGTACTTTGGAACACATGCATTTGCACTGTTCCAACTTGAAAGAGCTCAATCAACATTGTTCAGTTAGGATAACCTGAAGCACTTGCCAGGTTGTGGGTTTTTTTTGACTGGGGATTATTTGTTTAGTTTTTGAAATTAAGTATTTGATGTTTGTGTCTGACAATTTGAGAAATGGATGTAGACAACTGACAACACAACTGCGAATAGCTTTTGTAGTACAGTCACCACATCACAAATTACTTTTCACTTCAATCCAGTTGGTGGGAGTGCGGTTGTGGAAGAGACTGAATGTATATGTAGTAGAACTGCAAAAGATAATGAGCAAAGTTATAGTTTATTATATATGAGGTATTATTTACCATAAAAAGTTAGGGGGTATTTTAATGTCTTAAGTAGTAACCTCTTTCTTTCACTTTTTTTTTTGTTTCAGCATTAAAGCTGGACGTCTCCTCTCGCACATTCCGTATCAGCTTTACACCAAGCAGTCAAGTGTTCAAAAAGGTCTCAACTTCAATAGCATATGCAAACCTGAAGATGCCATGCCAGGTCCAAGCAATATAGCTAAAGATCTCAACAGGGTGTAAGTATTTCTGATCTTTTGATGCAGATGCCAGTCATTCAGCTCTAATAGGTGTGCAGTTACAACTATATAACATTTTTTAAATTCATTTCAGCTTTAGTAGGATGAAGCCCTGAGGTACTGAAACTTAAAAATAAGGTATAGTTATATAAATAGGTGAGGACAGACCTACAGTTACATTGACACCAAGCCTTGTCTTCCAGTCTTGGGACCACACTTTGCTTGATAATGTGACCTAGGAGTCCTAGGATGTAGCTTATCCATATGGAAGCAACAGGCATTCATTAAAGGATTCTGACTTGTGACACTAAAATTAAGTCTTTATTTCAAAACCAAAAAGCTGGTGTGATTCAATTACTTTTGCTAACAGTGCCTAGGAGTAGATGTAAATGCATACTAGTTAAGTTCTTTCTTTAGCTTCTTTGTAAGAAGAAGCTATAGTGTACCTTACATATTTTAATGCCAAGGTTTAAGTCACACTGGAGAGAGAAGACAGATTAAAAACTCAATTACAGTGCAAAAAATTCTCCTAGAAGGCTTTGAGAAGGGACTAGAACAGAAGGCAACAGCAAGCCTTTTAACTGGCCGAGAAATAGGATTTGGGGAAAAAAACCTTCCACTTGAACACAGTTATGTAGATTTTTTTTTAAGAGGGTTCTTGCACCTTTTTGAGAAGCACATGTTGTTTAGAGGCAAGAATCAAAAAAACTACAGAATGGTTGATGTTGGAAGAGACCTCTGGAGGTCGTGTGGTCCAATGCTACTGCTCAAACAGGGCCAGTGATATTGTAGAAAATACTGTACTTTCTAATTTGTAGTGATGATCTATCTTCTTCCACAGTCTGCTGATTTATTTAAAATCTAGTTCTGCGTAAAGCTGAGAAGACTTTACACAAATTAGATTTGTCTGTATTTAGGAAAAATAAAACCAACACCACAAAATTAATATCCTAAGCAGTATTTCTTACCTGCATTTTAAACAATGAGTGATACAATCACCCTTGCTTCTTACTGTTGCATTGTTAATGTTTTTTTAAATGAGAAGAGCATTCAGGCTTGCAAAAATATAAATTTTGTCTGGAAAGCATGAGTTTAAAAGCTTGCTGATACAATTTAACCTTGGCCAGCAACTGAGCACCACACAGCTTACTCTCCTGCCTCCCAGTGTGATGGGGAGGAGAATCAGGGGGAAAAAAGTAAAACTCATGGGTGAAGATAAACAGTAATTATAGTAATTATAATAGTAATGAAAAGAAATATAACAGAAAGAAACAAAACCCAAGGAACTGCACAATGCAATTGCTCACCACCCGCTGACTAAGCAGTGATCCACCTCTGCCCACCAACTCACCCCAATTTCTATACTGGGCACGACATCCTGTGGTATGGAACAGCCTTTTGGATAGTTCAGTTTGGCCATGCTGGCCATGCTTCCTCCCCGCTTCATGTGCACTCCTAGTCCACTCGCTTGCAGGGCAGGGTGAGAGACAGAAAAGGCTTTGACGCTGTGCAAGCACTGCTCAGCAATAGCAAAACATCCCTCTGTTACCAACACTGTTTCCAGCACAAATCCAAAACAGACCCTCTGTACCAGCTACTAGGAGGAAAATTAACTCTATCCCAGCCAAAACCAGGACACCTGCACTATCCTCTGAAAATGTACCATTGGATATAGCACTTTCAATCACATAACTTCTCAAAAATGTTTAATATAATTTGTGACTGTGGTAATCTTAGTCAAATTGTTGTCACAATTAATTGGCTTTCTTATTCCACTGATATACTGGATAGCTAATTATTTCTCTTTTGTGTATATTTAAATTGCTAGCTTTGGGGGTTTGGAGTGATGGTTGGTTTTTTGTTTCAGAAGATCTAGAGTATGCACAACTCTTGAAGACTTTGGTTTTAATTCCACTTAGGATTTGTTACAGAGATAATTTTTTGAATGAAAGCTTTGCCTCTACACTTTCATGGTAAAGGTAAATTGCTAGTGCACTTGTGGCAGAGTACTTTGTTTTGTATGTTTAAGAGATGAAAAGTAGTTTTGGGGGTTTTGACAAAAGCTAAGAATATGTTGAATTTATACAGCTTGAAGGAATTTTTTTTCTTTGAGAGAGGGTAAAATAAATGTGACCTGATCTAGGTGAACCTGCTTCTACAGAGGGGTTGGATGAGGTGATCTCTAAAGGTCCCTTCCAACCCCTACCATTATATGATTCTATGAAACCTTATCTCATTAATCTGAAATAATTTTTTAAAAACCCATAAATTTTATATCTGTACTTTTTTTTATTGTTCATTTGCAACTAGATAAGGAAAATCATGTCTTGATAAAAAGATAAATCCTTCTGATGGTTTGCGTGTTCATGCTTTCCATTGTTGTACAGTTCTGTTGACAGATCTGTAATTACTGTAATTTGATTGGAGACTGCTGGTCAAATTAAAGGCCTTGGAAGTAGCTTTTCTAATGTGAGCATGATTTTGGTCATTCCCATGTAAACTGCTGTGAAATCTTTTGAACAGTAATATAGTATTTTGTGAGATTGAGAGAAAATGGCTCAGAGTTTGAGAGAATTGTCTTGAGAATGTAAAAAATAACTCAAGTATATACTGATAAGACATACATAAGCAAGATAGATGCTTAGCATTTCAAATGTAAGTTTGCCTTTTTTATAAAAGCTACAGTATTAAACAATGATATCTGTTTCAGAAATCATATTAAAAAGTGTGAGATGGAAAATGAGATCACACCCAATGGAGTAAGTAGCTGGAATGAAGTAGAGGAAGAAGAAAGTGACGATTTTGGACTTACGGAGCTGGAGCAGATCCTTCCTGGACGGAAACAAAATGGGCTTCAGTCTCACAAGGACAGCACTGCCATTTTTAACGGACACACACACACTTCTACCAGTGCCTTAAAGACACAGGATTGCTTGGTGCCCTCCGGCAACGGTGTTGCAAGTAGGTTCTCTCCAAGCCCTGTGCAGGAGGAGGGGAAGACTGAAAAAGGCATGGCTGACTTTAGAGACTGCACAATACAGCAGTTGCAGAAAAGCAACAAAAATAGAGACTTTCCGTGGAGTCCGCATAGGACTATGAGTAATTCATCCTCATCTTCATCTTTGCACAGTAATGCTAAAATAAATGGTGCTCACCACTCCACTGTTCAGGGGCCTTCAAGCACAAAAAGCACTTCTGTACCTTCTCCTAACAAGGCAGCTTCCTTACCTGTGTCCAAACCTTCAGATTGTAGTTTTATTTCTGACTTTTATTCACGTTCAAGACTGCATCATATATCAACGTGGAAGTGTGAATTGACAGAGTTTGTCAACAGTCTGCAGAAAAAGAACAGCGGTGTCTTTCCAGGAAGGGAAAAATTAAAAAAGTGGAAAGCAGGCAGGTCTGCACTTAAAACTGACACAGGTAGATACTTGTTTAAGAAGGTTTACATTGAGAAGGTGCCTTATATCTTTGTACATTAAATGTTTAACACAGACTAGTAGGTTAGTATTCAGTATTCACTTTACAGTCAGGCTATCTGCAAAAGCTTGATGACTTTAATGCACTGAAAACTAAAGGATCTGTTTGCTTTTGGTTTTGTTTGTATGGGATTTTTTAACTTAAAGTGTGACTTAATGTGATACTCTATTCTATATCCAGTTCCTCCTTGTAGAAATAATATTCCTGACTTTACGAACATATGTGGATTGATCAAGGGGAAGAATACTATATATATCTAAATACATGAGTCTATAGTTGCCATGTGAAAATCTAAAGGGAAAAACGGAAGAAAGAAACCTTGCTGCTGTAGTTCAGTGTGAAAATTTAAAGAGTTATTAACATTTGGAAGTGAAACTTTTTTTTTTTTTGTTAGTAAGAGTTTTATATACCTCTGGGTCTGTTAAATGGATGGTAGTGTCATATGAGACGTCTGAACCTGCCTCGTGACAGAAGAGAAATGGTTTATGTCATTACATTAAGGGCCAAAAAGAAAAAATGTGTAATTCATGATAGGCAAAACATTGCAAGTATAGATAAAGTATTTTGCACCTCTAGAATCTCATTTGCAATCTTCCTCAATTAAAAGACTAGCTCTGTACCATCAGAGATTCTGATGCTGTTGTGCTGTAAAAATAATACTTGTAATCATATGAAAATATTCTTGGTGATAAACTGCCGCATCCTAAAAGTTGCTGTTAGATAAATAAATTAACTGATTCTGTGTTTGTGCTAGGACACCACAGTTATAAAACATATTAGTTTACAAACTACCTTAATGTGTATTTTTTTTCCATCAAAATATGGTATAAGCTAATAGATTTTTCTTTTCCTTTTGATTTGGCCTAGAATATACAAAAAGTTAATGAGTGCATTTCACTTGCCAAGTAGCAGCTTCTTAAGCATTAACTTGATCACTTGGTTTGGAAATATGTCCTTCATAAAACAGTGCTTACTTTTCAAAGAATGAGTTCAAATGCTAAATTATTTAAAAAAGAACATTTTTCTGATGACTTAGTAATTAACTCAGATATGAAACAGAACAAGTAACTTGATGTATTCTTCACTGTTGCACTTCAGACATTGTTCAAATTAAGAGGGTTTTTTTGGTTTTAAGTATAGCTTCCTCTGGTAGGTCAGCAACATAGACATGCAGAACTGAAATTTTATAATACTTGACATATGATTCATATTGATTTCTGATGGTTTAGGCATATAAATTCTTCAGTCTTGAGCTATCGTACTCTGCTTTGCTTTGCGTTTGCATGAGTGTAGGTACAACAATGACAAAATCTATATGAGGTTGCATATGAGGTTTAAAACTAATTTTGTTGTGTTTAATGAAGAATTAATAATAGCTCTTAGTTCAGCTGAATTTTTTTTTTGTCTTTTGGAAGAGTGTTTTGATTAATGAACAAGAAGGAGTAAAGTTCTCTGTTCCAGATTCAGTGTTAACATAGCAAAATTAAGATCCAGTTCCCATAACATGCATTAATGTCCTCTGGTTAGAGGAACTTGTTAGGTAGAAGGTGTTAATTATGAGAAAACGAACAAGAAAATGTTAAGTTGATGCAACGTTCAGGCTGTTTGTCTACTGTTTTTGTTTACATTTCCTGAGAATTTTGTACATGTAAATATCTTCTTGGTGGAAAGAAACAAAAACCTTTCTAATTTAAAGACATGGTAAAGACATGATAATAGTCCTTGATGACTACTGTGAGTAGTGCCAAAGTGTATAAATTAGGGTTGAAGTTTTATATTGGTGTATCTTCATACTAGGTAATGTGTCTGTTGCGAGCTCAGCCAAGCCACAGAGCTGTATAATGCACGTGGATATGGATTGCTTCTTTGTGTCTGTGGCTATCCGAAATAGACCAGATCTCAAAGGTCAGTATTTAATTCTGCATGTTACAGTTTACTCAGTTAAGACTTTAAACCAAACTTGCACACTTAGAAAATGAACTTTGCATGTTGATCTCTGCTTCTGGCATCTTTGATAGTCAGACAGTGCAACTTTCATATTCCTGCTTAACTTTTTCACAATCCAAAAGCAAGTGGAAGAGCGAACTGGGATGTTTTTTGCTGTCTCCTTCCAGTATCTAAAGAAGAAAGAAGTAAAGAGTAACCATTCTCTATAACATTGCACATATCTTGTTGAGATTTAAATCTACCATATGAGATATCAGAGATCAAATTCTATTTGTACAAAAATAAAAGATGGGGATAGCCTAATAGTGTTCCTAAAGTAGAGTTATGTTTGACTTGAAAGTGAAAAAATGAGAACTGAGTATTAATAGTGTCTGCCTGATTCATCTTTTTCAAGGGAAATTTGCTTCTGCTTCACTTTTCTATCTAAGCTCTTACATATGAAGATCTGGAAGATGAACAATTCAGTTGTCATTTAGAAGTCTGAGTTGTCTGATCATCTTTAGAGTGTAGGAAGAATTAGTGGAGCTCCTTAGCAAGTTTTGGTGGGTTTTTATACAAATGTACCATTCAGAAATTGAGATACTGTTTTTTCTGTGCAAACACTGAACTTCAGTGATGCAGAAGTCTGAAGACTTGGTGCAGTATTGATGAGCTGACACCTAGCTGTTGTAGACCCTGGGAAGGAGTAAGCAGTATATACAATTCCTTTGCTCTCTTCTGTCCAAAGGCAGGAGCAACTGGATCAAAGATACTCCTGGTATGCTTGCGTCTTTAAAACTTTCCTGCCAAGTTTCAAATTCCATTACTGGAATATAAAGAACCTAAGACTTTTTGACAAATATTTTTTTCTCTTCCACAAAAGCCTTCCACAACTTTCTGTGCATCAATTAAGTTCCCATAGAAAAATTATGAAGGTGTTAATATTACTAAAAAGTCAGCAGTTATTACTAAAGATTTTACTTTGTGCAGTTATTAAACAAGTAGAACTGAGTGTGTCGGTATGTATCTTCTAGTTTACTTAAGCTAAGTATCTGAAATCAGTATAGTGTTTGCTGTGTCTAATGAATCATTAGGGTATTGGTGAAGTTTCACAGCTTCCATTTGTAGGTGTTATTAAAGACAAATTACCATGTCTGTATTTAGAATCTTTAAAAGCTTTTCTTCTTTACACGTGACTGCAATTAAGACAGCGAATTCATAATCACAGTGCAAAGTCACTTTCATAGCCATTTCCTCCTTAATGCTGTAAGAGTGTATAAGCTTGAAATACAATATAAAAAAATAAAGCAGACATCTTTAAGATCTTACACTACTTTTGCTATTAAAATATAACCTGTTATGGGTGTTTACTTACAAGTATGTGCATTTCTTCTCTGCAGGAAAACCAGTAGCTGTTACAAGCAACAGAGGTGCAGGAAAGGCACCTCTGCGCCCTGGTGCAAACCCCCAGCTTGAACAGCAGTATTACCAGAATAAGCTATTGAATGGCAAAGCAGGTACAGATAAGTCCATTTGTTTGTTAGTCTGTATGTCTTTAACTCTTGTTTTCAAAGGCTTTTCCTTAAAGTTGTTAATAAAGCACACAGCAGATAATTCCCTTTTTTCATATGGGGAATTTTAGAACTCAGTGGCCTCAGTAATAACATGCCACCATAATTTTTTTCTTAGCTAGTTTTTCTCAGTATTAGTGAATTATTTTAGTATAATTTTAGAGTTTACTCGCTGTCTTTGAGGTTGAGTATAAAATACAATGTTAAGTAATTATTTAAATTAAGAAATAAATAGAAGTTGTTTGGGATCACTTGGTTCTCAGTAAGTCTATTACAGAGAAGAAGGTACAAAACAAATTTTAAAAGGTTACTAATTTGGGGTTTTTTGCTATAAAAGTAGAAATGACAACACATGGCCAGTGAGAAATTACTTGTTTGAGGTTGGCTTTTGAATGTCATGTGTAAAATGAGATAATTTGTTTGGTCCTTAGATCGTTTTAGGTTTCTGGAAAGTCTGTGCAGCTTCTATGAGTTCTGTCTCTTCAGTTCTTTGTTTCCTCAAAACCAGGTCATCAGCTGTAGTTTGAAAATTTCTTACTTGCTTGCAGTAATTTTAGAAATCTGTTATTTTCTGTGTCTTATACTAATATAAACAAAATGTACTTATTAATAAGTTTTTTATTATCACTATACTGCCTGAACTGCATTTAGTATGACAAAGGATGTTGCTAAACATTGGGAACTTGTCTCTCTTTTTTTCCTGGTTCATCAGCTTGAAACTTTGTTACAACTACAAAGCTGGTGAAAATTGCATATAAAAGGGGCTATTTATTTCAGGTTAGATTTGAAAACCAAGTTTCTCCTTTGTCTTTTCTACCTGGACTTTTTACGAACCTTTTGGTTAGGAAGTTCTGTTGTTAGAAAGTTTGCACCTCCGTGAGTTATTTTTTTTGATACAAGAGGTGGGAAAAGACAGGTTGTTCTTCCGTGCTTGTTTCTGAAATGTTAGTACTTTAAAAAAACCTCAACCACCAATAAATTCTGACAATTTCCAAAGACATTTGGTAACAAGGTATTACAGGAAGTGATGCCATTTTATTTGTCTTTTTGCTGTAGCTTAAGAACACTTGAAAACTGAGGTTGAATGTATGTTTGTGGAACCCACGGGTTCCAGGCTTAGCTTCTGCTCTGTAGTTTGCAATTCCAGATATAAGTGTGTTACAAAGATAGCTGCGGTTTTTATGGAGTTGGATTTTCTGTAATGTAGCTTGTGTATGAACTATTTCTTGGTAGTTCAGTTTTATACAGCGTCTTTGTAAGTTTTATTGAGACCTTCCACTGGATAAGGGTGTGACTTCAAAACAATCAAGTGATGTTTGGAGAGTGAGGCAGTTCAATTACAGAAGTTTAGTTGATGTCTAGCACATTCTTTGTGATTCACAAATTCAATAATATCTCTTCTATATTTATTGCTTAAAGGCACAGTAGATTTCAGCCTTATTATATAACAAACTCAATTTCTTACTGCAGCATTTTTTTCTGGATATCTACACATTCATTCCTTTAACTTCAGCATCCAATCTCACTGGCTTGCATGCAGGCAGGCAGCTAGCTCTTTCTTTCTTGATACTTAGTTTGATTGTGCAACCTATTGTTTTTGTGAAGAGATATTTTTTTCCTAACAGTCTTTTTATAGTCTCTATCTCATTAGCTGCAGTTCAGAATGTTTTCTAGTCTCTTTGTTAATTTTTCTCTCCATGTACAATGGTTTTATCAACAAAAAATTACAACCTGTTGTTTCTACTTGCATTCTCATAAATACATGGCTTGTTTCCTTTTGGGAAAAATAAACTAGTTAGCTACGGTCTTTTCTAGCTTAGGCTTTTATAACATCATAGTATGTTAGAAAATGTATGTGACAATTGTGTCATTCCAGAAGTAAATACAGTCCAGTAGGCATATGTATCACATAGAAAAGTACTACTTCTAAAATACCAAAAACAAAGCTGAATTACCCTGCTAAACATACAAAATTCTGTTTGGGGATGTGTTATTTAAGTGACATTAAAAGGTAGTTGGGACCAACTTTGAACATGAGTGTATTTTTACATCCATGCGTTAACATGGAACCCACTTCATTTTTTGATGCTTCACACTTTCCAGGCTGTTCTCTAATTGTGCCTTCTCCAGGTCTTGTTTATTAGAGAAAATGTTTCAAATTTTAAAAACAAACAAAACCACAAATAGTAAACAAACACAAGCCCTCAGGAATCACTTTTGACCAAATACTCAATTCTGCTGCTTTAGCTACTTCTTTTTTTTGCAAATTGCTTCTTTAGTGATACTGGTTTCTGCCTTTGATCTGCATTTCTAGACAAATATCTAGTGCCAATAGAATCTTGAATCTTTTACGAAATACTTTCTTTTTCATTTGAATTCATCCAAAAATATGTAACTTTTAAATTTAAAAAAACTTGATATGATTCTCATACTAAATCTCCAAATTGGAGATGGCCTTTCTGGGTAGTAGACGTTGCTTCTCTACATACATGCCATCCTTAACATTCATGTTCTAAAGATAGAAGATTAACATATGTTAATCAGGATTCATAGTTTGGGGTCTCTTTTCCATGGCCAGGATGCCCAAGATGTGAATGTTTTACTAGGCTTCCTTTCCCTCAACCCTAGTATCTCCCTTTTTTCATTCTAAAGAGCAGCAGATTTTAACCATCATATTAGTCACAGATTTATTCTCAGCGATTTCTTTTTCACAGACTTGGGTCCTGGCCTCTGATTTCTCCATCCGTTGCTCCACATTCACCATGTGCCTGTCTAGTTTCCCAGCTTTTGGTGAGAGGTTCTCTACCTTGCCTTCCATTGAGGACAATGTGTTCTGCATTGCCCTGAATTTCACATGAAGTGACTCCATCAGCTCATGGGGGGATCTGCTCTGCTGCGATGTGGAAAAACTCGACGAGTCCAATGAAGATAGTCAAGATGACAGCATCATCTCAGGCCAGGGCACAGGAAGGCATGGACTAAAGAAACTGTTCTTGTCATTCTTACCTTTATTTGGGGCATAACTTTGCTCTAATTTTCAGTTGCAGACATCTTAGGTAACTTAACTGAGCTCAACATACATGAAACTATTTAAGGCATTAAAAAGTGCACAAATTTAGCAGAAACTCTGGATAAAAGCAGTTTTTCACATGAGTCAGACTCTACCCTTGCTTTCTCCACTCGCTTGTTTCATCACCTTCTCTGGTCTGATAACTACTTGTATGTGCAAGTAGCACTATGTTTCCTTTCAGTCACATTGTCAGTGTTGTTAGTACCACAAAATATTATTAGACAGTGTGGCATACTGAGGAAAACTCCTCATTTATTATATTGCAAAGGTGTATGGTGTTAAATAGATCACAATAATGAGAAAGAACTATAAGACACGTACTGGATTTCATTTTAAGTAAATAGAAGCTTGTTTGGAATCTGATGGGGAGTTTAGGAGAACATAGTAGTCTTTGCTTTTAGCCGTTTTTTCAGGCTGATCTGTGTTCAGGGTACAGGCATGTATCTTCCAAGGCTTACATACTATGAAAACCCAGATAGAAAGGAATAGAAAGTGCTTTACTTGTTTCCAGTATTCAGTGTCATGGAATTCTGTTCTAGTTATCTGCTGTGCAGTGGGCCTGAAAAACATTTATCTAGCAGCTTGCAGTAAAGTGTTAGAGAATTGGGGAAGGTCTATTTTAAGTCTAAGGTTGCAGTACTTCTAGTTGTATTATTTTGATCCAAGTTAAATTTATGGTGATATTTCAAAGAAAGTGATATATCCTGGTAAGAGAATTATTAGGAGGTAACAGCAGAAGTTTTGTCAATATCCTCATTGGAGTGTTAAGGGAAATACACATTTCTAACTAGTGTTCTGTAATTTGAGTTAATTAGCATTCTGGTTATTTCACTTCTTTAAAATCACTTTGTGGTATCTAGATTTTTAGAAAAACAGTTTTAAGTAAGAGGTTGCAAGCATAAGAAGTGGGTTTGTATTCTGAATTAAATTTCTGTTTTCTGGTGGTAGTTGTGCTTTTTGTAAAAAGGAATGTAGCCAAGTGTCTTCAGTCAAGCAGTTGGTAAATTTTTGAGTGTTGTGTTTACAGGAGATGGCTGTAGTAGTTAACCTCAAGTGTTCGATGATTTTTATTGTTGTCAAAGCTGAGATCAGTCTTATACTGTATCATGTGTGTAGTCACCAACAAGCCGCTGTCTAGTAATTTTAACATAAGATACAGAAAACTTTCGTATCGAATATTCTCAGTAATATGTACAGACCTATCTGCAGAGAGAGGTTGCTGTGTGGGTGGCGGTTCTGTGTATTTTTTTTCTGGACTGTGATATGAATCAATATGGTTTTAAGAACCTCTTCGTCAACAGGTAGCACTGTAGAATTTGTATAAAATAAATGCCTTCTTTTTTCTTTTATTTACATTGGTTCTGTTGAACTCTTGTGAAAAATAATGTAAAGACAAATGTAAATATTCTTTTTCAAGCAGAAATTAGAGTACCTGATATGCTGGACTCATCAGTCTGGGAGCATCCGAATTCCACACATGTGAATGGAGCTGACCTCGATCTCACTGTTCTGTCCATGGCTGAAATTGCTTCTTGTAGTTATGAAGCCAGGTAGGTATAAAAGTTACCAGTTGTTTGAAAACGTCACACAGATAGGCATGAAATGTCAAAAAATAGCCGTTGGTAAGTCAACATCTTTAAAACTGTCCAAAGAGGAATTTTTTTTAATGTTTTCCGAAGTTATGCTTATATAGGTTGTTATAATTTAACACAAGGTCTTCCCTGTGTATGCTGGTGCTTTTTAAACACTGCTTAATAGCTCTCAACCTAACCTACATATTACTTGACATTAAGCCTATCAAGGAAAACCTTATGCCTTGTGGTGATTTTGTTGATTTCATAATGTTATCTTCACTTCTTTGTATCAAAATTGTATTATTTTATGGAATTAAGAACACTTTGCTACTGAAGGGTTTAGGTAAAATCACTTACTGTAATTACTCAACTGAAAGCCGTTTCTTGCACAGGTAATGTTGAGCATCTCCAATATTATAGCTTATAAATGTTTAGAGTATGAAACAACTTGTTAGAAATATAAGCACAATTTTCTTCCCTGATAGAATAATGCTCCAGAGTTATTCCATCAGTGGAACCTTTCTCAAGCATGTGTGGGTAGGCAGGCTTATATTTGTATCTCAAAAATGACAGTTTATTACTATTTAAGCAAAATTTTGTAAGCTTGCACAGTGCAATATAAGGTCCATTTACCTTAGTCACCGTAGCATACATGTGGTTTTAGTTTGAAACAGAAGGTAACAAATAGTGATTTCTGAAGACTTTGTCTTAAGCATGTTCCAAATGTCCATGCTGCATGCCTGAATATTATACAGCTAATTTAAATACTCAGCAGTTCTTTTTCTTAGCTATTAAATTGCTATCAGTGAGACTGTAAATTTCTTTTTATTGATAATTCATTTTTGTGGGAAAAGACCAGTACTTCATTTAGAAATACTCCATATTAATTTCTGGAAAAGTTGGTACCGTGTTTATGTTAAATTTTATATTATTTCATTTCAGACAAGTTGGCATAAAGAATGGAATGTTTTTTGGCCAAGCAAAAAAGTTGTGTCCAAATCTTCAAGCAGTTTCATACGATTTTGATGCATACAAAGAAGTTGCACGGACAATATATGAAATATTAGCAAGGTAATGTGCTATTTGTTTACATGATCTCTTATGGTAAGGTTATCAAGAGTATTTTATTTGCCACTGCTGAATGCCATTATTGAATTTAGTATTTTCATTTCCATGATACTTCTCAACTTAAAGCCATTTGTATTCGAGATCTTCCTTTTGTAGTATTTTTGTTGTTTTGAACACTGTGCTTCTGAGTATTCTTTTATCTTGAAGCCAAATCCTGTAAAGAATCAACATCTGACTTCTGAAGTAGTCATTGTTAAATTTTTTATTGATTAGGCTACGAGAAGTAGGTCCCTACTTAGCGAGATTCTTCCAAGAGGTTTTATAAGTTGAGTAACTTACAAGAATGAGTTACTGGAGTGACATCTATTAGAAACTACTTTCTAATTTAAAATGCACTTGAAAAAAACTGAACATTAATTTATTTATTGTCAATTAAAAAAATAAGTATTCAGCTCCTTCTCCAGCTGTTTCTTTAAAGTCATGATGCATGCTGAAATTAGTCCTACATTAGTAACGTTACTGGAATTTACTGGTTTCACATTTTTAATATGTCAGTGATATGTGATGCAAAATAAGCAGGGAAATGCCACCACAAAAGGAAGACTTTATTTGCTACATATTTGTTTTAACAGATGGTGAGCTGTTGCTGGTGTTTCACCTCCTTTACTTTGTGTTGATAGCTATACTCATAACATCGAAGCAGTCAGTTGTGATGAAGCACTAGTAGATATCACTGAAATCCTTACAGAGACCAGATTGACTCCTGATGAATTTGCAAATGCTATCCGCAGTGAAATCAAAGCCCAAACTAAATGCACTGCTTCTGTTGGGATGGGTAAGTACCTTATTTCACTTTTGTTTACAAGCAGTGTCTACTGTTGTTCAGTGTATCAAAGCTATGTAAGATCGTTAGATAGCTAGAACTTGAGTGAGATACAGAATATATTGCCATTTCCATTAAATTACTGTCAATAAAAAGGCAAAAAAGACTTCTTAAGAGGAAAGTTTTAAGCAGAAATTTGTAAAATTGCTATCACTTCTCCTTTGTTATCTGAACAGTATGCTGAAATTCCATCTATATTATATTTGTACATTAATGTTTATGAAATTCTTTTCAGTAAATAGAAAAATGAGCACAGATCCTGTTTCTTATTGAAGATGGCAGTAAAAGTTTACAGGATTGGTGTGATTTGTAGTAGGTATTGTGTATGAAAATACAAATCTGATAAGACTTTCTTTTCACTTGTCACTTTCCTCTCTTCTTATTTTTTGTCCCTAATTAATACCAATATGTTGAGTGTATATAAGAGTATGAAATCCATTTGTGAGACAAGCTGAAATTTAGTGCTGTAAGCAGAATTATTCCTTTATTTCTTATGACATGATAGTACAGAGGCTATAATTCCCTGAGTTCCTGTTTATGTCTTGTTTTGACTTGAAATACATCTGTAATCTCTTTTGTCTGCTTATTTAGTGTTTGTTTTTTATGTAGAAAGTGCAGAATTAGTTTTTAAAGCATTATTTTTTGAATCTGATAGCATGGATCTCTTGCTGATTGAAAGAGACAAATACCTATGAGCATTTCTCGTTTCCTAATAATCAATTTGTGTGAGATATTGGAAAATAATTTTGTCATCCTTTCTAGAAATTGATATGGTAGATACACGACAAGGACTTTGTCTCTTCACTCATAATTCATTGCTAAGTAAATAAATCAGAGGAAACAAATGTACTATTACATGAATGTAGAGACCTTATTTCAAAAATACGGTTTACTGGAGACATAGATCTTGTGTAGGTGATTTATATGTTGTCCAATGTGAAAGTTGTACCAATATAAAAAAAAATAGAAATTTGAATAGGTACTGTTTTTATGACAGAGATCTTTTCTCAAGACTGTTGTCTGATTAGAGACAAATTAAAGAAAGATATACTTATGCCAGTTCAATAAAAATAATTTTTACTCTACAGATTTTAGTGACTAAACTAAACTGATTTAAATAATGCTCATCTATAAACATCCTGTATCTTGGTTTCTCATTTGTTAAGTGAGGTATCAGTTTTTTCCCACTTTACCTCACCGTTGTGGGAACAATACATTGCAGAAGATAAATCACTTAGAATTCCTGGTGTTAGAGGCTGTGTTGATAGTTTGATAGATAAGAGGGTTAGAAATCTTCAGTACTCTCTAGACAAAACATGAATCCCCAAAGTTAAATAGGAAATTGAATAAGAAATCTGTCATTAATTGTTTCATCAATTTAGTCTCCCAGGAGAAACTGTGTCTGTGAAATTCTGTTACTGTTCTTATTGACTAAAATTATAGAATAGACAAAAAGAATATGAACATAGGTGGGAGGAAAAGAGCAGTAGTAACACGCAGAGCTGTGAGATGTGAATTCCCCTGACATTTTATTAGCTTACTTTATCTTAGAACAGGGGGTTTGAGTGGCAATAAGGAACATTTGGCTATCATTTCAGAGATCTTCCTGGATATGAATAAGCCTATAAACAGGGAAGAAAAACTACTGAAATAGGTCATGTTCCAAACACACTTTATGAGTGCATATAGTAATTTATTAAAGTCATCAGATTTTTTTAGTGAATACTCAAACCAAATATTAGCTTAACTCCAGCGTTTCACATGTAATATACTTGTTAGAATTGTCACTGAAGTGTTATTTAGATTGATCACAGTGGATTTTTTTAAAATTCTGCAGTGTTAAAATATCACACTTTTAAACCTTTAGCCATTTGCACTTAACTGATCGTCTAGATGTATAGAACATGTTCCTCTGCATGCATAAAACATAACCAGGAGAAATAAATCCAGTATCCTTTGTCAAGTGTTCCACATACACCTGTTGGTTGGTTTAGGTTTTTGGTGGGTTTTTTGGTTGGCTTTAACTTTGCAACTGCAGTTACTGCTACAGTTGCGCTGCTCTAATCACAAATACTAGTAGTTGCTAATTTGTGTGCCACAAATATAAATAAGTATATTTCATTAAATTCTTTGTAAAAGATAAAGAAATTGATTGTACTTTTTGTATTTTTTCCTTCCTTGTTGAACTACAGCGTTCTACTTGAGAAGACAGAAGTTACCACAGATTTATCTGAATTTGATATTTTTACAGGTTCCAATATTCTGCTGGCCAGAATGGCAACTCGTAAAGCAAAACCAGATGGACAGTATCACTTAAAACCTGAAGAAGTGGATGACTTTATCAGAGGGCAACTTGTTACCAGTCTTCCAGGTACTCCTTTCTTTTAGAGGATATTTTGCCTCCTTTTTTTAATATCCTCCTTTTAGAGGATATTAAGAGTTTCAGCTACAAATCTGTATTCTGGATCAAACAAGATTACGTCCTGTTCCTTGCTTGTGATTCAAAAAAAGGAAGATACACTGATTTCTGTAAAAAAAAAAATCTGAAATTTCCAAAAATAAACTCTGTGACATTTTTGTACCTTTGATTTGTACAAAAATCGGTTGTACTTGTTGAGAAGCGGCTTTTTTAGTAAAGAATTTTACAGATATACACAGCATGGTCTGCAGAAGAAACTCAAGAGTTTAGTATGTTATGCAACCTTACATTCTTTATTAAAATCATTTCAGTGAGAAATTTCAAGGGAGTGCTAGCTTGCTGTAACATAATTAATGGAAGAAAATGAGTAACATCAGGTACCTATCACTGAAAGAGGCAGGGTTTGCTTAGAACTGAGAACTAGTCTTAAGAGAGTATTCTTTCTGAAAAGGAGTGTATTAAGTCAGGAGTCAGAAAAATCAGCACAGATGCCCATAATGAGACAGAGAGTACCTGTAGGGGAAAAAAAAGAGAAGAGTTTATTTAGTTTCTGTTGCATCTAATAAACTCATGCAAGATTTCAAAGAGAGTAAGAACAGAAAGAAAAGACACAAAATTTCACAGAGTAGACTGTTATCAAGCTAGAGAAGTGTTTCTGCTAACAACATGAGCTGACAGAGAGGAAGGTATAAGGTAAGACAACTGTGGGACTAATACCACTGTTATGCTCTGCATGTAGCTGTATAGAGTTTTGGTTTCCATAGACTTAGAATACACGTTAGACATTTATTACACAGGTTGTTCTTTTTGTGTATAAGGATCTTTAGTCAATAGTATGTTGCAAATTGTGTCAGAATGTATTGATTCTTGTAAATAACAGGTTTGTAGAATTCCAACTGTTTTTTGCCTAGTTGTCCAAAGAAATTATTGTGAAAATTATTATGATTTGTAATTTGCAACTATGACAGTACTAATAATTTTATGAACTGTTTGGCAGTTTCAGCCAAATTTAACTGAGAGAAGTTCTAGTGATAAAAGATTTCCACATGTTTTGTGAAAAATGACGGCTTGACAGAGAGAGTGATCCAAATGAGTACGTCCTTTGAGGGACAGGCAGGAAAGTTCAGCTATTGTACATTTTGATGGTAGCTCCCAGTCATCATATGTCCATGTCCTCTGTCCTGCATTCCTTGGTCAAATAAGAGAGATAAGGATATTTTGGTAAGGAGGAGTTGGAGCAATTGAATAGGATACATGTAGGCATAGAGAATATCAAGTAGAAAGCTGGAGAGGAGGAAAGAAGCCTTTCTGGCTGGGAGGTTTGAGGGAGGTTCTCCAAGGCATATAGTAGGATTCACAGAGAGATGGCAAAGAACTGGAGTTGCTGTACTGGAAGAGTGATAGAGGGTAAGGAAATATGAAGTACACCTATGTGAAAGCAGTCTTTATTTTTTTTGTTGTTGTTCTAGGAAAATACTTCAAAGAGATGTAATCTGAAGTATTTCATGACATGTAACTGTACTGTATTGTTATTCAGTACTTTAGTACTATGACACAGACATAGTGCAAAAAGTCCTGAGCAAACACTCATTTATGCTTTGTTAGTGATCAGATGAGCTGAGCCTGCATGTGTACACACATATTTAGTTTTAAATGTTTAAAATTGTATCTTTCTCTGTTTAAGGAAAAAAGAGAAGGGAAACAAAACAAACAAAAAAACCCCAAACATAGAAGCAGTAGACACTGAAGTGGAATAATGGTAGGAATAGCATACATAGATGAGTACAAGTTTACCAGAAATTCTCTTTATGTATCTCCTTCCATGGACAAACGGAATTTACAGCATGGCACCATTTCTCTTTGGCATCTCATAGGAGATATTTTTCCTCCAGAAAATTATTAAAATAGTACTGTGTGTTTTGACTTGGATGTTTTAAAGTTTTAAGAATTTACTTGCATGTTCATAATAAAAACTTTCAAGTGTTTGTGTCAGTAATGCCATCTAGACAAAGAAAAACAGATGATGAAAGATAGAACCTGATTAGCTGAGATTTCTAACTCTTGCTGACTTTCGTAGTTTAAACTCAAAGGAGTAATATTTTTCAGCAGTAAGAGGCCACCTTTCCAAAACCCAGAAATATACTTAGGTTTATCACACCTACATATGTGCCGTTGCCGTGGATACCTACAATTTCCAGTGCTTGGTAATTCAGAGCACAAGTGATACAGGTATGCTGTCACTTTCTACTTGAAGCATTTTTCTGCCTAGCGAGCACTGAAACAGTAGACAAAATATTCCTTGGTTTGCTTTTGGATTAAGTCACTGGTATATAGTGGCAAAACATATTACATGTTGGACATTCTTTTTGGACCAAGTGTTGTGGTCTTCAGAGCTATATACTCTATAACAGGTAGCGCCTTGTCAAGAAGATTTGCAAGCAGCAGTCATTCATATTTTACCCTGAAATAAAGAAACATGCTGCAGTATGCCATCTTTAAATATATGAAACAGATTAAAGAAATACAGGTGAAGACAACAAAAGTTTCCCTTTGAAACATGTTTTTATTGAGTGGATTTTTTTTTATGGTATATGTTTGTTTATTAATTTGATACGACCTTTAAAAAGACAAATTTTGTTTGTTCAAAACCCGACTATCTTGTGTAAAGTTAACAAAACTAATTGCTTTGTTGTTAGGAGTTGGCAGGACAATGGAATCTAAGTTGGCTTCTTTGGGAATTAAAACCTGTGGAGATCTGCAGTGTGCTTCAATGTCAAAACTGCAAAAAGAATTTGGTCCAAAAACGGGACAAATGCTCTACAGGTTTTGTCGTGGTTTGGATGATCGACCTGTCCGTACAGAAAAAGAAAGAAAATCTGTTTCAGCAGAAATCAACTATGGAATAAGGTTTACACAGGTAAATTTAAACTTACTTTCTTTTCTGCAGTGACTTCTTTCACCTGTAGAAGCATCTTCTCATATTCTGATTATTTTCACTTACACTTTGATCTGTTAGAGCATCATCTTAGCCACCAAATAGAAATGTGGAAAATGAAGAAGTAGGAGACCAAAGGATAAAATGGGAGGAGAGACTGCAAAAGTATTGGACTGAAAAGAAGCTTGCGCAAAATTAGCTGGCTATTCTGCATTCCTTATACAAGTCTGGTACAGAAAAAGAGAACTGCAGTAGGTTTGTCAGCACCTAGCATTCTCTTTCATTTAAATGCTGATTATTCAAGATACCAGTGCCTGAAATCATCACCAGCTGTTCCAGTACAGCATTTTTGTTAGATTTTCTACAAATATTTTTTGGGCGGGGAGTGGTGTTGTCAAAATTGTATCAAGTAGTAACTCTGCTCTTTGTTGAGAACTTGAGCATTTATAGAAATTACAGAAAAATCAGGCTGGGAAAGACATGATGATGTTGTGTACTCCAGCCTTTTGCTCAAAGCAGGAGAAGCCATGAGATCAAACCAGTTGCTCAGGACTTTATCCAGTCTGGTGTTGGAAACCTCCAAGAACGAAGACTGCACAAGTTCTCTGAGCATGTTTCACTGCTTGACTTCGCTCATGGTGAAAAAAGATTTCCATATAAGCCCTATGATCTTCATCTTCTAGGTGTATGCTTAAACTTAGACTTGCAATTCTGTGTTGGGATTTCTAAATACATTTTTTAATACTTAATTCCAGAGGGTCTTAGTGTTTCCTACTTATTTCAGCATTACACTAGGAATCCAACATCTCGCCTAACTTCAGCAACCTACAGTGTAAACAAAACACTTGGAATTAAATAAGACAATTGCCTGTGAGTCAATTTGCACTTTTCAGTTTACACAATCTGGATTGCATTAGTCCTTAATGTTTTACCTTCAATATGTGAAAACTAGTAATAATCTAAACATGTTGTTTTTCCCTTTCAGCCTAAGGAAGCAGAAGCTTTCCTTCTGAGCCTCTCAGAAGAAATCCAACGTAGACTTGAAGCTGCTGGTATGAAGGGTAAACGATTGACCCTTAAAATTATGGTCAGAAAGGCTGGGGCACCAGTGGAGCCTGCAAAATATGGAGGTCATGGAATCTGTGATAATATTGCCAGGTAACTAGATGCGGAAAAAAGAATGGTTCTGATGAAAACGTGCATGAGCACACTTCTGCAGGATGCTGAGCGCTAAAAACTTACAGGAAGACAGGACAAAAATTTTAACATGTTTGATGCCTTTTTGTCTTCATATCTAACATACACCAACATCAGGAGTAGAGTATCATTATCAAAACTCCTCTGTTTAGGTTGTATGTGTGTGGTCTTTTGATCATAGCATGGAATGAAAATCCCCCAATGATAAAAAAACATGGCATGCTGAGAGGAGAAAGAAGGGACTGAAGTGTTTGAATCTGAAAAAGAGAATAATTCTAACAGTCCTTCTTTCTGCCTTTGAGTTTCTTCAAAGAGAAAAATGTGGAAAACAGAAAATCTATCAGAAGTTGAAAAGTTTTTGAGCATTGAAGGAACAATTTGTGGTTTTCAAGGAAGCAGGAATGGGAAAGAAGGAATCTGAGTGCACAAGTGCATTCTTTGTGGTTTGAAATTGCTTTCTTGAGAGAATGTAGGCCTGCACGTCTGTGGATGCTCTGTAAAATTTTAAGTGATTTAGTGAAATACTTTGAATTATTTTGACTATCAGTTTCTCTTGGTAAGGACATACGTTTTTTTCTCTTTTTGCTTTTTGAGTTGACTAGTCTGTAGCTTAAAGTTACTTTTAACTGGATAACAGTCTTATTAAATACTAGCCAATAAAGATATTTGATCTTCTAAAGGATTTGTCTTCAAACAATAATACGTATGTTCATGTAGATCCTTGGTGTACATTTCTCTGGCTTAATATTGAAGCTGTCTTTCCTTTTGCAGCATCCTACACTGACACACATGCAGCAACATTTGTACTTGTTTCAGTGACCAGCGACATTGTAATGTTCTGCTGCTGCAAACCATTTCCTTTCCACAGAGTCACAGAATGGTGGGGATAGGAAGGGACCTCCTAAAGATCATCCAGTCCAACCCCCTGACAAAACAGATCCACCTAGATCAGGTCACACAGGAACACATCCAGGCAGGTTTTGAAAACCTCCAGAGAAGGACACTCCCCACACTCCCTGGGCAGCCTGTGCCAGGGCTCCCTCACCCTCACAGGAAAGAAGTTTTTCCTTAAGTTTAAAGTGGAACTTTCTCTGGTCCAGCTTTTGTTCATTACCCCTTGTCCTATCACTGGACACTACAAAAATAAAAAAAAGTTTTGCCCCATCCTCTTGACATACACCTTTCAAATACTTCTAAGTATTAATGAGATGCCCCCTCAGACTCCTCCGGGCTGAACCGCCCCAGTTCTCCCAGCCTTTCCTCGTAAGGAAGATGCTCCAGTCCCCTGATCATCTCGGTGGCCCTGCACTGGACTATCTCCAGCACTTCCCTGTCCCTCTTGAGCTGAGGAGCCCAGAACTGGACACAGGACTCCAGATGAGGCCTCACCAGGGCAGAGTAGAGGGGGAGCAGAACCTCCCTTGACCTGCTGGCCACGCTCTTCTTGATGCATCCCAGGATGCCATTGGCCTTCTTGGCCACGAGGGTACCTAAGCTGTGTTGTGCTGGGTACTTCCCATTTTCTTGAGGGATTTTCTTTTGTTCCTTGATAGGTTGTTAGTTACATGCTGATTTTGACATTTGGAGTCAGTTCTCAAAGAAAATGGCCATTGTCCTTGCCAAGAAGCTTCTCTGATAGTACCATTCTCCTTCAAGTCTAGAGCACATGGGCACTAAGGCAGTATTTGCAGAATTATTTGCTGCAGAAGACTCAGAAGCCACTTCAGATCCTGGCACCAAACACCATGAACTGCAGTTATCCATTTTAGTACAGATAAGTTTCTTTGTGTCAAATATCTTTCCTGTTATTTCAGCATTAAGCCTGCAGATAATTTTTTTGTTCCTAGAAGAGAAAATGCAATAAAGATCCAAAGTGGAGCACTTAAAAATTTGCATTTCAAGATCTGAAGGCCAGAGGCTGTGCCCAATGTTTCAGCTGTTCAAGAAGGCAACTTGTTTACATCTCTTCACCTCTACAGTTACGTTTTTTCCATGTAGTCCTAATTCCTCATCAAAAGTGCCTTTGTTTTGTTTTGGGTCATTGTCAACCTAATAAAAGTCTCTTTCTGCTTGGTCTCAGTGCAGCACTGTTGATGTCATTGAGGTACTATATGTAATGGCTGCCCATCCATGGTGAAACAGGATAACCCAGTTACTCTGCTTGGGTAGTCAGTTGATAGGTCCCTGTCAAAGGAGTAGAACCTTCAGCTTCCAAAAACAATGCTGTTACCTATTATTTATTTCTGATTCTTCTTTCTTTCCTATTATTTGACTGGATGGTGTTGACTAAAGATTTTATCTCAAATTTGTTTATATGTTTGCATACTGAAAACACAAAAATGAAATTATGCATACAGCATCACATAGTTACATGCTGTTGATACAAGATTGTCTCAGAACCTTCCAAATATGTATTTATTCTTTAGGGAAACACTTCTGTATCAAAGCAGTTGTTCCTTGGGTAAAGGGGATGATCCTGGCTTATGTAAGAGGGTCCACTTGGCAATCTGAAGACAGATCTTTTTTTACTTTTCCCTGCATCTCAAATGAATGTAACAGTAATAGATTAATTCCTCCTGAACTGAAGGGTCATTTACTCAGGGTTGCTGATAGTGGAAGAGGTGGGGGTGTTCTTTCAGTTAGAGCTCTACAGTAGGACTTGCACACATAGGGTTTATCTCATGCTTGTGAGCTTGTTCACATACAATTCAGCTATACTGAAAAACTGGAAAACTACAAAATTCACCTTTCACTATCAGAAGCTCATCACTTTTGGGGATTGGTGTATCAAGAAGAAAATCCATCAGCCTATACTTCTGGCTGTGCTGAATTTTTTTATTTGAAAATTTACTCTTAACAGCCTCAGAATATATATTTTGGTTGAGGATGTGTTGAGGTAGAGCTTTTATTTGTCCTTTACTGGAACTAGTGCCGTTCTGCTTTCTCAAGAACAGATCAATCTTTTGCACCTCATTTCTGTGGTCAGGCATATTCATGTACCCTGCCTAGTGTGCCCTGAAGTTTCCCTAATTCCTGAAGTCTTCATTAAGTTAAGATGGGGATGCTAAGTTTTTCACCCATAGCTGAAGCAGTTCTGATCCCAGGACCTCATTTGACAGCGTCTCTCTTTCCGCTTCTGGCTTTACTAATGAACTTGGCAACCCTAGTCAATCCATATTATGCTATTTAGTGATATAGATGCTATATTTCTGTCTGTATTAGAACATTTCTGTTCAGTCTAGCAAAAGACTTTTTAGCAGCAGCAGAGTAAACTCTGAAAGTTGGATCCAGGCAAATGGATTAGAATCTGAGGGCAATGTTCACTCAAGTGTGCTTTCCCTATGTACAGCTGAGTTCCAACAGTTTGGGATTATTTATTTGAGCGAATAGTGACCGGTCTCTCTTCAATTTAAGATTTTCTCTGTAGTTACAACTCATGACCCATTTCTTGCCCCCACACCTTGCAAGTGAGTGAGTTGCTGTGCTTTTTCATCTTAAAGGTCAAGATTTCCTAGAATGATAATCATAGTCCTACAAAGGACTGAGACTCACACACAGGCTTTAAAATCTAATTCAGCTTCTGAGATGTTACTAGTATTTTTACTGCCTCTTTGGTATCAAGTCCTGATAGTACAGCATAGATAAACTTCTGTAAAATAATCTGAGATGCTGTGTATACTTTTAGACCCATCCTGCATTTCTCCCTAATATTTTCTGTGGTTGTACCTTGGTGATGATATTGATCTCCTTTTTCTTACAAATGTTAATGTGTAAGGCTCAGGGAGATATTCATGTCATTCACAGGAGGAAGGTTTTTCCTTTTCATATTGGTAGAACCAGGCCTTTAAACACACACCATCAAAGCATTCAATAAATTGTCAGGATGGAACAGCAAAGTGAAACTTCCTTTTGTCCATAGAGTCCACTCCCTTAGAGTTAAAACTGCATTAGCTACCTTAATGAGAAGACTTTACATCACTCACATCTGTTTGATTAATCACCTGCAATTCCATCCTTACCTGTCTCAAATGTTACTCCCTAAGAGAATCCGGAAGCTACCAAGCACTACTACTGTCCTGCCAAACTCTCGGGTGGCAATTTGTAAAAGTCATGACCAGGTAACTTTGTGAGAGTCATTGCAGAAAATTACCCACAGAATAAGTTGTGTATTTGGATTGTTGTTTAAAGTTAATTGAAGTTCTTTGTTATTTGTAATCAGTCTGCGTGTACATGGCTATATCTGCTTCTCTCTCAGAGTTCCTTACGAAGCTCTTGCTTTAGAAATTTAACAATTTACAACTGAAACAATGTTGAGCAAACTCTTTTCATGGGCGAAGCTTGAGTGAAAGCTAGTGCATGAGTGCATTTCTGGGAGTACTGTAAAGTGAAACATTTTTATCTGCATTCAATATGTATCACGTATATAAATATGTACTATATTTGCCTATTTAATCTGTGGACCACACACTGAGAATGTTCAATTAGTAAGTAATCTGCTTTTTATTCTCTAGAACGTGCTTAGTTCTAATTACCTTTAAAAAGAAACCACAGAATAAAAAACAGTGTTCAGTTTCTGTATGCCAAGAAATTATGATCTATCTTGCTTGGAGGTCCTCTGGAATAACTACAGAGTTGTTGTCTTTAGATAAAATTTCTGAAACAGCTTTCTTTTTAATTTCACTTTTTTATTCTTTGTAGGACTGTGACTCTAGACCATGCAACAGACAGTGCAAAAGTAATTGGGAAAGAAACTCTGAACATGTTTCACACAATGAAACTGAACATATCAGATATGCGAGGGGTGAGTCAATTGGAAAACTGATGTTTATTCTCTTTTTCAACCTTCTTCATTGTCTTTTATAAATGTTCTGTTCTCCAGGGTAGAAAACAACGAAGGTAAAGCAGAACTATTGATAATACATAGCTTATGTAAATTAGACTGTGCAATCATATTATGTTTTGTATGCTTACCTTTGAAGAACAGAGTTACAAAGCTATACTTGTAAAAAAAGAAAATTTTGTTGTGAAATGAATTAATCCACACCTTAAAACGGCCTGAGGTGACAAAGTTAGACTGTATCTTCTACAGTTCTGTTAGCACATGTAAATTTTATTTTGTCTTCCGATTTTCTGAAAACTTTTGCACGGTTATTAATTAACTAATATAAATTCTGTTTATAATGCCAATCAGAGATACAGATCAGAGGAGTTATTACTCTAGACTACAAATCTTAGAGCCAGAAAAGTTACTAACCCGTGGTTTGGCCTTAGAAGGTGAATGCTGGCTCTTTCAAATCATGGTTCATTTTAGAACATGCTTGCTCATCTCAGTGGTTTTGTCATAGCAATGTGAGTCCGTGGTAAGACTATTGACATCAGCCATTTGTTACAGCAGAGCACAGAGGTTTTCTAACTCCAACCTGGATTTATTGGTCATCTGGATGTAGAAGTAGGTTTCTGATTCACAGTGGTGCCTTGCAGAGCCAGCTTGAGTTTCTTCCTGGAGTTAAGAGAATATTTATTATCCTCTCCCTATCCTGTTCTAGTTTCTTGTCAATGTAATTTGTTGTCTTTCCTAACTTCTTGCATCATTCTGCTTCACTTGATTTCTTTAGCCCTTGCTCTAGAGCATTCTTCTTTGAAGTTGGTATCCTGTGGGTGTTGCCCATGTTGGTTTGCAAAAAACAATGTACTACTCATGACAGGGTGGCCCTGGTCAGTTCTAGAGGAACCATTCGGTTCTAGGTTATATAGTAAAGTGCAGATATATTCGAAGTCCCTCAGCGGTATTCCTTTCAGCTGACTTCAGACACCTTCAATTTATATGCCTATATTGGAGCCAGTCTCCTTAAACTTCAACTTAACACATGAAGTGAGTTATGCTGTAAAGTGTTACACTCTCAGCATCCAGAAAAGATCCTGAAGTGATAGCCTTAGCTGTTTGTGCCCACACCTGGCCAGATGAATCCACTCACTTGTCCCATAGACTTTGCTAATACTAACTCAAATGATTATCTTAGAAGACGAAAGACTTAGGCAAAGTTGCTATATAGCACAGAAAACACAGTATTCCAAAGGCTTCTCATAAGTTCTTGAACTCAAATTTATAAATACTTCAAAGCAAAAAGCTAAAAGCGCAAAGAAAAACTTACATTGATGTTTTAAAATCCCGTTGATCGCAGCTAAGAAACTTAATAAACAAAATCCTTGCGATATAATTAGGAGAAGACTTGGTTGAAATGTCTACACTAGCTCCTTTATGCTTTCTGCTCCTTCATGCTTTCTCAGTCCTATGTACAAGTTTTTTAAGTGTCTTTTTTAAATGTAGTGATTAAGGCGGTTAAGCAGTAAACTTGAAAAATGCACCAGCGCATTCTTAGTTTTTAAATGCAGTTTTGGAACTCCTGTTGATTTGGTATTTAAAAGTTAATGAGAAGTGAGGATGTTTTTCCAAATGAGGAACACTTTATCTGTTAAAGACTGCTTTAATCTATCGAGACTTTGAGAACCATGTCTAGAAGTGAGACAACATTATTTTTCACATTTGTAGACTGAAGAGATGGATTGTCCTCAGGAAACACATTTCTTTCAGATTTTAATACTGATTTTAATACTGATCACTTCCTGGTCACTACTTCTGAATTTGCTAGTGTTGAAGAAATTTCAGAGTAAATACGTTGTTTAATGATCCTGTTGGCAGCACTTTTCAATATTAGAGAAATTACAATGGCATTATCTTTGTCATTACTTAGTTGTTGGATTATGGTGGATGATTTTAGTGGCTATTTGTTTGTATTTCAGCATGTTTTTATTTGTTCTCTGCCCCACCCACAACAGGAAGCCAGTTTCAGAGAAGGCAAAGCTATTATGAAAGAAAAACTGATTTTTAATACTTTTTTAACTTCTTAAAGTGAATGTATTAATATTTTGGATTTAGGTTGGAATTCAGGTACAGCAGTTAGTTCCCATCAGTAAAACGAATTCATCGCACTCAACAGTACAATCCGGACACTTACCTGGTGGATCACATTCAGTTATTGATCTTTTTCATGTTCAGAAAGCAAAAAAGTGCTCAGAGGAAGAACATAAGGAAGGTCAGTAAGCTTTGTACTTTGCATATGTGATAATGATCAGTTCTGAAGGGCTCCAACATAAATTACCTTTTGGAGTACTTACTCAATATACCAGTTCAAATTATTTAACATAAACTCTTTGAGAGCAGATGTTGTTGCTGCAAATGCAAGTGCTACAAAGAAAACTTACTTTGTATAGTATTATCTTGGTCTTTTCTAAAAGTTAATAGTAACAAAGGGTACTGTGAAATAGAAAGTGTTGTAATTATGCTATTTAGTGTCTTAACTATTTAACAAAGAAAACTGGAAATTTTCAGAGCAATTTTAGCTATTAGATGATCATTCTGTGTTTTGTTTTCATATGAATAGTATTTGTGGCTGCTATGGACTTTGAAATATCTTCTGATTCAAGAACTTGCACTTTTCTTCCGCCTCGTGGTACACATCTCTCATCTGGTCTCAATTCTAATGCTACGACCACCGAGTCCGCCGTCAAGTGGAACGGCGCGCATTCTCCTATCAGCCTAAAATCCAGGCTTAATTTGAGTATTGAGGTCCCATCTGCTTCCCAGGTAAAACCAGAGAATATAAAACATCTGCAATGTATTGTAATAACTTCAGATTGTTTGTCTTACTTGAATAGAGACAAAAGTTACATTACACTTTTTACTTTAAAAAGAGCTCTAGTAGATGCACAGTCAGAAACTGTTATTGATGCAAAACTCTTTTGCTTGTATAAAAGGATTTTTAAAAGCAGTCATTTATATGCTAACTCAAAAAAAAAAGATTGTATTTCTTCGAAGGAAAGAAATTCAATTTTCCAGTATCTTTTCCCTTCCTATCACTTGCCAAAAGATTGCAATGGAACAAGAATGTAAAAGATGTTGAGGACAAAATATTAAGAAACATTAGTTTTGACTTTTTCACAACCACAGCCCAGAGCTTAATTATAAAAAACACTCCATAAACTTTAGGAAAACTTCCATCAGAGAAACTAGATACGTTCTGTAGTTAATGCTTAATGTTTAAATGACTGTGATACAATACAGATTTGTAAATTTCCTTTTCCTATGTTACCTTTTAAAAAAATATTTCTCATTAGCTCAATCTCAATTCTCAGCTCAATTTGGTCAAGAAGGCCAATGGCATCCTGGGATGCATCAAGAAGAGTGTGGCCAGCAGGTAAAGGGAGGTTCTTCTCCCTCTCTACTCTGCCTTGGTGAGGCCTCATCTGGAGTCCTGTGTCCAGTTCTGGGCTCCTCAGCTCAAGAGGGACAGAGAACATCTAGAGAGAGTCCAGCACAGGGCCACCAAGATGATCAGGGGACTGGAACATCTTTCATATGAGGAAAGGCTGCGCAAACTGGGGCTGTTTAGTCTGGAGGAGATTGAGGGGAGATCTTATTAACATTTATAAATATCTAAAGGGTGGGTGTCAGGATGTTGGGACATCCCTCTTCTATAGTAGCTAGCAACAGGACAAAGGGTAATGGGATGAAGCTGGAACACAAAAAGTTCCACTTAAACATAAGGAAAAACTATTTCACTGTGAGCGTGATGGAACAGTGGCACAGGCTGCCAAGAGGGGTTGTGGAGTCTCCTTCCTTGGAGGTCTTCAGGACCTGCCTGGACATGTTCCTATGTGACCTGATATAGGTGAACCTGCTTCTGCAGGGGGGTTGGAATAGATGATCTCTGAAGGTCCCTTCCAGCCCCTACCATTCTATGATTCAATCACTGAAGAGCGGCTCAAGAGGAATTTTGCAAAGTACTTTGTGTCGTTTTCATGAAGACAGAGCTTTTAAATGTTTGCTGTCCCTGTTTAGAGTAGCAATATTGTTTGCCACAGTTGCCAATAAATGAGAATCAAGTACTTTTCACTGTGTAATTTACTTGGAATTCATGTATTCTATACCAGTCTTTAAATTACACTATGAATCTGTCTTCAAGCTTTAGTCCCTGACAAAGAAATGAACATCAACTAATCTTACACCAACTCATACAGTTTTACTGTGGCTGTACTCTCTTAAGTTTCTGCATAAAAGAATGTCAGACTTACATTTTGATTTAGTTACTCATCTGCCTCTGTTTTTCAAATTTTCTTCAAATAATATTGAAACTAAGATTTTAACATTTTTAGATGAGGACAATCTTTATCGAAGTAAAATTTTTCTATGCGGTTTGGGGGTTTTTATGGTGTGTTTTAATGAAGGAAGAGCTTTCTTATTTCCACATGTTACTCAAGTGGAAGTCTGGTTAGAAGGGTCTGCTATGAGCATGCTGCACTGAATTCTTTAGGTATTTTAAATATAAGCAGATTTACATACTTTTCTGTAAAAATCTGTAATTTTAATTTTAAAATCATTTGTTGATGTTCCATTAACAGCTTTCCCAGATCATAGAATCATAGAATGGTAGGGATTGGAAGGGACCTTCAGAGATCATCTAGTCCAACCCCTCTGCAGAAGCAGGTTCACCTAGATCAGGTCATGTAGGAACATGTCCAGGCTGGTCTTGAAGACCTCCAAGGAAGGAGACTCCACAACCCCTCTGGGGAGCCTGTGCCACTGCTCCATCACCCTCACAGTGAAATAGTTTTTCCTTATGTTTAAGTGGAACTTTTTGTGTTCCAGCTTCATCCCATTACCTCTTGTCCTGTTGCTAGCTACTATAGAAAAAAGGGATGTCCCAACCTCCTGACACCCACCCTTTAGATATTTGTAAATGTTAATAAGATATTTCTATTTTTTTAGAAGGAAGTTATGCATTTGACAGAAAACAATTGTTCTATAACGCAATACCCAAGCTAGCTAAGAATCTAGAATCTACTTAACTAAACAATGTGAAGCTTCATACACTTAAATTCTGTTCTAGGGAGATGATGTATGAACAAGCGAAAAATGCGTTAGTCTTGCAGTAGAGTTTCTAAAGCTTACCTTATGGCACAGTATGCTCACACTTCATTCTGCTTTGTAGCTATATTACAGTACAAAATGTAATACAGAATTTGGTACAGGAAAGGATCCTGAGAGTCAGTCTCATACTGCTGTTTATGTACTGTGTCCCAAGAAAGCAACAGAAAGATATTTTACACCCAGAATTGTCAAAACTTTTCATAGAGGCATATATGTAGCAAACTTGGAACAAGGGAACACAAACAGAATGTAGAAGAATAACTGAAGAGATGAATAATACAGACAGCTTTCATGAAAACCTCTCAGTTACCAGAAGCCCAAGCAGCTTTTTATAGATATTTGTAGGTCTTCTCTGTAAATCCAGAATCTGACCATAAACTCCAAATTTTCTTCTTAAAGGTAAAGGGAACGTTTCCTAACACTGCTATGAAGTCTCATTTAGCAGAATTTACAGGCAAACGTTGGTGTTTGTCTACATAGTTTTACTCAAATTTTACTTGTGAGAAAAATGATGCTGTGTACATCTGCATCTCAGTTACATTCATTCTGTCACTTTGGCCAGCTCTCATTAGGCACTGAGGGGTCATTTTAGTCGTTTCAAGTCAGTAGTTGATGGTAAGTGCCAATAAGGGCAAGCAGAGATTTGAAACTAAAGCTTATTATCAAAATCTCCTGACAAGTCTGACAGTATGCAAACATACATAATACCATTAAAGTAGTAACATCTGTCCTAGAACTATGTAAGAAATAAATTAATTGCTTACAGCTTTGTACCAGACAACAATTCAGCTTTCATATCAACACATTGCCTATATAATTTGAACTCAGAAATTGGGTTTCCTTATCACTACTAGTTTGCAGAGGAAACCTGATCTATGACTGGCGACAAGGGCACTGAACATGGTGAAAGATAAAACCGAGCATTCTTATTTACTGAACTACTTAGTCTTAAATGATATTTTTACATTTTGCTGCTGCAGAGTGTAACTGGCAGGTTCCTGAGTGTGATTGCGTACACAGATAAATGATTTGGGCTTTTTCTAAAATTCAAGACTGTAAAATTAACTTCCATTATCTTCTTCAGAAAAAACTAAAAAGCTTTTCTATATTTGTAGCTAGATAAGTCTGTGCTAGAAGCTCTGCCACCTGATCTCCGAGAACAAGTAGAGCAAATATACACTATTCAGCAAGCAGAGGGTTACGGCGATAGCAAAAAGGAGCCAATAAACAGATGTAACACGGCACTTCTGTCACAGCCAGTTGGAACAGTGCTTTTACAAATACCAGAGCTCCAGGAACCAAACACCAATATGGGAATTAATGTAATAGCCTTGCCAGCTTTCTCACAGGTAAGATGTTGCAGGGTATCAAAAAATATCAACTTTCTGCCTATAGGAAGAGTTAACGGTTTTTCTTGAGACAGCATTGAGTGGAATTTATGATCCTTTAATATATTTTTAAAGTCTGCTTTCAAATGTTACTTGGTCTATCACAAATGTAGTGTGATAGGATTTATTAAAGATTTATAGTCATCAGTATGCCTACGTTTTTGCTGTTGTTTAATGTAAAACCTCCTGATGTACACTTTGCTTCACAATCCGGTGTGTAAATAGCCTTTTTTTCTGCATTGCAGCTGAGTTATACTGCACCAGAAGACTGAAGCAGTCCTAAAACCTGCTTAGCTAGTCACAGGAGGCTCACTCTGTTTAAGTGGATGTTTTTTTGATGGTGTAAAGCCAACCTCTTACCAGCTTCTGTAGAACAGATTGTTTCTATCACGTTCCTGGGAGAAAGGCAGGCATGGCTGAAGATTGCGCGCAGGTCCATAATTTTTAAATGAGCTCGTAACCACATGTCCAGGATGAAGAAAGTACAAAGTTGTTTCTCCAAATAGGGGCCTGAAGGGGAACAGGTAGCAGTAATGATGCTTATAATGAAATTCCACACTTCAATCCAGGATGGTGCTGAACAAATGTAGGGTGAAAGAAAAAACTCAAAGATGCGGTTAGGCAGAGATACATTCTCTTGCATCTGCGTCATTTTAAACAGAGCAGTGTTTCTGTTGTTCTGTTTGCTTTGCCATTGCTCCATTGCTGTTCTCAAACAAAGTGGTACCAACCAGTCAGGTTTATAGAGAGAGATTTGTTGTTGTTTCCAAGACATAATGCTTCTTAGCTGACAAAATCAGATAGAAATTCCTGCCCTGTTTTCAGTAAACAGTAGCTAATGCATAATTGTTGTTTAGATGATGTGTAGTCTATTCAACTCCTAAAATTTCTTCACCACCTTGATTCAAGTCGATTGGTTCAGAGCCAGTAGTGTCAGTTTTTATTCCTGAACTGCAAAGTTGGGTTTCCCCTGTGGCGAAACTGTGCCAATAGTACATGAACTCTCCGTAGCCCAGCTGTTTTAAATTATGTAGTTACAGTCAACCATAGGCAAGGGTTTATCTTGGACTGGTGTATTAAATTATGCTGTGCTTCAGCATACACCCCTCCACGTTTCTTTCCCACTCAGTACTCTTTTTTTTCAGCGTAAATTTGAACTGCATGTGGCTTTCTTCAAAAATTACCTTTGGTTTGTGTTTATGCTATCTATTAATTGGGTAGTTTGTTGTTTCTTTGTAACAGTATTACTTCCTGAAACTGTCTTTACACACTGAAACACAGTGGTTTTCCTGTCTCAATCTCCTTTTGCATTTTTTGACAGTTACTTGATCCAAAATTACCAGCTTAGCCTAGCAGCCTTTTTGTTTGAAGATGTAGTTCAAGAAGGATTGGCTACTTCCTATTTGTTTGTCACAGATATCCATACTATCTATTTTAGAATGCTTTAGGCTTGTACTCCAGATTTTCTCCTGAAAACCATTCAGCTGCCTTTGTTGGCAAAAGGAGATTTACAGTGTTTATTTTCTCAATTGGGTCCAAGTGTAATACCTAGAATAATACAGCTTCCTTAGGCCTGGCAAAATAAAAAAGCAAACAAACAAAACAGACTAAAACTGATTCATTAATACAGAAGGACATTTTTTTTCTGTGTAAAAGTCAAACATGAACTTAATTCAAAAATACCATCTTTGTCCATTCCTTGATCTTTGTTCAAGGAAGAATTTCTTCACTGTGAGGGTGAGGGAGCACTGGCACAGGCTGCCCAGATGGGTTGTGGAGTCTCCTTCTCTGGGGACCTTCAAAACCCACCTTGACAAGTTCCTGTGTGACCTACTCCAGGAGGTACTGCTCTGGCAGAGGGTTGGACTAGATGATCTTTCGAGGTCCCTTCCAACCCTTAAGATTCTATGATTTCTTTCAAATGATACAGTGAACCAAGTAGTAGTAGGTTTCAGGTATAAAAATACGGCAAGCCACTCCAAATTGAGTACTTCATCTACATCAACTCCACGAATGGGAATGAGGCCCTGCCATCTTTTTGTAGCTTAATTAGGTTTGGGGTTTGACCGTTCCTTTTGTCTGAACTGTGTTCTTGTGACCAGGTGCCAAGTTAATTGCCTGGTAATTTCCTGTTCCTTAGAAAACATGTGAAAACTGTTCTTTGTTGGGTAAGGTTCTCCCATAAAAAGAATCCAGAGAAGTTGGCATTCATTTCCATCAGCTGCTGAAGTAATCTTAGAATTTAGAAGAGCTGTATATCTCTGTAGCAGCTGAATCCTGTAAAGGCATAGGGTGCAAGAAGCAGAGATTACAAATGCTTGTAAATTAATGACGTTTGTAGTGGTGGAGTTAATTCCTGATGGCAGATTTGCACCTTATCCTTACGTTGTCTTAACATGGTATAGATTCCAAGGGAATTTGTGCAGCACATGAAGAGTACTGATGCTGTATGCTGAGAAGGTAATACATGAATCTATAAAATCAAGTTTCTCCATAATTTGAATAACAGCTACATGAAAGCTATGGTAGGACACTCTGGCTTTACAGTCAGTGACCTGAAACTCCAATTAATCAGTGTAGGATTCATACAAACTTGACTGATGGCTCCTCTAACACAATTTTTACATGTTACACTTTCAGAGGGCAATAATAGGAAGGATAACAAAAACACATCCAGTTCCCTGTACTGCATTAATTCCGCATGAATTATTAAGCAGTGTACACAAAAAACAGTGTTAATTCAGTGCCTGCCAAATCCTGAGTCTCGAATACTTAACCAGAGGACACTGGCCTTTTTATAAACAGTTTTATTAAATAAGTTGAACCTCTGGATTTAATTGGCTGCTGTCAACTACAAGGCTTTGTTGGGCTCAATGTATGTAGTAATTGAGGCCGGAGTCATTCCTGTTTCCTCCTTCAATTAGTGCATATTTTCTGTGCTGAAAAATTTATGTTGGCCCAGGAGTTCTAAAAATTGAAAAGATGTTGTGCTAAATTAGTAAGTTTTAGCCATGGGAGCGTGTTCATGTTTATTATCTATATGATTTAGATACCATATGTGTGACTAGCACAGCCAGTCTTCCTGATGGATCATACATGTTTTGCTTTAAAATAAAGATCAAACCTCTATTGAAAATATAAGGGAACGTGTAATAAATATGCATCCTGATGTATAAGTACAGTGTCTCAGATAATGGTAGAAACTGTATTGTGCCCTTAGAATAGTAATAGTAGTTTTGAATAACTTTTTTTGTCCCCGTCTCTGACTTTTACCACTGCAACGAAGGGCACTCTCCCACTGGGCAGATGTAATCCTCTGAAGGATAGGTTTGCTTTTTTGAATTACATTTTGCAGATGATGAGCTGAAAACACTGTCCAGTACTATTGGGAAACTTAGAATACAAGACTAGTCTGCCATTAATTTGCTACTTCAAACACACAGTGAGGGAAGATTTCTGATAATACATGAAATTTTGGGTTGGCCGTGCGACTGTGTATGGCAATTTTGCAACAAATTATTTCCTTTCTAGAGTTCAAGCCCTCAGGGCAATTGGAAGAGACTGTGTTTTTTATCAGCTGAACAAGGGGTGGACAACTGTGGGAGAAAGAAGTGAAGCCCCTTTGCACTAGTTCAAATTACAAGGTGGCTAGACTCTTTTTTCCTGTCCTTAAAGAAACAAGGCCATTTCCAAGGATATTTTGTTTGAGGAGCATAGCAGCTTCTAGAAATCGGAAATATCAAAAGAAAAGGAGGAACAAAAGTCTGATGGACACAGTGTTTGAGGTTGGAAATTCGAAGGGAGTGTTCCCCGAGTTGGCCTTAATTGTGCTGTTAATGTAGCTGTGCCACGTATCAGTGGGTCATTAAAGGCACTGGTGAATAAAGTAGGTGAATAAAGGCAGTTAGTGCATTATAAGCCCATAAAATAATAAATGTAGCCTAATAGGAAGTGGAAATTTTAATGGGTTTTACAAGCTAAAGTACATGAAGAAAATGTACAAGTGTTTCAGTTATACGTCATTTATTTTTGCTTGTCATTAAATGGAAATACCTTTCTCATGTGAGTGATGCAGAGGAAAGCAGGTAGTGTTGCTCACTGGTAAAATAATCAAATGAATCTTTTGTTACTGCTCAGGTGGACCCAGAGGTTTTTGCAGCACTACCTGCTGAGCTGCAAGCAGAGCTGAAAGATGCATACGATCAAAGGCAAAAGCAATCAGAGCAGCAACCTGCCAACACTTTTGGTGAGTATATACAGTCACACAGTGGTTTTGTATAGGAGTTGTTTGCTATCCAAAGAGAGTTGTTCTACCCTAAACTACAAGTTGGAAAATACAACTAAAGCTTCTATGAAAATGCAACGTTAGATCGAATTTCTGTATTCATTTTTGACAAACTGTGAGTTACAACCAGCTTTGGTCTCATTTTGCAAGCAGATGCTTAGCTTTACTTAAATGGGCGATAGGCCCAATTCATGGGGACTGTGGCACTACACTTACCCACGTCCACGTGTTTGCAGTACGGAATCTAAACTTGATACGTCTTGTGATTTAAAGCATTGCCTCTTCAGTACCCAACTTAGTTCAACTGTGTTCAGATAGCATTCTTAGAGTTCTTGAAACCCGTGGCACTGGTCTGGGTTTCAGGCAACCAGAGATACGCTACATCTCACCTTACGTCTGATAGTCAGATGGTTTTACTCTGAGCTGATCACTCAGGTCAGCTGAGGAAAAATAAGATTAGTTCCCTGTGAACGTGCTTTCTCATAAAATAGGTTGGAAATGTCATTGGCTTTATTGCCAGTTAAATACTGCATTATTGTAATCAAACCTGGATTTCACAGTCAGTGGACTAATGCAGATATGGGAGCAATTTCCTTGGTAAATGATGATAAAAGCAGTTGAGGGCTTTTAACTACTGTTGTTGCTGGTAACCACTGGTAGGAAAGCTTAGCAGGTATCTAGGTGGTGTAGTGCTCTGCCTGAAGGGAAGCAATTTGTCCATTAGGCTTTAGATTTCACCAGCTGCTCGTATTCAGGCGCTGAAATGCTTGATATCAAAAGGCTGGTAAGTAGGTGACTATCTGCCGAGCCTGACAGTGCTTTTCAGGTGCTTCAAACATTTCCCCTATCTGCAATGGTACATTGGGGGCTAAAGTCGCCTTGTCTAGGTTATGTTCCTCCCAACTGATCGTAGATTTTTATGGAAGGTACAGATTGCCCCTTTCAGTGGAAAAATACTGAATTCTAACTGTATCAACCACTGGCTATTCCTGTGTTTTTCAGTGTCAAAAAATCCTTTCCAACCCCTGAAGCACGCAACAATGAAGAACAAGAAAAAAATCCGGAAAAAAAGTCCAGTCAGTCCTGTAAAAAAGATTCAGAGCCCTTTGAAAAATAAACTCGTTGGTAGTCCTGCAAAAAGCGTGCCAGCTACATCTGGAAGCCCACAGAAGCTCATAGATGGTTTCTTGAAACAAGAAGGAGCAGCTGCTCAGGTAATTTTAACACCAACGGCTTTCAGTAAAGCTCTGTCTGGTTCTTTAGACTTAGTCCATGTTCACAGATGCCGCTTGTTTTCTTTACTGGATTCTTTACTAGAGGCTTATCTGTGTGCATATATGGTGTTTCCGTATTTGTCAGCCTGAGCATTATCAACTTTTATGTTTGGAACAGCCAGAAGCAGTTCCATCAACTTCAGATTCTTCAGGCCCATCAGCTCTGCGGACTGAACAGCAACCTGGTTCATTTAGGCCACAAGCACCCAACCTGGCTGGAGCTGTTGAATTCAACGATGTAAAGACGTTGTTGAAAGAATGGATTACAACTATTTCAGGTAGGGGATGTCAGGTTAGTGGTGATCTTGCACCGATCATAAGGAAAACTAGTTTTATAGGGCTTTTTGTACTTCCTTCTTCCTTTCACTGGCTATTTTTTCACAGAACTATGGAAGTCTTACAGCCTTGCAATCTTGGAATAATTCCGTTCTTCCTGTTCTGTTGTCATTCTGGTTCTTTGCCAGCTCCTGAATCTACCTTCTCTTTTTGTTCTATGCCTCAATGTTACTTGCGTGGGAGGAGGTTTTCCTTATCACAGAATCATAGAATGGTAGGGGTTAGAAGGAACCTTTAGAGATCATCTAGTCCAACCCCCCTGCAGAAGCAGGGTCACCTAGATCAGGTTGCATAGGAACATGTCCAGGTGGGTCTTGAAGACCTCCAAGGAAGAAGGAGACTCCACAACCCCTCTGGGCAGCCTGTGCCAGGGCTCCCTCATCCTCACAGTGAAACAGTTTTTTCTTAGATTTAAGTGGAACTTTTTGTGTTCCAGCTTCATCCCATTACTCCTTGTCCTGTTGCTAGCTACTATAGAAAAAAGAGATGTCCCAACTTCTTGACACCCACCCTTTAGATATTTGTACATGTTAATAAGATCTCCCCTCAGTCTCCTCTTCTCCAGACTAAACAGCCCCAGTTCCCACAGCCTTTCCTTGTGTGAAAGATGTTCCATTCCCCTGATCATCTTGGTGGCCCTGCGCTGGACTCTGTTTCTTTTCCCCTTGGTTAATATTAGCTTGGCTGTCATTTGTTCTTACTGAAGAAAAAAATAAAGAGGTCTGCAAGAGAGGTATTTCAGGACTTTACAATCCTTGAATGTGCACAGGTTCTGATATTGGGGGGAAGTGATGCAGCAGCTGTCAGATCGGCCCCTGATGCACAGAACATTGCAGAATTGATTTCTGTTGTATTCTAAGTGTACCTAGAAAAGTTCTCTAACTTTGTCATGTTTTTTTAATTACAGATCCTATGGAAGAAGACATTCTACAGGTTGTCAAGTATTGTACTGATCTAATAGAAGAAAAAGATTTGGAAAAGCTAGATCTGGTTGTTAAATACATGAAAAGGTAACTTAATTGCTAGTATTTGTGGCATTTATACTATTTTTGTTATATTTGATGCAGCAGATGCGTCACTGTGAGGCCACAGGCCCGTTAGACATTCCACCAATGAGTGTAAATGTTTTAAGCTTAAATTTTCTACAAGAATGGGAAGGCTGCAGGGGAGAAGTTGCGCTCTTAAAATAGGTGATTTGTGAAACATTAGGAGTAGTGTTTGCTGCAAAGTGGTTTGTTTCTAGGCAAAGAATATAGGTTTTGTCAGCAGTCCCTTTTATTTGTCCTTTCTCCTGCATTTTTCACGGCACCTTGGATCTTTCCTTTCATCTGATTTAATTCTCCTGCTGAATCCAGATCCCATCTCGCCTCCAACCTACTAAATTGACTTTTATGATGTTACTTGCTCCTGTTAGACTTCCTGTGAGTCAGGATGCCCAGATTGCATTTATGACTTGCTTCCTGACCAGTACTTAACCAAGGAGCTCAGCTTTCTGTGCCTTAGACCTGGAAAATACTTATTTCACAAAACTAATCAACACCAAAACAACTACAACACTGTGCTTTTGTATTGTGGGATGTCTTTAGCCTCAGAAAAGGCAGAATGCGCAGCACGGCTACTGTTTGGTTGAATGTTACATAGTAAGTTCCTTATAAAACTTCAGAAAGAATCATAGAAGGGTAGGGGTTAGAAGGGACCTCCAGAGATCATCATCAACCCCCTTGCAGAAGCAGGTTCACCTAGATCAGGTCACATATGAACATGTCCAGGTGGGTCTTGAAGACCTCGAAGGAAGGAGCCTCCACAACCCCTCTGGGCAGCCTGTGCCAGGGCTCCCTCACCTGAACAGTGAAATAGTTTTTGCTTATGTTTAAATGGAACTTTTTGTGTTCCAGCTTCATCCCATTACCCCTTGTCCTGTTGCTAGCTACAACAGGAAAAAGTGACACCCACCATTTAGATATTTGTAAATATTAATAAGAGCCCCCCTCAGCCTCCTCCAGACTAAACAGCCCTGGTTCCCGCAGCCTTTCCTACATGCAAAATCTCTTGTAAAAAGGATGGGTTCTATGAAGGTAATTCTCTCCCTCTTCTTCCTTTTCCCCTTCAGGTTAATGCAGTCATCTGTGGAATCGGTTTGGAATATGGCATTTGACTTCATTCTTGACAATGTTCAGGTAGTTTTACAACAAACTTACGGAAGCACATTAAAAGTTATCTGAACTTGTAGTAAAGGAGCTTGATGAGAGCCTGGAGCTCTCTGCTAGCTGTGCCATAAGTGCTTGTGAGGTATTTGCAAAGTGCATGATAGTAATGCCCTGAGTTTTTATAATTTCAGATTTCTTTTTAAACAACGAAGTGTTTTGTACATTTCTTTTCAGAAAGTGCCAAATTTGTCAGTATTGCATGTAAATAATTGTGTTAAAATTCTTTTATTGTAGTATAGAATCTATTTACAAAATGTTTGTTTATAAAGTTTTATGGATTTTTACAGTGAAGTGTTTACAGTTGTTTAATAAAGAACTGTATGTATATTTTTGTACTGATTTATTTTGTGATGCTTCCGTTTGACTGTCGCCCAGCCCCGCTACTCGAGCCTGACGCAGTGACACGCCTCAGCACACACAGGAGGCTGCCTGCCTGCCTCACCTGCCTCTTTGTCTCCTCTCCACTCGCTTTATTACAGACTGTAAGCCGAGGGAGGAGTATTGGCTCATTTTCAGCTTCATCCTTCGCAGACAGAGCAGCGTGGCCCAGCCCCTCCCAAGGCCCACATGGGCTTAGCGTGCTCCTTAGTGCTTTGGGAGCTGCCTGCAAGTGAGGTGTGTTGCCTCCCTGGAGGAAAGCAAAGGGAGATCTTGAAACATTGCAGTAAAGGAGGTAGAGAATAGCTAACACAGGGCACTGTGTAAGCATGTATTGGTCCTCTGCCTTGCTTCTACTTGGGATAGAGCCACCTTCCACTCCTAAAATACTGCAGCTCCCCCCTGCTTGCTTAAATTTCCTTTAAGCAACGTAACAAAATAGGTTGTAGTGAGGAGCAGAAGGAAAATAAAGAGCCCTATCTGTGTCCTAGGCAGGGAGGGGTGTGCTTGCAGCAATAGAGCATGTTTTGGGCAAGTCTGCTTTTTCCAGATGTACAGCAGCACCTGCTAGCCACGTTTCGCACAGTCCATTGAAGAGGGCTGCTCAGGTGCCTGGACACAACAGAGGCCACTTGAAGAAATGCTGGGGGTGGGACAACCAGAACACATAGAACCCTGGACAGCTGTGGGCTCCCCTGACTGTAGAAGAGAAAGCTGCAACACAAAGTGGAGCTGCTCCTGGAGCAGGATTTGTACCACCAGCTTAGCTGGAAACATCTCCACTAGCAGACAGCTGAGCTGCAGCTGCTGCTTCAGCAAGACGGGGGAGTGCTCTGCAGGCACAAGCCTGGCTGCAGCACCCACTGCAGCAATAACAACTTTTTACAACGTAGGTCGTGCCCTTGGCTTCCCTTGAAACACCCACAGCGAGGAGTACCAACCATGCAGCCTCCTACAATGTGATAGATGAGGGCAGGGCAGTAGCTGTTGCTTCCCTTGAGTTTCGTAAGGCTTGTCATAATATCTCCTGTACTACCCTCATGGACAAGCTGAAGCACAGGCTCAAGAAGGCCTTGGATTGAAAACTGCCCAGGCAGTGCGGGGGGCTCAGGGGCACAGAGTCGTTTTGGAGGCTGTCCCAGGTGCTGCACTCCCAGGTGGATGAGGGGCAAAGCACACTCCAAGGAAGTTTGCTGATGGCAGGAGCTTGGTTGGCAGCAAGCTCCTGAAGTTCCGCACCTGGAGGCAACCACCCTGGGCACTGGGGGCCACGGGGCTAGAAAGCAGTGCTGGGGCTAAGGCCGCGGGGGTTGCTCGAGCCAGCAAGACTCCCTCACAGCAGAGGCAGGCACCAGCCTCCCAGGCTGCAGACAGAAGATCACCTGCAGGTCCAGGGAGAAGATAGTTTCCCTTGGCCCAGAACCGTTGAGACAGAGGTGGAGGGCTGAGTCCAGGGCTCGGCTCCTCAGTACAAGAGCACTGTGGAAAACTCCAACACAGGGCCACAAAGTTGCTCAAGGGACTGGAACATCTCATACTAGAAGGAGAGGCTGAGAAAGCTGGGCCTCTTCAGCCTGGAGAAGGCTGGGGGAGAATAAAGGAAGACGGCAAGACACACCTCTGTCATCACATGAAAAGGCATGAGAGAGCAAGTACTGAGTGGTACTAACAGTCCATTTAAAACACACACATACACTCTCCTCCCCAAGAACTGATTGACCACAGGAACTGTGGATCCTGCAGCAGCAGAGACCCTCAACGCCCTACCCCAGTCCTGGGCAACCTGCTGTGACTGCTCCTGCCCTGAGCGCAGCAGGGAGGGTGGATGGGGTGGCTGCAAGTGGTGCATTCCAACCTCAGCCAGGCTGGTAAGTTAAAGGCTGACTGTTCCCACTGGACATTGGCTGGTCAGATAACGTGTCTGTATCACTGCATCTAATTGTAGATGAGTCTACAGAGAGAAAGGGAGGGAGATCTTACCTGCATCAAGGCATCTCCCTTTCCACCAGTCTCCAGTTCAGGTCTTTCAGAACCCCTTGAGTTGGTGTTGAAGCTGCCTTTTGCTTTTTTTCCCCATTTAAGAAAACACCAACTGTTGACACAGGGGAAGGTATTTGCTGAAATCACGTATTCTACCAGTTAGGTTTCAAGCACAGAGCTCTGGGTTTGGGGGTGCTGCTCAACATAATACTTGAAACTAGCATTAAAAAAAAAAAGATAAAAAGGACTCCAGCACTACTTCTAGCCAACCTTACCAACTACATTTTCATCCTCCCTTCATGAGCTCTGCCTCAAAAGCCTTTGAGTACCATAGTCAACAGATACTGCTTCCTTATAAAAAACCTTCACCAAAAGGCTGTAAGTTCCACAACAGCAACCTACAAAGTTAGTTTTTACCTGTGGGAAGAACACCCTTCCAGGAAACAGTTCGAGGAAACAATCAACAATACGTCAAGACCACAATGTTTGGCATCTGAGTTCTTAAGAACTTCTTTTATTAGTGTAGGTTTCATGATTGCATAGTTTGTAAAAGGAAGGGATAACAATGAAATGCAGAATCCTCCCTGCGACGGTTCTGTTCTAAACACCTGCCACAGCCAGGGATGGGCATTTGCACCATACTGAAAGATCCTTTCCAAAGGTCAGTTTTGAAGTCTAACATTATACAACAACAAAATCCAGTAAGTTAAATTCCCTTGCCAGAGGAGGCAAGGCAATGTGCTTTTTGTAACAGAGTCCACAATCCCAATTATAAAATTCAGATCTTTCCACCAAAAAACTAAGTGACATCAGGACTCTGATCAAACTGCTCATCACAAGTGAAATGCTTGTAAATACGTTAAATGCTAGAGTCCCAACTGCATGAAATATCATTATCAATTTTGTTTCAGCTTCTGCTTTTGACACGTCTTTCTTCAGCTCCTCTCAGCAGGAGCTGTACCAGGACACTACCTGATCCAGGTTACACCAAGCTGTCTGTTGTCCTAGGCAGAGAAGCACAAGGGAAGGAGGAGTGGGAAAGGGCCAGGATCACGGGCCGACTCTTGGTGTTATCACAAACATCAGCCAAAGGCCTTTGGAGTTGGTTCTGTCCCACGGTGACTGACACGTCCACGGCTTTGATGCAGCATCCCCAGTCAGTGCTGGTTTCCAGGCAAACCCTTCTGCAGGTGCTTACAACAGCTCTGGGCAGCAGCAGCAGCTGGAGAAGAGGTGTCCCCTCTCACCTCCTCCCAGCAGCACCTCTCTGGGAACTCTGCCTCGCCCGCCCCCTGCCCGCAGCTCCAGCGCCTCAGGACCCCCTGGGACCCCCGCTGCTGCCACACACAGGGCAGCGGGGCCAGGGGAGGCAGGGCCGGAGGGCAGCGCAGGGAGATCCTCCAGCACAGCATGGCCCGGCATGGGGAAGGAAGCTTGGGTTAGTGAAGCAAACTGTAAAACGAGGGGGCTGCTGTGTCCATCTCCTTTATTTGCAGCTCTGCGTTATAATTATTACAGGTCGACTTTCATGAACTGTACAAGCAGTAAGAGGTGGCCAACTATGCTTTACATCATGGTTTCACACAAAGCAAATACAGAAATATCCAATTGCCTAGTTTTCTATTTAAAAAAATTCCTATAGGCACAAAGCAGAAGAATGTTGGAAAAGAGAGTCAAAGGAAGAGGTAATGCATAAATAAAGAAGTACTTCTTACATCAAAAATGTCCCAAGAATCACAAAGTCTGCAGAAGCTTGGTTAATCAAATACTGCAGTACTGCTCTCATCGGTATAAAAGTGAAAGAGCTTTAAGTTCTGTAATAAAAATTCAATTTATTTTATTTGGGAGAGAGGGAGGGGAAAAAGGGTGGAAGGAAGGTGTAAGAGAAGGAAGGGCAAACTTTAAAACAGCAGCCAGTATTAGAGGAGGAAGGGCAGTAGGAGAGGTCAACAGGCACATTGGAACCATGGGAACATGTAAATTGACCACTGTCAAACCAGTGTAAATTTCTTGGTTTCTCATGGAAAACATTTTATCCACATTTTTCCTCCCAAACATCTATCCAACACTGTCTTCAGTACACGACTTTGTTGGTAACTGTTAGAACAGGAATAGCGTGTGTATTCGTTCCTGCCTCCCCATTGCTGTAAAAAGTTACCTAGATGATTTCAAACACTTTCTTCAGCTCTACTATAAGTTGCCAGTCAGACTTCTGCATTTCATCCCTGAACCAGTCCTTCAGAGCATCGATGGACTGACGGCTGATCTGCAACACAAGACAAACCCATCAGAAACACGGGCTTGTACATTAGCAAGGTGGCTTATATTGTGCTGGAGGGGACTCAGCTGCAGGGGACAGGAAAGCTCATCCTAAACTCAAGTGTGCTCCCGCACTGCTGTGTTGACAACCCCTCTCTTGCCCCTGCTGGAGACGGTCCCCTTCCTTTGCTCTCCCCTCTCACCCTGGTGACAGAGCACCAGAGCACAGACCTTCTCCTGCATCGTGGGGCTGAGGCAGAGCCTGTGGCCACAGCAGAGCACCTGCCCACCCCAGGGCCCCAGGCCAGCATCACCTGCCTGCCTGTGCCACAGGCCCCGTGGCCTCACCCGAAAAGACCCCGGCGGGAGGTGCTCACCCTCCCGCCATTTGTGGGTCTATGCCCCCAGCATGGGAGTGACAGGGGGTGTCCAACTACACACAGCTGCAGCATTTGGGAGTGTGGAGAGCTCCTCTGCCTCTGACAGTAGGAAACTGAGCAAAGGCTCATTTAATCCAAGCTCAGTCTTCCAGAATCAGGAACAACTAAAACATTGCTGTTTATTGCACAACTTCAAACCCAGGCAACTGTACTGTCACAGGGGACTGCTGAGCTGCTCTGAGCACCAGCTCCACACAGCTGGAGGCAAACAGCTCATTTCCTGCTCTGCCCCCTCAGGTGCAGCAAGCTGCAGGGCCTTTTCAGCCGTGGGACTTCTGTCCTCGTGTCCTCCTGAGGGGCACAAGGCTGGGGGCAAGCCTACAGAGAAACTGAACTGAACGACATCACGCGTGACCCACTGCTAGTCTGTCCATCTCTGAGGGGGGTTCCCAGCATACAGTTTCTCAGGCTGCACGTTGCATTTCCAGCGGGAGCCAAGTGCCCCTGTGTTGTAATCCCTGTCCAGAACCGCAGATGGCTCGTACCTTGCTGACGAGGATATCCGTTGCTTCAAAGTGCCGCCCGTACATTTTCGGTGATTCACCAGGAATAGGTTCTATTTTGACACACACTTCTTGGCCTTTTTTTGCAACCTCCACCGGCTTGTGGTTTATTTCAATACTTGTAACTATTCCAATTTCGACAAACTGCAACACAACACGGCAGCTGTGAGGCACAGGCCCAGACAACCAGCGCCCCATGCGCCCTCTCCTCCCCTCCTGTGCCCGGCCCTGGTGGCACAGCTGCTCTGGCACCCAGCTGAGGCTGTAGGCACCATCCTCACGCTTCAAGGGGACACGTGGTTGTCATCCCTTACAACACTAGGAGCTGTCTTCCCCCCCATTACTTTCTATCCTGATACAGAAACTGCCGTGGGGGTTGGTAGGGAGGGAGGCTGACTGGCAGCACCCTTCAGCTGTGCTGCCCCAGCCCCACAGCAGGGCTAGACTGTTCCAGCACAGAGCAGCACAATGGCTTATCACTAGGAAAGAGGCTGATCCCAAAGTCAGCATCTTGTCCTCTCCCGCGACCTCATGTGCCATGGGAAGGCACATGCCCACACTTCCTGGTGCGTCGTCCCAGGAACTACACCAGGCAGATCAAACATCCCCCAGGCAGAGGCACTTACGTTTTTGCTAGGTACACACATGGGGGTGCCTTGCTTCACCTGGCCGGCCTCCACCACGACACCCATCACTATTGGGTCACGGGAGTTGAATATGAACTGGGGGAGTATTTTCATCTTGCAAGGAAATACTGCTACGTGCCTGGAAGATGACAAAGAAAAGGCATTTTGAGATAGATACTGGGACAGTGCATGTAACATTGATAGTTCTGCCTTCTCCTAGTCTTCTTGGGCATTTATTCCAACAGTGGACAAAAACCCCTTCTCCAGTCTTGGTAATTCTAGTCAGTACTTGATCTTCAAGAACGATAATCAAGCATGGCTGGCATGGATTTTATTGTGACTGGCTTGGGCAGTCGACTAAGACCAAGAACAAAGAAGAAGTAATTTTACAGTATAATTCTAGTCTCAGAAGAGCACGGGAATAGAAATCTTATTGCCTTGACTCATCATTCAAGATGTTTGTTTGCAAAGTGAATAAATATCTTAAAATGCTGAGGTATTTAAATTGAGACCAATATGAAACGAAACACACTTTATTGTGTCTGTCCTTACTTTACTGAGGATCAGCCAATAACAGGTTCCAAAAACAAATTTAAGGTCCCTATAAATTCTTAAATGATTGCATATTCATGTTACTGCAGGAGGACTTAAGCCCTGCATGTTGGAATTGCATAAACATGAAACAACAGAATCCAAATCCCTTTAGCTTTGTAACTCTGCAAGACTAACCCGTCTGTCACGAATTGGGAACAGAAGCCAAGTATACAAAGTAAACCTTAACAAGAACACTCCCTGTTAGGTGAGTTTTAGCTAAATCTTGTAACTGCTGCACAACCCTCACCCCACTAAACCTAATCTGAGATGTACACAATTAGACTAGAGCTACTGTACGATCCTCCTTTCCTTCCTTTCCATCAGAACAAGGTGCTAAATAATAAGAAAGGAACCAAGAAGCTAAATGCTGTTTCATTTACAACCGAACGATTAAGGGATGCTGTTAGTCGGGAAGCCCCCAGAATAGGATTGTTCTTACTTACTTGAATTCCTCTTGTTTCTGTTTTTTGTAGTCCTGTCTATATTTTGTGAAGGCATCAAATAAGTGATAAATAATTTCAGCGCTAAAAATTCGGACTCCTAAGCTATCAGCCATTTCCTGTGCATCGCGCTCGATCCTCACGTCAAATGCCAAAATGACTGCGTATCTGTGAGGAAAAAACGGGTCAGGTAGTGCCCTGGAGAGCCCTCAGAACCAGGAGCCAGGGAGGGGGACCTGCCAAAATACTCCCAGCAACGTAGTAAAGCAAAGCAGTTACTTACTGGGGGTCGTGCTCCAACATAACCGATGCCTTCATAACGTCTTTTTTATGGACAGGACCTATATTAATTCCTGAATACTGTTGAAAGGGAAAGCCACATACGTCAGTCACTCATCTCTGAGCCGAAACAGTTAGCAACTCATATGCAGCAGCACCATCAGATACAGCGCAGCAGTACTTACTGGCACTTCTGATGTTTTAAGAAATTCAAGTAATGCTTCTAAAGAGCCTAAAGTAGAAGCCTGCACATAAACACCTTTCTCTTCTAATTTGATTGCATTCAGTGTTTGCTTCAGTTCATGTATTAGTTCATCCTGGAGGGAAAAAGGAAACAAGGAGAGAAAGCAAGCAAGTTTTAGTTGTATCGCTATGCAAGCCTCGGGGTACAAAGCCTTTGGTTTGTGAGCTGCTGAGAGCACACGAGGCCCACAGGGACGGGCACCAGCTTAGGTGTGCGGCACAGGTCACACGCAGCCCTGGCACACACCGCTGCTTGTTCCTGGCACTGGGAAAGGCTCAGCTGACCTAAGACTGGAGGATTTTGCAAGAAGGTGATCGTGTAACACAAAGCAGATGCCCATCGTGGGAGTCGGGGACATTTCTCTGCGGACTACACGTCACTCCCCCCAGCACTCAAGTTTCTGCTGGCAAGAGTGAGCCAACACGCACCCCTTGGTGTGTGGCAAGATCTTTGGTTGCCCAACTGAGGATCACCAATAAAGGCAGACACTCCTAAAACCATGAGCTAGAAAAGATTCTGGAGGCTTCGTAGGCCTAGGTACAAAACAGATGATGCAAGAGCAGCAAGGCTGTTTTGCTGCTTTCAGAGAAGTAAAAAAAACACCAAACATTAAGAGGCCTTTTAAGCCCAAATGCTTTGTCCTGTCCTCTAACAGACGAACAGATGTTGCCATTTACTTTAAGCCCTCATGTACCTACTACTGGCAGACTTTACATACATACTCATATGTACCCAGAAACAAGGTCTGTATTTGGAGGTCCTAAAAGATTCACCTCCCTTCAGAGGCAAAGGTAAGTAGACAGAAGATTAAAGCAACACTATGGTTAAAAGTAAACTATCAACATGTGATTTTCTTTTTCAAACCAACTTCCCAACTTTGGAGAAAAAGAATACCTCCCCTCAGATTTGGGTTTAGGATATTTACCTTCATGCCTCTGCCATTTTTAAGGTCTAAACGACAAAAGAAATTTACTACAGCAATCAGAATTGCAAAGTTGACTTAAGACAAGTTTGAACAACTCCACTAGCAGATATTTGCCCAATATAATTGAAATATATGTGTAAATTACTCCAAACACCAAATCAATAGTTAATGTACAAACTGTCCTATCTTTGCTATTCTACCAGCAGAGACACCCCAGCACCATATTGGGTAGAAAACCTAGGGGTCAATACACTAAACCCTCCCCACAGCAGTGTTTTCCATGGACACAAAGCTGCAGAGTGTTACCTTATTTTTTTTAAATGCAAACCAAATAAACCCATCCCAAAGCTACTTCTACACTGAGCTCTCAACGTCTCAACGAGCTTCATCACCAGGAGCTCAGTTCCCCTCAGTTAAGTGTCTCACTTCAGCATCAAGCGTCTCACCTTGAGGACCGGCACTTCATCCTCTTTATAAGCTACAAGCAACGGCAAACCAGCCAAGGTTTTTTCCAAATCCTTCCCAAGAATCTTCACTCCTTGAGCAGCAACGACCTCCTTGTGCTTTTCGTACTGGTTCTGAAAGGGAGAACACACCCTGTTGCAAAGGGCTGAGGGAGCTGACCCACAGCGGTGCCACGCAGCTGATCCGGACTTGCCGCCAGCACACGCAACGCAGAGCGTGACGGGTGAGTCCAGCAGCTCCCATCTTTCATCACGGACCTTCTCTGCTCTGCATTTGCACCTTCCAGTCTGCCTGCTCCTCTCCCTTCACATCATCCCACCACCACCCCTGCTGAGAGGGGCAGGTCAGGGGAAATGATCTGAAAAAGAGAGGCAGCAGCCACAAGAAGGAATATATGCTAGAAAAGTGCAGGCAGTGATGGGCAGCTGCTCACTAAAAACCAACACCCACAAATTCAGCCCTGGAGGGAAGTAAGGGGAAGGTACTGACAGCTCAACTAAAGCACTAAAGCTTAGCTGCCATGGCCCAAGGCTCTGTGCAGGAAGAACTGTCCTATCTCCCACCAGAGGCTCCCATCCAATCTTCTCTTTGAGCTCCATGATTAATTTCCCAGGTCTCTCCCCAACCCAGGGGAACCTCGAAGATCCCTCGTCACTCAGGGCATGGCTGCAAGGCATCACAGCCAGTTATTCCTAAAGACCTTTAAATCAACATTGTAAGGATTTTCTGGTTTGTTTGGGTTTTTGGGAGACATCCCATCCTGTTCTTGAAACTGCAAAGCAGCCTCCTTCCTCAGCAAGCACTTTGTTCCTGCAAAGCCCCCACCCCAAAATCTGAGTCTTATTTCAAGGATGACATCCTCATGGACAGGCTGAACTGAAATGTATCCTCACAGCCTGCCTCAAAAGAAACCCAGTTTCCCTAGATCCACTCGCATAGCTGCTAAAGGTTGTCAAACCCACTGTTGTTCGGCACGGTGCTGGTACCCTACATCCCATCTCCCACCAAAGGGCAGAAACTCAACTGAAGACCCTGTTGATGGGAATCTGTGACCTGTTAGATTGCAGTTTAGCCCCACAAAACAACCTTTCAACATCAGAAGAGTTTCATACACCAGTTTACCTTCTGCTTTAAATAAAGGGATGCAAAATGATTCATATTTATAAGTATATAAATGGTGGGTGTCAGGAGTTCGAGGCATCCCTTTTTTCTGTTGTAGCTAGCAACAGGACAAGGGGTGATGGGATGAAGCTGGAGCACAAAAAATTCCATTTAAACATAAGAAACTATTTCACTGTTCAGGTGAGGGAGCCCTGGCACAGGCTGCCCAGGGAGGGTGTGGAGTCTCCTTCCTTGGAGGTCTTTAGCAGGGGGGTTGGACTAGATGATCTCTAAAGGTCCCTTCCAACCACTACCACTCTATGAAACAGACAGAAATGCTTTCAATTACTTCCTCCTGGTAACAAAATACATTCAACAGCTTCCAACAAAGCAGAGAACGTAACCTAAGTACAAGGTTACATACGCAGAGAGAGCACACAAGAAAGCTGGCTCTGGCAGTGATTCGTGCTGCTTTACAGGAGAACTTCAGCTTGCAAAAAGGAACCAGATTAAACCCCAGGGACTACAGTGGGCTGCAGGGTCAACAGTACCCAATGAAATGAAGCACAGCACAACTGCCACAGCCTTAGATTAGGACCCTGATACTCTTTTCCCCCTTTTAAACCAAATGCTTAAGGCCTGTCCCGTTACATCTCCCTAGGTTATCTGTATGGTTTTCTTTGCCTCAAGCAAAATCTGTGCAGACACTTATTCCTTTCCTTCTCAACAGGAAAAAGCAGAGCAGCTCTTTTCATCATCTTTGAATCATATGTATTAATATTCATGTACACATTAATGTATTTATAGCCTTTCATTTCTGTGGCTCTCCTCCTTTCACGAGAAGCAATACAGGCAGAATCTCTAATTCAGTCTCTTAAGACTGAGGCAGCAAAATCTCCAAAAAACTACTTAAAGTGACAAAAAGCTGCAGATTTCTGCAGAGGTCCTGATCATCACCACTCACCGGCTGCTCCTAGAAACTCACTTGTCCACTTTTCTCAAATCTAATCGTATGTGATTTCTGTTATTAAACCCCTCTTTTACTAGTAACACATACCTTAAGTCAGAAGACCCTGTACTAGCATGCTCCAATTTCCATTTAAGACAGGGGCCTCCCTCTCAGATGCAGCCACAGGCTTGAACCCCTATTAAAACATACACATCTCGATCCTCAGTGCAGGAGAGCCCATCCATCCTTCTCTGTGCTGCTGTCAGGACAGACACAGCAACAGGCACCTACAGGTGCAGTCCAGAAGACATTTGGTGTGTGCCACCTTCCCCTTGAGAGCATCCTTAGCCACAATGTAACTGCATCCTACCACAGGATCAGGCTATTTATAAAGCTTGGGTTTTTGGGTTTTTCTTCTTCCCCTGGTTCTAAATCTTTTCTAAATGTCAATATACTAAGCAGCTTCCATACCTTAACTCGGAGCTCCTTCATAGGAGGAGGTAGCAGAAGACCTCTAATCTGAGTTACTATAGGACCTTCTACCCCAGGAACAATAATGGTGTCTCCTTCTTTCAGGCGCCCGTTAATCAAAATAACATCTATGGTAGTGCCCATGCCTGGCAGTGCTTTAACCTGAATGAAAGGGAGAGAGAAAAAAAATAAGAGTTACTCCCTATTTAAGCACTTCAAACACCCCTTTGCTTACCATTGAAGAAAGGGGCAGGGAAGGGAGAAGTTCCTAGAAGAACCTGAAAGAACGGCTGCTGAATTACCTCCATGACTTGAGCTCTCAGCTCCTGACACTCAGCCAGTCTCTTGGTCAGCATAGTTTGCGTTAGCTCCACGAGAAGAGCTATCAGACTTCCCATGCCATCCCCTGTGTGAGCAGAGGTAGGTACAAGAGAAACAAAAGTGCGGGGATCCTTATTCTCATAAAACAAGGCAGCGTTCAAGCCCTGGAATCAGGATCAATAGTTACATAAGGAAAATAGATATATACACACATCAGCATTAACAGTAACATCCAACCCCAGGCAATTACTATTGCATTTTTTAAATCCTAATTTTAAAAAAAGACAATAAAAAAAAAAGCCCCACAGAAGTGTTGTTACTGATGGTGTGCTACGGGACACGAAGCCTCAGCCCACCCTTGGAAGCGGCGTGGGGTAACTCTACAAAGCCAATTACCACATCTAGCTTCTAGGCAGCATTGTGTGTTGCCAACAGAAGTTCCCAGAACTGCTGTGATTTAAGCCCTGCCAGCGTCCGAGGGAACAAGAGGCAGAAAGGATTCTCTCAGGCGATTCCCAAAGACAGAAAGAATAGGGAAGGAAAACTTATTCTGCTCTTCTGGACTCCACTGACCACGCACAGCAATTAGCTGCTACTTTTCTCCAAACTAGCTCTCTAAGGATGGAGCAGTTAAGAGATCGGATTAACAACAAAGTTTGGGTTATGAGAGGTAACCACCAGTGTGCGTCAGAAGAGATGCAACAGTTTGACTGATATTCCAAGTTGGTTTGTGGAAAGAAAAAGAAAACAAAACAAAACCCCAACCCACACAGGCCACACCACCAGCCCATCACCTTCAACGTTAACCAAAGAACCTTGAATACTCCAGCCCACCTGCTTTGCAAATTCCACTATGATAGCTTTCGCACGTTCTTCAAATTCATCTTTCGTATTCTTTTTCTGCTTCTTTAAGGTGACAGCTACATCTGTATCTGGACTTTTTTTCCAGTCATATAACCTATCAATCTTGAGAATACAGTAACATGTCATCTTATGCAGCTTACTGAAGAGCATCTTCATGCATATGCCACATTACCTACGAGAAATACTTTACCAGCTGACATAGCCAGCCATCTATTTGCTCCAGTAATCAAATTATATCTTCCTTTTTTTTATTAGCTTTAGCTGCTATATTTATCTCTGCTTATGTATTTACCCAATGTCAGACAATATTTCATGAGAGCAATACTACTTCAGGTTTTAAAAACTCGGGTTATAACCACCTAGGTTCATATGGTAAAGCTGATATACATTAATTACATCAAAAAGGAAGAGACCTATATTGAGCTTCACATGCACAAAAAAAGGATCAAATTGGGGTTTTTTTTCCCCTGAAACTGTACTAGTTTTACAAAGAACTTTTAAAACTTACTGGTAAATTTGGACTCTTTCCCATATCGCTACAGAGAAGGGATCACGGGGGGGTTGGCTCAAGAGACACAACTGCATACTTCAGAAATACTTTCCTAAATCATTTTTCAAAGCAGGGTGGACTTATTCCAAGAAACTATTAAATCTGCTGTATAAATCAAAAACTACATCTTTAGAAAATAGACTGTAACCTGGTCAAATGATAGAACTATAACCTGAAACGCAAGAACTTTTGGCTCGGGCTCACTGTAGGCCTTAATACCTCTCCACCCAATAGCTTTTTTTAAAAAGCAACTCTTTTCAGCACTGAGATAATGGCCTCCCTGCTTCCAACAACTGTCAATCTTAATGCTCGTTTCATTTTTTTAAAGCATACTGAAATTTTTACACTACACATGAATACCCTTCTTGTAAGTTCTCTGTCAGCATGGCAGTCAGCAGCCAAAGTCCTTAGACATGAGTAATTTCCTTATTGTAACTCATGTAAGCCAGCATAGCCAGCATAATTTCTCATGCAGAGGATTTCTAAAAACAAGGCTGAAAATAACTGCCTTTAGCATCTAATATTGCAGAGCCTGAAATACTTCCCACCAGCAACTAGCATTGCTGTTTCACAGGCTTAAAAGCCAGCTTATCTTCAAGTCAAACTCACAAGTATCAGTAGCTACAAGAAACACTCGAAGCTTGTCTTTCAATTTTATCAGAATAACACACACAAATCCATATTAAGCAGGTGCAAGAAAAAAAGCCACAAACAAAAAAAACTACAACTGAAGCACAACTTCCAGAAGTGTGAACAACATACAGAGGTTGCATAAGGTAAAGAAACTGATCAGTACGGGCTCTGAGAAGAACCGACAGCTTGCTCTGCACAGATCCTGTAAAGCCACAGCAGTATCGGGGACATGAGAAAAAAGCAGCAGGGAGGATCTAAGAACAATTCAAGTCCATGCAAGAACACAGAAAACTGTCAGATGCCAAAAACACTATTAGAGCAGAAAAACATACTACTAGAATAAAAAGCTATCTTACCTTATTGAGAGCTACTATAAAGGGGCATTTCTTGGATTTCAACAGATTTATTGATTCAATTGTCTGTGGCTCCAAACCGTGCATGATGTCAACTACAAGTATAGCAATATCACAAAGTGAGCTTCCTCTATTTCTTAGATTGCTGTGGCATTAAGAGAGAGAAAATAAAACAAAAGTCAGTCATACAGCAACAGAATACTAATAAAAAACATCAAATACAATGTCAAACTTACACTGACCAACAAAAAGCTAAAGATGATCGAGTAGTTTTCCCCTCTAAAATGAAAACTGTGGAAGAAAACATTCAAATCACACTGTGTAAATTCCATTTAACAGAATATATTACAGTATGTGTAAGCAAAAAGAAGAAACTATTATTCTCCCAAGAGTAAGGGGTATAATGCCAAGAAACTGATCCAAATATTATCAAGTGCCTCAAGACACAGCACTTCAATGCTTGCAGGGGTTTGAGAATCTCACGTCAAACTCTAACCCTTTTGCTCAGAGATTTCACCCCAAGCACTGCCTCAGTGAGCACAGCTGCATGTACCACATTTTAGACTGAGGAGCTGATACAGTGGCTGGCCTGCATGTCACTGGTGTTCCTAAACAGCATATGAGCTCTGCTAAGAGTCATCTGACTTGTGCAATTGGTGACTTCCAGCCTCATGAACTCGGTCACCTGAGCTAGGCTGCTGTGAGCTGGAGGCAAGGACTGAAGTTTTTATTTTTCATAGCAGAAACCTGAAATCCTCACCTTTTCTTCTCCAGCTAGCTTCTTGCTCCTGTCTTTCCTCTTACACTAACTATTGAGAAAAAAAGTTATTCACACACTCTTTCAAACATTCATGGCTCAACTGGCATGAACACAGAAAATTAATCCGATATAAAAGGCCAGCAATTAACTAGATATACATAGCACCTGCAAACTAAGCAAATTCATTTATTCTTCTGCTTTAGGTTTGTTGGTTTCATGGGGTCTTTTTTTGCAAGTGAGAAGAAACACAAAGGATTAGACTTAGCACTTTGCTGAAAATGTATTCAGCAGCTTTAGCCATCACTTCTGGGAAGTACTATATCGTGAGAAATCATTACCTGAAAGACTCATGTCCTGGAGTGTCGATTATCAGCATGCCTGGGATTTTTATGTTCTCTCTGTCAAACTAACATTTCACAATATTAGCCACCTTGTAAAGATTACACAAGAAGGAAGAAAAAAAGAAACAACAAAAATCCTAAGGGCTGGCAGCATTACTGACAGTTTTCACTTAAAAAAATCCAGACAGATCAGTCAAAGCTCATTTCAATATGAAAAAACATAAAATTATGCAGAACATTCCCCTAGATGTCGAATGGCCAGAAGCTCAGATAAAATTTGTAAGACAAAGCAGCCTACAGAGGAAAAAGTACTTGAAGCTCGTGAGATTTATCATCCTTGTCTTGAACATTTCCTCCTCTCCACTGACTTTACATTTTTAATAAATGGAGTAAAATCTAGAAAAAAAATCCCATCACTACCAAAGTTTTTCAGTCAGCTGCTGCCACAAGCAAAATAGGATATGGCATCCAAAACAAGCAATACAGAACAGTTACTGTTTCTGTAACAGTAAAATTCAACATCTAAGAATTGGCTCGATTTCAGTTTACACAATAAAAGTAAGTTTTTAACAGCAAATACACTCACCAAGTTTCAAAAGTCTCAATTTACAATCGAAACACTGATATTGAGTCTATGTACATAAGTGTGCAGTTCAGAACATGGTAAGCAGTACTTGTGTATTTTTGTGAAGAAGTGGCAGCTATCAACTAGTTGATAGTTAAACTATCAACTAAATTGGCAAATTCTATCAACTAAAATGAAAAATGAGACAGCCTCCCCTGAGGGGCTGAGGATAGGAATTAAAAAACAATTAACCCCAGGATTAGAGATGGGGCAAAAAGTACATTTGCCCACATCAGGAAGTCATACAAGGCCTTCATCAGTTTTTACATTTCTTTTGGGTTGGTTTGGGGTTTTTTTAAAGTTTTTGACATGCTCTAACTTACATTTTTCACCATCTTGGTTTGCTCATTAATAGCTTCAAGCGGGACATTAGTTGCACCAATCTGTTGAGTGATACCACCAGCTTCACTGTCCTGTACATGAGTATGACGGAGCTAAAGATAAGAAAAAAAAAAGAAACAGTTTCATGTAAGAAATTTAAATCATCCCAAACAAAACATCAAACGAATCCACACCTATAAAAAAGATACACAGACAATGCAATGCCTTCACGTTTTGCATCTTACCTTATCCAAAATTTTGGTCTTTCCTGTGTCTACATGCCCCAGGACACAGATAACTGGTGCTCTGAGCTTTTCAGTATTCATATTTTTGCTGTTTTCAGCTCGTCGCTTCTAAGTAGAAGATACACAAAAACTGGTAAGTATAAACCAAAAACCATAGCTCATCTCTTGACTTGATTACATAAATACGTAAGACAGAGTTAACTGTGGGACTTAAAAGCTCAAGGCAATTCAAGGTCTGCTATCCCTCTTTCGGCAAATCAAAAATTTACAACAGTTAAAAGTGGGTTGGTTTTGGTTACAGTCTGTAAGGCTCAGTTATTATGTCCACTAACATCTAGCTTTGTTGATGGTGCATTCAGAAGCAGCACCTTGAGTAAGGAAACTGAGGACATTAGCAGCCACACAAATGATTAACATTTTAGAAATTTGTCTTTTAAAACTCTGAAGTATCTGTCTGTAAAGGATAATAGCCTCTTTCTCCAGAAGGGGGAGAGGCAAAAGAGGAACAATGCTGAAACATCCGTTCCTTGTGACCAAGTTGTTTAAAAATCTAACATCTGAGCTTCAGGGAAAAAACAAAAGGGGTCTTTTTTTCTTAATTAGCCCAATTTCTGGACCTGTCTAAACATTAGTAACAACAGAACCATCATTCTGACAAATACGGTTAAAAGGCCTTTCAGTGAGCTGAAGGTGTTCCTCTCACAAGAGTCAAGCTCTTGTTCAAACAAGGTCATGTCCCAGTACCTCAATTCTCCGCTTAGCTTTGTCATAAGCACGTTCCTCCTTGGTGCGGTCGTCGTCTGAGTCATACTCAGAATCGGAGCTGATTTCCTTGCTGGGCTTTTTCTCCATAGACTGTTTTCCAATAGCTTGGGAGTCTGCCTCTCTCTCATCCGAAGTCTTTTCATCCTCATCTTCACTCCCTTCACTGTCTTCAGATTCTTCGCTCTCTTCTTCCTCTTCCTCATCGTCTTCCTCCTCCTCTTCTTCCTCCTCCACTTCGTTTTGTTCTTTGACTTCAATGTGGACAGGTTTGCTCTCTGTCAAAAGAAGAAATCCACCAACAAACCTAAGGTTACAATTCTCTATTGAATTCACATTTGTGTGGAAAAGGGAAACAACAACAAACAAAGAGAGACTACTGTAAGTGAGAGCAGAAGAGACTATATTATAGAACTACAGACCTATAGAGACTATGCTATACTATAGAAGAGTGAGGTTCCATTCAAGAAGCACCAGTCCAGATGATTTTTCAACTTTCAATATTAAAACAAAAAGTGTTTCCTGATTAGAGCTGTTGACTTGTGTTTAGAACCTGTAAAAGCAGAGTGAGTTTGGGAAAGGAAAGAATTATATTATCAGCACACTTACGCTGGACGAATTTGCGAATCATAGAATGGTAGGGATTGGAAGGGACCTTCAGAGATCATCTAGTCCAGCCCCCCTGCAGAAGCAGGTTCACCTAGATCAGGTCACATAGGAACATGTCCAGGTGGGTCTTGAAGACCTCCAAGGAAGAAGGAGACTCCACGACCCCTCTGGGCAGCCTGTGCCACTGCTCCGTCACCTTTGCAGTGAAACGGTTTTTTCTTATATTTAAGTGGAACTTTTTGTGTTCCAGCTTCATTCCATTACCCCTTGTCCTGTTGCTAGCTACTCTAGAAAAAAGGGATGTCCCAACCTCCTGACACCCATCATTTAGATATTTGTAAATATTAATAAGATCCTCCCTCAGTCTTCTCTTTTCTAGACTAAACAGCCCCAGTTCCCGCAGCCTCTGGAAAGATGGTCCATTCCCCTGATCATATTGGTGACCCTGCACTGGATAAAGTGACATTCTTTAAAACTGTGCACCTCAAGAGAAATCAATGTACTGAGACTTTTCAATAGAAAGACAAAATACTTAAAAATTCGACAAAATATGGATTTTGGTGTATTACTGATGAGCAATGCACATGTAAACAGAAGTAACCATCAGAACAAATGGTCTTTTCTGCATTTCTAAGAAAAAACAAATAACATCTTAATGTTTTCCTGGATTGTTCAGAGAAGATTAATATTTTTCAGAGGAATTCTTCGGTAAACAAACAAAAAGAGCTATCAAAAAGTAATTTTCTGTCTTTGAAAGCTTCCCATTTATCACACTTAGAAAATCAGAAGAGACAAGCTAATGAATGTTTTAAAGCCACACATTTTCTTCTGTACAGAGCTGAGATGAGGCTCTCAGCTCTTATTAGTTATGTTTCTTTGCTATGCTTAAAGTCCTTCAGCTTAGTTATATGCCAAATCAAACTGCCAGGAAGGCTCTTTTTCTGGACCACACTGCCCAATGCTTCAAATCCAAGTAGAAAGAAGAGGGATGTGACAGGATGTCCCCAGGACAGCGACAGACTAAAACAGCCATTCAAGAAGGTGAGTGGACCTTACTACTCCAAGGAGAACAAGTCCAGCACCACAGGAACACACACACACATGTGCCAAAAGGAAATCCATACTGCTATACACCTATGTATACAAAGCTTTGTTCTTTGAAAGCACAGATTTCAAAGGACCTACAGGGCTGAGCAAGCTTTGACCTTAAGAAGCAACAAACACACATCATGGAAGCACCAAGAACAGTAATCAACTCCTGTTCAGGAAGACTTGCGGCAACACGGCTTTCTCCACCCCTGTAAGGAACCCCCTGAGAAGGTCTTCCTGCATTCTTGCACAGCTCTAAGTGCCCCACAAGCACGTGGGATTTTGTATATTCCCCCAAGAATATGAACGTTCTGGAAATATTTCCTTTCTGCTGCACCTGCGTCTTAAAATAGTAGATGAGAGGAGGTGCCTAGAGCTCATATAATGTATGCACACTAACCTTCACTCCACCTTAGTTCCCTACTTCCTTGAGAACTTGTCTCACAAAAATACTCTCCTAGATATTATTGCAGTAAAACTGCTATGGCTTTGAGATGGTTGCTAGAGAAATACCACACCAGCTAAAAGGTTTTCCTAAACTCCCAGAGGTAGTTTAAGTACTTATTAAGAAGATTTTTACTCCCATAAAAACTAACAAATTACAACTGATGTATTTCAGGTGATATTCATTTTCAGTGCATATATGAGTATTTCCAAAGGGTGACCCCGAGCAGTATCTGTAGAGTTTCTGAAAGCTCTGCCTTTGAGAGGCGGATCTTGCACCTGTTTATCATGGCACTTGCCTCAAGATTCATCTAATGGGGCAGAGGGAGAATCTAAACATGATATTGTTTCCTACAGAAACGAAATAACTCAGCCCAAAGAAACCTCTTTATCAGAAAAGGCATCTGATGCTTATTTACATGCCCACCTTTTTCTCCATCTTCATCACTAACCATGGCTTCCCAGTCATCCAAACCTGCGTCTTCTGTGTCTTCTTCTTCCTCTTTGTCTTCTGAAACTGAGAAATCCAACATTAAATTATGATAAAAACAGTCCAGCAACATACAACATTTTTAGATGCCTCTTCCTTTGTCATCTGCACCTTACAAGTTTGCTGCTACCATAATTCTTTCCAATTATCTCGACATTCCGTGAACAGAATACGCTGCTCACTTAAGAAATAATCTTCAGTTCTCTGCACAGAATCTTAACAGTGCTAGCATCTTTGCCTAGCAAAACACATTTTTGGAAGGCATAGCTCAACTACTCATCTAACTCCTGTCTGCACATCACGTGAGAGATGAAAAAAACTGCAGCTCTCGGACAAATGGAAGGAATGCAAAATATTTAACCCTCTCCAAAAGAGACAATAAATGATATTTATGGTTCAGCACACTGAGCGTCATGAAATTTCAGCTCTTTAAAATGAAGAGAAAGTTCCAGACCACAAGAACTGTGACTGGCAAATAACGTTCTGCCAGTGAGCCCTTCTCTTCCATGGTAATAGAACTGTTCCTTCAAGAGACAAGTCAAGCTAGAATTAGAGTACACATTTAGTTTTGTTTTCAAAAAGCTGGAAGTTTTGTCAGTATTTGTCTGCCTTAAGAATAAGGGTAAAAACTGAAACAGTCTCCTTGCTCAAGAAGATCTCCAGTATAATGTGATTTTGCCCAAACAAGTACTGCGTGTAGGCAAAAATGAGGGTAACAACCACTTGCTAGGCTGACAGTTTCACAAGTGAGCCCATACCCACTGCATTCAGCACTTGTGAAAGCAAAATCATTTGGATTTAAGAACATAATCATTGTGATTATTGCAGTATCAGTACTAAAAGTAGTATATTTCCTTTTTACCCTCACCTAACTGCTGACAAAACAGCCCTTTGGAAAGCAAATGAAAAGTCAGGGAGCTAATCGTAAGGCACTGAATAAGATGCTTATTTGAGATAGTTGGCTAAGTCAATTGAACATGGAAGTTCACCCAGAATAAGGGACCTTTACAGTCTCATTTTGAGACTTCATGCCTTTTTATTGCATAAAATTTCATCAGTTCCTCCTTTAGGAAGAGAAGAAACCCAGTAACTACCTCAAGAAAGGATGGCTGCTCAGTCCCCATCCACCATGGCACCATACCTACCACACAGTCTTTAGCAGTTTGTGTTTATTAGCAGAACTACTAACCTGGCTCTACTGGAAGAGGAGTCTCCTCTTTTACTGGTGTTTCCAATTCCACAGCATCTTCAGCTGGAGAAGTGACTTCCACACTTTCTGAAATTGCCAAGGAAGCAAATTGTTTGCTACATTCTTCCAAAGTGCAAACCAACCTAGACATACAGCTTCACATTTAAGTTCTATTTTTAAGCTGTGCTGTTACAAGTAAACAAAACCTGACTTTATGTAATACTGAACTAACTGAACTCCCACTTACAGAGCTAAAACAAAGCGAGTGTATATATGGCTTCTCTGAAAAACATTTGGCTTTCTGAGCAGTTGGATTTATGTGATAGGTCAGTTATTGGCTAGGAGGATTATTATTGCTTTTAAACATTAAAAAACACCCCATTGCTTTCTTTAAAACAAAAGAGGAAATGAAGTAACACCAATGAACTATCCATTCTTGCTCTACTGTTTCATATATTAAAAAAACACTGATACAATTCATATAAACACCATTATCAATTCTCTACAGACACTGCTTAAGTGGTAAGCAGCCACATATCTCACGTTGAATGTAGAAAACCCTAGCTAAATAGCAAAAAAGCTCATGCAAGGAGGTTTCATTTTTTTAACTAAGGACATCTTGAGAAGAGTCACAGCAACATCCCCACAGAAAGGCCACAAAGCACAACAGTAAAAAATGTTCACACATTCAATCTGTATCTAACTAGTGCAAGAAATTCTAAGTTTTCAGAAAATGCAAGCTCTCCAAACTACTCACACCCTGGAAAATGAAAACTGGTTTTATATACAACAAAACAAACAAAGGGTGTCCAACTGAAAAGTACTAAAACTAGGATCAATCCTCTTTCACCCTGAGACATCAGCTTAGATTTAATTACAAGTCATTATTACTTACACTACATTGTATTTAACCTACATAGGCACACAAAGAATTCAACCTCACATTCGTAAGCCTTTATGTTCTGTACATCTCCAACACTGAGAAATTCTAAAGAAAAACCCAGGTTAGGCAAAAACACAACAGTCAAGTAGACGGTTAAAACAAAGGATTAAGTGAGCCAGCCTCCAAAACAACTTTAGGATCCTAATGCATCAGCACTTGCAAGTGGGGGCAGGGGTGTGAAAAGAAGCTCACAGGCACCTTGAAGTGCAATTAGCTTAGGATTAGCTGATTTACTCCACAAACACTTCCGGAAATCTGACTAATCTATTAAGTATCCCTACAGGCAAAACACACCTTCTTTATTTTCTGGCTGCTGCTGCTTCTTCTTCTTTTTGTCTTCATATATTGGCCTCTTCTTTGGCACAGAGTCTTTGGATGGCACTTCAACACCTGCAAAAAGAGGAAAAAAACTCTGTTAGAAAGAAAATCCAAGCGATTAATTACTAAACATAAGCTTTAGTTTAAATGAGACCACATTTTCCAGAAATACAAGATAGAGAAAGGAAAAGAGTAGAAAATAGGTTCAATGCATATTTTCCCTCTTTGTGAAGTCTGATTTCCAAAAGCTGCAAAACTTGAGGAAAGTATAGTTCTTCAGATACTCTGAATGCCCTCAGAAAAAAAAAGCTAGGTTACTAATGGGGACTGGGACAAAACAAAAACCAAATCAAATCAATCTGATCCCAAGACCTCAGGTTTGAGGCTATCACATACTTACACAGGATTTCATGAACACACATACCTCAAGTTTAACCAATTTAAAGCCTACTATGCTAAAACTCAATTAAAATCCATCTGCCAGCCATCCTGTTTTCAGACAATCTGGAGCAGTTAAGAGGCACAGCTCTTCTAAAAGCTTAAGGTTGTTCAGTAGATAGTATTAGCCCTTTTTCTCAGTGTTGGGGATTTTTTGTTTCCCTCTTTTTTGAGAGCATAGATGGTTTTGGGTATCAAAATAATGCCAGGTTCAATTCATCAGCTTCACCTTCACCTCACCACAAAGACAGCACCTTAATGTCAGAAGGGATTCAGTTAAAAAGAGAAGTTTGGTGCAAAGAAAAATCAATAAATTAATTGCAGCTGTATCTTCTGAAACATTCAAAATTCCTTCACGTACTGTGTGTTTTACAGTGTAGATTTGACAAAAATCCAGTTGCAGAAGCACACAAATAAGTACAGCAATGATTGAAGAGAAATAGCCTTGGTGTATGTTTAAGAGTTCCAAACATTGTACTAGCTAGAGAGACTCAGACCCATCCACCTACCAGCAACGTGTCAGACAGAACTCTACAAATACAAATGAAGGACGGTGACTACGCAGGAATTCATTTCTTGACTGAGCCACAAACAAGTTTACCAGGAACAAATAAGGACATGAGCTTACAATAGGTTTTGGGCCCCTCTCTACAAGGAGGACACTGAGGTGCTGGAGAGGATCCAGAAGTGGGCTACAAAGATATTAAAGGAGCTGGAGTATGTCTCCTATGAGGAACGGCTGAGGGATCTGAGGCTGTTTAGCCTGGAGAAAAGGCAGCTCAGGGTAGACCTTATCGATTACTAAAACTACCTGAAAGGAACTGGCAGCAAGGTGGGGGTCAGTCTGTTCTCCCTAGTAACAAGCAATAGAACAAGAGCAAATGGCCTCAAGTTGCACCAGGGGAGGTTTAGGCTGAATATGAGGAGGAATTTCTTTCCCGAAAGGATTGTCAGGCATTGGAATGGGCTGCCCAGGGAGGTGGTGGAATCACCATCCCTGGAGGTGTTTAAGAGACAAGTAGATGTTGTACTAAGGGAAATGGTCTAGTGATTGATAGGGCTGGGACAAAGGCTGGGCTCAATCGTATTTAAGGTCTCTTCCAGCTGAAATGATTCTATGAATATATCCGATAAATTTATTTCATTGCAATGGAAACAGTGTATTTGATGGAAAGCTCCTATATACCCTCCTTCTGAATTTAAAGCAAGAGGATATACACTGTTCTGAGTACTAGCTAACTTGGGATAAAACAATGCACTTGCTTAAGCAATGCCATGGATTAATTCATGAGGATCCAGACCCCTGGTCTCACAAGAGCTGCAGCATAGCCCATCTGCTTTTCCTACCCTACTAAACAATGGAAAGAAAGTGCTTTTTCTTAAGTTCTGTAAATAACATCTTTAAACAGCAAGTGAAATGTACTAAAAAAGTTAGATATTTAAACTGTAAGATGAATACAAACAAACATTTAAATCCACTTTAAAAAACGCCAAAGGGGGCCACACACGCTGCTTTCCTTGACAGCAATGCAGCTTTACATGGGAGTAAGTCAGTGTTTGCCCTCCTAGCTCCAGATAGAAAACATAAACAACAAAAAAAAAGAAGGGTGAAATTTTCTCTTTTTTTTAATTATTAGTCGTCAAAACTCTATTGCTTACCCTGAGCTTGGAGTAGTTTAAGAGTAGCCTCCGCTCTGGCTCTGGCTTCCCGTTGAGATTTTGTTAAAAGTTTTCCTTCCTTCTTCAAACGCTCCTTCCTCTCTTTTTCCTTCTGTTTCTTTCTTTCTTTCCTCTCTTGCTCCAGTCGTTCCTAGAAAAAGGTTAAAAAATATGCAAAAATTTTAAAGCCTACTTTAGAAAAAAAGCTGGTTAAGCAAAAGTTGGTGGGTGTCAGGAGGTTGGGACATCCCTTTTTTCTACTGTAGCTAGCAACAAGACAAGGGGTAATGGGATGAAGCTGGAACACAAAAAGTTCCATTTAAACATAAGAAAAAACTATTTCACTGCAAGGGTGACGGAGCCCTGGCGCAGGCTGCCCAGAGGGGTCGTGGAGTCTCCTTCTTCCTTGGAGGTCTTCAAAACCCACCTGGACATGTTCCTATCCAACCTGATCTAGGTGACCCTGCTTCTGCAGGGGGGTTGGACTAGATGACCTCTAAAGGTCCCTTCCAACCCCTACCATATTAAGGACTAACCAACCTACTGCAGCAGTAAGGGTACATGTTAAGACAACTCTCTCCCTCATTCCACCCTCAGAGTTAAGATACACGGTACCTCCTCTTTGCGCTTTGCCTCTAGTTCCTCCAGTCGTCTTATGCGTTCTTCCTCCTCTCTCTTTGCCCTTTCCTCCTCCTCCTTCATTTTAGCCAAGGCTTCTTGCATTGCTTTAACTGTGGCTTTACTGGGACCCTTCTTCTTCTCTTTCTCTTTTTCTTCTTTCTCACCCTTCTTTTTCTTCTTGTCTTTTTTCTTTTTGTCCCCCTCATTGTCATCAGCTACAGAAAGAAGAGGCACACATTTAAAGAGCTCTGAAATGTTAAAGGTACTCTAAATACAATTAGCATTTCAAATACGATAAGTAACATCAAACGAGGAACATTTTGACTGGCCGCTCTACGTAAGCACTTTATAATTAAAAAAGTAAAACTGTCCCTTAAATTCCAAAGTCGGGGTCTGAAGTACTAAAGCAACAAAATAACTGGGAAGTAAAAAAGTATGTTTGCAATACAGAAGTGTAAGCATATACTGTAATGAGAATTCACTATCTGCCCTTTGTTTTCCCACGTACCTGAACTAACTACAGGCCAGAAGAAACAGCCACACAGAGAGGCAGATATGGCGACCAAATGTCTGGTATTCCCAACTCAGAGTAAAGCAACAAATCATCCTCACTGCCCCTGACTCTTTGGCCTTCTCATAGAAGCTACTGTTTAAAATACAGTTTTAGAAAAGGTTTTACAAACCCTCTGTTCCTGCAGGAGCCTCTCCTTTTTCCCCAGGGCCAGAGGTTGTCATAACTTCAGGAGAAGCCTTCTCTTCAGCTCTTTTTGGAGCTTCCTTCGGCTTTGCTGATTCCTTACCACCTTCTAATTCCTCTTTCTCTTTCTGCTTCCTCAGTTTGGCTTTTTCTTCCTCACGTTTTTTCCTTTCACGTTCTTTTTTTTCAGCCTTCTTCTGAGCCGTTGTTTTTACTTTGAATGAAGGTTCTTCCTCATCGTCCCCACTTTCAGCAGCAGGAGCAGATTTAGTTTTTTGGTTTTTCTTTTGTCCTTTTCTAGACTGGGAGATGTCATCTGATTCGTCACCGCTCTCACCTGCAGACACTGCGCCCACACGCTCTTTGCTTTTCTTAACGTTAGTTTCATCTTCTTCTGACAGATCATGCTTTTTATTTGACTTCTGAGCTTTCCCTTTGCTTTTCTTAAGCTGTGTCTCATGATCATCATCATCACTGCCAGAAAGCATGTCTTGTTTTGCTTTCTGAGATTTTTTTGATTTTTTATCTTTATCTTCCACTTCCTCACTGTCATAGTCATTTTCCAGATTGGCTTTTTTACCCTTTCCTTTCCTTTTCTTATCTTGCCTTGATAAGCTTTCTTCGTTATCATTTTCAACCTGGTAATTGAGCAATTCAATAAAAATCAGCCATGAAAAATTATTTGCTATCGTGAGCTAAGAAGTAGCACATCAAGAAAAACTTCTCTTGAAGTTTTCAAGACAAAGTTTGATTGGCTTTCAGTAATTGCCAGCAAAGAAGACACGGTTTTAGTAAAATCTTTCACTATTGACTTTACTAATAAAATCATCAAGTATAATTAAAAATACATGCTAGCTGAATGTTTCACATAAGATCTCGAACTACACTGCAGCACTAGAACTTGTCTGGGACAGAGGTATCTTGTATTTCAAATATTTCCTATTAAACAGCCCACTTCCCTCTCAGTGTTCACCTTTCCTGTAGAAGGTTCCCTGTCAATTTTCCCTCCTTGCGCCTCTATTGACAGTTCTTCAAGCTCCTTCAGGATATCATCTTCACTAAAATAAGAAAGAAGTTATGAGACATAAATAACTGAGCTTTTGTATATGGAAACAAAATAAGACAGAAAAAAAATGGCAACTTACTCAAAATCTTGTTTCTTCTTATCTTTTTTCTTTTTGCCTTTAGATTTCTGAGGCTCTTGCTCCTTTGCAGCTCCTGCACCTTCTATCTCAGCAGCAATGGCATCAATATCGATATCATCTTTTGCACTGCAATGTAAAAGGAAAGCAGGGTTAACAAAAGTTCAAAAGTCAAGTTTACATAATTAGAAGTCATCTGCATAAAACAAACAAAAACTTAAAAATGTAAAATCAATCACAAAACATACCTAATGCCAGTGCAAAACACACATTTAACACATTTAGCTTTTTTCCCCTGTCTTTTACCAATAGGTGTAGTTCAGATGCACTTTTTTCCTGACTCATACCACAAGAACTGAGCAAGGACTAAGTCTAGGTGTAAAAACCTCTGGTCACTACTCATGCTCACAATCCAATTGTAAGAAAGGAGATTTATCTATTCCTTGCTTCGCACTTAGAACTTTGGTACTCGGATGGAAACTGGTCTATTAAAATAGAAAACATTAGGATGCTACTTTTATCACAGCTTGCAGTTTCAAAAACCATTTAATTGATATGCTATTAATATCTCATCCAACTCCCTCTTAAATACTGTGTTCAAAGAACAGAAAACTGTTCTTTGTTTCACAATTTCTGCCTCAATTATTACCACCCACTCAGAACAAATCAGCCAGACAAAGGCTGACCCACCAAATACCTGAATTTGTATCTAAAATAAGGGCAATAAATTTCTTTCAGACCCAGGATCTGCAAGATATCAGCCAATTCTAAAGTACCAAAACTTTGGCCTTGCCAATTTACAAGCCTAGAAGCTGAACATCAATAAAGAAATTCAAGTACTTATTCCTTTAAAGATTCTGAAAATCACTAAGTCTAAGTTGTATTTCTCTTTCCAAAAGGAAAGCACTGAAAGAATGAATCATTTTATAAGTTGACTTGAATGCTGACATTCACAAGTTCTTTTTATTACAAATCTTGGGCACAAGGCAAGTCACCCAGGCACTGCCTGTATGTGACAACAGCATAAGTAAGCAACAATGCACTTCCCTTTTTTTTTTTTTAAGGCCAAGATTATTTATATTTTCAAGATTTTTTTTGAATATACACTGAACAAACCAAATAAAAAGCAGCACAGTGAAGCACTTCACTACACAGCATCTTTATTACCAGAGATATTTACTGTTAGTCAAAAGAAGAAAAAATATGCCTTGGATATACCTGGTACTTCTTATGTGCTGACATGGTAAGTAATACATTTCTCAAAGACACGTAACTCAAATAGTTAATTCAAGATTTCTAAACCCATCCCCACTTCCCTCAAGATGAAAGAATAACTTTGTGGGGGGCTATTTCCACCTTAAGAACAGCTAACTTGATGTTTCAGTGATTTTAAGAGCTGTTTTTATATGCAGTTTAACTGGCTGTGCACAGAGGGTAGCATAGACAGCTAAAATAAAAATGTCAACAACCATCTCTAAACACAAAGTTAAAGCCCAAATATCAGGCTAACTATATTACATGGAGGCCCACACACATTCCTCTTCATATTAAATGCAGCGTAGCTGTTCACTAAGTACACTTGCTTACCTCCTTCAACTCCAGGAGTTAGCGGAGAAGACTGAGACAAATCCAAGCTTGCAACAGTCTAAAGAGACTAAGTTCCACTACTACCTTTTCCATGACACTACTACTTCCAGTGCTACATGACCTTAATCACACAGTTGACCAGACAGTAAAGTGTCAAGCTGTTAAACAGCTTATAGTTGACACAGATATTCTCAGCACTGACTTTTCATATTGCAACTTTGTAGAAAGTGATGCCCAAACGTAAAATACATGGGGTTTTTATGCTACTAGCAAAGAGGATGCTTATGGTACCTTACATTTTCCAGGATACAAGATAGAATAACAGGGGCTATTTGTCTTTAAAGCAACTCACTTCAACTGAACCTCAAAGGAGAAAACTTCTTTGGGGGCAAAAAGGTCTCTCAAATCAAACACTGAAAAAAATTTAATTCACAGACATTAATATTTAACACCCAGCAGCAAGAACAGTTTAGGAATAATAATGAAGATTGTTCAGCTGTCATAATAGTGGCATGAATATAGTAAAAGAGACTTTCCAACCTTGGCTTCCACTACTTAATAGTCAATGTTTTTTGAGAGATCTGTACTTCCCACTACATTTCCATTTTCGAAGTAGTGACACAGCAAGCTTCAAACATGTGAGCGTTGATGAAGTAACAATTAAAATTAACACTGCATAGACTTTATATATAGAATCATAGAATGGTAGTTGCTGGAAGGCACCTTTAGAGATCATCTAATCCAACCCTCCTGCAGAAGTAGGTCCATCTACACCACGTCATACAGGAACGTGTCCAGGCAGGTTTTGAAAACTTCCAGAGGAGACTGCACACCCTCGCTGGGCAATCTGTGGCTCCCTCACCTGAAGAGTGAAATAGTTTCTCCTTATGTGTAAATGGAACTTCTTGTGTTCCAGCTTCTTTCCATTACCCCTTGTCCTGTCACTAGATACAACACAAAAAAGTGACGCCCCAACCTTCTGAGATCCATCATTTAGATATTTGTAAATATTAAAGAGATTCTCCCTCTGTCTCCTCTAAACAACCCCAGTTCTCGCAGCCTTTCCTCATAAGGAAGATGTTTCAGTCCCCTGATCATCTTGGTGGCCCTGTGCTGGACTCTCTCCAGAAGTTCCCTGTCCCTCGAGCTGGGAAGCCTAGAACTGGACACAGAACTCCAGATGAGGCCTCATCAAGTGCAGAGCAGAGGAGGAGCAGGACCTCCCTCGACCTGCTGGACACACTCTTCCTGATGCATCCCAGGATGCCATTGGCCTTCTTGGCCACAAGGGCACATTGCCGGCTCATGTTCAGTTTATTCTCAACCAGGACTCCCAGGTCTCTCTCTGCAGAGCTGCTCTTCAGTAGATCAACCCCCAGCCTGTACTGGTGCATGGGGTTGTTCCTTCCCAGATGCAGGACTCTGCACTTGTCCTTCTTGAACCTCAGGAGGTTCGTCTCTGCCCAACTCTCAAGCCGGTTGAGATCCCACTGAATGGCAGCACAGCCTTCTGGGGAATCAGCCAGTCCTCCCAGTTTGGTGTCATCAGCCAACTTGCTGAGGGTACACTCTGTCCCCTCATCCACGTCGTTGATGAAGACGTTGAACAAGACTGGCCCCAGAATCGATTCCTGTGGAACTCCACTGGCCACAGGCCTCCAACTCGATTCTGTGCCATTGATCAGCATCCTCTGGGCTCTGTCATTCAGCCAGCTCTCGATCCACCTCACCGTTCACTAATCCAAGCCACACTGTCTGATCTTTCTAATGAGGATGTTATGGGAGACAGTGTCAAAAGCCTTGCTGAAGTCTTGGCAGATGACATCCACTGCTCTCCTCTCATCTATCCAGCCAGTTATGCACTCACCGAAGGCTATCAGGTTGGTCAAACAGGATTTCCCCTTGGTGAATCCATGCTGACGCCCCCTGATAACAAACATATGAGGTAAAAGATGGTTAACAGAATTGAGGATGAGTGTTCCATCACCTTTCAAGGGATGGAGGTGAGGCTGACTGGCCTGTAGTTTCCCAGGTCATCCTTCTTGCCCTTTTTGAAGGCTGGAGTGACATTGGGCTTTCTTCAGTCCTCAGGCATCTTGGCTATCTTCCATGAACGTTAAAAAATGGAGAGCGGCTTAGCAATAACATCAGTCAGTTCCCTCAGCACTCTTAGATGCATCACATCAGGACCCATTGACTTATGAGCATTAAGCTTGGCCAATAAGTCTTTAACCTCTTCCTCATCCACCAAGGGAAGGTCCTCTGTTATCCAGGCCATCCTACTATCCTTGCTGGACTGGGCTTCATGAGGGCCAGCCCTGGCCATAAAAGCTAAAGCAAAGAAGGCATTCGGTAGTTCAGCCTTCTCTGCATCCTCTGTCACCGGGGCACCCTCCACATTCAACAGCAGGCTCACATTGCCCCTCATCCTCCTTTTGCTGCCGATGTATCTGAAAAAATCCTTCTTGTTTTCCTTAACTTTACTGGCCAGGTTTAATTCTAAAAAGGCTTTAACCATAATGGTTGCACCCCTGCATGCTCTGGTAATGTTCCTGTACTCTTCCCAAGAAAACAGGTCCTCTTTCCACTTCTCACAAATGGCTGCTTTCTCCCCGAGCTGTGCCAGCAGATCCTTGCTCATCCATGGAGGCCTCCTACCTCCTTTTCCTCCTTCCTTGCATGTTGGGACACATGGATCCTGGGCTTAGAAGAAGTGACACTTGAAGATCAACCAGCAGTCTTGGGCAATTCTACCATCTTGGTTCTTATCCCATGAGACTCCTCCAAGTAGATCTTTGGCATCTTCAAAGTCAGCTTGTCTGAAATCCAGAGTCACAATCCTGCTTGGTTGTCCTGCTTCTTCCACATGGGATCTTGAAATCTATCATCTCACGGTCGCCTCAGCCGAGGCTGCCTCCAACTTTCACATCCCCAACGAGACCCTCCTTATTTGCTAGCCCAAGGCCCAGCAGCACACTCCTCCTCCTTGGTTCCTCAACCACTTGTGACAGGAAGTTTTCATCAACATTCTGCAGGAACCTCCTGGACTGTGTGTGCTTGGCTGTGTGGCTTTGCCAGCAAATATCAGGATGGTTGAATTCGCCCAGGAGGACCAGTGATTGTGATCGTGAGGCAGCTCTCAGCTGTTTGTAGAAGGCCTCATTTACTTCCTCCTCCTACAAGATCAGGTGTCCTGTAGCAAAATCCTACAACGGCATCACCTAAGTTACCCTGCCCCTTAATTTTCACCTACAAACATTCAACCTGCCTCTCATTCCTGCCCAGGCAGAGCTCAATGCACTCTAATTGCTCTCTCACATAGGGAGCAACTCCACCTACTTGCCTCATACAGCAATATATAGTTATAATTCTTCTTAAGAACTGTGAAGCAAGAATATGATTGGAAAGTCAAGGAATGAAAATACCGGCTTTCATTACTGAGTTTATTTCCACACTGACCTTGAGTTTCCTTACCTTTTAAAACTCTAATAATATTCCACTAAGATTTCATAATAAAACAAAGCTAAAGATAAAGACAGTACCCTCTCTCTCTTCCTGGGAGATTCTTATGTCATAAGGAGCCCAATGCACGTAGATACGTAACAGGAGAGCCTCTTTCTGTTTAGAGATATACCCAGGAACTTTCTCCTGTGAATTTTTTTAAGTAGTCCCCAAACATGTTTGAGAAACCCAAACATTCTTGCAGGAACCTCCTCCTCCAAGTCCTCCAAAGGTTTCTACACAGCCCCTGTTGCACTTCCATTTCGCATTCACAAGGGTCCTAACCTCAATCCACCAAGTGCCTGATATGAGACCCTGAAAGCACCAGTAAGCTCATTTTTCAATTCTGACCTCAAATTGCTTTCACATGTAGACTTCATATATAGAATCACTACCTCATGATACTTTGGACTCAAAGGAGTGTTGCTGTTGATCAGGTTCATACACCCAAGTAACTTCATGTGTCCCCAGGCTCAAGGAGGTCTGGAAAGCATGAAGCTGAAAGCAAAGTGCTATTGCCCTGCTGAGAAAGGATTATTCGCCTGATTTTCTTTTGTCTCTGTTTCAGAAGTGAAGTGACCTTTCTTGTTCATACACTTTTGATTCCTGCCTCTATTTTTGCTGCTAGATATAAGAAGAGTTCTGATATTCCTAAAACAGCATTTCAACGCAGTAAATTATGGCAAGAGTTCAGCGTGTATTTTACTCAAACCTAAACAAGCCATTTTCAAAACATTAAATGACTGTAGACATTCCTCCATGAAGGGCAAAACTATGCAGTGGGAGAAGACATAGCAGTCAGCATAATTAAAGGAGATGGCAGTAATCAGTAAAAAGTATGCAGAGATCACTACATTTCAGATATCAAGTACAACTATTTTTCTTCATAATTATTTTGCTGATAAAAAAAAAACCAGTGTTTTGCATTTCTGCTATGTAATTTCACTGTCTTTTGCCATTTAAGCATGATTACAATGAAAGACTTCAAAATATTCCAAAGCACTTTAAAAAGAGCACATAGAAACATTCACATACTATACTGAAAAATATTGACCTTACCGCCCTAGAAATGACATCATGAAGTCATCTGTTGCCCAAAAGGGTTCTAGTACAACTTGTCTGTATAGACTATGAAAAAAATCTGCATTACATAAGGAAAGCCTCTTCTGAATAGATGTAAGATGCTGTGCTAGTACATCATTCTGTAATAAATCAGGATCAAAAATATTCAGGCCATCCCAAGTAAATGTTTGGAGATTTTTAAGACAAGCATAGGCAACAAAGGAAAATCAACATCTCATGGAATCAAAATATCAAGTCAGGTCAGCAACACAAAGTGACTCCAATACACCACCTAAGCTATTGGTGTTACATGCTAAGAAAAACCAGTGAAGAATAAAACTACAATCTCACACCCTACCTGTAAGAGAAAGTTGAAACTTTTTCCAGCGTGAAGGTTAAAGCAGAGTTAGGAAGTAAGTGAAGAGCTGTCACCTACCGCTGCAAAATATGATGTAGGAATACAGCCAGTAGCTCTCTTACTTGTAAGATCCCACACAGTTGCAAGCTCTTGAGTCAGAAAAGTTGAAAAACCTCGTGACTGATAGATACACAGTCTGTTAGAAAAAGAAACATTGCACTGTTTCTCTTGCTAGTACAGCAAGGAAACAACACTTAAGACTAGAACTCCAGTGAAAGGGAAAAAGAAAAAAAAAAAATCAAACCACAAAACCCTCAGCTATTACATAGCATCTGGTGAAAAAGCCCTAAAATAGCACATATCTAAAGGTTTTGGGCTTTTCTTTGAGGGGCGGGGTGTGAGTTAAAATATGACAAACAAACATTGTTTTGCAGTAAGTTCTTTTTCTGATGCAATGACCTGCAACAGCCAGAACCTAGAAATTCCCTGTGGAAGCTCATCATGAGGCCAGAGTTCACTCTTAACACAAGCTTTGATTTACCAATGTTCAAGCTTACGTTAACCCTCATTTCCACATACTAGAGTTTGCTTTAGTCTTCTATGGTGTGCTTTGCCATTTTGCTTAAAAAAGACTGAAACTGTAAAGCTGCATACTTTCCAACACTTGTTACACAATTAGCAAGATGTACTGTCAAAGTTTAAAGCTTCACCTTTTTATTTAAGACATTACAGGTATTAATTAGTGCACATCTCACCAGAACAGCAATTGCCACGCACCAAATCAAGATTTAAACCTACAATTCTGAAATGAGATTAAAACCATAAGAGCTTCCTAACAAAGTATTTCAGAATAGTTACAATAGTTACAATTCACTTTCATTTTCTATCCCTTCTCCTACCTGGAAGGTTAAAAAAATTCATCCCAGTACTGGCTTGGTTAATACATTCACCACATAGCTTCCAGACTAAGGACAGCTGCGTGCAACATAATCTCACTTATGGATAAATCTATGCACTTAAAAGACTTCTTGGGCATTGCCCCGGAAAACAAGGCCAAGCACCACGAAGACAAAATCATAGCTTTGGAAATGAGGGTCAATAGACTTGTAGCATTTCTCCTTGCTCGGTGAACCTCTGCATAACTACCCTTCCTTGTCAAACAAGCTCCTCCAGCTTTTGGTGCAGGTCCTAGTGAAGTACAGCCTTGCAAGTCAATTGAAACTAACAATATTTCACAGATGCTCTCTGTTAACAGACAAGCAAGACCACCAGCACATTTTCTTCATGCTCTTTGCTAAGACCACACATGACTCCGAGTACACTTACTATAGTACCTACAATACCTATCCCCAAACACAAGGCAAAACCTCACTGTAAACAAGCACCATGTGTCTACATGTGACAGAGATGGCATCTTGATGAGGCAGCAGTAAGACAGAGAGCAAAGGAAACTATTAATCCATACATGAACTCAAAGAGTGGAGCAACAGGATTAATTAGCAGTGTACAAAGGGGCTGAGTTGCCCCCATTTACATCAATTTGACTCTATTAAAATTAGTTAAAAGAAACTGCAGAAACTAAATAGAACAATTCAGCCTAAAATGAGAACAAGTATTTGCCGACAAAGTCAATACTCTCCTGCTGAAACTAAAACTAGAGGGTCCAGGCAAACTCAAAGATAACAATTATTTTTTGATCCACTGCACTGACCAACACAAATATGATTACTAAAGCTTGGCTTCATCTTACAGCTGACTGAGATAACAAGTCAAATTACACTAAAAATAGTTTAGTTTGGATTGGTTTTAAGCCCTGTAAAGATCAAGTTCAAAAGTGAGAAAACACTGAACAATTAAAATGACTAAAAAAAATTCATGTGCATGGGGCAGAAGAGTCAGTAAGTCAACACAGCAAGAAAGTTGCATCACTACTGTGAACTCGCTGCCCACATTCCTGCATAATCAGAACTCATTTTTGCTGAGGCAACTTTGGAAATATTTCATCATTTATATGACATCAGCTATTCAAACCACCTTCAAAGGAAAACCACTGTCATTAAGTCATTTTCATTTGCCTAAAAAAAAAAAAAAAAATAGTCCTTGAACTTCAAAAAGACTAAAAAGAAGCTGAACCATCTGCTTCCATCTGTTTGCTTTTGCAATAGTTTTAGACCAAGTAAAACCAACACCTTTAGGCAGGCCTTTACCCTTACTTCCCCAGAGCACCTTACCCATCCTCTGTAGAGGTGGATCATAAGCCAGGTAATAAGGATGTCTTTCTAGATACAAGCTTATCCAAAAAATGAGCAAGTTGCCAGCACTGAACAGCATTGGTTTTCTCATCAGTATTGAGATAAATTGGCATTCTCTGTCCAAAAAAGTTCTTTCGGCGTGACCGATTTAAAATGCTACGTAACATAAACCACTTTGGAAGTAATGATTTCATTGTTCAAAATCAGGCACCACCAAGTTGGTCTTCAAGTGGGTTATGAAGTGTAAAATGCACACATCTGTTGCCTAAGCAAGGCTAATCAAAACATGAAAACAAAGCCATGGTCTTTTTCTCATTCTTGACTATCAAAGAACATGAACACTACGAGTCTCTTTTTACAGCACAAGCAGTTGCCTTGTTTTTCCTGCTAAAAACATTTAAGTTACCTATGCCTATGACTTTGAAATTCATTAAAGGACCACAGGCACTCCTTCCTCAGCCAAAGAAGTGAAGGAGTGTCCACCTGAGCACCAACTATGCAACACACAGCTACAGCTGACAGCACTTAAAGACCATAAACAAACAAACTCACAGCCACAGAAAAAGACCACCCTCCCCTTGCCTCTTCCTCAAACTATGGGGTAGAGGAGGGGAGAAGTGACTTCCTTTCCCACTCCCAGACATGCTTTCCCCTCTCATCAGCTCAGGCAATCCTGCAGCCACGAGTCCTTGCAGAAAGCACTTTTTTGGTGGCAGATGAAATCACACACCTGAGTTCTACTGTAGGCATATAAGCATTTAATCCACTGCAGTGGAAGCAGTGGCAGAGTAAAACCACAAGGTTTGAAACATCTGACAGCTCAACTGAATTAAGTGTGATGTGAGACTACATCTTAGCTATTTTTCGCTAGCATGATGAAGGAAGCTGGTGAAGCTACCTAATTACATGAGACAGCAAGGAAGTAAAGTTTGACTAAAAGGGTAATTGCTTTTTATTCAGGCTCCCAGACAATGATTCCATTTTTAATATTAAAGAGTCATGCCTTCTTTTTCAAGTTTGGCTGGGGACGAGTGGAATAACTATCAGCTAAGCAAAACCTTCTCACAGAGACATAAAAAAACATTAGCTTTTAACTCCAATAGATTCTGTAAAACAGAAAGTTTACACAACTCAGATAAAGAAAAAAAAAAGCAGCAGCAAACCACAACCTACAATTCCCATTTTAAAAAGATAAAACAAAACTTCAAGATAAAAAGTTCTGTTGTGGCTAGTGGCTGGCAACACAGAGCTCTGGAAGAAAGCAGTTTCTCAAGGTTCAGGTTAAGTATTTACATCCCAAGAAAGCAACATGACTAAAAGCATAGCATATGAAACACTAAAAGAACCTGCACTCGTTCTTCCCTGAACTAGTTCCTTTGGGTTTTGTCTGTTGAGAAAAGGTGCAAAGATGACAGAAATTGCTTCCAATTCCAGTGTTTCCAAACTTCTATGTCCTACGTATCTCTCGCTGTACAAAAATCAAAATACATCATGAAAATACCATCTAGAACACTTTATGAAATACACTTTAGATTGTCCATAAACCTGATGAACAAAGGATGACCACATACATTAACTATAATTACACCACACACTTCATCTTACAGCGTGTATCTAAAGAACCATTTCAGTGTTAAGATAACGCATAGAGAAAGAATAAGCCTGCTGTTTGCAGCACTGATGAGTAACAAAAATGCACATCTTCTATAACATACCAACTGCTTTCAAACCAGAACACCCACCAGACTGCACTGTAATTTAGCAAGTACAAACTTAATGACAGAATTAATTATAGGCAAAAATATTTATTTCCTCTACCAGTCTAGGGTCTACTTTTGTGGAGAGAGTCAGAGGGAGGAAGAGAAGCAGTATCCTGCAAGCATTGCAAGTTACTAAACTGGAGATTTTATCCAGCAACCTTCACTCCTAGGCAGCTTTTAGGCTACAAAAAACAGAACCAGTGTACAGCAATGCACATGAGCCCAGAATCAGAACTAATACAATTAAAACCAGTATGTAGAGGTGTCAGCTTGTCTGGCTTGGTATTGTGAGTGTCAACAACAAAGTTTAACTCACTGTATAACTCTCCATTCTGAGTGAGGCTTTCCAGAGATCTTCAGACAACTGAAAGAACAGTTTCTGCAATTCCTGCTGGGTTTACAATGTAGTATTTTTGTATTTTTCAAAAGCAGTAGTTATACATAAAGTTAAGGTGCCTTCATGAAGGTAACAGGTGAAGAGAGTAAATATTTCAGCAAGAAAAGCTACACTTAATAGTCTACTTTGTATACTGCAATGCTTTTTAGTTTATGTCACCGTTATCAGTAAGTATCTAAAGTTCCTTAAAGTATTTTTACAACAATGCTTTGCTTAAAAAAAACCAACAAATACATAAAAAGAGTTTTCTTATAAATATGAAATGCCTGCATTTAAAACAACAGGTTTGGGAGGAACAGAAATACATATTTGCTTAGAGCAGGTTGACAAATTTTTGTAGTAGAAAAAATATTTTGCATTATTTCACTCCATCTTTCAGTATGAAACCCTGGCATCTTACAAATGATATTTGCAAAACAAGGATTTGAAAGGTTTATCAGCCTTTCTCCTTGACATAGATGCAGAAAGCTTTGCTTGTGGAAATATGTTTGAGAAGTAGAGGTAGTTATTGTAAGTTTTCCAGTGTACAGAATGTTCCTAACTACAGGTGTCTGTAAGCTCTCTAGGCTTCACAGAACTCTCCTACACAACATTTTGAAGACTTTATTGAACACACTAATGAAAAAGAGCCAAATAGAACACCTAGTAGACATTGCCAGCAATTTAATTTGCAGAAGAGAAAGCAATATATAGCATCAGCAATAGTGCTGCAAGTCTTATTTTAGCAGCAGTGTTCACTCTTGGCTTCAGAATCACAGCTGGCACCTGTAACTTCTAAAGCAACGTGTATGAATGATCAGAGTGCTATGCCTAGGCAACAGTTCACAATGTTAAAGGGCACAAGAATAAACATGCCTAAAGACAACCTAACAGTAAGCTAAGCAAAACTACTAAGACAAGACGAAGATGACTTACAGCTGGGGAAAGAGGAAAAACACATGAAAAGCCAAGACCAACCATCAAGGGGGAAGATCCATGTTCCAGACAGGAAATAATTTGTAATATACAGTATATAGCACACTTGCTTGCAAATCTAGAGCAGTAGTTTGAGGATTTATTTCAAAGCACAGTTCTGTAGTTTACAAAAGCCTTTCTTCCCACACATTTGAATAAATTAAGTTTTAAAAAAATCCTACACTAAATTCACAAAGACAGCAGGGTAAAACCTTGACATACCTTCTGCCATTACAACTCCATCCAAGAACCTGGACATGACAAGTTACTGCTTTGGAGGAGCTAGACCACATATCAGAACATCTACTCTTCTATTACGAAAGCCTGAAAATTCAGATACCTCATATTTTTTATTGAAATATTTGCTATGAAGTTTCATTTGAAAAAGATCTATCAACACACCCATCAAAATTCCAAAGAGGAAATCATTAAAGCAACTTCTGTAACACCTTATGAGCTATTTATGACACAAGACACTCTCCACCTTTACATAGCACCTAATACACCACTCTGAGTTCTTCCTTCAGAGACTGTATACCTGTCCATTCTAGAGAAGTATGTTCCTCATTGACAAACGCACAACAATCAAGCAGCAAGGGTCAACAACAGAGATCCAGAGGAGAACAACAGAGTTACTGGTACAGTATAAACAGATTTGTAGGTGTATTTGTTCAGGTAACAACCTCTAGTCCTAAGAGGCAACAGTCCTGCATTCTCATTCTTTCCCTACTCACCATAGCTATCATCTCACTCAGGGTCTTGTCCCTATGTACTTACACCAGCTTACCATGACAAAATCCATCCTCATCCTCATTTACCAGCACACTTCCTAGATGTATATCAATACCCATCAGTGTGGTCTCTACTGTACTCAGCAGAAACAAAGGAGGCAGAAACTACACAACAGGAGTCAAAGCTATGGGGGCGAGGAGAGAAAAGCGGAGTAAAGATTACATACCTTCCACCTTCCATAACTTGTCTCACTATACCAGAAAATAAGCAGAAATCTCCTTCTCACGTTAACTCTCAGTCCAGCATTCACAATACAGACATACCACCTGCATCCTCCCACTTTCTTCCTCTGCACAAGTTATGTCAATGAGCTGCCACATGCCTTGGGAGCTGCAGCCAAAAGGGATGCAGGGGACTGTACCTGTAATGTAACTGTTAGGGAAGAAGAGAGGAAAAAAAAAAAAGAGAAGGAAACAAACACCACATCGCACTGAATTGAAGACTCTGGAGGCAAAACTAACTTGAAGTCTTTGATTACATAGTGCTATTCCTTTCTCACTCTACCAGGAATGGAAGGGAGACTGATTAGGGAGACGCTGAAGTCCGACTTCAAGCTATTGATGCAAATACACAATGCAGCCTTGTCCCTCAAAGGAACTTGACATTCATAGGGGTGTCAGCTAGAACCAACACCACCACACAATGAGGGTATCTCTGCAGACAGAGCCTATTGCACAACATCAACGGTCTTCCATATCCATCCTCAACCCCATCCTCTCAAATTCTCTGCTTTACAATACAATCAGTCTAACTACCCTGCCCTTCCTCTCAAACACATATCTGTTCAAATTACTCTTCCACATCATCCCTCCCATTGTCATACAACTATGTAGCCCTGCAACAGTGTATTGCCACAGCTAGTAGTAGTCCATAAGCTCTGTACTTCATTTGCAAGGGCTGTCAGGCTTACTTTGGCTGAACTGTTCTTGATCTGCCTGCAATCATTACTTGATTTAGCTGTGACTGCAACTTCTCTAATGGTCCAGGTACCTATGCCTAATTAGTTCCTCTTTTGTTTACCCAGGCCTGCTGCAACCACAGATTCCCACAGATTGCTGTAACAAGCAGTTACTCTGTAGAGAATGAGATATTCAGAACTGTACAACAATGATGTACTGTAGAGAAATACAGGCCTGGTATGGTAGCAGAAGCCTTGGGAAGTGGAGACAGCAGATGCAGCAGAGAAGAGTACAGGCACAAGATAAACAGAGATGGCTTGTACAGGACTCGGCACCGCACACCCCACAACCCACCAGCAGCTGGCTAAGAGAAACGCAGACCAGGACAAAACTGGTTTTAGCAGTAAGCAGCAAGAAAGAAATGGCATCTAAAATATAGCGTCTTTTGCATATTTGGATGTAACATGGAGCTGCACACCAATGAAGAGCAAAGGCACATGAGCATGTTAGCAAGCACATAAAAGCAATCTCAGGTGGGTCATACAGTGAGGAAGACTAAACCATCCACACAAACAATCATATTGCTCCTCATGAAGGACACTTGATGCTGACAATTCACTGTAACAGCTCACCACCAGCAGGACTGGTGAAACCACTGACTTCAGGACTCAGAGCAGCAGTGAGATGGTGAGTGTAACTACTTAAATTGCTTTATTCCTTTTTTTTAACAATTAGATCTGAATTAATAATAATTATACTTTCAATATTTCAATTATTCTATCAATAAATTCTTGTCTTCTCTTTTAAGGTATGCTTCCTTTTTTTTTAAGATAGAAATGAGACTTTGTGCAGAGAACTCGAGGAGGTCCATGTTCAGTAACTTACTGACACACAGAAATACATGCAGAGACACACAAAGAGAACAGGGTATCCAGTAGGCAGCAAAGCTCTCAAAGCATCCCCTGCACATCAGCTGCTGTTACTGGAAGGGCCCGAAGCAGAAGCAATTCAGTACCCGAAGGCTTCTGCATGATTCTGGCCATCTACTACACCAGGTACAAAGACAAGCACTGGGCCTCCTTTCCTTTAGAACACAAAGATCCAACGCTTCCCTCTTCTTTCTCAAATCACATTTAACTCATCTTCTTCTTCTGGACAGAGCTGCTCCCAAGAGAAACCTGTGAAATACAGCCTGTGAAAGAAGCTGATAACTGCAGACACTACAAAGCAGCATACATGCAATGACAAGCGGCATGAGGAAAAACAGGCGAGCAAAACGCCTCAGTAGCAAAATACTCAATACTCTGAAAGGGCTAGAGAAACTAAAACAGTTTTCATCCTAAGCTAATAAAGGGTAACAACCTTAAGTCACTAACATCAATGACTTAATGCAACACAGATCTAGATAGTAAGAAATGCTTAGAGAATAACATTTTTTGAAAGAGCTGTCACAGGGAGTATTTCAGGAAGAGAACCACTTAAAGACAAACAGGATACACAAACCAAGTAGTCCAGGTAAGGAAGAAAGGCTGTAATTTCTAGATCATACACATTTTGAGATGTCAGTTTTTATTTAACTCCTTTTCAGTATTAACAACTAAAAACACTTTCAAAGTTGATTGTATTTCTGGTTTTATTATTTTATAGTCATAGGTAACAATATGTTCTCGCCTGCTAGAACGTATATACACAACGTTATTCAGTCAAGCGTTCCATATGGTTGATACAGCTGCCACTGTAAGTAATTCTTACACACAAAAAAAGTTCACAGATGGGGCAGTAGCCAAGATATATGCACAACCATAGAAGTGATCCTCTTATCTTCCAACCCTTAAAATGTCTTAACATCTACATTTACTAAAGATGCACAAATCACTAAGTTTTGGCATTATCTTCCATTAAAAAAAAACACCACCCAAAAAAACCCAAAAAACTACTTCAGGCACTGCAATTGAAGCAAGCAGCTGTTTTTAGCTGACAATCGAGCTCTGCGCTCACAGCCAGCGGCCGTCTGTCATCGCCCGCTCCCGGACCAACTCCCCGAGAACTCGGGCCAGGCTCAGGGAAGCGCCTTTCACAGAGGGTGCGCAAAGACGGCGGCAGCAGCGCGTCCGCTCCAGTGCCAGCGGCAGAGTTCCTCCCGCTGCCGTCAGCACCCTCCGGCCGTCAACCTCCCCCCTCCGCACCGCCGCCCGCGGGACACTCAGCGTCCTCCGCGGCCGCCGTCTCCTCAGACCTCCGACGCCGGCCGGGCCCACACGCATGGCCGTGGCCGCTTCCCTGTGTGAGGGACACCCGACCGGGCCTTCCACGCCGGCGCCGCCCGGCCAACGGCCACCGGGCCAGGCCAGGCCGGGCCTGGCCAGCCCCGCCTGCCCGCCACCTCCGACGGAGGCCGCGAGCCCCGGCAGGGCCTGACTCAGCGTCGCGGCACCGGCGGCTCGCCACCGGCTGTCAGTGGCCCAAGGAGAAAGACGAGGAGAAGGGACTGCAGGGACCACCACCACCACCGCCGCCCTACCTGTCCTCGCTCTTGTTCTTCTGCTTCTTGCCCATGGCGGCGACCCCGGCGCGCGGCCCCCACCTCAGCGCTACCCGCTCGCCCGCGCGCAGCCCCGCGCATATGGTAAAGCCGCCCTCAGCGCCCGCCCCGCCGCGCGCCGCGCACGCGCACGCGCACCATCCCCCCCGCCACCGTCCCGGCCTGCCCCGCGCCGGCACGCGGCGGTCACCGCCGGGCCCTGGCAGCGCTCTCCGCTTGGTGGCGTCCCCTACCGGCCGGAGGGGGAGAAGGCGGCGCTGCTTGGCTGTCTCCGGCTCTGGCCCAGGCACGGGAAGGGGAGGGCCGGGACCGGCGGGCCCCTGGCCGCGGATACGGCAGCTCTTGGGGATGGCAGCGACCGGCTCCTTTGTTGCCAGCTGTTTGGGCTTCGGGCAGCCCTGGAAAATGTCTAAGCCGTGCCCTAAATCTGTAGCTTCCTTACAGGCCTTCTGCTTGCACAGAGGCCACATGGAAGGTGGGGGACTGAACTCCTGGCAGGGTTGTAGCCCAGTCGACCGCAAAAAAAGCCTCGACAAAATAGTTAAAATAAAGCAAATACGTTTGAAAGCGTTTATCTGGAGGCAAATAGGACTGCCAGGTCAAAGCAGGGGCACAGAGAATTTAAGGGGAAAGCTTTTTATAGTGCAAAGTAGCAGTACAGAGAGCAGGCAGTCACGCGGGCACAGGGATAAGCATCTCCTTCCCTCCTGGACAGATTTTTCCCATGCACAAAGTTTTTACTTCTTCTCCCCTCCAAAATGCCTTGCAGCATGAGAGCTGAAACGGCGCTGTGCTCTCACCGTGAAGAGCCTGGATGCTGCTGTGGCAGGGCAAGAGAAGGCAGCCTAAGTGCATGGAAATATGGCACAGAATTTAGACAGCTAACAGTATGTTAAAGCAGAGGGTCTCCCAGGTGCAACGCTGTCTCCTCCTGGACACATTTCTCAAGAACAAAGCAAGATGGAGCAGGAATAACAAAGGTCGCAGACGTGAGACGATTTAATATACTTTTAAGAGCTTCATGTTTTCTGTTGCTGCATCGCCCCATTGCAGTAATTCTTTCTGCAGACAGTGCAAGCTTCACTGTTCTCTTAATCTTTCAGCCTCAGGATCACAACCTCTATCTTAACTCGCTCCCTAAACCCCGCAATTCCTACTTCTCCCCGCCTTTATACAGCTACAACTCCTTATCAGCCTCTCCCAGCCGACTGGAGATAAGGCCTAGAGTTTATCTCCCTACTGCACCTTCCTCATCAGCATAGTTCAGTCTCAAGGGAGCCAGATTTCCAGGAAACAAGAAAGCAGAACACTTGTCTTTTTGCAAATACACTTTAATGACCTGTTACTTAAATCTGTGGGTCTTCCGATGCGCTTGCAAGGAAAGCAAAGACACGATACGCCGCCCCTGCTGCTCCGTCTTCCCAAGCAGACAGGCGGAGAGCGGCGGCTGAGCCCCGCCGCCGAGCCCCGCCTCAGCCCAGCGCCCGCCTTCCCCCACCTTCCCGAGAGGGGCGTCCGGCGCGGGGCTGCCTGAGGCGCCGCGCGGGCCCCTCTTACCTCACGGCATGACCCGAGGGCCCCGGCCCGGGCCGGCCCCGCGGCTCCTGGCCGGAACGCCTCCGCCGCGCCCCAACTCCCAGCGCGGGCTCCGCCTCGCACGCCCAACCCCCAACAGTCCTCTAGAAAGGCGGCAGGGAGCCCGAGCCCCCCCAGCTCCCCCCCGCAGCCGTTACACCCACTCCACAGCGGCAGCACGCCGAGGTGAGGGAAAGAGAGGGATCCAGGGCTAGCGCGGCGGCGACACCCCAGCGGCCTAGAGCCGGGGGAGCCGCACTGCGGCCTGGACGCACTCGTTCGGCGGCTCAGGGGAGTGAGAGGCGGGGAGAGAGAGGCGCAGCGCTCGCTGAGAGGAACGGGGTTGCCGGGGCAACGGGACGCGGCGAAGGTCGTCCCCCATGGGGCGGGGCTTGGGGGGGGGTGGGTCCCGGTGCGGCGCATGCGCGCTGGGAGCCGCCCGCTGCAGGGAACGCGTGATGAGCGCGTCAGGCTCTCGCGAGACAGTTGGCTCTCGCGAGACGCCGGCGGGGCGCGGCTGTGGTGTGAGGCGGGGAGCGGGACGGTGAACGGGTGAGTGGTGGTTTTCCGCTCTGCTCCGGCCGGGCTCTGGTCACTTGCGCTGGGGGCGGTGAGGCTTTCCCTGGAGAGCTTCCTTAGGAACTGGGTGGGTGGGGGGCCGTTGTCTGTCACGGCCCCATGGCGCCTGCGCAATGTCCTGCTGTGTGCCGGTTCCCCTCACCGCGCAGCCGGCTGCGCGCCTTGGGCCAGTCTCCGGCGGGGGGTGTCGGTCGGGCCTTCGGCGCAGCTCCCAGCCGGAGCGGGCAGGATCGCGGCCCCGGCAGTGCCGAGTGTCCTGGGAGCCGGTCTCGATCGCTGGCTCCTTGTTCTGCGTCGGAGCCTCTTGTTGGCCCCCGGGCTTCCGCGGCCTGAAAGAGCCGGGAGCCCCGTGGGCACCTCAGACTGCAGCGGAGACTGCCAGGGCGGGATTTTCCGTTTTCCTTCCCGTCCACCGGCAGGACAAGCTTCCCTTTGCTTCCCAAGCCAGGGTTCCCTCCATCTCTAGAAGACAGTGGCCTCTGACCGGAGCCAGCAAGGTTCTTTCCTCGGGAAATACAGGCAAGGGAGATGGAAACCGCTAACGGAGAGGCTTTGCAGTTAGCAGCTTCGGGAAGAGGGACTCGGGGCTTGGGGCTGCAGGTCGAGGCAGGTGTAGCTGTGGCATGTGTGCGCGGCGGCAGGCCCAGCGTTGCTGATGTTGCATTACCCTTGGGCAACAAGGTACCGTGCCGCCGTCACGCTGGTATTTCGCCCATCACTATTTTAAATGCTTTCTGGCCTCTGTATGCAAGGTGTTTGAAGAGCTCATGGCACCAGTAGTTTGAGTGTTTTGGAATACAGCCAAGCATACTCTGGAACCCAAACTCAACACATCAGATCTGTGGCCTGCAGGTTGAGACTCTGATTAGGGTGACAGTGCACTGTCCTCATTTCAAACTGTCATTTGTTACAATGATATTTTTTTTTCATGGTACAGGTTTGTTGAGGAGAGCAATCATTTATGTTACCCTAGCTCTTCACGCACCCCACTCTTAGTATGTTGTGCCTTTTGAGGTATTTGGGCAGGGAGAAGTTTACAGAAAGTTATTTTAGCTGTGTTTTTGGGCTGGTGGGATTTTTTTTTTTTTTTAATCCTTTTGCTGAGCTGCCATGAGGTGGTGTTTGCAATAGCAGTTTTACTAATTACAACAGTGTATTGGCCTGTGGGGTTTTCTGTTTAGCTGAGGAGAGGTTAATTCAGATTTAAATATATTAGTGTGCCTCAGGTACTTAAAGTAATTGCATTTAAACCACAGGCACAAACATATACTAAGCATTGCTTAGACTTACTCTGAGACATCTTACACCTCCTCCCAGCCTGGAAAGCCTGAAGGTTTTCAATGGCATCTTCTAGTTCCAGAATATTTATTAAAGGTACATGGATCTGGCTCAGGATGAACATTCCTTTGGAACTAGTGAATTTTACTTCTTTATGTCAACAAGTAATTTCAAGTTCCTTTGCGCTTTCAACGGCTGCATTTGAGATTGAGTGAGAGAGAAGGACTTTACTGGTACTTTTGTTACCATCTATGTTCATCGTGGAAGTATTCTCCAAAGGGAGTTGCAGTATAGAAAAGAATTATATGCTGTTATCTTCAAACAGCATAGCATTTTGTTTCTATACAGTGTGAACTGCAAGTCAGAAAGGTCAGGCTTTTAATTGTTTGTCAATTGTACATATCACTATTTCCACAGCTCTGAAGAGATCACTTTCTAATTAAAGATGGCTGCTGATACCTCTGTTGAAATACTTCAAAAAGTTCTGGAGAATGAAATACTTCAGACTACCAAGGTTGTGGAAGAACATCTGGATGCTGAAATACAGAAGCTGGACCAGATGGACGAAGATGAATTGGAATGCCTTAAACAAAGGAGGCTTGAGGCACTAAAGAAAGCCCAGCAGCAGAAACAAGTAATTTCTGTAGTAACGTAGACTCTTGATGTATACGGTATAACAGACTTTTTTTTTGATTGAGAGAAACTGTATATGTGAACTAAATGTTTTGGGGTTGTTTGGTTGGTTTTGTTTGAGGCTTTCTTTTTGTTCTTCCTCACTTTTTCTGTACTTATCAATTTTCCATTATCCAGGACAGTGAGTGCCTGTCCATATGTGCATGCTTTGTGTGTTTTAACAGGAGAAGAAGAACCTCTGCAATTGTTTACAGTAAGGATAAGATAGTCTCATACAGAGATCTGAGTGTGTCTGTATTTACTGAACATTTCTATCTGGAAGTATAAGCCTCATAGGCAACCTAGTCATAAGTCTTTAGGCTTCTTAAGCTTCTGAATGCCAGAGATGGTTACTTAGGGCATATAAGTGATGCATGCTCTGAAGGTATCTTGTTCCTAGGGTGGAATTGTTTGTCCCTCTCCTTCTAACCCAATGAAATGGGGTTTTGTACAATTGCTCCCTTCTTCTTGAAAGAAGGAAATTCAGCTTTGGTTCCTGATACCTCATGCTAAATTGTGGTCTTTGTGCTCCCAAAAAAAGTCTGTTTGAACACAGTTCTTGCCAAAATTTTGGGAACATATGGTGTGAGACCTGAATTATAAGTAGGGAAGCTGTAGGTTTCTTGGTGTACTCTGTCTAAGCAAACCTAATTAAAGAAATACGTTGGATTGAGGAGGAGGTGATAGTTGAAAGGAGATGCTCTGGCTGTGGTGGAACCCATAAAATCCAATGCTGTACTTCAAAACAGGAATGCAGAAAATGTGATGGCACGGTTGAGATACTGGGGAACAGACAGTGTTAGCAGCTCTGGTTCTCCAAACACAGAAGTAGAGAAAGTGACAGGCTATTTGCTTGTCTCCAAACATTCAGTTTATATTTGATTCTAATGTTTTCCTTTTTCAGAAGTCATAACACTTGGATGCTCTTGGATGTGAACCTGTGTTAGCTCTGCAAAAAATTTGTTTGTGTCGATTGATCTTAAGTCACTGTTCTCATGCATTTTCAAATGGAAATTTCAAGTAGGCTATTGCTCCTAAAAGGAGTACGTTGCCGTGCTGGTGTGGAATAGGATTGTGCACAGAGGAATTAATGCATACTCACTGTTGAAGGACAAGTCATGATTTGCATCGTGACAACTTCTTCATGCTCTCATACCTCTATGCATTTTTAATGTGCAGAGTTTTCAGGAAATTCTTTGTTCTATCCTAATTTAGCTTCCAGGTTATTTTTGCTGTGTTTGGAAACCCTTTTTATTCTTTCTTCATTTTGCTAAGACAAAACTGCAAGATCAAGAACGAGGATTTATCTAATATTCCCCCCACCCCCAGCACACTGGAAACAGAAGGAGTTTTTGTCAAGTTCTGTCATACTGCACTACTTCTAATCATTTAGCTTAGTCTGTACTTACCGTAATACACTGTGATTAACTTTCAGGATTGTAGAAGCTGGAGTTTTTTCTTAAGTGCATTTGTTAAAAATCTAGATTAGCTTTTTCTAAACCATTTGCAAATATAAACAGGCAGTTTATGAAGTTGCCTGTAAATTTTCGCTTATGAAAATCTATTTCTCAGTACATTTTATGACTATTGTATGTGTGTGTCTTCTGGAAGCTGGGCTCATTAAGATACTTTATGTGTATATTTGTTAAATAAACATCATCTGTTGCAGGTGAGTTAGGCTTTCGTTTCTCCCTGATTTTTTCATCAAGAGAAAGACATAGAAAACTATTTTAATGTATGCAATGACTTGAGTCAGTTTTAGACAAGAGTTCTCTGGGTGTGCCAAAAAACCTCGCATTTTAAAGAGCGTAACCCAAGCTATTGATTAGCAGTTTTCAGATGCTGAGAATTTTCTGTCATCAGTGTTGTGTTTGAACTAGTCTAGTCTGAGAGGCTGCACTGCAGAAATTTATGCAGCTCATATGCTCATTTATGCAGGCTTATGTTTGCAAATAAATAAGGTAGCTTTACTGCTCAACCACCTATCTGTTGTTTAGAAAGAGGTAAGCCAAAAGTATTGTCTACCCTAGTGACATTTCAGTCATTTTCAAAACAGAACTAAAGAGGGAGGGGAGTAATTTATTTCTCTTACTTTATGAAGTGGGTTTCCACTACAGGTCCTCTCTTTTATTTTTCTTAAAAGCTGTAGAGCTTGCATGGCAGGTGAAGGACTAGCAAACTCCATACTAACTATTTCCTTTTATGTTTTCCAAAAGGAATGGCTTTCAAAAGGACATGGAGAATACAGAGAAATCCCAAGTGAGAGAGACTTTTTTCAAGAAGTCAAAGAAAGTAAAAATGTGGTTTGCCATTTCTATAGAGATACAACGTTCAGGTATAGTTAATAAGCTATGCTCAAGATACCGTTTGTTTATAGATGTCTACAAAACTAACTATGTTCTTTTGTTCTGCCAAATCCCTAAAGTAACTAAGCATTTTTAGAAGCATTCAAATTCCTTCATTTTACAAATCTTGCTCCCTTCTCAAGACATTTGATTTCTAAAATTTTTTTTTCCATTCCAGTTAATCTGAAGACTGTTTATCAACAATTATTCCTCTGTTACATAGTTGCTTAGAATATAAATGTATAACTTATTTGACAATATTTGAGAGTACTCTGTTTCATTATTAGTTTAGTTTGAGGGAGACAGATATATCAACTTAGTGAATATACAGGAGCAGCATTTTGAAAAGATCAATTTGGTTATTCTAGACAGATGTTCTGGACAGGTCTGGCAAATGATAAATAAAAATATAAACAAAAAACTTACCTAGTCATCTCCAGAATTTATCTTTTCACTTTGCAAGCATCTGTGTGTACCAATTGCAGCCACTTTCCCTTTTTGCCTGTGTCACTTTTTTAAGGTGTGAGCATCCTAGATCTGAGAATATATCCTGACTCAGTAGGAACCTAAAATAAGGGTTCACACTTCCTGGGAAGAATTTCAGAAGTTCTGGATTGTCAGCTGTTCCTCACTGAGTCTGTCTCAATGTCTTCTGTTAAATTCAATTGCAAAGTAGAGTAGTTTGTTGAAGAAGCTGTCCTGTTTTCCATTGGTTAGGGATTTTCCCTCCAACCCCCACCATGGTTTTATGTTCTCTTTAGCTTATGGGATAGGAACTGAAACACTCTCACTGTGAGAAATTGAAAGAGGTCAGAACTGGATTATGGAGTGAGGGATCTGCATCCTGCATTTTCCAAGTTAAATGTTTAAGTTTCAGAAATATCTGAAGTGGTTTTATTTGGCTAGCTTTTACTCAAAGAAGTTGAAAGACTGTCTCTGCAACTAAAGTAGCTGAGAACAGCTTTGGACTGTTTAATTCTAGTTTCTTGAACCAACAAAGTCAGACAGGAGAAAGAAAGTAACTTTCTCTAAGAAGAAAGAGCTTTCTCTAAAGTTCTTTGTAAAGTATCACGCTGACAGCTAGCTTGTAGCTACAGTGTCAGGCTTACCAACCGTGATATCAAGTTGCCTTCATCCTTGCCTGCTTCACTTTTCTGATCTGCTTGGCTCTGATGTTAAAGGACAGTCACATCAAATCATGCAGCTAAGCCAAACCACTTAAGAAGATAATGCAGAAAGTTGAGATTGCAGGTGACAAGTCACAAATCTCTGCCACCTGACAAGCAATTTTAGCAGTCCATGTTACTGTCCCAAAGCTGAAACAATGCTTTTCTGCTGCAATGGAATAGGAGTGAGCATATAAGTGAAATATTTTTGCCTGTGGCACTATGAAGCAGTCTGTGCAAATAACATTTCAGTTTTTTTGCTGTGCAGTGAGTTACTGCATCTTGGTTGTGGAGGTAATGACCTAAAAAAAAAACCCGAAAGAAACAAAACACCAAAACAGTTTCACATGTTGAGAGTACTTTTCTGAAGACATGAAGTTCATCATTGAGAAATTTTTCAGGCTGACAGGTAGTGAAGGTAGAGCAGGAAGAATAGAAGTTGAATAGAAGGAAAGAAATGAGAAGAATAGAAGGAAGTTTCATCAACAAATGCAGACCTCAATAAATTATAAAGGATTTCAGGTATATGTGGGAGTAATTAGGAAGAAATTATAGAAATGGATGGTGCAGCTGTGCAGCAAAGTTGCTCTGGGCTGTTACTCTCAGTCATTAAATCCTGCTACCTGTGAAACAGTTTCTCATGAAACTAAATTGTCAACTACAAAGGTCATATGTGAGGAATTAATGTGATAGAACTAGTTCTTTGCTGTTCATTTGAAACTCTTCTCTAAAATACATATTCTTCAGCACATTGATTCTAACATTTTATATGTTTTATGGGGTTTTCTTTCCACAGGTGCCAAATAATGGACAAACATTTGACTGTATTGGCAAAAAAGCATGTTGAGACAAAATTCTTGAAGTTAAATGCTGAAAAATCTCCTTTCTTGTGTGAGAGACTGCGCATCAAAGTGATTCCTACTGTAGCACTAGTAAAAGATGGAAAAACACAAGACTATATTGTGGGCTTTACTGATCTCGGTAACACTGATGACTTCACTACAGAGACCTTAGAATGGAGATTAGGCTGTGCAGACATAATTAATTACAGGTAATGAATTGATTTGTGATTGCACTGTATCTGAAAATAAACCAAGGAGAACATTCTTGCAGATAGAAGAATCTGTAAAAGTTTATACTTTTGGCTGATGTGTTGCGTGCATAAGACGATGAGAGTTTAATACAGTCATTTCACTGGTATAATTTGGCAAGGAAAAGAAGAGAGTATCTCTTTGGCAAGATATTGAGGCATTATAATGAGCATGACATTGTCCTTTTTGTACAGTAACAAAAACAAAAGAGTTGTTGCCTTGAGGTTTACAAAGCAACTATACTGCTTTGATACGGCCTCTAGGAGTCACCAGTTTAATGTACTCCTTTCTACATCAGCTGTACGTGCTTAGGTGTCGCCGTTGCAATGCAGTAAAGCTTGAGCATTTTTAATCCTCTTCAGAAAAAAAACTCAGCAAGTCATCCTTAACCTGCATCTTAGTCCATATTGTATACTTGAATATGTGGAGTTTTCCAAGTGAACAATACAGATAATGAAGATAAGTTGCAGAAGTGGAAATTAATTACTTACATAGCAGTGGAATAGAATTATCCTAAGTCCCACACTTACAACTGCAGGATAGAAGGCAGTGGAAGATAACTGTCACCACAATAGCCTGACTTTACAGGAGAAACATCAGAACTTTCTGCTTTGCTTTCTAGTGTGGCTAAAATAGCAACTCTTCTCTTGTTAGGTTAACTTTGCTATTCTGTTTCTAATGTCTTAGGTTTAGGTGGGTTTTTTTTGAGACTTCATTATCTGAATTTATTTCAATGTCTACATTTAAAATTTTGGCAAGGAGTATTGTTATATCTTAAAGGCAAAGAAGCTACTGTTCACTTTAGCTTAGTAGCTGTTGAACTTCAGATGAAATGACCACACAAATGTAAATTTGTAATTCAAAACAGGTGGTAATGCCCATTTCCTGGTTCAGTAACAATGAGTATCATAGAATCATTTTGATTGGAAAATAGCTTTAAGATCATCATGTCCAAAAGAAATCAAAGACAGCAGCAGGCTTTTATGGGATAAATCTTTTGGTGGAACTGTACCAATCTGCATTGAATTTGCTAAATGTTAGTACATGGGCTACGGCACAATTTTACTTGCAACTTGCCTCTACTAGCACTGTGTGTGCCGCTCTTAGCTCCTTGTGACATGGGGGAGTTGTTTTGTTCTTTGTCCATTTTGTCAGATCCTGAGTTTCGTACCCTGATTTCGCCAACTGAGCCACAGCATCTGCACCGCCCAGAGGGTTCATTCCACGAGACATCTATTTATGTGCAAGTGTTGCATTTCCACACTGCTCTGAATGTAACAGCCCGCTCTCTGCAGATCCTGGTCCTCTCAGTCTAGAGACAGTTCTTTTCCTTCAACCTGTGTGTCAGAAGATGGTGGAAGGATATGATATATTTGGGGTTCACATTGTTTGAAGTCAAGATTCAAGTGGTGTGTTGACTTATTGCTGACTTGTAATTTGGTAGCAATCAGTCAACTGTACATTTACAACAAATATCAGCAAAATGCAGTTTACAAAATTTTAATACCTACAGATTTCTAATCACCCTCGTATAGCTAAATCCAGAAGGTTCTAATTGCTTACTCACTGTGATGTTTAGATACAGACCCCTTACAGGTCATGTGAGTGAAGAAGGGGAGGGGATTCCCCTCTTGGCACAGCCCCACTGTAGAGGTGTGAATGCTGTGGCTTTAGGTGAACATGTGCTGTTCCCAGCAGTCCATGGACCACACACAGACACCTACTGAGACCCTCACTAGCTGAAGTGCTCTGTCTTGCCAAGGCAGATAGTACAAAGTGACTTCAGGCAGTACAAAACCCAGTTTTGACTCACATGTTTCTACTCCGCAGCTCCTGTTCGAAAACTGTAGCTAATCTTGTATCAGTTTGCAGCAAAAGGCCTTTCATACAGTTTTTCTCCACTCACAGCTGCTGTTCACACTCACAGTCCTGTCTTAACTACAGCTATCCAGGCTGTTTTGTCCAACATGGGCTGTGCTAGCAGCACTGCAAAGGTACTTAGGCTGGCTTTAGGAAGTAGGACTTGCTTCTCTTCCAAGGTTTTTCTGGAGGAACAGGCAAGTAGAGGTGCTACTTACTATCTGTATGAATATGGCTCTAATCAACATGTCTTACTCTTTCCCTCTAGTGGAAACTTGATGGACCCACCTTTTCAAAGTCAAAAGAAATTTGGAACAACCTTTACAAAGCTGGATAAGAAGACCATCAGAGGAAAGAAATACGATTCAGATTCTGATGATGACTAGAAGAATAGATAAATGTGTTTGTAAATCATCTTTTGTTTATGCTTGGTACATTTCTAAAAATGTTTTTTATAAAGCTTACTGCTTTTCATTACATATGCACATAATGCTCATTTTTCTATACAGTTTTATACAACTGAGTCATAGCAGAAGAAAGCTTAATTTTTTTTTTTGTTTTCCCCCTTCCTTTGGAAGTAATTTGTATTTCAAAAGTCTTGAGTCCTTCTAAATAATGTGGCAAATTATGAACTTTGTCTTAAGTATAAGTTTATGAAGTGTTTTAAAGTAACTGTTAGAAACAACTGTACCGAGTCAGACCAAAGGTGCCTCTGGCCCAGCATCCAGTCTCAGTGGCCAAAAGCGGATGCATGAGCAAGGGTGAAAGCGAGGTGAGCAGCTCGCCATGCTTCCCCAGAGTATACTTTAACCAGTCTGGGGCTTGAGAAGCTCTGTATCTGAGGGCATTTTCTGGTTAAAATAATAGAAGAAATATCTCTTTAAATCCTCATGGTATCCTGCCACCCACATCATACAGCAAGGATTCCACAGTTTAACTGTGCTGTGTGAAGAAGTACGTTATTGAAGCTGACAGTTCCAGGGCTTTTTTTTTCCTAATTTTCTTTATTAAAGGAGATGATGGACACTTTAAAAGAAGATATTTTTTCCCCCATCAGTTCTTCTTCCAGTTATCTTTTTTAATTTATTGTTACTTCTCTTATTAGTTAAACACCACAAAGTGATTAGTTAAGGAATTGTGTGTTTTAACAGGTGATTGCTTATCTTATGGTGCCATATTACAACACTGAATAACTTCCCTATATTGCACTATAACTTGTAAAAACAGTTGTTAACTTCTGTGAATTCTGAAGTAGATGGTCAAGAGAAATGCCCTTTTACCATCTATGTCTGCTGCATGTTAAAGCTGTGTTGTAGTTTAACCTCAGCCAGCGACTGAGCACCATGCAGATGCTCTCTCCCTCCTGCCCTTCCCAGTGAGAGGGGGAGGAGAATGGGGGTAGGGGAGAAAAAGTCACAGGTTGAGATAAGAACACTTTGTTAACCAAAATAAAATACACTTAAGAACAATGATTAAAATAAAATATGTAACAGTAATAATAATGATTGTAATGGAAAGGAATATAACAAAAAGAGGGAGAAATAAACCCCAAGCTATGACAAGTGCTGCACAATGCAATTGCTCACTACCTGCTGACCGATGTCTGAGCAGTGATCTGCCTTTCCCTGCCAGCTCTTCTCAGTTTCTGTACTGGGCATGATGTTCTACAGTATGGAATAGCCCTTTGGCTAGTTGAGGCCAGCTCTCCTGGCCATGCTCCCTCCCAGCTTCTTGTGCACCTCCTCACTGGCAGAGTCTGGGAAACTGAAAAATCCTTCACTCGGGATAAGTAATAATTAGCAACAACAAGACTATCAGTGTATTGTCAACGTTATTCTCACACTAAATCCAAAACACAGCCCTGTAGCAGCTACTAGGGAGAAAATTATCCCACCGCAAACCAGGATAAGCCAAGACAGTGGATAATAGCACATAGCAACAAGCATATTGAAGAGTCTTGTTCACAGGTTTGTATAATTCTGTGGTTTTTGAACGTGTGGATTTTGTAGCAGAGGCTTCGTACAAGAGAGTAGAATAGAGAAAAGTATTTGGGAGAAACCTTAATCAAGTTTATAGAGTACCACATACTGTGTGCTGTTCTTCAGTAATGGACAGGACTTTTCAAGGGAGATCTTCCTTAGAACACAATATGAAATTTCTGGCTAGGTGAAGAGTTGATGGGTTTTCCATTTGTTCTCAAAAAATAGTTTGCTGTGTGCTGAAGAACCCTTTTGAGGTGGTACTTGGAATCCAGTTTGGTCCAAAAAGTAGTGAAGTGAGTCTAGTCAGTCTTACTGCCTTGTGGAGAACACTTATGATTGGGCCAGCCCAGCAATATCTCTCTATAAGTAAGTTTTTAAAATGATATTTTATTTCTGGTCATGTACATTGAAATAAAATTATTTTAATTCTAATGTTCTGTTTTGCATCCTTTCAAAGAAGGTGATCTGTGTGCTGGGGGTTACTCTTTTTAACAAGTAAAGTTGCGGGTGCTCTTTCCAGTCTTCTAGCAAACTACAGTTCCATCTAACATCCTATGTGACCTGATCTAGGTGAACCTGCTTCTGCAGGGGGGTTGGACTAGATGATCTCTAAAGGTCCCTTCCAACCCCTACCATTCTATGATTCTATGATCACAGTGTCACTTTGAGAAAGCAATCAGCTTAAGATGTACACAGCAGCCCGTTAATCTAGAAGCATAAAGCAGACTTGTTTCAAGATCATCTTTTAAGTGCACAAACTCCCTAAATGCATTGAAAGTGCTCTGGTTTAGTTTTAATTTCTTTATCATCTGATTGCATCAAATTAAATTCAGGAAACTGATGTTCCAACAATATTTTTAAGAGCGCTAAGGCACTCTTAAATTAAATCTCTTGAGTCCCAATTATGTTGAACAGGCTGTGGAAATGGAAATTCCTGCCTATTGTAGTTGTGCTGTGTGGAAACACATGTGGGCTTGTTGGGATTCCAGCACGATGCGTTGTTAGAGGTTATTCAGTTCCGTGTGCGAATAGCCCCATTACAAACCCAGCGCGAATCCTGGTCAGAGTCTGTGGTTTCATGTCACTCAAAGGTGCCTATTTTTTTCTAGGTTAATCTTCAGTTGGATCTCTTGCTTCATCTGGCTTGTAACATGCCGTACGCCCTCCAGCGCTGATAGAAGGAATTTGCAGGAACGTGTGGTTTGACTAGAAGGGGAGGCTGAGAATGCTTGTTTTAATGAGTTCGTTTTAAAGTAGGCACCTCGTAGATCTGTCTGCTTCAAGTCTTTACTTTCATATCTGCTTTCTGCATTTTCTGTCTGGAATGATCCTCTTGACAAGATCTCCATTCTCCATCTGCTTTTTACTTTGAGATGAAGAATCCAAATCTAAGGATTTTATCTTGGCTGAAACTTAAAAATTCTTGAACCGGAAAATCCTTTTGGTTTGTGTAGTGAGGAACAATTTCTTCTTCTACAGTAGATCTCGAGGATTTTGTAGTGCAGATTAAATGATGAAGTGTCCAAGATAATAAGATCCGTGTCAGCAAGCTGGAAGTGTAAATGATACAGAGAACACCAACTCAAATGTCTGCTGTACAGACTTGAAAAGCACAAGGCTTAGCTTTGTCAACAGCCATCTGGTGACCATACGGCTGATAGATGAGATGTTGATGATGATGTTATGCAAGATCTAGAAAGGATGCACATTGCAGGTGATTGATTGCTCACAGCAGATAGCTCGTATATGTAAGGTCATGACTAAATAAAGTTGCTGAGCCTAGACTAATCCCAAAGTGGTACCTGGCTCCGCATGTGTTAGCTGTGAAAGGGTGTTATCCAATAAAGAGATGAGAAATGTCACACATAGCTTTTGAAGTTGTGGGGCTTATGCATGAACTCGGCGTGTAACTTCCGCAGTGATTAGAGCTTAAGCCTGTCCTTGATGCTTACATGAAGTAATCATTAGAGAAATGCGTGGAGGCAATAACAACCAAACAAGATCTGTGCTCTTCAGCTCTTAATGCTAGATTCTTTGGACTTGACTGGGCATTCTCTGATTGCTGATTGATCCCACAGTATGCTTGGGATGGGCTGCTGAAGAAATCTACCTAGATGTGCCAAGTTCAGCTTTGAGATTTGGAAAGGGCAGAAGACATCTAGTCCTTGAAAGAGGTGGAATAAGAAACAAACTCTGGAGTGGGCAAAAACTGAGCAGCTGCTCTCAGACCCCAGTGGTAGATTGGACTGCCTGCAAGTGTAATAGAGGTCATTGATGGAGACTGACTCAAAAAATGAGTTGATGTCTGCTAGCTAGATTGATATTTCCTGTCTAGAAGTTCTAAAAGGAGTACTTTTCTACCCAAATGTCTATAGAAAATTTGGTCCTTGAACAGCACAGTTTCTAAAACAAGCCCTGTGTCTTCCACGTAAGGGTAAAGCAAGTGTCCTCGAGAGGTACTGTCATTTGGTCTGTCACATACACACACACGCAGACAAGCACAAGCTGATGCAGAAATTTTGTTTGTACTCATTGCATATTCAATATCTGTGTATCCCACTTTTTTAAAGGAAAATTCTGTCAGTAGTGGGTTGATCTATCTGTCTCTTTACAACATCTGTACACAACAATTTGAGAGTGAGGGTTACACTCCAGACTTTAAGGAAAGCCTCAACAGGAATCAGAAGGAGAAAGTACTTGGTGTTCCAGTAGAGTATTTTAGAACTGTTCTGAGGAAGAGGTTGCCCCTGAGCCCCTTTTAAAGGATAAATAGATAGGTTCCACCAGATTTGAGCACTGCTGTGAAGGTCTGCTCTCTTTTGTTCTTGGCTCATGCTTTGCAGCCTTCAGCCTGACTAATATAATCGTGGTGATCATTCCAGTCTCCCAGATGCTCCCTGATAAACATTGCCCAGGAGAGCACCATTCTGTATCAAACACTGCACAAGGGAATATATACCCATACCTTTTTCATCAATTTTAGCCAACACATCAAACTGTTCAAGTAGTACGTAAGAGACCAGAGCATCACCAAAAAAACCATTGTTCAAATTTAGTGGACTAATTTTAAGTGCATGGACACTGAGAGATATTTGATGCTTGTTGATGGAAAGGGAGTAGTTAAGAAAACTTGCTTTTAGAGATCCCATGAGGCACGTATTCCAAGACTACGGGGTTTTTTTGGATTGGCTGTTGCAGCCCTGGCTTGAGCTGACTAAACCATTGATCTGGGAGCCAGGTAGCTGTGTTAGCTGTGTTAATATACTTTGCTTTTTTAAATACAGACATTATCTGCCTAGTGGTATGATTTCAACATGTGAGTCATAAAAAAAGTTCTCAAAATTAACTTATCTGCTTCACAAACCATACAATCTACAGTAACCATTGGCTTTTCCCAATATGGCATCATATGAAAATCAGGTGATTGCAACCACATAGGTTCCTTTCCTAGTCTTCCTTCTCCTAGAAAGAGGAAGAAAAAAAAGAGTCTTAAATTGTTTCCTGTTTGATTTCCAAAATGTTGACAGCCCTTAATACATTTTATCATGAATTTCAGACACATGGAAATGCTCCTAATAGTTATCAGAGAATCACAGAATGGTTTGGGTTGGAAAGGACTTTGCAGACCATCTAGCTCCAGCCCCACTACCATGGGCAGGGACACCTTCCACTAGACCGGGTTGCTCCAAGTCCCATCCAGCCTGGCCTTGAGCACTTCCAGGGATGGGGCATCCACAGCCTCTCTGGGCAACCTGTTTGAGTGCCTCAGCACCCTCACAGTGAAGAACAACTTCCTTACATCTAATCTGAACCTACCCTCTTTCACTTTGGAGCTATTACCCCTTGTCCTATCACTACGTACCCTCATAAAAAGTCTTTTTCTTGTAGGCTCCCTTTAGGTACTGGAAGGCTGCTGTAGGGTCTACCTAGAGCCTTCTCCAGGCTGAGCAGCCTCAACTTTCTCAGCTCATCACCATAGGAGAGGTACTCCAGCCCTCTAATTATCTCCACAGTTCTCCTCCGGACTTGCTCCAACAGCTCCTTGTCTTTCATATGCTGTGGCCTGAGAGCTGGACACAGAACTCCTAATGAGGGTCTCACCAAAGAGGAACAGAGGGGAAGAATCACCTCCCTTGACCTGTTGGCCGTGCTGCTTTTGACACAGCCCAGGATACAGTTGGAATTCTGAGCACATTGTTGGGTCATGTTGAGCTTATCAACACCCCCAAGTCCTTCTTCTTGAGGCTACTCTTGATTCATTTTCTGCCCAGCCTATATTTGTGCTTGGGATTGTGCAGGACTGTTGTAGGTGTCTGCAAGATCTTGAGTTGTAATGTGAGAGGTGGAGGGTACAGAAGAGGTGGGCACAGGGTGGAGTGAAAGGAGGTGCTTGTGTTAGCAGATAGAAGCACATGGTGTAAACAATTAGTTGGAATAAAGCATCATCCATACTGAGTATGCAGTGATCTTGTCCCCTCAGCAGGGTTGGGCTGAGTGATCCATGTGGGTGGCCTGATGAAGTTGCCAGTAGCAGTAACACAGGACCCTCTCCTGGCTTGAGCTTCAAACAGTTCAGTTTAGGTGATACATGTGTATATTAGCTGGGATGTGAAGTGAGGTCTCATATGATCGAGTCCAGTGATCCCTTTGCTACGACATCTTTCCTCCAGTAAAATTCAAAGTCTCATAAACACTTCTAGTCTTAGTTATTTTACATGATGGCTAGAGAGGTGGTTTGTGCAGAGGGCTGTCATTTCAAGTGTCCACCTGCATTCTTCAGAAAGGAAAGATAAAGGAGAAGATTGAGGCCCTGAGCACCTGTTCATTTCTGTGCACAGTGAAAACTGAGTCTGACATCTTACAAGTTTGAAGACCTTTGCTATCATTATTCACAGGGATACTAGATGTAGAAAAGAAAATCTCTGGAAGTGTAATCATTAAACTGGCTGGATCCCTATAGAAGTTGGGAAAGGCAGCTCTAGATGGTTAGTTTGAGTTGATGTTACAGAAGCATCTTTTAACTGGCCAGTTAAGTGATGTGCATCCAACATGCGTCAGCTGTCATGGGCAGCTTCCTTATAAAGCAGTTATAAAATCTGTGAATAGCTGGTGTTACCTATAATTACATCCCAGACAAAAGGAACAACCTGAGAAATGCATTTGTCTGATGATGTTATGAAACCAGGATTGAAACTCACAACAGAGACAGTAATTAGTATGGGTATTGTTCCAGGTAATTTCAGATAGTATTCTCACCATGCAGTGAAACGTGATGCTATAAGCTGCAACCTGAAGGAGAATAGCCTGTGCAACATATAATGCTTTTCAAAATGATGTTCCATTTCAATCATATCTCTATTAAGTGGAAAAAAAAATCCTCAGCCTGCTAGAGCTGCTGAGAGATCAGTTCCCTTCTTTCTCATTTCTGAGGCAGCATTGTGCCTCCTCAAATCTGAAAGTCAAACCCCTGCCTCTGCTCTCAAAGTATTCAAGTCACTCTCGTGAATTAGGCTTGCTGAAAGTAGTGAAGCAATGAGATGCTTCTCTGTAACTATTCTTTTTAGTATTTGTCTAAAAGTATGATACTTAAGTAAAAGCCAACTTGAAGGAAATGAGGACAACAACAACAAAAAAAAAAAACAAAAAGAGGAAAAGGAACAAACCTTAAAGAAATATGTCCAGAAGAAAAGCACTAGGCAAGAACCTGATATTTCATAGAATCATAGAATGGTAGGGATTGGAAGGGACCTTTAGAGATCATCTAGTCCAACCGCCCTGCAGAAGCAGGTTCACCTAGATCAGGTCATATAGGAACATGTCCAGGTGGGTCTTGAAGCCCTCCAAGGAAGGAGACTCCACAACCCCTCTGGGCAGCCTGTGCCAGGGCTCCCTCACCTGAACAGTGAAATAGTTTTTTCTTATGTTTAAGTGGAACTTTTTGTGTTGCAGCTTCATCCCATTACCCCTTGTCCTGTTACTAGCTACTCTAGAAAAAAGGGATGTCCCAACCTCCTGACACCCACCCTTTAGATATTTATAAATGTTAATCTGATCATCCTGCAGTCTCCTCTTCTCCAGACTAAACAGCCCCAGTTCCTGCAGCCTTTCCTCGTATGAAAGATGTTCCATTCCCCTGATCATCTTGGTGGCCCTGCACTGGACTCTCTCCAGCAGTTCCGTGTCCCTCTTGAGCTGAGGAGCCCAGAACTGGACACAGGACTCCAGATGAGGCCTCACCTGGGCAGAGTAGAGAGGGAGAAGAACCTCCCTCGACCTGCTGGCCACACTCTGCTTGATGCATCCCAGGATGCCATTGGCTTTCTTGGCCGCGAGGGCACATTGCTGGCTCATCTTTAGCTTATTATCAATCAGGACTCCCAGGTCTCTCTCTGCAGATCTGCTCTTCAGCAGTTCGACCCCCAGCCTGTACTGGTGTATGGGGTTGTTCCTTCCCAGATGCAGGACTCTGCACTTGTCCTTGTTGAACCTCATGAGGTTCCTCTCTGCCCAACTCTCAAGCCGGTTGAGATCCCACTGAATGGCAGCACAGCCTTCTGGGGAATCAGCCAGTCCTCCCAGTTTGGTGTCATCAGTGAACTTGCTGAGGGTGCACTCTGTCCCCTCATCCAGGTTGTTGATGAAGACATTGAACAAGACCGGCCCCAGAACCAATCCCTGTGGAACTCCACTGGCCACAGGCCTCCAACTCGACTCTGTGCCACTGATCAGCATCCTCTGGGCTCTGTCATTCAGCCAGCTCTTGATCCACCTCACTGTCCACTCATATTTGCCTGGCCTCTGCCACTGATTCATTGCAGTGTTTTCTGCCAGTCATTTATTGTGCATTAACATGCTTATTGACAGAGGAAAAACAGTATTTATTTCCTTTCACAGAGTTGTCCGGAGTCTTACTAACCACCACTTGTGCAAATCTTTGGATGAAAGGAATCATAAGGGTTCTAAGCTCTTAATATATATTACTTATTGTACTTTGAAACAAATGTCATCACCCTAGGTAGGAATTAACATTCCATAGCCCATAGGGTGGATACCTTTTCATACACATATATATAAAAGTCAAGTGACCTGCCTCCGAGGAAGGCCGACTGAAGACTGGTGAGTCTGAATTCACTCATAGAATATTTATTTAGAGCCAGAAGCCTTGATTTTGTTTTGATTTAGCCTTTTGTCAATATTGTGATTGCTACGCTGTTTCTACCTAAGGTCTTTGATGATTTTTGTTACGGGAGGGGATAAAAAAAAGCTGATCACTTAAAACGTCATGATGTGGTGACTTCCTGCATGTGGAAACAGCTACAGCCTGTAGTTTTTGATGGGGTCTCATATGGATTTGCCATTGAACTCATAGCTATTGGATCAGGGTATGTTGACCTGGGCTTGCAAATACTCCATGTCAGTGTTAGAGCCCAAATGGAGGTACTGTGTGTACCCAGCTCTGGCTATGGGCATTTGCTGTCATGAATAAGCTACTCGGGACAATGAGTGGCTTTCCAATGACACCGGTGGACTGTTTGTGTTTCTGCATCCATGCAGTCTGGTTTGCAGTAGAAATGCAGGCTAGAGGAAAGGTCACACATTATTAAAATCAATAAGGCATTTGCAAGTTTTAATAGTGTTGTGTGACAACTGCCTAAAAGGCTCCGGGCATATTCTGTATTTGAAGCCCTCCTGGGAAAAAAAAACCCCACATCATTTGCAAGCCATAAAACTGCTCAGTTTAAATGCATTCACCAGCAAGACAGGTCCAGTCAATGTTTTTTTGTTGTTGATAGGTATTAGCTGATGCCATTTTTAAATTTTATTACCCAGCACAACAGATGCATTTATTACTGAAGTGACTATCTGCCATTATCGCACACAGAAATTAACACAGAAATACCAGATAAATTGTGGAGTTGCATTGAATGGTCTTAGCACAGACTTAAGAGTCATATTGCTTGATTTTTTAGAATGTGTTTTCCCAAAGCCAAGCCAAAATCCCATTGCCTTTTGAACAGAGGATATGTGCACTCTGTAGCACAATAGATTTCAAACATCTACATATTTAAAGCTAAGATGCTATATTGTCTCATCTTAAAGACATGCTGTGAGTGTTCAGAGGGGCCATGTGAGTGAGCAATGTGAAGTAACGGAGGCTAAAAAAAGCCTTCTTGGCCCAGATTGCCATTGGGGACCTCCCTGCTCTGGACCTCCCCAGGCCTGGGCCATTCCCCCTCGATGTGATGGTGGAGGAGACATTCAGCCACAGGAGAAACCTGTAACCCCTAAATGAGGAGGAAATAAAGAGCAGATAAGACTCCCATCACTTGTTTTTCCTCCCACTACAACCCTAAAGCTGATGGCTGCAACCCGTGCAGGGGGTGAGCGTACTGCAGAGAGGATGCCTCTGCTCCCCAACTCCTTTTCAACTAGTTCCATGTCTGTCTTAGTGCCTTGGAGTGGGAGGTTTTGTCACTCAAACTTTGCTACAGAGCTGTTGAAAAACAGAGCCAATTTCTTCACATTTTGCAAACTACTCTGTTTCCAGGTCTCGTGGGGCAGCTTGAGGAGAGCCGTCACCATGATCCCTGCACTGCTCTTGCTGGGCCTTACAGCCCTTGTCGGTGAGCTGGGATTTGGGTTTGGGTTGCTTGTCAAAAGCAGACTGGGAAGCGTTTGTAGAGGGACTGTGGAAAGGAGGTGTGCAGTCAGGCCTGAGCTGCAGAGATGTACAACTCTCTGCAGAACTCTGTAAAACCCTGTGTGGCCGAAGGTGCCCGGCTGCTGTATGAGGCTGCCTGCTGCCCATGTGTGTCCTTTAAACCATCATTTCTGGAGTATGGGACCTACACTAAAAGAGAGCCACAGACGTATCTCCTCTTGATTTTCCCACATAACCTTGTGGGATCTCTCTGCCCACTCAGAAATGGTCTCGCAAACATGGCAAGCTGTTTGATGGAAGCTATTCATTCCTCAGTTACTGAGGAAGCAGAGTGATTTGCCCAGGCTGAGGTACCTACTCTCCTGAATTAGTTGCTCACCAATTTACAGAGTGACACAGGAGACTTTTCCAGTCGGGGTGCTCAGGTATCTCCAGCCATCATTCAAGGGGTCCCAGACGTTGGAGGGCATTTGAACAGGAAGAGCCATCTGAAAATAAACGCTGGGGCTGTGGTTCCCCTCTCCCACACCAGCCCTTAGACTTAATGGGTGGAGCAGACACCCGTTCATCTAAATTGTCATTAGATTAATTCACTTCAACCTACTCAGATAGAAAAGAACAAATTTCTGTTCTCCAGCTTTGTTTGCTAACATTACTGATAGAAAGAAGAGGCAACCATACAAACATGGGCAACACAAGGTGATGTGGATTATGGGTCTGGATGAATCCCTCATGCTTGACTTGTATGCCCCTGCAGCACGCTGTACAATATTGCTCTGAAATCTTACATGTTCAAACACTTTCATTTACTTTTTCAGCTCCATCCATGAGTTACAGTTGCTATGGTGACATAAGTGCTCTTCAAGCCCCCACGATCTCCTGTACGCCTGTAAGAGCCCCAGACTGTGGTAGGTATCATTCATTGCTTGATTTGTCAACTCATTTGTACCTGACAGACAGGTATTTAATTAAATTAAATATAGTGCAGTTATTCAATTAGCCAAAAGGGAGAAAGCAACTTCTCTCCCAAAATGGCAAGAGCTGTGAAGCCACCAGACCAAGTGGGAAGTGGGAGGACGAGCTTCAGGGCCCATAGTCAGGATGCTCAGCTTATAAGCAAAGGGAAATGGTGCAACTCTTTTAGGTTAAAACAGAATCTTCATCAGCCAGGATTTAGCATCAGCATCTTCACAAAGCTCAGAAAGTATCTGCTTAAAGATGCATAGAGCCAGGTCCTGAGTGTGTGCATGTTGGCTGAGCTGGCTGTTGGCAAACTGTCAGAGACACAGTTTGCTGGCAAAAGGTCCCAGGTGTGTAACCATCCTGCCTCAGGACGACTCAGCTTTGGAGACTCCTTCCCATTTCCCTCTTTCTCACACCATGTCACTGCACAGCTAACTACATCAGGTTCATACTACCAAGACCTCCAGGGACTTTGCCACGTACCTCAGATGTAGGCCTCTCCAGGGCAGACATCTGGCTATGGGTGTCCAAGAATGGATCTGAACCTATGCTTATTTCCAAAGTGTTCCAAATTACTCTTAAAAAGACTCCACCTTTCTATACACAGGCTCACAACGTAGCTGTTACTGTAGTTTGGCTGGTCAGTAGTAACACATCTCTCAATGTTTTCCAATGCAATTTGAAATTTCACTTTTCCAACTCCTGACATCCGTTTTCAGCAGTACGATGGCAGAAGAGGATCATAAACCACAGGGTCTCACCTCCTGAGAAGTTGTCCTCTTACCCTCATCATCCTGGGGGACTGGCACAGCAGCTCTCCAGCTGCATCCAGAGCTGATAGAGCTGTGCTTGTTCCTTAAGTGCCGTTGCCCAAATCGGTGTAGCTGTGTTTTCTTCAAAACTCAAGTTACCCTTTTAATACACTCATCCAAGGGGAAGGTAGGGGCTTTGGACAGGAGGGTGTGTAAGTCTGCCTTTTCCTACACTGCAGGACTTGCCACGGTGCGGAGGATTGCTGA